>NC_137890.1:103636814-105115363 GCF_963455335.1 Martes martes | reverse complement strand
TCCACATGCACATAAGCATCTTAAAGAATCTGAAAAGCTGTGCAATGCAGAAGTATTTGACTTTGCCTAACTCATAATTTCCCAGACTTTGGTGACCTCAGGACTTTTTTTTTTTTTTTTAAATAACATTCCTTTTTTAAATAACATTTTGTCCTATGGAACACATACATTAGGAAACACTATTCTATGCCAAAGACACTTGAGTGTAGAGGCCATGAACTCACCATTTACTATCAGTCTAATTTCTCCAACTCCAATGCTACAACTTTGTCAAGTCTTCTAAATACAGCTACTTAGAATTTTAGAGAAAAATGTATCATCTTGTTTACCTTTGCAATACAAATAAGAAAATGGAGTTCTGGACAGCTTCCTGGGCTTGCTTAGTGCTAACAAGCCTGGCACATAAAGGAACCGGGTTGCTTTACTACCAGTCTCACCTTGTTCTGCTATATCAGGAGATTTAGGCTCTCCCTCTCCCAACCTTGGGAAACCATGTCCTTGAACTATCTCATCACTCAATGCACTTCAGCTCTGCATCAACTTATTTATGCCCCAACCTTTTACAATTTTAACTATGGTATGAGGAGTCTTTGCTCTTTTTGTATGTTTGCTTCTTAAACTCTGCAGTGATTTTTATTCTCCAATCAAGTATTAGTTTCTGAAAGGAAATAAGTTGCAACTCTTTATCTTAAGTATTCTGATGGAAACATCTTAAAGACTTTCTAAAAGTGACTACTAGCAATATACTCAGAGAATAGAAAAGAAGTCATTAGAAAATAGAAAAATAACCAGGTACAAATAACTAATATACTTATAAAAGCTATTTTATCCAATTAGTAATTTAAAAAAGACAAGATACAACCAAATGAGATAATATCTTTTCATAAAATTTGTAAAAAAATATCGAGTTACCCAAAATTATTTTATTTATTTATTTATTTATTTATTTAAAAGATTTTATTTATTTATTTGATAGACAGAGATCACAAGTAGGCAGAGAGGCAGGCAGAGAGAAAAAGGGAAGCAGGCTCCCTGCTGAGCAGAGAGCCCAATGCGGGGCTCGAGTCCAAGACCCTGGGATCATGACCTGAGCCGAAGGCAGAGGCTTTAACCCACTGAGCCACCCAGGTGCCCGAGTTACCCAAAATTATTAAGAGTGAGGACAAATAGGCACTTCCATATTTCTCCTAGGAGTTATTCTGCTTGAACAAATACTTTTGTATGGTAATTTGAAACCTGTCTGAAACCTTAAAACCCTGCCTGATATGTTTTAGACCCATTCTCTTGATGCATGAAACTTACATTTGATTATTTATCAAATGCAATGTAAACAAATAGTATTATAAAGATATCCATCAGGATACTTTTAATAGGGTACATTGGAAAATAGCTAAAAGGCAAAAAAAAAGGAGTATTGGCTGAATAAATTATTGCATGGCCAACCTAATGATACATAACCATTAAGATTACATTCACATAATTATTTATTTACATAGAAATATGTTCATAGTACACTGTTGACTGAAAAAAGTAAGATTCAAATGTATATATCCTATGACCCTAGTTTTTGTGAAAAGTACATATGTATGTATTTTACCTGTACTCGGCTTATAGGCAATATAAATAACATTGAATAATTAAATAGGAAAGAAATCTGGAAATACATATGGCAAAATGATAATGTTGATTAATGGTATTGCAGTTCATATTTTTCTTTTTTGTTTTATTTCTCATATACAATAAATGCACATAAACTTTGTAGAAAAAATATTTTTTATAATAAAAAACAGTTGTTCATTTAATATCATTTCCTAACAAAGCAATAATCACCATTTAACCCATTTTGTACAAGGTGTTTCTTAAAATAATATTTAAATGAAGATGTTCACATCTCATTTCCTGTTTCCTCAGGGCTATTGTGGAATTCTACCCTTACCAGGCCTCCACTGTCAGCCACATATGTATTATATAAGTATCATTTTTAAGTGGCTCAGGTTCTATGTTCAGAATCTCCTGAATGCCTAAAGAATAACTATGCACCCACAAACCTCATTGTACTCCGCTTGGTAAAGCTCTCTTGTCACGTACTGTATTTTCCAGGAACACGTTTTATATAGAAAAATGGCCCCCAAGGAACAACTGAAGCGTGTGTGCAGGCACTTAGAATTGACATATTGTGGAATGATCAAGAATTTATTTGGATAAATAGCCTGTAATATAGTCAGGGACTTCCTATAATTCTGAAGTCAATGAGGCCCTCTGTGGTTTTATTTCCCTCATATTCAAGACACTGGGATTCGCATAGACTATGGATTTATTCATGAGATGCTGAGTGTAAGAACTTGTCATCACCGTCTTATTTGGGGACAACTAAGCATGGTTCCTCCTGGTAAATAATATGAACACAAAATAAACATTACAATCTATCTTTGTTCCTGTCTTCCCTGTGAGCAACTCCAAGTTGTTGCTGTACTGAAGTAAGATTCTGCTCATCAAGTAGTGAAATGCCTGGGTTGCAGTATTCCACTGTGGGATGCTGTAATGTCAGAGGTTCCTGCCTACACATTCCCAAACTGCTATACTGTGTGCTCCAGGAAAAGAAGCACAAAATTCCTTACAGTGTATGAACACTGGACCTGGAGAATTTTGATTTTGATAACTGATAACTTCTTAAAAATCTTGATTGAGTAGCTTAACTTCTTGGAGCCCCATTCTCTTCATTTGTTAAAAAGGAAACTATCGTCAGCCATCTCATAGGGTGGTTGTGAGGAATAAATGCAATAATGTCTAAAACATGCTTAAAAGTGACTTGAATGTATTAAGTACTCAAAAACATAAATTCCTCTTGCTATCACAATCATCACCATCATTATGATTATCAGTCCAGAGAAAGAGATCTAGTTTTACTGTCTTGGCTCTGTCTAAGTTGACATTTGTTTTCTGTGCTGCGAGAATGGAAGACAGAAACCTAAGGAAAGACAAATGTAATAAGAAGGGAGGAAAGAGGAGTGGGGAGAGGAAAAAGGGGAAAGAGGAATATCAAGGGCACTAAATTTGTCTCAGGTTCTGGGATAGCTGACACCTGTCTTATATAAGGCAAAAAGCAAAATTTGGTGGGAGGGTACAATCCAGTAGAACACCCTAGCCAGCTATCTACATCAAGTTCTTTTAAGGTAACAGGGACACATTCTAATAATGGTGCACACCTCTTCACCTGTGCAAGATAACTTTTAATCTTGTAGCCACTATTCTAATAGCTCCATTTTATACTCCTCCATTTTCTTTGTTGGTGGTGGGTGGTAATAGTGATGATGATGATGATGGTGGTGATGATAATGATAGCAGTAGCGCTCTCAGTTATTGAGCTTCTATAATGAGCCATACACCACATTTTATAGGTAAAGACATTAAGTCTTAGATGGACATTAAGTCTTAGACGATAGAACCAGAAATCAGCTTCTGAATTGTACCTCAAAATAGATAAACATTGGTGCCTACATGTTTTCTTTTTTTTTTTTTTTAAAGATTTTATTTATTTATTTCATAGAGAAACAGCAAGAGAGGGAATGCAAGCAGGGGCAAAGGGAGAGGGAGAAGCAGACTTTCCGCCAATCAGGGAGCCCAATGCAGGGTTGGATGGCAGGACCCCAGGATCATGACCTGAGCTGAAGGCGGATACTTAACCACTAAGCCAGTCAGTGCCCCAATTGGTGCCTGTATGTTTTCAATCCTCAGACCTTTCTGCAACACTACTGTCTCTATTTTCTTTCTTCCAGATTAAAAAACAAAAATAAAACCAAACCAAAACAAAACAAAAAACCAGTTAGCTCTAGGGTGCTTAAAATTCAGCAGTTTGTTCTGCTGTCAAGTGCATGAGAAAGGGGACAGTAGGATCAGATTACCTTGATCTTAGAAAGGACACAGTTTCCTTACCAGGTACTCTTTACTTTTGCTGGACACAAGTACCATCTTTTCCTGCTACTTCAATTTTCCAAATATCTGGAGTTCAGTGAGAATTTTTACAGTGAGGACTCTTCCTACTGTCTCTGTCAGATCAACTTGCCAAAGATTCATTAAACCAAAATTAATTTTTCTAAAACAAATACAATTAAAATCAGTTTGTCAAAGAGTATTTTTGTTGTAATAATTTTTAGTGAGTAATATTGATCATTTTCAGCACATTTCTTTTTCAATATGAGGTATAGAACCTCTTCACATATTCTTGCCTTTAAAAAAGACTTATTTATTTATTTTAGAGAGAAATATTGGGGAGAGAGAATGAACAGGAGGGGCAGAGAAAGAGGGAGAGGGAGATAGAGAATCTCAAGCAGGCTCCATGCTCAGCCCAACACAGGACTTGAAGCAGGACTTGATCCTGTGACCTTGAGATCATGACGTGAGCTAAAACCAAGAGTTGGATGCTTAAGCAAATGTGCCTCCATGTTCTTGCCCTTTAAGGTGCTTTTTCTGTTTTTCTTATTCATCAAGGATTTTGCAAATAGGTTGAGATGTATTTGCTTAATTACTTAAATGTTATTTGCTTAAATTTTAAAGATATCTCCACGGAGAAAACTTTTCCTGAAGAAAGAAGAAAAGTAGCTTGATCCAGGTATAAAGCACTAGACATTGGAGGAAGAGACTGATTGTTTTTTGACTTTGAAATCCAAATTATAAATCATTGCTTATTTAGTTATTGTTGATAGAATTGTTCCAAAGGTCAGTCAATCAAATAAGTATTTATTGAGTAATTACATGCTCTGTATGTAATTAGTGCTGTAATTGGATATGCATAAAACTTGATAGCTGCTGCATTTCCTTTTCATCTTCGTATATCCAGAATCCACAATAGCACCTGATTCATGTACATGACCAATAACTACTTGATGAATAAAAGACCTGGTGAATTTATATTATACCCTGGTTGTGGAGGCAATACAAATGAGAAGCAGCAGCAGTCTTTAGAAGAATGTGATTCAGTATTGAATTATGTATACTGTGGTAGGATAAGAAGTAAATAAAAATAAAATGCAGAAATGTCTTTACATAGTAGTAGTATAATGTTTATTAACCAAAGATTCACTCAGATTAAAACAATTATTTCAATGTGATTAAAAAGAGTAATGTTTGTATAAAAGAGATGTTTAACACACTGGGATATAGGAAGGGGAAAGGAGAAAAATGATTTAATGCATAGTAGGTGAATTCAACCTCCTCCCCAAAATAGATTAGTAGTTTTAATACCAGATACATAAAATTTAAGGCAAATAAATAAATAAATACAAGACAATGAGGGCACTGATAATAAGAATACTAGGCATAACAATTATGAACATTTGTACAACTAATATTATATATTCAAAATAATAACTAGTAGCTCTGTGAAGATAGGTAGCTAATTTAACAATTGTAATTAGAGATTTTTTTTTAAAGATTCTATTTATTTATTTCACAGAGATCACAAGTCAGACAGAGATCACAAGTAGGCAGAGAGGCAGGCAGAGAGAGAGGGGAAGGCAGGCTCCCTGCCCAGCAGACAGCCTGATGTGGGCGGGGCTCAATCCCAGGACCCTGGGATCATGACCTGAGCTGAAGGCAGAGGCTTTAACCTACTGAGCCACCTAGGTGCCCTGTAATTAGAGATTTTAATAGACAAGTCTCACAAAGTGATAAATCAAGTGGACCAAAAATATGCAACAAGACTATTGAGCTTAAACAGATACATAAAAGTTTATAGATTCAAATAGAAGATTTAGAAAGAGCAGATAAGAAAATGGACCATGTATTGACCATAGAGGGAAAACCTCAGTATAACTTAATTCATCAATACCATGTAGACTCAGATCACAATGTAATAAAATTAGAAATAAGTAACAAAGGAAAGCTCAAATGAACATGTATGCCTAAATACTAAAAAAAATTTTAATAAATGACTTTTGTTAAAAATCATAAAAGAAACTATGGAATTCTTAGAACTAGCATACATACTGTTCGATTATAGGACAATATTTGCAGGATGAGTCTACAGGTTTACTTAAAGAGAAATGCATAGATTTAATTATATGATGAAACAAACAGAAGAGAAAACAAATGAGATTAACATTTAAATTAGGAAGCTAGAAAAAATTCATCAGCATAAACTTAAACATATAAGGACAAAAAGAATAATTACCAAGGCATAAACTTTAAAAAAGTACAGAACAACAAAATCTACATAGAGATGCTTAATAAAACAAAACTTAATTCTTTGACTATAATAAGGCATATGGATTTCTGGTAATTCTAATCAAGAGAAGAGGACAGAAGATAAAAATACTATAAAATGTATGAAAAGTGGAATTACTAGTGATGCATAACAAAGCATAAAAATCATGGGGCTATAATAACTACCCAAAGGATTTGAAAATCTTGATAAGATAAATAAATATATAGAAACACAAAACTTGCATGAAAAGAATTATAACATTTGAATATCCTAACAACTACTAAATGTTGGTAAGAAACCTGCCTCTTCATTCCCCTTCTTCTCCCTCAAAAGGCAATGAATCAGCATTTTAAAAGTGAGTGCTATCAAATTTTCAAGGCACAGAATCTCCCTATCATAAATAAATTGATCTAAAATGCAAAAAAAGGAAAGTTGGACAACTCCTAATATGAAATGGGTTTAAATTTTGACTTGCTCTTACTGCTGCCTTGAATGGGCCCAGCCCCACTAAGCGATAGCAAAAGTAGAGAGAACAGCCTACGCTTCAGGTTGTCCAGACTTTTTCCTCCACACTTTTTCTCAGACCATGTTTCTTTCCATACAGTGAAGCCAATTGTTAATCGAACAGCTAAGGTGGCTCTATGCAACTATGGCACTTTACTGTTTTTTCTTCACTGACTCTGATAAGACTGCAGTATGGTACCTAATGTGTTCTAAAATACATATTAGCATTTACATTTTATACAAAATTTCAAAGTATCCTGTTTTAATCATTCCCTCTTTTTACTCCACCAAGTTGCTAAGAACCTACTTTGGGATGTGCCAACAATACTGAGAACATTATTACTAGGTCAAGACCTCCAGGTCTTTCCATTAACAGGTCAGTATAATATACGGTAAAGTTTAGAGGCCTAGGCTCTCTTTGTGCCTGTGCAGTCCTTTCTTTGTGATGTGTTTTATACTACTCAGTTTTCTAACAAGAATGTAGAAGTCTTTTATCATCATCATTATCATTTAAATTGAACATATATAAAAGCTAGATTTTCTGTTCTTGTTATGATAAGAGTTGTCATGATAAAAGTTGGTATTAAACCAACCTGTTTATTTTTCACTGTCTTACTTTTGAGTCTAGTCATATAATTTCTCTGGTAGATTATTTTTACATAGGCCTACTTGTTTTTAAACAGCTATGAGACAGTACTCTTTTTTTTTTATGCTTTCAATATGCTGATTTTTAAATTAGAAAAGCATAGTTGAAGTATACAAAATTGTAAGCTGATTTAAAATATAAGCAAAGGCATAAAATCCTTTAAAGTGTTAAATAACCAGAATATAAAGAACTCTGAAAACTCAATAATAAGACAACTTAGTTTAAAACATTGTTAAAAGATCTGAAAAAATACTTTTCAAAAGATGCACACACACACAAAAAAAAGATGCACAAATAGCCAATACACACATGAAAATGCATTCCACATGACTGGTCCTTAGGAAAATGCAAATTAAAACCACAATGTAGTACACTGCACACCCACTAGAATGACTTAGGTTAAAAATACTCACAATATTAAGTACTGTCAAAAATACCTAACAGCTGGAACATTGATGCATTACTGGTTAGAATGTAAAGTGGAACTACCACTTGTGAAACTGGTAAATTCTTTTTTTAAAAAATTATTTATTTATTTATTTGAGAAAAAGAGAGATACAGAAAGAGCAAGCATGGGGGAAGGAGCAGAGGGGGAGGGACAAGAAGACTCTGCACTGAGCACAGACCTGGAAGTGGGGCTCAATCCCATGAACTGAGATCATGACCTGAGCTAAAATCAGGATTTAGAAGCTTACCTAACTGGGTCACCTGGGCTCCCCAGAAATTGGCAGATTCTTTTTTTTTTTCTTAATTTTATTTTTTTTAAATTTTAATAAACATATAATGTATTTTTATCCCCAGGGGTACAGGTCTGTGAATCGCCAGGTTTACACATTTCACAGCACTCATCATAGTACATACCCTCCCCAATGTCCATTTCCCCACCACCCTCTCCCGTCCCCCCTCCCCCCTGCAACCCTCAGTCTGTTTTTTGAGATTGAGTCTTTTATGGTTTGTCTCCCTCCCAATCCCATCTTTTCATTTTTTCTTTTCCTACCTCCCCCCAACCCCCCCCGCATTGCATCTCCACTTCCTCATATCAAAGAGATCATATGATAGTTGTCTTTCTCCGATTGACTTATTTCGCTAAGCATGATACCCTCTAGTTCCATCCACGTTGTCGCAAATGGCAAGATTTCATGTCTTTTGATGGCTGCATAGTATTCCATTGTGTATATATACCACATCTTCTTTATCCATTCATCTGTTGATGGAAACTGGCAGATTCTTTTTTTTTTTTTAAAGATTTTATTTATTTATTTGACAGACAGAAATCACAAGTAGGCAGAGAGGCAGGCAGAGAGAGAGAGGAGGAAGCAGGCTCCCTGCTGAGCAGAGAGCCCGATGCGGGGCTCGATCCCAGGACCCTGGGATCATGACCTGAACCGAAGGCAGAGGCTTTAACCCACTGAGCCATCCAGGTGCCCCAGAAACTGGCAGATTCTTAAAAGGTGAAATAAACCCTTATCATGTAACACAGGAAATCTATTTTCTAGGTACTTACTCAAGAGAAATGAAAACCATAGCCCACACAAAGACTTGTTTTCAGTGCTCATGCAGCTTTATTTATAATAGTTCCAAAAGTGGAAGAAGGCCAAATGTCCTTCAACAGGTGCATTGATAATCACTGTGATATAGTCATTCAGTGGTATATTACTCAGCAATAAAAATAACAAACTGTAGGTACACACAACTTGAATGACTTTCAACAATATCCTATGCAGAAGAACCCAAACCACTGTAGAGTGTATAGAGTATGATTCCATTAATACAAAACTCTAGTGGAGACAAATCTAATTTGTAATGTCAGAAAACCCATCAGCAGCTGCATGAGGGTTCCTCTGAACTGACCCTGAAGGTACAATAGGGCATCAGAGACGTGCTTAACTGAAGCTGTTAGATTTCCATTTATTTTTAGGCTGGTTCTCCCCTCACCCACCCCTCTGTCTAATTCAGTGGGTCCTGACTATTGTTCCATGAACTAGTGTGCTGTGAAAAGAAGGAAAAAAAAAAAAAGAGAGAGAGAGAGAGAGAGAGATAGGTGGAAAGTTTTACAAGGTGCTATATTTATTCAATTATAAGTGACTATTCATTATTGTGAAATTATCTCCATGTAATTTAGTACTAAAATATCCATTTATTTTGTGCAATGGTGACAGTTAGTGATGAAGTTGAGTTTTTAATTGCCCTTATTTGGAAAAATAGATATTTGACAAGTCTGGGTATTAAAAAGAAGAAGAAAAAGAATAATAGGAAGGAGAGAATGTTGTAGAAGGTCGTATTCCTCCGTCTTGAGCTAGGGAAAGATATCTATTTTTAAAAGCCATAGAAATTCAGGGCACCTGGGTTGTTCAGTAGGTTAAGCATCTAACTCTTGGTTTTGGCTCAGGTCATGATCTCAGGGTCATGAGATAGAACATCATTTGCGTGGGGCTTTACACTCAGGCAGAGTTGGCTTGAGATTTTCACCCTTTGCCCCTCCCCTCACTCACATGCTCTCTCTATTTCTCTCTCTCTCAAGTTAATAGATGAATAAAATCTTTAAAAATTCCATAGTAGTGCAGGGAGAAAAATAAGAACAGCAACAACAAAGAAACAAAATAACAAAAACTTTCTGCTAGGGAATTTGACTATGATCAAAATAATAGTTTAATGTTCAATAAGACACAGGAAATTTTAGCATATAGAAATTATAACAATGAGAACTGTCCAACATTTAAAATAATTTAAAAATATGTTATTTAATAAAAGAAGTAACATCTATAAAAATAAGTATAGTATTTGAAAGAACAACTCATATAAATGAGTATGTAAATTGATTCTCAAATCCACTGAATTACAGAAATGAACATTAAAGCAACAATAAAATATTGCCATAAAAATCACCAAATTAGCAGAGGTTACAAGGCAGATAAGGATATGAGGGGTGGGGAAAAAAGAATGGACGTGAGCAGCTAGTAGGAATGTAAAATGCTACAATGCTGGAGAGAAGCTGACAGTACTTAGGGAAATAAGTGTGCCTGGACCATATGTCCTAGTTCATGAAGATCACCCGAAATGGAGGATTTTCACAGCAGCACTGCTTGTACTAGCAGGAAATTGTGGGCAATCTGAGGAAATGACCAAGTGAAATTAGGAATATGCATATGTAAGAATGTAGTTAGCAATAATGGGCTAGATTCACACTGGATGGCATGGCATGACCTCAAAAATAGCGGTGAATGAAAATATCAAGAAACTTAATAGGTAACAATATTGTTTATACAAATAAAAGCATATGTAAGATGCTCTTCAATTTGCAAGAATACAGTATGTCTAAATAACCACTTGCATAGATGTAAAGTTGCAAAGGTGAGAAAAGTGGTAAAAGGGAAAAAGAAATATAAGATGAAATTAAATAAAACAAGGGGGCGCCTGCGTAGCTCGGTGGATTAAAGCCTCTGCCTTTGGCTCAGGTCATGATGCCGGGGTCCTGGGATCGAGCCCCGCATTGGGCTCTCTGCTCAGCGGGGCGTCTGCTTCCTCCTCTATCTCTACCTGCTTCTCTACCTACTTGTGATCTCTGTCTGTCAGATAAATAAATAAAATCTTAAAAAAAAAAAAACACGAAAATTATCTTTAACATACTGATGATAAAGTATGATGAATTGAAAAGTATGATTAATCTTACAGATACTCTATTTAAGAAATTTATCAAATAAACCACAATAACTTAGTACTCTAGGTTTCATGTGGGAAGGGGAGAGAATGAGCTGATGACCAAAAGCAGCCCTAATAATCAATCCAGCACTTTTCTTGGTTACCACACAGTGCTGTGTGTGTTTATATACTGCTTATCATTAATATATGATCTGATACTTTTCAAAACTCTGATTTTTTAAATTCTTCCTTAGCTAGTAAATTCCTGCAAGGCTGATTCCCTGGTTCTTCTTTCTCCATTTTATAGCTTTGCATTTTAATAGTATTAATTCCCCACAAAAACCTTATCAGCAAAGCATTATTTTCTTGATATCAGAAATGAGAAAGCTGAGGGACACCTGGGTGGCTCAGTAGGTTAAGCGTCCAACTCCTGAGATCATGACCTGACCAAAAATCAAGAGTCTCTCTAAACAAATCATTAGGGTTTTATTTGTTTGTTTGTTTGTTTTTGTTTTGTTTTGTTTTTTAGTGAATAATAAGCAGAGAAACTTACCCCAAAGCTAAGGTTTACCCAATTATCAAGTCTCATCATACCTTGAGACTTGCCCCACTGTTCATATCCTGATCTATAGTTTTTTGTCAGATTTCTGAGATAGGTTTAAAAATAATGTAAGGCTTTGGGAAGAAGTGATGTAGTCAGGCACTTTAAAGGGTAGTGAAACAAAACTGAAAACAGTTTGTTTTCAGGATGTGCTACAGTGTCTTCTGAGCTAAGTATTAGTGACAGACCTTGGTGGAATTTCTATTCAAGATGGCAAAAAGAGAGAATGAGAACTCTTAAAAAATGCTGAACATAAAGGAGGGAGTGACAACAGCATACCGAAGGTTTGGGTAAACTTTTTGGAAGACAGGTGTAGAGAACCATATTGATAGTTGAATCACAGAGGAGAGAGCCACCATTCAGAGTAAGCAAATGAGAACATTTTCAGTTGAAGAAGGTGTTCATGGTGGAGGCCTCTGGATTTAGCTTGTGGAGAGAGTGGATAGAGAAGTGGAAAATAATTGAGACCACTGGCTAAAGAACTGTTTACAGATAGTCTGTACCTGAGGCCTTCCTATCCTCTGCACCCTAAAATGGCCTCTGCCCAGAGTTGTTGTATTGGCGGGGTTGCAACTGGCCAGCAGCTAGACACATGATCTTTGCAGGATATTGAGCCTTCCTTCTGTCTGGGAACGAGGTTCTCTGGCTTACTGAAACCCGAGGAGTTAGTTGGGAATATGAATTCAAGATGTAATTTGGTTTTTGCTATCTAGAAATAAAGCAAGTATGATTAAAACTAAACCAAACCCCATCCCCATCAATATTTTGCCTTTGTCTTTTATTCACTTCCTGAAAGAGATGTGAAAAAGCAAAAATGACATAAATGCCTTCCTTAGCAAGAGATATTGATCCCAGCTTCTCCCATTTTATCCTAGCTTTCATGGACAGGGAAGTATCTGGTAGCCACTAGCAACTCAGAAGTGGTAAAGAGCCAACAGAGAAATGTACAGAAGTGTCAGTGTTGATGGAAAATGATCAGAAGAAACAAAAACAATGCCATCCCTTAGAGAGAAAGTAAGAATCCTCTCTCTGTTTCTGTCTTTGGGGACCAGCATCTGGTAACTGTTCAGAAGAGCCCTGACATTGAGGCACCACTGTCCCATACTTTTCAGCCAGTTCGTATGAGTGGGCTTCAAGCTTACCAATCCAGTTTACCACCAAGTTCTGAAGTTATTTGCTTAGGCTTAAAAATACGTTTGCATATGGTTACTCTCTTTTCTCTGGGTTTCATCCATTGTACGATCACTATGAACTGTAACATAGCTAACCCACCAAAATGTAACTCCCAGCACTTGTTTTCCTCATTATCAGTGTTTACTAGTTTATGGAATAATCTCAGAGGGGTCCACTGTATCCCATAAATGTCACCAGTTCAGTTCATCTGCCCTTCCCAAACATAGGCCTTACTGGTGAGCCATCCCTGATTCAGATTAACCTCCTAGTCTCAATCCTTCAGTTGTCCTCCTCCTTTCATGCTTGCTGAATTGTATCACAGGCTTCAGATTGATCAGTTTATCAGGAAAAAAAGACTTATATAGACTTATCTACTTATAGATCAGTTTATAAGAAAATAAAGGCTTCACCAGAAGTAGACATTGGGTATTTGACTTGAATTTACCTAACTAAATTTGTAGAATAACTAAGAACGTACAAATTAATCTTGTTTCTAGTCCAGAAAGTGTTTCATTCTTCTTAATTTAGTTTGTTTGTAATCATGAGTTTCATGGATTTCACTGAAGGACACCAACAATGATTTATAATAATCTAAGGCTTATGAAACAGATTTCATCAAATTCTGCAGTTGACATCAAGTTGTCAGATGAAGGGTTTATTCCAAAAGGAATCAGGTGTCAATCTTTTACTACCCGGGTGGAGCACATATAAGGATTCTTCTACATAGAGCTAGTGACAGTAGCTATGGAGACCCAAGGCGCTGGAGGTGGGGGTGGGGGGATCTTAATGTCTTTTGAATTACTTACCTTCAGTATTTTTCACATGGTCAGTCAGAGTTCTCAATTATTCAAGTAACTAATCCCCATTTGTTGAATATATAGAACTGTAAAAGTGTGACACAAATCAAAATTTTACATTAGCAACCAGGTAGAAATTGAATGCTAGAATTGTACATGGTTGAATCTTATAAAAATATTTAATACATTTTGGGACACTTGGGTGGCTCAGTCATTTAAGTGTCTGACTCTTGGTTTCAGCTCAGGTCATGATTTCAGGATCATGAGATGGAGCCCCCGCATAGAGCTCTGTGCTTAGCAGAGAGTCTGCTTAAGATCGTCTCCCTCTGCTTCTCCCTCCCCGCCCCCCCAAGCTCATGCTCTCCCTGTCTCTATAATAAATCTTTTAAAATTTTTTAAAAATTATTTAATACATTTTAATCAAATTTTCAAAATTAGACTAAATAAAACTAAAATGATAATTTTTATTGAGACATTTATTCTTTGTTAGAGTCTTGTCTGTTTGGGATGCTGTAACAGAATACCACAGACTGAGTGGCTTATAAAGAACAGAAATTTGGGGCACCTGGGTGGCTCAGTGGGTTAAGCCTCTGCCTTCGGCTCCTGTCATGATCTCAGGGTCCTGCGATCAAGCCCCGCATTGGGCTCTCTGCACAGCAGGGAGTCTGCTTCCCCCCACCCTGCACCCCGCCCCCGCCCCCGCCACCGCCACCGCCACCACCACCTGCCTCTCTGCATACTTGTGATCTCTCTGTCAAATAGATGAATAAAATCTTTTAAAAAATTCTTTAAAAAAATTAAAAGAACAGAAATTTATTGGTCATAGTAGTTCTAGAGGCTGGAAGTCTGAGAGCAGAGGACCAGTGTGGTCAGGTGAGGGGTCTCTTTCAAGTTTCAGACTTCTGGTTGCATTCACACATAGCAGAAGGTGCTAGAGAGCTCTGTGGAATTGCTTTTAAAAGATGCCTGGGTGGCTCCGTCAGTTAATTGTCAGCTTTGGGCACAGGTCATGATTCCAGGGTCCCAGGATTGAGTCCTGCATCAGGCTCCTTGCTCAGCAGAGAGTCTGCTTCTCCCTCTGCCTGCTGCTCCTCCTACTTTGTGCTCTCTTTCTCTCTCTCTGATAAATAAATAAAATCTTAAAAAAAAAAAAAAGCTAAAAAATAAAGAGAGAGAGCACTTAAGCTCATTCATGAGGGCTCCACCCTCATGATATAATCCCCTCCCAGAAGCCCTACCATATACTAATAACATTACCTTTGAGAGTTAGTATTTCAACATGTAGTCTGGAGTGGGGGACATGCAAACATTTAGAGCATAGCAGTTATAATTTATATATTTTTATTTTTATAGATAATTTTGAATATTTTAGAAAAAATAACTTTTTGAAAATTTTTTTATGATTTAATAGACTTTATTTTTTAGAACAGATTTTGTCAACTATTGACACCCTGTACCACAGTGATATATCTGTTACCATCGATGAACTCACACTGATGTATTAATCACCCAAAGTACATAGCTTACATTAGGTTTCACTATTCATGTTGTACATTTTATGACTTTTGACAAATGTATAATGACATGTATTTACCATTATAATATCCTACAGAATAGTTTCTCTGCCCTGAAAATCCTTTGTGTCTCACCTATTCTTCCTTACTTCCTCCTTAACCACTGGCAACCACTGATCTTTCTACTCTCCTCCATAGTTTTGTCTTTTCTAGAATGTCATAAACTTGGAATCATACCATATGTAGACCTTTTAGAATGGCTTCCTTCCCTTTGTAGTATGCACTTAAGATGCCTCCATGTCTTTTCATGGATTGATAGCTCATTTCTTTTTAGACCTGAATAGCATTCCATTGTCTGGATATACCACAGTTTTTCCATTCTTCTATCTAAGAACATCTGGGCAATTATGAATAAACCTGCTGTAAATACCCATGTGCAGGTTTTTGTGTGGGTGTAAGTTCTCAATTCACTTGGGTAAATACCTGAGAGTACAATTGCTAGATTGTATCATAAGACTATGTTTAGTTTGTAAAAAACTACCAAACTACCTTCAAAGTGACCCATATCATTTTGCATTCCTACTAGCAATGAATGAAAGTTCCTATTGCTCTACCTCCTCCCCAGCATTTGGTGTTGCCAGTGTTTTGGACTTTGGCCATTCTAACTGGTGTGTGATGGTATCTTATTGTTTTAATTTATAATTCCCTAATGACATATGCTGTTATCTTTTTCATATGCTTATTTGCCATCTGTATATCTTCTTTGGTGAGATGTCTGTTTAGTTCTTTAGCCCATTTTTTATAGTTACTTAAATTTACATTTTTATGAAAATATATTAAAATTTTATAGACTGAATACAATTACATTTCACTTTTTAATTACTGTCAACAGGACAGAAGTTTTGTGAAAATCCTTATTAAAATAACTTAATTAGTGATTGCTCTAAAGGCAAGAAAAAATACATTTTATGAAAAAATTATAACTTAAGTTATAAGTTTATAATTTATGTGTATCTATATTTTATTATTAATCCAAATATTATTGACACATGAATAGAACAATAAGAAACACATAAAATGTGGTTATTCAGTTATCTTTGATATTTTATAAACATTCAATCACTGAAAAACTGTAACTTTACACTCACTTGTGATTGTAAGGGTGTATTGTCAAAATAGCAGAATAAAACGTTTTGTTTACCAGTTTGATAGCTTTAGTTATAACTTTTACATTTTTCCACATGTGGTATGGGCTTCCATTTCTACTCTGTCCTGGGGTCCAGCAGTGTCAGGGGTAGAATTAAACCCTGTTGTTCCCACACTGGCCAAGACAATTTGTTGTGCACCAAATTCCCCCATTCTGGGGGCTTCTAAAAGAAAGGTCCATAACACCATTTTTGTTTTTCTCCCACCGCATCCCTCTGCTGAGGCTGTGGGCACAATCTCAAACACCTGCTTGAATAGGGAGTAAAGGGACAGGGAAAATACAGAAATACAAAATTGTTTTTAAAAAAGATTATTTACAAACATTACCTTACTATACGTTGATAGAAGTGTGAACAGTATATTATGGGAAACAGTATATTATGAGAAGTAGTATTGGCAAGCACTCCACACACATAGTCAATTAAGGGACATTCTTTTTGCTATAATTTGCCATTAGGTTTTTAATTAATTTTTTAGAATTGGATTATGGACCCTGAATGCTGTGATTGTAATGCACCAAGGAGAACACAAGATGGTCAGTTAGGACTCAAAAATCAAATAATAAACTGAAATATATATGTGTGTAAATATATTTAAATTATGAATTTTCATATTTTTAAGGATTATGCTTATGCCCACATAAGCATATTTCACTATTCTGTTTATAAAATCGAAAGAGTTGGAAATTAGTGAATCAATTTCTTTTTTTTTTTTTTAAGATTTTATTTCTTTATTTGAGAGAGAGCATGAGAGGAGAGAGGTCAGTGGGAGAAGCAGACTCTCAGTGAATCAATTTCTTAATATGTGGTTTGCAGATTACCTGCAGAGTACCTCTGATGCATCAGAGTCTGTGGAGGTGTGTCTGGTGAATGGGTTTCCATAACAAGCTCTCTAGGTTCGTGCTTGCTAAAGTTGGAAAACCATTCTGAGTAAAGTTTAAGAAAGGTTGCTCCACTGTACTATGGAACAAGGAGAAGAGACCCAAGAAACGGAATTTAGAAACACCTACTGTGGTTTACCCATTTGACCATGAGGTGGTGAATGCCAGCTCTAAGAGGAGTGGCAGTGGGAACAGGGAAGAAAGGTTGGTTACAAAGAACAATTTAAAGGGAAACTATATAAACTTATTGCCCAGATATAAGTGGTTTAGTAAGAGAATAAATATCAGAGTCAACATTTTAAAGAGTTATTTCTTCTAATAAGCTACCTAGCTGCCTGCTTCCCTCCTACCTTTTCAGACACCAATTTTTAGGCCCACTGAGAGGGTAAGTGATTTGCCCAAGATCACACATCTCCATAGGGTCAGACTATGAAATAGAAACCAAGACTTTTGGCACTAAGGCCAATAGTTTGGCCACTAAACTATGAGTCACATATTTCCAGGTATTAAGACTGAGTGACTGAGAAAATTGCCCCTTCGTTCAATGTTTTATTAAGGATTGTGTACATGTTAAGCAATGGACACTGTGTTAAATGCTGGGATTACAGTGGGGAATCCTATTAAATATGCTACCTGCTCCCCGTGGAGCTCACCGTCTGGTTGATACAAGTAATACTAACGCCAGAAAAAGGTTCTTAGGAGTAGGGGGTTGATGTGACAATGGGAATGTGATAAGTTATTTTAATGTATGTTAGTTTTAGATATGATAGATTTGAACGTCTTTGTTTTATGTACATGCAAATTGACTACTTAGTGAAAACTATATGTACTTGTTCATTTATGTATAATGTATGGGTTAAGAAAACTTTCCTTAGATGTCTTTTCAGATAAGGGAAAGAGAAGAGAAGAGTAAATAGTGAGGAGATTTATCACATCCATTAAAAATCCATTAAAAAAGCTTGTAGTGAGTGACCTCTGAACTGTGGAGAAGAATGTAAGGTTGTTTTACCAGATGGAACAAAACTGTAGGTTTTTGACATGATTTTTATCATTACTGAAGTATGTCTGTCTCCTGTAAAATGTATCTTGTCTCCAGGATGGGTTATTTTTTTAAATTCTTCTTTCCTTTGGGAAGAGGCAGAACACAGAGGCAGTGTTAGATATTTGCAGCATAGACTCTATAAATTGGCCATTAGCCAGGTTTCCTCATAGAGATAGGCAGCATGCCTTTGGCCCACCTTGTGTGGGGAATAAGAAAATGAATTAACTTGGACATGCTTTGGATGATTTTCAGCATGAAAACTGATATCCCTAGGTTCGAAATGAATTTACTCTTTAAATATTAGCACTCAAAACAGTTTAAGTGAAAATATTCTGTGACTATTCAAAGATAGAACATTGAGACATAGTAAAATTAGAATCATCTCAGAGAATTTAAAAAGAAATATGGAATAAAATGACTTGTGGTTGGAAGTGGACGTAGTTCTGACTGGGGCTGCTTCAATATACTTCTAAGAGACTTTTCTAGCTTATAAGACAATTTCCATGGTTGGAGACAGGTTTAGGGTTTTTTGTTTTGTTTTGGTTTGGTTTTATTTTTTATTTTTTTTAAGATTTTATTTTTTCATTTGACAGAGAGAGACACAGCAAGAGAGGGAACACAAGCAGGGGGAGTGGAAAAGGGAGAAGCAGATCTCCTGCCTAGCAGGGAACCCTATGTGAGGGGCTCAATCCCAGGACACTGGGATCATGACTTGAGCCGAAGGCAAACACTTAGCGACTGAGCCACCCAGGCAGCTCCTTTTTTTTTTTTTTTTTTTAATATGCTCACATAATATAATCTACTTTTTTCCTTCTCTCAAATAAGAAAGAAGAAATATCAAGGAAAAATTTGAAAACTAATATTTTCTAATTTACCGGTAGCAAAAAAAGCCAATTCCTTTTACCATTCTGAGTATTGAATACTAAAAAATATAATAAAGTCATGAAATCAAGTTCTACATGATTGCAGAGGAGTAGAAATATTTTTTTTTTTCCTTCTTGGTTTATAACTTGGATTTAAAAAAGAGAGAGAGAAGGAAGAAGAGGAGGAAGGAGAGTGAAGGAGGAGCACTTTGGTAGAGTTTTAAATTTTTTTGAACATTTTCACTTTTTGTTAATTTAGAGAACACAGGCACAATTGATTCTGTGTTGTTCTACTGTGATTCTGATTTATAAAGAGATAGGCCATATCAACTATTATTAATTGATCTAGAAGACTTTCTTTCTCATATTTGGACATTATGTTGATACAGTTAGTAATTTCCATAAAGGAAGAAAGTGTTCTCATATTAAATGAGATAAAAGTAACTTAATAAATGTTTATGCAGTCATCAATGTTGCTATTTGAAAAACACTTTATATTTTGTAATTATTGATATTTATTTATAAGGATAACTTTCTGCTTACCAATTGCCATTAATTCTGACAGCTTTATGGTTTACATGTTCTCTTAGGCATGAGATAATGACTTTGGCTAACAAATTGTAGTATTCCCACAGAGTTTTCTAGATTTACCTCAGAAACTTGGCATTCTATAGTCTTGAATAAAATATTTTCCTGAGAAGATTTTTTTTTCCTTTAAAAAAAAATTAATTCCAGTATAGTTAACATACAATGTTATATTAGTTTCAGATGTGCAATATAGTGATTTGACAGTCCCATACATCACCTAGTGCTCATCATGACAAGTGCCCTCCTTAATCCCCATCACCTATTTAACTCATCCCCCGACTCTCCTCCTCTCTGGTAACCATCACTTTGTTCTCTATGGTTGAGTCTGTTTCTTGATTTGTCTCTCAAGAAGAGAACTGTTGGTGTGCCTGGGTGGTGCAGTCAGTTAAGCAGTGGACTCTTGGTTTCTGCTCAGTCATAATCTCAGAGTTGTGATATGGAGGTCTGTGTCAGGCTTTGTCCTCAGTGCAGAGTCTGCCTCAAATTGTCTCTCCTCTTTCTCTACACCTCCCACTTGTGCTCTCTTTCTCTCACTCTCTCTCTCTAAAATAAATAAATAAATCTTTAAAAAAGAAGAAGCAGAGAACTTTCAACAGCCTAACAGAACTATGACCAAATCACACATGATCATAAGCCCATGGAAAGTTGTCATCACTAAGTAGGTAAATGGGAACATCAGAGATACAGCTTCAAGGTAAGGAGTTCTGAGCAACCATTAGCAAGGACTTTGTTGTCTAGCAGTTCATATTTTCAAAGGAAAATTAATATATCTCATTTCACCATATCCCAGAGCGCTAATCACTAGTGAAAATAATAGACTACATGGATTTACCAATATTTAACAAAATTTCTCAGAAGGAATTTGCATGTTTAACAAGAAATACCCATGAGTGCTGCTTAAAAGTACTTACAGTTCTCTTATGAAGTCACTCGGCAAAGACTTGTTATGCTCTGATTAGCTTATTAGTTCATTTTGGATCTGATAGAGAGTTTTGGGGCATTGTCTGTCAACTTGCTAGGAATTAGGAGAGCAAATGCCTTTGAATCGTCTTTGTTCATTTAACCATGTCTCTGCAGATGTTCACTATTTTAATATGTATTTTATTTGGAAAGGGCATTATTTGTGTAATCAATTAGAGATGTGCAATTCTGAATAAATGGAGTTTGTAAGTAGATTAAAATGCTATAGAGACATACTTCCCCCTCAAATGAATGTCACCCTGCATAACAACATATGATTAATTCTGAGTGTCAAAAGATCATTTCAGGCTCTCTCGTTAGTTCCTGCAGTGATAATAAAAAATTACACAGTGTAGTTTCAAAAGGCAGGCCATAATGATAATTTAGCTTATACTTAGGCTATTTACAAATGATCATAAATTCCTTTTTATGTAAGAATGGAAATATGATAGAGCTGCTTTGAGGATTATTTAGAATAATTATGTAGAAATATTAGTGGTATTCTTAAGAAATACAATACAAAACTTAACTCTCATTTGTTTTCCCAATTCCTCTCTACTCTAGTTGCTTTAGTATGAATGAGTTAGTGAGATAACAATACAGTGCAGTGAAAAGACACTACACTTTTGAGATAGATATTGGGCTGTAGCACTGGATAGCTACATGGGGTGCCATTCATATGATAGGCTCTGTGACTGGCATTCCCTGAAATTATGCAGTACACAACTCTGGTGACCATACACAGTAGCTCTGAGGTAGATTAATGTTGGAGACCTGTTTGAATAGTGTTGGCCAAAGTTCTTGGGTCTCTTTGAGGTTTTATTTCCTTTTCTATAAAATACTTTACTTACCAGATATAGTTCTTTTGTCAATTACAAAAGAATTTACCTCACAGATTTACAAAAGAATTTACCTCACAGAAGATGGAGTTTTACAGGGTTTCTGACCATAACAGCAGTTAACATAGTACCATCGCATAGTAGGTGCTTAACAACTGTGAGCCCTGAAAGTAGGTAAGTGAGATGAAGTAAATACACTTGGGATGTAACATCTCAACAAGTTAATAAGAAGAGGGGGAAATGATGAAAGAAAAATGAAATCAGTCTGCCAAAGGAGGCATAAACATTCGTGTGGTGCCTGAGGTTTGCTCCAGATACTGAATGCAGGCCTCAACAAGGCAGGTGACAGAGAATAAAAACGTGCATATTATCCAAAGTTTGAAACTTCAAATATTTTAACTAGTTCTGTTTATGTTTAATGACAAATAGCAAAAGTAAATCAGAGTGGTTGGTGCTTTCCATTTCAGGGTTTTTTTTTTTGTTGTTGTTGTTGTTGTTTTTTATTTCTTAGATAGAGCAAGAATGAGAGAGCACGAGCAGGAGGAGCAGCAGCAAAGGGAGAAGCAGGCTTACCACTGAGTATCGAGCCCAACACGGGGCTCGATCCCAGGATGCCAGGATCATGACCTGAGCCTAAGGCAGCTGCTCCATTTCAGTTTTAAAATTATTTTAAAGTAATATACTTCATTATTTTTGTACCATTTTATTTATAAATGCTCTAGAAAATACTTTAATAATTAGCAATGCTAGACACATATGCACATGCATCCACACACATAAATATGTGCACACAGACAGTCTACAAAGTTTGGATACTTAACTGGAAAGTGTTAATTTCCATCATATAAATTTTAGACTTTTACAAGAAAATAGAAAGCAGAAATAGGAAATAGTTTTCTAGAAAAATAAAAGACATTACAACAAAGAAAAGATAGAAGAAAGTCTGTATAATTCATTATAATAAAAATAAAAGTGTAATAGCAATTACTACAGCTATCAATCTTCAATAATTTGTGAAGAATCCAGCCTCAAATGCAATGAAGCTTTATAAGATTTGTGATTACAGAGTGTAAAATATAACAGATGCTACAATATTTAGATGCCTGCTGGCATTTACCTTTCTCTCTGCACAGTTCATTTCAACTATATGAAAATTTTATGTGCTATATAAAAGTAGAGAAAAAGATATTTATTTGTAAAATAACCACAGGAGAATTGATAATATTTCAGTAATGTGGTATTTGATTCTCTTTGACCAGATGAACAAGTGAGAAACTGGAGAATTTGATGATACGGTATTATTTTCAGTTTTCATATGTGGAAGATGCACGGGTCAAAAAATGACACTGATATTGAATTCAGCTACTTTCTCTGGGTCCTCAGAGCTGAATTTTTAGGATGGGAGCCCTGCTGTTCACTGGAGAAATGGTTTTGCTATGAGGATTGCAGTGGAAGAGTACTAGCATTGGTGACTTTGGAGAAATGGTCAATGTTATATTTCGAAGGCAGGATACTCAGAGTGCAACATCTTGTTTTTAAAAGTACATTTTTTGGAGTGCCTGGGTGGCTCAGTGAGTTAAGCTTCTGCCTTTGGCTCAGGTCATGATCTCAGGGTCCTGGGATGAAGCCCTGCATCAGGCTCTCTGCTCAGCAGGGAGCCTGCTTCCCCCTCTCTCTCCGCCTGCTTACTTGTGAACTCTCTCTCTCTGTCAAATAAATAAATAAAATCTTTAAGAAAAAAAGTACATTTTTCAGGTTATCACATTATTAGTCCTGTTCTTTAAAAAAATCTTTTTATCTTTGATCAATTTGCAAACATGATTTTAAATTCCAGATACTCTAAAATAAGTAATCCCCCCCCCAAGAAAACCCCAAATGTTGTATTTTTGAAGATTTATGTTCCTTCTTTTAAAACATTTTTAGGGACGCCTGGGTGGCTCAGTTAGCAAAGTGTCTGCCTTCAGCTCAGGTCATGATCTCTGGGACCTGGGATCTAGCCCCACATCAGACTCTTCTCCCTCTCTTCCTTTGGCCCTCTCTGCTGCTTGTTCTCTCTCTCAAATAGATAAATAAAATCTTTTTTTTTTTAAATAAAAGGTTTTAAAATTCCTATTATATCATGTATATATGTTTAAATATTTCAGAAAAATATTGAGGAAATAATGGAAATTTTTCTAGATCTATAAACTAGAAACCTAAAAGTCACTCCTGGACACCTTCATCTCCATTTTCCTCATATCCAATACATCATTAGTTTCTATCAATTTGATCTTCTAAATATTCATTAAATCTGTCCACTTCTCTCCACTACCACTTCTATTGCTCTTGCCTGGTCTCTCTTCTGGAATGATAAAAATGTCTTTTAATTATTTTCCTTGCACCTATTCATCCCAAGCAGATCTATTTTACCTGTTTCAAAATGTAAATCAACCTTTTCCTACCTTTATTTACTTCAAGGGATTCCCACTGATCTTAGAACAAAGAGCTAGGTTCTCAGCAGGGTGTGTGAGCACTGCATTGGCCTTGAAATGTTCTACTCAGCTGCCTCTTCTTCTGCTCTCCCCTGGCTCCCTGGGGTCTAGAGTCCACTTCCAGGTCCAGAAAGCCTTTTTTTCCCCCATTAGGAACTTCCCTCACACTAGCAGGATCTTAAACCAAAATGCATGTATCCTGGATGTGCATAAAGGTCCACTGTGTGCACTGGTAATTTTAAGGGTCAGTTTCCTGATCCACAATATCCGTATGGATTTTTCCTGCAAAGGATGTGCCCCAAGACCCTGCCTGCAGGTGAAGCATCCTACTGTTTCATCACTCTTTTCACTTTGGAAATCACATTAGTTTTACAAAGGAACAAAAGAAGGTGGACTTTTCTTTCATTCTGATTCTTACTGTGGAGAAGAGAGCATGCTTCTCCCTCTCCTCCTTGCTCATGCTCTCTCTCATTATCTCTTTCTCTCTCTCTCTCAAATAAATAAATAAATAAATAAGATCTTTAGAAAAGAAAGAAGAAGAGAAAAGAAAAGAAAAGAAATTATGGGGCGCCTGGGTGGCTCAGTGGGTTAAAGCCTCTGCCTTCAGCTCAGGTCGTGATCCCGGGGTCCTGGGATCGAGCCCCGCATCGGGCTCTCTGCTCAGCAGGGAGCCTGCTTCCTCCTCTCTCTCTCTGCCTGCCTCTCTGCCTACTTGTGATCTCTGTCTGTCAAATAAATAAAGTCTTTAAAAAAAAAAAAAGAAAAAGAAAAGAAAAGAAATTAGATTCTCCGGGGCACCAAAAGAGGAGCAGTTCAAACTAGAGATGCCAACGAAGGGTTCTGTAGTTGGGGTGGAGTACCCATGTGATACCTATTTCTGTTAAGGGAAAGTGGGATTTAGAAATGAGATATTTAGGTCTGCATTGGAATGCTCTGGATTCAGATTCTTTTGTGGAGCAGGGCAGCAGGAGTTCTCACTGGTTTTCTTTAACTACCTTACTTCTTTCACCCCCATGTGTTGTCAAGCTCTTGAGGGAGGGAGAGCAAACAAAGCACAGTGCAGGTTGATAGAGATAATGAAGACATCAGTATTTATTTCATACAGATGGCAAACTACGAGAGCCTCCTGCTTTATCTATTCATCTTAATTCCTTTCTGATTTTATTATCTGTGTATCTTAAAATATTCAAGTTTTGTAAAAAGCAGTCTGGGAAATGATCGGTTTGCTCTGGATTTCATTTTTACCTGTTACATTAATAAAGACAGACCCCGGGGATTACTCTCATTCATCTTGTTCATGGTCTGTATCTCAGTTACACAAATATCTCTACAAGATCCTGTTTTCAGTTCCTTTGGATATATGCCCAAAAGTGGAATTTCTGGATCATGTGGTAGATGTATTTTTGATTTTTTAAAAAAGATTTATTCATTTATTTGAGAGAGAGAACTGCATGCATGTGTGCACATGTGCAGCGGGAGGCCAAAGAGAGATGGAGAGTCAAGCAGACTCCATGCTGAGCACTGAGCCTGCCTGGGGCTCAATCCCAGGACCCTGCAATCAAGACCTGAGCGAAACCAAGAGTCTGCTGCTTAACTGACTTTGCAGCCCAGGCACCCCTATTTTTAATTTTTTTGAGGAAACTCCATACTGTTTTCCATAGTGGCTGCACCATTTTATTCCCACCAATAGTGCACAAGCGTTTTAATTTCTCCACATCCTTGCCAACGTGTGATATTTAATTTTTTTAATAATGGCCATATTTTCACATTTCACAGATTGCCTTTTGGCTCTGTTAGATTGTTTCCTTTGCTACACAGAAGCTTTTTAGTTTGATATATCTCCACTTAATCTACTTTAGCTTTTGTTTCCTTTGGTTTTGCCCATCTCTAGGAATACTGACAATAGTATGTTTTGTGTTTAAAATTCCTTCTCTTTGCGTGGTCTATTGCTTCCAAGTTGTTTTTGTTAGTTCTTACATCTTAGTCTTTATCTTTCCTTTCAAAGGATTTCCTCCACTTGATTGCTCTTATTTAAATACTTTGAATGGTTGGGTTGGACTGGTCTATTGTGGCATTCATAGCAGAAAAGTATGGTTTGGCTTCCTGGGGAGACCCGCTATATTCATCTGTCTTTAGGATTTTTCTTTTGTGCTGCTCAGATTCCCCAGAGATCTGTCCAGTCTCCTGTCTGCAGGATAAAGACTTGGCTGCCAGTATTCCAAGAGCTGATGAATGAAGCAATAGGAAGACTGAGAGGATATCAGCTTTCAGTAAAAATGCCTCTCCTTCATCTTCATTTTCCTTACTCTACATTAGCATGCATGGTGACTCAAGCCTAGAGACCTTCTGTTTGAAGTAAAAACAAACTTGTAGTCCTCTTGTGGGGTGAGATTGAGGCTATGTAGAAGAATGTATCTGCTTCTGCTTTTTATGTACTTTTCAACCAATTCTCCTTATTTTAGTTCACTCTTGTTCACTTCTCTATCCAGAAGTACCTGGTACTCCTAATTCTTGAGGTTTTAAAGATTGTGTTATATATAACGGCTTTAGGTTTTAGCTTTCCAGTTTATCATCCAGTCTTTGTTTTGGTGTGGGTTTTGGGTTTTGTTTTTTTGGGTTTTTTGACATTTTCGTTTCCTTCATTTTCAGTTTCCACACTCATTTTACTGTTTAAAGATAGAAGGGCATTGTCAATCTCCCTTCTCTCTCATCCTCCCCGTCCTTGTGAAAATAAACAAATTAAAAAATATAAATATTTCTGGTACTCTGTTGAGGTTTCAGGAGATGGTGAAATTATGTATGTGTATGTTCAACTCTTGTCTTTATTTGGAAAATCACTTGTATTAAAAATTGTTTTTATTGTTCTCCAGTGAATAAAAGTGTGTGTGTGTATCCAAATCTGTCATTTTAAAAATTTATTTCTGACTTTTTTTTTGAGAAGAACTTCCTTATACCAATGTTAAAACAATTCTATTTTTTCTTAAGTCCTTATTCCCTCTGGTACTATGAAATGAGATAGAAATAAAAAGTTGTTAATATCATAATATATAACTGTTTATTAAATACATAGTCATTTCCAATTGATTCATGGCATTCTTAACTTTAGAAAATTTAAATATAATACATAGATCCATTTTTGGGTTCTGTAGTATAATTTCTTGTTCTTCTGCCCAGCAAGACTATTTTTGGTTATTATGGCTTTATGATATATTTTGATATCTGCCCATTTCCAATAATTGTATAGTTATATAATTCTATTATAAGAGAGTTGTCTTGCACTGACTTTGAAATTATAGATTATTTGGTCAAATATAAAAATTTTTAATCCAGAAGTATTGTGAATTTTCTATTCTCTCCTTTCATGTTTTGTTTGGTTGTATAAGACACTCCCCAGAAGTTTTTTGTTTTGTTTTTGTATATTTTATACTTCCACTCTATTTTGAACATGCTAGACAATGGCATAGGAAGAGTTAGAACTCTGTTTTGCCTTTTCTTCAAAGCTTGTGCTCTTTCTCACCTATACCCCAAGTTCTTAAATTGAGCTGTTTACAAAAGTTGTAGGAGGTGCTTTTAAAATATTCACATGCCTAGTGCCACCCCTCAGAAATTTTTATTTGATTTGTTTAGTTTGGGCTGCTGTATTAGTATATTTTCAAAATTCCCCTGCAAAATCTAATGTTTGAATAAAATTGAGAATCACTGCTCTGTACCAGTAATTCTCAAATTTTGCATACACTGGAATCATTTGGAAAGCTCTTAAACAAAACAAAACAAAACAAAACAAAACAACAACAAACAAAGAAACAAATTCAAGGGCCTCATTCCACAGAAATCAATTTAGAATCTTTGGGATGGGTCCCAGGCAGCAGTATGTTAATCTTCAGTTGATCCTAATGGGCAGCCAAGTGTAAGAACTTTTGGCCCATGCCCTTACCATTCAGATGGTAGTCCAAGGACCAGCAAAATTATCATTGCCTATGAGCTTGCCAGACATGTAGAAGCTTAGTCCCAACCGCAAGTGATTTGTATGCACTTTCAAGTTTGAGGTACATTGCCCTTCACAACACCATTGATAAATGTGTTCCTAAACTTTCCTGTGCATTCAACTCAATTCAGGAATTTAAGAAAACACTGTTGCTAAGCCTTGTATGAGATTAATTGAATCGATATACCCAAGAGGTGGGACTCAGGCATAGTTGAATTTTAAATGTTTAAAAGTTTGTATTTAAAAACCACATTTAAAAGCTGATTCTAATGTGCAGCCAAATTATAGCTACTGACCTATATACGAAGGCTATCACATTTCATGTCTTCTTGCATTTAATAAAAATAACACATGAGTGACTCTTGTCTGAACAATCAGTCATTTAAAAAGGGGTTGTGTTCTTAAAGTAGTTTCAAGTTATTTTTGAATAATATATCATCAAAAAAATGAAACAGAATAGCTTTATCTAGCACATATACCAAAAATAGGCTTGCTTTACTTCTAAGAGACACAGCAAATTGAATCTCCTTAGATTACATATGACACAGATGGAAATAATTAATGAAAGTAACATTTGAAGCTCGACTAATGCATGCTGAGATGATTTGCATTTTGAAGGAGTCTACAGGCCACCTTGTGGACCCACATGACCTACCAGAGATCTCACTTTGAGGTCCCCTATGCTAGATTATAGATGCTTCACAAGCAAGAATACTTATTTGATTGCTGTATTTTAATTCATAAAATGGCATTGTTGATTGAGTGCCCTAAGCCAAGTAAATGAGCCACTTATGTTAGGCACTTGTTCACATTCATAAAAACAACAAATAATATTATCTTGATCAAGCCCTTCCTAAGAAATAGTGATTAAATGATATCTGGTGTTTGTGTGCATTTTTTTCCAAGAGGTGGAAGAAACTGATTTGCTTTTGATGAACCTGTATTGCCTACAAATTGACGACCACAGATTTCCTACTTTATTAATTGGCCAGCAATGATTTATATGAAATATTCCCTCTTGTTGCAGGCTCTACAGCTAGCTAATTGATTGCTGTATGAATTATGCATCCTAAGCCAAATGCAAAGGTGCATGAAAGATGCAGCCAAGGTCATTTTCCCCCATAGAGAACTACAGTGACTAAATCCTTTTTTAAGACAGACCTTATTTGCTTTAATTTTGCTGCTTTCTTCATGTATACATCAAGTCCAGAGTAATGTGCAAACTCTAAAATTACACTTTTAATTTATGAAAAGATTGCAGGCACCTACAGTTCAATGTTCTGTAGCCCGACAAGGGGTGTAATTTAATTAATTTGGTAGAGCTAAGGAAAGAACCAGAAATGGCATACAGGTGCTTTTAATCTGATTCCAAAATATGCCAAATCCCATCAGATTTTTCCTGTAGTTTATTAACACTCAAAAGTGACTGCTCCAAAAATAAGAACTTTGGTTAGATAAAGGACACATTGAGACTAAATACAAAATATTTCGCATTTTAGCAGATAATGGGCAGTTTTGAAAAGTTACAATCAGTTAGCATTTATTAATATTAAGAGATGTAAGTGATGTATACCTTGTAGAGGATATAGAAAGGAGAAGAGTGATGCTTTACTAAAGCTTTCAGAATCAAAGCAATCAAGTTGGAATAATGAAGAGCTTGATTTTTGATGTCTCAGTGGCTTAGTTTGAACTTTCGGCTAAAATTTAATGAACCCTTCTAGACCTCAGTTTCCTTTTGTAAAAATGGGCATAAGACTTCATTTACATGGCTATTGTAAAGACCTTAAGAATAAGTGAGATCAGTAACTTAGCCTTAGACACTAACTTGTATGCTTATACAAAAGAGCATACTACTGGCTTAAGCATTCTTTGAATTACAAGTGCACGTGAAGTTTGTAAAGAGAACCTCCAATGTGCTATAAAAATCACCCCCAAATGGCCATGGGATCAAATTATTATATGCCCCCTAAACCAAACAGCTTCTGATATGAATGCTTCATATGCACAGAGAACTCAGACATTAACAATCCACATTAAAGTACATGTTTTGGGACAAACTATAGGTATCGAACACTCAGACTGTGCTGGATAAAATATGTGCTGTGATTACACATCAATGGTACAAGTACCTTACAAGGAAGCAATCAATCACAGCCCCTTCAGACCAGTACTTCATGCCTTAATACATATGGCAATCAGCTGGGGATCTTGTTAAAATGCTAACTCTGGTTCAGCAGGTTTTCGGTTGGGGCCAGAGATTCTGTAGTTCTAAGAAACTTTATGGTGACAGAGTACATTTGGTTCACAGACCATAACTTGATTTGCAATTCTGAGTGCTTTTTACACCTACCTGCACATGAGATTCACCTGAAGATGTTTTTAAAAATAGTGATGCCTGGGGTCTTCTTCAGACCAGTTGAATCTTCAGACCAGTTGAATCTTTAAAAACTCCCTGAGTGATCTTTATTTGTAGAGCCATAGTTGAGAACTAGTATTTAAGATATAAGGGAAATGCCTCTATCAGTTTTATCAGATGATCTTTTTAAAATCACATGTTGGTAAAGCCCAGCCTGTAGAAAATAAAGAGCCCAGCAGCCATGCTTCAGAATGCAACAATATGTGTAGCAATATGTGTAGCAATGCTCCTCCTCCTCACAAGGGCATAGCAGAGTCCTTTGCACTATGTCCATATCCTCGATCAGGAAGAACATAGACACAATAGCTTCTTACCAGGCCATGGGACAGAGTCAACACCCCATCCTTTCCTTGTAAAAAGAGCATCGCACTATTGATAATTCTGGAGCTGTGTTTTGAACCTGGAGTGGAAAGAAATACCACATAGAATTGAAGAATCATAGTATTCACAGATCTTACCTACAGAGTAAAATGTACACCATGATAAGGAAGTTTTATTGATATGGAAGGTATCTGTTCTACTCACAACTGCCAATGATATCATGCCTTTAAAACTGGTACCTATCTAGGGCACCTGGGTGGCTCAGTGGGTTAAGCCTCTACCTTCGGCTCAGGTCATGGTCTTAGGGTCCTAGAATCGAGCCCCGAATCGGGCTCTCTGCTCAGCAGGGAGCCTGCGTCCCCCTCTCTCTCTGCCTGCCTCTCTGCCTACTTGTGATCTCTCTCTGTCAAATAAATAAGTAAAATCTTAAAAAAAAAAAATTGGTACCTATCTATATGTTGTCTACAAGTGAACTCTACTTTTTCTAAGTTCCCACAGTAGGTTTCTCTTCTTGCTTATTATATTCCCAACATTATAATTTCTAATTCAGTGTCTGGTTTCTATGTTATGGTGGCATCTGCATCAGATCAACTGGAGATATTTAAGACCATATTGTTGTGGCTATCCCCCATAGTTCCTGGTTCAGTGGGTCTGGGGTAAGGGCCAAGAAATGGCATTTCTAACACATTCCTGAGAGAAGCTCTTACGTATTTGTCCAAGGCCCCCTATCTTTTGAGAGCTACCACTTTTTTATTTCACAATCTCCATGGGAGCAAATAATGTGCATGTGGATTCTCCATTATACCACTATGCCTAGTGTCATGAACAAATATTTTTTTGAATAAAAAGTGATGCCTAAGCCCTATCTCATTTATAGTGAAAACACATATGAAACACTGGAAAAATCTCATCCAGCCCATTAAGGTTAATGCTTGCCAAAGAAACTAAAAAAACAGCATTGAATTAGGGATCTCTGCTACCGTGACTTTAGAATGTTGGGAGCACTTCCTATGAAAGTTTTGGATTCTGTATTTTTGAGCCCCTGCTTTATGGTAACGAAATCAGCATGATATCAACTGGTTGGTTGGCTGTTCAGGCTTCCATTGTAGGTTTCTTAAAACAGCAGAACCAACAGAAGTTTTTCCTTCAGGACCATCTGTTTTCAATTTTGCAGTTGAACATCTTGAAGAGCACAAGAGAAGGAGACTAAATGTAAAATGTATCATCACAGCAAATAATGTTCCTGTTATTGTCAAAGTACTCTAAGGATTACTAAATATTACCATTCCCTTACAGCCTAAAAATATTAGTGCCTTGGTTCAATATTAGTGTTTTGTAATTCTAAAAACTTTCTTAATACGTATTCACACTAATGTTTTAAGGCAGATTTTCTTAGACCAGCTTTTGAAGCAGTAAAGAGCTGTTTTTGAGTCTTTGGAATACACATTTATTTATTTTAAGACTTTACTTAAGATTTTATTTATTTAAGATTTTATTTATTTATTTATTAGAGAGAGAGACCATGAGTGTGGAGAGGGGCAGAGGGGGAAGCAGACTCCTCACTGGGCAGGGAACCTGATCCCAGGACCATGAGATCATGACCTGAGCTAAAGGCAGATGTTTAACTGACTGAGCCACCTGGACATCCCCCCGGACTACACATTTGTTTAATTATCATTATTAAATATCCACTTCTGTGGAGGTTTTCTGATTAGAAGGCTTAGTTCTTGCCCTTTGAGAACTCAATCCAAACTTGGGAAAACAACATATGAATGTAAGGGCTAGAGAACCTTAAAAAAAATGAAAAGCTTGCCATTTGCAACAACATGGATGGACCTTGAGGGCATTATGCTAAGTGAAATTAGAGAAGATCAAATACTGTATAATCTCACTTACATGTGGAATCTAAAATAAGCAAACCAACAAACAACAGTTGAGCTCATACAGACAATAGATTGGCAGTTACCAGAGGAGAGGGGAGAGTGGGTGAGCAAAATGGGCAAAGGGGTTAAAATGTATAAACTTCCATTTTTAAAATAAATAAGTCATGGGAATGTAACGTACAGCATGGTGGCTATAGTTAATAATACTGTATTGTATATTTGAAAGTTTCTAACAGGGTAGAACTTAAAAATACTCATCCCAAGGAAAAAAGTTCAATTGCATATAAGGATGCATGTTAACTAGACTTAATGTGGTGATCATTTTGCAATATAAATAAATAATGAACCATTATGTTATACACTTAAAACTAATACAATGTTATGTGTCAATTATATCTCAGTTTTAAAAATTAAAAAAAAAATCATTGTGAAGTACAGTGTATCAGCAAAAAAGTCAACAAACATGTATTTTAACCTAGGATCCACTGACCTGAAGAGAGTATTTATGTATATTAGAGATCTAGTAACTTTCTGCCTGAAGCAAAGAAAGCCTGGAAGACCAAGAGTGGAAATGTAGAAGAGAGATATGTTTCGCACAGTAAATTTTAGAGTCAGGGCTAGGACTGAAGAATGGAAAGTACTGGGAGACAGATCGCATTTAATATATGAAATAATTACCTTAAAAATATTATTGTTTTTATGCCAGTAACTATTCTAAGTGTACTGATACTTTGCATTTTCATACATATTAACTAATATATAGAAATCCACTTTACACATCACAGGTACATGGTAGAGGATATTTCTCTTTTAGTTTGATGTACTGGATGATCATTGATGTCTACCTATAATCAAATCATTTGGATTTTATAGGTTTCCCTTATCTATTGAACTGTTGTTATTAATATATTGCTACTTATTTGAGTTTGCCTATATTGCCAACCATGATGCAGCTAATTAAGCTTTAACCTGTTGCTTCAATCCACATTTATAAAGAATATAGACGGATTCCATAATATGGAAAATTATTTGGTAGCTCCAATTTTTACAATGGCTATAGTCTGTCCAGATTGTCATGCATAATCAGAGAAATAGCTTTAGGGAAACCTGAAATCATATTTATAACTAAATTACCTTGTATAATAGAGTCTGGTACTGTCAAACATGATTTGACCAACAATGGGGCAATTTAAAGAGTGTAAGTGAAATAGATTTGTCAATTAGATATAGCACTTTATAAATGTGGATAACTGATCCTGAGGAACTAATAAGTATCTGGAGAACTCAATAATCACTTTAAAAAGTAATCAAGCTATGTAATTTCATCTGAGTTTTCATATCATGAGGAAAATTGTCCAAATCAAGAAGAAGAACATAGAGATTTCAATTCATCTTTGATATTACTTAATTAAAGTTGTTACCATGCTACTATAAATATCATACCTTTTTCTATAGCCTGTTGATTAACATCATTTTGAAGTGTAATCCAGGATTAGGTAAGAGAAATTAGAAAAACTTACAGTTTTTTCTTTTAATATAATACAACTTAAGAATAATTACAATTGAGGTGGGGGAATTAAACTTATTTGATGTTCTAAATCAGGGGTATGGGAAGACATGATGGAGTCTGGATGATCTTTTGTTGGTAGCCCTCATTATTACTTGAGAAATCAATCTATAATCCCAACTACAGTGACATTCATTCCTTAAGAAACACTACACCAGTGCACACTAATTAAAACTAAAACTGTCTATGGAAGCATGAATTTATAGTGACTATCTAACAGTGTCAAGTAGACCTAGTGAGATGTCTTGGGGTTAATTCTGATAGCTACAGAGTGAAGTGGGGCCACATTTTCAATCCAAATGAGTCACAAAGTTTACTTGGAATTCAACTTATAATAACTTAAATTGATTTTTTTATTCTTCCACATGTATCTTTTATAAACTCAGAATCACCTTATAATTTTCCTGTCTCAGTCTAATATTTGTATGTTACTACTTCTTCTAGGAGAAGTAAGTATGAAAATAAGGATCCTGAGAGAATCCATAGAGACTCATTAGAAAATCATTAAGAGATCTTGTATGCCAGTATCTATCTTGAAATTATGTCTACTCAAGATTTCTTAGAGTGCTTTAATATTAACCTGAAAAGAGAGAAAAATCAGTTTTGAGCCAATAATAGATTTATTGTTGGTCTTTTGATCTTTTAACAAGTAGTATGTTACAATTTATAGAAAGTTGTCAAATGGTTTTATAACAGGAGAAAATATTATTTAACAGCTGAAAGTTGGAGAAATTAGATGCACAAAAATAGGAAGAATTAATTTTCATAAACATAAATGGCCACATTTTCCAAAATCTGTAGCTCTTAATTTTGGGGAACTTTTTTAAAGTGCATACTGTGTAACACCAGTCCTTGGAGATGCTACATTACAAAATAAATTTTGTAGTAAAATAACTTCTAAAAACACAGTAACATACATCTTCCCCCCTCCTTTTTAAAAAGATTTTACTTATTTATTTGACAGACAGAGATCACAAGTAGGCAGAGAGGCAGGCAGAGAGAGAGGAAGGGAAGCAGGCTCCCTGCCGAGTAGAGAACCCAATGTGGGGCTCGATCCCAGGACCCCGGGATCATGACCTGAGCCAAAGGCAGAGGCTTTAACCCACTGAGCCACCCAGGTGCCCCATACATCTCTCCTTTATTTGAGTATGCATATTAGATGAAGTTCAGAGAAATCCACTCCAACAAAAAATGTTTATTGCAGCATTTGTAAATTTATTTGGCCAGAAACCATTCTCTTTCTTTTTTCTTTCACCACACATTCTGTAGAACAAGGTTAAGTAAACTTAAAGTTACAAAATTTAATTATTCTCATCAGTTATTAGTACTTGTATTAGGATAAGTAGGTAGTTTTGTTCGAAGATTATATGTTGTTTTGGAGAATTGGAAAATTTTAAACTTAGCTTCAGGAAACAATGTTAGGCTGTTATTTGAATAGTTCCTCCCTTGAAAACTAACTTAAAATCCTGAATAAAATATTTTTGTATGCACAGAGAGACATAAATGAACACCAAAACTGCTTTTGGCTTGCATTTGTGTTTCTCCTCAGTGTGATAGTTTGGGGCAACAAGTGGGAGAAAAATCAAAACTCAGGTCTGGTAGTAGTTGGAGGTGAGGTGGTGGTCTCAAAGGAAGCACTGTCCACAATAAGCTGTGATTCCAAAGAGCTACAGTCTCAAAGAGAAACTCAACCTGAAGTAGATCAGGCTTCTTGTAGAATTGCAACAGTCTTCTTCATAGCCCAAGATACCTTAAACCTTGAAATTGTTTTAAATAGATCTGTGATTAGTGTAATGTCCCCAAGAAACTGGCAGAGGTAAAGGTAACATCTTTCTAGAACAAGATATCTTTATCCAAGGTCACAGATTATTTCTACAGTGTCTTTTTTCAAATAACATATCCAACACCTAGTCAAAGATAATTGGGCAGCAAAACAAATACATATACCAGAATAAGATTTTCAGAAAAAGTTCAAAATCATGATCAGTCTCAAAAAAAAATTAGGTATTCTAATTGTCAGACTGACTAAAAAGCAACTATCCTTATACTAGTAAAAGGAACAAAATATGAGTTTGAAGATACTTTAGAACCGGTGACCTATGAAAATTGACTTAAAATAGTAGAATAGAACAATAGATTTGAACAAATAAGTAAATAGAATATTTATAAATGAAATTTAAATTACACAGTGTTAAATACAATGGGTGATTTACAGGCAGATTAGAAAGTTGAAGAATGAACTATGGAAAATAGGGCATAAGAATTACACAGAGTGCAGTACAGACAGATAAAATGAATAGTACAGAAAAGTGGATAGGATGAGAGGGTCTAAGACAACTTTGTAAGAACACAGAATGAAGGAGCGAGAGATTTGGAAGAGGCAATATTTGAAGGCCTAATAGCTACAAAATCCTCTATAAATACTAAATGACATTAATCTATAGATAAAAGACCTAGAAATGCCAAGTAGAAAAAATAAAGAGAAAATTACACTCAGATATATTGTAGTGAAACTGCAGAAAACCAAATACCAGAAGAAAATTGTAGAAGTCAGGGATGAAATGGAGAAAGGAAATATTACCTTCAAAGAGTGACAGACCGATACTTGAGTTCTCAGAAAGATCAATGGAACCAACAAAACAAAACAAAAACAAAAACCTTCATTTCTTTTCACCCTAGTATCTTTGGGTACAAGTATTTTAGATCCCTTAGTATCTTTGACTACAACAAGAAATCATGGCCAAACTATTTAATTCTAAATCTAGATAAAGTATCTTTCATAAGTGAAAATTAACTAGCAGAGATTTTTAGAGAAATATTAAAATAACTCTAAGGGATATAATTCAAGCAGAGGGAATAATGTTTTTGTTAAATACACAGATCATTAGAATGTCAAAGACAGATCTAAATACTATTTACAAGAGACACAGCTAAAACATAATAATATTAAAAAAAAAAGAATAGAAATACATATACCATGCAAATACCAGCACAAAGAATACTTAGCAGAACTATATTAATATCATAAATGATAGACTTTATGGCAAAATCATTATTATAAAGAATTTTATTTCATAATGACAAAAATTTAATTCTTTAAGAATATATACAGACTTTGTTTCTACAGTTAATGTAAATATGTACATGAATTTACAGAACTACATGAAGAATTAAATAGATCCAAAATAACAGTGAAATATTTTATCATGACTTTCAGTCACAAAGTGACAAGCAGATGATAACATTTTTTTTTTCAAATATCCATGGATCATTTACAAAATTTGAGAATATAGTGAACAATAAGGTAACTTTCAATAAATTTCAAAGGACTTATATAGACTATGTCCTCTGATTATAATGTAATGAAGCCAGAAGTCAATAAATTGAAAGATAATTAGGGGGCGCCTGGGTGGCTCAGTTGGTTAAGCAACTCCTTTCGGCTCAGGTCATGATCCTGGAGTCCCGGGAACCAGTCCCACATAGGGCTCCCAGCTCCAAGGGGTGTCTGCTTCTCCCTCTGAACTTCTCCCCTCTCATGCTCTCTCTCACTGTCTCTCTCTCAAATAAATAAATAAAATCTTTTTTTAAAAAATTGAAAGATAATAAGGAAAACTATCTTTGGATATTAAGAATTTGCTCTTTAACAACAATATGAATATTTTTTATATTTAAAAATTCATATTGGAAAGTAAAAGGTATATTAACTAAATAACAAAAATACTACTAACGGTTAAAACTTGTTGAATACAGCTAAGTCAATATTTAGAGGGAAACTTACAGCCTTTCAGTGAAAATTTGAAAAACAGCAGTAAAGTAAATCAGAAGAATAATAGTAAGTGTTAATAAAGAGGAAGGAAAACATATGATACAGAAGATTAAAGATACAAGTATAGTTCTTGGAAAAGCTAAAATAAATGATAAATGCATGATGAGAGTGATCAGGGGTTGAGAAGGAAGAGAGAGAGAGAAAGGATAAAGAGGAAGACCTACCCTGATATCAGGAAAGAAAAAACATCACCTTAGATACTGTTTATGTTAAAAATAAATAATATCCAATTATTAAAAAATTGACAGTATATAATTTAAACTCACATAGAAAATATAAGATGTACTTATGAATAATTAGAAAAGACAAGTAAATCTGTTACCTTTGAAGAAATTGAATCAGTAGTAAAAATTATCACACAAAGAAATCTGGCACAGGTGATTTCAAAAGCTATCTACAAACACTCATAAGTAAGCTAATCTTTTTCTATAAGTTTTTTTTATTTTAATTCCAGTTCATCAACATATAGTGTTGTATTGGCTTCAGGTGTACAATATAGTGATTCAACAATTCCATATGTCACAAGAAGTGCATTCCTTAATCCCCATTATCTATCTATTTAACCCATCCTCCCATCCACCTCCCTCTTGGTAACCATCAGTTTGTTCTCTATAGTTAAGAGTCTGTTTCCTAATTTCTAATTTCCAGTCCTTATTTATAATGTCATTTGTAAATATCTTCTCCCATTCCATAGGTTACCTCTTAGTTTTGTTGACTGTTTCCTTTGCTGTCCAGAAGCTTTTTATCTTGATGAAGTCCCAAAAGTTTATTTTTTCTTTTGTTTCCCTTGCCTTTGGAGATGTGTCTTGAAAGAAGCTGCTGTGGCTGATGTCAAAGAGGTTACTGCCTATGTTCTCTTCTAGGATTTTGATGGATTTCTATCTCACGTTGAGGTCTCTCATCAATTTTGAGTTTATCTTTGTGTCTGGTATAAAGAATGGTCTAGTTTGATTCTTCTGCATGCAGCTGTTCAATTTTCCTGGCACCATTTACAGAAGAGACTGTCTTTTTCCCCTTGGATATTTTTTCTGGATTTGTTGAAGATCAGTTGGCCATAGAGTTGAGGGTCCATTTCTGGAACCTCTGTTCCATTGATCTATGTTTTTGTTTTTGTTGTTCTACCATGCAGTCTTGATGATCACAGCTTTGTAACATAGCTTGAAGTCAGGCATCTCGATGCCTCCAGCTTTGGTTTTCTTTTTCAACATTCAGCTGGTGATTTGGGGTCTTCTCTGGTTCCAAACAAATTTTAGGATATTTGTTCCAGCTCTGTGAAGAATGTCAATGGTATTTTGATAGGGATGGCATTAAAGTGTAAATTGCTCTTAGAAGGATAGACATGTTAACAATGTTTATTTTTCTAATCTATGAGCATGGAATGTTTTTCAGTCTCTTTGTGTCTTCCTCAATTTCTTTCATAAGTGTTCTGTAGTTTCTAGAGTATAGGTCCTTTACCTCTTCAGTTAGGTTTATTCCTAGGTTATCTTATGGTTTGGGGTCCAAATGGGATCAACTCCTTAATTTCTCTTTCTTCTGTCTCACCATTTGTGTATAGAAATGCAACTGATTTCCATGTATTGATTTTACATCCTGCCATGTTGCAGAATTGTTGTATGAGTTCTAGAAATTTGCAGGTGGAATCTTTGGGTTTTTCACATAAAGTATTCTCTCACCCACAATGAAAGAGAGTTTGACTTTTTCTTTGCCAATTTGAATGCATTTTACTTCTTTTTATTTTCTGATTGTTGAGGCTAGGACTTATAGTACTATGCTGAACAGTAGTGGTGAGAATGGGTATCTCTCTCATGTTCCTGACCTTAGGGGAAAAGCTCTCAGTTTTTCTTCATTGAGAATGATAGTCACTGTGGGCTTTTCATAGATGACTTATGACACTGAGTTATATACCCTCTATCCCTACACTTTGAAGAGTTTTAATCAGGAAAGGATGCTGTATTTTGACAAATACTTTTTCTGCACATGGTTCTATAGAAACAGGGACCTTATAGGCAGTGCAATGGCATTAAATTCATATCTTTCAGTAGTTACTCTAAATATAAATGGGCTGAATGCTTCCATCAACAGAAACAGGGTTGCAGATTGGATAAAAAAGCAGGACTCATCCATATGCTGTCTACAAGAAACTCATTTTGAATCTGAAGACACCTCCAGATTGGAAGTGAGGGATGAAGAACATCTTTTGATGTCCTAATGGACATCAAAAGAAAGCTGGGTTAGCAATACTCATATCAGACAAATTATATTTTAAACCAAAGACCATAATAAGAGATGCAGAGGGACACTATATTATACTTAAAGGGTCTATCCAGCAAGAAGCTCTAACAATTGTAAATATCTATCCCCCATCATGGGAGCAGCCAATTATATAAACCAATTAATACCCAAAATAAAGAAACATATTGATAATAACATATTAATAGTAGGAGACATCAACACTCCACTCACAGCAGTGGACAGATCATCTAAGCAGAAGATCAATAAAGAAACAAGAGCTTTGAATGACATATTGGGCCAGATGGACTTTTGTAGATGTATACAGAACATTCCATCCTAAAACAACAGAATACCCATTCTTCTCAAGTGCACATGGAATTTTCTCCAGAATAGACCACATACTGGGCCACAAATCAGGTCTCAACCAATACCAAAATGTTGAGATAATTCTCTGCATATTATTAGATCACAATGCTTTGAAACTGGAACTCAATCACAAGAAAAAATTTGGAAAGAATTCAAACATTTGGAAGTTAAAGAGCATCCTGCTAAAGAATAACTGGGCTAATCAGGAAATTAAAGAACTTAAACAATTCAGGGAAACTAATGAGAATAAATACACATAGGTCTAAAACTTATGGAATACTGTAAAGGCAGTCATAAGGGGGAAATAAATAGCCATCCAAGCCTCTCAAAAAAATATAAAAATCCCAAATGCAGAAGTTAAACTTACACCTAAAGGAGCTGGAGAAAGAGGAGAAACTAAAGCTTAAACTGAGCAAGAAGAAGAGAAGCAATAAAGATTAGAGCAGAAATCAATGAAATAGAAACCTAGAAAACAGTTGAACATATCAACAAAACTAGAAGCTGGTTCTTTGGAAGCATTAATAAGATCAATAAACCACTGGCCAGACTTATCTAAACGAAAAAGGAAAGAACCCAAATTAATAAAATCATGAATGAAAAGGAAGAGATCATGACTAACACCAAGGAAATAGAAACAATTATTAGAAATTATTACCAGCAACTATATGCCAATAAATTAAGCAATCTGGAAGAAAAGGATCCCTTCCTGGAAACTCGTAAACTACTAAGACTGTAATAGGAAGAAATAGACAATCTGAATGGACCAATAAACAGTAATGGAATTGAAGCAGTAATCAAAAACCTCCCCAAGAAAACAAAAGTCCAGGGCCAGATGGCTTCTCAGTGGAATTCTACCAAACTTTTTTTTTTTAAGATTTTATTTATTTATTTGACAGAGAGATAGAGAGAGCATAAGTAGGCAGAGAGGCAGGCAGAGGGAGAGGGAGAAGCAGGCTTTCCACTGAGCAGAGAGCCCAATTCGGGGCTCGATCCCAGGACCCTGAGATCATGACCCGAGCTGAAGGCAGCAGCTTAACAGACTGAGCCACCCGGGAACCCCTCTACCAAACATTTTAAATAGAAATAATACCTATTCAACTGAAGCTGTTTCAAAAAATAGAAATAGAAAGAAAACTTCCAAACTCGTTCTATGAGGCCAGCATTACCCTGACCCCAAAACCAGAAAAAGACCCCATCAGAAAAAAGAATTACAGACCAATATCCCTGATGAACATGGATGCCAAAATACTCAACAAGATCCTAGCCAATAGGATCCAACAGTACATTAAAAGGATTATCCATCGTGATCAGCTGGGATTTACTCCTGGGGTACAAGGATGGTTCAGCATTCACAAATCAATCAACATGATACATCACATTAATAAAAGAAAGGAGAAGAATGATGTGATCCTCTCAACTGATGTTGATTGTAGTAAGTGATTTTTTTTTTTAAATGTACTATTAGATTCAGTTTGCTAGTATTTTGTGGAGGATTTTTGCACCTGTGTTCAACAGGAATATTGGCTTGTAGTTCCAAGCAACAAACAACAAAACTAAAAGACACTCTACAGAATGAGAGAAGATATTTGAAAATGACATATCTCATAAAGGATTAGTATCCAAAATCTATAAGGAACTTATCAAACTCAACACCCAAAAAACAAATCATCTAGTTAAGAAATTCTCAGAAGACAAAAATATACATTTTTCCAAGGAAGATATACAAATGGCTAGCAGACACATGAAAGGATGTTCAACATCATGCATCATCATGGAAATCAAAACCACTATGAGTTACAAACCTCACACCTGTTAGAATGGCTAATATTAACAACACAGGTAACAAGTGTTGGTAAGGATGTGGACAAAAGGGAACACTCTTACATTGTTAGTGGGAATGAAAACTGGAAAAGAGTATGGATGTTCCTCAAGCAGTTAAAAACAGAATTACCCTATGATCCAGCAATTGCACTACTAGGTATTTATCCAAAGGATACAAAAATACAGATTTGAAGGGGTACCTGTACCCCCATGTTTATGACAGTATTATCCACAACAGCCAAACTATGGAAGCAGTCCAAGTGTCCATCAATGACTGATGAAAGGATAAGGAAGATGTCATTATATATATATATGATCTTCCTCCCAAAAGCTACAAACCCAATTTTACTGTGATAAAAATGTAAGGGAAATTCCAGTAGAAGGACATCTTACAAAATACTTGACAAGTATCCTCAAAACTGTCAAGGTCATCAAAAATAAGAAGTGTCAGCAACTTTTATAGCTAAAAATAGCCTAAGGAGATATTACAAATAAATGTAGTGTAGTGTCCTATAAAACACATTAGGTAAAACTTAAATCTGAATAAACTAAGACTTATATAAGCAATAAATAAATAAATAGGGTAAAACTTAAATCTGAATAAACTAAGACTTACATAAACAATACATAGATAAGTAAGTAAGTAAGTAAATAAATAAATAAATAAATATGTAAATAAATTTGGTAAGATTTGCCTGTGAAGCCATCTGATTCTACATTTTTGTTTTTTGGGAGTTTTTTTTTTTTTTTTTTTTTTGATTACTGATTCAGTTTCTTTGCTAGTTATCCATCTGTTCAAGTTTCCTGTTTCTTCCCATTTCAGTTTTGGTAGTGTATATGTTTCTCTGAATTTATCCATTTCTTCTAGCTTGTCCAATTTGTTGGATATAGTTTTTCATAATATTCTCCTATAATTGTTTGTTAACAATTTCTCCTTTCTCATTTGTGATCTTATTTTAGTCCTTTCTCTTTTCTTCTTGGTACGTCTGACTAGAGGTTTATCAATTTTATTAACTTTTTCAAAGAACTAGCTCCTGGTTTCATTGATCTGTTCTACTGGTTTTTGTTTTGTTTTGTTTCTGTATCATTTATTTATGCTCTAATCTTTATTATTTCCTTCCATCTGCTGGATTTCGATTATGTTTGGTGTTCTTTTTCTAGGTCCTTTTAGTATATGGTAGATGGCTTATTTGAGATTTTTCTTGTTTCTTTCTTTTTTTTTTTTTTTAAGATTTTATTTATTTATTTGTCAGAGAGAGAGCACAAGCAGGGGGAAAGGCAGGCAGAGCAGGCAGATGGAGAAACAGGCTCCCGCTGAGTCAGGAGTGGGAGTCACTCCTCCAAAGTCAGGAGGTGTGGTGTGAGCCGGCATTTGCCAGACTTCTCCGGGAAGGGGCCCTGGGACTGAGGCAGATAAGACTAGGAAGGGCAGTTCCACCAGAGTGTGGGAGGTTGGGGGGAGGGGAGGTTGGGGCGGGCTTGGTGTGAGCAAGTTAGTTAGTGAATGTAGGTGCTGCACTAGGTAGCCCTGTGCTTATGCTTAAGTGCTGGGGAGAAAAATGGCCCCTGCTAGTTCCTTTGTTCCTAGAGGAGTCTCTCCGGATTGCTGTCTCTCTGGCAAGCACTTTGAGATAAGCAAATAACCTTCCCACTGTGTGTCCCAGGCTCTCTTCAGATTGCTGTTTCCACACTGTTTGAAGGTTGTTTGCCTGACATCTCTCCAAGAGCAGCACAATGCCCTCTAGGGACACACACAGAGACCTTGTGAGAAAGGATAATTGCAAGACATTCATATAGATAGATGATAGGTATTTACTTAAAACAATTTTAGCAGATTAAATCTAAAAACACTAAAAAAAAGTGGCCTTCATTCCAGGAATGCAAAAATGGTTGTGCATTTGAAAATAAATCAATATAATTTTCTACATTAACTAACTAAAAGGAAAAAATAATATTGTCCTAATAAATACAGAATAATGTTTGATAGGACTCAACATGCAGTCATGATGAAAGCTCTTTGCAAACTAGGAATAAAAGAAATCTACTTTAACTTGATAAGAATATCTAAAAGGCAGCCAGAGGGTATTTCAAAATAAATAAAGTAATATTATTCTTTATTCTTTATAATAAATATTGCTAGCTTTCTATTTTGTGTTGTGCCTAGGAAAAGGATTTTCGCTATAACCATTTCTATTCTTCTTACCTAGAACATTAAGTCAGGAAAAGGAACAAAAATTATTGTACAGAAAGAAAAAAAATTCATGGAATGCAGTATATATAGAAAACTCAAAGTACTTAGAATTAAATTATAAAACTAATATGTTATTTAGCAAAGCTGCTCCATTAAAAGTATAGAAAAATCATATTTTCATATAATAGCCATGGCCAGAATTTTAATAATTTCAGAAATATCATGTTCATAGGAAAAAGTGAAACATAATTTATGTGGTATCTTTATATAGATGTATATTGAGAGACTTTAAAGAAGACCTAAGTAAATAGAGCTACGTTCCATGATAATAGATGAAATGATGTCAGTTCTTCCCAAAGAATGAGGTCTTTATAGAAACAATTGCTGTGGGTGTAGATGAATAAAGTAGACCTCTCATGTGTAAGAGCTCCTGAGTAAAGTATAGAATTGTCTCAAGCCACTGGTTTGAAGAATATATCATGTGCTTGCAAATCCACATTGCCTCATGATACTAGATTCCATTGCTGGACGGAAAGAATATTGAACTAAAAAAAAAAAAAGCACAAATCTTTTGCAAGGAAGTATAATGAGTATGTACAGAAATAGTTTAGAGAAGGAATATACCTAACTAAAAGTTTGAATTTTTGTCTCAGTGTTTCCAATAGTATATTGATTACTTTGACATCAGGAATATTTTTATGCTACTGGAAAGAAAAAATCATGTTAGCCTGACTATTTGGAAAGCTCTAATTTACCAAAATATCATTCCATTTTGTTAATGTAACCTGATAATAAAACCAAACTGATTTATTATTAGTTTTAGCTGAATCTCTAAGATTTCAGAATGCCAACTACTTTCACATTCAAAAGTGAGAAATCTCTGTATAGAACCTTTAGAAAGCTGGTTGAAAACTGTATTTTCATCTCTTAGATGCTTACCCACATGAAGGGTATAGAGGATCAGAAAGTCTAATGAAAGAATACACTTTTTGGAGAGTATTGATGATATCTTGTGAGTCCCAACACACCTTCATTAGAGAGTGAGGGGGGATTGGTCCTAATTAAATACAAGAGAAGGGGACTTCATGAGTCAACTCCAGGAGTCCAATATATGTTCCTGGGAGCTTAGAAGTTACAGTAGGCTTGTATCTGACTTAAATCTCTGAAATCTGGTGGATAGAGTATATGCCTGACTAACTTCTCTAATGAGAGAGAGTGCAGATAGTGTACTGCATTTTGCAAAGGATCCCACAGAGTTTCTGAGAGTACTGATGCCTGCATATTTTCGAACAACCAGATCTAGGGCACATACCCCAGGGATGAACCAGGGATGACCCTGTTCAAAAGGACTGCCTGGAAGAACGCAGTATCCACCATAAAGGTAAGGGACCAGCTTGTTCCCAGGTACTGAGAAAGAAGATACTGGTGTTAAGTAAGAGGAAAGACAGGTCAAGGGAAGACAGGTGAGAGAACCCAAAATGGCGATAGGAGGTATCTATAAAGAATGTACAAAAGCATCCTTTGAGAAAAAGATAATCTTCAAATCTTCAAAACCCAGGGAGTACTAATAGTAGCTCATGACAGTGTCACCGACTCTTCCTCATTTTGATATCACCCGTGGAAGAAGTACAGGCTGCCTGGTGCCTGAGGGAGGAAAAATCAATGTGCTAGGCTAGGACCTGGAGGGGAAGCAGGCACTCTCCCCCTCTAATACAGGCACCCAGCCCAAGGCCAGCCTGAGCTGACTGAGGGATGACTTTAAATGGACTTGGATGTTTTGACAACTTGAAATCTTGAAACAAGACTATTTTGTGTCTTAAAATGACTTTAGAGCTGTTTATTTTCTAGGAAAAAGCAGAAGGATCATAACAACTACTCTTATTATCATCCAAGGAATTGGGGGAGAATTATCCACTTGCTAATTTCACCTGTGAACCTGGTTAGGCTATGGTGCCCAGTCATTTGGCCAAACACCAGCCAGATGTTGTGAAGGTATTTTTTGCGTGTGATTACCATTTAAGTGAGCAAATTCCCCTCCACATATGAGTGGGCCTCATCCAATCGGTAAAAGGCCTTAAGAGCAAAGACGGGCTTCCTAAAAAAGGAATTTGGCATCAAAGCTGCAACGTAGAAACACTGCCTGAATTTTGAGCCTACCTAGCCTGTCCTGAAGATTTCAAAGTCAATAATCTTACCTGAATTTGAACCTGCTGGCTTTTCCTATTGCTTTTAAACTTATCACCCCCCATAGTCACATGAGTCAGTTCCTTAAAATAAATCTCCCTCCCCCCTTCCTTCTCTTCTTTTTCCTTCTTCTCTCCTACTCTCTCTGTATATAGATACAGATGTATAAATATATACATGTATGTTCTCATTTACATATAGAAGGGGTTTAAATGGACAATGGGAGAAAAAAAATTAAGTTGCTTTATGATCATACCCTTTATCTTGTTTAACATTTCCATTTTAATACCATTTTATTCTTTTGTGCTTTTGACTTTTATTTTATTTATTTATTTAAATTATTTTATTTATTTTACTATTATTTTATTTATTTATTTATTTATTTAAGAATACATTTTATTCTTAGGTGCTTTTGACTGTGTGGATACATTTAGAAGTCTAGGGGCCTTTAGTTTTGGTCTGAATTTAATGTTTGTTATGTGTCCCTGCCTCCCTTTCTGTTCTCGCTCTGAAATAAGCCCTATTAATAAGCTCTAGCACTCACATGTTTATTGATTCATTAAGAGGTCATCTGATTCTTTAGAGCTATCTAGCTCTGATTTCAGTGTATGTTCACCCAAGAGAAATAAAATCATAGTTGTTAGTTTTTAGATGCTTGGTTTTAGTTCACTCTAAGTGTGTGCATGTGTGTGTGTGTTTTCCCCCAGATAATGTTTAATTTTGAACTGCCTCCCAGTGGTGATATGAAGCTTGACTAACTTTGGTGAAATACACATTCCAACAGCAATCACTTTGTAGGCTTACAGGCTCAAACTCTTTTACAGTCTGGTTGTCAAAAGAATATTTAAGCATGCAAACCTCAGACACATTCTAAGGCAATTGCATATTAAACTAGGTTAAGTATTCTGTGAGAAGTTATTATAGCCAAAGGTCTTTGCTCCCCATGATTTTAAGAAATAGAAGCTAGAGTGTGGTTTTACAAATAGTTGAGTTTCTACCTCCTGTGCCATTGGAAATAGAGCATAATTACAACCCATTCTGATTTCTGCCTCTGACTCATTTTCTAATGGAAGGAAAAGTCTAATATTCTTCCCTTACAGCGCCTAGCACAGTGCCAGGTTCAACTTAGCATAAATAACAGCTTTCTGATTGGATCCATTATCATGATGGTTATTCTCAGATGGGAAGAACCATATTCTTAGAGCCAAAAGAAACCTTAAGAGACCACAGAATTTAATCTCTGAATTTCGAATGATGAGGCTCTCCAGATGGCAGCTATTTACTTCATAAAAAATCTATACAAGTGGAGTCTCACTGCTCTTCCTTGGTGGTCTATTCCAGCATGTTATTCTCTTATTATTAAACAGACAATGCATTGACACCTACAGTTCTGGACACTGAAATGAAATCATGAGCAAAGCAGAATCTTTGATCTCATGAAGATTTACAGATGAGTGAAATACTGACAAATAAAGCAAGAAGGAGCCTCTGAGATCATTCCATTTTCTCTGACTTTTTAGTTTCATAGGTCAGGAAACTAGCTAGAGCTTCCAGTACAGTGTTGAAGAGAAGTAACAAAGGTAAATATCTTGATTTATTCCTGATTTTAGTGACAAAGTCTTCAGTATTTCACCCCAGTTTTTGGCGCTAGTGGCAAGTTTTTTGGTAGATATTCTTTATAAGATTGAGGAAATTCTCTTATATTCCTAATTTCTTAGAGTTTTTATAATATTTGTGTGTTTAATTTTATCAGATTCATTTTTTGCATCTATATTCTCCTTTTTCTCTATTAATGCGGTGATATAACATTTACTTTCTTAATATTACACTAACCTTGGGGGCATCTAGATGGCTCGGTCCATTAACCATCCCCTCTTTATTTGGGCTCAGGTTATGATCTTGGGGTTGTGAGGTTGAGCCCTACCTACACTCAGCAGGGAGTCTGCTTGAGGTTCTCTCTCTCCCTCTCTGTCTGCCTTTCCTCTCTCTCTCTCTCTTTCTCTCTCTCAAATAAATAAATAAATTTTTTAAAAACCCACAAAACCCTAACCTAACCTTGCATTCCTGAGATAAATCCACTTGGTCCTGGTATATGATGATTTCTGTACATTCAATCTGATTGAGGGTTTAACCTGGGGTATAACTGGTTGGCCTACACCATGTCAGGGTATTTTGATGTGCTTCTCTGCTGATGTTCTTACTGCTTTTGATGACTGGGCATTCTTTGGAGCTTGTTGGATGCAGGCCCTTCTGAATCTCTGCCATGTTGGTCATGATGTTCATGGTTCAAGCAGTCTGTTTCTAGAATTTAGTGTGAATATTAGCCCTATTGCCAGTCTGCCAGACTCTCAACTCACATTTCCCAACAAAGGAAACCAAGTGTCTAAAATTTGTTGCTCTGAATGCTAATGCTCAGAGATAGGAGGCAAGAAAACACTTCTGAGTAGAGATAATAAAATTGCTCTGTTATCTACCTTGTCTCTATACACTCAGCTCTTTTTCCCCCACAAAGCTTCAAAGCTGGAAAACTTTCTTCTTCCTTATAAATTAAACAGTGTGTATTCTCTCTTCATATCCTCCTCCATCAATCCTACATAATCCCATAACCAAGTAGACACTTCCATTAGGGTTTGATATTTATCTTTCCAGACTTTTTTCTATTCTTAAACATCTATCTATATCTCCATCTAACCCATCCATCTTCCTATTTATAGTTGCATATATTTGCAGCTGATCTTTGAAAACAGAAATGAGATGGCACATACACTGTTTGGCAAACTGTTTATTTGTATTTTTTTAATGTAAAAATGCTATTTGATTACCTTTCCAAGTGAACCCATAATTTGCTTTTAAGCCTGTCCAATACATATGCTGTCTAATAATAATTGCCTGAAAACTTCAATATTTATTTAGCTCTTGTTTTTGCATATATCAACAATTTGTTCCTTATTCATTGTTGAGTGATATTCCATTATATGTATATACAACAAATTGTGGATCCATTTACCAGTTGACAGACATTTGGGTTCTTTGTGTGTTTTGGCTAATAAAAATGAAGTTTCTATAAACATTTATATACACATCTGTTTTTGGTGGACATATATTTGTGTTTCACTTAAGTACTTGCCTTGAAGCATAAGTACTCAGCTGTATGGTAATTATAATTTATAATGAATTGTTAAGCATTTCACCAAAGCAATTATACTAGTATAATACCAGCAACATATGAGAGTTCCATTTACTCCAGATTTTCAGCTATAGTTGGTATTGCCAATCTCTTAAATTTCTGCCATTTAACTGGTATACAGTATTATGTTACTGTGATTTTAATTTCATTTCCCTGATGACTCACTATTTTGTGATCATAGACTATGAATGTATATTATTTAGAATTTTATCTATGAGAATTATTGGAAGTCTTTTTTTTTTAAAGATTTTCATTTGCTCCTGCCAGTTAGGTTGGGGTTCTATTGGCCTCAACCACTTCTAATTTTCCACTTTATGCTTCTCAAGTGGAACAGATAGTATAAATTCAAGCCACAAAATGATGAGCAAATAAAACATCTCAGAGAACATTTTTACCCTCTTCCATTAGCACTGATGACAAGTCAGGCAAGTGTCTTCCTGTGAAGTAAGTTGATTTCTTGTTCACAAATGATCCATTTAGATTGTCAGCTTTATACAGAGGCCTATTACATTCCCTATCTTTCATAAGTCCTTGCTATCAGATGCCTTCTCTAGTAGTTGGTTTGACCATCAAAACAGAAGCCCAGGTTAACCAGTATTTAGAAGTTTCCCTCAGACCAGAAGCTGTGCGCAATTCTTTGTATCTCCAGAGTTCTGTTTTCAGTCTTTTTCAGAGACTTTGATTTTTTTTTAAACCAGATTAGTTATTCATTAAAAAAAAAAACTTTTAGAAAAAATGTTTTAAATAAGATAATCATTCAGCCCATCTGATCCATCGTATTGCCATAGATGGAAATCTTTTTTCTACTTATTAAAACATATTGATATCACTCATCATAATTTTTAAGTATCTCTTTAATATATAATTTTTGTATGTTAAATGTCAATCTTTTTTCAGTGCATTTCAACTATTTTGTTGTTATTATTAATGAGGTCTTTTCTTTATTGTATATATATTTTATATAAGAAAACTGTTGACATTTTTTCTAAACTAGTAATTATCTTCATTATGTATTTAATAAACTATATAATCTTAAAATATTTTATTTTTCACTTACCTTTTCAAGTATTTACACTTCTTATTTCTTTTTATTATCTAATCAACATTGAACAGAACTCCCAGAATATTATGAAGTGGTGACTTTAGTGTGAATGTCTCCAATATCTTATCTTAATATACGATGCTGCTATTACCATTTATCTGTACTTTGAAGGTTTAAAAGATATGGTAGGATATTAAAATTTGATAAACATAGCTTTGGCTTCAGTTGAGGTACTCACTATTTTATTTTCTTCTTTGATTTAGTAATGGCAATTTCCTATATTTGCTTGTACTGAACATTCTATTATTAAAATGTACTTTGGTCATGGTTTGGTCTATTAATGTCCTACTTTTATATTTTCTACAATTTTTCATTAGGATTTATAAAAGTATATATTAATATATCATCATTTCTACCATTATTTATTTATTGTTAGATGATTTTTACTATTTTAGTATTTTTAGTATTACTATTTTAATAACATACCATAATAGTATACTTATACTATACAATATAATATATAATATACTATATAATTTCCTATATAATATACTATACTGCATGCTATATAATATTATAATTATAGTAATAAAATTACTATATAGTAACTATAAATATTTTTTCTATCTCTATCAAATTTTACTATCACACAATTCATTATGGAATTATTACTTGAAGTTCTAAAACTTTGAAATGTGAAATTTTCTGAGCCCAACATCATGACAATTGGTATGGGGAGTGGGTAAGGGACAGGAGAGTGGACAAGTTTCTTCCATGGTTGCTGTTCTGTTTATATTTTTTAATTTATTTTACTTGTTAAAGATAACTTTGTGTTTGGGTATAAAAATAATCTACTAGAATGACTAATTTCTTTTTTCCAAACAGACCAACACTAAGAAATTTGAGACAAAATATTTTAATGCTTTCTCTTAAGAAAGTAAATTTATACCACACCTGTAGTGGAGAGTTAAAATAAAATGAATTGATAGATAAGAAGTTAATCATTACAGTATTAGTGTGAACATAACAACATGGGTGCTACATTAGCTTCCTAGGGCTACCATAACAAATCACTACAAGCTGAGTGACTTAAAATAACACTAATTTATTCTCTCACAATTCTGGAGTTTAGAAGTCCAAACTTAAGGTGTAACAGGGTTTGTGATCCCTCCAAAGGCTCCAGGGAAGAATCTTTCCCTCTCTTTTCTAGCTTCTTAAGAAGATAATTGTCAGTGAATTTAGGGTCCAGGCAGATAATCTAGGGTGATCTCATCTCTGAATCCTTAATTTAATTACATCTGTAAAGGCCCTTCTGCCACCTAGGATCACATATAAGGTTCTGGGTGTTAGGACACGGACATATATTTCAGGGAGCCACCATTTAACCTACTACAAGTGATATAATTGTAATTAAGTTTCTTATCATCTTCTTATTCAAACCAAAGCAATTTATTAAAACAAGAATGAAAATCAAGGCTTACAATAATTATAGTCCCCAGGTTGAGGACTGCGTACAAAAGTTATGGTAGTAAATTGTTTACAGTTAAAATCCACAACATCAAGACCCTGTTTTTCTCAAAGCTGATGTAGACGTATACTCAATCTTGTGATGCCAAGAAACAGAATATATGGAAATATAACTTAGATAGAATCTTCTCACTTCTTTTTATATACATTCTCCTTAATTTTTGATTGCCTTTGATTGTAGTCTTTGTCATAGCTGGTTTCTTATATTTATAATAAAAAATAAAGACTATCCTAGACTTTATGTTCTAAGAGGCAACTGGGTTGACAATTTCCTTTTCTTCCCAAGACTTTTTATTAAATAAAATTTTGACATCTGTCCTATGGGTTTAATTAATATTTTACACAAGCTTGAACAAAATTTTTTAGACTTTAGATTTTTACTTTGACAAAAGGTCATTTTTGATCATTTAAATTTTATTAAAGAACTCTATTTCAACCATGTATTCAAGTTTTTTCGCAAAAAAGAGAGAGAACAAAGTAATCATTTATAATTCCCTTATTTTTCTCTATATTTGTGGATATGTCCCCATTATCACTGCTATTGTGAGGTATTTGTATTGTTTTACTCTTGTGTTTTTAATCGGTTAGCCAATGATTTATGTAAATTCATTACTTTTTACAAAAACATTCTTTAACAAATTATTGTTTTTTCTTTACAATTTATTTCTGCTTTTGTTTTAGTTTTATTCTTCTGAGTTTATTTGGTTTTTCATTTTAACTTATATTTAATAGCTACAGGTGGCTAGTGGCTACTATTTTTTATAGTGCAGCTTAAATGAAAGCAACACTAGGTTGTTTAATGGGTTGTCTTGTAAGGATCTTCAAGGAATGAGGGTGTAATAAATACATCTACGGTGCTTAAAGAAAGGATAGTAGTTATTCTGTTGAATATTAATAGTGATTAGAAGGTGGCATAATAGGGTTTCTTATATTTTGTAATGTTTGTTTATTGATCTATATAGTTACATGAGTTATGTTTACATTGTAAAAACTTACATTTGCTTTTAAATTGGTGCATTTTTCAGTAAGATTACATTAAAAAAGAAAATATATTATGACTAAGTAGAGGGTTTTTTAAGGCATGCAAGCATAGTTCAATATTAGTAATATATCATAAAATTTCACAGTTGTTTGGATGCCTGAGTGGTTCAGTTGGCTAAGCATCTGCCCTCAGTTTAGGTATTGATCTCAGGGTCCTGGGATGGAGTCCCGCATTGGGCTCCCTGCTCAGAGGGGAGTCTATCTCTCCCTCTGTTTGTTGCTTGCCCTGTTTGTGCCTGCTGGCTCACTTTCCCAAGCTCTCTTTCCCTCTCTCTCTCTCTCTCTCTCTCTGACAAGTAAATAAATAATCTTTAAAAAAATTTTTTAAAAATTTGACAGTCCTCATTTGGCAAAATTCAACACCCATCTTTGACAAAAATATATAATAAAATAGTAATTGATGAATCTTTTCCTAATATGTACCGCCTTTCAAAAGCCAACTTCTTTCTAATAAGGAAATATTAAAGACATTCTCACGAAATAAACATGCCAAATTTATTCATTCATCTGCACTATTATATAATAATGAACTAAAGGTACTATCTAAGTAGACAAAAAAATTAGAAATTGGGGTTGTAATCAAATAGTTGAAAATCTCTATTATAATATAATATCTGGAGAAGTCCTAAGAGTCAAATTAAAACCACACAATTAGGGGCATCTGGGTGGCTCAGTGGGTTAACCCTCTGCCTTTGGCTCAGGTCATGATCTCAGGGTCCTGGGATCAAGCCCCACATTGGGCTCTCTCCTCAGGTGGGAGCCTGCTTCTCCCCCTCTCTCTGCCTGCCTTTCTGCCTACTTGTGATCTCTCTCTCTATCAAATAAATAAATAAAATCTTTAAAAAAATACAAACAGTAAATGAATTAAATAAAATGGCAAAATATAAAACTAAAATTCAAAAATTAGAAACTTCATATATGTAAGCAAAGGTTAGGAAATACAAAGGAAGAAAAGATTTCACTTAAAATAAGAAAAGATGGGGCGCCTGGGTGGCTCAGTGGGTTAAAGCCGCTGCCTTCAGCTCGGGTCATGATCCCAGCGTCCTGAGATCGAGCCCCGCATCGGGCTCTCTGCTCAGCAGGGAGCCTGCTTCCTCCCTTCTCTCTCTGCCTGCTTCTCTGCCTGCTTGTGATCTGTCTGTCAAATAAATAAATAAAATCTTTAAAAAAAAAAAATAAATAAAAATAAAAAAAAAAATAAAATAAGAAAAGATAAAATAAATAATCTAAGCACAAATATACAAAAGTATGTTGACAAAAACTTAAAAGTTTCATCATATGCTGTGCTGGGAAACTGGGAAACAAGCACACATACATTTCTATAGTCATGGAGTGGAATTTGGCAATATCTAGTAAAAGTTCACATCCTTTCACCCTTTGACCCAGCAATCACACTTCTAGAAACCTGCCCCCAAAGAACTGGCAAAGATATTAAATGTCCTATGTACATAGGTCACTATCTTTTCATAATTCCCCAAACCAACTTGTTTTCTAACAAAGCTAAAATTCTTTCTTAGGTCCAAGTCCTTTCTGAGAGTTTGTACTAAGCTATTACTTTAATTGGGTTATCAGAGCTTTTTAAACAATTTCAAAAACTCACCAACTGAAATGAATCCATATAATACTACAGTTTGTAAAGTATAGACTGCTCTTTCCAGGTGCAGATATAGATCTGTTATACCCCCAGGAGTTGTTTAACTTGGGTCTTCATGAAAACAGCAAAAAGAATTTATTAGAAATGACTGACAATTAATAATGGAAATAACATAAATAGACCTTACTATGAAAAAATTATAAATGCTCAATGTTCTTATACTAATTTTAATTTCTTTATCCTTAAGGAAGTGGTAGAAATTTTAGCTAACAGAACTAACTCTGCCTCTATGTTCTCTATAATCCTCATCCTTTTTAAAAAATTTAAATGTCCCATGATTTACTCTTTGTGTGCCATTCCATCCTTACCCTAGGCTGTTGCTATTTGGACACTAATTCTTTGTGTAAGGGCCCTTATGGCTATTTCAAACAGTCTTTCTGTGTGAATGCTCAAAGTTCAGTTAAAAATACCCAGAGTTTTCCTATAAAGATTTGCTGTCTCCAATGTTCTGCAAAATGTCAGTGGTTAATAAATAATGTGAACAGTTGTTACATTATGTTTTAGCTGTTATACCAGGATTGATTAGAAATTCTAACATAAGGTGCTCAACCAAAGTGAGTTGAGAAATCTAAAGAATGAGTTTGCAAAATTTTTAGAGAATTAAAAAAAAAATTGGAGAATGGATATGAAAGAGAAAGATCTGAGAATTTTCTTGGGTGTAGGTTGGTCAGGACTAGCAAATGAAAATACAAGATGCCCAATTACATTTGAGTAGCAGATAAACAACAAATACTTTTTTGGTCTCAATATGTTCCAAATACTTGCATGGAACATACCTATACTATTTGTTGTTTACCTGAAATTCAAATGTAACTGGGCATCCTGCGTTTTATCTGGTAATACGACTTGGAGAGCACACACTCAGGCCTTGAGTTCTGCCACCAACCCACTTGAAGGGAAGGGGTGCTGCCCACTTTATTTCAGGTCTAAAATGAGGAGCATCTGCAAGATCAAATGGAAAACTGTTGAGAAAATAGCAGACAAAACAGACTGTTTGACATCAGCGCAGGAGACCTAGAGGTCAAGGGAAACCAGCAAGCTGCTTTGACAGCAAAAAGTGATTGTTTTGAAGTCTGTCTCCACTCCCAGAACTTATCAAAGTAAAGGATGGATGACTATTTCTGTGAAACTGATGTGGCCCAAATGGGAGAGAATCTAAGACCACCATGACTTTGATTTTTACCCAGGGGGATCACGTGGGAAGTCGTTGGGACTCCAACAGAGTGAGCCTTAGATGGGCAAATCACCTGAAAACCTGGGCTAAAGAGGGGCAAGACCAGAGAAAGAGAATGCATTGCCAAGTACTTGAAAAACCCTATCAGAGAGGGGCACACAGATGCCTCCAAGAAATTGAGAAAAGCACCCACAGGACAAAGAGACATGTTTAAGCATTACCTGGATCAACAAGTGTAGAGGTAACATATGCTGTTTATCAAGTATACTTCTCTTCCTCTTTCTTCCTCCCTTCTTCTGCTTTAACCCTAGAAGGGTCTGCAATAATAGGTGAGGAATAAGGTAACTTAAGAAAGAAACTTCCACATAATCTTTCCCATTGACAGGTGGCAGGCTTATGGAGAGGTCCGGCTTTTGAATGAAGACTGAAATATTTATGATAATTTTGTATTTTATATGTTGTTATATATAATATTCATATTATATAATATATAGTAATATAAGTGTATATTGTATAGCTATAATCATTTCTATATTAGTCAGTGATTTTTAGGTTACTGAATTAATACTGTGTCAAATACTTTTCCTATGAAAGAATGATCAGGGGGTGCCTGGATGGCTCAGCCATTAAGCATCTGCCTTCTGCTCAGGTCCTGATCAAAAGGTCCTGGGATCCAGCCCCCCATTGGGCTCCCTGCTCAGCAGAAAGCCTGCTTCTCCCTCTCCCACTCCCCCTGCTTGTGTTCCCTCCTTGCTTTGTCTCTCTCTGTCAAATAAATAAAATCTTAAAAAAAAAAAGAAAGAAAGAAAGAACAGAAAAAAAAAAAATGATCAGAAACTTTCCAGAGTTCAGTTGTTGGGGATAAATCTTAGCTAACTGCATAAATTGTTAAGGGAATGTGAGAGACCAAAAATTTTTTTGATTACACACTAGGAGTTGTGTTTGCTCCAAGTACTAGTTATTACTGTTACTGTTCTTAATCGATAAATAGCTTTTGTTACCATTCTTGACTCTGAAGCTTTGTTCCTCAAAGTGCACTCTGTTTCCTATTCTGTAGTGTTCCAAGATGATGGGGTGGGGAGAATTTATTCTACTCACTTTTTGATGGGGAGATTAGAGAAACTTCCTGACTTGAGTGGGAGACCAAAATTGTTATTTTCCCCTCACTTACTTCTGACAAAGGTTCCTCCCTTGATCAAATAAAGTCTATCCAGAACTTGCCCTCTGAGCCCTCTTTTCGGCTAGGCCTCAACCTTGGCCTGTAAAGACTTGAATAAACACTAACACATTTTCTAACAACTTAAGACTGCATTCTCAGCATGACCTTTGCTCCTCTTGAAATGGCCACCTGAGAAAACTCAAGGCTGCTAAAAGAATTTACTGTCTGTTTCAGCCACCTTCTGAAGGTAGAGCCCCTGTTTCCCAGGCTCTGTGGGAGGATAGGAGCCTTAAGTGAATGGGCACCAGTTGGCAAACCCAGGTGGGTTTCAAATAAACCAACCCCTTCCTGCTTTTTGACATTTTTCACTTCTTGATTCTTCTGAGCCCCTGCTCACTCCCTCCCCCAGCATTTTTTTTTTTTTTTTAATTACTGTCCCTTTAAAACACCCAGTCACCTCTGTACAAATTGAGTTCAGTTCACACTGGACCCTTTTCCCTTTTGCAAAAGTATATTACTGATTAAAATCTGTCCTTACCATTCTAGCTGGTGTCTGGCTTTATCTTTGACACTTTTGACACCATACAATATTTTTGTCTATTTGCACCAGAACAGAATAGAATTTTACAGTTTGATCCAGTCTGTTCCAAACAAGTGTTATTGAAAAACTTTTCTGGGAAAATGTTTCTAAATTTATAAGAAGAAAAAGATCCTTTTCAAAGACATTTATTAAATAAAATCTAAACCCTATTTTTATTTTTTTCACTTTTTAAGTTAAGTTTTTAATATTAATTCCAGTATAGATAACATGCAGAATTATACTAGTTTTAGGTGTACAATATAGTAATTGAACAAATCTATACATTGCTCAGTGCTCATCATGTTATGTTCACTCCTGAATCCCTGTCATCTATTTCACTCACACCCCAACCCCTTTCCACTATGGTAATGGTCAGTTTTGGTTTCTGTATAGTTAAGAGTCTCTTTCTTGTAAGCGCTGTTTTTAAATTGAGGAACTTTTCAGGGGCCTCTAATTTTCTAATGGGCTTTGTATATCAAACTTCCAAACGGAAGATTTGGAGTGCAACATTTTCTTAACATATATGACCACAGACCCCTGGGTTTTTAGAGCACCAATCCCCAAACATACCAGAACTAAATTTCTAAGGCAAATGCTTTTTTGAAAATACCGGCTGAAGCATTTCAAATCTACCACCTGCTAATTACACTTATAGCTTCTTAGCCTTACAAGTTATGGAAATAGTAGATCATGGTCAGTTTTCTCACTGTCAAAATTTTACCACTTTATCAGAATCATCCTGTGTGTACTTGTTAAAAATGCAAATTACTGGGCCATGCCCCAGGTCTGTTGGATTGGTATCACTGGGAACTCCAGTGGGAGGTGGAATGTGGAATCAGAATTTTGACGGTATCCCATATTGGATTCTTATCTACACTAAAGCTCAAGAACTCAGTGAGGAATATTATCTCTGGCTGCTCTTTCAGAATCCACTACTAAAATCATTCCCCAAAGTTTGCAGTTTCTTTGGAGTCTCTATTTTCCTTCCCAAGCAGTAAACTGAAGGAAGAAGTAAAAAGCTACTTAAATTCTTTCTACATGGAGAGAAAAAGTTCGGTGATTAATTATTCCCACTCAGTAGGTGCTAACTTTCCACTGTGCTCTTAAAGAAGAAACATTTCTTCCTCCCAAGTGATATTTCCAAGGGTGTTTGCTGGCTGTGTTACTTGAAAACTAAATATAGTGACACCCTCCAGCCACTCCTTAAAAATTTGTATCGATTACAAACTGACTCTGTAAGCAGTAGTAGTAAAAACTTGTTTTTTTTTAAAATATAAAATATCTTCTTTAATCATGCTTTTGAAGTTTAGATTTAAGTTGACTTTATTCCCTATCCCTGGATTTAGAGAAAGATCAATCCAACCACTTTAATTTTTTAAATCTGGAGTAGTTTGGTTTCTACAACCTTTCCAAGTCAGATGGTGTGTTTTTTAATAACTTCTTTTATTTTTGTGAAGCTTCTCAAGTTTAATTTTCTACTCAGTATAGAAAATCAGATATGTATTAACTATGTAGATTAAAGTGAAACCTCTTTTTTTTTTTTTAAAGATTTTATTTATTTATTTGACAGAGAGAGAGAGAGAGAGAGAGAGAGAAAGAGGGAACACAAGCAGGGGGAGTAGGAGTGGGAGAAGCAGGCTCCCCGCCAAGCAGGGAGCCCGATGCGGAACTTGATCCCAGGACCCTGAGATCATGACCCGAGCCGAAGGCAGACACTTAACGCCTGAGCCACCCAGGTGCCCCTAAAGTGAAACCTCTTTAAACACCTTTTGAAATCTTCTATTTCTATACTTTGCAAAATATTCTGTTCCCCATTAGGGATATGGGCTGTGGAAGAAAATGCTTTTTTGGGTTCTAGAACAGAGGCACTTAGGAACCGAAGCTAAAAGAACAGTCAATTTGAGGAGAATAGTTTTATGTGTAGCTCTGGGTTCTTAAATAACTGATAAAAGAGGAAGAAAAACAAAAGGAAGCTAAATAGAGAAGTGCCTTCTCTTCTATGCAAAGAACTTAACAATGGTATATAAATCTATGGTTCTCAAACTTGAGTGTGCATTAGAATTCCCTGAAAAGCTTGTTAACACAGATTCCTGCCCCCCCCCCCCAGTCCCCCCACCTCTGGGTTTTCTGATTCAGCAGATCTGGGATAGGGCCTGGGATCTGATGTTTCTAACAGATTCAAGGGTGATCTCATGCTGTTGGTCCAGGGACCATACATTATGCTTCCAAATGCACATGTGCTTTCTATCTCTTCCAAGTGAGCTGAAGGAAGGAAAGAACTTGGGAAAGAAGAAAAAAACCCACAAGGAAGCATGTGATCAGCGTCTTGAAAAGTTGGCTGTCACAAACTTAATTTCTTAGAGGCATTATCTGTTGTTGCTCATTTCAAGCAGAGTCCTGATCCCAATGTAGGATTCAGTCTACCTGGATGCAATTTTTTTTTTTTTAAATTATAAATAGGATGCTATAACAAAGAAACAGTAAAGGACTGTTGAGGAAAGTAGCAGAGGTATTTAAAAGTTGCTCTGAAACATGATTTTAAATGTATTGGTAACATATGTGTTCCCTAATATTAAATAACTTTATATTAATAATGGATGGAAAACATATGTTGAGAGATCTGTGGAATGTTGAACAAAAATACTTATCTAAATTATATTCTAATTATCTAATTTATATTCTATATTTTATAGGGCGATCTCTGGTTAATTTTTTGGAAGATGTATCCCATACATTTTATGGGTTACAACTCTAAGCCCCAAACTACTAAGTAGCAATAGACATTAACAAACTATTTTTTAAAAAATTTATTACAAGTTAATGTATATTTCTTCTAAAATCCCTCTCAAATACAACATGAAATGATAAATCCTCTCTTACGCACCGCTCAGCCCAAATCCTATGCTCTCATCCAGTGATGGTGGTTTTAGCAGCTTTCTATAAAATAGGCCCTACATTGCTGAGTTCCTTACTTGGTGGCTAATATGTCAGGCTTCTTTTCACCTTGCTTCTGGGTCTAAGTAGTATTCTCTCTCCTGTATTTGAATTATTCATCTCTGAATTTGAAAAATTCATCTAGGACTTGCACACTCAAAAAGAGTTAAATTCTGAACATTAAGGTATAATGAAAGAGCCTACAGGATAATTTAAATACACCATTAACTGGCTAATACGACAAGAAATTCCAATCAACCTTTATCAGTTGCATCTCTCTTCAATGACCGTTCAACCCACTTTCCTTTAAACTACTTTGAGCTGTAGAACTACTTTGCAAATTCTCCCGAGGAATGTAAATGGCTTGCATTTTCAGTCACCCCCTGACAATTTTCATTCACTATTTAACAGGCAATTATCTGACCATCCAGAGTTACAAATAACTCTACAGGAGAATGGAGTGTCCTTTGAGTTCAGTGAAGAGGTACGAATCCATATGCCTATAATATCCATGATTTTAGTCCTGTACTTCACTTTTCTCCTTCAAGCCTCTTCACCCAGCTTTCTCTCCTGATCTTCTGAGTGTGACAAGTATATTAATAGTACAACATCTCCCAAGAACTGGTAAATCATAAATTGTTTGAGAAGTGTATTTAAAACTTTGAATCTCTAAGTCATCACTTAATAAAATTATGCATCCTGCACCTTATAACCATGGAATAAATTTCTTATGCTCTGAAGGATAGCATAGCAAAGCTTACTTTCTTAATATTTAATTCAATTAACTAAATATTTACTAAGCACCTTTACTTTTCTAGGTCTCTCTTAGACGTAAGCAGTCTACAGAGGTAAATAAAATGGTAAATTTAAATACATACAATTAAAAGGGAAAATAGAAATACATTCACAGTGGAGATTATATTATAATTGTTATGATTAAAGTCCAAGAGAGGTTTGGATAATGTACATGGGAAGATAAAGGAAGGGGTACAAGAAAGAAATATTTTTTTTAGATTTATTTACTTATTTATTTGAGAGAGAGAGAGAGAGCTTTTACCTGCATGCAATTAGGGAGAGGGACAGAAGGAGTGGAAACAAGTAGACTCCCTGCTAAGTGGTGAGCCCAGTGCAGCACTCTATCCCAGGACCCTGAGATTGTAACCTGAGCTGAATTCCAGAGTGTGCTGTTTAACACTTGAGCCACCCAGGCACCCCGGAAAGAAATAATCTCTAAATAGCTTCTTCATGTTCCATTTAACTATGGTCAGTCACTACTAAATCAGTACATTTGGCTTATTCTTTTCATTGAAAGTTTTTCTGATAATCAAATAAGACTTAAAGAAGAAAAATATATCAAGTAACTGCTAGCTTAATTCATCTTCAGTTATATATAATTATATGCATGTAGCTATATAATCTTTTAAAGCCCCAAAATAGTTCTATAGAATATGTATTATTTATCTTAACTCTTGTGTTTTTTTCTATGCCCTGACTTATCCCATATCTACTTTTCCCCTCTGATTTATTTAAGTGATAAGAATTACAACTTTTCTGTTTATCTATATACATGTAAACCTATGATAGAGTAAAATGTGGGAGTCCAGGGAGAATTTCATGGATGACAGACAGATTAATAAGGAGATACAAGAGCAGTTAAGAAAACAACAATAACAAAACTCTGTATCAGAAACTGTATGGAAGGAAGCCTGCTCATTTCTGTTTCTTAGGATACAATTAGGACTCACCCACTTCTGCTTCTTTTCTCTCCCTGGAACCAATCTGTCATTTTCAATCTCTTCTCTCTCTTTCACATGCACACGTATTCAGTTGCTATACCATCTCTAGCCCCACCCACAGATCGACTCAGTATATTCATTAAAAAGTGCTAAGGAAAGTTTTCTTCAAAAATTGAATTCTGAAATTTGAATGCAGCTACTAGGTGATAGTCTAAAGAATATAGGAACTCTTTTATGTGAGAATGAAAATAAAAATGGTTGAATTTAAATGGAATTTTTAAATTTCCCCCAAATCTACATGAAAAATAACAGATTTCTAACTTTTAAAAATTTCCGTTAATTCTTGAATTCAGTTGGTGATGTTTTGTGTGTTAACCTAGTTCTTTATCTTTCATCAAATTACTTTTGCCATCCAAGTGTTGTAATTTCTCATTCCGCTTTTTACCTTCCTCTTTTCTATGATCCTGAGATATACTTTGATTTGGTCCTTGGGGGTATCCTAAATAAGTTAAATTTAACTCCTTATTACTATTCCATGATTTGCCCGATGAAAATGCATTAATTACCACCAATTCTCTTCTACTTTTATCATTAGGATGAGTTTTTATTTTTGTAAGCCAGCCAGTATTAACTCTATATAAGTACATTGAGTGCTTTTTGTCAGTGAGAGTGGCATCAGAGACACTGGGAAAATTTATAAGAAGTAATAAATGGGCAGACTATTGTAAAAAAAAAGAGCTGTTTCTACTTTCAACTTCTATAGCTCATCTGTTGTATTCTAATTAGGTGTCTGAGGATTTAAATTGCAATATCAGGATTTAAATGATGAAGCATTTTTGGTTAAGTAAGTCTCTAAAAGCCCTACAAATTCTTCCCCAAACTGTTTCTTAGTTGATATAGCTTATTATATTTCATTAATGTATTCCATTCTGATGCTAATGAGTCAGTTGATTAGAAGCCCCATTCCTGAACAGGGTTGCATTATGACCTTCCTGGGCCTTAAGCACCTTTGCCTTGTGGGCCCCTTTCTCCATCAAAACCCAAATATGCATATATATTATATATACATTATTACACACGTGTAAAATTAAAATATGCTTTATATATATTAAAAGTATATTTTAGGATTGTTTTGCTATAAAGATAACTACAGTCCAGTCTGTGTTAAAAATATGAACATTTTTTTCAACTCTTAAGAGTTCATTTTTTTTCCTTCTGATTAAAAAAAATAAAAAGTAAAATATTTTGGTATACCCCTAAAGTATGGTGTGCCATAGGCACTGTGCCTGCTGTGCCATCCTGTGCCTACTGGGTAAGTCAGATCTGCTCTCAGGAATCTCCAGGGCTCTTTCCTTACATCTTCCAAGTCTTTGCTTCATTGACACCTACCTTGACCACACTATTTACAGCCATAATAACATCACAGTATCTAAAAAACAGAAGTAAATATAAATATTCGCGTTTACTGTTACCTTGAGGAGAGGGAGAAAGAAGAAAAAAGATGAGGAAAACAGTATTTTTTTCAGCCCTATTAAGTGCTGGGCACTGTTAGCCTCTTTATATATAATTTCTTGAATTTTCAAAACAGTTCTGTGAAATAGGCATTAGTATGCCCATCTCTAAAACAAGGAAGTATGTTCAGATTCTATTCTACATTACAGAATTTGCCTGAGAGCACACAATTGGGAAAGATGAACTGGGATCTAAACCAGTATCTGTTGGGCTTCACAGCTTGAGTACTTTCAATTGTATCTTGTCACAAAGATCATTGTAAGTCCTGTTTAAAAAAAAAAAAAATGGAAAGAATCTTGGGGAAAATGAGAAGCTGTGGAAGGATCACTAAATTTAGAACATCATTGTGTTTGATAGGGACTTTGTATCACTAATTTCTAGAGCAAAGAATAACAGCAAATGGTTACAAACTAATGTGACAACCTGATTGGGTATTGTCAGTGGACTTTTCAATTTATTTTATGGAGAAAAATCCCTGTTTACCAATTTTATCATGAAACTTCCTTTATTATTCCTGTTGATGACATATGACTCAAATCAAGTCTGATTGATATTGGCTCCAATGTACTGAGACAAATCTCCTGCTATTAACTTATTTCTCTTAAACACATTTGTATCATCTGTCCCTGTATAGATAACCAGGCTTCATGTAAAGAAAGAGAGTGGATTATCTGAAATCATCACATCTCAATTGATTACAAATATCTCCATTAGGGCCAGAGATTGTATATTTCTCCAAACTTTATTTATTTATTTATTTTAGATAACATCTAATGTTCTAATTTCTAGATGTTATTTTAGATAACATCTAATGTGGCTTGAGCTTTACCGGATTACCAGATTACCAGATTTGGCACCTTGGAAGCCATGACAGGTTAGCATAACTATACTAAAAGAGTTTAAAAATGAGTTTAAAAACCATGTTAGTTTCGGGACGCCTGGGTGTCTGGGTCAGTCAGTTAAGCATCTGCTTTGGCTCAGATCCTGATCCCAGAGTCCCACATCCCATCAGGTTCCTTGCTGAGCAGGGGGCCTGCTTCTCCCTCTGCGCCACCCCCCCACAACGCCCCGCTTGTGCTTTCTCTCTCTCTCTCTCGTTGATAGATAAATAAATAAATATCTTTTTAAATAAATAAATAAATAAATACCGTGTTAGTTTCATGTAGAAACAGAATAAATATTTAGGAATCATTTCAATGTATTATTAGTAGCGAGGACATGTGGGAGTTAGACTTGACATTAGGAGGAAGCTTTGTGAACATGCAGTGAACACCATTTATTCATGGATTGATATATGCATATATATCAAACATCTATGGAATATCATAACCTGCCAGATACCTATTTTTAAAGTAATGTCCATAGAGGCTAAGTAACTTGTTCTAAATAGAAACTTTGAAAGACCAGTCAGGACCAGAGGGTGTCAAGTGTCCTTTCCCTAGGCATCAGCAAACAGGTTCACTCTGTTTTTCCAAGGGAAATAATTCAAAGAATTCTGTCTCCTTCCTTTACGGAGACATCTATTTTTATGTTTTTCCAACTTGGTATGTTAGAGGGATTATAGGTGGTAGAATAAGGAATTCCTAAATTTGATCACTTTTCCAGCACTTGTTAGCCATACAACCTCATGTTTGGTAAGCCTAGTTTTCTTATTTGTCAAATTAGGATAAAAATTACCTGTAGTGTTGTTATAAAAAATTAAAATTAATTTGTATGAAGAAATATAGAGTATGAATCATAGTAAGTGCTCAAAACTTGGCAACTGTTATTTTTACTATCCATTTGATTCATTTCTGGGTTGTTTTCTGAGTTCTAAGTCAGATCACTCATTCTTTCATTATATCCTTTAAGGAAGACCTTCAAAAAATAAAAAGACAAGTAAAAATAACAAAACATCAATCTGTTTAATTGAATATACAGAAGAAAAGGAGATAATTTCTATCCAGGATAGTTTATAAATATTGTCTATTCTTAATTATCCCCCCAATATCAGCAGCTGGTACTTAGGTTACAGAGAGTAAAATGGAAAAAGAAAGAAACCTCGATTCTTTTTGCTGTCACAGTAAAGAATTAAGGCAGCAAAATGAAAGTAAAGCAGAGCAAAGTTTTATTGAAGTACACTCCAAGGGAGGAGTGGGCCATTCAAGAGAGACCAAAGTGCAGGAAACTCCGGGGCATAGGTTTATGTCAATTTTCTTTCTTTCAGGTGGATCCTAAGGTTGCAACATTTGAGGGACAGGCCTGAATTACATGATAATTAGCCAGCTACGCATATCCTTTCCCAAGATGTATACAAAATGCCTGCACCAGCTAGGAAACCACATTATTTCTATTCTAGAGACATAGGTCAGATAGACAGGCAGCTGCTGCTTTCTGCACAAGTGCAACAAGGACAACACACTTATCTCTTCCTCTATAGGGATGTTGCAACAGTAAAGGAACTGCTAGGTGGGTGGAATGGAGTGGTCCCTGGGCTGTCCTAGGTCGGAACTCTCCCTCGGGATTTCTAAGTTCATCACTCATGCCTGGCTTCCTGCCTAACATTTATTTCATTTATCAATTTATCAGAAATTTACTGAGAGCCGATATGAGCCATGTTTAGGATTGTGTATACAAGATAATTCTACTGGCAACATCCTTGTGCTGTAATGGGGGCATTCCATCAGCTTGAGAAAAACAATGCGAATAAAATATAGCATGATGTCAGTGTTGATCATATATGTGCTGTTAAGAAGAAAATAAAATACGATAATGGTATAGAAAATGATAACTGCATGGAGAGAGAGGGTACCTTGGAAGCCTTCTCAGAGGCAGGGACATTTGAGTAGTCATAAATAAAGTGATATCTACAGGATGCAATATGTGGGAAAGAGTGTTTCTGGCAGAGGAAATATCAAATGCAGAGGTCTAAAGGTAGAAACATGCTTGTTGCCAGTGCAAGCTAGAAGGAATGGAATGGCAGGAGAGAGGTCAGAAAAGGAGGGGTCAAGGGCCAAACCCAGGGTTTCTCAAGTCCATGCTGGCCCAGGATGTTAACAGTTAGAGGTTATGTCATCTCAGTTGGACTTGACACCCCTACCACTCTCCCTAAACACTATGCTCTCGAAGTTAACTACTCTGGAAAAACAGCCCAACTGCAAAGGCACACAGTAGGAAGGAACATCAAATAGGCAAAATACTAGAGGGGAAGAATGACAGAAAAGGGAAACAGCATGAAAGGAACAAAACCTGCGCTAGAAGAAAATATCCAAAGAAAAAGAAGGAAATTCTTTACGTGTTACTATGGAGATGAATCCAGTTAAAACAAAACAAGATTCTTTAGGGTGATTGAAATTGGAAAAAGTAAACACTGATATAGAAATAATAAATAAAAGAGAAAGAGCAAGGAACAAAAATGGAGGTAAAACTGAAAATAATGACACAGAGGATAAATTAGAAATAGAGTGAATACAGAGAGAAGGAAAAGACGGAAGGGAAATATTTTAAAGCCAATAGAGAAAATCCATGAACAGAGAAAGATGAGCTAACAACAGGGTCCCCTGAAGAAGAGACTCTCACAAATGGAACAGGAAAAAGAAATAGCTTCCAAAATTTTAAACAGAAATTTTTCATTAAATGAAGAAAACTGATTCAGCAAATTGAAAGAAGACACTACGTTTCAGGAAAATATGAAAAGACAATGTTGTGTTCTGTTCTATAACGTTATTTAGCAACAACAAAAAAGAAAAAAATGTACTCATTCAGCTACGAAAAACCTTGGAATGATGGGAGAAGTTCGAGCTAACATGAGCCTTGTGCTCAGCAACATTCAGTGCCAGAAAATAATAGAACAATACCTCAGAGGTTCAAAGCAGTATTTCAGAGTTCTAAAGACAAATGAAATATCCATATGCATTTAAAAAATAGACAACCATTCTTAATAGAAGAGTAAAAGAAATGTAACACCCTTGAAGTCTTCTTGAAAACAGCACTTGAAATTTAGCAAAGATTAAAACAAAGAACTTAGAAATGAAGAGCCATGATTAAAGAATTGATTATTGGTACTGATTTAAAAAAGTAGAACCAATCCAGACAATTATAGGATATAGAATAGAATTTAAGTAATTTGAATTTGGCAATGTAAATAAAAATAATTAAGTTTGAGAGAGAGAGGATATGTAAAAGATATGAGATTGCTATTTTCTTCATTTTTTACAGTGGTGAGTAATGGAAATGTAGTTTAAAAAATAGTTTAAAAAATAGTTTAGGGGCACCTGGGTAGTTCAGTGGGTTAAAGCCTCTGCCTTCGGCTCAGGTCATGATCCCGGAGTCCTGGGATCGAGCCCTGCATCGGGCTCTCTGCTCAGGGGGGAGCCTGCTTCCCTTCCTCCTTCTCTTTGCCTGCCTCTCTGCCTACTTGTGATCTCTGTCTGTCAAATAAATAAATAAAATCTTTAAAAAAAAATAGTTTAAAAAAAAAAAAAAACAACTGATGACAGCCTTTTACTATGTTTGAAAAAAAATCCCCAAACTTATGACCTTGAAGGATATATTTGCTTTGGTGAAGGAGTGGTTTCTAAAGTCCAGCAATGATTTCAATTTTATTTCAGTGTCTTTTTCTTCAGTTAAATTCAAGCAAAGAAGAATTCAATATTTTGACTTAAATACTTATATATTATGAACCATTTTTATATAAAAGTATTTTACCCATCTATCAAACCATTTTATCTGTGGAGATGCAGAGAATAGTATCTGGAATTTTGTTGAACTAGGATTAATATATGTTATTTCTGATGGGGGAATTTGGGATTCTCTTGTCCTTTAAAAGTACTTTTCTTTATTGCCTATATTCTTTGTAATTAGTCATCACTTTTACAGGGGAATAGTGACTTTCTTTAAAAGAATCACACACACACACACACACACACACCCTTTGAATTTGTTTTGGTGAATTGCCCATTTAAACCTTTTGCACATTTTTCAATTAAATGTTTTTCTCCATTATGTCTTTATAGAACATCTTTTTATGTTTGCTGCAATAACTCATTTTCAGTTATATGTGTTGTCAATATTCTTCCTAGTCTTATTTTTAATGATATCTGGTATCTGTTATGTATAAATATATTTGCAATTGGAATGAAATTTGACTTATGTATTCTTTGGCATTAAATATTTATTAAATTTAAATATATTATGTCTAACATATTCACTTCCTTTATGGTTTATGAATTCCCACCTTACCTAAGGATGTCTCTTATAGAAAGTCATATAAAATCTTCCTACACATTCTCATACTATTTTTAGTATTTATACAACCAAGTGTATCAAATGTATATTTTTGTGTAAAATGAAAAGTGAACTAGCTGTTTTCTTCCAGATAAACGACCGTCTGTGCCAACATTATATTCATTTTTCAAAAAATCCCAGTGAACTGAAATTGTAAACTTTGATCATGTCACATAATTCTGGTTTATATTTCTTGTTCTTCTAACCTATATGCCTATCCCAGTGCTTGATTGCGGCTTCACAGTAATTTTTAATAGCTGGAAAGCAAGCTCCCCTTCAGTATTCCTCATTTTTATCGTTTTTCTTATTCTCAGAGCTTCATTCCATTATCTACACTTTAAAATATTTTCATCTCGTTCTCTCAACAAAACAAAAGGCATTAAGATTCACGATGGGATTGTATTGCTCTGAACAATATTATCTTATTTTATATTTTTTATATTTAATAAGTTTATTCATATTGGCTCTATGTCTTCTCAGTAAACACATTTCTGAACAATTAAAAGCCTAGTAATTCCATTTTCCATTTCTATGTACTGGTAATAAAGAGAAAAGCTATTACATTTTCTATATTTATGTTATATTAGTAAAATCATTTTTTTAATCTTTATTTTATGCTATATTCTTACAAGTTTAAAGCATTATAGGAACCATTCCTTATCCATCAGACTGATAAAAGTTTTAAGTAATGGTAACATTATCTAGAACATCTAGTTCTAGTGAGTACTTAAGGGAACAGGCACTCCTATATATTACTGGTAGCCTTATGAATTACTCAAGAAGTTTGAGCTTTAGTTATCAAAATTGTTCTGGCTTTAGTTATAAAAATTAGAAACTACATTTATGAGATGCTATTGTTATTATTTTGCTGAAAGTACAAACTAGCCAAAAAAAAGCAATTAAGTAAATAAGTAAATACCTTAAAATTAATTAAAAATTAAAATTGTCTTCATTTATAGATGGAATAATTGTTTACATAGAAAATCATAAGGAGTTTACAAAAATATACCAGAACTAGTAAGTGTATTTAGCAATATCATATGATATACAGAATACACAGAATATAAACTAAAAATTAAGTATTGACAATGATATTTAAAATTTTTACTGGCATAAAAATATACCAAATGCCAAGAAGTAAATGTAATCAGTGATGTGCAAAACTCTACACAGTAAACTACAAACTATTGCTGAGGAAAATGTAAAAGATTTAAATAAATGGAGAGATATGACTTTGTGGATTGGAAAATTCACTATTTTTTTTTAAATGCCCATTCTCCCCAGGTTGGTCCATACACTGAGTGTAGTCCTAGTCAAAACTCAACAGGCTATTTACAGAAATGCACAAACTGATTCTGAAATTTATATAGAAATACAAAGGACCCAAAATAGACAAAACATACTTGAAAAAGAACAACAAAGTTGGAAACCTTATACTAGATGATTTCAATATTTATGATAAACTGAAGATAATAAGATAGTGTAGTATTGCGGGAATGGCCAACAAATAATAGAACTAAATAAAGAGTCCAGAGTATACCCACACATATATTATCAAATGATTTTTCTTTCTTTACAGCAGCACCAAGAGAATTCAACAGGCAAAGGAGAATCTTTTCAAGAAATGGTTCTTGAACAACTCAGTTGTTATAACAGAAAAAAATGAACCTCCACCCTTACCTCACATGATACACAAAATTAACTTGAAGTGCATCATAAAGGTAAATATAGACACTACAGAACTTCTAGAGGAGAACACAGGAACAGTCTTCATGACCTGTGGTAGGTAAAGATTTCTTAAATAAGACATAGAGGCATGAAACAGAAAAGAAAATTTGGACATTATCAAAATTAAACATTAATTTCAAAAGGCACCATTTAAAAAGTAAATAAGTACGCCACAAACATGGAGAAAATAATTACAAAAACTATCTGACAAAGGACTTATATCCAGAATATATATTTAAATATATATTAAATATATATGTGTGTGTGTGTGTGTATACACACATACATACAATTACACATGATTGTTCCAAGGGTGGATTAAATTTAAAAAGTATGATAAAATTTGTAATGTTCTCTATCTTGGTTTGTGTGGTAGTTACATAGCCATAAAAAAATGTCAAAATGTAAAAACAGAAACTTATGATCTATACACTTTAAATCCATGTATTTATTGCATATAAATTACATTTAAATTTAAAAACAACAAAAATAATAAGAACAAAGGAAATTTGTGTTCTACTTACACATAAATTTGGAATATAAGTTCCTTTTGCTGCCACTGTCTCAATAGAGGGCTTGGAACTAGTGATACAGAAATATGCTTTGCATGCCATCTCAGTGCTATATGAGCATAGTGTCGTTGAGCATCTGCTCATGGGACTCAGGAAATTTCTTGTATCTGACCTTTGAACAGGTATTAGGAGAAGATAATGAGAAGATTCCAATAAAAACTATTCCGGGATAGGGTTGGGGGGGGGGGGCAATGGACTTCAAAACAACTTACCTATTTTTGGTGAAAGGGTCACTGGGAAGCTAAATGGCTGACCCTGTTTAATTCATTCCTTTGCTCCTTGATTTCCTCCAAACAACTACATTACTGTGGGGGAAAACTGTGTGGTAGTAAACTATGAGGTTAGATTTACTTCTCTTAAAAGAGATGGGCCATTCTGTAAATCATAATTCAATATATAGAATTCCAAAGTGGAGTGGCTTGTCATTTCATTTCTGGAATCCCATAGATTGTCATCTGGAGGAACATTCAGAGCAGTAAAAGTGGCTCCTTCTGATTTAGAAATGTAGAGCCTTTAGAATTTATTTCCTGCAACCAGTGTTTCATCATATTGGCATTCCACGCACTTGCAGTGTCCTGCCGAGCAGTGACTTAACACAGCCCTGGAGCTGGATTAGATCATACATTTAGATTCATCACAGCACAACAATTCATATGTAGTTTCCCCAAAAGAAACATCAGCGAAAAATCAGTTCAGAAATAAACTGAGTAAATCTCTGGAATTGAGATTGATGCCCTAGATCTCAAATTATCCTGATAGCAAACATCCTGTATACAGCAGTTTGAATTCAAGAATTTCTAAAAGAGTAGACTGATTTAAGATATTGCTGTAAGGCTGAATTTTCAGTTTGTGGTAGATTACAAATACTGATGATCAAAAAAATTATTTGGGAACATCACGATGTAAAGAGGAAAAAGTCCCAATAGGTTGCAATTCCTAACTTTTGAGATGCTCATAGCAACTGAGATGTATTCTGCAGGGTATACCCAACAAAATCTATCTGGACCTTATATCTGGCTCTTTCTTGGCAGAAGTGTTATAATTCCCCTTTAATAGACTCAACGACTATTAACACCAGCAAAAGAGGAAAGCTTTACACCATCACACTGAGTTCACAAAGTCTCTTTCTCTAAGTACCTGACACGAGAAAGTACATATAGGATCCTCTTGATATTATCGAATGAATAAATGAATGAAGCAGTTAATCCATACTATGTAGTTTAGTGGTTAATTGGATACTGCTTTTTATGATTTTCTAGTGGTTTGTTATATGCAGATTTCATTTCCCACAGATTTAATTTTAATCTTCTAGAGGACATTTCTATTTTCTGAACACATCCATAATTTTTTGTGGATGGCATAATGCTATGGCCATACCAGGTGCTTAGGAAATAATTGATTAATTACACGTTGTCAGTATCAAAAGGTCTTTGAGCAGTTTTATGGCTTCCTTAATCTCTTCGTTGAGCTGAGTCACTAAGCATTTAGTTTGTTCTGCACTTATGTTCTGTCTTTATAGTTTCTAACTATTCCTTTGTTCTGGTAATGAACTTCCTCCATCCCGATTCCTCTTGAAATCCCAGTCTTGCATTTGAAAATAGGTGGTTTATTCTTCAGCTTTATTCCTGGGTTCTCCTCTCCCTCAACCCATCCTCTCCCTCACGTACCCTGCAGAATAGAGGTAAATTTTTCTTTCAGTTCAAAAGCCTTTCATCTCTTACCAGCAATGTTCCAGGCATTGTGCTAAGGTGATTTGAAAAAGACAGGGCTCCTCTACTCAGAGATTTTGCAATCTGGTGAAAGATAAACACCATTTTCAGAGAGAAATTATAGAAGCATGTCCATGCTATTATCACAACACACTCTACCTACTTTAGCCTAGTGCAAGGATACATTCTGTAGCAAGGAACCTAGAGTGGATGTGATTTCAGTAATCTTGCAAGAGTAAGGCTAATGAAGTATCTTCCTGAAACAAAGAGATTGTTCAGATCTACAAATTTGCAGAGTTGAGAGGTGATGGTGGGTGCATAGGCCAGAGGAAAAGGACTGCAAAGGTTAGCAAAGTAAGGAGAATCAGAAGTAAATATAAGTTGTGCAAATTTGGAGATGGAATGGGAGACAACAAGACAGAACCACAGAGCAAAAATTTTCGGAATGAATAAGTGTTATATATTTCTGGGTGAGTAAATTCAACATACAGAGACTATGGTTTTCATGATGTAGGTGGAAGGGCCAGGTGAGCAAAAAGGACAATGAACAAGGTGGACCCAGGCTGCACTTAGGGCTAGAAACTATCTTTAAGAACAGGACTTTGGAATTTCGGACAGGATCCTTTCTACTACATAGCATTTATACTTTCATGTATCCAGTTATACTTAGAATACCTGTAGAATAAATTTCATATAATTTTATTTGAGGGTGGATTATGCATTTAAAATGAATCATTTTTAGTTATTTTTGAAGAACCAAGTTACTTGCCTCGAATATCTGATATTGTTAGATGCAATAGATTAATGCAACAGAATTTGGAAGCTAAGGGCCTGGATCTACCTGCCTTGGTGTCACTTAACTTTTTTTCCCTGCCATTTCTTTACATTTATTTATTTTTAAATTTTAATTGAAGTATAATTGACAAGTAATATTATATTAGTTTCAGGTGTACAACATAGTGATTTGACCATTCTACACTTTACAAAATGCTTGCCACTATAATTATAGTAAACCATCTGTTACCATACAAATTATTACAATATTATTGACCATATTCCCTATGCTATACTTTTCATCTCTGTGATCTATTTATTTTGTAACTACAAGTTTTTATCTTTTAATACCCTTTATTATTTTGCTTATTTTTCCACTTTCTTTCCCTCTTGGCAACCACCAGTTTGTCCTATATATTTATGAATCTGTTTCTGTTTCCTGTTTTTTGTTTGTCTGTTTGTTTAATGCTGGTTGCTTGCTTTGTTTTTTAGATTTCACATATAAGTGAAATCATACAGTATTTGTCTTTCTTACTCTGACTTATTTCAGACTATTAGGTATTATTCAGGTATTATTAGCATAATACCCTCTAGGTCTATCCGTGTTGTTGCAAACATCAATATTTCATTCTTTTTTTATGGTTGAGAAATATTCCACTGTGTGGAATGTAATATCCTTATCTACTCATGGACACTTAGGTTGCTTTCATAACTTGGCTATTGTAAATAATGCTGCCATAAACATACAGATGCATACATATTTTTGAATTACTGTTTTTGGTTTTTTTGTGTATATACCCAGAAGTAGAATTACTGGATCGTATGGTATTTTTATTCATAGTTTTGTGAAGAAACTCCGTACCATTTTCCTGAGTGGCTGGACCAATTTAAATTCCCACCAACAGTGCACAAGATTTTCCTTTTCTCACATCTTTGCCAATACTTGTTATTTTTACCTTTTTGATACTGCTATTCTGACTTGGGTGAGGTGATATTATGGTTTGATTTGCATTTCCCTGATGATTAGTGACGTTGAACATCTTTTATGTGTCTATTAGCCATCTGTATGTCTTCTTTGGAGAAATGTCTATTCAGGTTCTCTGCCATATTTTCATAAAATTATTTGTTTCTTTGTCTGTCTTTCGGTGTTGCAAAATGGGGCTGATAATAGTCTGTCACAAGTTGTCATCAAAATTTAAAAAGTGTATGTTTATGCAAAGCCATGGGAACAATGGTACATTGGAAGTGTTCAATGAATGCTCACCATTGTTATGATCATTATTTTCTGGAATGGATGGACACAGCTGTTAAGTACAACTGAGATTTTGGGAACCAGAGAACCAGACAAAGCAGGCCATTTCTCCAAAGTAGTGACGGTAATGAAGCTTATTTCTTACATGTGTTTTCCTGTAATGTAAGAGAATGAGGCCTAACCAAATAGTTGATTAGATGAAGAACTACCTCCAATAAGTAAGAAACTAGATTTCAATACAGTAGATGTATTTAGAAGATACCATAAGAAAATTTATTTTATTGCCTGCCATCTCAAAATTCATGGGTAACCATTTAAATACATGTAATATATAGGTTCACACATGTTATTTTATCCCATGGAAAATTAGAAAATTTAATAACACTTCTTTTGCTTAAGTTGAGGCATTTTTTGAACTAAATTCTATGGGAAGATCAACAAAGTAAGTCTTAACCAAATCCCTTTGATTCTGTGATAGAAGCAATGTGAAACCATATAACGTGTGTCATAATAAATGACTTGTTTCCTTGAGTTGAATTCAAAAGAAGAGAATCCTGACTGAGAAGAAGAGTGACAAAAATCATAAAAAGCATCACAGCTCTATAAAGTTAAAATGGTCCTTTTAATAGAGATGAATACAGCATTATTTATGAAACTCCAAGAGCATTGGAATTAGATGGGCAGGAGTGAGGTAGATTTAGCACAAAATGACTTTAGACACATGACCCATGTATTATTTGCCAGAAAATTCTACTGCATCTATTAATATGAAAGGCATGGTCACTTGATTAACTGAAGCCAATTGGTCAGTACACATAGTTAAACTTGGTTCAGATGTTTTGGGGTATGTATGAAGAGAGGATGACAGTAAGAAACTCAAACAGCTGCCTCCCAAACAGAGATATTGTCTGAAATGAGGTGAGAGTAGGGGAAGATGAGAAGTGAGGGATGAGAGACATGTTCTCAAGAACATGAATCCAAAATTGATAAGCCATGGACCACTCTCATCTCTTAGCAACCTTATAGGCTACTGCTGGTTTTTCTTGTTCTACCAATAAAATAAAGGAATATCCCATCTGTCTTTACCTCAGAAAATTCAGTGAGGATTAAATGAGAGGAGAGAAGGAAAATGCTTTGAGGCCCTAAGCAGAAAGAATTCTATTAGAAAGAATCTAATATGTAATTGTTTTTTACTCTTTGAGATAGATTTATTTTTCTTATATTGCTGCTCTGGCCTTATTTGTACAAGCCTCATTTGGACCCATCAACCTTATGGTTTTTCATGAGGACAATTCAGTGCTTTGTTTTCACCTTGTGAAGCTTCTGAAAGTGGTCTCCACATCCCAGTCTAAAAAATTGATTTGATTATTCTCTGTCTTTTCTTACAACCTCATTTCTCCCTTGGGACAGCTTACCATACAAATGAAATATGAAATAAGCCTACAGTTTTTATAGTGACAGAGCCAAAGCCCTTTCTGTTATCATTTGTGTAGTCCATGGGGAAATATCAGAATAGGGATTGATTTTGGCAAAGAGATAGTCCACAGAGGTGCTTGAGTTTAATAAATCTCTGCTATAAAAGACTCATATTTAAGTTCCAGCAAGTCTCAGAGCTCATTCCACCAGGGCTATCTAATCTCTTGCCTCCTCAGTTACAAATTAAATTTCCTTTTGTCACTATTTCTTTGGAGTCTATTTCATATGAGATAGAAGATGAAGGTCCTCCATCAGCCCATTTTCTGCATTATAGAAAGCTGAGTCCCTTAAGCTAATTACTTGATATGTGTTTCAGAGGAAGTGATGGCTTGGTAATAAATACAACTTAGCTTAGGTGATGCTACCTTTTAAGGCTCATGGAAGTTCTATCATTCATTGCTTTTGCTCCCAGACTTCTTAAGAGAATTAATTTTACTTGTGGGGTTCAGGAAAGAGATACAAAAATAAATTAAGCAGTTCTTTTGGCAAATGATGCCTTAGATCTAAATGAAGTTGGTTGCAATATAATACAATTGACTGATGCTTCTAAAGATAATCCACTAGCCAGTATTTATCTATATCTACCCACGCATATTTATATATGCAGAAAAACATAAACATGCATTGTTATATATATAGTATTTATATACATTATACTTACATTATACTATATATTTATATTTTTGTAAGTATATAAATATGCATGAATATATGTGTGCACATATATGGTTAAGATTAAGAAGATGGTAAATTATCCTATGTATGAAATTAAACTTTCTTGGTCTTGATTCTCACAACTTTGAAAAGACCAATTTGGACTAGGTGACTTTTACTTCTTAAATTTTATATTAAGTAACTTCTGGCCAATACTTTGTTACATTATTATATTTGTTATATATGGTGGTTATGTTAGCTCTCAAACAAATGAATTTAGAGTACACCAAACATCATAGCAACTGCATCATAAACCTTTTCCCTGGGATGTGGAAAAGAAAATAAACAGGCCTATTTGAATTGAGCTTATGACTTCTCCCACTGCTCCTTGTTTGTTTTGTGTTATTGTAATTAGGCATGTAAATCACCCAGTAGATTATGATTTATTATGGGGAGAAAATCCAGTCGTCTTCATTTGTGAGTCCAAAAGCAAGAATTTGCACACAGTTGGCATTCCTCAAAAGTATATGGCCAAATTGTTAAACAGCTTAGATGAGTTCTCAATCATGACTATGTTGGCTTTTATTAATAGCATCATCACTGGACCATTCTAACTCCTATACATGCCTATATCTCTCCATTTGAGCAGTCCTCTTCTTACCTCCTATGCTAATATTGTGTGGCATGGGGCAGGAGCCCCAATCACCTCCAATGAACTATTGGAATGAATTTATATTTATGGCATTTGATTTAGTAACAATGCACCTGAGGCCTTAGGCTTTGTACATATACATAATTCATACATACTCAGCATTTTAAACTCTACCTGGGGTTTACTTTTGAAAGTCACATTGATTTTGATTTAAAACCCTAAAGATAAATAGGACCAAGCTGCAAGGTTGTTTTTATTGACAATATTTCAGTCTTTACCACCAGTTAGGATGGTAATGATGACAAAGCCCTCGCTGAGCCTTATGCTCACAGTTCCAATAAAGGTCCTTGTGAGAGTTGAGTTCTAAGAGTAATCAAGCCACTGAGGTGGCAGTTGAACCAGATACCTGTTGGTTTTCTTTATAATTTGGGAATAAATAGATGTTCTTTAAAAGGATTAGCAACTTACTCCCACTCACTAATTTGGAAAATCCATCCCAATGACTAGTCCGACAGTTTCAGTGAGTACTGAACACAGTATCATGAATAAAATTTTATTACTTACTGCCTGGAATAGCTGTCAGAATGCAAAGAGTCCAAGAACACAGTGTCTTCTACTTTGGTCCCCAAATTGTTCTTTTTAGCAGCTGGAATGCAAATAACTGCTATCGGTGTGTTCTGTTCTCACTTTAGAGACATTAAAAAAAAGAAAGCAAAAAACAAAAAACAACCTAAAGTGGGAGGAGAGAACTGCTCTTACCATTGTCTAAATACGTCTTTGTTTTGAGGCTCAGTTTATTTTATGTGGAGTGAGGATGATCTCTAAGACACATTTCTGCTCTTTTTTTTTTTTTAAGATTTTATTTATTTATTTATTTATTTGAGAGGAAGAGAGAGAGAGAGAGAGAACACACATGAACAGGGGGAGGGGCAGAAGGAGAGGGAGATCATCTCCAGCAGACTCCTCTCTCGAGCACACTTCTCACTGAATCTGTGGAGCCCAGCACAGGACCAGGCACTGCCTGGAGTGGGGCGATCTCAGGACTTTGAGGTCATGACAAGAGCTAAAATCAAGAGTAGGATGCTTACCACTTGAGCAACCCAGGCACCCCCCTTTTCCCTCTGAGTTTCTAACTGAGTCTGCAAAGGAATGGTCTGGTCACCGTTCTTATAGGGGAATTCCTGGGAAGTAGTTTTTCAAGTATAGTTTCACATTTCAGCTCACAGGGAAAAGCTTGCAGGGTAGTTTGCCTTAGGCTAATTGTTCTGAGAAATGCTCTTTAGCACTCCTTAGTTAGCTGAAGGGAACTTTACATTCAACAGATAACCTTGGGGAGTAGATCTGACTGTGGGGAGTAGATCCACTTGGGATAGAGAGATATGTATATATTCTGCATATCATGTGAGCTTAGCTGCTTCCTAGCCTTACTGGTAATGATGCATGTGTTTGTGAGGTGGTGGGTGGTTGTATAACCCAAGCACATACCCTGTACTATCCTTAGGGATAGTAAAGGAAGAGTTTTTGTTTTGATAACCTCATCCACACGCCCAACACTCTTGTACCCAGGCCTGTCTCCCAGCACTTTTTTTTTTTTTTAAAGATTTTATTTATTTATTTGGCAGAGAGAGATCACAAGTAGGAAGAGAGGCAGGCAGAGAGAGAAGGGGAAGCAGGCTCCCTGCTGAGCAGAGAGCCCGATGCAGGGCTCAATCCCAGGACCCTGGGATGATGACCTGAGCCGAAGGCAGAGGCTTAACCCACTGAGCCACCCAGGCGCCCCTCTCCCAGCACTTTCTGATGACATTTTAACTTAGCATGTCCAACATGAAGTTCCTTTTCTTCTTTCCCATACCTTTTTCTCCTAATTTCCAGTCACATTCATGTGCACCACCATCCAATCCGTTGCACAAGGGAAAATGTGTCACTCTGCCACATAGTTCTTCTTTGGTCCCTGAAACCCACGCACCCAGTCCCTTCAATTTTACCTCTAACTGTCTCTCAAATTTGTATGTACCACACTCACACACCCACCATCAGGCCTCACTAGGATTATTCTCACATTCTCTGGGCACCCCACTCCAGTTTACTCTCCATACTGTGTCTAGAGGGAGTTTTTTTGTTTTTTGTTTTGTGGTTTTTTTTTAAGATTTTATTTATTTATTTGACAGGCAGAGATCACAAGTAGGCAAAGAGCCAGGCAGAGAGGGGGGAAGTAGAATCCCCACTGAGCGGAGAGCCTGATGTGGGGCTTGATCCCAGGACTGGAGTTCATGACGGGAACCAAAGGAAGAGGCCCAACCCACTGAGCCACCCAGGTGCCCCTGTGGGGAGTTTTTAAACACTAGGGCATCTCTGATAAAAGTCTCTAAAGATTTCTTATTATTAGGATAAGAAGACAATTTCTAACATGGCCCACAAGGCTCTACACAATTTGGCCCAGGCCACGCTCTTCAGATTCATTTTGCACCCCTCTTCCTGACTCCCCATCTTAGTGTATTAGCCAAAATGGGCTCAAGTGAGCTTCTGAGTCATGCCTTGTTTCCTTCTTGTTTCCTTCCACTTCAGAGACTTGGTAGTTGCCTCCTTGCCACAATTGTCTCTCCCATATCTTTGCCTGGTTAATTTTCACCTGTTTTTCATGTTACAACTCGAATGTCACTTCCTTGATGGAGCCTGATGTTATGGATTGAATATCAGTGTGCTTCCAGAATTCATCTAAGAAAGCGCTACCTCTCAATGTGACAGTAATAGCAATTGGGTTCTTTGGGAGGTAATTTAGGTTTATATGAGGTCATGAGGCATTTAGTGTCTTTACAAGAAAAAGAAGAGGCCAGAGCTTCCTCTCTTGGCCATGTGAGAACACAGCCAGAAGGCAGCTATCTGCAAGTCAGGAGGGAGGCCCTCATGAAGAATCAAATCTATAGGCTCCTTGGTTATGGACAGCCTCCAAAACTATGAGAAAGAAGTGTCTGTTGTTTAGCAGACCCAGTATACATGGAATTTTGTCATAACAGCCTGAATTGACTTAAATACCTTCCTTAAGCCCCCTGGTTGGACTAAATCTACCTATTTAGTTTTCTTGTGGATTTTTGTGGATTCTCTTCATAACACCTAACACAGCTGATACCTTGCATGAATACTCAATCAATGACTCCTTCCTCTAAGTCAAGGACTGGAGTTTGTCCTTGTTCATTGTCATAACACCTAGCAAAATTCTCAGTTCACAGTCAGTAAATGCCTACTGAATGAATTTAAAGAAGTTCTAGGTAAATCAGTTAGTTCATTAGATGTTTAGAGTGAAAAATGACTGTTTCTACAGATGATTCTGAATTGTGAGAAATAAGCTTGCTAAAAACACTAAGCACATATAAGAGCCCATTACTATTAGTCAATTTTTAAAAGTCTTTCAAGGAAATAGGTATTTCCCTTTCACCTCAAAAGAGGAGAATTTTCCCAAAATAGTTAAGAGAACAGCTCAATTTGGATATAACCAAAATGATTCTAAAACTTGGGTTTTTCCTTTAATGACATAAAAAATATAAAATTCTTAGTTTAATCCATAAGCATCTTCTACAGTTATTCATTTCAAGGGTGAAGAAATCTAGAAACCATGTCCTGCTGGAAAGTGGCTTAAGCAACTAGAAGCAAGAGGATTAATAAAAGGTATAAGGTAGCCTTTAAATGTTTATAATGCTCTGAGATAGAGGAGGTAGCTGTTTTGTTTGAACAAAAGGGAAAACTGAAACTAATGAGCAAAAATTATATAGATCTAGGTTTTATTTTAATTGAAAAAGAGCTATTTAACATCATACAATGCATGTTCAGATGAAATGGGCCATTTTCTGGCCAAATCAGAGATGCTATAAAAAAGATTCTTACATCAGGGATGCCTGGGTGGCTTAGTTGGTTAAGCATCTGCCTTTGGCTCAGGTCATGATCCCAGGGTCCAGGAATCAAGCCCCACATGGGGTTCTCTGCTCAGCAGGGAGCCTGCTTTTCCTCTCCATTCTGCCTACTTGTGCTCTCTCTATCAAATAAATTAAAAAATCTTTAAAAAAGAGATTCTTATATCTGTCTCTGCACTATCAACATAAAGACTCCTCCCTTGCTTGGGACTGGAGAAGGGACAATAGCTATGTAGAGCTCTGCTTGATACCTAAATTGTTGCCCTCCTATAATTCCAAATTTGCTTGAAGGTCTCTGCTTCATTGACAAAATTTGGTTTCTATATAGAATGAATCCATGTCTATGGGAATAGCCAAGTCTTGAATATCTTTAAAAAAGGAAAATGCAGGGGCGCCTGGGTGGCTCAGTGGGTTAAGCCTCTGCCTCCAGCTCAGGTCATGATCCCAGGGTCCTGGGCTCGAGCCCCACATCAGGCTCTCTGCTCAGAGGGGAGCCTGCTACCCCCTCTCTCTCTGCCTGAGAATCCAAGAATCCATGTCTCCTTTATTCTAGGCATTAGTTTGACTCCATAGTCTGAATAGAGGGCAAGACTGTCAGTGTAACTAGGTCTTACATAGAATGCAAGGAATTACTTACTGCCTGCACCAGTGGAGTGCACCTGTGTGTGTGTATGTTTGTGTATCCCAAATGATTAAGTGCATGAATGAGTATGCAAAAATTGTTAAATCTATTTAAAGGATATTAAATTAGTTACTAGATCTTCTATGTTCTTTCTACCTTCCACTTATGTGAACTCAACTGAGTTACCCAAGTGTTAACTGTATCTGCTGGATTAGAAGAATTTAGTCCAAAAGTTATAATGTCTTGACTAAGTGTTTAATCATTCTGCTTGTGGTAGTGGAGATGGTTCTATTCACCAATCTATCCCCAAATTCGAATGTAGGGACTTTCTTCCTCAGGCTATGAGATGAGTGTCCTCACTGTGAAACTGAGGCTACACGCTCACATATGCCTTGAGCAGAAGAATGTGTACAGTTAGATCTAGTTAAATTTAAATTTTTAAAAGTTAATATTTAATAACAAGACAAGTTAATATATAGGTATTACTTAAAAACATTGGAGGTAATTCTTCATTCACCAAAGATAATGGGAGAAAAAGATTTCACCTATCTATGCTAAATTTTGACTCATTCACTTACCAGGAAATGAAAAAAAATATATTAAATATAAAATATAGATCTTAAAAATCAATGCAAACAAAAATTCTACCTAAATTAAAATACTTCTGAAAACAGAGACTGTTGACTCTGCTAATTCAGCATCAACTTCCTGCAAGCTCTTTGGCTGAATTTCAAAATTCCAGCTCATTACTACATTAAAAAAATACCTTGCGCTAATAAATGTCGTACAACCATCACAAATGTGATGGATATTTTTTTGTTTCATTTTTCTTTTTAAGAAAGGTATTATTTATTTTAGGGACCTACCTATACTCTAATTTATACATATTAACAGCTTTTAAAGCCAGGCTTTGTTTGTTTTATAGCCCATAAACCGAAGCATGGTTTTATTTTATGTAATTTACTTTTCTCCACTTTTATTGTTGCATGTGTTAATGTTTTGGCTTCAGAAATAAAGTATTATGTAGGTAAGCAATTAACTACCTTGTGTAATTTTTCTTCAATATGGAGAATAATTGAGCAATTTTCATTGACTAAGAAATATAGATAAAGATAAATTATATTTTCCTTTGGGATGTTCAGAAGATATGATGTGATTAATAACTATAATGTAATCTACTCTGAAGTATTGGACAAGATATAAGCTCTTAAACAATGACCCAAATGAACTATATTTTAGATGCTTATATCCTCATTTCTGCCTGTGGTAAGGGTTCAAGTGTAAGTTTCACAGAGTCTGCTTCACTGTCACAGCTGGTGGACAATTAAAGCAGAATCACTTTATTTTGCATGAATAATAACTTCTATTGGGATAAAAGAATGACTGAATTTCTGATAGCTGAATACATTTTTTTTAAAATTTTTTTTATTTTAATTTTTTTAATTTTCAGCATAACAGTATTCATTTTTTTTTCACCACACCCAGTGCTCCATGCAATCTGTGCCCTCCCTAATACCCACAACCTGGTTCCCCCAACCTCCCACCCCCCGCCCCTTCAAAACCCCCAGGTTGTTTTTCAGAGTCTGTAGTCTCTCATGGTTCACCTCCCCCTCCAATTTCCCTCAACTCCCTTCTCCTCTCCATCTCCCCTTGTCCTCTATATTATTTGTTATGCTCCACCAATAAGTGAAACCATATGATACTTGACTCTCTCTGCTTGACTTATTTCACTCAGCATAATCTCTTCCAGTCCTGTCCATGTTGCTACAAAAGTTGGGTATTCGTCCTTTCTGATGGAGGCATAATACTCCATAGTGTATATGGACCACATCTTCCTTATCCATTCATCCGTTGAAGGGCATCTTGGTTCTTTCCACAGTTTGGCGACCGTGGCCATTGCTGCTATAAACATTGGGGTACAGATGGCCCTTCTTTTCACTACATCTGTATCTTTGGGGTAAATACCCAGTAGTGCAATTGCAGGGTCATAGGGAAGCTCTATTTTTAATTTCCTGAGGAATCTCCACACTGTTCTCCAAAGTGGCTGCACCAGTTTGCATTCCCCCAACAGTGTAAGAGGGTTCCCCTTTCTCCACATCCTCTCCAACACACGTTGTTTCCTGTCTTGCTAATTTTGGCCATTCTAACTGGTGTAAGGTGGTATCTCAATGTGGTTTTGATTTGAATCTCCCTGATGGCTAGTGATGATGAACATTTTTTCATGTGTCTGGTAGCCATTTGTATGTCTTCATTGGAGAAGTGTCTGTTCATATCTTCTGTCCATTTTTCAAGCTTTACTACAAACCTGTGATCACCAAGACAGCATGGTACTGGCATAAAAACAGACACATGGACCAGTGGAACAGAGTAGAGAGCCCAGATATGGACCCTCAACTCTATGATCAAATAATCTTCGACAAAACAGGAAAAAATATCCAGTGGAAAAAAGACAGTCTCTTCAATAAATGGTGCTGGGAAAACTGGACAGCCATATGTAGAAGAATGAAACTTGACCATTCTCTTACACCGTACACAAAGATAAACTCGAAATGGATAAAAGACCTCAACGTGAGACAGGAATCCATCAGAATCCTCGAGGAGAACATAGGCAGTAACCTCTTTGATATCAGCCACAGCAACTTCTTTCAAGATATGTCTCCAAAGGCGAAGGAAACAAAAGCGAAAATGAACTTTTGGGACTTCATCAAGATCAAAAGCTTCTGCACAACAAAAGAAACAGTCAACAAAACAAAGAGGCAACCCACGGAATGGGAGAAGATATTTGCAAATGACAGTACAGACAAAAGGTTGATATCCAGGATCTATAAAGAACTCCTCAAACTCAACACACACAAAACAGACAATCATATTAAAAAAATGAATACATGTTTTTATTGAATAATCCACCTATGTGGATCAGGCAGTTAAGAAGCCTCTGCTGTATTAAAAAAAAAAAAAAAATCTTTAGAGTTTGGATTTGTTTTTTGTTTTAATCTTTCAAAGGCAGAGATAATATTGAATTTGTGTTTTCTAATCTGTTCTGTATATTCCAGAGCCAAATATGAGGTATGTTCTTTGGGGCTTATATGATTCTTTTCCTGGTGCTTCTGAGCAAATAGCAAGCACACGAATCAGTGTCCTAGCCTTCCTGTAACCCATCCCAAGAGCCAGGAGAATGCTTTCAGAATCAGCACTTCTTTCTTTGGAGGGAAATTTCTGACTTTTAGTAATTTGGTGCAGAGAAGATTATGAAGCTATTATAGACTCTTTAATGTACCTGGCTAACAGTACATTTTTATGTGGTAGAAGCATGTACAAGGAACTATATGCTGGAAAGATAAATTTGATGTGTTGTACCGGAATGAGCAATGGAGCCAGGAGACCCGAGTTTAGCCTCAGTCCCCCAACTAGGGCTAGAATCATAATTCTTCTTGTGTAAATTCTTCATCTGAAAAGTGGTACTTTTCTCTGTACTATCTAAATCAGCAAAAGGTTATTATAGGAATAAAATTAGCTTATAGATGTAAAAGATTTTCCAAAAGATTTTAAAATATGCTATTTTAGAGTGAAAATTTTAGTCTTGATTTGGGACTGGTTTGCTATCTCCAGGTGATCCAAGGTGAAGTAGATCTTTCCTAGTCTTTAATTTCTGAATGTGAGAGGAGAGCCATGTTTTCTGAAGTAATGTAAGAATCTCTTTGGGATATTTAGGAATAATGAGAGAATATTTAGGACTAATAAGAGAGATTCTGAACTTTTCAAGGTGGTCTCATTGTCTTTGGCATTGGGCTTTTCTTTTCACTCAGCTGCAAAACTAACTTGAGTATTTCCTGGTCACAATAAAATGAATGAATACAAAGATCTCATTTCTTGAAGGTGATTGAAAGCTCTCTGAACACTCACCATATTCAGTGCTGTTTCTCTTACTGAATAAACAAGTCAGTGCCCAGATGCAGACCTTAGAAATACAGTGCCCTGATTTTAATCAATCTATGAAAAAATAATAGGAAGAAAAATCAATCCATTTGCCATGATGCTAGAAAAATGTATATCCTTTCCAGTGGCCCAGAGATCATAACCCTGGGACCTAAAGAAAAGGAACTGTAACAATAGCTCTTTTTTTTTTTTTAACCTAAAAGTAAATAATAAGTAATCAACATGTATGGAATTAAAAACATAAGCTTTTAAAGACCATACACAGAGATTCAGCTGTGGTTTCAGAAGAGAAGATAAATATTAGTAACATCATATTTTAAAACAGAAAGAAAATTTGTGTAGATAACAAGCTGTACAGAGGCCAGAAAGAAAGGTAGAGGAAGGGGTAACAGTATCAGGACCTTCATAAAGTAGTGTTAGGAGATACTAATTAGACTAAACAAGGGTAATTGACCCTTGGAATCTGCACTTTCTTCTTTGTGTTAGTAACAGACCTTCTGAAATTTTAGCTGAATATACAGCTACATTTCTCAACCTCCCTTGCTGAGACCATGATACTAAGTTTTGGCCAACGGAATATCAGTAGAAAGATCATGTCACCTCCTTTACAAAATCATTTACTTTAGCCATTCTCTTCCCCTGGGAAATGCCTACAACTGTAGCAGCATGCCAGGACTCTGAAATCCAAGCTACTTGAGGGGGAAGGTAGACTTAACAGGTCATGAAGCAAAGCTATTCACCAATCCACCCAACTGTGGTGTATTACCTACTCTGGGCTACTCAGGAGAAAACTAAACTTCTGCTTATGTAAGTCAAAAAAATAAATTAATTAAAAATAAATATATAAATACAAAATATGCTAGAGATATAATATACACTTTATAAACTTAGATCATTGAGGAAATGAGATGGATTTTCCTGTCTTAATGGCTTAAATAATTGGTCTACATTCAATTACTTAATAGTTATTGAGTGCCTTGTTAGGATGATTCAAATGGGTGTTAGATAGTCACTTCCCTCTAAGAAGTTACACTATAATTGAAGAGGTTAGGCATAAACACATGCACAGTTAAATAAAAACACAAGAGTTAAAATTTTTAGATATAGAAAAATTACATGGCATTATAAAACAGCTTAAGGTTAATTATCACATGGAAGACTAGAAATACTAAGTTAAGAAAAGGGAGATGTCTTGGGTACTGGAGTGGTCTATGGTGGATGGAAGGGGTACCCTGGATTTTTGCCATAAAGAAAGGTGGGACTTAAATGAGTTTAAAGGCAGAGAAACTAGCATGAAAGATAAGAAAACAAAGTATGATTTGTTTTGTAATGATTAATCAGCTAGTTTGCCTAAAGGGAATATTTCCTGGATGGGAGGATGAATTTATTCTTCAGTAGGGATTAGTTACTATTTGCCTCCCACATTCCTCCTCTTGTCTATTTGTACGAGCAATAATAAAACAGAGTCCTAATAGTCTCCCTGGCCACTGCACCAATGTTTTCCATGGTTCCAATGCTCAGCCTTTGTCCTACTTGTCATCTGCCTGCTTGACTGATGAGCAGAGACTCCCTGTCTAGTGGTCAAATGAGCAAAGAATCCTTGCTCATATGATGGGGGGCATGGATGAGAGAGAAGCTGTACATTTCACCAACATGCCAGTTAATTTTCTAGCAACAAGGAACTTGAAGAGCCTGAAGAGAAAAGCCACAGTGAGAACCCAGGAAGCAGAGGCTACAGGAATGGAAGTATAACTTCCTAGTTGTAGTGATTTGAAATGCTGCCAATTCTCCCAATATCTCCATTCCTTATTTATATTATTGGAAGTACTATAAAGTTTGAGCTAAAGAAGTTTGAGAAAAATCATCTACTTCACTCGTCTGTTCATTAATTTATTCTTCCATCCATCCATCGATACCATGTGCATTTATTTAGTGTTTGTTTCCAAACACTCAAAAGATGAATTAGACATGAATATGTCTCTCCAAGAGTATATATATATCGTAGGGTAGGAGAGACATATAAATATATACATAAAACAGGACTAACAATGTTTTAAATACAAAGCCATATAGTTATTTTATGAGGCCCAGGGAGTGGCATATAATCTTCCCTTGGCTGAGTGTAGGGAAACTTCTTATAAGAAGTAATAACTTGAAATAATACTCACAGGCTTAAAATAAAAGAAATTAACAGTAAATATGTAGGAATGAGGGAGACTAGGAGAGAGGTTAGGGAGCATGTCATAGGGGGAAGACAACATGTATGAAGTTAGGACAATAGCATGAGGATTTTTCAGAATGGAAAATTGAGACTTAAAAGTTATTGTTTGTCAAGGTTAAAACCATGTGGTGACACACCTAAAGAGGAAATGTTGTTTCTTAACTCCCTCTGAGTATATACACCATGCATGCATGTTTTATTATTAAAGAACAGTTTTCCACAAGAGCCCCTGATACAGGCAAATATATAATAACTAGGGAGAATTATGATATTGGAATGAGATTAGTACCTAGTTTTCAGATAGGGAAAAAAATTCTTAGTGAATAGAATCCAGGACAGATGAATAGAAAAAAAGGAAAAATTCAGAAAGAGTATCATCCTTTTATTTGAAAGAAAGAGAATATAAGGAAAGAGTAGAGAATAACTCTTTTCCTTTTAAGGATTTAGACACTTGGCTAGTTTTCAAGGCGCTAGGGGGTTCTGGGACCATTACTGTTATAAAATAAGGACATGTGAAATCTAAGTAGATCCCATACACACATATTAGTCATTGGGATAAATGAAAGAATGATTCCTTTTGGCATACCTCGGCCTGTGCTAATTTATCTTCTACATCTTTTGGGTAGAAGTAATATGGTATAGATTTTATGTATGAACATCTGACAATAATATTAATTATAATTAAGTACCTTGAATAATTGGGACAGTGAAATACGAGTCTGGTGCTTCTCAGAGTGTTGAAAGACAGTCCTGATGTAGAAGGAACAGATTTTGATAATCACTTTTACTGGGGGATGAAGTACTAATGTACCAGGAATATTTATTTCCTTCCTTCAGTCATAGAGAGGGCTTCTGCCTCTCTAGTAGTAGATCCTAGTTATTATGGGGATATAATTTTTCTTTCTTTTTTAAAGATTTTATTTATTATTTATTTATTTGGCAGAGAGAGAGAGAGAGAGAGAGCACAAGTGGGAAGAGTGGTATATTGAGGGAGAGGGAGAAGCAGACTCCCTGCTGAGCAGGGAGCCCAACATGAGGGGTGGGGGGTAGGAGGCTTGATCCCAAGACCCTGGATCACGACCTGAGCCGAAGGCAGACACTTAACTGACTGAGCCACCCAAATGCCCCAGGGATGTAATTTTTCAAAGACTGGAAATTGAATTAATTTCAAATACTGAAGCCAATTGATTGTAAAAAAAAAAAAAAAAAAAAAAAACAACAACTTACACTGATAAAAAATTATCATTTTTTGAACAATTTCTATATGCCAGGAGCAGTACTAATGGCTTTGCATTTAATATAGATAATTTGCATTATTACTTGTGCAGTCATCTTTGTACTCCAATTCATTTCTTCTCCCCATACATGGAAGGGTAGCACTTCAAAGTGAGGAATGGTGGAAACATGAGCAGAAATGACTCAGCTGAACTGAGGCAAAAAATTCACTTATGAAGTTAAAGAAATGGATGGCATTAAATATGCTTTCAAGCATCTCAGCTGGGAGAACTTCCTTTACTGGTTTAGCCACTCTCCACCTAAGATATTGTTTTGCCTACAGTAGGTCCTCTGTAAGACTTTGCTGATTTTGAATAAACACATGTAAAAAGAATGACAAAATCAGTTTTATAAGTTTTATTGAATAAAATACTTAACAGTTCCAGACTGAAACACTTCTAGACTGAAAAAAATACATATTATAATACTACTAATAAAAAAAGATAAAAGTAGATATTTACTGATGAGTCTTTTAGCTTTGCTTTTTGTAGTATATTTGCTTCAGTACTTGACTACCTGTTATGTTCAAGATTTCTACTACAAAATAAATAATAAAATAATAATCCCATTAAATTTCCAATCATTCAAAATCCAACAAACAAAATGCTTTCTTCTTGTCAAGGGATTTCATAAGTGAGGTAATATAGCAGGGATTTCGCACTTGCCCTTAGGATGAGGAAAGTGGTTTGATATTTGTAGCAAGTTGCAGTTAACAGTGCTAGTGAGTGATGGCTGTGCTTAGGCAGACTGCTGATGCAGGAACACAAAACCGGAGAGATATCAAGCAGTCTGATTTAGGGCTCAGAGACAGTGGGGAGCGATGAGATTGATAGCCCAGAAAGGAATCTTTTGGTAGAGGTCCATGGCCTGCATCAGAGCTTTTGGGATTGATAGCATACCGTGCTATCAATCTCAGTACTGTAAATGGGACCACTATTCTCTATGAAAAATGGGTCATATTAAATACTCTGACATTGACTAGATTGAGAACTGCAGATGACTAAGGACTAACACATGTTTGCAGGGATTTGCTGTACCATTTTGTTTACAGTTTGCTGAAGAAAGGGAATGAACCCAATTTTAGTCACACATATCTTAAAGAAGTGATCATGTTGAGGGTATCATTATTCTTAAATTGAAATTAAAATTGATGAAAGCATAACCTAGAAGTAACTGAGATTTTGTAATCTTTGAAAGGATGTTAATGGTAGAATTATAATCAGTCAGTAATAATTCAATAAAATGGAAGCAAATGAACATATGGCAACCTAAATTGATAAATAATAAAAATTGACCTCCCCCCAATTTGTGAAATGAAAGATATAAAAGAATGGATGTAATTTTAACCCCAAATTTTCCTGAGAGAAAGTGTTGTGAATGAAGGCAATTTTGTTCCAGTAGGATCTGGTGTAAAACCTGTTCAACTGTGAAAGAGATTTGGTCATTGTCACTCACAGTCATTCCAATTGAATGCCTCTCTGCAGTTAGCCTTACTCAATACAAAAGATAACATAAGCAATTAAAGCTGACAAAATTAAAACATTATGGAATTCCAGAGTCACCATATCTTTATAATATCTACATTTCAAGCAGTATGTCACTGGTGAAGCCATTTGAAGAAAATAGGTCAAATGGTATTGTGTCCATCTTCTATATTGATAGTGTCCACATATTCTATCCCTTAAAGGACTTTGGAAAAATATGTATTCCCCTTGCACATTTTTAGGGTAATACTTAAAATTCTCTTCCTTGAGTTTATATAATGCAACTTTGAGCCTGTTGTGTGCAATGAAATTTAAAAACAAAATTTGTACTTTTAAAACCCTTATTTTAAAAATGACTAGGGGTGCCTGGGTGGCTCATTTGCTGAAGTGTTTGACTCTTGGTTTTTGCCCATGCCTGGAACTCAGGGTGGTGAGGCAGAGCTCTATGTTGGGGTCCAAACATAGTAGGGAGTCTGCTTGAGACTTTCCCTCTCCCTCTGCCCCTCCATCCACCTTGCACATGCATGCTATCTCTCAATAAATAAATAAATCAATTTTTAAAAAATAAAATTAAAGAAAAATGCCTAAATATGATAGTGACTTCAAACCCAAATCATCCCACTGAAACAGGCAAATTCTTCTGTAACAGCAGAAACATTACATTGTTCCTTTACCTTTGAACTTTATTTTTAATCCATGTCCTTAACATAATTTTATTATAATTCAATACATTTTATGCTTGAAAGTTATATATTGGTTAGATTGTTATAATTCTCTAAAATTAAAAGAAGTTCAAAGTTATTACTGTTTAAAAAATTCCCTGGAGCTTTTGGATTTCAATGTTTAAAATTCTGGATTGAATTATTTTAAGATTATAATAAGGTTACCACAGATCAAAATAACAAGTATATTTATAATTTTACAGATAATTATTAAATATAAAAAGTAAACATTTTTTATAACATTTATTTATTTGGGAGAGAGAGCAAGGGAGAGTGGGGAAGGGGAACAGAGGGAAAGGGAGAAACTAAAGCAGATTCCACACTAAGTGTGGAGCCCAATGTGAGGCTCTATTTCATGATCCTGAGATCAAATCTGAGCTAAAACCAAGAGACAAACACTTTAACTGACTGAACTACCCAGGCACCTACTTTTGTGGTGTAAACATTTTTCAGAAAAAAAAGTAAACATTTTTCAGAAGTGCATCTCAGTGCAATGAGTGGGATTTCCTTTCAATTAATGGAGTCTTCAGTAAATATTACTTATTGTCAGAGCTGAATAGAATTCAGTATCAATTCTATTCCCATTTTTCATTTCACGGGTGATAAATCATTTCACTTTAGGTCTAACTGGTCTAAATAAATAAATATAAAAAATTGGATAGCATTCATTTTGGGATCTTTTTCCATTGGCTGTAAAGATCTATGTTTTGTGATGAATTTCAGTTTTCATAGTTATATTTTTAGTGCTTTAGAAAATTTGTAGAAGGAGGGAAGATGGCAGAAGAGTAGGTGAACCTTCGCTTCATCTGGTCCCTTAAATTCAGCTAGGTGTCTTTCAAATCATTCTGAACATCTGTGAATTCAACCTGAGATTTAAGAAAAGAATTGCTGCAATTCTACACATAGAAAATCGGCCACTTTTTGCAAGCAGTGAGAAAAGCCATCAGGGAACAAAAGCCACACATAGCAACCCAAAGCAGCTTATACTGAGTCTGGCCCCCTGACAAGGAGTGGTGCAACTCTGCCCAGGCAAAGACACCGAGAATCAGTGAAGTATGCCCCTCTCCCAGAAGATCAGCAGGAGCATCAATCAAATACCAAGTTTATGGATCACTCAAACTGAAAAACTCCTGTGCTAGAGAAAAACAGTATATAGAAGTCGAGGTTTTTTTCCCTCATGAATCTTTAGTCTTTTAGTTTAAAATTTTCCTTTTCTTTCTCTTTTCTTTTCTTTTCAACTAGTTTCTCATTTTATCAACTTTTCCTTTTTAATCTTCATTTTTACATTTGCATCTTACAGATATATTCTTCATTTTTAGCTTCCTTCCACTGAATTCAGTTTTATATGTCTATATCTATCTATATTTGTAGCTCTCTCTCTATATATATCTATCTATATGTATATAAAGTTTTTCTTTTTTTTTTTTCTTTTTTTTTTTTTTTTTTACAATTTTTGGATATAGTGTCTTCTAACAAACAGACCAAACTATACCCAGGACCAAGTGGATCACCCTGTTTTGCCCACCTGTGAGGTTACTCTCTTCTTTCCCTTTCTTTTTTTCTCTTTTCTTTTTTTGGTTCCTGACCTCTTCAAATTTGTCTAGTGTGTATTTTGCTGGGATCAGGATTGGTATTTTTTATTTTGTTCTCTCATTCATCTATTCTTCTCTGGACAAAATGACTAGAAGGAGAAAGTCACAGCAAGAGAAAAAAAAAAACGGGTAATACTCTCTGCCATAGATCTAATTGATACAGATATAAGTAAAATATCAGAAATTGAACTCAGAATAATGATTATAAAGTTACTAGCTGGGCTTAAAAAGAGCTTGAAAGACACTAAAGAATCTCTTAGTGCAGAAATAAAATCTAATCAGGCCAAAATTAAAAATGCTTTAACTGAGATGCAGTCTAAAATGGATGTTCTAATGACTAGGGTAAATGAAGCATAACAGAGAGTCAGTGACATAGAGGACAAAAAGATAGAAAGGAAGGAAGCTGAGGAAAAGAGAGAAAAACAACTAATGAACCATGAGGGGATGCTCTGAGAAATCAGCAATACCAAAAAAGCAAAATAATATTATAATTACTGGGGTCCCAGGGGAAGAAGAAAGAGAGCGAGGGACAGAAGGTATATTTGAGCAAATCATAGCTGAGAACTTCCCTAACCTGGGGAATGAAACAGGCATTCAAGTCCAGGAGGTAAAGAGAATCCCCCTCAAAATAATAAAAGTAGATCAACACCCTGACGTATAATAGTGAAACTTGCAACTTTCAGAGAAAAAAAGAAAATCCTGAAAGCAGCTTGAGACAGAAACTCCTTAACTTACAGAGGTAGGAACATTAGACCGGCAGCAGACCTATCCAGAGACCTGGCAGGCCAGAAAGGGCTGGCATGATATATTCAGGGTACTAAAGGAGAAAAACTTTCAGCCAAGAATATTTCATCTGGCAAGGCTATCATTCAGGATGAAAGGAGAGATTAAGGGCTTCTAGGACAAACAGAAAATAAAAGAATCTGTGATCACTAAACCAGCCCTGCAAGAAATATGAAAGGGGATCCTATAAATGAAAAGAGAGCACAAGAGTAACATAGACCAGAAAGAAACAGAGATAATCTACAGAAATAAGGACTTTGTAGGCAATCCAATGGCACTAAGTTCATATCTTTCAATAGCTACTCTGAATGTAAATGGGCTAAATTCTCCAGAGAAAAGACACAAGGTATCAGATTGGACAAAAAGGGAAGACCCATCCATATGCTGTCTATAAGAGACTCATTTCAGAACCAAAGACACCTCCAGATTGAAAATGAGTGGGTGGAGAACAATTTATCATGTTAATGGACAACAAAAGAAAGCTAGGGTAGCAATACTCATATCAAACAAATCAAATTTTAAACCAAAGACTAGTAAGGGATGAAGAGGGACAATATATACCTAAAGAGTCTATCCAACAAGAACATCTAACAATTATAAATATTTATGCTCCTAACTTGGGAGCAGCTGATTATAAACTAATTAATAACCAAATTAAAGAAACATATTGATAATAACACAATAATATTAGGGGACTTCAACACCGCACTCATAGAAATGGACAGATCATCTAAGCAGAAGATCAACAAGGAAACATGGGCTTTGAATGACACACCAGACCAGAAGGACTTCACAAATATATACAGGGGGTTCCATTCTAAAGCAACAGAATACATATTCTTCTCAAGTGCACATGGAACATTCTCCAGAATAGATCACATTCTGGGTCACAAATACAGTCTCAACCAGTATCAAAAGACTGGGATTATTCCCTGCACATTTTCAGACCACAATGCCTTGAAACTTGTACTCAATTGCAAGAGGGAATTTTGAAGGAACTCAAATTGGAGGTTAAAGAGCATCTTCCTAAATAATGAATGGGTCAACCAAGAAATTAAAGAATTTTTAAAAATCATGGAAACAAATGAAAATGAAAACACAACTGTTCAAAATCTTTAGGATACAGGAAAGGTGGTCCTAAGAGGGAAGAACAAATCAATGCAAGACTTTCTGAAAAAATTAGAAAAGTCTCAAATACAACAAGCTAACCTGACACCTAAAGGAGCTGCAGAAAGAACAGCAAATAAAAACTAAAATAGAGGCGGAGATAAATAATAAAGATTAGAGCAGAAATCAATGAAAAGGAAACCAAAAGAACAGTGGAAGAAATCAATGAAACTAGAAGCTTGTTCTTTGAAACAATTAACCAGATTGATAAACCCCTAGCCAGACTTACCAAGAAGAAAAGAGAAAGGGCCCAAACTAATAAAGTCATGATTGAAAGAGGAGAGATCATGATGAACACCAAGAAAATACAGATAATTTTAAGAATATATAAGTCAAACAGAGAAAGTCAAGTATCATATGGTTTCACTTATTGGTGGAGCATAACAAATAATATAGAGGACAAGGGTAGATGGAGAGGAGAAGGGAGTTGAGGGAAATTGGAAGGGGAGGTGAACCATGAGAGACTATGGACTCTGAAAAACAACCTGAGGGTTTTGAAGGGGCGTGGTGGGAGGGTGGGGGAACCACGTGGTGGGTATTAGGGAGGGCACAGATTGCATGGAGCACTGGGTGTGGTGAAAAAACAATGAATACTGTTACGCTGAAAATAAATAAAAAATTAAAAAAAAAAAAGAATATATTATGAGCAACTATATGCCAACAAATTAGGCAATCTAGAAGAAATGGAGGCATTCCTAGAAATTTATAAACTACCAAAGCTGAAACAGGAAGAAATAGAAAAACTGAACAGATCCAAAATCAGCAAATATATTGAAGCAGTAATAAAAAAATCTCCCAATAAAAATAGTCCAGGGCTGGATGGCTTCCCAGGGGATTTCTACCAGACATTTAAAGAACTAATACCTATTTTCCTGAAGCTGTTTCAAAAAAAAAAAAAAAACAGAAATGGAAGGAAAACTTCCATACTCATTCTGAGGCTGGCATTACCTTGATCCCCAAACCAGACAAAGACCCCACCAAAAAGGAGAATTATAGACCAATATCCCTGATGAATATGAATGCCAAAATTCTCACCAAGATACTAGCCAATAGGATCCAACAGTACATTAAAAGGATTATTCACCATGGCCAACTGGGATTTATTCCTAGGATGCAAGGGCAGTTCAACATTCATGCATCAATCAACATGATACATCATATTAATAAGAGAAAGGACAAGAACCATATAGTCCCTTCAATTGATCCAGAAAAAAACATTTGAAAAAATACAGCATCCTTTCTTCTTTTTTTTTTTTTTTTAAAGACTCTATTTATTTGACAGACAGAGATCACAAGCAGGCAGAGAGGCAGGCAGAGAGAGAGGAGGAAGCAGGCCCCCTGCCAAGCAGAGAGCCCAATGCAGGGCTCCATCCCAGGACCCTGGGATCATGACCTGAGCTGAAGGCAGAGGCTTTAGCCCACTGATCCACCCAGGCACCCCCAGCATCCTTTCTTGATTAAAAATCTCCACAGTGTACGGAGAGGGAATATACCTCAATATAAAAACCATCTATGAAAAGCCCACAGTGAATATCATTCTCGATGGGGAAAAACTAAGAGCTTTTCCCTAAGGTCAAGAATATGACATAGATGCCCACTCTCACCACCACTGTTCAACACAGTAATAGAAGTCCTAGCCTTAGCGATCAGACAACAAAAAGAAAGAAAAGGCATTCAAATTGGCAAAGAAACCAAACTCTCACTCTTCACAGATGACATGATGTTTTACATGGAAAATGCAAAAGACTCCACCCCAAAATTGCTAGAACTCATATAGCAATTCAGCAATGTGGTATGATACAAAAATCAATGCATAGAAATCAGTTGTATTTTTATACACTAGCAATGAAACAGAAGAAAGAGAAATTAAGGAATTGATCCTATTACAACTGCACCCAAAACCATAAGATACCTAGGAATAAACCTAACTAAAGAGGTAAAGGATATTTCCTCTAAAAACTACAGAACACTTATGAAAGAAATTGAGAAAGTCATAACAAGAGTGAAAAAAACATTCCCTCGGGGCACCTGGGTGGCTCAGTGGGTTAAAGCCTCTGCCTTTGGCTCAGGTCATGATCCCAGGGTCCTGGGATCAATCCCAGGGTCCTGGGATCAATCAATCATCGGGCTCTCTGCTCAGCGGGAAGCCTGCTTCCTCCTCTCTCTGCCTGCTTGTGATCTCTGTCTGTCAAATAAATAAATAAAATCTTAAAAAAAAAAAAAAAGAGTGAAATAACATTCCCTGCTCATGGATTAGAAGAACAAATATTATTGAAATGCTTATGCTACCCAGAGAAATCTACACATTCAATGTAATCTTTATCAAAATACCACTGACATTTTTCACAGAGCTGGAACAAATAGTCCTAAAATTTGTATGGAACCAGAAAAGACCCAGAATAGACAGAGGAGTGAAAAAGAAAATCAAAGCTAGTGGCATCACAATTCTAGACTTCAAGCTCTATTATAAATTTATAATCATGAAGGTAGTATAGTGCTGGCACAAAAACAGACACATAGATCAATGGAAGCCCAAAAATGGGCTATCAACTCTATGGCCAACTAACCTTTGACAAAGCAGGAGAGAATATCTAATGGAAGAAGGACAATCTCTTCAACAAATTGTACCAAGAAAATTGGACAGCCACATGCAGAAGAATGAAACTGCACCATTCTCTTACACCATCCACAAAAATAAACTCAAAATTGATGAAAAACCTAAATGTAAGACAGGAATCCATCAAAATCCTAGAGGAGAACTTAGACAGCAACCTTTCTGATGTCAGCTGCAGCAACTACTTGTTAGACACATCTCCAAAGGCAAGGGAAACAAAAGCACAAAGGAACTATTGGAACTTCATCAACATAAAAGCTTTTACACAGCAGAGAACAGTCAACAAAACTAAAAGACAACCATGGAATGGGAGAAGAAATTTGCAAAAGATGTATCAGATAGAGAGCTGGTATATAAGATCTTTAAAGAACTTCTCAAACTCAATACCCAGAAACCAAATAATCAGTCAAGAAATGGGGAGAAGACATGAACAGAAATTTCTCCAAAGAAGACATCCAAATGGCCAACAGACAGATGAAAAAATGCTCTATATCTCTTGGCATTAGGGAAATACAAATCACCACAATGAAATACCACCTCACACCAGTCAAAATGGCTAAAATTAACAAGTCAGGAAATAACAAATGTTGGCAAGAATGCAGGGAAAGGGGAACCCTCTTAGACTGTTGTTGGGGATGCCAGCTGGTACAGCCACTCATTAAACAGTCATTAGAGAGAGAACAGTCATTATAGAGAGAGAAAAAAAAAAAATGAGAGACTCGTAGCTATAAGAAACAAACTGAGAGTTGCTCAAGGCGAAATGGGTGAGGGGATGCGGTAATTGGGTGATGGGCATTAAGGAGGGCATTTGATGGGGCACCTGGGTGGCTTAGTCAGTTAAGTGTCTGCCTTTAGCTAAGGTCGTGATTCTAGGATTCTGGAATCGAGCCCCATGTCAGGCTCCCTGTTCAGTGGGGAGTTTGCTTTTCCCTCTTCCTTTGCCCCTACCCCCCTCTGCATGTTTGCTCTCTTTCTCTCTCACTCTCTCTTTCTCAAATAACTAAATCAACTAAGTCATTAGTTAAAAAAGGAGAGGTCTCATGATGTGATGAGCACTGGGTGTTATATGCCCCTGATTAATTATTGAACTCTACACCTGAAACTAATGATGTACTATACACTGTGTAATTAAATTTAAGTTAAAAAAAAGTAAATGTGTAAAAAATTACCAGAAAGCAGACATTTAAGAAATATCAAAAAATAGATAAGTGACTTTATTTCATGGTTGAATGATATTAAATTTATACTTTGTATACTTGGTAAAATTAAAACAATATATCAACATCTGAGTAATCCAAATTAAATGTCATTAAGTTTTTAAAGTTCAAGATATTATGTCCCAAATTGCATTTGCAGAACATTTGTTCTTCACCTATACAGAACAAGGTATTCTGCTTTAAAGAGTACAGTTAATTTATTTTGGGGGAAATTATAAGCCTAAAAAAAGAGGATGGTACTGGGCCTCCAGTAAGTGCAAGCCTATCAGTGATGTACTGGTGAAAACTGTTGATGCATTATTTAGCATGAAATCCACGATATGATTGCATTAATTTAATATAAGTCTAATAAATACAAGGTGGGGATAAGTGCATGAGCAGAAAAGTGGATGATGAGTGAAAGAAAGCAGGATATTTATCCCAAATTAAAATATGAACATGGATTTTTAACATCTAATTATTGCTTGAAGGAAACTAAAATATTTCATCTCCAAGTATGAGTGTCCTGGAAATACCAATCATTTATTTTGATATATGTTGTTACTTTCTTTCAAAGATGTAATATTGATCTAGTGTAGGTAAGCAAGCTTTTCATCTGTTCTCCTTGAAATGATGCCAAATGAAGTCACACTGATACATGAAAGAAAGTATTCACCAAGCCATTCTCATTATTAAGAACAGTAGAGGCTCCTGGCTTTCTTGGTTGGTAGAGCATGTGGCTCTTGATCTTGGGGTTGTAAGTTTGAACCCCATGTTGGGTATAGAGATTATTTAAAAATTAAATCTTAAGGGGTACCTGAGTGGTTCAGTGGGTTAAGCCTCTGCCTTTGGCTCAGGTCATGATCTCAGGGTCCTGGGATGGAGACCCATATTGGGCTCTCTGCTCAGTAGGGAGCCTGCTTCCCTCTCTCTGCCTGCTGCTCTGCCTGCTTGTGATCTCTCTGTCGAATGAACAAATAAAATCTTTAAAAATAATTATATCTTAAAAAAAGTGCTAAAAATGTAAAAATGATTCATTTCTCATTTCATAGTAGATTGATATTTTATATTGTGCTATTTACAAAACTTGAATATTCTAATTTTAAAGATAGGTAAGTAAATAGATAGATGGATGAGTTGTATAGTCTTGCCTGGATGAAACAAGGTGCTGCTGCGCTAAGTACCTTTTTCCCAAGCTCCCAGAGCTTTGTTCTCCCAAGATCCCATCTTTGGGTATGGGGCATTATTTGACAATAGTTAGTGAAGGAAAAGGTAAAGTCGTTAAAAGCATCATCGTTCCCCAACCCCTCCCCCTTCTTCCACTACATACTGGGATCTAAAAAATACCAACATGGGATGATGTTTCTAATGCTTTGTTGCCTCTGAATAAAATATTTAAAATAAGGAGGGATGGAGATGGGACACCTCCTTCTGGTTTATGGTGTCACAGAGAAGGGTTTGCTGACACTGGTATTTTATATTGAAACTTTAGTTCCTCTGTAAATTTTCTACTTTCAGGGCAGTGCAGCATATTATGACTGGGGATTGGTGAAAACTTATGTTTTTTTTTCTTTCCAAACTGGTTCAAAAGCAATGTGAAAGGGGCAACGGAAAGAGAAACTGCATGGTGTCTTGACAGCAGACACCTTCTCAGATCCATCTACATTGAAACGGATCAGAGGTGCTTTATTTAAAACCGTCCAACACCCACATGACTCGTGGGAAGTTTTCATGTAGCCCAGTACACAAAGATTAATATTCTAGACAGAGAAATTGAGAGCAGAAATATTAAGTGACATATCCAAGTTTCTATAGTTGCTATTTGTAAAGGACAATTAAAGCTAAAATGTTTAAATTAAAAAGATCTTTCAATTTCTGAATTACATGTTCTCTGCTCAATCTCTTTTCCCATATGAAAGACTCAAATTGATGAGAAATCAAGATGACCCCCATGGGTTCATTTAGGAAAAGCTTGAGGCTGGTGATTATTATAAAGTGGTAATGCATGATCTCTAATTTTGTATTATAAAGTTAGACAATATTTGTGATTTATTATGTAGTCTGAAGTGAACACATAACCAATTCTTCTGTCATAAAACTCTAAGGTATTGTTTACATTTTGTTATTGCTCAGAAATTTTATGTTGACATTGTCTAGAATAAGTGCATGAGGGATATGAGATTTTTAAAATTTTCCCTAGAGAGATTTCTATGATAGAGACTTCTATTTGATCTATACAGTGTGCTATGTCTAATAGGGAAGCAGAAATTATGCATATACAGACTCAAGCTACCAAAATACGGAACTATGGAATTAATTGGGTTGACAGTGAGAAAAGAATTTGAATTGATACTTACTCCTAAAAATTATATGAAATGTTTCTTCTTAAAGTTAGCAAGCTGTGTCCAGGACAAGCACATTAAAAATTAAGCTGTAACTTGCTTTGATGACAGTTTTGAAAACATGTGAAGAAAAATTGAATACATAAAATACTATATATCCTTCCCTAAATTAACAATGAAGTTGTTACAGATATGGGAAAAAGTAAATCTACATTGAGGTTAACAGAAATAACTTCTATTTCACTCACATAAATCAATAATAATGAACATTAGAATAAATACATGAAATAAAAGCTAAATGAAAAAAAGAAATCTAATTCAGACACAATCAATAGCATTTGGGAAGTATTATGTTTTGAAAAGTCTGGAATCTTGACTTGGTGTATAATGGCAATTCAAAAAAATCCAAAACAAGCAGGAAATTATATTAAGTAAAAAACTATATTCTGTAGTTCTAGATGAGGGATATTGCTAAACTCACTGTGTAGTTTAACATTTGACAATCTACACTGGCTATGGGTTACTTGAATAATAAAGTTGTTTTGTATAGATACTTCAATAATCAGATTGCTTGTACAAATTCTGGGAGATGAATATGAAAGATTTTTTTCTTAATAGAAAACAAAAATGATGACTGAATATCAAATTATTATTATGTGCTTTGAGTATGTGTTGTGTATTGGGGGATAGATGAAAAATATGGTGAATTAGAATTCAAGCTGATATCTTAGATTGAACAGTAAGGTTGTCAAGTAAAAGTTATCAATAAAATGAGAGATTAAAGTAGTGATTAGAAAGTATCCACAGAGTTATATACAATTTTACATTTTCATTTCCAACACATAACCAAGTGGAACATAGTTAGTTTGGCATGTGATCATACAGTCAGATAACACCTCCAGGAAGATTGTATCAACCTAAGATTATTCATCACTTCATTACCTCCCAAAGTAACCTGGTGTTTCTGACTCTCTACAGAAGCATCTAGGTGAATATAAAATAGGAAAGCTCTAAATTCCTCCACTAGTCTCCATGTTTTGGAGCAGAGAGAATGCAAATTACTTGACCTTCAAAAGCCTTTGACCAGGTCCAATAGTAGTTCTTAAAACTTAAATCAGGTTTGAAAAAAAAATGTCCTCATGTATCCCTATGGACTGAGTTTCTATCGGTGAAACAAAGAATAAGAATACACAGATCTAGATACAGGGAATACAAACTGAGAAATCCTTTAAGGATTGGTCTCAGAGAACATTTTTAGATGTGATCTGGAAGATGGAGTACACAGTGACATCTCCAAATTTGCTGATGACACTAGCTCTTCCCGATAGTGAAATGCCAGGGTGACATGAATAAATTGCAGGGACATCTTGAGAGACTGTGGGAGTAAGCCAAAAAATAGTAACTGAGCTTCAGTTTCAGAAAGTGTAAGGAAGTGTGTTAAATTCAGGAAAAGTAATCTAAACTTTATTGCATGAGTCATTCATTCTTCATATAAGTATTTGTAATGTTATGGACTGAATGTTTATATACTCCCCAAATTCATATGTTGAAACCCCAACCCCTAATGTGGATGGTATTTGGAAATGGGGCCTGTGGGAAGTAATTAGCTATGGATGAACTCATGAGGGTGACTTCCTCGAGACGGGCTTAGTGTCCTTCCAAGAAGAGACCAGAGCTCATTCACTGTCTCTTTATCCCTCCTTTCTGTACCCTGTGGGGATATAGCAAGAAAGCAGCTAGCTGAACATTTTTTTTTTCCTGAAAAAATGTTCATCATCATTAGCCATCAGGGAGATTCAAATCAAAACCACATTGAGATACCACCTTACACCAGTTAGAATGGCCAAAATCAACAAGGCAGTAAACAACATGTGTTGGAGAGGGTGTGGAGAAAGGGGAACCCTCTTACACTGTTGGGGGAATGCAAGTTGGTGCAGCCACTTTGGAAAATAGTGTAGAGGTTCCTTAAGGAATTAAAAATAGAGCTTCCCTATGACCTTGCAATTGAACTACTGGGTATTTACCCCAAAGATACAGATGAAATGAAAAGAAGGGCCATCTGTACCCCAATGTTCATAGCAGCAATGGCCACAGTTGCCAAACTGTGGAAAGAGCCAAGATGCCCTTCAACAGACAAATGGATAAAGAAGATATGGTCCATATATACAATGGAGTATTATGCCTCCATCAGAAAGAATGAATACCCAACTTTTATATCAATATGGATGGGACTGGAGGAGGTTATGCTGAGTGAAATAAGTCAAGCAGAGTCAATTATCATACGGTTTCACTTAATTGTGGAGCATAAGGAATAACATGGAGGACATTAGGAGTTGGAGAGAAGTGAGTTAGGGGAAATCGGAGGGGGAGACAAACCATGAGAGACTGTGGACTCTGAGAAACAAACAGGGTTTTGGAGGGGAGGGGGTGAGGGTTTGGGTGAGCCTGGTGGTGGGTATTAAGGAGGGAACGTATTGCATGGAGTACTCGGTGTGGTGCATAAACAATGAATTTTGGAACACTGAAAAAAAATAGAATTTTTAAAAAGGTACTAAATGAAATAAAGGATGTAAAGTACTTTGAAGAAAAAAAAGAAAGAAAGAAAGCAGCTGGCTGCCTGCAAGACAGGAAAAGGGCTGTCACGGGAAATAGAGAAGGTTCCCTGGACTTTCCAGCCTCCAGATTATGAGAAATAAATGTCCGTTGTTTAAGCCACCCAGTCTATGGTATTTGTTATAGCAGCCTGAATATACTAAGGCAGGGAATAAGCTGAAAAATAATAACAGTTTCCACTTCAGAAAGTGTAGGCCATGTGTTAGATTTAGGGGAGATAATCTAAACTTTATTTATTGAATGAACCGTTCATTCTTTGTGCAAATATTTGTTGAACACCTACTATGCCCTCAGCATAGTGCCAGCCTCTAGGAATACCAGGATAAAGAGGGCATGGTTGTTGGCAGACTGGGGGGGACACAGTGCCATATAACATAATATTGCATGACATATGCTATTTCAGGAACAATAATAAAGAGCTCTGGGAATGCAGAACATGGAGCCTGAGGGAATCAGGAAGGCATCTCAATGTAAGTGACATTTGAACTACAGCTTAAAGGTCAGGAAGGGAAAGGGGAAGTTTTCCATGATGGGAGGAGGGCAGGGGAACACAGGGCTTAGTCTAGCCTGCTCCAACTTATTTTTTTGAAACTTTCCTTTATTTCTAATTAAAATGTTACCAAAAACCTAACTTATAAGACAGCTCAAAGCAGCCTTTTAGCCTGGGCTTGCTCCATAATCTTCACCTCTCCCCTGCTCCAATGTTCCCCTTAAGACACACCGCAGATCACAGGGATTCTTGGAACATCCCATAAAAACTGATGTGGTCTTGCTTTAATTTTACAGATAGATGAGGAAAAATGGGGCCATATGTTTTAATTTACCAGTCCAAGTTCTCAAAGAAAGGGAGAAAGATAATTTTGTACCTTGATTTATGACTTGGTAAGCAAACATTCAGAAAAATTACTAGAGAATATTTTCCTTGACAAAATTAGCTGAATCTACTGTGGTAGTAACCCAGTGGCAACAAAAGCTGTGATGAAATTACCAGGGAGCATGTTAAAAGGAAAAGAAAATTTTTCCTCCTCAGACTGCTTTAGAGCCATGGTTTTCCTGCAGCGAGATAGTGCAAGTGCCTTAAGCTTCCATCGTTCAATAAGCATCATGTGGCTAGAGAATACTGGAAGAAGAACCTGTAAAATAGGCAAGGGCATTTGGATGGCCTTCTCAGGACCAAGGTTAATTCACTTGGGGCACACAGAGTTAGGCCCTTCAGCGCTGGGAGCCGGGTACTGGCAACAATAATCAGCTGGAGCTGGAAAATCCCTGTATGCTGAGGAGGGGAAGTGGCTGAGACAGGTGACAGAGCTGGGTCTGGGATCAAAAGGAAAATCATGGCAAAAATCTAATGAAATCCGAGATAAAACTGGAGGGACGTATACCTGGAGAAAGAAAAGCAAATGCCAAAGGACAGACCGAATATAAAGATCATCAAATCAGAAATGAGACTGGAAAGGAAGATTCCAGAACATGAAATTAAATCTCAGAGCCAAATCAGCAAAGGACTGAACATGCTAGACTAGGTCTTGACAGTGAAACCAGAAAAGAATCAATTGTCCAGATACAGAAGTGCAAAGCAATTGCTTTTAATGCGTTGGGAATGAGGAGGGTCTTTGATCTGCTGTCTTAGACTCTTCTGTTGTGGGAACTGTAGGCTTCCTTGATTTCATATGAGGACATGCTAAGATCTTTAAGCTGCATGCAAGGACAATGGTATAGTTAGCTGCTCCTAGACTTTGATGTCAGAGGGACTCTTGAGTATAATCTTCTCTCTGCCACTGACTACCTATCAGGTTTTGCGGAAGTTATGTAACCTTTAGCTGAGGTTTTTCACCTAAAAATGTAAATTACACTATACATTTGCCACAGTGGTTGTACTAAGTATAAAATACAATTCCCTCACATATAGTGAGTGATTAATAAGTGGTAGCTGTGAGAATGTTGATGGTAATTACAAGCGTGAGCTTGCTGAAGACTTTATTTTCTAAGCCAAAAAAAAAAAAAAAAGAAAGAAAGCAAGAAGAAAGAAAAAAGTATATAAAATAAACAACTGTTGGTGAAATCCTAGAATAGAGGTAGAGAATACTTTGCAAAGAGGTAAATTTAGGTGAAACAAAAATAGAAATATTTAATAAAATAGTAAACTAATAGAATTCAGTTAAATTTAAATTGCTTCTAAAAAGTGATATGTATGGCTATTAGGCTACAATTGAAAAAGATGGACATGTTTGGAAAATAAACTTTATAAATAATAGAGGCCTGACAATCAATCAACCAATTAATCTTTACAAAATAAAAATATCACAATGTCTAAGATGTTTTGGAAACAACACAGATCAGTCAGGTGTCTTTATTATAGATCTTCTCAGTGCCTTTAATACACTAGGAATCATGACTCTCCAAGTTGGGAGCTATAGTATATATCATTTCCCAAACACCAATGTCTATAGACCTTTTATTTTTCTTAGGAAACCTCAAGAAGGCTAGTTTCTATGTAATACACTTTAGGAAAAGTGGCAATGGCCAAATAAGACACATCTCACAGATAAGTAGCTCACACTTAGAATCTAGGTGTCCTGACACTTAGCTCAGTTGCTTTTTCTACCAAAATATTACTATTTCCTCTGATTGTATGGATATATCACTATGGAGAGCAACCATTTTCTCCCATAAAACACTATCTGCTGCTTTTCTAACACAGTCGGCTGGGGGTGGTAATTACTGTGTTCATACAGCACTAAATCAATTTGTTTGCTGTTTTTTAACTCTCATCTAGTTTTATTATTTCCATGTGTACCAAGCTCATGTTTCCTTTCCAAAGCCCTCAGAGGCTATGACTCAAGTGCTATGTTAATTTTAAAATGTGAAGGCATGAAACATCTGTTATCATGACAGACCCTCAGGACTTTCATTTTTGAATGAGAAGGGTGAGAAATAGATTTAGAAGTGAGGGAAGATAAAAAGACCCAGGTGATATTCATTTAACACAATCCCCAGATACTGGGAAAAACATCTCAGATATGAGTCAAGCTCACAGAAATATCCTGTCCCTCTCTGTGTGTTACAAAGTAACCTCTGGCTGGCTGATCTGTGTCTCGCCTCGACTCTTCAATGCTATGTCACCTGATCTAACTGCAATATTAACTTCTGAGGATGTATCTCTTTGCCAAGTGGAAGATGACATGTTCAGATGGGAAATTAAGTTTTATTGTTTTGTTTTTGTTTTTTTTTTTAATGTGAGATATGGGTTACCATTGTCTGGTCACCTCCCCAAACTTAGGAGTACAGGGAAACAGAATTTTGGGTTCAGCAGAGAGCAGAGAAGACAGTCCCTGGGCACCAGTGCAAGAAAATAGAGTTGGTGAGCAGCTTCCTAGTTAGAAACCCACACCAAAAGAAGTCAGAAGTCAAAAGAAGGACCCCCAAAGGGTGCTAAGGGTGGAACAAACATTTAAGTGCAAAGTAACTGGGGGGAAAAAATGGGAATTAATGAGATGGTTCAAAATGGAACATAGTGTTTACATTCTGGGAAATATGCATCAAACTCAAACACAGCAATCGCACATTTTTTAGAGAAGTGTTGGCCTCTGACAGGCATAGAAAGGCATCCATTGAGGGCTATTACCTAGCTGGGAAAGTGATCACCCTTTACATTGTCAACACTGTAATCAACAGAAATTTTCACTTAATCTGATTGAGTATACCATTCTGGGAAGAGAGCAAAAGTCACAATCTAATTTTGAAAAGAGTTGGCCATCATTGTTATCTTTAGTTTCCCTCCATTTATTGAACACCTATTATGTGTTCTATGAAAAACATACTATTCAAAGTATCTAATTCCTTCTTAAGAACAAGCCTGTAGAGTGTTTTATTCTCATTTTATGGGAGGAAACCATCTCTCACAGAATTAAGTAACTTGCCCTTGGTTGTACTTGTCCTAGTTCTAAATACAGATTAATACCTGTTGTCTCTGATGCCATTATAAAAGGGGAACCACTCCTAATCTCTCTCCCTGTGCTTATTTCAGACGTTACTAATCAGTAATGAAACTCCTTCCCACTGAACATGGTTTCAGAATCCTTCCCAGCATATTATAGGTATCTGCTACAAATTAAGCAGTGAATACCCCTACTCTACATCATTCTGCATCATTCGGTTATGTAGGCAACCAGCTGTAGACAGAGGAGGCTAACAAAATAGAACCAAGATCAGAGCCCAGATAACCAAGGGAGTATCTAATTAAGAAGAAGAAAAAAAAATCAGGCAAAAAATTGAGTCCAGGAAAATCAAATAATACAGGGGAGGACTGAATGTTCTCTTAGTCCTGGCAGAGCTTAGAGGGTCAAAGAGTGGAGCTTGTGAGTGTAGAAAAAGTGAGTTGAGATTTCAGGGATGAAATTGTTTAATCTTAAACTTGGTCTATGCTACTTCTTGAGTGTGGGCAACATTGGGACTGGAAGTTTTTTCTGTAGTCTTAGGAAAACAAAATAAAATAAAATGAGGTATTCCAGACTGGGCTTGCAAAGATTTAGTTGGCTTGTAGAAATCTGTAAGTACAAATATCTGGCATGGACTGATGATTCATTGGAAACAACAAATTCATTGGATTTTTCACTTCATTGAATTAACTAAGTCAACCAATTCAAATTAACATCTCTAGTCAACAAATATTTGATTCAGTGGTGAAAAATCTGTAAAAAAATAACTCTTTGGAAATAGGAAAAAAAACCCAGATATACTTAAGAGTTCATATTTTAACTAGATGGTGTAGGGTATGTCCATGTCTCCTTTGCTGGAATTATTTTTAAGGTCTATAAAATCACATATATTGATACATATAATGATACATATAATGTATCAATAGCTCTACACTGAATGCCAGAGTTTACGACAACTTTACAAACTGGGGATGTAATGGTGGATACTGAGTCCTGGAAGCTTCTATCTCATTAGAGGCAAAAGACATGTAAATGTACAGATAAACTTTTGATATATGCAGAGATAAACACATAAATTAAGAAGTATTACAGAGGAAAACTCACTTAATTGTCCCTTGGTGGGGTAGCTGAGAATAACATCACACAGGGGCTGATAACAAGTACAGAACTTGGTGAAGCAGATGAGAGGAAGATGAGGGAAATGGGAACAAAGAGGCCATTGGGAACAGGGAACTGAACTTACAAAGGGATAGAACAGTAAAAAGCTACAGTGACAGGGAAATTATAAATAGCACAGAATGACTCTACTGCAAAGTGCAAGGCCATGGGAGATGAAGGGTGGGAGCTGAGGCTGACCGGGCAGGCAGAGACAGGGCTGCCAAGGGCTATATTTCATGGTAAGAAGTCTTAGCGGTGAGAAAATGATGAAGATTTTAGGCAGTTAGGCATTTTGGACAGACTGGTATGCAAGTTGAGCAGAGAAGCCACTTGAGAATGGTAAGATGGGCTCCAGAGACATTTGTGAATGGAAAAAAAAGATATTAAGACCTGAATTAAGGTGGTGGTGAAGGGGGTGGAGGAAAAAGCTCCTGAGACATTGAGCACCAACATAACTTAGCTGCTCTGTGCAAGTGGGGAGCAAAGTATAGATTTAAGGATGACCCTGGGAGCAGGTACACGATAGATGATGGGCATGAAAGAAAAGGGATTATAGAAGTGACTAGCTTGGGGCGCTTGGGTGGCTCAGTGGGTTAAGCCTCTGCCTTCGGCTCAGGTCATGATCCCAGGGTCGTGGGATCAAGCCCTGCATTGGGCTCTCTGCTCGGCGGGGACCCTGCTTCTCCCTCTCTCTCTGCCTGCCTCTCTGCCTACTTGTGATCTCTGTCTGTCAAATAAATAAATAAAATCTAAAAAAAAAAAAAAAGAAGAAGTGACTAGCTTGAAGCTTTATAATTAAGAACAGAGCTATTAAAGTACATGTAGTTGAAAATATTTTAATAACTTTTTTTTTTTTATTAGAGGAGTAAGAATAGCTTTGGTAGAAAAGGTAGAATGTGGAATGTGAGAAAGGGAACAAAAATTTTTTAAAAAGTCATTCATAGTCCCACTACCCAAAGATAAACTATTGGCAACAGTTTAGTATAAATGTAGATGATCTTCAAAATTTAATATTATTTTAGAAATTTTGGTTTTGCTTTCCCTATTTAGTATTAAGAAGATACTTCTCATATTACTAAAAATTCTTCAAAAAGTGTCGTGTCTACTGAATATATCACATTCAATCATATAATAAACAGTTGGACATTTCACCATTTTGGAACAAGTAGTTCAATATGACTATATTGTAAGTACAAGGAAGTCTTCCAAATCTCTTTCATATAACTTTTTCTTAATTTCTGATTGTTTCCTTAGGATAGGTAAAAGCATTTGTAAGTTTCACATCTGCTTTAGAAATACAGATGGTCTGGTGTAAAAAGGGCATGAACTTAAATACCTTCTCAGCATGACTCAATACTGTTCCACCCTAGTTCCAGGACTTTCTCCATATTATGTATGTAATACTCACCAGGTATTAATACCTATTAGCATTTATTTTAAAAATGATAATTTTTGTCTGAATTCAACTGCCAATTTCCTAAAAGTCCTGCATGTGTAGGGAATCTACATATCTGAAAATAAACACTTGAACATACAATACTGATGGATTTTTATCTTAGTAAATTTAAAGGGATTCATCATTATCAAACCATGACTTCAATATCCCTCATACATAATACAATCTAAAATCATTCAGAAATTTGCCATAAATTATCATTTGTAAAGTTTACTTTTTCTCTTAAAACGTATTCTACATAACACTGCTGTTTTCACACCTGACAAAAAGAACTTAATGAACTAATTTAAATTTTAGATGACATGGTGAAAGCCCCATCAATTCCTCATGTTGACCTGCATAATCAAAAAAGCTCAATTAACATTTTTGAGATGTTATGTCATTCTGGGGTTATCCAGTATCTTGAGAAACCATTTTGTTTTTCTTTTGTTTAGCTTAAATGACTTATATGTTTTCACAATGTTAAATTAAGCAAATGAAAAATAAAAATTCATTCCAATCAACTTTTTTTCATCATAGGATAATGATCAAATAAACACTTATCTCGAAGATTATTTTACTGCATTAAACCTACTTTTATTTGTTTTTCCCACTAAATTTAGTGAAAGAAGATTTTATATTTATTTCTCCTTAATCATCTTGTGTCCATTGGAATTTTTTTTTAAATTGGCTACATGTCCAGTATGAAGCCCAACAGAGAGCCTGAACTCATGACCCTGACATTAAGACCTGAGCTGAGATAAAAAATGAGTCACTTAACTGACTGAGCCACCCAGGTGTCCTGGAATTTATCCTCTTTTGAAAATTTTCTAGAGGAGTAGATTATGATTAACACTTCTATATGAAGAGCTCATACTTCCAAGGCTCTTCCATTATGTTTGTAGGAATTGGGTCTGCAGATGCATGGACATGTGGAAAGTGAGCCAGAAGGAATTCATTTTTGATTCACCAGAGCTTTAAGAATGTCCTTAGCTGTTACTAGTGATTTGTACCTGGTGAGCAGGCAGATGAGTGGCCAGAGTCTTCAGAAAAATTGTGAGAATCTATTAAAAAGATATAAATAAAAAGTCATATATGTGGCAAAGGGAGCTGCTCTGTTGACCCATGAACTCCTCACTCTTATTTTCATCGTTATTGTCAGTAGAGCTTGAAGGCCAAGGTAGCTAGCCCCTAATGCTACCTAGTCTAGTGCTCTGTGTGGCACTCTTTGTATATAACTCCATTTAACAAATTAAAGGAATTTATATTTGTTGCCTGTGACATCCATTGTCATTCTCATCCATTGTGATATTCTCACACTGTATAATCTAATTTCTAATTCTAATAAGTTTAGAGCATCTTTTCTTCTGCCCTTCATAATGCCATCTTTGTATGAAGTTCCTCAACAAGCTCATAGAATGTGAGCATCTTATTTAAGTCTGGTGGTATTTAATTTACCTAACTGTGCTAAGAAATCAATGTTCTTTTTAACAAATTTTTATTTAATGTTCAATGACCTTCAGTTTTGCTGTCCCATGGCCTCTGAGTCAGAAGGACTGAGGATGTGAGGTCTGTGTCATTCACATGCAGGCAGAGCAAAGGTTCTGGAAGGAGTTAGGAACAGCTGGGTAGCACTGCCACTTACCAGTATAAAAGTTTGTTCAAACAGGAGAGCAAGAGAGTTAAGAAGCATTTACAGCGGTTGTCAATCGCTCTGTACAGTAGAAAAAATAAATCACCCAGGGAAAAATTAAGAGAGCAAATTGAAATGTTTCTCCTAGAAAGTCTAAAAGAGAAGAGCTTAGTTTGCCTTTAGTCTTAGTACTTCCTGAGAAGAAGCTAGAGAAGCTTTTATTTATTTATTTACCCAATTTTGATGTCTTAAGGGTGACTTTAACTTCTATTTTCTCATAACATTTCACTATAAAGAAGCAATTTAGCTCACCTTAAAATCCACTTCTTTTATTTTCTGTCTTTCTTTGTTGCTGTTGCTTTTATTTTTGCACTTCTGAGGAAAGATTGGCCTACATGCTTGTTACTGTAAGGAACCCGCAACTCCCAGGGGTCTTTCTACCAAAGAATATGAGAAAAACTAAGCTGTAAATTAGTACATGTCCTCAAATTCTTAATCCCCAAGTCAGGACAGCTTCCTAAATTTAATCCTAAGGTAAGCTTTTTATTGATCCTTACCAAATTTACAAACCCATGTTCTAATCATGAATCAAGGGTTAGGGATGGAGGGGGGATAGAATTCCCTTGGCATGAGTAGTCTGTTAAGGGAAGCATATTCCCCAATAAATCATCATCATGAAATAAGGTTGACAAAATAAGGCCCTGTCCTCCAAAGCCATGAGCTTTGTCCTTGCATAACCACATATAAATGGGAAATGATTACCTTGTCCCTAGATGTGGACTAGTCCAGCCAGCAGTTATCATCAGGCTATGTTCTCAGCACAGAGCAAACAGGACAGCGAACACTCAAAACACAAACATAGAGAAGGAATTTGCAAATGATAGTCTTCCCGTTAAGATGTATCATACCGATTACACAGAGGAGAATTCTGGTCCTAATTTAGTGCAGGTTTGTATTTGGCACATGTTACCTGTAGAGTATTTGGGTAAATTACTGATGTCAGTTGTATTTCTCTTGGAGATGAGGGAAATAGGTTATTGGCACAATAAAACATCCAGAGGCATTTAAAATGTCAGTCTAATCGCAAGAACCAGTAAGGCTTTTAATTACCTTCTGTGCAATTTTTTTTTAATTGCTCCGATGGCTGTAGCGCTTGGTAAGTTCCTGACAGAGCAGCTGCAACAAACTTAATTTAAACATTTTTCCCCCCTAAAGCTCTCTGAAAAAAGGGAATCTGAGATGTAGGGTAAAGGTTGGGCATCTCTTTTGTTCCTGGATCTCTGTAGGAATTCTTGTTGTTTGGTCACTAATAAAATCATACCGCCATGATCATCCAACTACCCGCAGGGTTTATATGCAGAGAACATTCTTCGGAAAGGGTATATGTTTGTCATTACACCCCTCTCAGAATACTCTGAATCAGCCAGCCCATGCTGTTAGACCATCACTAACCCTCAATTTCTTATACTCTTCAGTGCTTGTTTCATTCCAAGTTTGAAAAAAAAGAGGATGCACAATTCATTTCTTGAGATTGAGGTGAGGGAGATTTTTGTTTCCAAAATGACTTCATCCCCTTAGCTCTACCTGCCACCTTGCTAGAGAGCTATTCTTTATTAATTCATAAACACCCTCTATCCTTAAGGCCTTAATTATCTCCTTCTCTAAAAACTAGTCTTTTACTAGGGAGACATGTGGTGTGGACTCATGTCTGTACTGAATCCCAATTTGCTGTGTATGACTTCTATTTAACCTTTGTTTCACATCCAAAAAAAGCAGGAATAATAATTCCTGTAGAGTTTTGTTTTGTTTTTGTTTTTTAAAGATTTTGTTTATTTATTTGAGATAGAGAGTGAGAGAGAACAGGAGCACAAGGCTGGGGTAGAGGGAGAGAGAGAAGCAGGCTCCCCTTTGTGGGGCTCCATCCCAGGACCCTGGGACCTGAGCCTAAGGAAGCAGCTTAACTGACTGAACCACCCAGATACCCCTCTCTAGTCAAATTTTGAGGGTTCAATGAAGGAGCACTGGGTGTGGTGCATAAACAATGAATCTTAGAACACTGAAATTCTAAGATTCAAAATGAATCTTAGAACACTGAAAACAATTACCAAAAAAATGGTGTAAAATACCTGTATTCTCAGGAAACCAATGTGCAGCTATATTAGAATGATATTTTTCCTTGGTGTTCATACTCATTTTAAAATTCAAGAAAAATATAACAATAATATATATTGAGGACTTAAAAAAAAAAAAAAGTAACGTATAGAGTGACTGGCAGAGATTAGGTTTTCAGTGAGAGTTAGTTCCAGGGCAATACTTATCTGCACCTTAACCTCCAAAATGCTAGTTCCCTTGTACATGTATGTAATCACATTCACATTACTAACTTTGTCCTGATACCTGGCTGGTTATGCCTCAATTAGACTATGGTTAGCAGGGACTAGATCTGAGATTTGTTTTCTGCATTAAAGGTATCAAGTACAATGCCCTTACCAATCAGTTTTTTTTTTTTTTTTAATTGATGTGTCAACAGAGGGAACAATATTCAGGGAACGTTTAAACATGTTAAGAGGTGGGTTGCTAATTAGGTAGGATTTGAGGCTAAATTTTCCCAAGGTGTTTTATGTCCTATGAAGGATAAGAATTAATTAAGTAGAATCATAGAATGTTGAAGCTGGGAGGAAACTGGTATCATGTCATTCATCTGTCTATTTAATACAGAAGGCAAGTGAGACCAATAAAGCAAAACTAGTTAATGTCTGATTTAGCCAAAATAATCATTTTGGTCTCCTATTCTCTATTTCTGAGTCGTTTCCACCATGCATTCCTCCATCCCATTGGTGTTGCTGCTGAACTCCTGACATTTGCAAACTCTATTCTGTACACTCGATTAACTACGGGGTACTGGGATTTCTTCTCAGCTAAGCAGGTGATGTAGCCATTAATACTAAGAGCATCCTACCATGTTTTTTAGAATCTCAGGAAAAGATTAAGGTGGACATATAGAGAAAGTAGGGGGGAAATGACAGCAATAGTTAGGTTAATAGAATGAAAAAATCTCCCAAAGAAGAGTAAGACATGAAGAAACAAATGAGATATTTATTTAAAGCTTAGACTATGCCATGTGCTTAGTGTATGCAAAGCACTTTATGCACATTATCTAGTAAGCCAAAATAGCCCTGGAAGGTGAATATCCTTTCTCTCATCTTTCTAACTAGTTATATCACATCTTCCGCCCAATCAGCTGAACATAAATCCCCATGCCTACATCCCGTGGATTCAAAATCTACCCAGTTCTAAAGCTGAGCCTTTATTCATTAAACTCCAGTGCTTCTGCAAGCAGAACCTGATAAAAAATATTGGGCTAAGAGGATTTTCAAGACGTTGATGAATTATGAAAATAAAGCAAATTGTAGGCAAGCTAGAGAATTTGGTTGATGAGGAGAAAGAAATAAGATCCTGGGCCACATAATTAAAAAGTAGAAATAGGGGTGCTTGGGTGGTTCAGTTGGCTAAGCATCCAACTCTTGATTTCAGCTGTGGTCATCATCTCAGAGTACTGAGATCTAGCTCAACACAGCTCCAGGCTCAGTGGGGAGTCTGCTTGACATTTTTTGTCTCTCTCAGAAGCCTGGGTGGCTCAGTCAGTTAAGCATGTGCCTTTGGCTCAGGTCATGATCCCTGGGTCCTGGGATTGAGCCCCACATTGGGGTTCTTGCTGAGTGGGAAACCTGCTTCTCCCTCTGCTTGCCACTCCCCCTGCTTGTGCTCTCTCTCTTTCTGACAAATAAGATCTTTAAAAGATATATTTATTCTCTCTCTCCGCCCATCCCTCCACTCTCTCTAAAATAAATAAATAAATAAATCTGAAAAAAAAAAGTAGAAATAGATGATTAAAAGTAAACAACTTAACTCTGACATAGTTTTATTGGCCTTGGTGATTAGGATTTGTTACCGTGTTACTATTGCTATTAGACTGTATAATAAATGTTGCCCCTTATCCTATCGTACCTATTGCATCTGAAACCTACCTTTTCATTCACTAAAATCTCTTTATTTTGATGCTGCTTATATATGGGGGTGGAGGGTCCAGGCAGCTTTATCTTCAGGAGCACCGAGGTTAATCCTGTTTCTCTAGTAAGAGTCAAATGTGGTGCCACATATGGAGAGAAATATGACATGGAGTGCAGAGGGAGAGGAGGAATGAAGTGAAGCCAAAGGGTCCAAGACAGAGCAGGGGGACTGGAACCTCAGAAGCAGGGGCAATGTATGGGAAAGGGTGGGCTTTCTTTAGATTCACAGTGAGGCTAGACATCTATACACTGGACTGGAAAGTAGTCCAGGAAATGTCCTTTGGGTCAGATTAACCTAATTCACACCTACTTCTGAGGCAGCCACTTCACACTATCTTTGATAGTGTATAACATGGTTTTCCTCTATTTTATATGGTTATATACTTGCCACATGCATAAAACAGTCCTTTTTGAGGCACTGGAGCCACAGGTTATAATTAATAATGGCATATGGGAAGTTTTTGAGTCCAATTTCCTGGCAGAAGTCATTTTAGCAGGTTTTATTTTTTTTTTTTAGACTTAGTTCTGGATTATAGGACCCCCTAGGTGATTGACACTTTTTGGCTTCAAGGTCTTTCCTTGCTTTCTCTGATGGCTCTCAGTAACAGGTCACAGGGTTAATACAGGAAAGGGAGCATAACCCTGACAAGTTGAGGAATAGAATACCAGGGACTGAAAAGAGCTATCTAAAGGGAGTATTGACCTAAAGAAGACAGAACATGATACTGGATCAAAAGTTCCTAATAGCAGATTTTCAATGTCCAGAAGGATGATGCTGGAATTTTCCTTTCTGTTTTCATTTTCCTATGCTCTCTCCAAACTTCCCCATATTCCAGGCTTCTTAGAATCTTAGAATCTTCAACTCACCTACCCCTGCTTTTGCACATATACTGCTTCTACTGTCCCACCAATATTAATTGCTACCTTTCATTGACATATTGAGCATTTAAAACATCTCATTTCAAATGTATTATATTAACACACTTATGTAAATAAATATATAAATATGCATTATGTTGCATAACAGTACATTTATGAAAATATATAAATAATATTCTTACATATATGTAAAATAAATAATATACATAACGCATCTCCTTATTCTTATAAAAATGCTTTCATATTCCAATTTTACAGATGAAAAACATTCCAAATGGTGTTAAGAAGTGGCTAATTTGAGATTCAAATTCAGGTGTATGAGACCCAATAGCTGAACATTTCTACTATACTTAGTTTTCTTTTCTTTTGTTCAGAATGAAAGAGTGCCTGGTGAAAAATTCCAGTGTTTGGAAGTCTAGTTAGGAGGAAAAGCACCTCTTGAGCACTTCTTGAGTGTATAACATAAAGGCCATGTCAGAATCTCCTGGACAATTTTGAACATCTCTCTTTAAGATCCATTAATTCCGATATACTTCCCTAGCTCACTAAGAATCGTAGGCATAGTGAAAGAAAATTACACCTGGGAGGATCAACTCTCCCTTCACAGCAGAAAGCTCAAGACCTCCTGATCTTGGCATCTCCTTATACAATGCTTTTTCCATCCACAGCACATGATTTGTGTGTGTGTGTGTGTGTATGTGCATGTACATACACCTAACACAGTAAATGCTGTACCTTGAAAAATACTTGAATTTACTTATTATATTACTTATAAAATAATGGATGGAATTAATTATATTGATGTATATTCACATGCATGTACATGCTCCTGCCCCCCGTTTCCCCCTGATGCACATACCTGTCACACCTATAGGGCCTGTGGGAGGAAATCTGTCCCTTTGTTAATACCTCAGTGAGGATCCTGGTGGGAAACAGGTGGCACACTCAAACTGGGAATAACTGAGGAGGGACTATTTACAAAGCTGTGGTTAGGTAACCCATAAAGTGCAGTGCCATAGGGCATAGTAACTACAGTAAGCCTTTATCACTCACAGTCTGAAGAAACAAGGGGACCAGGAATTTAGTGGAATCCAGAGAGAGGCTGTATAAAGAGATTCGCCTGTCAGCTGTTATGACCTTTAATAGAGGGGATAGAGCCTATCTGTGATGATCCAGAAAGGAGGTTATGGTGGTAATAGACTAAAGCAGGAGATGTGGGGCAGCTTCCAGGGGCACAGAGAAAGGTGCAAAAAAGGTAGCTTGTGAATCTATTACAGCGAACAGAAGACATCTAGCAAGGTAAATATGTCGGCATACCATAAATTGTCAGAAGGGCCTCACCAAAGCTTGGGAAAACAATAAGGATCACAGCAATACAAATTCTAAATTACCCCTGAATCCTCTTGGGTTACTATGTAATGAATATTTACTCTTTGACAGGCACTGTGCCCAACTCTTTTAAATATATCGTGTCCTCACTCATCAGAATAACTGTTAGGAGATATGTACTATCATTTCTGTTTTACAGGCAAGAAAACTGAATTGTGTAGCTCTCAGAAACTTGTCAAAGCCCATAGATAACAAACAGGAGACCTTACGTTCAAAGTTCAGCCTGACTCTCAAAGCTACTCTTCCTTAACATTACAGTTTACTATCAACTAAATGAAGCAACAATCTAAGCAATTGCTTTTGGAAAATCTAGGTATTATGCATAATGTTAACAATACTCAGAGAAAGCAATAGAATCTGAGGCAGAATTAAGTTACACCGTTTAGTTTACCTCGAAGGTATGTAACATTTCATCTTTTATTTTTTTTAAGGTTATTTATTTATTTGAGAAAGATTGATTGATTAAGAGAACTAGTGGGAGGAGGTACAGAGGGAGAAGCAAACTCCCTGTGGAGCAGGGAGCCGACATGAGACTCAATCCCAGAACCCTCGGATCATGACCTAAGCTGAAGGCAGACGCTTCAGGCTACCTAACATTTCATCTTTTAAAGTATGAAGGTAGCAGATGTTGTCAGTGCCCCATCCATATCCCTTAGATGGTATCATTTCAAGGTGCTATAACTGATTTTCAAGTCCCGTAGTCTACATCTTGAAGTGCAGAAGGTCATGCTGTGTGTAAGCCATAAGGACCTGGAAAGAAACATCCCTGAATAAAGCTCTCCATCAATGACTCCTAGAAACTGGTATAAAAATGTGCCAGTTACCTTGTCACTTGTGTAGGGTAATTCTTTTCCCCAGAGTTTTCCCACACGATTAAGACCCAGTTTTCCATTTCTTGTTAATAATGGGAAAGCTTAATAATGTACCCCTTTCTGGCTTTCTTCTCTCCCCTATACCACTTTCCCACTTCTCTAGTGGTAGTCTCTTGCAGTCAAATCTTTCTGGGACCAACTAAACTAGAAGAACTTCTGCCAGAATTTTTATACTATTTTTTCCAAGAATCTACTCAAGAAAGGATTCTGAAATGGGAGTGCCTTAGTGATTAATCTTGGGCATGCTACAGCACTGCTCTTACCGAGATTCTCATCTGTAGTGATTTGGGATGGAATAGAGGTTCCAGTGGTTGCATTGGCTTATGCAATACCTCAAGTAATGAAAAAATGGCTGCAATCATAATTAAAAGGAGCATGGATTGGGTTGGACCCAGTTGGACGCAGTGATGGCTCAACATGACTGGTTCAAGTAAATGAACTACCAGTTCAGAAGCATACTGTGAAAACCAGAAGGTATCTGTGGTTAAAGAGCCCCTTATCTCCAGAAGTCACAGGGTAGAAACTTCTAGGCTTTGAAATAATTACCAGCAAACACAAATATCATGATTTTGGAGGAAAGATGAAGATGCTAAGCAGACTGGAAGACAGAGTGATGAAGTCCCGGTTTTCCCCAAATATTTGATTGACTTAGACTTGAGCAAGCATTCTTCCAGTGTGTGTATTGACCAGAAAAAGATGAAATCTTCAAAGCTGTGAAGAACATGTATCTTGGTTGAGAGTTTTTGGAGCTAAGTTTCAGTGCATTTTCTTTAATTAGACATTGAATTATTCCAAGCAGCCAGCACTCTCTTCCTGAGAAGAGCATAGAAACAGAGCATGCTGTTATGACACGTGGGATAAACAATTACTCTGAAAACTGAGACAGTCAATCAATTAAATAAATAAGATACTCTAGGCAAATAGCCATCTGCAAATGAAGTGTACAGTTGGTGGCAAAGATGCTGAATAAATGAAATTTAATCTATAGTTACGACCTAAAACAAACCTTCTAACCACAGGTCAGAGTTTTCAGGCATTTCATGGAGGTGGAAGGTTGGCCCAAAGGATATGAAGGGGAATTTTTTCCCTGAGAAAAGAAGCAGGGGTGATTAGGGAGCGGAAGGTAATTCTTCCTCGAGCCAAGATATGGTTCTCCTGGTAAGGGTTAACTAAGTCTGTGGGGACTGTAGATGGGATTGATACTGTATACCTGTCCATGAAGGATGTTGCAGGATTATGGGCTGATGTGAGGAAAATTCCAATGAAGAAAGCATCATTGCCCTTATGGGATTAACAGTCCCTCCTTTCCCTTTCATAAATGCCCCAGTTTTGTTGGTAATATATGTTGTTACCTCAGAACTATGCCATTCATACTGCTCATTATCTCAGGAACTAGATATTTTTTAATCCCCACCACAGTCAGTATGAGTGGCGGGAAGCAGGTGGGATACAGAGTCAAATGACCTGAATTTGAGTTCTCTGTCCATCTTTCATTATGTCAAGTAGTTTTCTTCAGCTAGAAAATTAACAGGTGATATTTCTTTCTTTTTTTAAGGTTTTATTTATTTGACACACAGAGAAAGAGGGAAAGAACAAGCACAGGCGGTGGGGGTTGGGGGTGGCTTCAGACAGGAAAGCAGGCTCCCCACTGAGCAAGGAGCCTGATGTGGGGCTGGATACCAGGACACTGGAATCATGACCTGAGCCAAAGGCAGCCGCTTAACCAACAGAACCACCCAGGTGCATTGGCATGACAATATTTTCTTTGCAGTGGTGTTGTGAGTATACAAAGCAGCTTACCTGTATTAGGCATTATTATTATTATTATTAATCCTTTGTGTCAAAATTATTAGAATTTGGGATGAAACTAAATCTAGAATAGGGACCAAGAACTTTGGTCTAAAATAAAGGTAAAGACTTGAGTCTCATAATATTCTCTGGGACCATCTGTCTAAACCCAACCTGAATTCTTCCCTACTAAACCACAAGCCCTTGAAGAGCAGGGACCCTACCTAATAAATGCTTAAGAAACTTACTGAATGGGCCTATGGCTGGAAGCATAAAAGAGGCCAGAAGTCCATGAGAAGGTTTGCACTGCTGGATATTTGTGGATCTCTATCCCCTAGGACTGGCTGCCAACAAAATACATAGTAGACATAGGTATCTTCCAGGGCTGCCTTCCCTGTCTCTCTTCCCCCAGGATGTAATAGTGACCAGTCTGCCAGATGCCGTTCCACAGAGGACAGCCCATTTGAAGGGTGGTGGGCCAGTCCTGTTTGTTTCCTCTCTCTCCACTTTGCCAATGAGATAGCACATGTTAATCAGTGGGAGTCACTAGTCAGGCACCCAATTTATATTTATATTTAACCAAGGACTTCCAGGGCCCAGTGGAATCATGCAGCTCACTCAAGGTCACAGCAGCAGTTAGTACTTCATATGTGGAAGCTATGCTTTCTGACATGTGGCTTGTTGCTTTTTCTATTAAAGGATGCTATTTTGTATCTGCTGTGTGTTGTAAAGGTACTATAACATCCTCATATATTTGCACTTAGAAGATAAGAATTTTCTGTAGGTTTTATCTACTTCACTTTTCTACAGTTCCACCCTTATTTTATTTAATGACCCAACCGACTAAGGAAAGCAACAGTGGGACAGGGTTCTTTCCCTGAGCAAAATGTATCCCTCCTTCCTTTTTCTTTAGTTAGAGTGCACCTGGCATTGCAGTCAGATGCAGGTGTTTTTGCCCCTGACAGCAATAGCATCTTTGGATCTTGAGGCAAAGGCCATGGAGTTGGAAGTAGTTTAAGCTGAGATGCATAATTCAAGGTGCCTTTCCACCCAAGCATAGCCTGAGTATTCCAGGAGCATTTGAGTCTGGTGGCAAAAAAAAATCCAGAAGTGAATTTTCAGGCAAAGTAGCATAATTTGTGATTAAGGTTATCGGTAATATCTAACCTTTAGTAAATGCCAGCTGCATAATGATGGCTAGCGTGCTTTCTACAGAAACTGCACTGCAGTCAGTTCAGCCAGGCCATAAGAATCTATTTAATAGAATCCTAATGGGAAATGACCAGGATCTGACTACAGAAGATTAAAAGTGACAATGCTAATTGACTGCAGAGGTATCTACATGAAGAGGGGCCAGAAAAATCATTTAAGTCTAAATGAAATTGGACTGATTTGATATTTGAGAAAAGTATTACCTTCCTGCCGTGTTTAGCAGGGGGAATTAACTGCTTCATGTTTCTTAGTGAAGAGTCTTTGTGGAACAATGGGATACAGTTGTTGGGAAAAGAACTTTGACTCCTGCAATCTCAGTGCTGAATACTGGTGAACAGTACTAGTTGAAAGGGTCCCAGAACAGTGAAGGTGGCCCATTCCTCACCCCCACTGAGGACAGAATAACAAAGAAGTGCCCCTGCTGATGGAGAATATAATTTAACTTTTTTTTTTTTTTAATTTAGGAAGGACACAAACTAATGACACTTTAAAGTCAATATTACCTCTCTCTTCTGACTTGTTTAATCATACATAGGCTCTTACCTGATTTTTGTAGAATTAATGTATAACTTTCTAGTCCATCATGCTCCCAGTCACATCAGGGAATTTGCACACACTCTTCTCCCAGGTAATTCTACCCATCTCTCCAATCTCAGCTTAAATGTTTTTTTGTTTTTGTTTTTGTTTTTCCCAGGGACATCTTCCTGAACATCCAGATCACGTGGGTATGCTCTTTATCACTGTGGTTAAGAACACAGACTTTAGAAACAGAAGGCCTGGAGGAAAATTCTGGCTTGGCCACTGGCTAGCTCTGTGATCTTTGGCAAGTTACTAATCCTCTCATTGTCTCAGATTCTCCAGCTATGAAATGGAAATGAGAATGACTGCATTTACTTTGTAGGATTGTTGTAAAAAATAAACATACGTAGTTGCTGTTATTGTTATAAGCTCTCTTAGCCCTATGTACTTTTCCTCCATTACTCTTTTCATGCTAGTACTTTCATAGTAGTACATGTATTGGTGTGATTATTTGATAAACACCTGCTTCTCCCACTACAATATAGATCCCATGGTGTTAGAGGGTTTACCATAAAATCTCCTGGGCCAAGGACAGTGCCATTTTTTATTAAACAATGATTAAATATTCTAAACATTTGATTGAATGAATAAATGAACCGTAGCTTCTGTTGGTGGAAGCTTGTAACTTCTTATACTGTAGGCAAATGACAGCCCCTTCTACCTATAACTTTCCACAATTGTTATTCAGTGCTTCTCATCTCCTATCTCTCTGCTAAGGTAACTTAGCTATTATGAGTCTCCAAACTACTTGTGATAGACTTGCTTGGCTTCTGGCTATACAAGTGCTTGAGAGTAGCACTTCTCAACCCTGGTATGCAGTAAGGTGGAAACTGTTCCTTAAAATTCTGTGTTGCGCTTTTCATATTTGAAGAAGTCACTTCCTCTAGTCTTTAGTAGCTGCTTTCCACTCCACAGTGTCCAAAGTCAATTTTTTTGCTCCAACAGTATGTTGTAACTTCTCTGGAATGCTGAACTTCTACAAACACTCTCGCAACCATGGGTGATTGTCTAAGATAGTGTTTTCTAGGGGTTCCTGGCCTGTGGCCAAGAGAGAGGGACTGCAGCTGGTTCATGGGCCACTGCAGGGTCCACAGCCTAGACCAAGGTCGGCCTGCCTATTGCCCTGAACACAGGTGGGCAAGATTCCTCCAGGTCCCTCAGCATAGGCTAGATTCCACAGCTCCTTCAAAAGCACTTCTATAGATGGGTGCTGAATATTTGTGGTTGGGGGGAACAAAAATTATCTATGATGATGATATCACTTGTGTTCTGATTTCTATCTCCTTAGATTAGTTTGCTTGTTCTTTAACTTTCTAAAAGTATAGTGATCTTTTGTATCTTTTATTCTTCAATATAACAATTTTGAGATTCCTCCGTGTTGTGTGTTCCAGCAGTTTATTCTTTTTATTGCTGAGTGATATTCTATTATATGAATGTAACACACTTCATTTACTAATTCTCCTGTAGAGGAGCATTTGGGATGTTTTCAATTTGGGCCTTCTCTAAATTAGGCTTCAGTGAATATTCTATGTCAGGTCCCCTTGTGGACACAGGTTCTAATTTCTCTTGGGTAAACACCAAGGAGTGAAATTTCTGTGTAATAGGGCTGGTGTGTGTTTAACTTCATTAGCAAAACTACCAAATATTTTGGCACAGTAGTCGTACCATTTTTTATTCTCATCAACAATGTACGAAAATCTCAGTTGCTGTACATTCTTGTCAAGAACTTTTGTCAGTCGTTACGATTAGCCTTCTAGTGAGTGTGAATTGGTATCTCATCATGTTCTGTTTTGTTGTTGTTGTTTTCCAGATGACTAAGAAGGTAAAGAATTATTTCGTGCTCCTATTGACCGTGCCTGTATTTTTTTATGAGGTGTCTCTTCAAACATTTTGCCCACTTTTTTTAACTGTATGTTTGACTTTTAATTGTAGATTTGTATCTGGATACAAGATCTTTGTCAGGCATATGTAAAATGAGTATTATTTTCAGTTCATATCTTGCATTTACATTTTCTTAATGTGATATTTTGGTTACAGAAGTTTTACATTTTGACAAAGTCCAATTAATTATCTTTGCTGTTGATTTATAGTTAGTGTTTTTTGTGTAATAAGTAATCTTTTCCTTTGTTAATATGCTTTAAGCTACTCTTCCATGTTTTCTGTTATGTTCTTGAAAGTTTCATGTTTTAATCCCCCAACGTTATCCATATATATTATATATTATAATATATTACAGGGAAAGAGAGAGCCTGAGCAGGGGCAGAGGGAGAGGGAGAGTCCTAAGCACAGGGGTCGATCTAATAACCCTTAGATTATGACCTGAGACAAAATCAAGGGTCCCATACTTACTTAAGTGACTGAGCTACCCAGGCACCTCAACCAACTCTGTATTTTTTTAAAGATTGTTTTGGCTATTGTAGATCTTTGTAGTTCCATGTAAACTTTAGAATCATGTAGTCGATTTATACAAAGATGTTTGATGGGCTTTTGATTGAGGTTGCATTAAACATAGATTAGTTTGAGGAAAACAAGATATTCTAACAATATTGAATTTTTTATAATGCATAAACAAGATTCATCTCTCCATCTCATTAATTTTCATTATTCACTATTAATTTCTTACTTTCATTAATTTCTCTCAGCAATAATTTGCGGTTTTTAGTTTAGAGGTCTTACACATCTTTCATTAAATTTAAGATTTCACTAACATTTTTTCCCATTAGTTCTGTCAGTTTTCGTTTAATGACTTTTCTAAGGACATCTATCAAAATTTCAATGAATGGTGCAGTGAATCCATCATACTTTATTAGTTCATTATGAGTATTTATTGTTATGCTATTTTATATTAGAGTACACAACAAGACCAGATGTCCATCAAGCATGCTCAGTTGTTAATGTTTCTGCTGATTTTCTAACACCTCCTTCTTTTCCAACTACAGATATATCAGTTTATAGAACTTCCTCCCCATATTCCACCTGTAAGTAATCTGTTGGAATCTGCTTGGCAAGAATATTAGTTTGCTGAGGAAAAAGATAAAAATTAAGATTATTGGGTAAGTAATTTTGATTGTATAAACACATAAAGAAAATAGAATAGTAAGGATGTGTGAGCTTTGTGACTTTTTTGTTCATTGTAGAGTACAACATTTAAAACAATTATTTCTTGGTAGAAATGTTCGTGTTTTGATCATTTGCTATAATCTTCACCTCCATAGATCATATATATATATATATATATATACACACACACACAATATTACACATAAAGAGGTTATAATTATATAACCATTGTTGTTTATATCTAAGTGAAAAATAAAATCAAAATTACATTTTTCAAAAAAGCTATTTCTTGAAAACTGTAACAATAATGTCAAAAAAAAGTAGAATAGATGTTAATATATTCATGCCAAGATGGGCATCCTTAATACGTCATTTAAAAAATCTATTGTGATCTATTTATCAGATTCTACAGAATAGTCACAATTTCAATAACATAAAAATAATACATTTTCTTATTTTCTGCTCACTATGAAACTGGAGATGGATTACAGTAACTGATAGGAAACCAAACCTCAATGCACATTATAGTTGACAATGGTTCACTTAATTTTCACATTTTAGCACAGGAACTTATTTTGGGGAACATTAAAAATGTCTCTAGCTCAACTTAAGTATAGAGGAATTAACTTGATATTCTTCCCTAGAATCACAATAAACCTATGCAAGCAGAACCCAAATCTAGCAACTCCAGAAAGGGGATGGGGATATTAGATAGAAACCCAAAGAACACTGTGTGTTCAGGTACTCCCCTTACTAATCAGGCCAGAAGGTGGAAAATGAGAGTTTTTGGCATTAGGAGATACCTTTATTAATGATCTGTCTAGCTCCCCTGGATCCCTGTCATGGGTCTACACCACAGCCTCTTCATGTTACCTATTCACACCTGAAACTGCAACATACTTCAGAGGATTGTCCTTGGACGCATAGGCTGAGTTTTTCTGGAAATACTTTAGAATTTAATAGTCCTGGGGAGGTCTATAGCCAATGACTGAGGGAAGACTAGGTAAAAAGTCTTGATACCTTGCCTGCAGGGGGGGAATATACATTGCAGTCTTCAATCTTCAGAGCTCCCTGAAGGATCAGGCTGAGGCTAGGATGACACCAAATTGCACTCTTATTTAGTTTCTTACTTCTCCCTACACAATGTCTCCTATTCCCTTGCTTGTTTCTCCTGGGAGCATCTCCTAAGAACTCATTTGTATACAAATGTTTGTCTAAGCATCTGCTTTTGGGAAACCTGACCCAAGATAATGGGTCTACTTTTCTAATGCTTTCCATTCAAGGATCCAAAAATAATAATTGTTAATACTATGGAGTATGCTAATTGTAAGCAGCTGAAAAATTCATGGTGTTGGGAAGGAGCAAGAGTCTTTAGTTTTGACTGTTTGCATTGACCATAGAGGGGTCTGAGGACCATTTAAGAACTAAGAGTTAGGAAGAAAAAAGAAGGGGAGGACAAGTTAATACAATAGAGAAAGAATTCAGGCCATGATTCAAAAAACAACTTCTGAGCATCATCGATATGTCAGGCTTTCTTCTAGTCACAAAGAATGTGATCCTGACTGTGGAGTTTATATTTAGTTGGAAAAGAGAGAACTACAAAACTGTGTTTGAGGGAAGAAGGAGGCACTTGTTCCTGGTGGGAGCCTGTCTATTACAATGATGCTTGTTGCTTAGACTTCCAAGAACATATTTTATGCTCTGACTCTCAATTAAATACAATATGAAAGCTGACTATCCTCGACTTCACGAAGGTTTGGATTCAACTCAACCACAACATAAACAATCAACCCCCATTTTTACTTCTGAATTTCTGAGTGTATTTTTACTTCTTCACTCCCATTGAGATATCACTTCTATAGAAACAATAGATACCAGTCTGCTTTCTCTTTTCCTCATTCATAAAGCTGACCTCAATCACTTGCCACTTTGTGTATTCTCTTTCCTAGTGATGTTTACTGCTTAAGTTTTCTTTAAAAATATGTGTGCTGTGTAGAAGCGATTGCAGGAATCAGTAAGGGTGGACTCTTTTTAATTAAATCTTCAGCCTTTTCTTCACTCCCAACTTCATGGCATGTGTGCTGACTTCATATGATGTTAGTTTGCTAGCCAAAAGATTTCTTCTGCTGACATTTCACAGAAGCCGGTTTCTCAGAGGTGATTAGATCAGTACCTGGTCTTTAATAATATTAAAAGATTAAATTTGGCTTACAAAAATGTTACAAATATACCTTAAACAATTTTAAACACTTACCATATAGATGAAAAATCATTTGGTAATTTTTTGATGTAGCACTGATGACTTTTCTTTGACTAGGGTCCATGATTTGAGCTCTATTTCTTTTTTTCTTTTCTTTTTTTAAAGATTGTATTTATTTATTTGACAGACAGAGTTCACAAGTAGGCAGAGAGGCAGGCAGAGGGGGAGGGGGGAGGAGGCTCCCTACTGAGCAGAGAGCCCGATGTAGGGCTCGATCCCAGGACCCTGGGATCATGACCTGAGCCAAAGGCAGAGGCTTTAACCCACTGAGCCACCCAGGCACCCCTTGAGCTCTATTTCTTGCATAAACTATATGCATAATATATTTTCCATAATTTCCAATTTCACATTTTTAAATGAAAAAAGCTAAAGAAATTTGTGAATCAGAGTTCAAAATTTTTTTTTAAATTTTTGTAAATTATTTTTGTCCTTATCTATTCCAATTTAATTTTCTTATGACTAGCAGTTATTGAGTCTGTGGAAAACTTTCAATTTATTGTTTACAGGCACAACAAAACTCTTTTTTCTTTCATATCTGCATACCACTTTGTTTATTTTTTAAGTTTGCGTACTATTTAATTAAATTACATAATATAGTAACAAGTTCACTGGCACACAGTGTTTGAGAACTAATGATTAAATTGATGGTGAAATATTTTTTTAGTCATCCTAGGGATTATCCAGGGAATTAAGTGATCCTTCCTTTACAGAAGGAATTGAGAAGTTCAGTTATTTTAGACAATCGCTTATACGGAGGTAAGAAAGATTCTATGCAATATGCAGGGGCATATTCATATTCTATGCAATTCTATGCCCCTGCATATTGCATAGAATCTTTGGAAAATAATGAGGTCAGTAGCACTAAAAATGGGTGGATAGAAGGAAGTGGAGCAGAACTTCTAGGTATAACATCCTCTTGGAAAAAGTGAGTAACTATTGGGAGCACTCCAGCCTAACCATCCAAAAAACCAATGTTGTTCCAGTTATTCAGATCACACTCCAGTTCAAACATGGAAAATCAATGTGACACAATTGTTTCTCTGTAAGTTTATAGACATCATCTCAGAGGAAGACTTGTCTTTGGATCTTGAGATTAAAGCTCTAGAAAGTTTCTCCTCCAGTTATTTCCTAAATCCTGCAAATATGAGTTATGGGTTGTCTTCATTGTCTTTCTTGGGTTCTTTTGTTAATTTATAATTATTCTTATCATTATTGCACATTGAATCCCTAAGCATCTACCCGAAAAGGATATTAGATATCCTCTGTGAAAAGGGCTACAGTAGTATGAGAACATTAAGTGACTCTGTTTATGTTAGGGTGTGGTTAATAGGAAAGGAAATCTAGAAAAGAGCTTAGAAAAGATATAAAAACTGAACCATAATTTTATCTCTTTCCCCAATTTTCTTGAGCACTAAAAACTCCCCAGCCATTTGTCCTATATGCCAGCCAATGGACTACTAGATGGAAACTGATGACTTTTAGATAGTTCTGATGTCAATCTTCTATCATGGAGAATATCCAATCAAATAAAAGTGAAAAAAGTCACAATGATCTTTTTAAAAAAAATTATCTGTGATTTTGATGAAAAAATGTATTTCTCCAACAATAATCCAATTAAAAATGGGCAGAAGACATAAAGAGACATTTCTCCAAAAATGACATACAGATGGCCAACAGACACAGGAAAAGATGCTCCATATCACTCATTATCAGGAAGATGCAAATCAAAACTACAATGAGATATCACCTCACATCTGCCAGAATGGCTAAAAAATCAAAAACACAAGAAACAACAAGTATTGGCAAGGATGTGGATAAAAAGGAACACTTGTGCACTATTAGTGGGAATACAAACTGGAAAACAGTATGGAGGTCCCTCAAAAAGTTAAAAATAGATCTACCCAATGATCCAGCTATTACACTACTATGTATTTACCCATATAATACAAAAACAGTAATTTGAAGGGATACATGCACCCCTATGTTTGTAGCAGCATTATCTACAATAGCCAAGATACCAAAGCAGCCCAAGTATCCATTGATTGGTGAATGGATAAAGATGTTCCATATGTATACATGTACATATACGTAATATGTGTGTGTGTGTGTGTGTGTGTATGTGTGTATAAAAACACACATACATACACACACTATTCAACCATTAAGAATAATGGAATCTTGCCATTTGCAACAACATGGATGGACAGAGTGGAGAGAGTGTCATGGAGAGAGTATAATACCAAGAAAAGTCAGTCAATCAAAAAAAAGACAAATACCATATGATTTCACTCCTACGAGGAAATGAAGAAACAGAACAAAGGAACATGGGGGAAGAAAAGAAGAGGTAAACCAAAAAACAGACTCTTAACTATAGTGAATAAACTGGTGGTTACAAGAGGGGAGGTTGCTGAGGGAATGGGTAAAATAGGTGATGAGGATTAAAGAATGCATTTGCTGTGATGAGCACTGGGTATTGTATGAAATTGTTGAATCACTGTATTGCACACCTGAAACTAATATTATACTGTATGTTAACTAACTGGAATTAAAATAAAAACTTAAAGTTAAAAAATACTTTTCTCCATTCAAACTTTATTCAGTTTTTTAAGTTGTCAATATGGTATGTACACCATTTACAACCCAACACACCTGGATTATCTATCATTGCTAACAGATATAAAAATTGCTGTAGGTTTTTTCTTTTCATCAACCTACTATTTTGACATGTAAAGAAGAGTCATTTTGTAAAATTCTAAACTTTTACAAAGGTAAGAAATGGTGAAATAATAACAACATTTGTCTTCTGTCAGGAAATATTGACACAGTATTACTATAGCAAAATTGGTTTGTGTTCTGAAGTGTGTCTCATAGATAAATCAGATTTTAGATTTTTTAAAATAACCTAAATTGTTCTTTTTATATTAATGCCTATAAAAATATCAGGGCATATAAGTGTGGAAAAAAGATTCTATGAAGTAGGCATAAAATTTGGATAGAAACCATGAAATTCCCTGAACACTCATTCTCCATATTTGACATTGACACAAGGTCATTTTCAAAGTATAATATGACATATTTCATATTTCATTAGTGTCTAAATTATGGACTTCTTGGGCAAACAAAGCCCTTTGTAAATGGCAAGGAAGTGTCTATTTACTCTCTTTGCAAGATTCTATCCAGAGAATTGAGGAAAGAAAGGATGCAGTATATGAATGAAAGCATAAGAATTTATATAGCAAATTCATGTAGAGAAGAGCCCAGAATAATTAAAACATTGGCAGCAAAAATCTCTTTGCAGTGAAAGTGGACTATAGTCTACTAGTCAACAATTTCTGACCTTGGAAATCTATTTCACTTCTTTTTTATCCATGCCCATTAACACTTGCCAGAATCAAACACCTAGTGCCATATGTCTAATCAAACAAGTAAAACAACAAAGCATGAAAATGCAGACAAGGATGCCTTTTTTATTTTTAACAGCTTTACTTTTATATTAAGAAGAAAAAAGTGTCATAGCTAAATGTGACTTAATCGGCTTTTAAATTGTTTAACTCAGAAATAGTAATATCCCAGCTCATTTTGCTCCAAACTGATAACAGAAAATTCAAATTCGACTCATATTAAAATACCTACAATAGTCATGGCATGTTGCAGGCAAAGTGAAGGAACACAGATGAGTAGTAAGGAGTAAGTAGGATGTACTGTATGTTCACTGGTTGCTGTGGCCTGGTGGGTCTGGGATACTGGAAGAGATACTGTCCTAAGAGATGAGGCTGGCAGAGCAAGTAGGGGGTCAGTTGAAGATGACTTTGAGTGAGAGACTTAGCAATATTGTCCTCTGTGTTATAGTCCTATAGGTAAGGAGATGCCATCTAAGGTTTTTAAAGAGGGAAATGAGCCACTTACAAAGATTCAGTTTGGTTCAACCTTTATAAGAGTATTTATGAAACTCTTGACTCCATTCACATCTTGGCATAGTAAAGAAGAGAGAAAGAGGAAAGAAGGGACAAAGGCATAAGGAGCAAACACTAGAGGGGTAGGAAAAAGAAAAACATTGTAAAGAAGGGGGGAAAAGTGAGAAAAAGATTAAATAGAAAATGTAAGTAAATTTTGAATTGAGTATTAGGTGCAAGATCTAATCTGCTGTTTTTTGAGGATGTCAGCTTCTGAGAACTCACCCATCATTTCCTAAGCTAAACTGGTTACCTGCAGCCTATATATAAGCACCTCAAGATATTGGTTTGTTTTACTTTATTTTTAATTTATCTATTTTTAGCCTACCTATCCATTTTAAAATTTGTTTTCACATATTTTAAACATAATTTATGTTTGAGTGTCTTTATGAGGCTATGCCATTCTGTGATTCACCATTCCTTATTATATCTGTGTTTATATCCCAGCTTCATGTCTGCAGATGACTAAGTTTGTGGTTCCAACTAGAAGACCCATACTAAAGACTTTATCACTGAAAACTGGTAAAACTATTTGCATATAAATATCCCTTAAAATTAAAAAAATATAAGACACACATGTTCAGAAATTTTGGAAGATATGCTACATTCTCGCATCTACTATTTCCAAAGAGAACAGTGGACTCCTTGGAGAAATGTATTGGATGCTCTCAAAGTGCCTGTCATGCTTCATCAGCAGCCATTAAAAGAGCATCTGCTACAAATATTCAGCCTCTAAGATGTTTATATATGCCTTTTGTACCACTTCAGGCAGGAATCATATGGTAAATCCTAATTTTGCTCATTTCTTTTTGTCTTGCTTAAAAATTAGTATATTTCTTTTCTGCTTCTTTTTTTTTATTTTTTGAAAAAAAATGATTGGAACCAATTAAGCATTATTGACTAGTACAGTATAGGATATTCTTCCGTTTTCATCGTGATTGCTTATCCATAAATAACAGCTCCACCGTTAGAGTTAAATATATTGCCAACTATATTGGTCTCCCACTTATTTCCATTCAGATCTATGCCAAACAGCTACAGATATTTTCTTCTAAATGTTAAGGGATTATAATTACTCTTACTGGGAAGAATGCATGTATTTATCTATGTGAATTTAAGGGAGAAAAAGACACATGTAATTATGATGGTTCTGGATGTTACTATTGAGTAGGGCACTCAAACATCTGAGGTCTAAGAATATAATAAAATTTTACACTTATAAAAAAGATGGATTTTATTATACATGTTAATGGTTTAATAAGAAAATATTTTTTAAAGTATGATATAAGTTAACCGAATAAGCGCAGCAGAGAACAGATACATTTATATTTGCTTCCACTTCAAATCCTACTAAAATAAAGGTAAAGAAACAAACAAAAAGTTATAAATCCGCAGGAACAAAGTGACTAGGAGGATAAAACCAGTTAATTAAGGCTAAATTGCAACACAGTTTAGAATAACAGAAATGAAAAGAAGAACCTCAATCCTAAATGCCTACAGAGATGAATACAAACAAGTAGTCAATCACACGTCCTCAGAAAATCACAGTTCTATGAAATTAGTCTTGGGTACTTCAAGACTAGGATGAAAAGGGTACAAAGCTGAACATGGGGTGATTAAGTCATGCCAAAAAGAGGCCAGCCTGACCACCAGCCTCAAAGATTGGTGAGAATGACAACTCAAGACTTGGTTCAAGATTGCTTTCCCATTGGTACTAATAGATCACTAAGCAAGCTTTACCAGTATAATCTCAAAACAAAGATAGGCATTTCCTGACTGTCAATGACTTTGTATTTCCCTCACAAGGTACAATTGAGCTGTGGTAAAATGGCTTCATGTGCAAGAAATCCACAGATTTCTAGTCATGGCCCAATTCACAGCGAAAGTCTCATCTCCAGGGGACAGTTGGACCTCAAGAACACCTCAGAACAAACTGATAACTCAGTGACTCCTCACCTCAAAGATGTGCTTAACATCCTGTGATGTTGTTTGTTTGTTTGTTTGTTTGTTATTAAGTAAGCTCTAGGCCCAAATTAGGGCCTGAAATCATGACCCGGAGATCAAGACTTGCATATTCTACCAATATGGACAGCCAGGCACCCCTGTGGTGTTAATTTTATGTGTCTGGGGATGACTGGGGATATAGCAGTGAGCAAATTAAAAAAAAAAAAAAAAATTCTGGGGGTGCCTGGGTGGCTCAATTGCTTCAGTGTCCAACTCTTGATTTTTGGCTCAGGTCATGATCCAGGGTCATGAGATTGAACTCCAGGCTGGATGTGAAGCCTGCTTAAGATTCTTTCTCTCTCTCTGCCCCTCTCCCTCCCCTACCCCATTCAAATGCTTGCTCTGTCTCACAAAGGAAAAAAAAAAGGCTTAAAGTCAATAAATGCTAAAAAAATAAACTCAGAAAATTGCAGAGAACAGAAGTATGTGTGTGTACATAAAAATTTATTTATAGATAAATGTATTAGATGGAACCATATGGAACTGCTATTTTTATAGATAAAATGATCAAACAGCAATTTGGTACAGCTCAACAACATTGTAAATATAGATTTTGATATGTGTTTTATATTCTCTAAGAGATCAATGAAGATATTCATCTATAAAATAGTAAGATCCCATAAACATAGGAGAAATAAAAAAAGAATAAAAAGTCTTTGGAAATTAAAAAATTATACTGGAAAATTTTTAAAAGGTAGAAAGTTTGAAAGATAAAGTTGGAGAGTCCTCCTCAAATTAAGGGAAAAAAATAACTGAAAACCATAAGACATAAACATAGGAAAATTAGAGGGCCAGTATTGACCCAATATGCTATTAATAGAAATTTCAAAAAAGAGAAGTAAGAAAAAGAGCATAGTGCTTTTTTTTTGGGGGGGGGGGTGACAGGTGAGGTTATCAAAGAAATAATGCCAGACAATTTTATAGAAACAAAGAATATAATTCTGTTGATTAAAAGGATACTCAGGGAAATTAATGCAACAAGGTATATCACTGCAAAATTTCTGAACATAAACAAAAAGGAAAAGATGCTAAAAATATTCTAGGTGGAAAAAATGATCACAATTATATATGGTCATCCTATTATATAAGGTTATTCGGTGTCTTAGTGACAACACTGGAAGTTAGAAAACAATGGACAATGCTTTAATAATGCAGAGTAAAAAATTTTTCAAGCAGTAATTCTCTCCTGGGTGAACAGGGTGAAAAAAATTTTTTTTATACTTGCAGAGAATAAAATATTTAACCTCCTCCTTATGCACTTATATCAGAAATACATTGGAGGATGAGTTGCACTAAAATAAAGGTGAAAGAGGACAACATGGGAAATCATGTCCTGACCCAGGAAGGAAGTGAAAAGAAAGAATTCCCAGAACAAAAGCAATGGGAATGCCTCTGTGTACTGACCAGGAGAGCAAGTTTCCAGCAGCAGGAGGAGGCAAGACTCCATCAGGAGTTTCCAATATGAAATAGAAATTATAGCTCATCTAGTGCAGTTTACTAAATGCATTACTAAATGATATTAAACTAAATCATTACTAAATGATATTAAGAGGCTGTTGGATAGACTCCACTCCAAATCTGCTAGAACTTGTATGGGAATTCAGTAAAGTGTCAGGATATAAAATCAATGCTCAGAAATCAGTTGCATTTCTTTACACCAACAAGACAAAAGAAAGAGAAATTAAGGAGTCAAACCCATTTACAATTGCACTCAAAACCATAAGATACTTAGGAATAAACCTAGCCAAAAAGGGAAAGAATCTACACGCAGAAAACCAGAAAGTACTCATGAAAGAAATTGAGGAAGACACAAAGAAATGGGAAAATGTTCCATGCTCATGGATTGGAAGAATAAATATTGTGAAAATGTCTATGCTACCTAAAGCAATCTATACATTTAATGCAATCCCTATCAAAATCCCATCCATTTATTTTTTCAAAGAAATGGAACAAATAATCCTAAAATTTATATGGAACTAGAAAAGACCTCAAATAGCCAGAGGAATATTGAAAAAGAAAGCCAAAGCTGGTGGCATCACAATTAGAGACTTCAAGCTCTATTACAAAGCTGTCATCATCAAGACAGTATGGTACCGGCACAAAACAGACACATAGATCAATGGAACAGAATAGAGAGTCCAGAAATAGGCCCTCAACTCTATGGTCAACTAATCTTTGACAAAGCAAGAAAGAATGTCCAATGGAAAAAAGACAGTCAACAAATGGTGTTGGGAAAATTGGACAGCCACATGCAGAAAAATGAAATTGGACCATTTCCTTACACCACGCATGAAAATAGACTCAAAATGGATGAAGGACCTAAATGCGAGAAAGGAATCCATTAAAATCCTTGAGGAGAGCACAGGCAGCAACCTCTTTGACCTCAGCCACAACAACATCTTCCTAGGAACATCACCAAAGGCAAGGGAAGCAAGGGCAAAAATGAACTATTGGGACTTCATCAAGAACAAAAGCTTTTGTACAGCAAAGGAATCAGTTAACAAAACCAAAAGACAACTGACAGAATGGGAGAAGATATTTGCAAACGACATATCAGATAAAGGGCAGTATCCAAAATCTATAAAGAACTTATCAAACTCAACACCCAAAGAACAAATAATCCAATGAAGTGATGGGCAGAGGACATGAACAGACATTTCTGCAAAGAAGACATCCAGATGGCCAACAGACACATGAAAAAGTCCTCCACATCACTCGGCATCAGGGAAATACAAATCAATACCACAATGAGATACCACCTCACACCAGTCAGAATGGTCAAAATTAACAAGTCAGAAAATGACAGATGTTGGCGAGGATGCGGAGAAAGGGGAACCCTCCTACACTGTTGGTGGGAATGCAAGCTGGTGCAACCACTCTGGAAAACAGCATGGAGGTTCCTCAAAAAGTTGAAAATAGAGCTACCCTGCGACCCAGCAATTGCACTACTGGGTATTTACCCTAAAGATACAAATGTAGTGATCCGAAGGGACACGTGCACCCAAATGTTTATAGCAGCAATGTCCATAATAGTCAAACTATGGAAAGAACCTAGATGTCCATCAACAGATGAATGGATAAAGAAGAAGTAGTATATATATGTACAATGGAATACTATGTACCCATCAGAATAAATGAAATCTTGCCATTTGCAATGACATGGATGGAACTAGAGGGTATTATGCTTAGCGAAATAAGTCAATTAGAGAAAGACAATTATCATATGATCTCCCTGATATGAGGAAGTTGAGATGCAATGTGGGAGGTTTGGGGGGTAGAAAAAGAATAAATGAAACAAGATGGGATCTGGGGGCGGGGGGAGACAAACCCTAAGAGACTCTTAATCTCACAAAACAAACTGAGGGTTGCCGGGAGGTAGGGGGGTCGGGAGAGGGTGGTGGGGTTATGGACATTGGGGGAGGTATGTGCTATGGTGAGTGCTGTGAAGTGTGTAAACCTGGTGATTCACAGACCTGTACCCCTGGGGCTAATAATACATTATATGTTAATTTTTTTAAAAAAGAGGCTGTTGGATGATGAGAGATTTGTAGGTCTTTGAGAATAAACAAATGAAAAAGTGAGGCAATAAAAAGCTATATGAAAAAATAAAATGAGATATACCCATTATTAGATTCAGTAATGACCAATGTTTGCGTTTAAAAATAATGTAAATAAGGATGCCTGGGTGGCTCAGTTGGTTAAGTGTCTACCTTTGGCTCAGATCATGATCCCAGGGTCCTGGGATTGAGTCCCACATCAGGTTCCCTGCTCCTTGGGGAGCCTGCTTCTCTCTTGCCTGCTGCTACCCCTGCTTGTGCTCTCTCTCTCTCTCTCTGACAAATAAATAAATAAAATCTAAAAAAAATAACTTAAATAGTGAATATTGATTACCTCCAAAATTAACACATAATTGAACTTTGGGAAAGAAAACAGTGAATAGGGGAAATTGTAAGATAGCTAAATCTTAGTTACCAACTAATAGGTCAAAAGATAATGTCTAATGAGTATTCATAGTGGCTTCATTTTCTTTTAAAGATGTTATTTATTTATTTATTTATTTAAGAGAGACAGACAGAGCAAGCAGGGTGAGGAACAGAGGGAGAAAAGCAGACTCCCCAATGAGTAGGGGGCCTGGTGCAGGGTTGGATCCCAGGACCCTGACTGAGATCATGACCTGAGCTGATATCAAGAATCAGATTCTTAACAAACTGAGCCACCCAGGTGCCCCCATAGTAGCTTAATGTTTAATAGCCAGATGTCCATCAATAGTTAAATGGAGAAGGAAATAGTGGTATATATATATATCTCCTATCAATGGAATATTACTCAGCCATGAACAGGAATGAACTGTTGGTATGTAATTCTGCTGAGGGCACCTGGGTGGCTCAATGGGTTAAGCCTCTGCCTTCAGCTCAGGTCATGATCGCAGGGTCCTGGGATCGAGCCCCACATAGGTTCTCTGCTCAGCAGGGAACCTCTTTCCCCCTCTCTCTCTGACTGCTGCTCTGCCTACTTGTGATCTCTCTCTCTCTGCCAAATAAATCAATAAAATCTTTTAAAAAAATAATTCTGCTGAATGAAAAAAGCCAGATTATAAAAGTTCATATCATACGATTCAATTTGTATAAAACTCCAGAAATAAACTACTCTGTAGTGACAGAAAACAGACAAATGGTTGCCTGGGAGTGAAGAAGCTGGAGGTATGGAGGGAAGGATGATTTCAAAGAGGCATGAAGAGACCTTTGGGAGTGATGAGAATGTTTGTTATCTTAATTATGATCTTTTTCGTGTGTGTGTGTGTGTGTGTGTGTGTGTGTGTGTGTGTCAAAAGTCATCAAATCATAAACTTTAAAAATATTATTTATCGTACATCAATTCCATCTTAAAAGTGCAAAAATTTTTAATTTGAAAGATTGATGAAATAAATATTAAAAATATATATTTTAGGAATAGCAGAAAAACATACCTAAAGAGTGAAAAATAGCCCGTGAGAAGCAGGGTTGGAAAAGAGTAGGTATTGCTGGTTCTTACTGTGAACCTAATAGTACAATTTGATTTTTTAAACTATGTACACGCATCATTTTCACAAAAGTTAATGAAATCTTAGCTCCATTTTGAAAGATACACATACTCTACATAAAAGTTCACACAAACTCATGATGCTTTCTCCAAAGTAGACAAGAATGTGTGTTTGAGAGGTTGATTTTTGTGGTCAGTGTTTGTTGCTGAATAAATATTTAGGAAATAGATGGCAAGTGCTCACTTTCCTCACCTGAAAATGGAGATCTAAAAAGAAAATCCTTCACTCACTTCCTGAGACTATCTGATTACATTCCTTCCTGGATTGCCGCTGATCTGCAAAGATAAGAAGGGTATAATTGGTAAGCTTGGGAGAATTAGGCAATAAATCTGATTCACCTTTCACTAGTCTCAAACCAGTTCTCCAAAGCTGGGAAGAACTTTTGTCTGGGTTTTCCAATGGCCAGTTACTGCAGGCGTGGAACCCTCCTATAGTGCAAGTCTCCCGTCAATATATGTGATGAATTGGCTACTATGTCTTCAGTATGTCCACATAATCAGATCGCATGAGTTAAAAGTAGAGATTTCAGGGGAAAAAAAAAAGTTTTCATAATGAATATTTATTAAATAAATAAGAGTAAATAAATAAGCAAATGTACTACCACCAATGCTTAACTCTGGTCTAACCAGTAGTTAGAACATAGTGTGTGAGGGAGGGAAGGAAGGCACAGCTAAGGCTAAGGCAGGTGATATTGATGAGGGAGCGGGAGGCTGGCTGAGGACAAAGCAAAAGCTGGCACCTTGCACCCCCTCTCCATCCGCTCCCCTTGGTGATGTGTGTGGCATTCCTCAGGCACCCGTGGCCGCCATAGATGAGAAACAAATAGTTAACTTGCTGAGATCACAATCCCGCAAGACAGGAGTCTCCCTTGGTTTACAAATGTCCTAGAGATCTACGAACAAAGAAGTTACATTATCAATAGCACAATTTCCAGAGGCAAATAACTCAGTTCCTCAAGCCTTAATGTCACCCTCCCCTCCATAAACAAAACTGAAGGAGGCTGGGGTAGAAGGAAATGTAAGTGAAGTTAAGTTTCTTCTATACCTAAATCTCACTAACAAAGACGCTTGATAGCAGGATTGTGACATTCCACCAGGAATCTCCCAACTATCTTGATGTTAATGGATTACCAAAAGACAACATTGATCAAGCCTCCGGTATCCCTGAACCTTGGAGACCTCCTTTAACATATGAAAACTCCGTTCAAACCTCCGTTTCCCTGCCTTCCCCCAACCTTGTAGACCTCCTTTAGCATATAAAGCTCCATTGAAACCTCCCTTTCCCTCACCTTTAATAAACCACCATTTTGCACCAAAGATGTCTCAAGAATTCTTTCTTGGTCATAGGCTCCGGACCTCAGCCCACCGGACCTCACCTAGGTTCTAGAACTTCATCAATATTACTGTCACACTGCCCATCCAGCTCTGTGCCACAAGTCTTCTTGGACTGCTTTGACTATGAACTGAGATATGGATAAGAAAGTTCTTTAAAAACAATCAAACTGGTATAGTGGTAATTTGTTAGTAATTATACTTTGGCTTTATAATGTGTGTGCCATGGAGTCTTGTAGTGAATATTCAGAATAGTACACTTTATAGTAACTTTAAAGAACTTCTAAAACTTGGTCATTATTTTGAGCATTGTAGCATCACCTCTGCATCTGATTTGGATAATAGAATTTATCAGCCACCTATTAAGAATATAAATGCCTTGTTAAGTAACTATCAGATAAGCCTTCCTCCTGTGGAAAGACTCTTAAAGCTATTAGAAATAACAAAGAAGATCAGCCACCTGGACTTGATGACTTTATTGCTTTCTAGGAACAGACTGTTCTCCTTTCAAAGTCATTAGAACAGGGGTGGAAAACCCTGCCTGTCTTACAAATTCTTTTTAATGAGTTCACAAGTTTTGTTTTGTTTTTTTTTCTTTCTCCCAATTAGTATAAAACTGTACAACTCAATATTTCATTACCCAAACCTTTTTTTCAAGACACTTTGGTACTTCGCTTAAAACTGAAGGGACCTATACTCTTAGTCTGTTTGCCCTATAACAAAACCCCATAAACTGGGTGGCTTATAAACAAAAGAAATGTATTTCTCACTGCTTTAGAGGCTGGGATATCTAAGATCAAGGCACTGCACAGACGTGGTGTCTGGTGAAGGCCACTTTCTAGTTCACAGAGGTGCTTTTTTGTTCTTTGCTATCCATACATGGTGCAAGAAGCCCAGAGAGCTTTCTGAGGTCCTTTTTCTAAGAGCACTCCTTCCATTCGTGAGGGCTCCACCCTCATTACCTAATCACTTCCTAAAGGCCCCCACTCCTGACATCTTTACTTCAGGGGTTAGGTTTCAATATATGAATTTTGGGGGACTCAAATTTTCAAACCATCACATTGCCTGAAAAAGCAACAACAACAAAAACCTAGGACAAAATAGAATTAGAACAATGTGCGTGGAGATAACTGTCAGAAAGTTGATTGAATGTATATGTGGACTCAAATCTGGTCAAATGAGTCAACTTCACTCTTCTTTGTCAACATCTCTTTAAAATACTTCACCTCCCTTGTCACACCCCACCACAGACACAGACAAACACAGGTGGAAATGAAGGCTTATTAGAAGGTTCATTATTAACTTAATTCTTATTCATTCTCAACAGAAATTTATTGCACAGAGAGAGATAAACAATTTCCAGAAGAGAAAGATGTTTTATTATGACTGATATAAAAATTAATGATAAAAGACAGGAGGGGGGAAACACAAAACCTCATATACCTGACTCTTCACTGGCATTTTTTTTCCCCCCAGTGGGGTGGTAGGAGGGAATACAGGTTCTGGCAAAGGAAGTGAATAACTTAAAAATATCATTACAAATGAAAATATCATAACCTTTTCAGGTGACTGGCCATGAGCATGAATTATAATATGTCCATCCATATTAGCAGTGAAAGAAAGCAGAAGGTCCAAGTCCTTACTAGCTAAACAGAAAATAAATAGCCATGTATTGTGTTTTAACATTTATAAACAAAACCCAGAACAATTAAAGAGATCTTATTACTCATTAATTTCAAGTTACAGTCATTTTCTAATTGGATTTGCATGTAGACAACAAGCTTCAACAATGCTAAATCCTTGCCTGTCTTCTGCATTTTATGTGTTTGAAAAATATGGAAAAAATCTTTTTATTTCACTGGTTTGGAAGAATAGGGCTAATGATACTATAGCTGGTGTGGCATCAAGCATTTTATAATTCAAATCAGTGAGGTTACGGAAAGAGAACACAAGTGGCCTAATAATACATTCAAAACCATGTACTATTTAAGAACCTAATTTCTCCCAAAAATCTTCTAAGCAAGCAAACTCTCAGGTTCCATGGCAGGAACATGGTATGTAGAGACATTGATCATGCTAGGAGATGATGAGCATAGAATTTGGGCTCAGAAGTGCTTGCTTTAAGAAGAATCCCTGTCTCTTGCTGTAACTGTGCAACCTGGAACAAGCCTCTTGGCGGGCTTCTGTAGCTGAGGCCTGGGCATCAATATGCCTGTCATGCCTTCCCAGAATAATTATATAGAGATCAAATAAGGTAACATGTAAAACTGTCATACTTTAAATAGTGTGATACAAACATAATGCATTATTTTTCTTTCTTGGGTGAAACTGAAAAAAGAATCCATTATAGGATCATCTGAAAACTTTCTGACCTAAGCAGCTGTAATAAGATCCTGCTGTATTAGTTACTGTGGAAAAGCACACTTTATTTACTGTCATTAAATATCTTCTTTATGGTGGTACTCTGAATTAAAAAAAAAAAAATCTTACTAGATTTTGTCAACTGCTATATAGAGATAACTAGTTTTTTTAAAATTTATTTATATATTTATTTATTTATGCACACTTGGAATCCTTTTCCTACTCCTATATCACATTATTTGAGCTATTGTTGAGCATCTCCAGTTATTTTCCATTCGTATAATTCTTTTTTGTTTGTTTGTTTTATTTCTTTTCAGCATAACAGTATTCATTGTTTATGCACCACACCCAGTGCTCCATGCAATACATGCCCTCTATAATACCCACCACCAGGCTCCCCTGACCTCCCCTTCAAAACCCTCAGATTGTTTTTCATAGTCCATAGTCTCTCATGGTTCATCTCCCCTTCCAATTTCCCCCAACTCCCTTCTCCTCTCCATCTTCCCATGTCCTCCATTTTATTTGTTATGCTCCACAAATAAGTGAAACCATATAATAACTGACTCTCTCTGCTTGACTTATTTCACTCAGCATAGTCTCTTCCAGTCCTGTCCATGTTGCTACAAAAGTTGGGTATGCGTCCTTTCTTATGGAGGCATAATACTCCATAGTGTATATGGACCACATCTTCCTTATCCATTTGTCCGTTGAAGGGCATCTTGGTTCTTTCCACAGTTTGGCGAGATACCTAGTTTTTAATGAAGTGATTTTAAAATTTCATCTTCACCCTTCTGGTTTGGGGGTGGCCAGTTTTAATGATGATGGAACCAACTTCTAAAGAGCAGAGGAAGATTGAGGTCAAATAGGAGGCATTATGTTACACACACATAATAGGTATTTTGTTTTATATAATATACAATCAGTATTTCCACGTGGCTTTCAAGAACCATGTTGTAAATATTCACCAAAAGACCATCCTTAGTCTATCTACAGAGAATTACAGCTCTGAGAAATGTTAAATACCTAACAATCTTAATTTGGGATTTTCATTATCATCTTTTTCTTGATGGCCTGAGCATATATATCTTAAAATAAATAATTACTTACACATATGCATCTAGAAATTTAAAATTAATAATTTTGGGGTACCTGGGTGGTTCAGTTGGTAACCATCTGCCTTTGTCTCAAATCATGATCTCAGGGTCCTGGGATCCAGTCCTACATGGAGAAAAAAAAATAATCCGTGCTCAGCAGGGGGTCTGCTTGTCCCTCTGCTCCTCCCTCACTACTTGTGCTCTCTCTCTCTCTCAAATAAATAAAATCTTAAAAAAGAAACCTTAAATAACTTTAAAAAATAATAATTTCAATTCCACACAACCTAAGTTTATAGCAATGATGACTGCACTTGCCTATTGCACAGATTCTAAGGAAAGAGCCAACAATAATGCACAGAGTCTTTGGCAAGAAGTCCTGGATCTATAGTCATCACGCCAGGCTGCTTAGCCATGGACTGACACCTAAACAGCAGGTGCATGTAAGGCCCAAAGTGGGCTCAAATGTGAAGAACAACATTGCAACAACCTGAACTCCCATATCCAAGCACTGACTGATAGACCACTTGGACACTTTGCTCCAGATGGTTTCATAATCCCTTTTAAAAGTATAGTGTTATGCCTTGCTTTACATTGAGCTATATTGTAAATGCCTCCAGTTTAGAGACAATGTATTTTCTAAAAGAATACACAAGGCTATACACATAGTAAATTAGTTTTCATGAACTATATGACTTTAAGTCAGTAAGTTTGGGCTTCAGATTCCTCACTGGAAGAACGGTTTATTGAGCCCTTTCTGTCTTATCAATGTATGTGTATGTGAATGTAGGATATACAAGTATTAGACGATCTTAGTAAGTTTACTTAGTAAATTCCAGCCTCTTGACCCTAACCTGGCCTTTTCCATCAAGTGATGCTATCTGACATGGTACCATTTCACAGCACTGAGAGCACTCTATTGTTTCATGAGATGAGCTACTAGGCCCAGCCAAAAGATTTTCTGTCCAATAGTCATGAAGCTGGTACTTCATTCCCAAGCAGGGCTGTTGCAAGACAGTTTGTATTCAAAAACACATCATCCCAAATGGTAGAAGAACTTCACCTCTCCTAGCTCCTCATTACAGGCTAGTACAATAGCTCCTCTGAGTAAGAAACTTTTTGCTCTCTTTAGATCAGCAAGGAAACAAGCAAAAGAGTTTATTCCCTCTTCTAGGTTTTCCAGAGAACCAATGATGCCAACATACTCCAACATGCAGACATAATTCGAAGAGTCATTATTACATATGGCCATAATATGTCCTGAGGATATGAATATCATTAGTTGGTTTTCTCTTGAAAGGGGGTACACTGAGGGTGCACTCCCATGGCTGCCTCTGATATTCTAGATCTCCAAATTCCTTTTAGCTCTGATATTCAGGAAGGATTCTTAGCCTGTCCTGGGAATAACAGCAGGGGGAACTGGCAAACCCACAGAACCACTGGAATAGTAAACTAAATTAGAAGACAGGAGTAGGTTTTACTTAGCTTTCAAGTTATTGCATTCAGCCTAAGTTGTTTAGATATATTTGCCCACATCGTCTATAGTCCCTTAAAAAACAGAGAAATGACAACAACAACAAAAATTATTGCATGCTTTTCCTGGTTATCTTTGTTGTTTTTTATTTGAAGAAAGAATATGTTTGTAGTATTCACATTCAAAATCTTTTAAAATCTAAATTGAGGCCTGAATTAGCTCTCCAAGTGTTAACAATGTAGTTAGATACTTTATGGAACTTTACTTCATTACTACTACTGTAAAACATCAACATGAGGTGAGGCCACGTAAACTTGAAGACATCACAAGAGTATTGTCCAATGAAAACACTAGGTAATGTATTCTTTGGTTAGAGTCTAAAAATCACACCTTTGGTAGGTATAAAGTTTCAATGCAGTATTCCATATCAATTAAGATATATTCGGTAATTGTCAAATCTCAATTACTGCCTGTGCTTTATTCTTGTTGTATGTATGTGCACACAGGCATGTGTACCTGCAGCTGCAGCAGAATTCGACCTGGATCTATGGAGCACTGAAACCTCTGACAGGAGCCCATGAAACACTCAGTAAGGACAGATTCAGCCATTCCCATGCAGCCTTGGCCCCAGTAGTTTTAATAGTCACAAGCATTATTTCATAAGTGTCCTCAACTGTTTGTGCTATTAACAATTGGATATTTATCAGATGTACTTGCTCTTGACATCTTGGGAGACGCATATATAACACTGAAAGAAACTCATTCCATGCCATCTCTGAAATAAAGAATATTTTTAGGGAATAGATGCAAAGGCTTTGGGAAGCTTCAGGGGAAAACAATGTTTTTATTCATTCCAAGAGATATGTATTTTCTTCTATTACCTTTTGTTGATACCATTTTCATCAACAAAGGTCTTCATCTAGTTGCAAAAGATACAAAGAAAATCCTTTTTATATCATAGTGAGAACAACCTTGATGTAGTTCCCCTGGCTTTGAATTATAATGTATGTCATCAGTAATGTAAGTTGTTATAATTTACTTCTGACATTAAGATGTTGCTTTAGGGCATATTGTTGCAAATGTATCCTATTCACTTTCTTGCCTTCTAAATGCCCTTCATGTTTCAGTAAAACAATCCAATCAAAACTAAAGACCAAAAACACTGTAAAACAAATCAAGCATATAAACAGTTCCTAAGCATTCCTGTTACATTTTTAGTCCTTTAGCCAGAGGCTCTTAAATGTCTTAAGCTGTATATAGTAGTTTAACTTGGCAAACTGACCACAGAAAATGCCATCAGTGCACACTCTTTTTAGTTAGGTTCTTAAGGACTGTACCTTCAAAAGACCTGGAGGATACTGGAATTATTTGGAGGACCAGAAGCTGCTTGAAGTAGAACTGTCCTAGAGCATATCCAAGTTTAATTAACCATGTCCCTTCCCCTTATGCCAGCTTGGGGCAAAAGCCTTGAGTCTGTGACCTCATTCTGGAGTCAGCAAGCGAGAGTCCTGCACTTTTGCATTGAGATGTTCCCAGCAGGATAGGGATTAGTTTGGAATTTGGGATTTAGATATTGGTGGTTGGTGGCAGCTGCATTAATTCAAAGTTGTTAAGGCATCTTCCACTTGTGCAGTCTCTGGAATAAGGATTTTTATTATTGTTGCTAACAGTGATAAATCAAATTTCTGGAGCAGGATATGAGTTCACTGCAGGAAAATATTGCCAGATGTTTATTGCAAAAATATCAGGCCACTGATGGCAGAAGTAGTGAAGAAGTAGTTTCTGTAATGATACTTTCCTTCCAGGGTCCAAAGAGGGCTCTTAATAGTAACAAATGGAATGATTGAATACTAATTGTTGAATACCCTGGTCTCAGACAATTTAGAGAATATGTAGGTATGTATGTACGTATGTATGGTTTTTCACATTACAAAATGACATCAGAGCCTGAGTCCTTTTAGGTAACATCTTCACAAATTTCTGATTATTCCATGTATTTCATTATCTATATCAAGCACCTACTTAGTACAAAGCATAGTACTCTACTGGGTACTGGGGATATACCAGTGATTGACATAGACATGGTCCCTAGCCTCATGGAGCTAGCATTCTACTTTGGGGCAGGCAGACAATATACAAGTAAAGAGATAAACAATACACTTTTGGATGGTGATAAACATTATGAAGAAAACAAATAGACTGATGTAACTCAGAGTGACTGAACTTAAATGTTGTTTCAGAGCATCAGAAAAACTTCTTAAAGAGGTATTATGTGAACTGAGATGTAGACAACCAAAGAAATTTGTTTGAAGTGCAAAGGTAGGGAGGGAACAACTTTGGCTTAAATGAGGAAAGTTGGGGGTGGAGGGGAGACCATAATGTCCAGGGAACAAAAGGATGATGATGCAATATGTAGGCAGGAGCAGACAATGCAGAGGCTTAGAGGCTGTGGGACAAGTGTGGATTTTGCTCTGAATGCAGTAGAACACCGCTGAAGATTGAAGTGAAATTAATAGCATCAAGCATCATTTCCCAACTATTCCAACCTTTTTAAAGGTTACTCTGGATGGTCTTGGATGATAGTAAAGTGTGCAAAAGTGGAAAAAAGAAGACTATCAGAATAAAGGAAAGATGGTAGTGGTATGGGCTAGGATGGTGGCTATGGATCGAGAGAAGGGGCCAGATTTGGTTAGGTATCAGAATTCTTTCTTTTTTTTTCCCCATCAGTAATTATTTTTTATTAACATATAATGTATTATTTGCTTCAGGGGTACAGGTCTGTGATTCATCAGTCTTACATGATTCACAGCACTCACCATAGCACATACTCTCCCCAATATCCATAAGTTGCCTATGGTTTATAAGAGACAGAATTCTAAAACAACCCCTAAGTTTCTACCCCTGGTATACATGTCCTGTATAATCCTCTTGCCTTGAATGTGAACAGGAACTGTGAATATGATGGGATAATCAACTCCTATAATTACATCATGTTGATTGAGTTTTCCTTACAGCAAACTGGAATGAAATTTTTCTGCTGGCTTCGAAGAACCAAGCTGCTATGTCATAAGAGGGCCGTGTGATCTGGACCTGAGAGTGGCCTGTAGGTCCTGAGAATGACCCCTATCTAATGGCGAACCTTAGCCCTAAACCACAAGTCTGTGAATTCTACCAACAACCTGATGAGCTTGGACGAGAACCCCATGCCTTGGATGAGACCACAGCCCAGCTGACACTTTGGTCATTGCCGGTAAGATCCTGAGTGGCTAACCAGTGTTTCGACCCCTGACACACGGAAAATCAAAGAAAATAAATTGTGTTGTTTAAAACTGTTAAATTGGTAGTAAGCTGTTACATAGCAATAGAAAATTAATACATGATTTATAATGGACAGGTCAAAAAAAAGGCATAAAGAAAGAGGAAGTTCAAGATTTTTGGCTTGGCGACTGCCATCTTCTCCAAAAAGATAAACAGCTGATTCTGGGGCTAAGTCAGAGAAAGAACAAAAGAAACACAAATATATTTTTATACCAGAAAGGAAGGAAGTACTAAAAAAATGAAGGGGATATGTCAAAAGGGACATGGGGCCAATTTAAAGGGGACTCCCACTGGCCAACTCTAAGACCAATTGAACATCAAAATTAATTATAAAGTAATGATTTACAACCCATTTAAAGAAATAGCAATTCATAGGTCCATAACATACAAATAAGTACAAAGAAATTAGGTAGAAGGGAAAAAAATATATATATATATATTCCCTTCTACACACACACACACACACACACACACACACACACACACATATATATATATATATATATATATATATATATATATATATTAACCTGGGTTATTACTAAACATTTTCATCCTAAGTGGGATAAAGCACATAGGTAAATATTTCCCCTACTTTTTAAGGCCCATCCACGCTGTCCCACATTGAAGGATTTCCTTATTTTTTTTTTTGGCTGAATAATACTCCATGCTACGTATGTACCACAACTTCTTTATCCATTTAACTATCAATGGGCACAGGTTGTTTCCATGTCTTGATTATTGTAAATAATGCTTAAATTAAGCATTCTTTAACACCAGAACTTTTAAAAAGGGAAAAGAGTTCAATCTATTGTTAGTATATTAAAACCAGACTACTTACCCTTCTTTTGTCCTACCTTTCTCCTATCTTTCAGGGTTAGATCCTTTCTCAATCCAGAATTTTCCACCATATGGTTATGACTAGACACAGATACAGTGACACAGGCTCCTTTAGGATTATGATTTGAATTTTCACACATGAGGACTGAGTTGAGTCTCGGGATATCATCACCTATCTATGACATTCATTTTATTCTGAGATCAGGACTTAGGTCTTTCTGATGCTCCATTTTGTCCATCAGGAGCAGATCTTTGACTCATTTATTCATTACCCTCAGGAGTTTAACATTTGCCTTATTTTCTTATTTTCTTCTAAAATCTTCCTCAGAAAAAGTAGGGGAAATATTTACCTATATGCTTTATCCCACTTAGGATGAAAATGTTTAACCCAGGAAGCTTAGAGCAGAATGTTAAAAAATTTAGAAGGAATTCTGGATATAGAAAACTCAGCATTTGGTAAACATCATAGTCATGACTGAGTCAAGTAGAAGGTATGAAAGGATGCTAGGGCTCCTGGGGAGAGGCTTAATGGGGAATAGCAGATGGGTCATGGTTCAAGCAGAGAAGAAGAGCCATCAGGAAATTATATATATATATGTATATACATATAATACATATGAAGTAATATACAATATATACAATATATACAATAATATATACAATACAATATAATATATAATATATACAATATAATATAATATAATATATACAATAATACATAAGTCATATGAATACATATGACTTATGGACATGATATATATTTTACATGTCATTTAAAATATATACTTTATAATTATCATATTGCATAATTAAATATTATTTATATTATATGTAATTTATAATTAAACCAATTACAATACATATTTGTATTATACCTATCTATATCTATCTCATATACTTGCAGATAAATTTGGCCTTCTACAGCTGTGGAAACCAGTTAAACAGGTTATGCAGGCTGCTCAGTGTGATGCTGGAGTTTGATGTCCAGTAAGGGAAGCTGGGGTAGGAGGGAAGCAAGAATGAGCTGGAACATGAGCACAAGCTGCAGACCATGCAGATGGACTGGAACCTGAGTTAGCTGATGGTATGTGAGTCCTGCAGTAGTCAGAACCCCTCAACCCCGCCCAAGCATCAGAGAAACTGAAAAGGGAACCAGGGAGACGACGCAAACCCGGCTGCGGCACAGCAGTGAGAAAGCCAATAGGTTAAGTGACAAGGTTTGAGAGCACAGAATGGCTATTACTTTACTTCTGCTCTCCAAGTGACCCATAGGAACCTATATGGCCCAGCATAGTACAAAACATTCTGCAAAGTGTAAGTTAGCCTAGCCAGGTTCATGCAGTACAAGGCCCTTATAGTGAGATATAGGTTTAGATGTATCTTTCTGCAAAATACTTGTCATTTACGTGAGAAAAGTGATTTTAAGGTAGAAAAACTTGGCAGACATCAACTTATGAAGGCTTGTGCTTTATCACCCTTTGTGGGAATGATCGTCCTGATGCCCTAAGAACGATGTAACTTCATTTCTCTGGTATTCCTTATCTGTACCTGGGGAGGAATGCATAACCCTACTCTGCACCCCAGGAAACTCAGGCCGAGTGACATTCTACAGAGTGAAAGAGCCTTACTTTTTAAACATCAAGGACATAAAAGGCAGGGGAAGGTGAAAGAACTGTTCTTGACTTAAAGTGACATCAGAACTAAATGAAAAGCATGACCTTGGATGTCATCTTGGATCAAAGGGGAAAGAGACTTGACAGAGATAGTTGGAAAAATAAATGGATTTCACACTTGGCCGTAGTGATCAATCACTGTAGATTTCCTGTTTTGGATGGTTGTGTGGGCAGTTTTGTTGGAGAATGTCCTGATTTTGGAAAACACACACTGCAGTATTTAAGGAGGAAGGGGCACCATAGCAAGTTGCCCATGAGTTGGCCAGAAAAAAAATGACAATGCAATATATATTATACGTATGCAGAGGGAGAGAGAGAGATGGAACAAATGTGGTAAAATGTAAACAATTGGGGAAGCTAGCTAAGGAAGATCTAGGAGTTCTTTGTATTGTTTGTGTATATTTTTTCATTAGTTTAAAACTGCTATCTATCTCTCTATTTATATACTCCTGATTATATATATAATGAAAATATTACATATATATAAAATGAAAAACACAGTAAATACTGACCGTGAATTTTCCAACTGTTGCTGCAAACTGGGGGCTGAGAAATGGGGAATAGGGATATTTGGTCTCAAGGAAGGGTTTTTTTAAAAAGTTGGTTGATAGAATTTGTTTGTATGTGCCCAGAATGGCCAGCAATCCCTGAACCGAGGGATGAAAGATTACTTCAAACTTTCCTGTGAAAGAGTGAAGAAGGCAAGGCCGTAAACCTCAGGGGTGAGGACCCTTGGCTCTTTGCTCTAGCTTTTATTGGTGCTTCAGGATAATGCAAATCCTTATCAGTTTCTCAAGCATGTGGCCTTGACCCTTACTGAAACTGGGAGGAACGGTTTATGGGAAAGATAAAATATGTTAATCTGTGTGTTCTACTAAACATAGCCGAAGGGACAATGCACACGTCTTAGATCACAGGGCCCCTGTTTGGGCTAAAAAGCTTCTGGGAAGGCAACTCTCAGTGGCATTCCAAGGACAGAATGGTCAAGGCCTTGGCATTCCAAAGACCCACACCCTTCTCTGAAACCTACCTGCTCCCCAGCAGCCTCTGTGTTACTTTTTAGCAAGTCAGGTATTATGGTTGATTTCATGCTCTACATTAAACCCAACATCTCCTCCTTTTTGCTTCTTTAAAGGGGCAGCAAGTAGTTCTTGAGAGTTGCGCTGTGTAGATATGCTTCACACCTCTGGCGGTGGAGAGGAAATTTATTCCAATTTTGCAGATTATGATGAGAAGAAAAACAGTAATAATTATTACAATAGCAACTCAGAAGAATCCCCGTTTTGTGGAAGAGAACCATGCGGCTGGGTTAAGTCACTGCAGATTATTGGAAAGAGACTGCCAAGCTTCTGTATAAAGCTTATGATTCTCCACCACCATCAATGAGGCGAGGATCTGATCCTTTAGCTGCTGAACGTCAGAAGTGAAATTATCATGAAGTGATCCATGCATTTGTTTCTTTTCCCAATCATGTATGGTCTGTTCCAGGGCACGGGAGTAACACAGATGGATCTGTGACCCCAGTTCCCTGAGAGGTCTTGCCAATAGGCTAAGGCTTCTTGTTTTTCCTCAAGATATTCAATAGCAGCTTCCATTAGTTTAAGACATCTTAATATTTTTTGATCAATACTTTGTTGAAGTTGAAATTCCCTTGTAGTATCAATAGCCAGCTGATCCAGAAAGGCAGCAGTCTGAACCGAGGGAGAGGCAACTGCCCCTCTATGGCGATAATAACTGAGATAGCCGCGATAATGCTGGCGGTGAGTAGACAGACCCAAGATGCACTTGGTCATCTGATGTCAGACTGATCAGGGGAAAACTGTGCTTTCAGACGGCCAACGAAACCAGCAGGGGAGTTCCAGTCTCTGTCTCAAAGCCCTTCCGGGTTCTTCTTCCCTACCCTGTTTCCCCGCATGTGCCAGAAGTACCAAGTACGTGGAAGTAGAAAGGCAGAAATTACCCTCCCAGCTCGCACTCCAGGATCAGCCATTGGGAGAAAAGTCTCCTCTGAGCCTGCCAGAGTTAAATAAACCTCCAAAGTCTCTGAGTGCCGCTTGGTTCTTCCCTCAGGGTCCAGTCCAGGTTCCACAACAAGATAATGCCTGATTCAGAATGCTAATGGATTTGGATTCTTCCCAACCTCTGGTAAGATTAACAGGGATAGTGGCATGGTTGAAAATAGGAAAAAGGGTATCTGCCCCAAGTAACAGGTTTCCAGAGGGGATATTTACACGTCCAATAAAAGGACACAAAGCACCTAGGCAGCAGCAGAAAGACAAGAATACATATGAGGGTAAAACTCTTGTTAAGCATGGATACCATAGCCAAGAACATGTTTTCAGGTAGAGGGTTTACCTGTCTGTTGTAGAATCTCCTTGGCTTTCTGGGTCATCTGCTTGAGGTCCCCCAGGTCATGAATTTGGTCTTCTGGGTACTAGGGAGGCACATGATGGGCGTCTGTTTTTCTTCCAGATTCAAGTGACTCGTCTGAAGGATTGGATTCTGGCTCTGCCAGGTTGTGGTGATGTTTAATATTTCTAGCTGGGGTCCACACTGGCCAGTCCTTAGTGAAAACCCAAGCATAACCTCACCGCCATGTTATGAGTTCTACTGGTCCCTGCCAAATGCCCATGTTTGGGTCCTTCCAGAGTACTTGGGCTCATGTTTCTGGCAGGGAGTGTGGCTTAAAATCCTTTTTGGCTGGAGTTTCAGAATCAGAATTTAAAAAGATTTAGAGTAAGTAATGCTTTCTGTAATTGTGCTGTAAGACCCCTTTCTCCCCATTTTTGTTTTTGTATCATGGGTTAAGGATAGAATGTGCTCTCTCAATAATAGCCTGATTATGACTCCCTTGTCTCTGAATAGCTTGCTGTAATTTATTGATGAATTCTTGGGGGCCCTGCTTAATAGAGACAAAGAGCCCTGAGGAGTGGCCTGATCAGGGATCCATTTGCAGGCTCCTTTTGCACAAAGACTAATGGGTCCATTAGAAGTTGTCCTACATCTACATATGCACCTCTCCCCTAAAGAATATCAGTGACTATAGGAACTCCTGCTAAGTGACTGAGCAGTTGTTGTTCATGTAAACCGTCATATTCAGTACCAGACCAAATACTGAGGGGCCCCAGGTACTGCTTTACATAAATGCTTTTGTTTACAAATGAGTATTTTATCACATTTCTGTAAATCATTGATATCTTTTAAGAGACAGTTTCTTTAATCTGGAAAAGCAAATGTTAGAGAAACAGCAATGGTTTAAGAGACAGTCACAGAACTGTAATAATCTTTTATTTCAATTAGTTCTATGTTAACTAATTCTTGTTTAATTTGAATGTAGCTTTAGTTAGTTCTGGGAGTTTTTACCCATTTCAGTTTAGGTTTTTAAAGTATTGCAATCATGTATTTGTCCTAAGTCCTTTATATGAAGTTCCTCGAAGATGAACCTCATTTTGTTAAGAGATTCTTAGATTAATTGTAAGTGATTAAAAACTCAAAAAATGGACATTGTTAATGATCTGAGAATTCCTTATGCTATTGACAAGAGAACTCTGTTATTTCTGGGATACATGAAGCACTTCAATAGCCAGAACAACAACAGTTGATGACTTTGTACCAGAAGGTAATATACCAAATAAGGCTAATTTAGTCTATGAGACTTTGTTCATGATTTAAATCTTGAAGTTTGTTAAAACCTTAGAAAGATTTTAAAGCACATGCCTAAATAGGTTTAGGGATCACCAAAGATCTGATAAAGTCAAAACATAGAAAATTTTTTTCTGGAGATTGCAGACTTACAATCTTACAATATACCAATGTACTTATAAAATCTCTGTTTTAATCTTAGTCTGTCCTGACCACACCTAAAATTCCTTTCCAAAGATTTTCCTTCACAAACTTTCTACAACTTTCTTTTGCATTCAGATTTTGTACCAAGCCATCTCTCTCCAAATGACCAATCTCATTTAGGACAAAATTACTTTTTTTTTTTTTTTTTACCTTCAACAAAAATGTATTTCCACTCCTTATCTTTCTTACATATCTCCTGCTTTTCTACATGCAGAGTTGCCAAATTTTTCACTCTTAGAAATCTTAGTCTCCAGGGAAGACTAAGTAGTAACCAATTGTGAACTGTTACACCAAAACTTTAGACCAGAAATTTGTGAATCAGTTAAGCACAAAGCGTGTTTACCAACAGACTTAAGTATCCTCAATTTTTCTGCAATAAATTGTCAAAAGCACAAGCTTAATATCCAGTAATCAATGATTTAGCACCTTATCCTATTTAGAAAAAACCTAGCTGTCCAATGAATTTAATCTCATTTGTCATCCTAACAAAACTTTGAAGTTTTGGATTACTAAAGATTTTGAAAGCTATCTTGACAACTACCCATGAAAACTGAGACAATTAACCATTATTTTGAGTCATCTTTTTGTTAACAAATTGCAGCAGAGACAACACAAACTTATTTTGCCTTTAATTTTGGTGGAATAGACCTTTCATTGTCAATGCTGGTAACTTTAACAGACATGTCTATTTAATAAAACGGACAAGCTTACCTTAGTTTAAATACTGAATTATGTTCCACCTGGACCCTCCACATTGTCAGTTTTTACCTGAGACGCTGGTAGGGAAATCTGAACTGGGAGGTGTTAGGTCCAGGGGGTGTTCCTTCTTGTTCCTTGATAGTGAAGGGAGTAGCCATGATGCCTAAGGCACCAAGGAAGGTCTAGCGGGCAGTTGGGCAGGCGTCACCCAGGGTGGTATAGAAAGAAAGGGGAGGGGGAAACAAAAGAGGCAAAGTGCTGCCAGAAGGCAGAGAAAGGGTACCCAGTTCTAGACTTCATCAGTTCCAACAGAGGAGCAAATGCCAAGTTTTCCCACCAACAAGGGGGAATAAGCAGTTCGTGTCAGGCCAGAGAAGACAGGGAATTTGAATTTTCCCCAAACAAAGGGAGTTTCAGCAGCTACTTGGGAATATTCCACAAAGTCCCCATCCTGAGGTAGACTAGCCACAGTTGGCTCTAATTACAGCCATTAACTCAGGAAATGAATGAGGGAGAAGCCCCCACATCTACTGAGAGCAGTGAGAGAGAGGAGAGTCAAGAGTCCCCTTTGTCTGGGATGGCCTGTGTTTCCTCCAGTTACCTGGGTTTACTGGGAGGAGGCCTGTTCAGATCATTATCATCCAATACGTCAGGAGGAAGTTTAGTAGCTGAACATGTTCAGGCAAACCCGTTCTTCAAGGCCTTTAGATTAGGGTCCTGGTAGAGCAGTGAAGGCCTAGGTATGAGAAAAAGAACCCTAGGTCCATTTACCCTTTCCTACTGCAGTGATCTGATAGAACACACTGAGGCCATATAGTGTTATGTATCTGTCCTTTCCTAAATTTTGCAGTCTGAATCATTCCAAGGGATTAAAGGCACTCCAAAGAGTCCTTGGGAACTGAAGAAAAGGGAAGGTCCATTACCTAGAAATTCCCTAACTCCCAGGTGGCATCCCACATGGGATATGTTAGAGGTTCCTGGTGTCAAAGCGACCCAAAGCATCCCTCAAACAAAATCACTATGACCACCGCCACTGGTATAGACCCTTGTAGGAGGGAGGCCTGCCCTCCTGTGTCCCTGTCACATTCTAGACTCTGATGCGTGCAGGTATATGGACTAAAATGTCGTGCTTTAAGGTCATGCTTTATTTTACTTTGCCTGGAAGAACCTACCATTTTTAACCAATGGAAAACACTGGAAGTTTTATAACGGGTAATTATCCAACTTTGTAGATTAAGTACTTAGTAGAGGACATTGACAGAAAACAGTAAAGATAGAAATCTAGCATGGTCTAAGCAACATTTTAACACATGTAGTCATTACAGCCAACTTCCCTAGGAAACAATCCCCTGTAAGTATCGCTTTCTAGATGTAGCCTCTAGTAAGGATCAATTAAGTGGGCTGAGAGGGGAAGGGAGGAGATGGTGGAATTTCCCAGTCAGGGGGAGGGAGCTCTTTCTCTTTGTTGGGTCTAACCTGAGAAGTTAAAGTGCTGATTAGGGGAGCCAAAGGAGGTCATACGTTGCCCTTTACACACATTTGAAGTGCCCTCAGTATATAAGGGGGCCAGGGCAGACCTGACCAGACCCCACATAGTCTTAGTAGGAGAAGTAAGGGATACCTTTTTACTTTGTTTATGGCAACATTTCAATTTTTTTTCCAATTCTTTCCCATACTTCCAAAGTTCCTCAGTCAGGGAACCATGGGTTCTATTCAGTTAACAACCTCTAACAACCTGAATCTGTATGGAGGCCCCCCTCACCTTCAGGAACTATTTCTCATTTTATAGTAGTCCCTTTAGCCTTTAAAAATCGCTTTAAAACTGTAATATTTTCTCTGTTCGAGAGAGAGGCTTTGCCCCATATCTGAAATTTTCAAATACCTTTTAATTCTGTAAAAATACCCAAGCCTGAAATTTCTCTGAACTCGGCCATGAGTCCATGCCAACTTAACTGTGTGCAGATTTTACATTTTCAGGGGGCTCGGGGGGTGTCCGCACAGTTTCCACTGCAAGGTGATCATGTCGAGGTCACCACTTGCCAGGAATGGCCAGCAATCCCTATACCGACGAATGAAAAATTATTCCAAACTTCTGCTGTGAAAGAGAGGAGAAGATAGGGGAGTCCACGCTCAGAGGCAAAGACTCTTTGTTCTTCTTTGCTCCTGCTTTTATTGGTCCTTCAGGATAATCACAAATTCTTATCCCTGTTTCTCAGGCATGTGGTGTGTGACAAGGGGTCTTGCTGAAACTGGGAGGATCTATTTACAGGAAAGATACAATGCTTGGAGCACCCGGGTGGCTTAGTCCTTAAGCGTCTGTCTTCAGCCTAGGTCATTATCCCAGGGTTCTGGGATTGAGCCCCGCATCAGGTTCCCTACTGGGCAGAAAGCCTGCTTCTCCTTCTCGCACTCCCCCTGCTGTGTTCCCTCTCTAACTATGTTTCTCTCTGTCAAATAAATAAATAAAATCTTAAAAAAAAAAAAAGATACGGTATGCTAATATGCACATTCTACTAAACATAGTCTAAGGGACAATGCATACATCTCTTAGATCACAGGGCAGCTGGTGGTTTGGGCTAAGAAGGGATAGGGGAAGGTAACTCCCTGTGGCATTCTAGTCACTGAATGGTCATGCAGGCCTCAGCATTCTAAAGGCCCACGCCCTTCTCTGAAACCCTCCCATGCCCCCAGCAGCCTCTGTGTTAACATTTTAACAAGCCAAGTGTTATGGCTGATTTCATGCTCTACATTAACCCCAACAGTATGTTCATGACGACATTAAAACCAATTAAGAACACAGAGAAAGTAATTTCAGGAGTAAAATCCTTGAAAAGCACCAAAGGGATGATGTCCATGTGACAAGTAGATGGGATGGTTTTTGTGAGAAGCAGAGATGTTTGCTCTTTGAAACAGAGAGGAAGCAGTAAATTTAAATCCAGATTCTGGTAGGATTTAGTAGATATGTAATACTTAAAAGCAGAAATGTCCCCAGCCATGATGATTAGCAATTAATCAGAAAAAAGGATAAAGCAAAAATAAATTATGTTACAGGATTTCTTTAGTACCATCATTCTTAGTCACGCCGTTTTAAAGAATAAAGAGGTAGACCAGACAAAGGGAGAGTGGTGGGCAGCAAAGCAAAGATTATTGAGTGATACTAAAGTGAAGTTTATTGAGAGTACAAAGTTCCCAAAGAGAGAGGGGACCCAAGAGGTGAAGTTTCTAAGTCTATGGATTTTTACCGGCTTGTTGGTGGGCTGCTTTATTCTGAGTAACCCTCCATGTGCTTGTCACAGAATCAAGTCATTGTCATCTACTTACCACGTGGGAAAGGGTAGAGGGCTCCTTCCAGGGTGGTGTAAAATCCTTTTAAGGGTGGTTTCCTCTTAGGGGAGGGGCTGCCTGTCCCTGCCTGCCTTTCTTCCAACTATCCTTCATTAAATTACTATTTTTAAAGATTTTATTTATGTATTTGGCAGAGAGAGAAAGCACGAGCAGGGGGAGCAGGAGAGGGAGAAGCAGGCTCCCCACTTAGCAGAGAGTTGGATATGGGGCTCCATCCCAGGATCTGAGCCTAAGGCAGATAATTAACTGACTGAGCCACCCTGGCATCCCTAAATTATATTATTATTTTTTTTTTTAATGAAGAGAAGCTTATGCCAGTTCTGGGGAAGTTTGTGTGATCCGACCTACTCAAGTTACCCAAAGAATTGTTGATCTAGGCTTTGGCTTCATTCTGGACCTCTTAGCAAAGGGGAAAACTAATTTCCATTTGAAGCAGAAAAGTGCTTTGGTTAGACAGAATGTGTGTGACTGTCTAGTGGAAAAGATAATTGAGGAGTTACATTTCAGTATCTTTTGTACAAACTTCTTCAGGCTTTATTGAGATCTGTCATTGAGTCATAATCTTTTTCACAAATACCATAAAATTTTAGCATTTTAAAACTCTGTACATTGGAATTAGTTGCTATTTTCACTTATTCAATCAAAGCATAGTTGTTGTTTTTTATATAAATCTACAAAATTATCCTGGAGTATTGATGAATTTGCCAATGTTCTTTCCCTGCTGCGTACATTTTTCTCTGTTGATGTTTCAGCTTAAATACATATAATTATTCTCTGTTTTATAAATAGTCTGTTTCTAGACTCTTTGGTAACAAAGGAAATTGTATCTTTTTGGAATGTGTACACAATGCTAACTCCACTGGCCCTGTGAATTGCATATTGGTGCTACAGGGGGCGGGGTGGGGGGGGGCTCTGGTTTAAATCTCAACTCTACCCCTTACTACTTTCTTGACCTTGGAGAATATATTTATCTTCTCTAGCTTGAATTTCCTAAAATGTAAAATACAGGAGGAGTTATCCCGTACTCTATTCGAGTGTACTCCTTTTTATAATTCATCCTTTCCCTGGGGTTACACTAAGTATTTTCGCTCTTCTCCTGGGATTTTACTATGTAATTAGTTTAAATCACGTGTATTAAGGTCATTGAGACTTAATACTAAGACAGAAACAAACAAACTCTTTAGGAAAGCGGGGACTCTTTAGAATTATCCATCCAACCCACATTTACCTCTGGGGGTTTTCTAGTTGTTTTTACGTTATTTAGTAAATAGTTAAGCACTAATTTTAGGACCTAATCCTGCATAAAGTGGTCCTGCCTTGCAGAGCGTACATCACTGTGATGTTGTGCAGATTAAATGAGGGCAGGGAACACACAGCACCCTCATGAGGCTTCTGGCACATAGGGTGCTGTTGGTAAATGTTAAAGTTATTATTGGTGGTGGTGGTGATTCCCGATCCTCCCTTTTACTAAAAATCATGCTGCTCTCCAGAATCCATACAAATAATACACTTCCCTTGGACAACCTAGTTTGGAAACTGATTCTATACCAAAAGGTATAAAATACCTTGAATAACCTTCACAAAGACACAAGGACTCCCAAGCTTGGAAATGTCACTCGGAACAGCAAAATACAAGTCTTCTCATTTCTTTTCTAGTCCTCCCTAATAGTCGTTTTAGTAGAGATGCTCTGTTGTGTTCCCCCACTGCTTATAATCTATTCTTTAAAATGCTGCTTGTTACACGAGCTCAGTTGGGGGAATAATCCTTTCAACTTGCTTAGATCACCACACAGACTTATCACTCAAGTGAGAATTCGTTTGTTTCTTACTCTTGCATCTAATTCCATTCTCTCACTAACAAAGATAGATGTATAATTCCTGTCCTTACCATTTCTTTCTCCAAAGAATTTAGAAATCTTAATTTTTATTGTCCCTGTCCAGTGTTAAACAGTTTCATTTTTACTTCGCTTTTTTTTTTTTAATTGTTACATATGTTTGCTTTTAGCCCATTCATTTGATTAGCTTGAGCTTCTGTTCATCCCTAGAGGAGTCCTAGGAACTTTGTATTTTATGAAAGTCTGTTTCCACTAGGTTAGAGAAATCTCTTACTATATCCAATATGGACAAAGGTATTTGTCTATATTAGAGATCAGCATGTAGAATGACGTTGACTTCTGTATTAGTCATGAGAGGCCCTCTAGGGCTTTTAGCTACACAGAGATGACTGCCTTCTTAGAAAAGCAGTTTAAAGGCAAATGACTGTCAAAGTCCAGGAGTTTAAACCCTATTAGGGACCATGCAAATGATGGGGGACAGTTTAAGTGCAGTGAGACCTGACACTGTTTTCCATGAAAAGCCATTTGCCCAGGTTCTTAAAACTTAAAATTGAGAGTACTTAAAATAACCCAGGAGGTAAAAGGATTACAACACAAACATATAGAAAGCAGATTTGTAAAATTACTAAGATGAATGGAGTGGGAGGGCTTCACAAATATTTCATTACCCACTCATTACCATTCTTCTACTTTTGCTGGCTCTTCCCCACCTCCTGCCATGTGACACTAATTAGCAATTTGGAATTACTGCCTCTTCACGTTTTCCGCAAGCACCTGAGCTACAATTGGTCATTCTGAAGTTGGAAGAGATTTGAAAAGTTCTAGTGGAAACTTTTAACTGGGAATGATGCCTTTAATCTTTGGGGATTGAGAGAAGGAGGGACAAGGTACATCTTGTGTCAAGAGTGACCACTGGACCGTGGATGATTTATGATTTCAAGGAGAAAGGTGTCAAGAACTGGTTGTTTTCCCCCCAGCCTGTCTTGGGATCTTCATGTTTGAATTAAACACACACAAGAGATGGGATATTGTGTGAACCCAAATTACAGGATGGTTTATGTGAAACCAGAAGACTTCAGGTCTGTATTCAGCTGTATTTTCAGACCATTAGAAAAAATTTTCCTTTTTCCCTTCTAGGTTCCTGGGCTGGTGCAATAAATAGTTAAATTGCTGTAAGATAGAGTAATAGGAGAGAATTTAATTTAATTTTGTATGTATAGAAGCCTCATAAAAATAGACTTAAAGAAGTAACCAAAGCAGCAAGCTTTTATACCATTTAGACAAACGATAAATTTATAAAGAATTGGCAAGACCAAGAGGTTTAGGCTTAGGGTAATAAACAGGTGAAGGAGTAACAGTGTTTGTTATAGCGCCTTCTGGGCAGTAAATTCCCTATCTCTGGTGATAAGGATTGCCTTCTAACCCTCCTGGGACAGGGCGGGTATCCTCACATGGGAGATTTAGCTCCTGCTTTCGGGGGGACAAGGCACGTGAGTGTCCTTTTTGCATTGGTTATTTCTCACACAACTTTAATTCAAAATAACCTGCCAAAGTGGCATATTTTGGGGTGACATATTCTCTCCCCTTCACTAGCACAGCTTTTTTGTTTGGAATTTCTGTAAGTGACCAGCAACCTTTAAGACCAAATGAATCCCCAATTTACATAATGCTGAATGAAACTAAGCAGTTTCTTTCTAGATGTTTCTGGTTGCAAGACCCTGGAAGAATATGCTGAAGGTGTGTGCCTTTCTCACATATTTTTGGTGCTTCTACTTCACTGAATGCCTGTACCATATTTAATCTGCCAGCTTTTAACCTAGTGGTTTATTTATTTATTTATTTATTTATGTTTAATTAACAAAATTTTTTTTAAAGATTTTATTTATTTGTCAGAGAGAGTGAGCACAAATGAGCTGAGCCACCCAGGCATCCCAACCTCTTGGGCAGTTTAAAAACTTGGTATTTCTTCCTCAATTTGTATGTATTTATTTATCATATTATGTGAATTTATTGTGCTTATGCTATATGCTAGGGGTTATGGAAAGACTGAAGATACAATGAAAAATAACCTATCCCTGCAGTCAACAAACTGAGTTTAGTAAAGACGACAGACAAGTAAACTGACAATTATATTGTATGAGCCACGGCAAACAAAGTGTTGGGAGGCAGGATAGCACAAAAGAAGGAACAGTAATTCAACTCTGGCTTGGAAAGTCAAGATGGTTTCTCAGAGATGTCGTCTAAACCAAGATCTAAAAATCTTAGTAGGTGTTTTAAGGAGAATTGAGGTAAGAGCCCAAGTGTCTGCAAAATCCACAAGATTATTTCATACTCGTCTCTTCCTCCCATTCATGTTTATTGGTTAAATTGAATTACCATTTAACTCATTTATTTTGGGAGATTGGTAAACAGAGCTGATCTGCTTACCATTTAATAAGAGATTTTTGAAATTGAAAATGAGTCAAGAGAAGAAAAATGGCTGTCAGTTTAGAGGCCAGATATCAGAACTTACTCCCGGGCCATTAGCTTCAGATCTGTGATTTTTAGGTTCCATTTCTTACAGCAGCTTGGGCTCAAGAGTGGCTTGAAATTATCAAACTGGCTTCAAGAAGACACTCAGGAGTTTCATCAGCATGAAACATCTTGCCATGATTACCTATACCTGTCTCTTCCATTTTGTCCCTTAAGGACAAGGTGGAAAGCCCTGATTCCTTCTGCTGGGAGCTATTTCCCTGGGCAAATTTCTTAAACGTTATAGGCGTCATTTCTTCTATTCATAATATGGAAACATTCACCTACTTACTGGATGGTTGTAAGGAACACTTATTAATAAGTGCTGAATTTATATAATTATTTTTACATGATTACAATTTATTTATTATTGTTACGAGTACTAGTAGTACTATATAGAAAGTGATCTCAACTCATACTTGAGCAGTCTACAGAAAAGTTCTCTCAAAATTTTTTTATTGTCTACACCAGTTACTAAAGAAAAGTAAATTTGTGGGTGCCTAGGTGACTCAGTCAGTTAAATAGCTAACTCTTGGTTTTGGCTCAGGTCATGATCTCATGGGTCCTGCGATTGGGCTCTGCCTAGGACTCCATACTCAGCAGAGCGTCTGCTCAAAGATTTTTTTCTCCCTCTGCTCCTCTCCCAATTCACATCCGCTCTCCCACTCTCTCTAAAATAAATAAATCTTAAAAAAAAATTAAAATTTAACGTACATATTAAGCTTATATACCCATTACATCTATTTTTATACTAACGTATTTTTAAATTTAAAAATATACATTAAAATTAGGGCACCTGGGTGCTTAGTTGGTTAAGCATCCAATTCTTGATTTTGGGTCAGGTCATGATCTTGGAGTCCTGGGATTGAGCTTCACTTTACTCTACACGCTTGGTGGGGTGTCTGCTTGAATCCTCTGTCTCCCTCACCCTCTGCCCCTCCCCTCCAATAAATAAATAAATAAATAAATAAATCACACACACACACACACACACACACACACACACACACTAAAATTATATTGAAATTACATTGAAATGCATCAGATTTAAAAATAAAAAATGAAAATTCTAATTTCTTTTCCTACACATTTTTCTTCCTTGATGACACCCATTAGGGGGGCCTTAATTCATTTGTAGTCTCTTGTTTCAGAGCATCCATGCTGAACAAACCATTGCTAGTTATTTAAGAATTCTATATTGCACAATTAATACGCTATAAATATTTTGAAATGTGTGTGATATAGCGAAAAATGATCTCTTTCAGAGGGCTGTTGGTATTTAAGTCTCATTGGTGGTTAAACCAAGGTATAGGGTAGCTTTTCCTTGGACTAGATTGTATTTTTATTCTTTCAATAGAACAAGTGGGAATTTTAGGAAACCGGTAGGCAGAGGACACCAGAGACTGGCCATGGTCTCTCTCTTTGCTATGTGAATATCCAAATGATATCTGTATGTTGGTAACACTGCTGTCATTTCTCTGTGTGGTAAGGGTAAACTTTAATCTATCTGAATCATGCTGGGCTCCAGAACTGGTAGGAGTCTTTGGTATTTGGATTCCTAATGATAACATGACACAGTGGTCATCTCTGCTCTAAGTTTCTCCAGGTTCCTATGGGCTACGGTTGTTGTAAGTCTTTTTATTTCAACTCCCTGGCAAGACTGTAGCCAAGGTATAATTGGTAGTAAAAACTCAGGAGACTTTTAAAACAAAACAAAAACAAACAAACAAACAAACAAAAAACTGAGGAGACTTTTGCCCATGTGAAAAAGTAATATAATCTTCCTTTACGTTATTTGGAAATGAAGGAGCACATGTGGAAGATGTTCATGTGTAATTTATTCTTCTTGGAACAACTGTGAACATACATTAAAGGAAAAGCACGGTGGCCTTTATTGTCATACTTTGCTTACCAAAATATTACAATATATTTCTATTCTCTATTCTCCTAAGAAGGAAGAAAAGATTGCTAGAAGGAAAGTAGCAAGATGCTCACGTTCCTTCTGAATTTTCTCAGGACCCCTGAAACACACTATAGATTGAGAAACTAGACTTCACTACCTTCTGTGGTAGGTGATGTGTACTTCTCTCTATCAGAGCCAGATGTAACTTTGATTTCAGTGATACCAGGGTTAAAAAAAAAAAAAAGGGATCAGCACAAGAGAGAATAAGAATTACACAGTAGCCACTAATTCATAGCAAACATCAACTCCTTCTGAATGAGAATAGCAAAGATGTCCTGCTCTGCCTGTAGAGTCAATTGTTTGGTTAATCAACATGGCAGCTCTCCAGGGAAATCTCCCTTACCATTATTCTCCATACTTCTGAGTTTGCTCTCTCAGGGGTTCATCTCTAATGTTCAAATTCAGGCTGAATCCCTTTCTAGGGGACACAGCATGTATACCCTATGTCTCTCTTTGTGAGTTTGAAGGTGCGAGATGAGGGATATGTTTCTGATAAATGAGTATAATCAGACAGTAGCCACTTTATCATCTCACCTCCAAATCTATTCATTTATTTGCATCTGTACCCATATTTTCTGCCTGTCCTCCAAGATTATGGATAAACACCCTTATCTGTGCCTGAGGCATTCCTTCTAGGTTTGTCTGCATCTCATCCCCTTTTGTCATATCAGGTGTAGGAGCCACTTTTTTTTTGGTCCTCTCTACCTCATCATGTTCTCTCTCCATCCATGAATTATTCCCTGAAGGACACAAATATGCTCTGATATCACCTCTTTAGTGAGTATATTATTTCTTCACTCTCCCTCCCAACTAAACTTCCTGAAATTGTTCTGTGTAGTTGCTGTCTCTATTTCCTTCCATCCTTTCTTTAGCCCACTCCAAGATGACTTCTGTTCCAGACTTCTCCAAGAGCATAATTGTTGTGAGTATTGTCAGGGACCTGCAGATGGCCAGGCCAATAGTCCATTTTCTCACTTGACTTATCATCTCTCACTTGCTTCCACATCAGCATTGGACACCGTTCACAATATACTCTTTTGAAAATCTTTGTTTTTTTGGTTTCTTTGCATTCCCTGGTTTTCTAAATGAAAGAGTGTTCGAAGGCTCCTTCTTCAGTCATTTCTCATGTCCACCTACCCACTCTCTCCTTAAATGACCTATTGAGTTTCATTGTTTTACATACAAACTATTTGGAAATAATTCATAAATATATATATCAGGTCTGATCCCTCCTGGAATTCCAAATAGGCATATTCCACTCTCTGCTTACTATCATCACTTAGATATCTTTTAAGCATCTCAAATTTAGTATAAATATCATGCTACTATTGATTATCTCAGCATTTTCATATAAACTGGCTTCTCTTGAGCTTTCCCATCTCAGTAAAGAGCACCACACATATCCAGCTTATACAGCCTATCTATATGCTGTTGCTCACACATGGCATCAAATTCATTGTCAGGTTCTGTAAATTCTACCTTTACAACATATCCCAAACAGGTCTAATTATCATGAGCTTTCACTTGAACAGCAATAGCTTCCCAAGTGGTCTCTCTAATGTAGTACCTGCACTTCCCACCTCTACCATCCATTCTCCACACATTAGTTGAAATAAACTCCTAGAAATGTCCATCAGACCATGTTCCCATATATCTGCACCATGCTCCAAATCCTCAAAAGACTTTGCATCACACTTAGAATCAAATCCAAACTCTTTACTCCATTTAAATTGTCCTACATTATGGTCTGACTCTTGCCTACCATACTGATCTCATCTCTTTTTACTGTCTTTTTACCATTTGCCTGTCCCTTTATTTCTTATTCCCATCTTAGGGCCTTTACATTAACCATTCTTTCACAACTTAAAAGTCATCTCAGAGATGGTCCTCCACAGAGAGGTCTCCCTTGACATTTGGTCTAAGGATCACTTCTCTCTCATTTCAGCCTTTTTTTTTTTTTTAATCCGTATCACTCTTACCTCTATCTGCATTTTTTCTTATTTATTTTTTGGTTTTAACTCCAATTCTAGAAAGCAAGTTATGTGAAGCAGGGATTTTCATGTCTATATTAGTGTGTCTATAGATCCTGGAAAAATTTTGGAATATGCTTAACAAAATATTCTTTGCTCATGACCCTATTGGTCTTCAAAGCCAACAACAGCAAGTTGAGACTGTCTTGTGTTGCCATTTTTCCAGTTCTTTTCTATCATCTTATCTCTCTTTTTGGTGACTGATAGCTAGAAAGGATCCTCTGCTTTTAATGACTCATGTGGTTAGATTGGGCCCACTTTCATAATCCAGGATATTATCCCCATCTCAAGGTCCATAACCTTAATCACATCTGCAAAGTGCTATTTGCCATCTAAGGTAATATATTCCCAGGTTCCAGGTGATTAGGGTTTGAATATCTTTGCAGGCAATTATTTAACTTACAATACCTCTTAAGACTCATATGTTTCCATACTCTCAGCTTCTGAACTTCTTCCAGAAACTCAAGTACATATTCATGGAGATCCTATTACTGTACAAATACAGATGGTTTTAGGGCCTGAGCGGATGTCCCTGCAGGTATCCTGCCTCAACGCCTGTCAATGAGTGTGTTGAGAAAGGTGGTGGGCTGACACAGAACAAGTATAACGATTAAAATGATCATTTGAAATGTTATTCCGCTTTTACCATTTTAAAAATACAATATTTAGAAAAATCAGCTGCTACCTTTATATGAGGTGGCTTTTTATATCTAATTCTCAAAGCAACCTGGTAATTATGAAGATGAGTACTGCACAATGAAATTTAATTTCGCCAGGATAATAACAAGAGAAAAAAATATTCTTTTATTTTCAAGGAAGATTGGAAATTACTCCTTCCCATCCTCCATTGCGGTTTCTAGGCTGTGCTCCCATAATGGATTTTTATCTATTTTATAAGTAATTTCCTTAATATTTCAATGGTCACAGATAGTGAGGATTGCATGTCTCTTCAGGAAACATATATTTTATCAGCGCTGTCACAGTCTAGAGTCTGAGAGCTTGTAGACTGATGTTTTTCCCCATTCTTGCTATCAGACACATAGCATAGAAATAAATGTGTTTGTCTATTTGAGACTTTAATGAAATTGAAAATGTAGTAACATTTTTCAATGTCAATAAACTCATTTTCTTGTTTAGATGCTAATGTTGGTTTTTCCTGAGGATTCCATCCTCTAATTGTGAGTCATGACATTTTTTCTATGTCCAAATGCTTGATTCCTGAAAATCACTTGAATTATGCTGTGTGGTTTTCAGCCCCAGAGAGGTCTAGCTCTTTTTACCTGCCTAAAACCTATGATATGGGGTAAACAGATCAGAGTGGAAGAGTAAGTGTAGTGCTAGAGCTTTACCAAAAAAATGTTTACCGTGATTTCTGAGAGCGTAGGCTCCCAACACTGTGTTAGGAGCCAAGCAGGCACTATCTGTGTCTATACTTGTTCTGGTGCTATCTTTATTTCCATTTCATTGATGACAAAGTGAACTCTCAAAGAGGCAAAAACTTGCCTAGGTTTTTACAGGAAGTATGTTAGGCATCTGACTCTAAAGCTTTACTAGCTTCTACTTCCACCTTCTCCATACTCATCCTTCTACTGCATCCTGGGGACGAGTACAAAGAAGGGAAAGATGTCCTATCTTTCACTCTCTTCCATCTCTGTTCATTCCATCAACTTTAATTCTACGGTCCGGAAATTCCACAGCACTTTCACTAGGCTAAGACTAGTTTCTGTTCCCATCTCCAGAGTGTCAAGGTTTTCTTTTTTTAAGAAGTCATGATACCAGATCTTGGTCAGTTCATACACTTTTGGGCCCCTTTGCCACTTACTGTTATGTTCTGTTCTGTTATTACCATTATTATTATTATTATTTTCCTTTCTCCCTTTGCCCCTCTTTTGCATATTCCTGTTGTAAACATCTGTTTTATTAGTAGGTTGCCTCATATCTCTTGAATACCTTCCCTATTTGAAGGACATTCCTTCCATTATGAGTCCTGGCTGCCAGAGGTGGAAACCAAGCCTTTTCCCTCGTTCTCCTGGGCTGCCTGGGTCCAGGCAAGGGATCTGGGCCACACATCAGATACACCCATGAAAAACTTCTTGGAATTTGGAAAGCAAGATACAAGTTTACTTTTCGCTTATGGAAGAGTAAAATACACTATCCTGGCCTGGTATGATGGCTCTATTCTAAGAAGTCCATAGGGACACAGGCTTCTTTTAGATAAAGACTTAACCAACCCTAAGAGTGACTAAACTTCACTGTGTCAGAAGCTGCCCCAGAATACTTCTGACTATCCCCCACTGGCAGAAAGTCATATGGTCACATTCAGCTTCAAGAGAGGATGGGAGGGGTGACTGGGTGGCTCTGTCATTAAGTGTCTGCCTTCCAGCTCAGGTCATGATCCCAGGATCCTGGGATTGAGCCCAGCATCAGGCTCCCTGCCCAGTGGGAAGCCTGCTTCTCCCTTTCATCCCCCTCTCCCATTCCCCCTGTGTCTCTCTCTGTCAAATAAGTAAAATCTAAAAAAGAAAAAAAAAAAAAGATGGGAAAGGTAGTTTTTACTCAGAGCAGCTGGTCTGGGACTCACTAAACATTCTATTACAATGGAAAGGGAGAATATATATTGGGTACAAACAGCAGCCTCTCCTATGGAAGGGAGCAATATGAGGATATAGAAATTCACTGAATCCACCTTTTGGCACGTGGTAATTCCCAGTGGTTCCAAGCATTTGGTTCTTCAGAGGCATCTAATGTCCAATCTTGAGCTTGGCAGGTACAAGCTGTGATTTTTTTTTTTTTTTTTTTTTTTAATGAACTGAAATGTAGGCACCACATGATGACAGCAGTGACTTTTTATAAGAGAGCATACTGCCCTGAACATTGCCCATGGCTGTGGCTCGCTGCATCTCCTGGTGATCCTGTAAGCTAGCTAATACCCCTTGATAAATTATACTTTTACCAAAACTATCTAGAGTGAAGTCTGTGGTTTGCAAATAAGAACCATCTCCTTAGCAGGTTCTGCAGAAGGATGATTATAATCTTTTCTGTTTTTCTTAAACTCAGCTAGCCAATAACCTCTTCTACCTTTTGGAGTAGAAGTCAGTAAGCAGCAGCTCAAGTCATCCTTTCCATCACCTTAAAATTTCTTACTCTATCAGCCTGCCCTTCCCTGTTGTCCTTCCTGATGTGATGGGTCCCTGCTCCTTATCAGGCAGAAGTTCTCTAGCTTTGAGGTTGAACTCAAGCCTTCTTTTTCCTTTGCAAACATGCTCTAGACATGCCCCTTTCCCCCCAGCCACAAACATACCTTAGATGTTAAACCTCTTCCTCTCCTCTGGCTCTCTCCATTCAGTACCCAAACCAGCGTGGGTTTCTTCTAGCGCCGCTCTCTCTCACAGCCACTGCTCTAAGCTGCTCTTCCATTTCCTCCACTTTGTCTTCCATTTCTTCACTCACTCACTCATTCAGTCCTAAGCCTCTTACAATCTGGCCTCTAGAAACCCACCAATTTGCTAAAACTACTTTCTCAAAAGTCATTCACAAATCTCTAATAAATATCCAAATATGAATATTCTTTCTTACTCAGTGTCTTCCTGCTCTTTATCATACTGGCACTGAGGAAGAGCACCCCTTTCTTAAAAATTAAGTCTTCTCCTTGATGGGTGAATAAGGATTACTCTGATTCTTTTAATTTGCCCTTAACAGCTAATCATTCACCCCCACTATTTTTTTCTTTGTAACATCACCTCTAAATCCTCATCACCAACTATGTAAACCTCCACTGCATTTTGTGCTCCCAGTGGAATCACCCTTCACTGATTTGCCCAGGTCATGTTTCCTTTTCCTCTTATCCAGGCATACCATTCTGCTGATTATGCCCCATGAATGTTTCTCAGTTTTCCTTAAAATCCCTCAATGGTTTCTCCTTACTCTCAAATTAAAACCCAAACCCCATAACATGACTTATGATCTGACTCCATTTACCTTTCCCTCTGTCTCTTAAGAGAAATCACCCCTTATGTACTCATCATCTTTTCTCTTACCCTTGAGAATCTTAAACATTCCCTTCCCTCTACCTGGGATGATATTTTTTTTACTCTTGACTTGAGTAATTCTTATTCCTCCTTTAGGTTTTCAGCTTGGTTGTTACTTTCTCTGAAACCTTTCTGATCCTCTCCCTACTTTGTCCCATATACTTCCATATTATAACACTTAACACCATATATTAGAACTGCCTCTTTGCTGCTTTATATTTCTAACCAGACATTAATGTCTCTGAGGAAAGTAATTGTGTTATTTTCATTTACCATCATGTTCACAGTGCTCAACAAATACTTGTTAAATTTGTTAATCCATTGCCTCTTTCTGTCTCATAAATGTAGGAGTTACCAGAGTCCTATCTTTGGTTTCATGCAAAGTGAATCTTAGAAACTAATGATACCATCTGAGCTTTCTCTCTCTTTATACTTAGTGTGCTGCCAGGAGCCCCAGACATACTTTCTACATGCTTAGCCTCCTCAAGCTATTTACCTCCACAGACTTATCTCCTTCCTTGCACTCCATCCAGTCTCTGTCATACTACATGTTTTCTCATGCAATAAATGACCATATCATTATCTTCTCTAACTTCTGAGTTTTTGAGCATGTTATCACCTCTGCCTACAATAATGTGAATAATCCCTTCTCATACTTCATCTCTGATAAAACTTCCTTGAGTTATCAAGACTAGTTTCAGTCTCCTTTCGAAGTCATCCTGTAGTAAATATATGCTTGTCCATATCAGAAACAGATGGCACTTTATTTTAATTACCTTTTCAAGTTTTCTCAGCTGTGTTTTCTTCATTGTCTTTCTCCAGTATGAAGCACAATGACTGGAACATTATAAATGATATATATGTAATATATATCATACACACATATAACATATATCATACATATATATGTATATATGCATATATAATATATCACACACATGTATATATACACATATATATCATACATATATATGATATATATCATACATATATACATATACATACATACATATATAATATATATCATACATACATATATAATATATATCATACAAATGTATGTTATATATATGTGACTGATTTACTAAATTTTTTTACTTGAGGATTTTAATGACAATGTTCATAAATAAACTCAGAAACTCTCTCACTCAGTTTTTACCACAATAATACTGCATTATAAAACATACCAAAACTAGGCAGCTTAAAATATCAAGATCTTATCCTTCCTTCATGAGTTTATAGATCTTCAGCTCAGTTTGATTAGGACTCCAGGCTCTAGGCTCTAGGATCCAGATAGGGTTCTGATGTGCTATACATAATTTTCATACTCTTGAGACCAGTAACCATCTGGCCATTTTCTTCTCATAATGAATGTCAGAAGTCCCAAAGCCAAGGTAAAATCCTACAAACATATTTAAGACCTCTGCCTGTGTCACATCTACTAACTTTCCAAGCTCAGTATCAACAAGGCAAGGAAATTTACTCTTCCTGCAGTGGGAGTGGCAGGGGAATTAATATTTGCTGAACAATAATCTAAACCATCACAAATTCTGCTAAAGAACACTGGCAAGAATTGATATTGGGCTTTCTTTATTATGACAATAAGCAAAAAATAAGATTAAATATCCCCAATATAATAATGCTGTTAGCACTTTTTTTGCTTCTCAGTTTCCAGTTTGTTCACTGAGGATTCTTTGGAATGTTAGTAAAGTGATGAAAACAAAGATTCAGACACACAAAAACCTTAAAAAAAAAACAAAACAGATATGTTGCCTGGGTCTTCAAATAAACTTATTATGATCTGGAGTAACATCATATAATCTCAAAAATTTAGACATGTATTTGATCTGCCTCATCAGAATATAAAAATGAGATCAAAATCAGTACAAGTTAGGTTTAGAAAATACTAAATTTGAACATGAAGCCAAAAATCTCCATCTCTCCTCACAGGTTCTCCTTTGTACAAATTTATCACCTTCATGTAGCTGAATTTGTTTTTGCCCTTTTTCTGTGATGAGGGTGAGTGGTTGTAGGGATGGTTTTTAATGGTTTGAGAAATACAGAGATACTATCATTGCACATGCCATTCTAGGTAACTTTTGACACAAAGACACCTGGATATTATAGTTAGAATCCATTCTACTTGTTGATAATTGTGAGATATTCATTAACACCAATAAAATTACCCAACGTCTTTGCCAAATACTGATCAGGGTATAGAGATAAAGAAAATACTTTTAAAAACTGTATTTGAAAAAAAAAATGTTGACTTTTAACCATTCTGTTATACAAGGAAAATGTCCATATAACATACTTGCTCACTTTTAGAATAGGAGTTGGTGCTAAGAAAAACTTTACAGAGCATCAGCTAGTCAGTCCATACCATGGAGAGCTATTCTAGGCCAAGATAAATCTATTACATCAGAAGATCAGTTCTGCCAAAGCAGCATTGCAGTTAGAAAGAGCTTAATTTCTTGAGTGATTAGAGACAGACAAATTAAAACACAATGAGATACCAACAGTTAGCAAAGATATGGAGCAACTGGAGTTGCTATAAATGGCTGGTATGAAGACAAACTTAGTGCAACTGCCTTTGGAAAAAACAAATAGTACCAGCTAAAATTAAACGAGCACACACTCTGTGACTCAGCTATTAATACTCCAGATTATAGACCCAACAAAAATAAGTACTTACAATTACTCAAAACCATGTACAAAAACCTTTATAGCAACATAATTCATGCTATCCTCACTGACAGCAATTTATCTACCAATCTAGAGAAGAACAGGTTAATCATGATACAGTCACTGAAAATAATGCTATGACAATACAACAATGAAAAATAAGCTAATGTTACTGTAAGGGCCTATTTATCCAGAGTGATTCCATCCGGTTAAACAGTGATTTTGTTGTTTATGCAGTAAAACTTAAACTGACTCTGTCCCTCCACCCCCCCACCCCACCCCCCCACCAGGGGAACTTACTTAAAAGCAAGTCCGGGGAAACCAGTCCCAGGTAACAAAGCCCAAAACAGGGGCGGGTCAGGCCAGGTGGAGACATCCAATCAGTGGGGCACGCATACTGTCTCCCTAGTTACCAAGGAGTGTGGGTCTCGCCTTTTGGGCGCCAGTTCTGACCAGGGTGATAGGCTAGTTCAAATATCTACTAGGGTGAATTGTAATTCAATTGGCCACCCGTGTGTGACCTAACATGACTGTGCGGCTTTTTCCGTATGTTGCAATCTCATTGGCCACTTGTGTGTGGCCAGGCTCAACCACATGGCCTTTGCTCTATAAAAGTTAGCCTGTGAGGCTGGGAGGGGTCGCCTCTTTGCAAGAGAGGGCCCCAGCTGGTCGGTTTGATTCTCGATGTTTGGCGTGAAATAATGCTTTGCTTGACCTTCGCTTTGTATCAGTCTTGCTCCTTTGATTACGGACCCAACAGTTACATGCAATAACACTGACATATATCAGAAATATAATTTAAAATGAAAAGCCAAAACACAGAAGAATGCATACTGCATGGTTTTATGGATGTCACATTTGAAAGCAGATCAAACTAATCTGGTAGTCAGTCACTGAAGGGAGCAATAAGAGAGCTTTGAGGCACTGGGTATCTATTTCTTCACCTGGGTAGGAGGAACACAGGCGCATTCACTTGGTGCTAGCTCATCACTCATACATGCCTTTATGATGTATGGATTTTTCTAGGTGATTGTTTTACTTGAACAGAAATCTGCTAATTAGGAAAAAGAGTAAATAAACCAAAACAATCCCCAAATATGCACTGTGCTGGGTGCTTTCATAGTTTATATAGCTTTTCATTCTCCCATCTAATCTGTGAAGCAGATATCCTTATTTCAAGGTGTAGAAGATGAATGTGAGGCTCAGAAATGTGCTGATAATACAAGTCTGTATAATAACTTGTCACTCTCACAAAAATTCCCCAATAGTGGTGTCTGGGTCCTCTCACTCAATTTTCCCTTTAGAATCTGTTTTCAGAAAAGTATGTTAGAAGATGTGGGAAGAGTGGTGGACCAGATTTGACCTATGTATTTGCTGTATTTGCTACCTCTGCTGTAAGTGAAAGACATGGGTATGCTATGATTGGGACCTGATTTTGAACTCCAGCTCTGCCATTTACTATGTACCCCTGCTGTGCTTGATTTAAATTGGGAAAAATACTGAATTCAGGGGACCAGAGAAAATACTGAATGATATGATTCATATAAAGCTTTTGACATGGAGCTTTGTTAATATATTTTCATTTTGAAATTCCCTTATAGAATGGATACCATTAAGTAAAGTAGCAAGATTAGGGAATGGTAAAGAATCCCTCTTGTGATAACATGTTAGATGTCAGAGTGCCATTCAGTGGATGTTCAACAAGCAACAGGAAATATGGATATGTACTTCCAGGATAGGGAGCAGAGAAGGGATGAGTTTGAATTTTAATTTGGTGGATCAGGGTTTGCCTTACCAAGAAAGTGTCCGCTGAGCAAAGACCTAAATGAGTTGAGAAATTGGCCCTGAGGGTATATGTGGACAGAAAATTCTGGACAGAAGAAACACCAGTACATTAGACTTGAGAGGAAGCATACTTGAAATGTTCAGCCAATACCTGGGAGGCCAGCATACCTGCAGCAGAATAAAAAAAAGTAGGAAATTATAGGAGATGAGATTAGAGAAGTAAGCAGGAAACGAGTCATGTGGTATCTTGCAAGTCATTGTAAGGACTGGGTTTTTGCCCAGATCCATGACATGTGATTTCCATTCTAAAAGTATCTCTTTGCTATGAATGGAAAGTCTATAGTGGGCAAGGAAGGAAATGAGGACACCAGTTAAGAATCCAAGTGGGTTTGGTAATCCAAGTGAGACCTACTGGTAGCTCTCACCACGGTCACTTCAGTGGAGGTGGTGAGAAATGGTCTTGTTCTGGATATATTTAAGATAGAGGCTAAAGGGTTTGCTGGTAGATTGTTTGTTCAATGGATTTGGACTATGTAATAGAGAGAGGGGTCAGGGATGACTCCAAGTTGGAGGTGGGCCAGATTATATCTAAGATCTCTCTCCCTCCCTCTTTTAGCAGCAGCAGATAGAGAGAATCTGAAGCAGGCTTCATGCTCAGTGCAGAGCCTGACCCAGGGCTTGATCTCAAGACACCTGAGATCATGACCTGAACCACATTCAAGAGTTGGATGCTTAACCGACTGAGCCACCTAGGCACCCCCGAGGATAAGTTTTCTCTCCATCTCCATAGATGCTCCTATGGCTGAAATATTGTGCCCCCCAAAAGCTGAGCCATGTCCAGGAATAGCCATTAACACTGGGTCACCTGCTACATCTGTGCACCCAAATAAGTGCTCCCAACTACTTACACATCATTATTCCACCTGGGCCAGAAGAAGGGATGAACCATTAACATGCTTTCTGTATATATCTTTCTGCCTTGTCCATAGTAAGTGGCCTTCTTTTATTTCTAACATTCTACTAAATATTTTCTATTCAGATAAAATATGTAGAATAGAATTTACTATAAATTATTCAAGTGAACCCACAGAAACTCTGCATATTCTTATTTATTCTGCCTTTTAATAGACCAGTTGTCAAAAGCAGTAGGTAGCATACCTTTTGGCACTTTAGAAATTACCAGAGAGTACTTTTCATATACATATTTTTAGGCCTCACACCAGCGCTACTAAATCAGAAGTGATGGCCTTTGGGTTTGGGGATTGTGTTTTTGTTTTCCTTTGTTTTGTTTTAGTTTCCCCAGAAGATCTTGATGCAGTTGACATGGATCAAATTTTCCAGAATGGTTCTTCAGGTTTTACCACGATAACTGGGAACATAATATTTAGAAATGATTCCACAGCATTTGTCACTAAAGACTTGAATGAAGGCTCTAAGAAATTGTAGCCCAGATGTGATTTGGGGCAGATTTGTCATTCACTGTGAACCTGTGATCTGACCATCTGAGATAATGAGCTCAGTTCAGTCCCCTCTCTATGGGACTTCTCTAAGGTACTCGGAAATGATCCCCTGGAGCTTTATCTCTTTAACTCTTGATTACCAAATGATCAGCTTTGGGGCCTGTTTGGAGAATGTAATGTTGTTTGTTAGTTTATTTTCATCATCAGTAAATTGCTGATCCCTGCCAGAGTTCACTGCAACAGCCAATCACACCGTCTTCAAAATAATTCACATCAATAACATGGATTTAAAAGCCCTCTCATACCTTTCTTGGCAGGTACAAACTGCTGACTCACACACCTTTCCCTGTCGAGTGTGTTTAACTTCCTATCTCAGCTTAATAGTTTCATTCCAAAACAAAGACTGGAATTGGAAAGCGCAGAGAGAAAGTGCAAGAGGTGAAATGAAAGTATCAATCTATGTTACCATATATAGGAATCTTAAATTACCTCTAAATAATACACAAGCTATGACATAAGGCTGAAATGAATCTGTGATAGAATGTCTTATCCAAACTCAACTTCCCATCTTTTCTCTTAGAAAGGATAAGAAGAACAAACTCACTTTGTGGAGTGTTTTCCAATTACAGCATATCTATTTCAACCTCAAACTTGTCACTTATGTTTCTGGATGACTCAGGGAAGAGAGCTGGTTCACCCATCATTTAAGCCAAAACACTGGCTCTTTACTATTGAGGCATGATATTATTAAATCAGTTGCCTTTCCTGGAGTTCAGTGTGTTATAATTATAGCCTTGGTTTTTCAAGCATCCAAAATTATCAAGTTCACGAAAAGTAGTAGTCAATTTCTGGCAGCTATACAGTGAAAGTCCCCCACCCCCACCACCTCTACTCTGGGGCAAGATTATAAAATGAGCAAGTAAAGTCAAGGGAAAATCACATGCATTACGGTTTTCTAAAAATGGTGTTTACAAGCCTACGGCTGGCTGATGTTTTTGCTGTAGGGATGGAGTAAGTGTGAGTTCACTGTGTCCTTGCATCAGTGGTTTACACCCAAGGGTCTAGGTTGATTACACTTCCGTCTGCCTCCTAAGCATGTTCCTTTCCTATGTTGTCCCCAAGGCATAGCTTCTAGGGATTTTTCTTCTTTCTTTAATTCAGTCTCCTCCCCACCTGACACCTGCTCTGTTAAGTTATCCCTTTCCCACCCACTTATTCCCTTCTGCTTTACGAACCCACTTTCTCTCACAGTTGCCCTTCCCTCTAATTTCCACTAGATTCTAAGACTGTTTAACAGGAGCTCCTAACATTGACTGCACACTAGAATCACCTGTGTGATTATTACTACCATACTAGTTTATGTGGCAGTAGTTTCATGTCTGGTGTTACTCATTTTTTAAAATTTAATTTTTTTTCAGTGATCCATAACTCATTGTTTATGCACCACACCCAGTGCTCCATGCAATATGTGCCCTCCTTGGTGTTACTCATTTTCAAAAATCTCCAGTGACATTTAGAAAGGCAATGGTAGACTTTTGGCATTAAGGTAAACTGACTTGGGGCACCTGGGTGTCTCAGTGGGTTAAAGCCTCTGCCTTCGGCTCAGGTCATGATCCCAGGGTCCTGGGATCGAGCCCCACACTGGGCTCTCTGCTCAGCAGGGAGCCTGCTTCCCCTTCTCTCTCTGCCTTCCTCTCTGCATACTTGTGATCTCTATCTGTCAAATAAATAAAAAAATCTTAAAAAAAAAAAAAAAGAAAAGAAAAGAAACTGACTCAGGTGGGCGAGCGGCAACCAGTAACAAAGTATCCAGGGGATTGTGAAGATTTTCTCTCAGAGCCAGATGTCCAAATAAGAGTAGGAAAACCACAAGAAGATCAATAAACTTTGAGGTAAGAAGCCAGAAATTGGTGCAGATGTTTAGGGTCAGTGGGTGGGCACAAATTAAACAGAGTGACTGGTCTGGATCCCCACAAAATAAGCATACTGAACACTTCTGGGATGATACTTCTCTTGAAGTCTCAGGCTTGTTAAGGACTTTTCCCCTTGCCACGTGAGGACAGAATCATAGTGCTGGTTTGAACAGAAGCATTGGGTAATTCACATATTCACCAGGGAAAATCTGAAATGTAGACATCGAAGATGGATTTCATCTTAAGTCATGTGTGCTCCAACCCAGGTGGATCTTAGACCAGGCTAGAGTGAAGGGTTAGATCTAGACTCTGTCCATGGATGATGGACCAGAGGTGTGTTCTGTGTGTTTGAACTTTGGTTATTTTACCACCACTCACTCAGAGTTCAGTCTGCTCCTTGACTTGAGAGATATGACTCCTAACTCAAGTTTTTGGATTCAACCTCCAGGATCTTTATGAAAGTTTGTGAGCTCAAACCAGCACCATGAGCTGGGTCAGGTAGCTTCACAGAGGAAAAGCGGTGCTACTATCAGCAAGGTTCATTCTTGAACTCATGTTTTCTCCATGGTCACTGAGGACCTAATTTTGTATTTTTTCCCCCCATCTTCGGTGTTTTGCATTTCTGGGGATGACCCCGTAAGACTTTGGTATAATTGGCAGTGAAATGCGATTCAGAATGCTCAGATTTTAGTAGGCTCTGTCACTACCAATGTACATTTAGATCAGTATTACAAGCATCAATTTCAGAATGGGGAAGTGATACCCTGCTCATTTGGCCCTTGAATTGCAATATAAATCCAGATGAAACTCAAATACAAACTATAAGAAGAAATACAGGTAGAAACTTTCCACTTACCCATTCATTCACTCTTTGAGTTAATTAAGCCCCCTTGTGTGTCAAGGAGAGCTAAGCTCTGGGGCTACCAGTCAAGTGAGATGATGATGATGACGACAACGATGATTCAAATATAAATAAGAAATCATTCTGACAAATACAAGTTACAAATCTGGCATAGGAAATAAATGAGAAGTATGTGGTTCATATGATATGTGGGATCCAACCTCCTTATGGTATCATTTAGCTAAGCTATGGAGAATGAAGAGAATTTAACCAGGAAAAGAGGGTAAGCAAGAGAATTTCAGTGACTAAAAACAGTATAGGTCAGGAGAGAGAGCATGCCCGATAGAAAGGACCACAACCAAGCCAATGTGTCTGTGGAGGAGGACGAGGTAGCTGAAGATGAGGCTTGAAAGGCAGGCATGCAACAGATAACACATTGCTTTGTTAGTCATGATAAGGAGGCTTGGCTTTAACCTAAGGGCAATGAAGTTTTAGAGCAGATGATAGGAGGGAGGAAAGTGATATGGCTGGATTTACATTTTGAGACCATCCCTCTTACAGATACTTGACTGCATTTCTTTTCTTATTCCTTCATTTTATTTTTCATGAACCCCACTTCAAATCCTTTTGTTTACTCTGGAGGGATGGTTAATGCCCTTGGAACTTAAAATATTTGGCATATTTTGTACTTAAATTTGAATTCCCCCATTTATCAATGGTATAATCTTGCAAAAGGTATTTATTCTTTTCTAAGTCTCCATTCTCTAGAAAGTGGTGATGATAATTCTTCTCATAGATTTCCTGTGGACAAATGAAATATTATTTGTGCAATTTCTGGCACATTATAAGTCAATAAATGCTAGTATTCTTAACCATGGTCTCTGATAATTTACTCCTCTTGTAACCACATTTTTCAAATATGATACATTTTAGCTTTCTTTTTTTCTTGTTAATAATAACAGTGAATTATCAATTACCAGTGGAAGATGCTATATCATTTACTTCTCATGGAGGGCATGAATTTGGAGCACATCATTTACATTTGTTTCTTATCACTTCTGAAACTAATACCTAGGCTCTGAATTACTTTATTTAGCAATAGCTTACCTGAGGTCAGGAATTAATATCATTATCCTTTTAGGATTTTGCCAAGCTGAATATAAAATGATCCTAGGCTCCAAAGAAAGAAGGGTTAAGCATGAGTAAGTTTAGACCATGTTGGTACCACCATTCATAGCAGCCAGTCAGTTCAGACAATCTTCTGCTGGATGACTCTTATCTTTTCAAGTGTATGTAATGACCCCATATAAAGCAGATGTAGTTGGTTTTACAGCTTTGAAAAACAATTCACCCTACCCAATAAGCTGTTGGGTGTGTGATGATTTCAATAATCAGGTTCCAGGAATTATTTTAAATGAAAATGGTCACTTTTGAGTAAGACTCATTGTTAGGTAGGGTTTGACCTACAAAGAGTAAAAACATCAAAATTCATTTGGGGGGAAAATTAAGATTCCTCTCACAGTCTCAAAGCTTTCATGATGCAGACACTATCAGTGAACAGAGAATCTTTGTATTATTTCCAAGTTTCTCCCATTGTCAGTCACTGTGACAAAGCGCTGGCCAATCTGACACAATGATGAATCACTCCAGACATTGAGTTTTCACGTGGCTGTCGAGGGTTCTCAGTAGACTCTGTTGTCTGGAAATGCTACAGACCAGCACTGGGTGCTCTGTTCAAGAACAAACCTGGGATTTGGTAGAAATAAACAGATACATTTTTAAGGAAAAGAGATGTGTAATAAACATGTACTGCCTGTTTTTACCATGTCTTTGTGTTGCTATTGATTTAAATGCCTGCCTATTAGAGCAAGTCCTCACTTTCCAAACCCCTTCTTGTTGGTTCTCTGCTGAAATGAATTAGATTTGAGAGCACACAGAGAAGTTTAAATATTAAATAAATGTCTTGTTTATTGTTTTCAGCTATAAAATAACATTGGGGTTCTCCTTACCCTTTATCCTTGAAATTTTAACAAACAACATAAACTTTGCTAATAATTTTTTAACTGATTAGATCTTACAAACCCAATGCTGTTGGAATTTATGATGGATTGACGCATCGTCCAATGCAAATGTACTTGTAATGTCTCCCTTAGTTTCCTGCGGGAGAGCTTGTCAATACACCAGTGCCTCAAATCTATTTTCTTGGTAAAAATGTTGCAGTTTTCTGATTATTATTCACAAAGGCAGCTTCCTGAGTTATTCCTGCTCCTGCACAATATTCATGATAGCAATTTGATACCTTAGCAGTTTCAAGGTTATCAAATGATTGAAAATCCTACTGCTTACTTCAAGGTGTAACATATACAACTGTGCTGTCATCCATTATAGCAGTATAATAGTTTTTCGTAATGCCTTTCATGAACTGCTGATTTAGAAGTGTAAGCCTAACTTCTGAAGGAACTTATCAGTCTCAGGCTGGGGAAGTATTGCTTAACTGGAAAACATCAGTCCCGGACTCTCTGTGCTACTTAGAAAAAAGAAACCAAGTTTCATTTCTCTTTTAGATAGTGCTAGAATCCTGCCCTCTGAAGTCATTAAAGTGTATTTGCAAGAAGAAACAAACAAACAAACAAAAGCCATGTTTCATCTGGTTCTCTGAAGGGCTAATGCTAATCAGCAATGAATCTTGGAAGGAAGTATTGAATTTTGCAGCTTGTGGAGATTAAGTTTGAAGCAAGGAATTACTGAGAGAGATGATGGAGATTTTGCTAAATTAAAAACATAACAAAAGTCAGACAAATTCATAGTAAAGCTGGGAAATAAAACCAATCATTATTCAAAGTCCCCCTTTTAAGCTCCATCCACACATTGAATTTTGGTTTAAGGGTCTCTGGTTGGAACAGAGGGTTGCTTGAGTGAGTTTAGAAGGTGGCATCTGTTTAAGTAACAGATGTCTGTGTCACCGAGGTGCTATGTTCCCACTTTTTATATATGGGGAAATTGCTGCTGACAGAGTTTTATTGTCTTTATGCAAATGAAAATACCATATTCTTCTCCTTAAAGGGTTCCTCTTCCTGATGTGAATCTACAACAACCATAAAGGACTTCAACATCATCATTTATATATATATATATATATATATATATATATATATATATATGAATCTGATAAAGTTCTTATGAGCTATCAATTATGCATGAAATGAGGTTTGGAATTACAGGCATACTTGCTGCTATTTAAAGAGCCCCCACTGGGTTGAAGCAAATTGAGCAGGGTAAGAGGTGGTGCTGCTAGCTGGCCCTTCACCTGCTGTGGCACTGACGGAAGAGAGACCAGGAGAGGCACTAGCATCACCATGCAACCCCCCCTCCCCCCAACACACACACCCCTGCAGCTAGCTCTAAGGGTTTGGGGCAAGGCTGCCTTAGGGAATGATTTTAACTTCATTCATTTGGTTGTCACTTTTTAGAAATCTCTTTGCTCCTTTTATTTTTCAGGACAGATAAGAGAAAGTAGAGCCATCCAAAAACACAATGTTGAAAAATGAAATTAACCATCACAAATATTCTGGTGACAAGGTGGGAAGTATACATGGTGAATGGTTGTCTACAGAAATACAGTGATTATCTATTAAGAGAAGTACTCGTGCAGTTGTTTGGGTTGCACACTGGACTACTAATTTCTTTCAAAATGCCATTTTTACTTAAAAGTACAAGAGAGACAAACTGTCGAAAGTCAGATGTGGGTATCTGGGAGACATTAAGAAAATGAGTATCTGTCACTTTTGAGAAAAACAACTGCCTGTATTTGCTGTCAGTGATAAAATTTAAACTTTCACTTGAAAACTTGTATCCATCACCATGAGCTTGGCAGCTTCCCAATATTTAGAGACTTTTCTAATGAGACTGGAGATATAATTAATAAGTGTGATTTTTGATATTGTACAATGAAATGTGTCAACATTTATGAAATTTCATAACTCTGTGAACCAATATTTTTCAGATCATCAATGGGTAATGTTATAGAATCACACATGGTAAAAAGATCCTTTCAAAGTGCAAGATAGGCTAATGGACTATAAAGTAACAGAGTGAGAAAAGTTCATTGATACAAGGTTTCAAATTCCATACACAGCAACCCTTTCAAAAAACTACTTGTTGAATTTTGGTGTACTATCAAGAAAGAGTATTTATAATTATCTGGAAATGCAATTAAATTTCCCTTACTTTTCTAACTGCATACCTGTCTGATGCCAGATGTTCCTCATATGTTCCTGGGGAAAACAACAACCAACAGAATAAATGCAGAAGCAGATATGGGGCTCCAACTATCTTCTATTAAGCCAAACATTAATGAGATTTATACTCAGGTCTCTAGAGACTGTTTATTGAATCGACTGGCATAGTAAAATAAATCTGGAAAGCCTTTTGTTAAAATTATGTTCTCTTGGATAATTATAGATACTAAAGTGATTTAAGAGCTTGTGAAGGGGCGCCTGAGTGGCTCAGTCAGTTAACCATCTGCCTTTGGCTCAGGTCATGATCTCAGGGTCCTGGGATGGAGTCCCACATCAGATTCCCTGCTCAGTGAGAAGTCTGCTTCTCCCTTTCCTTCTGTACCTACCCCCCAACCCCAGATCATGCTCTCTCTCTCTCTCACAAATAAATAAATAAAATTTTTTTAAAAAAAGATTTTATTTATTTATTTGACAGAGAAAGACAGTGAGAGAGGGAATACAAGCAGAGGGTGTGGGAGAGGGAGAAGCAGGCTTCCCGCTGAGCAGAGAGCCTGATGCAGGGCTCAATTCCAGGACCCTGGGATCATAAGCTGAGCCGAAGGCAGACACTTAATGACCATGCCACCCAAGCACCCTTAAATAAATAAGATCTTAAAAAAAAAAAAAAAAAAAAGCTCATGAAGAGTCCCAAATTTCCTAAGAAACATTGATTCTATATCCATGGAAATCATGTCATTATGATAGACCAAATATTCCTAGTTATCAGCAGCCTTGTACCTATGAGGTCAAATGAACATTAAGGCTCTACCTAGCTCATTAAGCATATTTCAGAACCTTAGCATACCGTCTTCTGGATCCTACACCACCAGTGTTTCTGAAGCTATCAGAGTGTTTTTCACGTATGTTTGTGAATCAAGTAAGTCTGCCAGGAGCCTCTTGTCCTTCACGTAGCTCAACCCAGTGCTCATATGGTTCATGCTTTCCCTCAGGCTAATGGACTTAATGTCATTGGCATCAAGTTGTATCAGTCACCACTTGCTCTGAGAAAGCTAGGACAATGTTGTTTTCCCTAGGAAATGGAAATGTAATGAGGATCCCAGAAAGGACTATGAGTTATGAAATTTCGGGTAAGACCTGCTGCCTGTTTAAGGCCATGAAGGAGAAAAGAGATGGTGGTCTCTGAGGAAAGCTGGACACTAGTGGAGGAGACCAGGTTTAGGGTCTAGCTTATCATCTGGCAGAATATGGGTGGTGGGAAGGAGAAGGAGATGAGGTAAGGAGCTGAGCTTCCACAAAGAGAAAGCTCTGTTAGGAACATAGTTTGTGAAAATGTTCTGGTAACATAAAATTGGTCACAGAAAGATATAGTTCCCATGACTTCAAGATGTCCCTAAAGCCACTATAAAGCCACTACAGTCAGAGGAGAGGATGAGACTCAAGGGTCTAATGTTTCTCCCTTGTCATGACTTACCATTCCTGCTGACTCTGCTTTACATCAGAAGTTAACAGAACAATGTTTAGTGAGTGACGCTTCGCAGGGAAGAGAGTTTTCTTGACTCAGTGAGGTACATTTAATGTTGGAAATTTAAGAGGCAGGTTGAAGTAAGCAAGAATTTCAGAATTCCTAACTCCTGAAAATAGCTGCCAAACCCACTCACTCTGAGGCAATTGCCTGATCTGAAGATTGAACCATTTTTCTCTATTTCTCCTACTTTCAATTTTTTTCATTTTTAAAGTCAATTTATGGGAAAGAAGCCTCTGAAGGTTAAGAGTCTCAGAAAATGCCCCTCAAGAACTCACATAAACTGCTGGGACCCTTTGTACTTCCTACTGGCTGCAAGTGTTTATAGATAATAAACTTGAATATTTCAGAAAACACAACACTCATTATGAAAACAAGGATGATGAGATAAGATTTTTATCATGACTCAAAATTATTTTGAATTATAAATGCTGAAATTTATCTCCATTACTATAGACTAGTGTGATTTAATAATCCTCAGAAATCAGTTTTCAGAGACAGTTATCAGACTCAAATTAGGGTGTTGGAATTGAAGGAGGTAGAATATACCAAACGTCTCATAAAAAATATGTGTAAGTCAGTATTATGGCTATAATTGATATGAACCTTCATCTAAAAATGGTGAAGCTCACATGTCATCTCCATTTTGTGGGGGGGGAACTATTTATAGATGTCATTAGAATGGTCATCATTAGTCCTGTGTTTTCCCAGATAACCTAAAAATGAGAGAGGGACAGCACATACCCAAAATGGAATGCCAAGTGAGCCATCTGAAAACTTAGTCACATATCTCTGACTAGAATTGAGCAGCTAGAAACACTTCATACATCTGGGTGCAGAGATACAGAGAAAACCTGTACTATCTCTCCCATCATCATCATCATCATCATCATCAATCCACTCCATTTCTGTCTTCAAGAAAACAGCCCATGAGTCTTGCCTGGATATTATGGAGGCAGGCGGTCACAGAGCAGCATAGAAAGTGAAGTGATGTGGATGTGATAGTGAGAGAAAACTAAGAGCCCATGACAGGGCAATCATGGTAAGGGGTGTGATCACACCTAGAGTAGGGGCAGAAAGCTCAGGTCAGAGGTCAGGTGCTCACTTGCTTCAGTCAAGCCTAGATCACAAACCCTTGGACCTGAATGAACAGGCAGGTGTTTGGGGACCCTCCAGTTCATGGAGAGCAAATATTTCTTATGGTACGCTAATATCATTTGATGGATAATGTATCTGGCACTCTGTAGTAAAGCAGATTTCTAAGCTAAGTTTAGGTCGAGGGGGAGAAGTTTGTAATTCATTTGCAATATCTGCATTGGGTATGACAAGGGTGATCATAACCAAAGGTGTTCACCACTCGAGCTCTGTGTGATTCTGAGTAGCCTGCTAAATGTGACTACCTCTCACTTCCACATTTTCAGGTTCTAAGGGCACCTTGATGCTTGGTGACATTGCCTGCTGTAAGAGGTTGGCATATGTATGACAATTCCTGGCAGGGGGACTTCTATCTCTTCTTGTCCTTTCATCTCTAGAAGACAGGAGAATTCAAGTCTCTATGTTCATTATTCTCACAATCCTCTTCACTGGTCATGTTCCCAGAGTAATTTTCCTAAGACTATGCCAGAAATGTCTTCCATCAGTCTCTGTATTCTCCCAAATGAAGGACATAGACAAAAACTAAGCCATTTGTAAGGGAGAGAGTTTTCCATGGGACTATTCCCCTGGGCCACTTAGATCCTATAATAGTTCAAATGAAATGACAGCCAAATAACTTCTTTATTTGTTGCCTTCCCTTGACTAGCCACCAGAATATGAACAGTTTTTCAGGAAACCCGAGTTAAAAATTGCTTGTTCCCTCTATTTATATTGCATTTTAATGTAATTGGTTGCTTTACCCCATTTGTTTCAGGGTGGTGACACAGCTCTGGGGGCCTGGCGATGATGAAGTGAATGAGGAGGGAGAGAGAAAGAGAGCACACACATGAAAAACCCCATCAGCAATACTTTCTCTTATTTATAGTGACAACCCCAAGCAAAATATAAAAATATATTTAGGGAGATGACAGCTTTGTTGCTTCTTGATCACAAACCAGCACTTACGAGTTCACTTTTGTGAGCAGATAAAAAGGGCTGCATCTTGATAAAGCAGGGAAAGGAAAAAAGAGAGAAACCGGGAGAAGGACAATCTGTCCTAGACAAAACCAGTACAAACACCGATATGCTAAATGCCAGGGAGATTCTCAAATTACTGCCTGTGGGTGTCCTGGACTGCAGGTGGATTAAAAACCTCTTCCTATCCATAAAGGAAGATGCCAGGAAGGCGAGAAGCCTTTACACTTGCCTTCTAGTACTAGATTTACGTTTGATAACAATGTTTAATTTATCTCATGTCAAAAAAAGAAAGAAAGGGGGAAAAAGGGTGCATGAAAGTATTTGAGGCATTACTTATTCCTGTGTCTTTAAGTAGAGGTGGTTGGCAACTCATAAATGGGTCCATGTTTGAACAACTCAATATAAATATGCTCTGTGCTAAGCCCCAGTGGTACAATGATAAGAAAGATACATACTTTGCTCACAAGAAACTTGCTGCAATGGAACCAAATATTTAGAAGTTGATTTGAAACTTACAGTGCCTTCTCCTTAGAGATAAATATGTTAAATGCGGTAGTTGGTATTCAGGTCCCAATCCCTTTGTTCTGGAATATTACTCCAATAAGGCTATTTCAAATTTTCTTTCACTAGCACTGTTACCTTTTTTTCCTGTGGTGGGAAAAATGCATTTTGAGCTCCAGTGTAGGATACAGGAAGTACTTTCCTAAAAGAACCCATTTAAATACCTGACTTCTCTGGTATGAAGTCATTTGACAAGAGAGGAGAGCTCCAGAAGAGGTGAAAGGCAGAGGCTCCCTGCTTGTAGAGATGTAAACAGCGACCCCTTGCCCCATGCATGAGCACCTAACAGCACCAGTTCTGAATTCAGCTGATGGTATTTCATCATTGCTTTGGACACGCTTCTCTGGTTCTGTCCTACTTATCCATGCCCACTGGTTCGTCTAACCTAACTAGTTTTGAGAGCACATGCAATTTTACATAAATACCTTTTCCCATGCAGGACTATGTCCCACTACCTCCAGCCCAGCCTCGTTTCTGCTTTGATTCGTCTCCTCTTCCTGTCTCAGCACTTCCACTCTGGCTGACTCTTAGTCTGAAGACCCAGTCTCTCTGAGCCTGCCTTTCCCCCACTTTAGCTTACCTTGGTTATGGGTGAAGCATGTTCCTTGATATGTGGTTCTGCCTTCCAGAAATCATCCCTTTACCACCTTCCTCGACCCCTAGATACAGAAATGAAGAGAATGAAGAGGGGGAAAAGAGATATTTATGGGCTCTGGTTAAGTCTTACTAACTATATAATTGATTAAGGGAGCTACCTCTATAAGTCAGACCACACCTCCACCGCCATCAGCCCGGCCAGCTGATCTGAAATGAGATACTTTGGTTGATACTGGGATGGATCACTAAATCCCCAGCTACCTTTCTGAATAGAACACTTGTCATTAGTGTTAATTCATGGGTCTGGTGGTAGTGGTTCTCACATCTTGCTCTATTAGAATCATCTCAGAGCTTTCAAAGATCCTGAACTCCAGACTGAGTGTAAATCCAAATCTCCAGGAGTAGGACCATAGTTTTCCTTAAATGTTCCCAGATGATTTCAAGAAGCAACCAAGTTTGAGAACCAATGGCCGGGCAGAAGGAGCAGCGGAAATGGAAACATTGTGGGGAATGAATTATGTGGACTTTCAGAAGGACTGGGTTCAAGATCTCTGCACCTCAATAACTTTGTTACTTTGGTAGGTCATTACACCTCTCAGACTTCTTTTCATTAGTCATAAAATGGGATTAATTATAACTGCTCATACTAGCCCTCAGACTCTAAGGAATATTTGGATGATCACAGTCTTTTGTAGTTATGGAAGCACTTTCCAAATGATAACATATGGTTTGAATGCAAATTATTATTAATAGAACATCATAATATGGTAAGGCAGATTTTCAGACTCTCTAATCTCTCATTCCATTCAGTCACCATTGGCAAATTTGGAAGCTACATGAAGTATGATTGGCACACTCTCTCCAACTACATTTTTGGCTACTCTCTCCTCTATTTGTACTTATGACATGATTCCTAGTGTCATTCACTGACTGCCTAGGGCCATAGACATAGTAGCCATTTTGTCTGTTTTCAACATATTCAGGATGGTGAGAAGAAGAAGGTGATTTGGGAAGCCAAAAGCTAAACTTTAACCCAGAATTTGGTGAATAGAAAAGTGTACTGTATTTACTAAGATTTCAAGAACAAAAGTACTGTTCTCATTATTGGAATTACGCTGTTATTTCCAGTATAGTATTGTCTTTTTTTTCTGACTGGAAGTTTAATCTTCATGTCACCTATCACCTCTTTCTTCTGTCTTGGATTCTTCTGCAGTTGCTTAATATCTTGACATGATTCCTACACATTTTATGCTTATAGCTTGTGTTAAGCCTTTTCACGCAGAGACTAATTACTGTATTTCTAATTTTGAGTAAGGCCCTAGCCTCCACTGACAGCTATTTTGTTGGCATGTTGGTTTTGGACTCACAATACCTCTACATTATGATTAGCACAGGGATAATATTCTTTTCCTCTAACATACTGTATTATTTGTGCTCTGATACTGTTCAGTTATTATCAACTCTTATCTTTGCTCCTTTATCTATTAAAATATTTAATGATCTCTTACAGGATGATAATGGTATGAGTCTTTGCTAGGGATACTCTTGGGTGTATCATACTTTAAATCAAAGGAAGGATTGTCTAAAAGTGAAAAACGAGGACTGCTGGGAACAAAATTAAACCACATGAGAGTTTATAAAGTCTATCTCTGTGTAGAAATGGCTCCTGACCTGACCCCTCTGTCCCCTCTCTTACATATTCTTCTCTATTCACCTCATAAATACCTCATTTCCCCTCAATTCTTCTCCCAATATATGAGATAAAGTGATATCATATGTGAGTAATATTTACTTCCCTGGAAATAGTATAACAACATCAAGACTACCAAAACAAGAACTGAAGTCAAATATATAATATTTGTTTATAACTTAATGAAAACTTTAAAAAACTTGTAAAGAAAACTAGAAATTTTGTTTGTAGAACCTGATACAAATTTTGAAACAGAGAAATATAATTTTCACTCTGTGACATAAGATTGAAATTTTAAAACATATAAAATCCTGCCAAGTTAATTTAAAAGTTCAGTGTAATCTCAACAAAAATTTAAGTTAAGTTTGAGATGTTATAACTTAAAGAGTCTAAATTTCATATCAGTGAACAATCAAGTAAAGATAGCCAATGCTGTGGGGCGCCTGGGTGGCTCAGTGGGTTAAAGCCTCTGCCTTCGGCCCAGGTCATGATCCCAGGGTCCTGGGATTGAGCCCCACATCGGGCTCTCTGCTCCACAGGGAGCCTGCTTCCCCCTCTCTCTCTGCCTTGTCTCTCTGCCTACTTGTGATTTCTGTCTATCAAATAAATAAATAAAATCTTAAAAAAAAAAAAAGATAGCCAATGCTGGATCACTGGGGTGACTTAGTCGGTTAAGCATCTGCATTTGTCTCAGGTCATAATCTCAGGGTCCTGGGATTGAGCCCCAAGTCAGCCTCCCTGTTCTGTTTCTCCCACCTCCTCTGCCCCTCCCCACTGTCCATGTGTGCTCTCTCTTTTTCAAATAAATAGATAAGGTCTAAAAAGAGAGAGAGAGAGCCAATGCTATTTTTTTAAAAAAAGATCAATAATAAGGAACCCTTTTGCCTGATCACAAACCATGTAGTAATTCCTTAATAATATGAAATAGAATGGTGTTAAGATTCAACCAATAGATCAGACCCGAACAAAGTGAACAACCCTTCTGACAGATATTAGCCAATGGAGCATTTAGTATATGGATACTGATAGCATAAATGAGTAAATAATGCTTGGTCAGACATGAGGGTGGGGAACAAGTAAGGTCCCCAGCTTATGTACCAAAAAATTTCAGGTGGATTAGGAATTAAAGCAAATAACAAAATCGTATCAGAATTAGGAGAAAAAAAGAATATCAATAACTATCTGATCTAAGTGTGAGGAAGAACACCCTAGGCACAATGGTTATGAAGGAAATCACAGCCCGAAGAGCTAGCAATAGATTTGACTACTTAGAAATAAAATTCTTTGTCATATACAAGTTTAAAGACAAAAGACATATTGGAAAAATATTTGAAACATTCATGATAAATGATAAGGGCCATCAATCTATAATACCTTCATACAAATTGACAAAATGAAAAAATCCTTAAGCCCAATAGAAAAATGGTCACAATAACATAGCAAGCAATTCTTAGGAAAGGGAATGCAAATGTCTAATAAATGCACAACATACACTTAGCTTAACCAATAATTCAAGCATTAGGCCACAGGAAACTATTTCTTACACGTAAGAGTGTAAAAGATAAAAACAATCTAAAATCAACACTTAGAAGATGGTTAAGTGTGAAAACTGATACAACCTCTAGTGGGAAATAGTCTGTCATAATGTTCAGAGTGCCATAATAGTTCTTATCTTTGTGTATTAATTCCATGTCTGCAGGGCCATTCTGAAACAATCAGGTATATACTTAATTTATTATGGTATATCACAGGTAAGTTTAATGTAAATGCAATAATTCAAAATGTCCAGAAATTGGGGGAAGATTGAAAATGTTACACATCCACATAAAGCTTAAGTCACTAAGTTATGTTTGCAAAGAATAATATGCAGAAGTGCTCATAAAGTATCAAATGGAAATAAAATATGATGCACAGTGGGATAACAAGATACAACAGTTATCCCACCATATGATCATATTTAACCATTGTTTGTGTAGTCAGGGCACTTCCAAGTGCATCATACATTTGACCCCTATTTGGTAGGAAGAGGAAGCATCACTTGCCTTTTTGGTCTGATGAAGAAATGGACTCAAAGCTGAGGTTTTATCATTATAGGCTCAGTACTTTTTCCCTCAGGTTGGTAATACATACAAAGAGCTACTTAAAAAACAATTATAGGATGAGTTAATTTTCTGAAATTGTTCCTAAGTTCCTCATACCATTAAATAAAAGTTAGTATGTTTTTTGAGTTGTTAGTATGTACCAGGCTTTTCCCTGGCCACGGAGATGCACTGGTGAATAAGAACAAGAGGTTTTGTTTATCTTAGAATGTAATACTAAGGAAAAGAATATGTAGGCCAAGAACAAATACACAAGTAAACAATACAATGCTGGACTTCACTAAGTGCTAAGGAGAAAAAAAAAAAAGTGCTTGGTGGAGAATAGGGTTTATGGAGGGACTGGGGAAAGGTTTTATTAGAGTGGTCAGGGAAGTCTGCCAGGAGGAGGAATACTTGAGCAGAGACTTGAATTGTAGAGAGGAGGCAGCCGTGGGAAGATCTGGAGAAAGGGGATTCTTGGCAAAGGGAATAAGTATCATGTAAGAGTGCCCTGAAGCAGAAAAGAGCTTAATGTAAAACCCAGTGTCTTAGGGTTCTCCTGAGAAATGGAACCAATGGGAGATAGATACACAAACACACGTGCACACAGATGAACACAGACATATACCTGTATAACATATACAATTGGCTCTGGTAATTATGGAGGCTAAGAAGTCCCAAGATATGTAGTCAGCTAGAGACCCAGGAGAGATAAGTGTCATTTTCATTCATAAACATCCTTACAGACACAACCAGGATAACGTTTGATCAAATATTGGGGCATCCTATGGCCCAGTCACCTTGTCACATGCAATTAACCATCATACCCAGTGAGATGAGAGCATGATGAGCAAGGGGGTGAGTGTTACGGGATTGGAGAAGAATGCCTGGGTCAGATAATTCAGGGTTGTATAGGCAGTGGTGTAGAATCGATCATGATCAGTATAGGATCAGTGTAGGTCCTATAGGAAGGCACTGTTGGGAGGAGGTCATTGAGAGGACATGACCACTGCCCATTAGCCCATGAACTGGACCCGGTCCTCTGTTCCCATCTAGGAGCCACTTCAAGTCATATCCTTGAGAGAATAATGCATTATTCAGATCGTCTGGATGGTACATGTGACAGGACCCTATTAAAGCCTTGATATAAACTCCAAGGATTCTAGTGGGAGGGTATGGTGATCTATTTATTTGTTTTATGGCTGTCCTTGCATATAAGTACCATTTCCCTATAAAAAATAGCCATCTAATTGAGTGGCTTGCCTCTTTCTATGGTCTCTCTCTACACTTCACACACACGGGACAGTTTTGAGTCTTACCCAAGAAACTCAATGTTGTAAACCAATAGGCACTCTGAGGAAATGGAACTGGAACTGACCACAGATCAATTGCACAGAAGATGTAGGATCCATACTGACAGAGGGGTGGAGAAGAACATAATGTCAACCCGAACAGTAAGATCATGATATAAAACAGATTTATATTATGACTGATATGAAAGCTTTTTGTTCATTTGGTTATTCTATTCATTGTTAGGGAGTGGAGCTGAAATAACTTTTGCCAGTAGTACCTTTAAAACTAACATTTTAGACAAGTTAAGTATAATCAATGTGAAGCTCATTTTTAGAATCTTTTTTCTTTTATCATACTATCTTATGTTTAATAGCATAAAGAACTCAGGAACAGTTCCAGAAAATTGAAAACCATCTAAATTAAAAGTATCAAAAATCATTTATACTTTAAAATTAACAATCAAAAGTTTAACCATAGAAGGCAAGTGGACAATAATGTCAAATCTTATCAGTATTGTGCGGCTAATGATGAATGCAACTGGACTGATCACAAATTTAAAAAAATAAAATATTTATTATGAAAGAGTAAATACAAATCTGAAATCTTAGCAACGCAACATAAATGAACAAAAAAAATTCTGTTAGATTTCAGTGTTTGGTCTATTTAATTTTATTACAGCTAAACTCATCTCTTCCCTGTGAGCAGATTGCAACATAAATTGATATTTATGACATTTTATTACTGTTCTTAGTTCAGTGTTAAGAAAACATCTGAAAATGCTTTGTTATTTATTCCTTTTGAGATAGGTATGAAAGAAGTCAGGTTTTCTGTTGTAACTTTGTTCTGTTTTTTTGTTTTGTTTGGCTTTTTTTTTTTTTTAATTGCTTTCTCTTAACTTCTTGTTGTATGCCAAAGTTTAACTGACTGGGAGGAAAAAAAAAATATTTCCTATTTAACCCAAATACTGGGGCCCATATTCAACCACCCTGGCTACTTTCTGCTTCCTTTTCCTCTTAACATCTGAATTGTCCACCTTGCAGAAATCCAATTCTGGACCAGTTCAGCTCTTGCTTTCTCTGTTTCCTTCTTCCTGCTATTGGAAAGTGACCCGTATACCCTGAGTTCAGGATCTTCAACTTCTGCTGGGCTTCTAATGCTGTAAATAATGCTGAACATTCTTCGCCAGCATCTTGTCTTTCCCAGGTCATTTCCCTCAAGACCCCTGCTCAGCATTCTGCCTCACACTCTGCCTTTGGCACAGAAAACAGATGCCTTCCTAAGTGTCCTCATTTTTTTTTTTTTTTTTTATTTCTCCCGATCCACTCTGGCCTTAATACTCACTAAATTATCCCCACAGCCTCCCATCCTTGCCACACCTCATACCCCAGTGTAGAAGGGGTTTCTGGGTCATCTGAGCTGCTTTCCCCTCCTCTGCCTACATGTCTGCTACCTGCCAACCCAGCTAGATGCAATCAAACATACTTCTCCCATGATCTTTTCCTCCCTGTCATCTTCAACTTTTTCTCTGGATATACTTCAATCTCTTTTATCTAAAAAAATTAATTAATTAATTAATAACATGGGAAATCTGGGTGGCTCAGCCAGTTAAGCATCAGACCCTTGATGTCAGCTCAGTCAACTCAGGTTGGTGGGATTGAGCCCTGTATGGGGCTCTGTGTTCAGGATGGAGTCTGCTGGAGAATCTCTCTCTCCCTCTGTCCCTCCCCCTGCTCATGAGCATGCTCATCTCTTTCTAAATAAATAAGCAAATAAATGAAATCTTAAAAAAAAAATTAGCAATAACAACAAAGCCCAAACATATACCTCCCCTCACTATTAAGCAATATCTCTCTCCTTTTCACAGACAAGCTTCTTAGCAGAGAAACCCATACTGATTATCTCCCTTTCCAGAGATCTCTGCTTGCTTTTGTCTGGGACTCCACATACCGTTTCACCAAAATTGCTTTACTAGCATCATTAATGCAATTCCATTGAGCAACCTTCATCAGCCTGGGACATATAGACATTTAAAGAGTTAAAGGAGGAATATGAACCTATAAAAGTTGTTGAGAAGGATCCTCCAGGATGGTAGGAGGAAAGTGATAGACCAGTGTTACATAAAACTCAAGGGAAAAGAAGTGTCAGCAAAGAGAAAGCAAGCAACATGATCCGTGACTGCAAAATGACTTTTTTAAAAAAAAGAATTGGTACCCGTTCAGTGGAATAGCATTAATGTAAAGAATTATTAGATCACTATATTATATACGTGAAACTAATACAACACTGAAACTAAACCATTTCTCTTCACATTTATAGACACTCTTGTCGACTATCTGCTTCCATGTAGCAATCTTCCTATGACTTCTAAGTACTGACTGTAATCGTTGCTACCTTCTTCAGGTCCAGAACCTTCTAACTACGGTGATCATATGATAAAATGTCCTGATTTGGGTTCTTTTAAGAGTGAAAGGGGACACTATTAATAACTTCACTGTGATAACAAGCATAGACTAGGACTCTCCCTAGCAAACAAGTCATATGATTACTTTATTTAAAACCAGCTGACATTCTCAAAATATTAAACATAAAGTTACCCTGAGACCCAACAGTGACACTCCCAGGTGGCATTTTTATGTTCACATAAAAACTTGAACATAAATGTTCATAATGTCATTTTTCATAATGGTCAGAAAGTGGAAGCAACCCAAATGTGCATTAGCTGATGAATGGGTAAACAAAATACAGTATATCCAGACAATAGGATATTATTCAGCCATAAAGCATAATGAATACTGATACATGTTACAATATGGGTGAACCTTGAAAGCATTATGTTCAGTGAAAGAAACCAGACACAAAGGTTACATGACATATGATTCTATTTATATTAAATGTCCATAGTAACCAAATTCATAGAGATGTGTATTTGTTGTTCCCCAGAGGCTTGGGCAAGGGAGTGACTGGTAACAGGTATGGGGTTACTTTATGGGACAATGAAAATGTTCTGGAGGGTGCCTGGGTGGTGTAGTTGGTTAAGCCACTGCCTTTGGGTCAGGTCATGATCCCGGAGTCCCGCATTGGGCTCCCAGCTCCGCAGGGAGTCTGCTTCTCCCTCTGACCGTCTCTCTTCCCATGCTCTCTCTCACTCTTCCTCTCTCACATAAATAAATACAATCTTAAAAAAAAAAAAAAAAAAGTCCTGGAATTAGGTAGTGGTAATGTCACAACCACTTTGTGGATATACTAAAAACTCCTGAACTATCCACTTTAAAAGGGTCAATTTTATTTTATTTTTAATTGTTTTATCTTTTGTTTTTTATTTTAATTCCAGTGTAGTTAACAGTGTTATATAAGTGTCAGGTGTACAATGTAGTTATTCAACAATTCTATACATTACACAGTGCTCATCATGGTAAGTGTATTCTCAATTCCCTTCCCCTATTTCACCCATTCCCCACCCATCTCCTCTCTGGAAACCATCAGATTTTCTCTATAGTTAAGAGTCTATTTCTTGGTTTGTCTTTCTCTCTCTCTTTAACTTTCCTCATTTGTTTTGTTTCTTAATTTCCACAAAATCATACAGTATTTGTCTTTCTCTGACTTACTTGGTATTATACTCTCTATGCCAGTACCATGCTGTCTTGGTGATCACAGCTTTGTAGTAAAGCTTGAAATCAGGTAACATGATGCCCCCAGTTCTGTTTTTCTTTTTCAACATTTCCTTAGGAATTCGGAGTCTCTTCTGATTCCATACAAATTTTAGGATTATTTGCTCCAGCTCTTTGAAAAATGCCAGTGAAATTTTGATCGGAATGGCATTAAAAGTATAGATTGCTCTAGGCAGTAGAGACATTTTAACAATGTTTATTCTACTGATCCAAGAGCATGGAATGGTCTTCCATCTTTTTGTGTCTTCTTCGATTTCTTTCATGAGTGTTCTGTAATTCCTTGAGTACAGATCCTTTACCTCTTTGGTTAGGTTTATTCCCAGGTATCTTATGGTTCTTGGTGCTATAGTAAATGGAATCGATTCTCTAATTTCCCTTTCTGTATTTTCATTGTTAGTGTATAAGAAAGCCACTGATTTCTGTACATTGACTTTGTATCCTGCCACATTACTGAATTGCTGTATGAGTTCTAGTAGTTTGGGGGTGGAGTCTTTTGGGTTTTCCATATAAAGTATCATGTCATCTGCGAAGAGAGAGAGTTTGACTTCTTCATATACTCTCTAGCTCCATCCATGTTGTTGCAAACGGCAAAGATTTCATTCTTTTTTATGGCTGAATCATATCTATCACATACACATACACACACACCGCCATATCTTCATCATAAATAAATATACACACACATATATCTATTGACAGACACTTGGGTTGCTTCCATATCTTGGCTATTATAAATAATCCTGCAATAAACATAGGGGTACATATATCCTTTTGAATTAGTGCTTTTGTATTATTTGGGTAAATACCCAGTAGTGCAATTACTGGACATAGGGTAGTTCTATTTTTCACAGTGGCTGCACCAGTTTGCTTCCCCATGAACAGTGCAAGAGGGTTCCTTTATCTCTACATCCCTGCGGGTACCTGTTGTTTTCTTGTATTTTGATTTAAGCCATTCTGACAGGTATGAGGTGATATCTCATTGTAGTTTTGATTTGCATTTCCCTGATGATGAGTGATATTGAGCATCTCATGTGTCTGTTGCCCATCTAGATGTCTTCTTTGGAGAAATGTCTGTTCATATCTTCTGCCCAGTTTTTAATTGGATTATTTGCCTTTTTTGTGTTGAGTTATATATGTTCTTTATGTATTCTGGATACTGCCCTTACCAGATATGTTATTTGCAAATATCTTCTCCTATTCAATAGGTTGCCTCTTACTTTGTTATTTCCTTCACTGTTCAGAAGGTTTTTATTTTGGTGTAGTCTCAATAGTTTATTTTTGCCTTGGTATCCCTTGCCTTAGGAGACATATCTAGAAAGATGTTCTTGTGGCCAACATCAGGGAAATTACTGCCTGTGCTCTTTCCTAGGATTGTTAGGTTTCAGCTCACCCTTAGGTCCTTAATCCATTTTGAATTTATTTTTGTGTATGGTGTAAGAACATGGTGTGGTTTCATTCTTTTGTATCCAGATATCCCCCTTGTCAAAAAGACTCTTTCCCATTGGATATTCTTGCCTCTTTTGTCAAAGATTAATTGACCATACAGTTGTGGGCTTATTTCTGGGCTTTCTATTCTATTTCATTGACTCAACTGTCATTTTTTTTGTGCCACTACCATACTGTTTTGATTGCTACAACTTTGTGATATAACTTGATGACTAGAATTGTGATACCTCCAGTTTTGTTTTTTCTTTTTCAAGATTGCTTTGGCTATTTGTGGTCTTTTGTGGTTGCATACAAATTTTAGGATAGCTTTTTCTAGTTCTTTGGAAAATGCTATTGGTATTTTGATAGGGATTGAACTAAATATGTAGATTGCTTTTGGTAATATAGCTATTTTAATAATACTTGTTCTTCCAACCCATGAGCATGGAATGTCTTTCCATTTCTTTGTGTCATCTTCAATTTCTTTCATCAATGTTTTATAGTTTTCAGACTACAGGTCTTTCACCTCTTTGGTTAAATTTATTACTAGGTATTTTTATTAGATGTGGTATAGTTGTAAATGAGATTGTTTTCTTAATTTCTCTTTCTGCTGCTTCATTATTAGTATATAAAAACGTGATGGATTGGGTGCCTGGGTTGCTCAGTCAGTTAAGCAGCTGCCTTCAGCTCAGGTCATGATCCCAGGGTCCTAGGATGAAGCCCTGAAGCCCTGCATCAGGCTTCTTGCTCAGTGGGGAGTTTGCTTCTTTCTCTGCCTCTGCCTGCCACTCTGCCTGCTTATGCTCGCTCGCTATCTCTGACAAATAAATAAATAAAATCTTAAAAAAAAAAGAAGAAATGGATTTCTGTATATTGATTTTATACCCCGTGATCTTACTGAATTCATTTGTTAGTTCTAGTTGTTATTTGGTAGAGTCTTTAGGGTGTTCTATGTAGAGTATCATGTCACCTGCAAATAGTGAGAGTTTGACTTCTTCCTTACTGATTTGGATGCTTTCTATTCCTTTCTCTTATCTGATTGCTGTAGCTAAGACTTCCAGTACTATGTTGAATAAAAGTGGTGAGAGTGTACATCCTTGCCTTGTTCCTGACCTTAGGGAAGAAACTCTCAAATTTTTACTATTGAGTATGATGTTAGCTATGAGATTTTAATATATACAGTCTTTATTATGTTGAAGTATGTTGCCTCTAAACCTACTTTGTTGAGAGTTCGTATATGAATGGATGTTATACTTTGTCAAATGCTTTTTCTGCATCTAATGAAATGATCATATGATTTTTATCTTTTCTCTGTTTGATGTGATGATGTATCACACTGATTTGTGAGTAAAATTATAAAAGGGACAATTTTATTGTGTGTTCATTATATCTCAATAAAAATAAATCTTAACAAATAGTCCTTCCTACATTAGTGTCCCACATCCAATTACCAGATTAAATTCCCATTTCTTACCTCATTGAATGGCACCATCCTCTGTACAGATTATAAAGCCTAAAATCTGGAAATCATTGTTTACATTTTTCTTCTCTCCCTGAATTCAGTGACAAGATCTTTTAATTTGACATTTTAAATCTCTTGGGATTCCTCATCTCTCCACCTATAGTGTCCCATTTTAAATCCACATCCTTTAGTACCTTCTTAACACTTACCATCATTCATTCACTCATCAAATAGTCATTAAATGCCTATTATATGACAGATTCTATTCTAGGTACATGTCATGCATAAAGGAAAAAAATGTAGAAATATTTGTTCTTGAGAAGCCCATATTCTAGCTGTCAGAGAGCAGTATAAACATAAAATATAATAAGTAAGTACATTATTATATGATATAAGGTAGTAAGTGCTATAGAATAAAACAGAGTAAGGGTAGACCAAGAGTGCTGGTGGGTAAGGGATTGCTATTTAAGATAGGGAGCTCAAGGAAAGTCTTATAAAAATGTTTCATTTGGGTAAAGACTTAAATGAGGTGAAGGTATAGTGCATCTAGAGGGATACATGGAGATATCTGGAGGGAAAAGATTCTCAGAAGATGAAACAATTGATACAAAAATACTTAAGAGGAAATACATCTGGAGAATTTGAGGACTGACTAGGAAGGAGGCCAGAATGGCTGAAGCACATTGATTAAAAGAGAGAAAGTAGGTAAGGACAGAAATGTGATGGAAAGGACAAGATAAGCAGTACCTTTAGGTACTCTAGTTACTCTGGTTGTTACTCAGGGTTTTTCGCAAAGCATGGTTAAGTTTTAAAAGAATTGTTCCAGTGCTGAATACAGATTTTTTGAGAGTAAGGGTAAAAACAGATATATTAGGAGGGTTTTTTTTTTTTTTAAGATTTTATTTATTTATTTATTTGAAAGAGAGAGAAAGAGGGAGAACCTGAAGAAGGCTCCACACTGAATGCAGTGCCCAACACAGGGCTTGATGCAGGGTTCAGTTCCACTACCGCAAGATGATTCCCTGAGCTGAAACCAAGAGTTGGGTGCTTAATGGAATGAGCCACCCAGGTGTCCCCTGGGAATTTTTTAAACACAAGGTGGTGGTAGCAGTGAAAGTGGTTGGAAGTAGTAGGTTCTAGCCATATCAGGACAGTAGGGGTATAGGATTTGCTTTTGGATTGGATGCAGGGTGTGCCAGACACTGTCCTAGCAACTGGTCCCCAAGTGGCTCACTACTTGGTCCCCCAGAGTTTTGGCCTGAGCAACTTAGACAAATGGAGATTCTGTCACCTGAGGTGGGGAAGGCTACTGATGAAATTAAGTATTGTGGTGTAAGACCAAGAGTTCAACTTTAGACATGTTAAGTTTGAAGTATCTGCCAGATGTCTTAGTGGAGGTATTAAGAAAGTAGTTGTATAAGTGAGGCTGCAGTGTGGAGGAATGGGCCAAGATTTATATATATCAGTGAGGCATCAGCATGTAGATGGTGTGAGTGTAGAGAAAGAAGACAAGAGGATCAAGAACAGTATCCCAGGGCACTGTAACATAAAAGGTTAGTGAGAAGAGGTAGAATCAAGAGAAACAGACAAAAAAGAAATGACAAGTGAGTTAGAAAACCAACAAGATGTGTACCCTGGAAGCAAGGTCAAGAAAGGATATATAAGAAGAGGATTTATGTAAATCATTACCAATAGGTCACTTAAGATGAGCACTGAAAACTGACCATCAAATTCAGCAAACCCTACTTCAGTTGAAGTAGGTTTATAGAAAGAAACTGAGAAGAGAGGAATTGGGACGGTGAATCCTGACAACTCTTCTGAAATTTGCTACAGCTAGGAGCAAAGAAACATGACAGTAGTTGGTGGGGAAAGCGGTCAAGAGGAGACTTCTAACATGGGAAGAATATCAGCATATTTGTATGGTGATGGGAATGATCCATGGGTGAAGAAAAATGTCTTGGGAGAGGAAGGTTGAGAACTGCTTTGAGGAGGTGAGAGAGCATGGATCTTGGAATGGAAAGGACTAGCTTTAGGTGGGAGCACAACAAGTTCATCTCTGGGGCTAGGCAAGGCTGTCAGAATGTGCAGACCCTGAGGATAGGTAAATATGGTGTTGAGAGTGTCTGGAGGTTCTCTCTTTGATGCATCCTTTTTCTCAGTGAAGTTGAAAACAAAGTCAACATCCAAGTAGGAGGGAGTGGAGTGGTAGTATGAGGGAAGAGAAATAATAAAATAGTATCCAGGAGAGAAAGGGATAAGTGGACATAAAGCATGATTGCTCTACAACAGAAAGAGCCAATCTGATCATGATTATCAAATAAGATCTGCCAGTGAAACTCGCACTCACTAGCATGTTTGTGCCTTGCTCACAGTCAGAACATCAGTGGCTAGGACAGTGCCTGGCATACAGCAACCAACCCACCCCACCCTATCTCTAGTCTTACCTCTCTCTAATTCATTCTCCACACAGCTGAGAGATTACACTAAAACAGTATCATTCCTCTGCTCATGCTTTCACACAGGGTAGATTCCCATAGACCCCAAACTTTCTACCATAATATAGAAGCTCTTCATAATTGGGTCTCTGAATAGATTTCAACCTCACCTATTGTGTTTACCCTCATACCCTCCAACAACAGCTACTTAAAAGTCCCCATAATATTCCTTGCTTTTTTTTTTTTTTTTTTTTGACTATAGCCTTCACTTGATTAACTCCTACTAGTGTTTCAGGGACTCAGCTCAGAAATCATCTCCTTCAAGGAACACCTGAAGGACTTCTTACGGACCTCTTCTTAACATCACCACCTCCCATTCTGTGTTCATGCCCCTCTGTGACATCTATCACAGCAGTTCCCTTTGTATATTACACGTGTCTCTTTTCTTTGTTCCCCCAAAGTATTGTATGTAAATTCTAGAACAACAGCATGGTATTTATCTGTATTCTGAGCTATGACCATAGTGTTTGGCATATAACAGGTGCTCCAAAATGTCCATGGAATGAAGAAGGGTAAATTAGAATCAATAATAGTTGTCTATTTTCTATCCAGGCAGGGATCAGTGGATACATAATACATAATACATAATATATGCATATATTATGTATACATAATACATAATATATTATATATATATATTATAATACATAATATATAGCAGGATGTTTCAAGACAGCCACTCTTGGTCTTTTTGAATACTTTGTTTAATTGTTTGATTCTTCCCTACTCATAAATATACTTTATGGCGTATCTTTGATTTATGCAACTAAAACAGTTGTGATTTACTCAAAAAATTGATTTACAGATGCCATCAGTAGGACATATGCTTTGAGCAGTTTTTTAGGTCTGGAGTTAGGTGGTTTTGAGCCATGCTCTTTCTCTTACATACAATTAGCTAAGGGGAAAGAGGCACACACTCTGAAATCCATTAGACCCAAGTTGGATCTCTACCCCTTCTCTTTACCTCTCTGACTCTCAGTTTCCCCCTTTGCAATAAACTTTCCTGTTGAAAGATGGCATTTTGCAGATAAACAATGAATGCTAGCTAGCTATTATAATTGTGACCTAGGATTCTCCTTGTTTAGGCAGCTGCTCAGCATAATACGTGGCTTAGAGCTAAACAAAACGAGCTGTTGCATTTGATATACCTCTTGCCCTGCTCTCTGAAGCCTGCCTCCTTGTCCACCTTTAGGTCTTACACTCTATTTCCTCACCTTCTTTGCCTATTCTATCTAAATTAATTTTCCCTATTCCTCTCCCACTCCCTCTAGCTCACAGGTCCCTGTCCCCACTTCAGTGCCTTCTTTTGTTATCACAACTCTCCAGTTTTTCTGTGGTGTTGATCACCATTTGTAATTCTAGAGTATAAGTCCCATAATTGTCTTGTTCAATGTTACAGCTCCTGTGCCTCACCCAGAATTCAGTTCAGAGCTATTAGGCAATCTATGACTATCTGATGAATGGACAAATTATACTATATTTTGATCATAGTGGGCAACCAATTTGTATAGGAATTTTTTGGAGGTAACTTCAGTGAGATTCCTGGGAACTGTTTCTGCCCTCCTAATATGAGGAAGACATGTTAGTCAAACAGGATCAGCTCTAGGTACTAGGAGTCATGGTCTTGGAGACTTCCCTGCTACTCACCTACTCCCAAGGTCTTCACCACTGAAGAATATTGACAGTTATGTCAAAAAACGTTCTATTCTTGCAGAACAATTTGTAAGCATGGATCATCTTCAAAAGTTCTTAGTAATGCATAGTATAGAGCATCTAGAAAAATAGGTGGTTTCTCAGAAGGAGCTTCTGTCAAAGAAAAAAATACAATGAATATAAAATCTATTGGTCATGCCTTAAGATGAGAATCACAACCCAGCTATCCGCTTTTTGCCAGATGCTGAGGGAGCATGCCGGAATGCTTTAAAACGCGGATCATGCCCTGCAGTCGCTTCCAAGCTGGCCAGAGAAGTGGAGACTGACATCCTTGAAATCTAGTGAGAATACAAGTCGACATAAATTATGGACTAAACGGTGTTTTACAGAGGAGTACTAAAGTTACTGTAACTTTAGTCAGAATGCCCAAGGAGAGGGAAGATCACTGAAGGCTGAAAACTTCCCAAGCTGGGGCTTGAAAGAGCATACAGAAGAGGGAGGCGTGGCCAGCAGAAGAGGGGCTGGTGAAAGAGTAGCGCCCCCTGCTGGTAGTATGCTTGCCGTTCACCCAAGGAAGCAAGGGAACTGGGCCCTGGAAGGGGGAAGTGAGAGCCATCCCAGAACTGGGTGAGCTCAAGGTCAGGCAAATTATATGTTGGACCGCCCACCTGCAAAATCTGTGGCTTCCGGGCCACTTCTCTGCGGACTCCTGCCCTCTCCGGAACAAAGCAAAACTAAACCGACACCACCGTAATAACTGCAACAAAAGGAAACAATAAATTCTCTACCCACAGGCTTGGCGGCAGGTGGAGATTCCACGGCATGCCAAAAGGAGCCATAAGGACAAGCGTTTATGAAAATGGGTCTGGCATTTCTGATAAAGGACGAAAGATTGAAAACAAATGACAACAGGACACAGAGCATGCCTGTGTGTTAGTGTGTGTGGTGGTTCATGCATGATGTGCGTGCATGGGTGTGACTGAGTGGGTATGTGTATGGTGTATGTTCATGTTGTATGTATGCTATGTGGTGTGTACTTACATGCACTGTATGGTATACATGCGTGTGTGCATGGTGTCGGGGCGGGGCATGTTTCCCTCCCTCTCCTGGCACCTGCTTAGCTGTCCTTGGTTCTTGGCTGCCTGAAGGATGTTTGGGGCACAGTTCCCTTTCCCTTTTCCACTTCTGGCACAATTGGCATCCCCCTAATGGCCAGTGCCCACCTGTGGGGACACTCCCTCCCACTGATTTCCTTCCCAGGAGTGGGAGCGGAGCCACGCGCCCGCTGTGAAGTGGGAAAGCAGAGGAAATGACTTTGATGGATCATGTTGTGCTGGAGGCCTGGTGCTAGCAGATTAGAGGGGCTGCAGCTCCCGGGCGCAGGGCTTCCATCCGGGGCTTGTTCTGATGAGATAATTTTTCTCATTAACCTCGATAACTCTCTGCTGATAATATGGATCTCTTGGCTCTAACGTAAGAGTTGTTTGTTGTTGTTGTTGTTTGTTTGTTTGTTTTTTGTTTGTTTGTTTGTTTGTTTTAAATCCATCTACACTTCAGTGGGGGAGAACGCAGTGGGAGCCCGGTGGCTCCTGCAGCTGCGAGGCTCAGCTGTTGGGGATCCAGGTTTCCAGCTTTGCCAGCTTCTGGATTCCCCGGGCAGACCTGGAGGGAGGGATACAACAGTCCCTGTTTTCTGTACTCTGGCCTTTCTCGGCCATGCAACTCTCAACAAATACAGACCGCATGTTGGAGAGAGTGAGAGGCTCAGAGATTTAAGTATTCAGAGAGGGCGGGAGGTGCAACAAGTCCGCTCTGCTCCCATTCCCATTTCACGGCCTTTAGCCAGCAGCAAAACCCAACCAGCTGCTGGGGCTCTTTACAATCACCCGCTTTGTTCAGATACTCCAGCCTCTGGCCCAGCTGTTGTTTGCTGTCAAGTAGTAGGGCACCCTCATAATCATCTAGGGCGTCTTTCACTTCTCCCCGGTCAACAAGAATTTCTATGTCATGTCCTCATACGGTATTTATTCTCTCCCCTCAGTAGGCTGTGAGCACTTTGAGATAGAGGTTATCTTTTTCATCTTTGTTTCCTCAGTATTAGTATGGTGTCTGGCATGGAGTAAGCACTTGGTACATGTTTGTTGACTTTTGATAAGAATGAGAATAAGACAAGAAGGATTGCATTCTCCCTTTCAACAGGGGTGGTTCTGAAGCTTAGTGAACTATAGAGAATTTAAATCTAAGGATCTTATAAAGCACCAAGTCTGTACCTCATTTTATAGGCAAAGAAACAACAGGGATTCAGCAAGGACAACTGGCATCATTTTAAACATAAGTAACTCAATATTACACCAAGAGAGATACATTTTTTGGCCATAAAATTAACTGAGAGCAACTCAGGTGGTTGTTTAAACTACTAAAGATATTGTAAAGATTACAGCAATATACACCATAGATTAAGAAGGGAGTATTGTTCTTTATCTAAAGATTCTATTTCCTGAATTTGTTGTGAGGAAAACTATTTGGTTCAAGCTGTACTCCATAAAATGATCTCTTCCTACTATATGCCAGGCATTCTGCCAGGCTTTGGGGATAGAGCTTACGGACTAGTGGAAGGGGTATATTTTTGATAGTAGGGTTAGAGTTGACCAAAGACAAGTTCTCAGAAAAGCTTGGCCTCCAGCTTCTTATGAGCATATCAGACTTACAAGTTTTGGATGAGTGGAAGAAGCTGAAATGGTTGCAAAGAAATGGAGTTCCCTTCAAATGGGTCCCAGTCTTTTACAAATGTACAGATACATCTGAAATCAATGAAAATCATTATGCTGTTGGCTTATGCTTTGAGGAAGCCTAGCAAGCACCAGGCAAAACTAGTGGTCTCCATTTTTGCTTTCATCACATGGCTTTCAACTCACATCAGCTTTAGTTTCTTGTTTAGCTAATGAGGTGAAGATCTAATAAAGTGAGATAATGAGAGTAATGTGCCTCACATAGGGCTTGGCATGTGAAAGACATGCAATAATATTGTAGCTTATGCCAAAGTGAGAGAATGTTTAAAGTAATAGCAGATAATACTTTAATTTTGTTTATGCATTACCTCCGTGAGATGAGATAACATTATTATCCCCACTTTGCTGATAAAAAACAAAAGTTCAGAAACATAGAGAAATCTGCTTAAAGTCATGCAGTTGGTAGGTGTGGATCATGAATTCAAACCCAAGGCTGTCTAAAACTAAGTTAGTTTTCTTAACGATGCATTCTTAATGATACTTTAGCCTGTGGGAGAGAAAAAAAGTCTGAAAAGAGCTGTCTGTTACCTGATCCAAGGAATGAGTTGACCTACAGTACTCTTTTTTGATGCTACAGTACATTATCACTTCGGCTTTCGTAACATTATTTCATAAGGTAAGAGTTAAAAACTGGATCTGTGATCAGTTGCTACATCCGTCACCTCCCCTCTTTGCTTAACACTTAGTTGGCTTCGTTCATTTATGTTATCTGTCTCTTTCCTTTGGCATCTGAACTTATGGCCCTTGAATATTCCTTTTTATATTTCTTATAAAAGTGCTCTGATATATTACACCAAGTCCATACAGGTGAGTTTGTAGCAGATTTACTCAAACAGAAAAACAAAGAAAAACCAAAAAATGGAAACAACCCATACGTCCATTAAAAAGTGAATGTACAATAAAAAAATTTTTAAAAAAGTGAATGTACAAAGAGTTGTGGTGTATCCATAAAATGGAATATAGTACTAAAGTGGAATAAACTACCAATATACATAGAAACATGGATGAATCCTGAAAACAATATGAGTGAAAGAAGTCAGACATAGAGACATAGGGGGTTTGGGGGGTGTTGAAAATGTCCTCTATCTTGATTGTGGTGGTGATAACACAGTGGAATATTTGTCAAAACGCATTATTCTGTATACTTAGAATAGATGCATTGAATTACATGTAAATTATATCTCAATTAAACTGAGTTTTAAATTGGCTCTTGTTTGGGGTGCCTCAGTAGCACAGTGGGTTAAGCGTCCATCTTTTGGTTTAGGTTCAGGTCATGGTCTCAGGGTGGTGAGCTCAAGCCCCATATATGACTCACCCATCAGCACAGAGTCTGCTTAAGACTCTTGCATTCTCTCTCTCTGCTCCTCCCCCATACACATTGTCTGTGAGCAAGCTCTCTCTCTCAAATAAATCTTTTAAAAAAATTCAAAGAAATAAAAATAAATAGAATTGGTTCTTGGCTTTGACTGGCAAAAGGATGAGTGACAGCATGAGGCCTTGGAGAAAGGAAAGTACTACATAATGGGAGAAGGTCAAACTATGCCCACTTGGCAAAGTGCTGAGGGCTTGATGGTAACAAACCTCCTTGTGTCTCTGAAAATATCTGCTAAGCAATATTTGCCTGAAAAATTCCAGTCCTAGTACTCTGTATTTATTTCACAGAGACAGTAAAAGAAAGCAATATAAGAAACAAACTCATACTATGGTGGAAAGCATATTTAAGGAAATGACCCTTCAAAAAGATTGTAGCATGCCATGATTCTGGACATTTTACCAAGAGCTTGAGCCCATGGAGGCAAAGGACTGGGTGCAGACATGCTAGGAAGAAAGAAAGGATTGATTCTGAAAAGGCAGCTGGCATTAAATTAAATCATACTACTCCTTCCTTGAAACAAAGAAAGGAAATTCCCAACATTTCCCAGGAGACTGGGTTAAGGAATCTAGTTCTCCAAAGAAGCTAGATAATATATAGCCCAACACCACAAGAACCATAATCGAACATTGGAAAGCATTCCATGTGGAAGTTTCTGTTTGTGATATTTGATCTGGGCTTGACATCTTGCCAAGATGGAAATAATGGAAGAAACTTAGATTAGCTAATGGAAATGTAGGTAGTTTACATGTAAAACCTGGAATTATGCTTTATTGTATTGATAATTCACACAAATCCCCAGTGTGGTACCTGGCATAGAATGGGAAGTAAGTAAATCTTTGCTAACACGAAGAGAGGGAAAGAGATATGGAAGGAAGGACCATACTTTAAGCTTTGGGTGACTCCATGTATTTAAAAACAAAATAAATGAATTAGATAAAAAAGTATAGTAAGAAAAAGACATTGTTTTTAAAAAATTTATGTCACACCTTCCAACCTTATCCCCTCCAATAATCTATTGATAAGTGAGTCAAAATATATATTTAGAATAATTTTAGGAGTCCATAATTATGAAAGGCATACATCAGGATAGGTGCTCAGAATGGATTTCTATCTCTGCATTCCTCCCTCAGCAAACGGGGTGAGGAAAGAGAAAACATGCTTATACTACTTAGTGGATGTCATGCCCTTAACTAGGCATCCAACTTAAGGAATCAGAAATGGGCCATTACTATTGAGTAGCCATGGCAGTTGAGCTGATGGATGATCAATGGACTTCAACTCAGATGCGCAGCTTGATTGACAGAAGAAAATTGTCGTTCAGGATAATGGGAGACTTCAATTGGACTCATGATGTTAGAAAGTGAGAAGAGGGTAAGCCTTCCCAAATGAGAAAAAATAATCTCTTTGGTGAGTCTGTCCTTTTAGCCAGAGTCCCTTTGATAGTCAACAATATAAAAGTTTGCATTTTCAAATGATCTTTTTCAGTTGGGATTTTATCAACATTCTTTGTTGGTATTATGTAGTATCTTTTCTCAGAAAGAGGCTAGAAATTGCCTTCTTTCCTCCAGGAGAGAGTAACTGAGCATTATAAAGGTTTTCTACTAAAAGCATGGGGCCTCAGGTAATCTCATGCTTCACCCATGATAAATAAGCTATTAAAAATCAAGAAGAAAAGGTAACAGTTGGAATGTCTGAAATGCACAATGTTGTAGAAACCTCATTTGTAAGACCACAAGTCTTCTTCATTGTTTAGCCACAATGCTGGAGTCTTCTCTTTATATTTTTGTTTGGGGATTTTTCTCTTCCCTAGGCTGAAGTGCTTTGTGCATGAGACAGAAAAGCTGCCAGGACTAGTCCATCTGGCTGGCCACGTGGATTGCGCTCACTGGAGCATTGCCAGATGTGTATCAGAGGAAAGTTTAATTTCTGGGCAGCCTAAGCCCTTGGTTCCTTTCTCAGTTTAATGGAAATCATGCTTCCATTTTCCAGAAACTCCTGCAATTGGCATGGTGTCGTCACCCAATCTTGCCTCCCAGTCTCAGTAGAGATCACCCTCCTCAAGAGTAGAACCTCTCCTCTCTGTCAAGTCCAAAGCAGTGAAATAAGTTTAACAGAAGGGTTTATGCCAAGTGAAAAATCACTATGTTACATTTGATTACATTTGTCTGACCTTGAACAATTTTAGGAGCCAGAGTAGTCATTTTAGTTAAGTAATTTAGTTTAAATTGCTTAATTAAGAAATAAAATTTCATGGAATTCCCTAGATTAATTTGCACTTATACTTAAGAGCATCAACATTTATAATCAATTTAAAGAGGAAATAGGCCTAGAGTATTTTATAGTTTGTAGTGAAACCTAATTGGATTCATTTGGGCTGAAATAGGAAATACAGAGAGATCTGATATATTTTTAATTTCCCACATCTTAAGGACAAATAATGGGCATTTAATCTTTGTGAGGCACTGAGCTTTAGACTTGAAATTGCAGAAATTGTGGATTTCAAAGATAAACTGACTGATTCTCCTACATTCTTACCTTTTGGGGAAGGCATACAGCAAAGCAGAATTGTGGCAAGAACTCACAGGCTGGGTTAGTCTATACATGGTGAGTAGATAATAGTCACTGAGGAGAGTGTTTGGGACCAGGATGGGTCTGTTCTTGTCAGCCCTCTGCATGTGTTCTCTACCCACACCTGTCACTCACATCTTTCTCTCAAAAAAATATTTTAAATGAGACTCTCAGATTTGAGTGTTTAAGAAGATTCTGCCTGAGGTCTAGGGAAGGGATTTGAGCGGAAATGGATGGAAAAAACAAGGAATCATTTTTTTTTTTTTTAAAGATTTTATTTATTTATTTGACAGACAGAGATCACAAGTAGGCAGAGAGGCAGGCAGAGAGAGGAGGAAGCAGGCTCCATGCCGAGCACAGAGTCCGATGCGGGGACCCCGGGATCATGACCAGAGCCGGAGGCAGAGGCTTTAACCCACTGAGCCACCCAGGCGCCCCACAAGGAATCATTTTTAAGCTCATCTGTTTATCCTAGTCATAGATCCTGAGAACCTGAAAGGAGAGAGCAGTAAAAGTGCAAAAGAAGAGATATTCTTCTTAGAATATCTTAGAACTTAGAGGTAATATCAAAAGGATTTGGTGATCTACTGAAAGAAGATGTGGGGGAAGGGAGAAACAAGGGAGTGGGAGAAAGCAAGGATGATTGGTAGGCTTGTGCCTGGGGTGACAGCTAGTTATCCATACATCCAGACATTCAAGTTTGTCCAAGTCTATGCTGGTTAAGGCCGATAGTACTATCTCTTTATACTCCAGTGTGTTCTATTTTGGCAGATAGATTTGTATGGTCACTGTAGTAGAAGAATGACAATTACGTTGAGAATATTAGGAAAGAGGTATGTTGGAAATGGAGATTTTGGACTTGAGATGCCTGTGGTATAACTATTCATTCATTCACTTCCATCAAACTTTTGCTTAAATCTCTCTTTCTCAATGAGGTTCCCTTGACGATCTAATTTAATCCTTCAACGCTCCCCTTTGTCCCATTCCTGGTCCTCCTTATCTTGCTCTATCTTTCCTTTAATTTTAGCATTTAACAGCTTCCCTATGTGTAATCATCTTGATTAGCATGTTCATTGATCATTGCCTATCTGTTATGATGGGAGCTCCTTGAGATAAGGATCTTGATTTCTTCTGTTCACAGATGTATTCCAAGTACCTAAAACAGTGCTTGCTATTTAATATGTAATCAATGACTATTTTTGAATGAATGAATGAGTGAATTGAAAGAACTCAACAAATACATATTGAGAACCAACTATTTTTTGAGCTCTTGTGTGTCTTAGTCAGAGATGTTCAGTAAATTCCAGGATGCTCAATAGGAATTGAATACACACACACACACACACACACATACACACAGAAAGTGAATACATGTGACTCTGAGGCTTGAGAGATGTTCTGGGCTAAAGTTATAAAAGTGTGTATCAGGATTAAGCACATCGTGTTTGTACTTTGGCGTGATTAATACCCTTTAGCAAAATCATTTTCAGAGGGGGCACAAGATTGAGCCTAGAGATTAGCAACAATTAGGAGAAGGTGTGGGGTCAGAAATTTTAAAGGAGAGAGAGTAGGAATAGCCAATGAAAAAGCACAATAAAGAAAGGGCAGTGATATAGAAATTGAGGGGGACTAAAAAGAATTTTTATAAGGAGGGAGTTATAAAAAGTATGAAATAAACCACATTATTCAAGTAAAAGCAGAATTGCCATTGAATTTATTAGAAAAATGGTTGCAATGGAATGAATTGTATTCACATTTGGAATCACCCCTAATGTGACTGTATTTGGTGATAGGACCCTTAAAGAGGCAATTAAGGTTAAATAACTTCATGGGGGGGGCGGGTGGGTTGCAAAACAAATAGGACTGGTACCCTTGAGAGACACCAGGACTGCACTCACACAGAGGAAAGGCCATGTAAGGACACAGAGAGTAGGCAGCTGTCTGTAAGCCCAGAAGAGAGACCTCAGGAGAAACCAACCTTGCCCTCATTTGGATCTTGGACTTCTAGTCTCCAGAACTGTGAGAAAATACATTTCTCTTGTTTGAGCAGCCCAGTCTTTGGTATTTTGTTATGGGAGGTTTACCAGGCTAATAAAATGGCCATTATTGACACTGGAATAATAACATTTTCAGAGGTAGTAAAAGCTGATATCATAGAGCAGTAGGGTAGGGAGGGAATGGGGGTGAATACATTCCCCTTTATTTAGAATTGTGGCTAATTGTGGGAGAAAGAAATATCCCAGGAAACAGAGAGGCTGTGTTGAAACCTTAGGAGAGCACAATTAAATTGTGGTTACCATAAATTTCCAAGAGATGAGTTGATCATCTTCACACTATAATATGCATAATTATGCATGTTGATTAGAGCATATTTCTTTGTTTTGTAACTGAAGGGAAATCTTGGGAGAGTTTTTAATTTGAACCAGACAGGAGAATCTTACAAGGACATTAGCAATGAAGTTGGTATTGGCACTCTATTGGTATGATTTTAGAGTCACTGAATCAGCTGGATTTCACGATCTAAATTATTTCATGTTGATCCTATGCCCCAAGTTCTAGAAAGTTTTAGGGTTGTTTTACGTCATCTCAATCAGGATTTTTTAATGCACATTTTGGTTTTTTTTCCCAGTTTATCACTGACAATTTAAAGTCAGTACTGAGTTTTTCTTCTGGAGGGCACAGTCTACTCCTCCTAATAGAACTTTCCTGAATTAGCATGTTACACTTTTCAAAATGAGTTTGAATTTATTGCATCCTAATTCCTCTCTCCCTTTCAAGGAGTTTGCTCTTACAGACTCCACATCTTCCCCGAATCACCCATTTCCCATCACAATACAAATGCATTATTAATCTCCATTATTCAAAATAACAAAATTAAAATATACCTTCTACCCATGTTGTACAAGGTATCAGTAACTGTTCTCCTATCTTCTCTACAAAACTCACTTCTTAGATGGTCTCATGATGATTCTTAGGTATACACATCATCACCTCTAAGTTGACAACTCCTTAACCTTCCTCTGGGCTTTAGTCTGGTAAACCTAGGCATTGAAAATTAACAAATCCAAAAAAGCAAGCATTTTGATTCTCACTACCATCTCTAATCCAGTCCTTACCATTAAAATTCTACCAATAAACAACTTAATTGACCTAGGTGCTCATGCCGAAACTCATCATTCACCCTTGAAACTTCTTTTTCTCTGTCCATCACCAAACTTGTGTTTGATCTACCTTAAAATGAGACATCAATTTAAAAATCAGAACAACGCAAAATGAAAAAAACAAAAACCCATGATGCTCACAAAGGCTGGTGCAGGTAGCCAGGGGTAGTGCTTACTGCCCAAAGCTTCCAAAGGGTTCACTTATTCCATGTGTCCCCAGTGGTCCCAGCACAGCCTCCATACCCATAAGTGAAGTGTATGTGAATTCAAAAAAAGATTCAAGTTTGGACAGCAGACTCCTTCCCATCTTTGCAAATCCCCTTCCTCTCCAAATGTCTCAAGTTCATCCCCACAGCTGACATGGGCTCACCACTTGGCTGCACTGAGGATAACCTGCCGGTGATTTAAAAATGTACAAAATGGGTAACATCTATATAAATAAGAAATGCGAGCCAGGCCTCCTGGGTTTCTAGGCACCGCCTCTACCTGCTTCTCAGCTGCACCACGGGGCCCAGGACTTGTTCTGCCTAATTTTCCCACAGGAGGCTCGCAGCCTTTGGTGGGGTTTGTTCTGGCTGAGACAGCTAAACCCACTAGGCGTGTCCTGATGCTTCCCAGCCTGGCTAGGAGCATTCGCCAGGAGTGAGCCCTGCTAGAAGGCATCTGGCCTGCCCCACTAGATATCTCATTTGCTCCCCAATCAGTTCTGAAATGGAGAACTAGGACCTCTTGAGGCCATAGCCCTTGTGGCCACCATTGTCTACCCCACCTGCCAGTGAGCTGCAACGCAGGTGCATCCTGGATGCATTTGCCAATTGATAAGGACTTGAGGTGACTGGCAGTGGGAGTTTGTCTTTGAGCGGTACAGGGGTGTAGGAGACAATGTCCTGAGTACTCGGTTGGGCCAACAGGTCTTTTCCATGCCGTGCTGCAGGAGCACAATGCCGGGAGGTTCAATGAAGGACTTGATGATGCTGAGGTTATACAGCTGGCTGACCTTGAATAAGGTTGGGCCGTTTTTTTATGCGCAGGCACACCTGCTGTATTGCAGCTTGCTATTTGAAGGCCATGTGTGGCAAGTTCCTGGCTAGAATCCTAGAGACCCTGGGGTGCATGCTCATCGATCAAGTCGACACACCCTTCGGCGCAGTGGAAAGATGGGCTGTTCGTGATACCATACACCAGGAGTATCCTCTGTGCACCCTTGGGGTAGGACCTGAACACCGTGTGCAACTTGCCCTGGCCAGACATGTTCAAGAACTCCAGCTTGACCCACTGGCCCCCCTGCAGGTTGGCAGTCATCTAGTAGTCGATCCAATTACTGTAGACTTACTCGGTCTAGGCCGTGTCGTCCCGCACACACTCCAGGATCTTGCCGGGGGCCAAGTCGCTGTAGTCTACACCAGCAAGAATTTGAGCAGGTAGTTATTGCTCTTGACCAGGCTGTCCTCGGTCCCCATCCTTGCTCATGTGCACACAGGAGGCAACCTTAAGCTCGTGGTCCTGGCTGGGTAGGATGTAACCGGCTATCTGCGTCCTCAGACCAACCTACTCGTGGTGGTTTAGGAGGCAGAGCAGGGCGGTCCCCCGTCGGCACCACTTGCCTCACCTCAACCTGAGTGAGGTTCCTGCTTCTGCTAACAACCTCCATGCCATTGACACGTCTTTCATGGGCAGCTGAAGTAGTCTCTAAAGCGGTATCCTTGCTTCTTCTGCTCTTGCTTCCATGATATATTCTCCATATAATAGCCAAGATGATACTTAACAAATACGATTCATATCAGGTCTCTCCTGTCACAGTCATTAGTACTACCTACTGACCACATTGCCCCATTCTCCTTTGGATACTTGGTAGGACTGTGTTTACCTCACTTCTTGTGGATGAGTGGGGTTATGTGGCTTGTTCTGGCCATTTTTTTTTTTAAGATTTTATTTATTTGAGAGAGAACATGCATGAGTGGGAGGGGGAGGAGTAGGGGTAATTACTTAGGTACTTTTACTGATCTGCTTGATAACTATGAGGTGGGCATATACCTCCAGCAACCCTCTGTTCTCTATAGCTGAGTGTCTTATGGTTTGCCCCCCTCTCTTTTTTTTCTCTTCCACTATGTTCATATGTTTAGTTTTTTAAAAATTCCACATATGAGTGAAATTATGCAGTATTTGTCTTTTTCTGACTTATTTTGCTTAGTATAATACACTCTAGCTCCATACATGTTGCTGCAAATGGCAAGATTTCGTTATTTTTGATGGCTGAGTAATATTCCATTCCATATGTATGTTTGTGTGTATACACACACACACACACACACACACACACACACACATATATGGAGAAAGAGAGAGAGAGAGAAATATCTCCAAATCCTTTTTATCCATTCATCATTCATTTAGCTTCTTTCCATAGTTTGGCTATTGTTGATAATGGTGCTATAAATATCAGGGTGCATGTATCCCTTTGAATCTGTATCATTGTATCTTTTGGGTAAATACCTAATAGCACAATTGCTGGATCATAGGGTAGTTCTGTTTTTAAATTTTTGAGGAACTTCTATACTCTTTTCCAGATTGCATTCCCACCAACAGTATAAGAGGGTTCCCCTTTCTTCACATCCTCACCAACATATGTTGTCTCCTGTGTTGTTAATTTTAGCTATTCTGACAAGTGTGAGATAGTACCTCATGATTTTGATTTGTATTTTCCTGATGATGAATGATGTTGGGCATCTTTTCATGTGTCTGTTAGCCATCTGAATATTTTCTTTGGAAAAAATGTCTATTCATGTCTCTGTCCATTTCTTAACTGGATTTTCATTACTTCAGGAAATATACAAAGTTAGGGCTCCAGGATGCTAATCCTCTAGTTGCTGAATAGAGAATATAATCTTTACTTGAAAGACAGCTCTTTATTACATCTACTTTGTACAAATTGATATTGAGAGATTATCATATTTAAAGTGTATACTCTGCATTCCCTTTTAAATATCAGACCATCATATTTCACTTTTTCCATGGACTTTCAAGCAACCTTTGCCCAGGGAAGCCTACTTAAACTTTTTCCTTTTCTCGGCAAGTGTTGCTATTTGAGACCACTCTTCTGTGCATCATACCACCTAAGTTAGAGTTACTAAATTGCACTCTGGTATCATGCCTCTGACTTTTTTAGAGGTCTTTGAGAGGACTGTCAATGGTTCTTCTGCATTTGATGTGAAATAGGGACTGAAAATGTTCACTTTTATGTCATATGTATTCCCCTTTCAATGTAGGAAATTGAAAGTTTGATATGAAGAAAAACTTTGTTTTCTTGTGGAACAAAATACATTAAGACCTCACGCTATTTGCCTCTGCATATTGGGCGCAGAGAAGTTGGGTGCATTTAAAGTTCAATCCCAGAAGCTGTGTTGATCCCAATTGTTAGAATATTGCCTATAGCCTCCCAACTTAAACCTTTTCAGGCTACCACATTTTCAGACAGTGTAAACTTCATCCTCATACCTAAGGTGTATGCGTGACCATGTGAAAGAGTTAGAAGGAGGAAAAGGATATGCTGAGGTGGGGGAAAGCAGATGAAAGGAGGAACATCAGGATCCAATGAAACCACATGCCATCAGACAGATTGTGCCTCAAATCCCACACCTACCATTTGATTGTCAGAACTTGCATTATCTTTCATAAGTTTAGGTTTTCTCATCTGTAAATTGGTAATGGAAATGCCCACCTCATAGTTATCAAGCAGATCAGTAAAAGTACCTAAGTAATTAATACAATGTATGGTTCTTAGTAAAAGCTCAATAAATGGTAGCTGTGTTCTTTTTCAAAAAAATTATAATTATTTTTATTAACATATAATGTATTATTTGCCCCAGGGCTACAGGTCTGTGAATCATTAGGCTTACACATCTCATAGCACTCACCATAGCCCATACCCTCCCCAGTGTCCATAACCCAACAACCCTATCCCTAACCCCCCACCCCCCAGCAATCCTCTGTTTGGTGAGATTAAGAGTCTCTTATCCTTTGTCTCCCTCCCGATCCCATCTTTTTTTTTTTTTTTTTAGATTTTTATTTATTTATTTGACAGATAGAGATCACAAGTAGGCAGAGAGGCAGGCAGAGAGAGAGGAGGAAGCGGGCTCCCCGCTGAGCAGAGAGCCCGATGCGGGGCTCGATCCCAGGACCCTGAGATCATGACCCGAGCTGAAGGCAGAGGCTTTAACCCACTGAGCCACCCAGGTGCCCCCTCCTCCCGATCCCATCTTGTTTCATTTTTTCCTTTCCTACCCACCATGCCCCCCACTTTGCCTCTCAAATTCCTCATATCAGGGAGATCATATGATAATTGTCTTTCTCTGATTGACTTATTTCACTCAGCATAATACCCTCTAGTTCCATCCACCTCATTGCAAATGGCAAGATTTCGTACTTTTGATGGCTGCATAGTATTCCTGTGTGTGTGTGTGTGTGTGTGTGTGTGTGTGTGTGTGTGTGTGTGTACACTACTTCTTCTTTATCCATTCATCTGTTGATGGACATCTAAGTTCTTTCCATAGTTTGGCTATTGTGGACATTGCTGCTATAAACATTTGGGTGCATGTGCCCCTTCAGATCCCTAATTTGTATCTTTAGGGTAAATACTCAGTAGTGTGATTGCTGGGTCATAGGGTAGCTCTATTTTCAACTTTTTGAGGAACCTCCATGCTGTTTTCCAGAGTGGCTGCACCAGCTTACATTCCCACCAACAGTGTAGGAGGGTTCCCCTTTCTCCGCATCCTCGCCAGCATCAGGAAATGAGTCATTTCCTGACTTGTTAATTTTAACCATTCTGACTGGTGAGAGGTGGTATCTCATTGTGGTTTTGATTTGTATTTTCCTGATGCCGAGTGCTGTGGAGCACTTTTTCATGTGTCTGTTGGCCATCTGGATGTCTTCATTGCACAAATGTCTGTTCATGTCCTCTTCCCATTACTTGATTAGATTATTTGTTCTTTGGGTGTTGAGTTTGATAAGTTCTTTATAGATTTTGGATACTAGCCCTTTATCTGATATGTTGTTTGTGAATGTCCTTTCCCGTTCTGCCATTTGTCTTTCAGTTTTGTTGACTGTTTCCTTTGCTGTACAAAAGCTTTTGATCTTGATGAAGTCCCAATAGTTCATTTTTGCCCTTGCTTCCCTTGCCTTTGGCGATGTTCCTAGGAAGAAGTTCCTGTGGCTGAGACTGAAGAGGTTGCTGCCTGTGTTCTCCTCAAGGATTTTGATGGATTCCTGTCTCACATTGAGGTCTTTCATCCATTTTGGGTCTCTTTCTGTGTGTGGTGTAAGGAATCGGTCCAGGTTCGTTTTTCTGCATGTGGCTGTCAAATTTTCCCAACACCATTTGTTGAAGAGACTGTCTTTTTTCCATTGGACCTTCTTTCCTGCATTGTCAAAGATTAGTTGACCATAGAGTTGAGGGTCTATTTCTGGGCTCTCTATTCTGTTCCATTGATATATGGGTCTGTTTTTGTGCCAGTATCATACTGTGTTGATGATGACAACTTTGTAATAGAGCTTGAAGTCTGGAATTGTGATGCCACCAAGCTTGGTTTTCTTTTTCAACATTCCTCTGACTATTTGGGGACTTTTCTGGTTCTGTATAAATTTTAGGATTATTCCATTTCATTGAAAAGAATTGATGAGATTTTGATAGGGATTGCATTAAACGTGTAGATTGCTTTAGGTAGCATAGACATTTTCACAATATTTGTTTTTCCAATCCATGAGCACAGAACATTTTTCCATTTCTTTGTGTCTTCCTCAGTTTCTTTCATGAGTACTTTCTGGTTTTCTGAGTACAGGTTCTTTGCCTCTTTGATTAGGTTTATTCCTAGGTATCTTACAGTTTTGGGTGCAATTGTAAATGGGATCAACACCTTAATTTCTCTTTCTTTTGTCTTGCTGTTAGTGTATAGAAATGCAACTGATTTCTGAGCATTGATTTTATATCCTGACACTTTACTGAATTCCTGTATAAGTTCTAGCAGATTTGGAGTGGAGTCTTTTGGGTTTTCTGCATAAAGTATCATATTATCTGCAAAGAGTGATAGTTTGACTTCTTCTTTGCCAGTTTGGTTGCCTTTTACTTCTTTTGGTTGTCTGATTGCCAAGGCTGGAACTTCCTAATACTATGTTGAATAGCAGTGGTGACAGTGGACATCTCTGCCATGTTCCTGACCATGGGAGAAGATCTCTCAGTTTTTCCCCATTGAGAATGATATTCACTGTGGGTTTTTCATAGATGACTTTGATGGTGTTGAGGTTTGTGCCCTCTATCCATATACTTTGAAGAGTTTTGATCAAGAAAGGATGTTGTACTTTGTAAAATTCTTTCTCACCATCTATTGGGAGTATCATATGGTTCTTCTTCTTACTTTTATTAATGTATTGTATCACATTGATTGATTTGTGGACGTTGAACCAACCTTGCAGCCCTGGAATAAATCCCACTTGGTCGTGGTGAATAATCCTTTTAATGTACTATTGAATCCTTTTGGCTAGTATTTTGGTGAGAATTTTTGCATCCATGTTCGTCAAGGATATTGGTCTGTAATTGTCCTTTTTGAGGAGTTCTTTATCTGGTTTTGGGATCATGGTAATGCTGGCTTCATAAAATGAGTTTGGAAGTTTTCCTTCCATTTCTATTTTTTGGAACAGTTTCAGGGGACTAGGTATTAATTCTTCTTTAAAGGTTTTGTAAAATTCCCCTGGGAAGCCATCTGGCCCTGGGCTCTTGTTTGTTGGGAGATTTTTGATGACTGCTGCAATCTCCTTACTGGTTATTGGTCTGTTCAGGTTTTCTATTTCTTGCTGGTTCACTTTTGGTAGTTTATACATCTCTAAGAATGCACCCATTTCTTCCAGGTTGTCAAAATTGCTGGCATATAGTTAGTTGCTCATTATACATTCTTATAATTGTATTTCTTTGGTGTTGGTTGTGATCTCTCCTCTTTCATTCCTGATTTTATTAAATTGGGTCCTTTCTCTTTTCTTTTTAATAAGTCTGGCCAAGTGCTTATCAATCTTATTAATTCTTTCAAAGAACCAGCTCCTAGTTTTGTTGATCTGTTCTACTGTTCTTTTGGTTTCTATTCCATTGATTTCTGCACTGATCTTTATTATTTCTCTTCTGCTGGGTTTACACTTTATTTGCTGTTCTTTCTCCAGTCCCTTTAGGTGTAGAGTTAGGTTGTATATTTGAGACCTTTCTTGTTTTTGAGAAAGGCTGGTATTGCTATTTACTTTCCTCTCAGGGCTGCCTTTGCTGCATCCCAAAGATTTTGAACAGTTATGTGTTCATTTTCATTTGTTTTTATGTTTTTTTTTAAAAATTCTCCTTTAGTTTCCTGGTTGACCCATTCATTCTTTAGTAGGATGCTCTTTAGCCTCCATGTATTTGACTTCTTTCCAACTTTACTCTTGTGGTTGAGTTCTAGTTTCAAAGCTTTGTGGTCTGAAAATATACAGGGAGTGATCCCAGTCTTTTGGTACTGGATGAGACCTGATTTGTGACCCAGGATGTGATCTGTTCTGGAGAATGTTCCGTGGGCACTAGAGAAGAATGTGTATTCTGTTGTTTTGGGATGGAATGTTCTGAATATATCTGTGATGTCCATCTGCTCCAGTGTGTCATTTAAGGCCTTTATTTCCTTGTTGATCTTTTGCTTGAATGATCTGTCCATTTCAGTGTGGGGGGTTTTAAAGTCCCCTACTATTATTGTATTATTGTAGATGTGTTATTTTGATTCTGTTATTAATTGGTTTATAAAGTTGGTGCTCCCATGTTAGGGGCATAGATATTTAAAATTATTAGACCTTCTTGTTGGACAGACCCTTTGAGTATGATATAGTGTCCTTCCTCATCTATTATGATAGTCTTTGGCTTAAAATCTAATTTGTCTGACAAAAGGATTGCCACCCCAGCTTTCTTTTGATGTCCATTAGCATGGTAAATGATTTTCCACTTCTTCATTTTAAATCTGGAGGTGTCTTTGTGTCCAAAATGAGTTTCTTGTAGATAGCTCTTTTTTTTTTTTTTTTTAATCTTGTTAATCCATTCCGGGTAATGGATGGGTTTTGTTTTGTTTTGTTTTGTTTTGTTTGTTTTTTAAATCCATTCTGGTACCCTGTGTCTTTTGATTGGGGGCATTTAGCCCATTTATATTCAGGGTAACTGTTGAAAGATATGAATTTAGTGCCTTTGTATTTCCTGTAAGGTGACTGTTACTGTATATTGTCTCTGTTCCTTTCTGGTCTATTACTTTTAGACTTTCTCTCTTTGCTTAGAAGACCCCTTTCAATATTTCCTGAAGAGATGGTTTGGTATTTGCAAATTCTCTCTCTCTCTCTCTTTTTTTTTTTTTTTTTCATCCTGGAAGCTTTTTATCTCTCCTATTTTCAATGAGATCCTAGCTGGAAATAGTATTCTTGGCTGCATATTTTTTCATTTAGTGCTCTGAAAATATCATGCCAGTACTTTCTGGCCTGCCAGGTATCTGTGGATAAGTCTGCTATCAATCTAATATTTCTATCATCGTATGTTACAGACCTCTTGTCTCGAGCTGCTTTCAGGATTTTCTCTTTGTCACTAAGACTTGTAAGTTTTACTATTTCATGACAGGGTGTGGACCTATTTTTATTGATTTTTGAGGGGGATTCTTTGTGCCTCCTGGATTTTTATGCTTGTTCCCTTTGCCATATTAGGGAAATTCTCTATTATAATTTGCTCCAATATACTTTCTGCCCTTCCCCCCACCTTCTTCTTCTTCTTCTGGGATCCCAATTATTCTAATATTGTTTCACCTTATGGTATTACTTATCTCTCGAATTCTCCCCTCTGGCCCAGTAGTTGTTTGTCTCTCTTTTGCTCAGCTTCATTATTCTCTGTTATTTGGTCTTCTATATCACTAATTCTCTCTTCTGCCTGATTTATCCTAGCAGTAAGAGCCTCCATTTTTTATTGCACCTCATTAATAGCTTTTTTGATGTCAGCTTGGTTAGATTTTACTTCTTTTATTTCTCCAGAAAGGGATTTTATTTCTCAGAAAGGGATTCTCTAATATCTTCCATGCCTTTTTCGAGCCCAGCTAGCACCTTGATAATCATCATTCTGAACTCTAGTTCTGACATATTACCAATGTCTGTATTGATTAGGTCCCTACCCATCAGTACTGCCTCTTTTTCTTCTGTGGTGAGTTTCTCTGCCTTGTCATTTTATTCAGATAAGAATATATGAATAAGAGAATAAAATACCAAAAGGGTGACAAAGACCCCAGAAAAATATATGCTAACCAAGTCAGAAGAGACCCAAAACCAAAGGGAGAAGAAAGGGTGAAAAAAATTAAAAAAATATATATATTAGACTGGTGAATAGAACAGAGCCACCCACTTGATTTTGGGTGTTTTCTGGTCTCTTAGAAGAAACTACCTCCCCAAATTTTAAAGAAAGAAAAACTTTCATATATACAAAAATAAGGGTAAACACAGTGATGGGATAGAACATGACTGTAATGATGAAAATTTAAAAAAGATTCTAAAAAAGGAAGTGATAAGATAAGTTGGTCAGAAAAAGGAAAACAAAAGAGGAGATGATATGATCAGGCTGGAGCTGGATTTAGGGTATATTTTGATCTATTAGAAGAAGTTATATCCCAAAATTTTAAAGGAAAAAAAAAACTGTATGCATACAAAATAAGTTCAAATACAACAAGGGGATAAGATATGATTATAACAATGAAAATTTTAAAAGATTTTTTAAAAAGGTACTGATAAGATAAAACAGTTAATGTTAAAATAGGAACGAGGAAAAGCAAAAAATAGAATAAGAAAAAAATAAAATTAAAAAAATTTAACTTTGCAAAACTAAAGGATCATGGGGAAAAAAGCCGTGAATTCTATGTGTTGCTTTCCCCTAGCTCTGGAGTTTGGCAGTTCTCATTGATCTGATTGGTGAGCTTGGTCTTAAGTGGATGTTCTTGCTGATCTTCTCGGGGAGGGGCCTGTTGCATTCTCAAATGTCTATGCCTGAGGTGGAATTGCACTGCCCTTGCCAGAAGCCAGACTAAGTAATATTCTCAGATTCCCTCTGGGGAGCTTTTGTTCCCTGAACGCTTTCCATAGAGCTTTGGAGGACCAGAATAAAAATGACTGCCTCCCAATCTCCTGCCCATAGGAGCTGAGAGCTTGGGGACCCACTTTTCAGTGCATCATCAAAGCAACGCTGTCTATCCTTCCCGCTCCCTGGTCTCCAGATGCACTCCAAGCTCACCCGGCCTGCTACCGAATGTTTCTGTCCCTGGCACATGACCTTGTTTGGAGTCTCCAAACCCAGCATATTTCTGCCACTTGTTCCCACACCACTTCTGCCAGAGGAGGAAGGAGCGGGTCTCTCCAGATCTGCCACTTGTGGGGTCCCTGCTCGAAGAGCAGTGGCCCCAACGGTGCCCCAGATCACAGTTTAAGGTAATCCTGAGCTGAGAGCTCCCTCCTCAGCTCTGTCTCTGTAGTTGGCTTCCCTGCTCCAATACTTGGGAGTTCAGCCACACTCAGACACCCCAAGTCTTTCTGTGACCCCACAGGTCCTGAGACTACACTGTCCCCATGAGGGCTCCACCCCTGCTTAGCCTCTGGAGCAATTTTCCTCTCAGGCAGACTTCTCAAAGTTCTGTTTTTGTGCTCTGCTGCTCCACTGTTTGCCGGAAGCTGGCACCTCCTGCCTCCCTGCAAGGGTCTATCTTCCCATCGCTTTGCATTCACTTCTCCGCACATCCTACCTTCCCGAAAGTGGTTGATTTTCTGTTCCTAGAATTTCTGCTCTTCTCTTCTATCTCCTGTTGAGTTTGTGGGTGTTCAGAATGGTTTGATAAATATCTAGCTGAACTCCTGGGACCTAATGCTATTTCAGTTTCCTACTCCTCTACTATCTTCAGTAGCTCTGTTCATTTTATTAATATTATTTAAGAAGAAAAATGGTGGAGGGAAAAGCCCAGCAAAATAAGTCAAACCTCAAAATGGGCCTATTAGAGAGAATTGTTTTTAACACACTTTATGAGATAATGTTATACAAAGTCTCAAACTCCAGGAAAACTATGCCATGGTAATGTTTTTCCCCCAAGAATTTTTTTTTCTTTTTCTCTTTCTATTCTTTCAGGATTCATAACTAATTGTGGCCATCCATTTGCTCAAGTGTGTTAGTTCATTCTTTTATTCACCATTCATTCATTCATCATTCATTCAAAGGCATTTACTATAATCTGTTTTGTCCAGATACTAAATTAGGTGCTGGGGACATAACAGTTAATGCAGGCACAGCTCTGCATTTATGGAAAGCCCAGCAAAGAGAAGGAGACAAAGTCTATTACAAGTGGTAATTGTATATGCCTCTTCTTATTGCAAGCAACAGTGACCCTGTGAGAGATTTCACACAAAGGTCTTAATGAATCCTTCTAGGATTATTTATGACTTATGAAAAGCCCCTAAAGAGGGGAAATCTTAATCCAAATACATGAATCTCCAATGACAGAAGTTCTGTTAATGTGGCACTAATAGTAAAACAGATATTTAAATCAAATGTTCTGCCAAGAACCCCTCAAGTCCCATGACACAGTTAACTCCTATTCTGCCAGTAAGGCTTTGATATTGTTTGTACACAATGGTTGTTCAACAGTAAAGGATGGTTTCAGTCCCATGCCCCAAAGTGACACTTTCCCTCCTTATATATAAGCTCAAGACTAGCAGAATCAGTTCTCTGTTTTAAAGATGAGAAGCTATTCTTGACTGGATGAGCAAATGGGGATCCATAGTTGGAGGAACAAGAAGCTTTTTAACTCTAAGCTGAGATAGTTACACATGGAAATATGGAAAATGTAATTAAAGTACAAAAGGAAATGTGATGATTCAAGTTGAATGAAATTAAATGTAAAAATAGTCCTCAAATCTTGCTGCACATTGGAATCACCTGAGGACTGCTTTAAAAATGTTCATGCTTCATTTTAGACCAGATAAATAAGCATGCTTGGGATCTGGACATTGGATTTTTTTTTTCTTTTAGATCTTCCAGAAGATTCTACTATATGGCCCATGTTGAGACCACTGGAACAGAGACGAGTCACAGGGACTGAAGATGAATCCTGAAGGAGCAGCCAGATTTTGATACTTGGAGAGGAGTAAAAATGGCAGTCTGGCAAGAGACTAGTATGAGAATGAATAGTCATACCTGAGTATGCCCCCACTTTGGGCTGTGAAGAGATTGCCTGAACTAAGCTAATGCCTCCAGAAAGGGAGAAGGTAGGTCTGGGTTGGGTATACGGGAATTCTTCTGCCACAGATATCCTACTTCAAGTTCTAATGTAGTCATGAAGGTTTCCTTGGTTACCTTTTTGGAACAAAGAATATTTTGATTGCAATGAGTTTGAGGTACTTCTTTGGAAATAAGGGGGAAAAAGTGATTTAGCAATAAAAAATAAATGATAAAGGGATAAAGTTTTAACCAAGAGGTTTTGTTTGTTTGTTTGTTTGTTTGTTTTTGTTCCTACCTCCCACCATGGATCTCTTAAAGGAGAGAAAGAGCTGAAATAATTAAATGAGGCACAAACCTGGGTCACAAGTCAGTGCCTCCAGAGGCCAGGCAAATAGCACAAATTGTGGTAGACTACTCTGAGGCTCCCCTTACTTAGGGCCCTTACCTCAGGGGTTCTGCTGGACAAGGTAGGAATTTCCAAAGAGAACCTTGAGAGGAAGTGATCATAAGTAAAAATTAATTGTATATTTTTGTCATTCTTTCCTTCTTTCCCTTTTTTTTTCTAATTTAAGATATCTAGATCATAATTGGTATTCCTGTTTTGTTCCATCTATGTTGTCTTATTTCAAAGAATATGAAAGTATTTATAGGAAGTTCTGTAGTTTCATTTACAAAGTTAACACTCCACCCTAATTTTTCTGTAGGACAGTAAGTTCTCCAGATCTGAATTCTGACAAGGTAGAGTTTCTAGAAACCTGAATTGGGCAGTTGTAAATAGACACCTATATAGTTAGAAGTTATTCCAGTTATTCTGGCTAATTGAACATAATAAAAATTTTTAATTAAAAAACCCTTAATAATAGTTAATGTTATTACCCATCCTAATTGTTTATGTTGTCAATTTTGAAAACTCTTCCTAGTAAGCATAAAAGCATAGCTCAGGGGACGCCTGGGTGGCTCAGTTGGTTAAGCAGCTGCCTTCGGCTCAGGTCATGATCCCAGTGTCCTGGGATCGAGTCCCACATCGGGCTCCTTGCGTGGCAGGGAGCCTGCTTCTCCCTCTGCCTCTGCCCGCTCACTCTCTCTCCCACTCTCTCTCTGACAAATAAATAAATAAAATTAAAAAAAAAAAAGCATAGCTCAGTTAAGGGTACAGTTTTTACTTGGGAGTTGATCTGTTAGACTCTGCTCTATCTTCAGGAATGGAAAGAGAGAAAATTGAATTTATCAAAATTTGTCTTAGGATGAGTATCACTTGTAGTTAAAAGGAACAATGTTATAGGATACTTTGGGTTAGGATGATGAGGCTGTGGACAGCACAACTGAATAATAGCAGATGGTAACTACCTTCTAAAGGCAGCTAAATGCAAGGATTTATTTTACTGAGTGAGTTTCCAAATATGACTCCTGTCCTCAGCATTTTTCCTCTTTCCTCCCTTCACAGCCCTTTATTTCTTCTCTATATAAACATGGAATAAATATTTTTAAAAATACTTTTATTGAAGTATAATTAATATAGTATTATATTAGTTTCAGGTGTATGATATAATGATTCAACATTTCTCTACATTATCCCATGCTGATCACAATAAATGTACTCTTAATCCCCTTTATCTATTTCACCCATTCCCCAACCCACCTTCCCAGAGCAAATATTTTAAAAATAGGAGTTTAGAGTTGTTCCAGGTGTTAGTCTTATTTGGCTGGTCATATTATCATCTCCATCTCTGCCTTCAGCCTTATCTTCTTGAGGACTGTTGGTGCTCTGAATCCTCCTTTATGCCTTTCCCAATATTTTGCCTTTTGTACCTATTTCATTGGACAGATATAAAATGAGCCCTACCTCCCAAGCCTTCTACCTCTTTGTCTTCATGGTCTTTTATAATTCCCTTTCTTTGACTGTGGGTGGGACCTGTGACTTGATTTTTTTTACCAACAGAATATGACAAAAATAAAAGATGTCACTCCCCTTAATACATTGTTATTTAAAAGGACCTTGGTAGCAAACATGCTGTAGAGACTCACCCTGTTAACATGAAGTTAGCAGCCATTAGGAAAAGCCTACCCAGTGAGGAATCATAGGCGGGTTCTAAGAACTGAGGGCAGCCCCAGCCTCCAACAGTAAGAAGCCAGGGCCCTCAACTCTGTCTGTATCCATGAGGAAAGTAAAGTCTACCTACAAAGGTAGTAGGTTTGGATATAGATAATTTCAAGCCTTCAAATGAGAACTCAATCCAGCTGACAACACACTGGTTGCAACCCTGTGAGACCTTAAATAGGGGACTCATTTAAGAGGTGCCCAAATTTCTGACCCACTAAAACTGTGTGATAATAAATATATGTGTTGTTTTAAGCTCCTAAGTTTTTAGTAATTTGTTACACAGCAACAGAAAACTATTATACTCATTCAGAAGTACAAATCAGAATGATACTAAAGAAGACCAGGTATGAGCGCTAAGACTCCATCTTAACTGTAACATTTGTTCCGAGGTTGGAGTTCTGTCTTTCAGTAGTTCATTTACAAAAGGTTTGGTGTGTGGAGTTAATACTTTGACTCACTAGAGTCTGTCAAGCTGAAAAACAAGTGGGAATCGGGCAATTTGAGTACATGTTTGAAGATTAAACATAGTTTACATCTTTAAAGAAAAATAGGTCAATGCAATTCACCAACTGTTCACCAGCATAAGAAAGATTAGTTTTACCCTGTGGATATTGGGTTGTTATTATAGTTACTGTAATCAATATAAGAAGAAATGAAAACTCCACTGTTTGAGCCAGACCAGTTCATGTCTTTTGAAAGCTATTTAAGGATAGATTGATCACCCGAAAAAAGCAAATGAAAAATGCCAACTACTCAACTCAAAACAGTATGTGTATGTATATATACATATACATATAACTATGTACTGATTAATCCCATCTAAATAAAAGATTAAGAAAGTTCTTATATATGCACACATTTTAAAAATGATGACACTGAGTCCAGCTGCATTACTGTCATCTGTAGAAAAAAAGTGGCAGTCCTAGATGACAGATGAAATTGTCTAATACAAATCAAATATAGGGTATGGAAAGAAGACTGTTGGGAAACTTTCCAAATGCAAGATAATATGACCCCTTCACTCAGTATTCTTTATATGACACTTCAGGGACATTACTTCATTTCAGTTACTGTTTTCTAGGACAGTCCAGAGTTGAAAATAATATATCTCAAAGAAAAACTGGAGACATTGCAATAATGTTTACATAGTTAACAATAAGTTTGTTTGCCTATAGTTTTATAAGGATGTTCATATTAGTAATCTCATGAAATGTAAGCCTGAGACAGTACATTCTCCATTCTCCATTTGGAAAGAGAGAGAGAGAAAGAGATTGAGAAAGAAGAAAGAAAAGAAAGAGAGCAAGTGAGCACAAAGCCAAGATGAGAGTGGAAATTTTACATTTTATTCACTAAGGAATTACCATCATCCTCTTCCATTTTATTAACACCTGTGCATATTTAGAGACAGAACTTTTGTCCATCTACCATTAAGACACACCAAGGAGAATGAAGAGACTCATCAAATTTGTTAAGAAAATCCTGATTCTTTATATCATCAGTCGTTCTTCCATAAGTGTAACCACTAAGTTTTGAATCTTTGAGCCCTAGACTTGGTTCTTTGAGGAAAAAAGTGGAGTCCAAAGAGATATGTATTTTATCCAACAAGAGTAAGAGTTGATCTGTAGTAGAAACTACCTGCAATTCCCTGAGATCTTACTCTGTTCTTACCTCTTCATGCATATCATCCTTAATGCTTCCAAAAAGCGTTATGTATGTGAGGAAATGGAGGCTCAGAGTGTTTAAGGTACTTGCTTATAGTTGCACAGTTAATAAATGGAATCTGATTTAAAGCTAGGTCTTTTTAATTCCAACATCCATACTCCTTTCATTAAAATAGGCTACTTGTTGAGAATCCAGTTCTCGTCATTCCTAGCGATAGTGACTTTCTGGTCAATGAGTCTGAGTCCAGAGTTCTAGATCACAGATAAAGGTAAAATAGGTCTTTATCCTATGAGGATTTATCCAGAGATTGTTTTCTGTCACAAATAGTTAGAGTATGGGCTTGTAAGAGGACAGAATGACTGCTGCTCTCTTGCAGAGTGTGTGTGTGTGTGTGTGTGTGTGTGTGTGTGTGTATTTGTGTGTATGTGTATACACCCAGGCACATTGGTCTCTCTGATGTTTCTACATATATATATATATATATATATATTTATTTTTAAAATATTTTATTTATCTTTTTGACATAGAGAGAAAGAGATCACAAGTAGGCAGAGAAGCAGGCAGAGAAAGAGGGGGAAGCAGGCTCCCTGCTGAGCAGAGAGCCCGATGTGGGGCTCAATCCCAGGACCCTGAGACCATGACCTGAGTTGAAGGCAGAGGATTAACCCTCTAAGCCACCCAGGTGCTCCTCTGCATATATTTTAAATTATTTTTTAGTTTTTGGCTTTTATTTGAATTGTAGCTTTTCACTGTCTCTATATGCCGGCTTTCATCAGCATGTATTAAAGATGCATGAAAAAAATTAAGATGCCTGTTAGAACGTTCACAATGACTGGGCCAGCATGAGCCATTTCAATCCTGGCTAGACTGTTTTTTCCTTAGGGCATCAGTCTGGAGTCATGGAGCCTGAAATTCCTTGATGTTTCCCTTCAGAAAGAGAAACAGAATTTCACAGCCACCAAAGGACCCTATCAAAGACACCAGACTTTGGGTGGAGCCAGTGCTACAGTGTGGCACAGTGAAGCACAGTGCATGTTTACAGGACAAATGGAAAGCTTTTCTTGGAATTTCAAGAACAGAAGGTGCAGACAGACACAGGAGTCCCTCAGCCATGCTTTAATGAGCCAGGGCCCTTGGCTGCCTGGATGCTCAGTAACAGGACGTCTGTGCAGTGAGAGTACAAGCAAAGGATTTTCAGGCTTTGCTTGGACATATTTCTAAAGGGAGTGAAATAGGACTCATGACACTTGAGCTAAGTTGACCCTGCTGCCACCACCCTTGGAAAACTATTTGTGGGCAGAGATCTATGTTGTTTATAAAAATGACATGGGCAGCAGCTTCAACCTCAGGAGGCTTCATAGGGATAGACACAGAGGAGGATTACAGAAGCTAAAGCTTTTGTTTAATGAAAGATTACAAAGCATTTAGGTCGGATCAAGTTGTCCTGAAGCTTAACTGCTAAAATGTGCCCCTTTGCTCTGTGATGAATTTTGCTCTTAAACTTAGTGCTCAAATATGAAGATGAAGATGAAGCTGTATTTGGAATAACCACAGATGAGACCCTTCTATTAATATGCATTCAGGAAACATGAAGATTAGAAGAGATTCCAACATTAGTTTTTCTAATATCAAGGGCAAGTGCTTTTTAAGCACTAGAATGTGAAGAGGAAATCATGCAGCAGGAGAGTGGATGCAACAAGGTTAACACTATAGATATTTTAATAAATTTATGTATTTTTGTGTTGGAGATTGCCCAAGTTATAGACTGCCCATTTGGGGAGAATAAAAAATATAGGTTTAAAAACATTCAATCTGGGGCACCTGGGTGGCTCAGTGGGTTAAAGCCTCTGCCTTTGGCTCAGGTCATGATCCCAGGGTTCTGGGATTGAGACCTGCATCGGGCTCTCTGCTCAGCAGGGACCCTGCTTCCTCCTCTCTCTGTCTCTGCCTGCCTCTCTGCCTACTTGTCTGTCAAAAAAAAAAAAAAAATCTTAAAAAAAAATAAAAACATTCAATCTGTTTTCCTCTTCTGAGGCTGAATTGGATTGACTGCATGGCTGATCTAGGGACTGCAAAAACCTATACTTTCAGGAGGTGACTTTAAAAAAAATAAATTGACCAAAACTCATCCAGTTCATCAACTATTTGTAGAATTGGCCTTTGTTCAGCTAGGGATCATTCCTGATCTTCTCTATGTCAGAAATATTTTCTGCCTCAGTGAATCTTTCCCTTTCATTGAAAGAAATGATAAAATTCCAAAAGAATCATGTGTAAAAGTAGACATGTGTGGCTTATTAATTAATTCATTAATATAACCACAGAACATCTACTAGATGCCTAGATTTATTCTGAGCACTGGAAATCCAGTGATAAGACAAATTTCCTGGACTTAAGTTGTATTAAGGAAGACAGAAACTAAATAGTTGAATAAACAAGTATATACAAGAATATATGTTTATAGTGTGGTGAATGTTACCAAGAAATTGAAAGTGAGAGGGAGTGTAGGAAATTGAAAGTCTGTTTTAGAATGGACGCCAGAGTAGGCTTTTCTGGGGAAGGGGTATTTAAGCAGAGATCTGAAGATATGTAGGAACAAGTAGTGTGAAGAACTATAAAATAGTGTTCAATAGAGAGGTAACAGCATAGGAAGGAAATAGCAGATGTAAAGGTCTTGATGCAAAAATTAGCTTAGAGTGTTTCAGAACCCTCAAGGAGGTCAGCATAGCTAAAGTGGAGAGGGTCAGAAGGAGCAAAGCAGGAATTAAGGCTGGAAGGTAGCAGAGGCAAGTTGTGTAGGCCAAGGAAGTCCTTGGAAAGCAGCTGGGCTATTGTTCTAAATGTGATGAAAAGTAGAAGAAAACTGCAGGGGAAGTGACATAATCTGATATATGGTGTTAAAGAGCTCCCTAGTGACTGTGTAGAGAATAAACTGCAGTGTGGTGAGAAGAGAATCAAGGAGACCAGTTGTGAGAGTCTCTTTCTAATGTCCATGAAGGAGATGGTATCTTAGAGATATGTGATGTTTAAAGAAGTGAGCAGAAGTAATAGGACATGGATATATTTTGAGAGTAAACCCAACAGAGCTTTGTGATGGATTATATGTGGGTAAAGTTGAGATTGGGGAAAGAATAATGAGAAGAATGGAGCAATCTAGAATTTTAGCAGCACACAACTTTCATCCAATGCATAGGCTATGACTGAGTCTAGGAAGTGAGTGAATGTTAGCGGCTGCAATGAGGAAAATAGTGAAGAAGCCAATGTTTATAAGGATTGAGGTAGGAATAAAAAGTTTTGACTTGAACACGTTATGTTTTAGATACTTCTAAACTATTACTATTCACTGCTCAGAGATGAGTCCAGCATCAGGGAGAGGTCTGGATGGGGTATACAAATGGGGTGTCATCAGCGTATAGATGCAGAAAATGATAAGATCACTGAAGGAGATAGAGAGGAAGGGCAAGGACCAAAATTGGGGGCAGGATAATATTTAGGAAAGAGTAGAGAAAAAGAAACTGGCGACTAAAATTAAAGGGAAGTCATCTGTGAAATAAATTTCACTGAGAATAAAGTTTGATAATAGGTAGATAACATAAGGACATTGAACTGACTGATGCATTTAGTGACATTTTTTAAGAGTGAGGGAAAAAGCCTAATTACAGATTTTTTTTTTTTTTTAAAGGCAAGGAAGTGGAGACTGAGTGTAGATAATACATTCAGTGATTTTTTTTTTTCTATAAAAAGGAGAATAAGTTGACAATTACTGGATAGGAATGTAAGGTCAAGAGAGTTTTTAATAAGATATTTGTATGCTGTATTAGTCAGGGTAGGCTAAGTTATGCTGCAGTAACAAATTAGGCCCCAAATTCCAGTGCTTTACTTTTAAAGGTTTATTTCTCACGTAAGTTACATGTTTAAGGATGGTAGGCTGGAAGGTCTGCTACCCATAGTTTCTTGAGGTCACAGCCTGACTGAGGCTCCATAGGTCCTATGTGTGCACAATCTCAAATATGAAAACTCTTTAATTGCTATAGCAGAAGAGTAAGACTAGAACACTGTACATGGGCTTTTTCACTCTTTAGTCTGAGATGGTTATATATTTACTTGGTCAGAAGTAATCACATGGCCTGCCTAATGACTAGTAAATTTAGGAAAGCAATTGAAATCTTTAATGAGCATCACTGCCTCTACCACATAAGTCATTAGGAATCACACAATAAGTAATGAGGTGTAAGAGCCAAATTCCTGAGCAGGCAGGAGGAGTAAAAGTCAGTTCCCTTTTTAGACAGACTAGTTTTAACAACTCTGTTTGAGCAAGGATGTTTCACCTGCTATATCAGAAACTTGGTTATTAGATACTGATTATAGAGACTAGGAAATTTGATGATGGAAAGATGAGGTAATTATCTTCTGAATACTTTATTTTCTTGGGGAATTAAAAAAAAACATGTTTCATCAATTAAGAATGAAGAAAGGGAGTGATTTTTGTAGATTTTAAGAGAATGTCTATAAATAATGGTCTCTAACAGTGGAAAAACATATTTACTAGGAAAATGTGATAAGATGGCAGAGTATAATGGTTAGTCTGCATAGATCCTGGAGCCAGACTATCTGCAAATCAGTCTTGGCTATGTCACTTACGACTGTGACCTTACTTACTTAACAATTAAGTGCCTCAGTTTTCTGATCTCTAAAGTTAGGGTATAATAGGACTTACATCATAGAATTGCTTACCATACCCAGGGCATTGCATAGACTAAAGCACACCTCTAATATGTCTGTGAAGAAGACTCATTTACTTATCACAGAGCTTTAACCTAAGGGACAGGCTTCAGATTTGCCACACATGCAGAGGCATTCTGTAGAAACATGAGCAAGGAGACACCATCTTTGCACCCTCCCTTGGTTTTGCCACAGCTCACTCCCAGAAAGGAGCAGGTAGACTCCTCTGAAGTCTCAATTCTTGTACCTGTCACCCAGGGAACACCTCCAGTTCTAGTCTAGAGGCCATCAGTGCACTATGATATGATTGTGAACCTACAGGATTGTATATATTTGTGTACTTTTTTATTTTTATTTTTTTAAAGATTTAATTTATTTATTTGACAGAAATCACAAGTAGGCAGAGAAGCAGGCAGAAAGAGAGGGGGGGAAGCAGGCTCCCCGCTGAGCAGAGAGCCTGATGTGGGACTTGATCCCAGGACTCTGGGATCATGACCTGAACTGAAGGCAGAGGCTTTAACCCACTGAGCCACCCAGGTGCCCCTTGTGTACATTTTTAATATGTTGCTTTCAAAGGATTGATTTCCAATTAGCCTGAAGGTAGGTGCTGAATGAGATCACTCCATTTTGAACACTGACAGGTCTTGGCACACCCTCAACAGCAAGGATCTATCATGAACAAATCACACTACTACGACAGTCACAAAGGTTTGAGAGACAACTAAGAGCTGGGCAAGCTGCCTAAATGATAAAGTTCATCTCCTACACAAGGTCATTCCCTCAAGACTGGGAGAGATAGCTGTCTCATATGAAACAGATATCAAGCAAAATTAAGAAAGAGAGGAATATGTTATGAATAAAAGAATAAGACAAAAACCTCAGGAAAGGACCTTAATGAAATGGTGATAAATAATCTACTTGATAGACAGTTCAAAGTAATGGTGAAAAAATATTCACTGAATTCAAAAGAATGGATGAGCACAACAAGAATGTGAACAAAGAGACAGAAAGTATAGGAAAGTTTTACACAGTTCTATAAACAAGTTATAGAACTGAAGAATATGATAACTGAACTGAAAAATACACCAGAATAGTTCAACAGCAGAGTGGATTAAAGCAGAATAATTTATCATCATTTTGAAGACAGAATGGCTGAAAAATTCCCAAACCTGGGGAAAGAAACCAACATTCAGATCCAGGAATCACAGAGTTCCAAGTAAGATAAACACAAAGAGATCCATATCAAGACATATTATAATCAAAATGTCAAAACTTAAAGAGAGAATTTTTAAAGTGGTGAGAAGAAAACAACTACTTAAATACAAGGGAAGTTTGCATAAACTATTAGTTGATTCTTTCCAGCAGAAACTTTGTAAGGCAAAGAAGAATAACATGATATATTCAAAGTGCTGAAAGGAGTAAAATAAACAACCAAGAATACTCTACCCAGTAAGGCTGTCATTCAGAATTGAAGGAGAGAAGGAGAGATGAAGAATTTTCCAGACAAGTAGAAGCTAAAAGAATTCATCACCACTAAATTGGCCTTATAAGAAGGGTTAAAGGAAGTTCTTTAAGCTGAAAAGAAAGCGTGTTAATTAGTAACAAAAATACATAAGAAAGAATAAATCTCACTGAAAAGGTAAATATGTAGTAAAGGTAGTGAATCACTTATAAAACTAGTATAAAGTTTAAAAGACAAATGCAGTATAAATAAGATTATAATAATAGTTAAGAGAGACATAATATTAAAAGGTATCAAATTTGACATCAAAAACATAAAATGTGAGAGGAAGAATAAAAATATTGAGCTTTAGAAGAAGATCAAGCTTAAGTTGTTATTGACTTAAAGTAGACTGTTAGAGTTGTAAGCATTATGGTAACCACAAACCAGAACCTTTTAGTAAATACACAAAAGATAAATAGAAATGTATAAAAGCATATCACTAAAAAAAGTCATCAAAGCAGAAAGAAAGAGGGCAAGAAAGACAGGAACAGAGAACTACAAAACAGCCAGAAAACAATTAACAAAATAGCTATAGGTGATATTTAAATATAAATGGACTAAATTTAAATATAAATGAACTAAATTCTCTAATCAAAAGACAATGGCTGAGTAGATTCTTTTAAAAAGCAAGATATTCATCTATTTGCATATAAGAGATTCACTTGAGATCTAAAGATATACACAGACAGTGAAGGTATGGAAAATACTCCATGTAAATGAAAATAAAAAGAAGTTTGGGGTAGCTGTACTTATATCAGACAAAGTGCGCATTAAAACAAGGACTGTAATAGAAGAGAAAGAAAAGCATTCCATGATGATAGTGAGGTCAATTCAACAAGAGGGTGTAACATTTGTAAATATGCACTCAACATAGGAGCACCTGAATATATAAAGCAAATATTAAAGGGAAAAATTGATAGCAGTACCATAACAGTAGGGGATTTTAATACTCCCACTTACATCAATAGATAGATCATTCAGACAGAAAATCAATAAGGAAACATCAGTCTTAAATGACATATTAGACTAACTAGATGTAATAGGAATATATAAAACATTCCATCCAAGAGCAACAAAATACATTCTTCTCAAGTACACATAGAACATTCTCCAGTACTAGTCACATGTTATGTTTAAAAACAAATCTCAATAAATTTAAGAAGACTGAAATTATATTAAGCATCTTTTCTGACCACAATGATATGAAACTAGAAATCAATTATAAGAAGAAAACTGAAAAACACAAATATGTGAAGATTAAACAACATGCTCTAAAAACCATAAGTCAGTGAAGAAATCAAAGATGAAATAAAAAAATATCTGGAGATAAATGAAAATGGAAATACAGCAATCCATAATCAGTGGAGTTGAATGGTATTGCAAAAGCAGTCTTAAAGGAGAAGTTCATAAGTGTTACATGCCTATGTCAAGAAACAAAGAAATTTCAAATAATCTAACATTACATCAAAAGAAACTAGAAAAGGAACAAATGAAGCCCAGAGTTAGTAGAAAGAAGGAAATAATAAAGATCAGAGTAGAAATAAGTGGAATAGAGACTAAAAAAGCAATAGATCTAGATCAATGAAACTAAGCAGATTTTTTTGAGAGTATAAACAAAATTGACAAAATGTTAGCATGAAGAAATAAAGAGAGAAGGCTCAAATAAAACCAGAAATGAAAGAGAAGTTACAATTAATGCCACAGAAATGTAAAGGATCATGAGAGACTACTATGAACAATTATATGCCAACAGAGTGAATAACATGGAAGAAATGGATCGATTTTGAGAAATAAACAATCCTCTAAGACTGAATCACAAAGAAATAGAAAATTTGAAGCAACCAATTACTAGTAAAGAGATTGAATTAGGAAAACAAACCATAACCATGCCCATACAAACAAGAGTTTAAGATGTCTTCCCTGGTGAATTCTACTAAACATTCAAAGAATATTTAATGACTATCCTTCTCAAATTCTTCCAAAAAATTGAAGAGGAGGGAATGCTCCCAAATTCATTTTGCAAGGACAGCATTACCCTGATATGAAAACTAGACAAGTATGTTATACACATACACTAAAGAATAATACCCCTGATGAACATAGATGCAAAACTCTTCAACAAAATATTAGCATACCAAATTCAATAATACATTAAAGGATTATATGCCATGATCAAGTGAGATTAATTCCAGGAATGCAAGGATGGTTCAGCATCAGCAAATTTATCAAAGAGATACACCATATAAACAAAATGAGAGATAAAATAGTCAATAGATGCAGAAAAAGAACTTGATAAAATTCAACATAGATTTATGATTTCAAAATACCCTGAGGGCACCTAGGTGGCTCAATCATTAAGCATCTGCCTTTGGCTCAGATCATGATCCCAGGATCCTTGGGTCAAGACCTGAATCAGACTCCCTGCTCTGCGGGAAACCTGCTTCTCCCTCTCCCATTCCCTCTGATTGTGTTCCCTCTCTGGCTGTCTCTCTCTTTCTGTCAAATAAATGAAATCTTAAAAAACAAAAACCACCTCAACAAATAGGGTGTGGAGGGAACATACCTCAATATACTAAAGGCCATATATGACAATCCACAGTTAACTTACTCAAAAGTGAAAAGCTGACAGCTTTTCCTTTTTGATTAGGAACAAGACAAAGATGTCCACTTTTGCCACTGTTATTCATCATGTGTTTGGAAATGCTAGTCACAACAAGTGGACAAGAAAAACAAAAAAACATCCTAAATGGTAAAGAAGAAGTAAAACAATCACTATTTGAAGATGACATAGAGAATCCTAAAAAGTCCACCAAAGAAACTGGTACAATAAATGAAATAAATGAAAATCGTGGGGTCCAAAATCAATATATAGAAATTTGTTGCATTTTTATAAAATAATAAAATATCAGCATGCTTGAGAAAATAATGCTATTTACAATTGCACAAAAAGGAAAAAAACAAAAACAAAACAACCTAGGAATAAATTTAACCAAGGAGGTGAAAGACCTGTACACTGAAAAGTACGACATTGATGAAAGAATTTGAAGAAGACATAAAGGAAAGATATTCCATGCTCATGATTAGAAGAATTATATTTTTAAAAATGTCCATATTTCCCAACATGATCTTCAGATTCAATGTAATCTCTATCAGTGTAATCCTTATCAAAATTACAGTGCCATTTCACCAAAGATCATAAAGGTGGTTTACAAATAATCTTAAAACTTTTATGGAACCACAAATACCCCAAATAGCCAAAGCAATCTTAAGAACACACTCCCTGATTTTCATGCTCACTTATTTTAAACTATACTACAATGCTGTAGTAATCAAAGAAATATGGTATTGGAATAAAAAGAGACGTAAAAATCAATGGGACAGAATAGAGAGTCCGTAAATAAACCAACTCATATACAGTCAATTTATAGCATAGCAGTCAAGAATATATAGTGGGGAAAGGATAGTAGTCTCTTCAATAAAAGATATTGGTAAAACTGGACAGCCACACATAAAAGAATGAAACTAAACCACTACCTTACACCATACACAAAAATTAACTCAAAATGGATTAAAGGCTTGACTATAAGACTTGGAACTGTGAAACTCCTGGAAGAAACATAGCAAGGAACTTGACATTAGTCTTGGCATTGAATTTTTGGATCTGATGTCAAAGAAAAGACAACAAAAGTAAAATAAGTAGGATTGTGTCAAATTAAAAAGCGTCAGCACAGCAAAAGAAACCATTAATAAAATGAAAAGAAACTTACTGAATGGGAGCAAATATTTGCAAAGGATATATCCAATAAGGGGTTGATATCCGAAAAATATAAAGAACTCTAACAACTCAATAACAAAAGCAAAACAAACAAAAAACAAAAACAAATAGTAAACAACAGACCAAAAAAACCCTATTAAAAACAACAACAACAACAACAAACAGGCAGAGGATCTAGACATTTTTCTAAATATGATATACAGATTTTCTAAATATGATATTCAGATAACATACAGAAAAATGAAAAGATATTCAACATCATGAAGTATCCAGGAAATGCAAATTAAAACCACAATGAGATATCACCTCACACATGCCAGAATAGCTATTTTCAAAAACACAAGAAATAACAAGTGTTGAAAGGCTGAGGCGAAAAGGAAACCCTTCCACACTCATGTGATGATGTAAAGTGGTGCAGCCACTGTAGAAAACAGTATGGAGTTTCCTCAAAAAATTAAAAATAGACCTACCATATCATCCAGTTATTCCTCTTCTGGGTATTTATTGAAAGAAAATGAAAACACTAACTCAAAAAGATACGAGTACCCCTACATTTTATTGAAGCATTATTTACAATAGCCAAGTTATGGGAACAACCTGTGTTCAGAAGTGCATGAATTGATGAAGATAGAGTATATATACAATGAAATATTACTCAGCCATAAAAAAGAAATCTATCCATTTGAACAATGTAGATGGACCTTGAGAGTATTGTGCTAAGCACAAAAAGTCAGAGAAAGAGATACCATGATGTCACTTATATATGGAATCTAAAAAACAAACAAGAAAACAAAGTAAAACTCATAGATACAAAGAGCAGATTGGTGGTTATCAGAGGGGAAAGTGGTTTGGGAGTGGGCAAAAAAGAGTGAAAGGGGTCAATTATATGGTGATAGATGGTTAACTAGACATACTGTGATTATCACAATACAAATATCAGATTATTATTTTGTATGCCTGAAATTAATGTTACATACAAATTTTACCTCAATTAAAAAAACAACCTCCGGGGCACCTGGGTGGCTCAGTGGGTTAAGCTGCTGCCTTCGGCTCAGGTCATGATCTCAGGGTTCTGGGATCGAGTCCTGCATCTGGCTCTCTGCTCAGCAGGGAGCCTGCTTCTCTCTCTCTCTCTCTCTCTCTCTCTCTCTCTCTCTCTCGGCTTACTTGTGACCTCTCTCTGTCAAATAAATAAAATCTTTTAAAAAAAGAAACAAAAAACAAAAAACCAAAAAAACCCCTTCTCTTTTGGAAGTGAAAGGATTTTTTTCTTTATCAAAAAAAATTATATTTTTTAGATAAAGTTCACATTATTTTTCCCATAGGTTACTTTTTCCTCTGTTTTAGAATCCCCGAGTATTTGGACCTTGATTTCTAGTGGGAAACAGTAAACCAAGGATCTCTTCTTCAATTATCCTGCCAGCTTACACACTGCCTTCTTAGTTGCTAATGATCTGAAACAAATGTCACTAAGTAGAAAGGAAGATTAATTCCAATGAGACTGTGTGAGTATGCCAAATCTATTTTCTTTCCTCGTGCAGGAATCTGTGAGGAGGCCAACAGCAGAATCTGCTATTGTGTAGTAACAATAGGACAATTTTCTCCATATTTTTCTTTGCCTTTAGAAATCTTTTACATTGACTTTTCTTTCTAGAAATCCTCTCTAGCTTCCTTAAAAACCCGGGCTACAGAAACGCTTATGATATTTGATACTAGATATAATCTAATTCATTGGAATTCCTCATCCTATGACTGTTAGATTTCTGACTTAAAAAGCAATCTCCCAGTTCTGATAGCCTCTCCCAGTTCTCATTAAAATATGTTTATAAATACATGCAACAAAAAATATAGAAACAGCAAAAGATGAAAACTCAGAAAAAAAAAAAACTAAAATTGGAAAACAATATGCCAAAATCAAAGAAAATTTCTAATTGTTTCTGTTGCAGATGGGACAAGATGCAAAGATCCTCCCACATTTCATTCTTCTTTCCCTGGATACATTCTTCTGTAAGACCTGGAGAACCAAGGAAATAAGCCGTTCTGTGGCATCAAGTCTATGATGGATACCTCATTTGAGTGATGGAATTGTGAGTGATTTTGATGTTTTTTGCTGATACTTTTTATCTTCTAATATTTTTATCTAAATAACTTTAAAAAGAGAATATCTATCTATCTATCATTTATTTATCTATGTAATGGCTGAAGATAATGTCAGATTAAAATGGTTGTCTTTGGAATTAGGAGTTTGGGTAATAATTTTATCTTTCTATGTTATTATTTTGAAACATTTTTACTATATTCAGGTTTTACCAAATAATTAGGGAATAGACTGTAGTTTTTAAAAAATTCATATGTTAGAGGACTTTGAGTAAATTTTTTTCATTACCTCTTATTTAAGTCAGATTTGCAACAAAATATTTTCTACTTGGGGTGAGTGTGTGTGTGTGTGTGTGTGTGTTTTACCACTAAAGTGAGAAAGATTACCTTTTTTTTATGAAGATTAGTATATATGTAACTCAAACTGGTGGTCTAGGTCCTTACTCAAAATTGATGGTGTGTTTGGGTGGGTCAGCCTTAAAATATATTCTAGGTAGTATGCAGAACTCACAATGGTGGTTCCAGAGGGCCATTAAAGAGCTAGATTGTCTAGAAGTAAAACTGAGGATGGCTTTTTAATAAAAACAACTTGAACAATGTGGAAAAAAATATTGAGATAATCTGTAACTAATAAAATTTCCCATCTTTAGATGCATGAGGGGCTGTGGCATATCTTAAGATATGAGTCATCCTCAAAACAACTAAAACTGAGTTATAAGAGACTTGTAACTGCTGATTTGGAAGCAACTTCTTTAAAGTCATTGTTTTATAATTATGGTAGTTGTTACTATTTAGGCATAATTTACATATATTGAAATGTACAGATCTTAAGTGTGAAGTTCTAACAGCTTTAACAAATACATAGGTTGTGTAATCTGCATCTACATCAAGATATGAATATTCCCATTCGCTGGGCTTCTTCCCATAAAACTTGATTTCTTTCCAGCTTAAGGTTTATCTGGATACTCCTGTCCATCATGGTAGACATAAACATTCATTCCTGTGGGCTTGTGTTGGAGTGAGGTTGCTAGGTCATGGAATATGTGTTTGTTCTTAGTGGGTATTGTATAAATTTTTTTTCTATGTGATGGTATCAATTTGCACTCTCCCTGCTAGGTAAGAATTCACAGTTGTTCCATCTACTTACCAACACTTAGTATTGTTCATCTTTTTAATTTTACTTATTCTAGTGAGTATGTAATGGGAATTCATTGTGGTTTTCAGTTGCATTTTTCTGGTGACTAATGATGTGAGTACTTTCTCATTTGTTTACTGGATATTTTGATACCTTGTATTATGGAAAGCCTACCAATCACAATATATTTTAAATGGTCTGTTTTCTTATCTATAATTATACCCTATCAACTGGTCTGTAAATTCTCTAAAGGTAAGGAATACTTTTAATGGATTTTATTCTTGATACTTAGCATATTGTACTAGCACATTGCAGATTCTGAAAAAAATTGGTTGAATGAAATAAGGATGTTTATTAACTTTTTCTGTGTCCCAGATGCTTTTTATGTATGACATCAATTAATCTCTATATCATAAGATGAGGAACTTGAAGCTTAGAGAGCTTTAAGTATTTGTTGTGATGACAGACCTAGTAAATAGCTTGCATTGCTATAGTCTGAAACCAGGACTTTCTTGTTCAAAAACTATTTTCTTTGTTCCTTTGAATCTACCACAATGGCTTCAGATTAGAAAGATGTCTTTCATTATACTCTGAACCTATTTACTGCACAGGATGACAAAGAATGTTGTGCTCTACAACACCCACATTACTTTTCTTTTTTTCTGGGTGCATAGCTAAACTATATGTCCCAGGTCCCTTAAATTAGTTTGGGTCAGTGACCAAGTTATGAGAATAGAATGTGATGTAATATTATGCATGGTATGTCCAGGTCTCATCCATAAAAATCTCCCACATGCTATCTTCCACTTAATGTTTCTGTGGCACACTTGAAGTCCACATGTTGAAGATGGTGGTATCATAAGGTATAAGGAGGTTTGATCTATGAGTAACTGTTTGGAACAAAAATCCCTCTCCTTTCCCTATCATATCAGTCTTTCCTGAGTGAACATTAAACTCTCATCTTGATAGACCACAGAGATTTCAGGGTTTATTATAGCGGCCTAGCCTACTACAGTCTTTTTCTCAGTATTGGTGATGCAGAGATGAAGAGCTGCTTGCTTTAGAAAATGTAAGTTTTGTAAACAAAGAATTCTAACACAATAGGACAAAGGCTATACAGAGGTACGGACCAACATCTAGAGCAAATAATGGAGAGAGATCAATTCTGCTTTGTAAACTTAGGGAATATGTCACTGAGGGGATTACACATATATATGTATATCTGGGTCCTGGGAGGATCAGAAGAAAGTGACGGGCATTTTTGTTTGTAGAAACAGGATGAGGAAGTGTGTGGAAAGCTAAAAATCATACTGTACTCCTTCCTGGAGATTTGTGAAGTTTTATGTGGCTAGAATTCAACTTGCATAAAGAGAATGGTAAGAGAGAAGTCAAAATAAATTGGTAGGCAAAATTGAAGCTTCTTATATGCCATGGAAAAGAATTAGAAATTGGTCTTATGATCAATGGAGAGCCATCTCTTAAGAATTGACGGGAGAATAAACTGGAAGCAGGAGAATCATTTCTTTTTTTTCTTTTTTTTAATTTTATCTATTCATTTGACAGACAGATCACAAGTAGGCAGAGAGGCAGGCAGAGAGAGAAGGGAGGGAGCAGGCTCCCCGCTGAGCAGAGAGCCCGATGCGGGGCTCGATCCCAGGACGCCGGGATCATGACCTGAGCGGAAGGCAGCGGCTTTAACCCACTGAGCCACCCAGGCACCCCAGCAGGAGAATCATTTGAAGGTATTGCAATTATCTTGATAAAAAAATAATGAGGATCAGAACTAAGACATTGTGACTAAGAATTAAGAGGAGGTAGATTCTTTAATTAATATTATTATGAAGGCAAAGAGAATAACATTTAGACTATGTCTTTGGCTGAATATCACCCACTATTAGAAAAGTATTACGTAAACCAAATCCAAATGAAATTTTTTTAAGGATTTTATTTATTTATTTGACAGAGAGAGAGATCACAAGTAGGCAGAGAGGCAGGCAGAGAGAGAGGGGGAAGCAGGCTCCCTGCCAAGCAGAGAGCCTGATGCAGGGCTCGATCCCAGAACCCTTAGATCATGAACTGAGCCAAATGCAGAGGCTTAACCCACTGAGCCACCCAGGCACCCCAAATCTTTTGTATTTTCAAGTCTCATTGTATAGTTCATGTTTTTTGTTTAAAAATTTCAATTTTTTATTTCTTTCTCTAACTTCTCAGAACTTCCAGAAACCTTGTTCTACTTAAAATGTGCTCATCAATAACATTATATCAATGAAAAATATTTATGATGCTATAATTGTTAATTCCTTATATATTCTTCCCCAATTTATCATTTTCTTTGTTATCTGTTTTAGATGGAAGAAAAACAATTTAATTCTACAAATACTTACTGAATTTCTATAATGCTCTCAGCACAGTAGGAGGCACTAATGATAAAGAGAATATAAACCTCAATCTCAGGCTTTAAGGAATTCCCAGTCTAGTATGGGTAGGGAGACAGTGGACTGGGAAGGATGAGACAACTCCAGATAGCTATAGTGCAGTTTAAGATAACTACTGAAATGTAGTATTATGTGGGTTCAAAGTGCTAAGAGGGTTCAAAGGAGTGATGTTACTGATTAAGAATGGTACATATGGTTCTGTGGAGACCACACAACGTAGTACAGGTTTCAGTGACAGGATGCTGCTGTTGCTGATAATGATAATGGAGGACAAGTTCTTTTTAGCATCTATAATTACATTAGTTGCTGTTGACATGTGTATGGGCACATGGCCAGGCAAGCTATTCATCCACATGCATGCCTGGTCTCCTGCATTAATGATTCCAATCACTAATTATGTAATAAGAATAATGAGAACTGTTAGCCAAAAAGTCAATTTCCACTGTTTGTTTTGCTTCTTCAGGGGAATAGAGGCAGTTTTAGAAAACCTCCTTTGAATTTACAGAATAAAGCAAACACACAGGAGGAAAAGTATCACCAAGGATTAAGGAAGCTTATGCATCAGGATCAGAGTAGGAAACACCCAGAAGCTTAGCAAAAGGAATAAAAGAGCAGTTTCTTCACTTCTGGCTGTGAAAATATACTCACAAACTGAATCACGGTGGAAAAGATAGGCCGTTGTATGACAAGGTGGAGGTAGAAAAAAAAAAGCAGCAAGCAGGATTTTAGTCTGGTTTTTAGAGGATTAAATAAGGTTTATGCCAGGAACATGATGAAGTAAATTTCTCAAAGGGGTAAAATTTTGGCAGAAAATCAGAATCGTGTATTTAGAAATGAGCACTATTCTTTAACTGTAACAATAAAAACTCTAAATTATTCAACCTGGAAATGAATTTTGGAAAAAATATAACAGATGTATTCATTCATTCATTTATTCTCCAACATATATTGAATGTCTATTATAGACCTGACACTGTAGAAAAAAATGGTAGGAAAAAAAAAACTGAGATAGTGTAGTTACTCTCAAGAAGTTCAGGTGGGGTGATTCATAGGAAAACAAAAACAGCCAATAAACATGGTGATATGTATTTTGAAGATATACAAGAGGTGGGGAGAAGGGAATTCTTCATTTGCCTGGGACAGTCTGGAAAGGTTTCACAGAGGAGAAATAACAAAACAGTCTGGAACTGGGATGTGCATGATGAGTAGAAATTGGCCATGAGGAAAAAGTGGGAATTGATATTTAAGGCAAAGGGAAAAAAAAAATAAGAAGGAGATCATACATCAGTAATAATTGTTGTAGACAAGATTCATTATAGAATGCTAAAATTAGTGAATAAAAGCTTTAGAACAAACAAGACTTGCATCGTCTCAAAGTACATCCCTCAAGATCTGTAATAACTACAAAGGCAATGATAGAAATTTTATAGTAAAAAAATCCTGCAGAAACCACCTAGTAGATAGAGGTCAATATCATCAGTAATTGAGACATATCAACATTGTGGACCCATGATATGACACACTGAGAAGAACACAACATTTCTGTGCTGTTCTTGCCAAAACCACATAACTTCAGTTCAATTATGAGAAAATATCAGACAAACCAAAACTGAAGGATATTCAGCAAAACAACTGGTCAAAGCTCTTCAAAACTGTCAAGGATATGAAAGATAAAGAGAGACTGAGGAACTGTTACAGACTGCAGGAGACTAAGAAGGAGTTACTCCATGCAAAGTGGGATCCTAGATAGGACTGGGAACAGGAAAAAAAGTTAGGGAAAAACTAGTGAAATTTGAATAAGATCATTTCACTTAGTGAATATTATCTCAATGTGAATTTATTTTATTTGCATATGGACTGTTTTTATATAAGATGTTAGGGGGAGTAAGGAATATATGGAAAATCTCTATTATTTTTTCAACTTATAGTTCTATAAGTCTTTGGTTCACAATTTAAAAGTAAAAGAAAAGACTTACGAGTTTAAGATAACAAATGTACATATGAGAGGATGAGTACATTGGATTCTTGTGGGAGATGAAGTGGGCCAAGTCCTTACTTAAGAACTTGGTTTAATCCTGTCAGGGATAACCAGCTATTTGGGAGTTTTAACAGCAGAGCAATGCAACCAGATTTGAGCTTTATAAACATCCTGGCAACAGCATGGACAGAAAGGTAGGGTTGCTGGAGTTGGGGACACTGTTAAACTAGCTATAGGCCCATGGAAAGATGGCAGAGGCTTGTACCAGGCCTGTTACCCAGGTGATGTAATGGAATGACAGAGTTCCACAATAGTCTTTTGAGACATTCTTTGTCATTCCTTTGTTAAAATTATACACGAATGTTTCCTAGGTCTATTCTCAGCACCCATCAACATATAACTATATTTGCAGCCTCTACTATTGTCCATTTTATCCTGATAGGAATTCACTCACTCTCTATCTCATTTGTGCTTCTCCTTCCTGACTTCTGGCTTGAAGTTTGATGCCATTACTTGGAGATCCCAGTTGCTGCTCTTATAGAGCAGATCAGATTTCTTTCAGTGAATCATCCAACCTGACAATGGTCCTTTCCATCTCTAGAACATGGTCCACGTAGGCAACAAGAAACAGAGACAAGGAAATTCCACTCTTCCTGTGCTAAAATTGTCAGTCCATCTAGTTGATCAAAACCACTTAGGACTCGGGATCAAACAAGTTCTTAGCCAGAGTTGCAATACTCTTTTGCTAAGAGAGAGAGAGTGGGAGGGAGAAATGGAAAGAGAAGGGAAGATAGGAGGAAGGGAGGAGAAGGAGGGAGAGAAAGAAGAAAGGGAGGAAGGGAGAGAAAAAGAAAAAAATGGAAGGAAAATAGGAGTGAGATTGTCAAGGAGAATTTCTTGAATCTCTAAGTGAAACAAAACAATACAATACACCTTCCAAACCATTTCTCATCTTAGGATCTTGTCACTAACTTTATAGTGTTTTACCACTCTCTCCAAAATTCAGCTGCCTGTGCTTCTGCTTGAGCTGTGTAATTCTGTTTTGTAATTTACTCTAGAGCTTCTGTTTTAAAAGGCTCAGAAATGGGAAAGGCTTCAAGTAAGAGAAGAAGAAGGCTGGCAAATGTATTCTTCAAAACTTCTACTTTATCCTGTACCATCAGTTTTTGAATTCTTACTTGCAGATGGAGCCCAAATGACCATTGGGTAGCTTAATAATAAAACAGATTTGATGTGGTAAGTAGAGAAAATAAGAAGGTGCCTTCTCCATTGATCTACTCTTTACACTGTTCTAGGGATTAGGGATAATATGCCTTTTAAATTAAGTATATCTTCCAGTTCTTCCTAAATCTTTTTCTGTTGAAGCAAAGACTCCTGATAGAAGAGCTACCTTGTGCCACAACTGTGTGTGTTCAGTGTTATTAGATCTCATGATTGTTTAGAGGAAGTAGAAAGCCTGAATATGCCTGACGCCTCTGTAGGAAAAGTGGTATAGGATCCAGGGAGGAGATCTTGCCTTTCCAAAGATAGCAGGCTTCCAGATATTAGCAGATACCCAATATACTCCCACTTCTGCCTCATTGCTTTGCATGAGATTGCCTGAGACATTAGTTTGAAGACAGAGCTGCCCATTGCCTTGAACTCTAGAGTAAGTAAGGAATAATCTCGGTCTAAAGTGAAAGGGAGTAGATTTCACTTTTTTTTTTAAGATTTTATTTATTTATTTGACACACAGAGAGAGATCACAAGTAGGCAGAGAGGCAGGCAGAGAGAGAGGAAGGGAAGCAGGCTCCCCAGTGAGCAGGGACCCTGATGCGGGGCTCAATGCGGGGCTCGATCCCAGGACCCTGAGATCATGACCTGAACCAAAGGCAGAGGCTTTAACCCACTGAGCCACCCAGGCGCCCCTAAAGTGAAAGGGAGTAGAAAAGAACTGCAATTACTTAAGGAAAAAAAAAATTAAAACACATTAAAAGTCATCGCAGTTCCCAAATTGAGATGGGGAACAAAAAGTAGAGGAAAAAGAATCTCTTACCAGGAGGGTAGTGTAGACCACCTAGCAGCTGGGAAAGATGAATTTGAAAGACAGTATAGATGCACAGCCATCTGTTTGCCTGAATTCTTGGATCTAGCGACTGAGATGTAGCTTTGCTCCCTTAACCTAATGTAAAAGAACATGATAAATGTAATCAAGTTTAGCAAGTTTGGTATTAAAGTCACTAAAATTCTTGGCCTGTTTTTTTTTTTTTTAAGATTTTATTTATTTATTTGACAGATAGAGATCACAAGTAGACATAGAAGCAGGCAGAGAGAGAGAAAGAGGAGGAAGCAGGCTCCACACGGAGCAGAGGACCCTATGTGTGGCTCGATCCCAGGACCCTGGGAACATGACCTGAGCTGAAGGCAGAGGCTTTAACCCACTGAGCCACCCAGGCGCCCTAAAATTCTTGGCCTGTTTTTTTTTAATTTTTTTATTTTATTTTTTTTTATTTTTAAGATTTTATTTATTTATTTGACAGACAGAAATCACAAGTAGGCAGAGAGGCAGGCAGAGAGAGAGGAAGGGAAGCAGACTCCCTGCTGAGCAGAGAGCCCGATGTGGGGCTCGATCCCAGGACCCTGGGATCATGACCCGAGCCGAAGGCAGAGGCTTTAACCCACTGAGCCACGCAGGTGCCCCAATTCTTGGCCTGTTTTATGGTCTTGTTATGGGGAGGGGGAAGCAACTATGAATGGAAAGTCCGATAAAAAAAAAACCATCCCAAGAAGTAGTGGGTATGTATCTGTTTTTGGAGAATTGTTGTCCAGATATTATGGGAGACTCCTAACTCCTTCTCAAACTCCCAATTAATTGGTTTTTATAAGGAAATTAGGAAAATTCAGAAAATTCAAGAGGAACTTTAGACAAAAAGACTTTTATCAAAGTCCTTTTATTTTCTACTCAAAATGATAGTTATAATCAAATATTTCCCATGTCAATTTCAGCTTGGTGTGAATGAAATCTTTTGTGTTTAATTTCTCAAATGTCAGAGTATAGATTTAGGATCTGTTCTATTTTAGAAGAGGAAACAAAAAGAGATTCATCTGCAGTTAAGCTTGTGGACCATGCTTCTCCCTTTTGAGGGAACCCGTAATCCTCTGTCATACCCAAGACCATTAATGGGCATAATAACCTGGTTCATCATTCCCATTTTCATTTGAATGTAAGAGGTGGGTTGTCTGTTTTCTGCTACCCGGATTTTACAAGCAGGCAAAATTATCCAGACATACAAAATATAAAGTCCAAAGAACATTATCTGTGCGCCTCCCCATTCCCTTGCTGTAAATCACATTCTAGGATGTGCCATTCTGTTCTAGAGACAGCACTATATTATACTTCTAGATCTGGAAGGAAACACTGTCACATGGAAAGTGGCCAAACAGAATTGTTCATGGGACATGGGATAGAATTCCAAAGAAAAAACTGCACCTATTGCACAATTCTGCCCTGAGTCAAGGCAGAGTATTTCCACTACTCATGACTATAGAATAGTAGAACAATTGTACCATTTGATGCACTGGCTCTCCTCCTGTAGTATGAAGGGCTGTTGTTGGGATACAGAGGTTGTCTGTAGGGATTGTTGTGATTTTTTAAGAATTACCAAGAACTAATTTGCATGCAACCTTTATTAAGTATAATGTGCTATTTATTAAAAATATTACCAGTGATGACTTATCCATGACCTTTGGAATATGAGGAATTATCTTGTCATGTATTATTATAGTAAATCCTCTCTCTTCTTTACCTAATAGAAAACATTTTTAGTAGGATTTTAAATAGATCTCTTAGGATCTATTTTAAATATTCAACCTAATACAGAACGCTATAAACATACATCTTTTATCTACAGTGAGCATTTTCTCTTTTTTCCTTGGAGATCCTGGGATATAGATACAGAAACTGCTGGGGAATGTGAATGCAGAAAGCCGTGAGTATGACTCTACCCCCTTACTTAGAAGTAGAAAGTTAAAGTTAAGAGGTTAGTTGGTTGTTCTGAGTTCATGGGCAGATGAGAGGCAAAGCCTAGGCTCACATTGAGTCTTCTTCATTCTCTCTATCCTGCAAATTCACACAAGGAATGAGAGATAGTAATTCAAAACACATGCAGTGAATCATATTGCCATCTAATATTATGCTCCTGCTAGGAGATTAAATATTTGGTTTGGTGGAGAATAAATAGGTGACCCTGGGATTCAATCATAGGCCAAGTTACATGTGCATGAGTCATGGACATCCCTTCTTTAAACAATATCCCTTCTTTAAACAATTATTTATTGGATACCCACAGCATGCCAGACACTGTAGTAGCTGTCTAGGATATAAAAAGTGAGGGTGAGAATCTCCCTTCCCTGGTTTCGGGTTTCTATGAGAAGAGACATCACTTGGTATCTCTCTGAGCACCCCCCCACCCCCGCCACATAACTTTTCAGGGGGGCAGTGACCTACCTTACTGAAGAGTTTCAAGGAACTCGAACCCTTTCTCTTTTCCTTCTCTTTGGAATCTGTGTGGTCAGCTCTTGGTTGTGTGATAAGCTTAAACAATAAATGTTCTATTTTAATGGGGGCCAGTTTGTGATTTCCCCTTAACTTAGGGTTGGGCTGTATGGCTTAAACTCTCAAGTTCAACTTGGGCTGATATTGGAAGATCATTTTAAATAGCTAGAATATTTGTCATTTCTAAACCTTAACATGGCTGATATCTGTGTACAGAGCACTGATAATATTCTAATAGTAAAATCTTAGGTTGCACTGGATTTGCTGTCCCAAATTCCATTCCATATTTAGGAATATGGTGAGTACTTTGTATTCCTGAGGCCAATGGAAAATTTCTCTTCAGGAGGTTCTCTTTTTTGTTGTTTCTTCCTTAAAAATATCTTGAACGTATGCTGTGATTTTTTTTTTTTTTTGGAGGAAATATGAACTTTTTAAAATTTAAATTCAGATGACCAACATATAATACGTTATTAGTTTCTGATGCAGTGTTCACTGATTCATCAGTTGCATATAACATGCAGTGCTCATTACATCACATGCCCTCCTTAATGCCCATCACCTGGTTACTCCATCCCTCAACCCACCTCTTCTTTCGCAACCCTCTGTTTGTTTCCCAGAGTCAAGAGTCTCCCATGGTTTGTCTCTCTTTCTGATTTCTTCCTGTTCAGTTTTCCCTCTCTTCCCCTATGATCCTCCATGTTATTTCTTATATTCCACACATGAATGAAACTATATGATAATTATCTTTCTCTGATTGCCTTATTTCAGTTAGCATAATACTCTCCAGTTCCATCCATGTTGATGTAAGTGAAAAAAAAAGCCATCATCCTTTCTGATGGCTGAGTAATATTCTGTTGTATATATAAACCACATCTTCTTTGTCAATTGAGCTGTTGAAGAACATCTCAGCTCCTTCCACAGTTTGGCTATTGTGAACATTTCTGCTATGAACATTGGAATACAGGTGCCCCTTCATTTCACTACATCTGTATCTTTGGGGTAAATACCCACTAGTGCAGTTGCTGGGTCATAGGGTAGCCCTATTTTTAACTTCTTGAGAAACCTCCATACTGTTTTCCAGAGTGGCTGTATCAGCTTGCATTCCCACCAAAAGTGTAGGAGAGTTCCCCTTTCTCCACATCCCTGACAGCATTTGCTGTTTCCTGACTTATTAATTTTAGTCATTCTGACTGGTGTAAGGTGGTATCTCATTGCAGGTTTTGATTTGTATTTCCCTGCTGACACGTTATGTGGAGCATTTTTTATGTATCTGTTGGCCATTTGGGTGTCTTCTTTGGAGAAATGTCTGTTCATATTATCTCCCCATTTCTTGACTAGATTACTTGTTTTTTGAGTGTTGAGTTTGAGAAGTTCTTTATAGATCTTGGATACCAGCCCTTTATTTGATATCTCATTTGCAAATATCTTCTCCCATTCCATGGGTTGCCATTTAGTTTTGTTGACTGTTTTCTTTGCTGTGCAAAAGCTTCCAATAGTTGATTCATTTTTGCTTTTGTTTCCCATGAATTTGGAGACGTGTCTAGCAAGAAATTGAAGTGGCCAAGGTGATAGAGATTGCTGCCCATATTCTCCTCTAGGATTTTGATGGATTCCTATCTCACATTTAGGTCTTTCATCCATTTTGAGTTTATTTTTATGTATGGTATAAGAGCATGGTCCAGTTTCATTCTTCCGCACATGGCTATCCACTTTTCCCAGAAGCTCTTATTGAAGAGACTGTCTTTTTTTTTTTTTTTCCATTTGATATTCTTTTCTGATTTATCAAAGATGAGTTGAACATAGAGCTAATGGTCTATTTTAGGGCTCTCTATGCTATTCCATTGTTTTATGTGTCTGTTTTTGTGCCAGTGCTGTGTTGTCTTGATGATCGCAGCTTGGTAATATAGCTTGAAGTAAAGCATTGTGATGCCTCCAGCTCAGTTTTCTTTTTGAACATCCCCCTGGTAATTCGGGGTCTTTTCTGATTCCATGCAAATTTTAGGATTGTTTGTTCCAGCTCTTTGAAAAATGTTGATGGCATTTTGATAGGGCTTTCTTTGAATGTGTAGATTGCTCTGGGTAGCATAGATATTTTAGTAATGTTTAGTCTTTTAATTCATGAGCATGGAATATTTTTCCATCACTGTGTCTTCCTCAATTTCTTTCATAAGTGTTCTGTAGTTTTTAGAGGCCAGATCCTTTACCTCTTTGGTTAGGTTTCTTTGTAGGTAACTTACAGTTTTTGGTGCAATTGTAAATGGGACAGACTCCTTAATTTCTCTTTCTTCAGTCACATTATTAGTGTATAAAAGTGCAACTGGTTTCTGTGCATTGATTTTGTATTCCGCCATCTTGCTGAATTGCTGCATGAGTTCCAGCAATTTTGGGGTGGAGTGTTTTGGGTTTTTCACATGAAGTATCTTGTCATTTGCAAAAAATGAGAGTTTGGCCTTTTCTTTACCAATTTGAATTCATTTGTTTCTTTTTGTTGTCTGATTGCCAAGGCTAGAACTTTTAGTAATAAGTTGAACAACAGTGGTGAGAGTGGGCATCTCTGTCATGTTCCTGACCTTAGGGGAAAAGCTTTCAGTTTTTCCCCATTGAGAATTATATTCTCTGTGGGCTTTTCGTAGATGGCTTTTGTGATATTGGGGTATGTTGCCTCTATCTCTACACTTTGAAGAGTTTTAATCAAGAAAGAATACTGTACTGTGTCAAGTGCTTTTTAGGAATCAGTTGAGAGGATCATTTGATTCTGGCCTTTTTTTAATTAATGTGATCTATCAGGTGTTTAATTTGTGAATGTTGAACCACCCTTGCATCTCAGGAATAAATCCCACTTGGCTGTGATGAATAATCCTTTTAATGTACTGTTGGATCCTGTTGGCTAGTATCTTGGTGAGAATTTTGGCATCCATGTTCATCAGGGATATTGTGGTCTGTAATTCTCCTTTTTGGTGGGATCTTTGGTTTTGGGATCAAGGTAATGCTGACATAGAACAAGTTTGGAAGTTTCCCTTCCATTTCTATGTTTTTGAAACAGCCTCAGTAGAATACATATTATTTCTTCTTGAAATGTTTGGTAGAATTCCACTGGGAAGCCATCTGGCCCTGGACTCTGTTTGTAGGGAGATTTTTGATTACTGCTTCAATTTCCTTGCTGGTTATTGGTCTATTCAGATTTTCTATTTCTTCATGTTTCTGTTTTGGTAGTTTGTAAGTTTTCAGGAATGCATCCATTTCTTCCAGATTGCCTAATTTGCTGGAGTATAGTTGTTCATAATATGTTCTTAAAATTGTCTCTATTTCCGTGGTGTTAGTTGGGATCTCTCCTCTTTCATTCATAATTTTATTAATTTGTGTCCTTTCTCTTTTTGATAAATATGGCTAGGGGTTTATTGATCTTATTAATTCTTTTAAAAAAACAGCTTCTAGTTTCATTGATCTCTTCCATTGTTCTTTTAGTTTCTTTTTCATTGATTTCTGCTGTAATCTTTATTATGTCTCTTCTTCTGCTTGGTTTAGGCTTTATTTGTCGTTCTTTCTCTAGCTCCTTTAGGTGTAAGGTTAGCTTGTGTATTTGAGATTTTTCTAATTTTTTGAGAGAGACTTGTATTGCTACGTACTTTCCTCTTAGGACGGCCTTTGCTGTATCCCAGAGGTTTTGAACCAGATGTGTTTTCATTCTCATTAGATTCCATGAATTTTTTTAAGTTCTTCTTCAATTTCCTGGTTAACCCATTCATTCTTTAGTAGGATGTTTTTCAACATCCAAGTGTTTGATTACTTCCAAATTTCCTCTTGCAATTGAGTTCACGTTTCAAAGCATTGTTGTCTAAAAATATGAAGGGAATAATCCCAACCTTTTGGTATTTGTTGCAACCTGATTTGTGATCCAGTATATGATCTATTCTGGAGTATGTTCCATGTGTACTTGAGAAGAATGAATATTCTGTTGTTTTAGGATGGGATGTTCTGTGTATAACTGTGAAGTCCATCTGGTACAGTGTGTCATTCAAAGCCAGTGTTTCCTTGTTGATCTTCTGCTTAGATGATCTATTGCCAGAGTGGAGTGTTGAAGTCCCCAGCTATTAATATATTATTATCAATGTCTTTACTTTGGTTATTAATTGGTTTATATAATTGGCTGCTCCCATGTTAAGGGCATAAATATTTACAGTTGTTAGATCTTCTTGTTGGATAGGTACTTTAAATAGGCATTCTTCTTCTCTTACTACAGTTGTTGGTTTAAAATCTAATTTATCTGATATGAGGATTGCTACCCCAGGTTTCTTTTGAGGAACATTAGCATGGTAAATGGATCTCTACCCTCTCACTTCCAGTCTGGAGGTGTCTTTCAGTCTAAAATGGGTCTCTTGTAGACAGCATATTAATGAGTCTTGCCTTTTTGTCCAGTCTGATACCTTGTGTCTTTTGATTGGAACATTTAATCCATTTACATTCAAAGTAATACTGAAAGTAATACTGAAAGATATGAATTTAGTGTCATTGTATTGCCTATAAAGTCCCTGTTTCTATAGATTGTCTCTATTTCTTTCTGGTCTGTGTTCCTCTTGGGCTCTCTCTTCACTTACAGGACCCCCCCTTAATATTTCTTGCAGGGCTCGCTTGGTGGTCACATATTCTTTCAGTTTCTGTCTGTCCTGGAAGCTCCTTCCATTCTAAACAGCAGTCTTTTTGGATATAGTATTCTTGGCTGTATGTTTTTCTCATTTATTACCCTGAATATATCATACCAGTCCTTTCTGGTCTGCCAGGTTTCTGTGGCTAGGTCTAATGTTAGTCTGATATTCCTCCTTCTGTACGGAAGGAACCTCTTGTCTTGAGCTGCTCTTATGATTCTCTCTTTCTCTCTAAAATTTTCAAGTTTCAGTATTATATGTCAGGGTATTGATCCATTTTTATTGATTTTTGGAGGGGTCCTGTCTGTCTCCCGGACATGAATGCTTGTTTCCTTGCCCAGAATAGGGAAGCTCTCAGCTATAATTTGCACAAATATGTCTTCTGGCCCTCTTTCTCTCTCTTCTCCTCAGAATAATTCTGACATTGGTACATTTCATGGAATCATTAATTTCTCAAAGCCTTTGTTCATGGTTTATTAGTTGTTTTTCTCTCTTTTCCTCAACTTCCTTTCCACAAGCATTTCTTCTATATCACTTACTCTCTCTCCTGCCCCATCATTCTAGCTGTTAGAGCATCCAATTTAGACTGCATCTCATTATAGCATTTTTAGTTTTGCCTGATTAGATCTCATTTCTGTACTAAGAGATACTCTAGTGTCTTTTATGTTTTTCTCAACCCCAGTTATTAACTTTATAATTGTTATCCTGAATTCCATCTCTGACATCTTACTTATATCCATATCAATTAGTTCTGTGGCAGAGAACATTATCTCTGGTTCTTTATTTTGTTGTGAATTCCACCTTCTGGTTATTTTGCCCAGAGAAGAATGAGTGAGTGAGTGAGCAGAATGAATAATATCAACCATGATCCAAGCAAAATACACACTAGACAAACCTGAAGCCATGGGAAACCAAAACAGAAAAGTAAACAAAAAACAAAAGAAAAAAAAAAAAAAAAAAAGAAAAGTTGTGGGGGAGAGACTCTAATCTCACAGGGTGGACAAAGGAGGGTAATCTACTTGTTCCTGATGAATTTTGGTCTGTGTATTAGAACACCCTAAATCCCAGAATGCAAAGAAAGCAAAATTTATATGTATACAAAAATAAAATTGAATAGAGTGGAAAAAAGGCCAAAAAATGAAGTATATATCTATGAATTATAGGTATAAAAAATAAAAGTTAAAAAGCAACTAAAAAACAAAGAGTTGATAAAATAAGAAACCAGCTAAAATGGAAAAAAGAAAAAAGTGGAAAATTTTAGATTGAAAAATAAATCATGAGAAAAAAACCCTCAAGTTTTATATACTGTTTGCCCCTAGCACTGGAGTTTTATAGTCTTGTGGGATCTGTAAACTACTTGTACACCTGTTTTCCCATTTGCCTTTTGGGGAAGGGGCCTTCTGTGCTGCTTCTCAGGTGTCTTTGCCTGGGCAGAGTTGAACTGCCTTGCCAGGAGGCTGGGCTCAGTGTAAGCTCGTCCTCTGTGTAGCTTTTGTTCCCTGAAGGCTTTCCACACCTCTTTAGAGATCACAATAAAAATGGCCACATTTCGGGGCATCTGGGTGGCTCAGTGGGTTAAAGCCTCTCCCTTCAGCTCAGGTCATGATCTCAGGGTCCTGGGATTGAGCCACACATTGGGCTCTCTGCTCAGCAGGGAGCCTTCTTCCCCCTCTCTCTCTGCTTGCCTTTCTGCCTACTTGTGATTTCTGTCAAATAAATAAATAAAATCTTAAAAAAAAAAAAAACCCACATCCCAATCTCCAGCCCCAGAGCTGAAAGATCGTGTCCCCTCTCTTCAGTAAACCCTCTGCAACAAACAGTCTTCACTTTTGTGTGGGCCAGACTCTGCAGACATCTGTAGCACATGCCCACAGAAATCCTCCCTGGGGGGTGGGGGGGGGTGAGTCTGAAGGACCTACTTTACTGTCCTTTGTGTGCCCTGGGGCTGAGAGTGATTGTGGACTCCTATGCTTACCTGTTCCACTGCTCTCAGAGGATGACTGAGTATCATCCTACTGTCTTTCCAGGGCTTCCACCTTGAGAGCTTTTGCCTGGTCATGGGCATATCTGTTTCACCCATCCTGGGGATGGCAGATGGTCCATGCATTCCAGTCCTTTTCAGGGTGCTCAAGCGGAGAGTAGCCACCTGATTTGTTGGCTCATGGTTTATGGCCACCAGAGCTGAGAGTTCCCTCCTGGGCTCACTGACTATAACTAGTTTCTCCACGCTACTGCTTGGGTACTTTATCGGCTCAAGCTCCCCTGTTAGTTCTGTGACTCCTGGGATCCTGAGACCACACTGACCCACCTAGAATTCTGCCCTTTTCATCCCTTGAGGTCCTTTCAGACAGTGATGTCTCTCACTGGAGCTGTTTTCTAGGGGTTCCAATTTTGTCCTCCGGGGCTATGTCACTTTCTGGTAGCTGGCTTATGGAGGTTCCCTCCCCCCTCCATTTATCTTTGGATATCTCCTCTCAGATTCATGTCTCTGCATCTCCTACCTTGTAAAAGCAGTTGCTTTTCTACTTATAGAGTTCCAGATATATTTTCTCACATCTCAGGCTGAATTCATGAGTGTTCAGAATGGTTTGATAGTTATCCAGGTAAATTCCAGGAACCAGATGAAATGAGGTTCCCTACTCTTCTGCCATCTTACCTCCTTTGATTGGAAATATGGACTTTAATGAAGATTATTTTCCTTGGTATAAGGGAGACCCCTGAAAACATCTAAGCAACAAAAAAGGAAAGAGGCAAGAATTAAGATAATCAAATTTCCCTTATCCACAAGGCATAAAGAAGGAATAGTGCCTGCTTCTCTGTCTTTGTGGTTGTGCCAGGCCTAGTGCAGGCCTGACCTATACAAGGTATTCCATAATTGCAGGTCTTTACTTTCCTCATTCTGAAACTGTAACAGTCATTGAGTGAGACTTCTGCCTCCAGCCTTGTGATAAGAGGCCCAACTTTTTTTGTAGTCCTAGCTCATAACTAACTTTCCTCTGAGCCAGGTTCTCTAATAGAAAAGATAATGCTGCCAGTCCCAGTTGCCTCACAGGCTCTGTATTACCACTCCCATCCCCAGAAAAACACACAAATTGGCCTCAGATTGACTCTAGATTAGTTATTTACTAAGAGCTTTCTGTATTTTACTGTATTTGAACAGCAAATGCCAGAGATTTTGGCCCAAAGAGGGCCCCCATCTACAAGTTTCAGAATAAGTAAAAGCAGCTTCCATTCTAAGGTGTTGGTCCCACTGACACCCAGGTAGGGAAAGGGGAAACATTTCTCTAGGAGGCAGCTTTCATAGGCCTAATCAATTCCATAGCAAGGGGCTTTGTTAACAGACACTGAGGCATAAGAGTAAGAATGCCTGACACCCTGAGAATGTGGAAAGATGCTTCTAGAAAGTGCCATACCCAGTAGAGGATATGTTACAGACACAGGGATCAAGGAGAAATTGAAGTTGGGAATGTTTAAATACACTTAATGGAAAAGAGTGATACCTTGAAGACCTGATGTTTGGACTGCTACATTGCAAATTTCTAAACTCAAAAGACAGTATATCAAGTGGCACTTTCTGGGATAAGAGACAGAACCTGTAGGTGGAGTTCCCCAAATGAGGTATGATGCCTAAATTAACCTTGGTTTAAAAAGATCTCTGGAAGAGATTATGCTGAGTGAAATAAGTCAAACAGAGAAAGTCAAGTATCATATGGTTTCACTTATTGGTGGAGCATAACAAATAATATAGAGGACAAGGGTAGAGGGAGAGGAGAAGGGAGTTGAGGGAAAGTGGAAGGGGAGGTGAACCATGAGAGACTATGGACTCTGAAAAACAACCTGAGGGTTTTGAAGGGGCGGGGTGGGAGGGTGGGGGAACCAGGTGGTGGGTATTAGGGAGGGCACAGATTGCATGGAGCACTGGGTGTGGTGAAAAAACAATGAATACTGTTACGCTGAAAATAAATAAAAAATTTAATTAAAAAAAAAAGAGTATATGCTTATCTCAATGAGTAATGAGTAATGTACAGAATTGCTAAATCACTATATTGTATACCTAAAACTAATATAACACTATATGTTAACTCTACTGGACTTAAAATTTAATAATTAAAAATAAATAAAATAATAAATTAAAAAAAAAAGATCTCTGAACTGAACAAGGGATGGTCTTAACAGGCTAAGCCTAATTGAGCTAAAACCAAATGTTCTCCATATAACCACTTCTTTCAATTATTGTTGTATCTTTTCTGTATTCTCTGGCAGTCCTAAGTTCCACTTTTTTTGCTTTTTGTTTTTCCTTTGGATGAGGGCTTGAGGAATGGGAATTGCCTTCATTTCTACATTTCTAGGTTTGCAGCAGGACTAGGATAAACTCTTATGTACTAATCTTTCAAACTCTTTAAAAAGTGAGGTACATGGCAGTCTTGATGTGAAAGTAATTCAATTTCTGTGATCCAAAGGAACTGTATTCTAGTGGTCAGCATAGACTGTAGATTCTAAAGGAGCCAAACTCTGTTCAGACTTTGAAAAAACATCTTCAATTAAGAGCCAAATACAAAAAGGACTTCACTTTCTTTTAGTTGAATATTTTTATTAATTATTTTTATTAACATATAATGTATTATTTGCCCCAGGGGTACAGGTCTGTAAATCGTCAGGCTTACACACTTCACAGCACTCACCATAGCATATACCCTCCCCACTGTCTATCACCCAACCACCCTCTTCACACCTCCCCTCCCCCCAACAACCCTCAGTTTGTTTTGTGAGATTAAGAGTCTCTTATGGTTTGTCTCCCTCCCGATCCCAGCTTGTTTCATTAAAAAAAAAAAAAGAAAGAAAAAAAAAGAAAGGAAAAAAAAGTACTTTACTTTCCTTGGGATTTTCATACCCAAGTTCAAGAATATTTGATTTTGGACTTTTTTTTTTCTATTCAAAGAATACTCATCTTACTGTTTTAAAAGTTTTTATTCAAATTCTAGTTAACTAGTTAACAGGTGTACAATATAGTGGCTCAACACTTCCATACGTCACCTGTTACTGATCACAAATGGACTCCTTAATCTCCATCACTTATTTAATTACTTTGAATTTTAATATATTTAAACTTGAATTTTCAAGCAAATCTAATCTATGGACTTTATTTTCTACCAAGGAATTTGAGACTGGAAGGGAGTTCATATTCAGGTATTGGAAATTTTATTATTGGATTAATTTTAAGTTTCCTGGTGAGTTACATGAGGCAATGTGCTTGAGCAGAATGCAAGATTGGGGAAAAAGGCAGACAGATCTTTTTCGGTTGTCTACAGTAGCCTTAGAATTAGTTTAATTAATCCTCTATTTCTGTAACATGGATACTATCATCAGAAACCTCAGAAGGGTCCTCCATGAAGGAGTGATTGGTCTGGGGGAGAGCTTTATAAAGGTAGACTCAGATCACCCTAAGGGGCTACCAATCTCCTCCCCCAAGGAGACATCCATATCATTTTTGACCATATATTTCAGGGTAAGTCAAAGAGGTTAAGAAAAATAAGGTCTTGAGAATGTTGACTGGAAATCCTTTGTACTAATTCATGTTTCCAAAGGAAGCAACATCAGTGTAAGCTTCTGGCTTATCCCTTCCCATCTTAGTTATCCCTTACTAAGATAGATGGAGTGAGTGATCAGATTGATGAGATAGGGAGAGGAACCAGGATGCTCAGCCCCTTTGTTTTCTCTTTGGGTTCTCTCTGCTTTCAGAGATCATGCATTCTTCTCTACCAATGGGCGTGAGCTAAGCTTAGTGCTTAAAACTTTGTTTGGGGAGGTCTGCAGTTTTCTCTTGCTGTTCAAGATTGAGGTACAGTATTATGAATACTACTGTTGCTTTTCACCTAAACCACTACCTCCATCACCTCTATCATTGAAAAGTTGATCTTTTGAGCTCTCTCTGCCTTGTTGTAGACACTTGAAAGACTTCTGTTTATAAGCTAGATGATCTTTATAAATTACTTAACTTTTCTATTTCCCAGTTTCTCTACATGTAAAATAGAGAATACCTGTATTTACTTCTATAGGATTGTTACAAATTAAAAGAATTAATGGAAAGTGCTGAGACAAATGCTGTGTTAATGTTTGTTATTATTTCTTTATCTTATCTATCAGTTTGTACATAATTTGGGGAGTGGGAATGAAATACGCTTTTTACTAGGTCTCCAAAGAAGTCCAACAATTGGTACTAGGTGTATGCACAGTGATGTCATGGTTCTAGCTTCATTCTAGTGGTAGAGACAGACAAGTGAATTGCTAACTGTAGTTTAGCACATGATGTGTTATAATAAAGACAAGTACTGTGTGCTATGGGAACTCAAAGACAGGAGCAACTGAGAATTTAAATGCTCCTACAGCCGTATTTAAGACTAGTCCGAGACAAATTATGATTGCAGCTTAACATTTTTCACCCTCAGAGTTAAACTTTCATGTTAGTGATCTTCCCCATTTTTCTGCCACACAGTGATCAGATATATCAGATATATGCTCTCTCACCACTCCCTGGATGTCCTCCTAGAGTTTCTCCTTCTAATATGCAATTCCACATTCAGTAGCAGGTTGGCACATCCATATGAGCTGTCAAACCATCAGCTGAGGATTGAAAACATCATTGACTATGTAACAAGGTGGAGAAAATTGAGTTTCTCTGAAAGGAAAGGACATAGTGAACCAGATGGGGATTGTAGTTCCAAGCAGCAGAAGCTGGCTCAGGATGATTAAACAGAAAAGGAAATTTATTAAAAAGATACTTAACAGATCACAGAATTATTGAACGTAAGCTGGAGACTGAGTACAAAGAGCAATGCTCCAAAACCACACTGTGATACTGGTGGCCTGTGAGAAAACTGCAGCTGAGGCCACTGCACAGTGGGTAAAATGATTTGCTTTACCACTATTTATGCATCACAACCTCATTGCTTCTGCAATTACTGTTGCTGCCTGTACTGATGCCTCTTCTAAGCCATCAAAGCAGCTTTGCATCTTCTACAGCCACCACAGACCCCAAATGGTGGATATTTCTCCTTTAATTTTGCAACACAACAACAACAACAGAAAAAAAAAAAAAGAGGATCTGTGTAGTTTTTGCTTTTACCACTATTTACTTTCTATCACAGTTTGCAAGGTTCATGCAGTTGGTGGAGCCCAGGTAACACACCTGCATTCCAGATGCAAGAAGCTGACAAAGCCAGTTCTCTGACCTGTCCTTTAGGGTAGTATTGGAAAAGTCTTTGGGAGCAGGAAACATGACAAATGTCTAGTTTGCTATTAGAGCCTTGGAGGAAGAATGAGACCCTTTAAAGACTTGATTGACTAATGATCGATGCCAATAAATATAAAGCTTTTTCTTTCTTTTTCAAATTGATGGAAAACTTTTCTTTTCACTTTTTATTTTACATGCAAGCGTGTAGCCAGAACTCAGAAAAATACATGCAAAGCCAAGCAATTCTGCTGTGGGTTCCCTTTATTCAACATTCTTCACATAGTGATCTGCCTTTCCTTTAAGTATTGATTATATATTATCAGCAAATTACTTTGAAGATGCATCAAGTTATCAGCTTACCTGGGACATCCATGTGTCTTGGTATTTAAAAATGGTGTTCCATGGTAAAGTTTTCTCTTTGCCCCCACCAAAGTAGAGTGTTAAGGGTTCCATGTTCAAATAAGGTAATGTCAGATATAGTCTGATCATCAAATCCTTCTAAAATTAAACTAAATTATCTTTTTATCTTCTATTACATTCTTTTTCTCACTAGATGCCATGGCTATACTAGACACTGGGCCTTGCTCAAATATATCCTTCTGTTTGTGCCTCCAGGTGTTATTGATTCAGGTCCTACTGCCAAAATTGCCTTCAAATCTTGGTTCTTAAATGTCATAGATAAGATACTTTGATTAAATTTCCTTCCCTAAAATGAGAAATGTCAACACTGTCAAGTAAATACTCAGATTACTCATTATTATTGTTATTATTATTGTTATTACTATTATTAATTAGGCATAAAGAGTAAAGGATTTTAATAGAATGATTTGTCCTCTCATGTAAGTTATTTATTTTTATAAGGAGTTTCTGAAACCATATTGCACACCTTTTAGTTATAGGGAGGGGCTTGCTAAGATGATACATATAACAACTCTTGAGAAAGACAGTCAAACAAGGACTTGTGGTCTAGAAGAGAGGTGGAATGGAAAAAAAAAAAAAAAAAAAAAGAAAGAAAACTTTCCTGATCCTTCAGAGAGGGATGACACTGAGCTAAGAGAGCTGATCTCAGGAACCAAATAGGGTATATTTGGATTGAATTCAGCACCAAAGAGTGGAGTTACTCTCAATCTCTTCTTCCCTTCGAAGATCACTGATGGAAGCTGGCGTAATAAAAACCAGCTATGCTGGACATCATCAACCAAATTCCTCAGTGACATCTTTTGGTGGTGAAAAACCATGGGTACAGAAGCCGCAACAGAGTGATTAGAAAGCCACCCTCTCCTTCTTTGGGCATGGAATTAGAAAGCCACCCTCTCCTTCTTTGTCCAACTGACAAGAATGGCCTTGTCTCTTCTCAACTTCCTTTGGGGGACTGATCTGGTTTTATTTTAATTTGAAGAAATAAAGTGTGTCATCAAACTTATATGACGATTACAATATTTAAAACTATAATTAGGGGCGCCTGGGTGGTTCAGTGGGTTAAAGCCGCTGCCTTTGGCTCAGGTCATGATCCCAGCGTCCTGGGATCGAGCCACGCATTGGGCTCTCTGCTCAGCAGGGAGCCTGCTTCCTCCCTTCTCTCTCTGCCTGCCTCTCTGCCTACTTGTGATCTGCCAAATAAATAAATAAAATCTTTAAAAAAAAAGATTAAAAAAAAAACTATAATTATGTTTTTACTGTTATGGCAATTGACTACATGTGCCAGTATACATGGAAAGGCCATGGGGGAGACCGTGAAGATGTGGTAGGGAATATATAACAGTATTAAGCATAAGCATAGGTGATTTCTTGTGTTTACAGATAACAACCATGCTCCACAGTAAGTACTAGTTGTTGTTTATTTTTTTCCACTGGCTCACAGGGTCCTTTTGAGAGAAAGATCACGGAATGTTTGACCTGGAAGAAACTTGGAAATTGTCTGTTTGTTCCATTTGACAGAGAAGTATCCTGAAGGCCAGTAAAGAAGTGAGACCCAACAAAGGTCACACAGTAAACAGTAGAAGTGAGACTGAAATCATATCTCTTCTAGTACCACGTGGCCTTGATCAAAAACTATCTTAGGATCTACTCCAAGACAGATCCTTTGCTTTCCCTCTAGGCATCAGGCCAACTGTTTTTCAAGCTCTACTTTTCAAAATGATTACTTTGCAAATTTTAACAGCCACATTAGAAAATAACACAATTCGAATGTTAATTATTATATGAAAAGGGAAAGGGAAATTTGCAAATATTTTACTACATCTGTAAACAAACCCGGCTATGGGGCTAATCTTTTCTTTATTACCATCATCCCCAATCCTAGTTTAAAAATACATGCTCATAAATAACCTGCCCCAACAAGTCCATTTTTCAGAATCCAACACATGTTTTTGCCTCTCTTTAACATTGGCCATCTGTGGATCCTGCTTTGGCTTTTTCCCTAACTACTATACTATTAGCTCACTCTTCATCTGTTCTTGGCCATTTAGTCTATGCGGACTTGTTTTCTTTGCCCTACTGATTATGAGTTGGGCTGTGGGATAGCAATCCCACTCAGACCCAATAGATAACCCTGTGCAGTATTAATTGTCTCATTTGACCAAACTATCACTAGCCACTCCCTGAAGCATTCATTTTGAATTTAATCCATTATTTAACAAAGTTCCCAAATTAGCAATCAGGGTTCCATATGGCTTAGGCAAGCAGATCCTATGAGTGAATTCTATTAACTGAATTTTGAGAGCACAGCTTAGACCTGGGGTGCTTCTTGAGAATCTATTTCTAGTTTATTTTATTTTATTTTTTTTATTTGACAGAGAGAAAGAAAAATCACAAGTAGGCAGTCAGAGAGAGAGGAGGAAGCAGGCTCCCTGCCGAGCAGGGAGCCCTATGCAGGGCTCAATCCCAGGACCTTGAGATCATGACCTGAGCCGAAGGCAAAGGCTTAACCCACTGAGCCACCCAGGCACCCCTCTATATCTAGTTTTAAGGTTGTATTTGGCAGTTTATTTGGAACAAAATATACAAATAACTCAGTATACAGTTTTCTCTGGATACCTCTTTGTGTAAGTAGGCTTCGTATACCACAATAAGAGAGACTGGTTGGTAATCCAGCTGTATTCAACTAAATAGAAAACACACCCCAGATGGTCTGTCCAGAGGAAAAAATGCCTGAGATTCTGACCTATTCCCATTACATTTGAAAAGTTCTAATTAATTCTCCCTAATGGTCTCGATTTCGGACCATTTATCGATTACTATGGAGCAGTGAGAGCAGGGCCTCAGAACCCCACACTTGGTTTAATGCTCTACTGTTGGTGTCTTGAAACTTAATAATTTGATCTCTGTGTGTTTCATAAGTCAAATCCTATGGGACAATGGGGAATAAACTTGAGAAAAGGACATATGTGGAAGAAAGGTAAAATCTTAATATTTTAGTACTTTAAATGAAACTGTTTTTCTGCTTTTTGAGCAAGGAATCTCTTAGTTTCATTGCTGTTCTGAGCTAGAATGGTATATATTGTCCCTACTTCACCTTGGCCATTTATGTTTAGAGATGGCCCTATAACATTTTGTCCTAGTTTATATCCTACTCACACATTACCTCAATGACTAAGTTTCAGTTTATCTCACTTATACCAACAGTTGTTGAAACTATTTGTTAAGCACTGACTCTGTGCCAGACATTATACTGAGCACTTAATCCATATTATACATGTAATCACCATGACAGCTTTTTGGGATCACTGTTTCATTATTCCCATTTTACAGATGATGAAATTGAAATGTAGGTTAAGTGATATGTCCAAAATCACATAGTAAGTTTCAAAGTTAGAATTTAAATGCTGAAAGACTCATGAGTATAAGTAAGAAATATCTAAGAAAATGCTCAGTCCAAGAATGTGATCTGTATATTACATTCTTACTAATCTACTTCATTATTTTATCAGTGGTTTTTGACCTTTTATTGATTTATTTTGACTTAAAAATACCTTTCATATAGTACTATTTTACAGTAAGGTTATGGTCTACTAAAATACATCTTAATGAGGCACTGATGAGGTAATAATAGGCCAATAATCACCTGCCTTTTCTTGTTTCATTTCTTTGAGAGTAAGGAATATTTGAGTAACCTGTTGTTCTGCTTAAGATTCTTGGGTCAAAATTGCACTTTAATTCAGTTGTCTTTATCTCCTGATCATTCATTCTTTCTCTGAGACTCAGTTTAGAAAACTATGAGCAGTACAGATAGTAAGTTCGATATTTATAGAACTCCACTTCTAGAACCTGATTCCAAGAAAGTATACATGGTCTCCATATCAATCCTGCAGATATATCCAAAAACTATTCTCTTCTTTCCAATTTACTGTTTAACACTAAGAATAATCCAGAGATTCTCCTGCAAGGTTCTCACTCTCCTCTAATTACCACACCCATTATTCCAAATCAGAACTTAGATGATATTTCAGTATGTTAATAAAAGGAGAAAAGTTCATTTTCACTTTCTTCTTCATCTCTCCCCACTGCTAAGTCTAAACCAAAATATTACACATTCAATAGAGTTCTGGTATGAGCCTATAAGGAGTTGGCACCTGAAATAGAGAATGTGTAGCTCTTATGATGACTATTTCCTGTTCTGCTTAAGGCTGTTGTATTAATGGCACTTCACTGTTCAGACTGAAGGGGAGGTGCTTTCCCCCTTCCAATTATTGGAATGGGCAACTCATTAGTCGGCCTTTCCCAGTGACTAACAAAATTTCATCTTTCTTCCTTTATGATCTTTGATCTGAGAAGTACAAAATGCAACTATTTTTCAGGAGAACAGATTTTCCTATGGACCTATGTTCTGTTCCACATGAATTTTTCATAAGAAGATGTTCTTGACTAATATGGAGAGGGAATTTGGCAGTGTCAGAAGACTGTAGAGAAGGATAAATGACTCATAACCATTGAATGTGGCCAGGTTGTGTCCTCTCTGGCTGAAAGTATTTCCTAAGAGAAGATCATTTTGCCACTCTACAACTTGCACTGGCCTCTGTGTTATTATCCTGAGAGTTTCTTGAAGTTAGAGCAATTTAGTGATAGTTTTCACCCAAGGGGCTCATCTTCCACTTATACCAGCCCTACTAGACTGGGAAGAGGAAGCTCCAGTCCTGTGACCGAGAGTCAACTGCCTCCCCTCACAAGAGAAGAACCATTTATTTTTGAGCTCTCCTATTGCTGCGAGCCATGATTACACTCACTGAAGCATGTAATAACAGCAGGCTGGGAAGTAAAGGAGAAGATGACCCCTTATAACACACTGGGCCTTACCTCCAGGCCACAGACAGATACTATTAGTCCTGATGGTCACTATCCTCCATCAGTAGGAGGCTCCTACCATCATATCACATCATCATAATTCAGTGTTAAAATATAGGCATCACAACCCACTGATCACATTCTGATCTTTCACACCTTCCCCACTCCCCAACATTGAGGCTAAACTTCCACACTCCCTTTTCCCAAACTCTCCCACCATTCCTCTAGAACCCAAAACCCTAATAGGCAAAATCCACTCACCCTTAGTATGTTGCAAAGGGCCTTCCAACTATTTGTTTTTACATGAATTTCATTTCCTGTAGCCTACTGAACAGGAGAGTGATTTTATCTCCTAGTAGGAAAAGGAGGTAGAATTATTATCTTCCTATCTCCTTAGGGGTAATTCCAGACCATTCCATTTTTCTTTGAGGAGGACAGAATCCTTCTGTACCACCCTACTTACCTTTTACCAGTGTTGAGACAGAATCCCTCATTCAGTAAATATTTTATTTTTTTTAAAGATTTTTATTTATTTATTTGAGAGAGAGAGATGAAGAGAGCATGAGAGAGAGCATGCACACGAGCACAAGTTGGGGGAGGGGCAAAGGGAGAGGGAGGAGCAAACTCCCTGCTGAGCAGGGAGACTGTCTCAGGGCTTACCCTGACTAAGCCACTGTCTCAGGGCTTACCCTGAGTAAACCACCCCTCAGTAAATATTTTACATACTTGTCCATTTTCCACCTCAACTTTGACCCTACTCCAGAAGACGTCCAAAACACCACCTGATTTCTATAGTTCATTGATCTCTTACTTCCTTGAGTTATCTCTTCATTTCAAATGACCTTCACTCCCACTGCACTTAAACCACCCATTTCCATAATCCCTTTCAAAACTGTATCATCTCTAATAGATAATCTACTCATAAGTCACAAAAGCATAGTTTGCTTTCTTCTACTGGGGCTCTTTACTTTTTCCCAGATGACATGTGTCCCCCACAGTACATCATTGACTTCACTGATACAGCAACCCATTGTCATGTCCAAATTGGATCTATCACACCTCCCTGTCTTCAGGTCTCTCTTTATCTAGTATATGTTCCATGGCACGTTATAACAATCATTCTCCTGCAAAAACTCACTTGTACCTCCCTCTTCTCATACAACCTGTCTGGCAAGACTACACTTCTGGGTAGGTCTTAATATCTATCTTTTCCATGTTTGCATCCAAATAGATGAGTATTGCTGCAGAAAACTCACAAAGCCAGGCAGATTAGTGTAATTATAAATTTATGATCCCAGATTTCAGCTGAGCTTTCAAAAGTGCTTAACATTCTAACTAGTCTGTGCTACTAAGAAAATTCTTGTATTTGCTTTAAAATATGATTGATATATTCTCCTTTTCTTCATAACACTTAAACTTCCCTTGTACTCAATTTCACTAACCTTTGAAAACATTGCCTTGTATCACAAAGATAAAAAAGAAACCATGAAATGGGAACTCCCAGCTGCCTGCTACTGAATTTATCAAGTTTTCTACATAAAAACCCATTCTCTTCATCATCTCTCCTACTTTAAAAGAAGTGTCTTTACCAATATTCAGGCTCCCAGGACTCTAGTTCCCATCTCACCTTCCCATGGTCCCCTTTATATCAGTTATATTTCTTCCTTTTATGTTTGAATTATTCTCCCTCAGTGGATTCTTTTAATTAGCATCCAAACATGTTCTTGAATCCACCACGTTGGTCCCCATCTCCATCCAGCCAATGCTCCCAATTTTCAACTTCTTTTCACAATTAACTTGCAGAATCACCTATTTAGGTATCTTTAACTTCTCTGTTTCACTTATACTTAGCATCCAATTTAACAGCAAATTACATCAACTGTAGCTTCAAAATTTTTTCAGAATGTGATCTCTTCTCACCATGTAAACCAAAACTACCTGGTGCAAACTGCTATCATCCATTACCAGTTGTTCTTCCTGCTTCCTCTACCCTGCCTCCCTGCAACAGCCTCTGCTGAGAACTTTCCAATGGCTTCCCATCTCAAAGAAAACACTTAAGTCTTGAAAAAAAGATGTTCAAAACCTGATTTGAGCTGCCCTATCCTACTCCCCTTACCCCTCTGACATCTCCTCTGTCCCTCTGCACTTCATGTGCTTTATTTCAGGTAAACTGGCTTCATTGTTTTTTCTCAGTAGTACTCTGTACTGCTGCCTCAGGTCTTTTCATGTGCTGCTTCTGCCTGAATAGGCTTCCATAGGTATCCTTATGGTGGACACTCTCTTATTTCTTATAGGTCTGTGCTCCACCATTAGCGTTTAAGAGAAGACTTCCCTAAATGAAACAGCAACCACCCCTACTCATAGTTCCTGTTTCCTTTAATGCTTTATTTTTTCCACCATATTGCATATTTAACTATTTGTATGCCTATTGTCTATTTCTCCTCTATAACAGAAATGCCTTAAGCCATGTTTTTTTTTGTTTTGTTTTTGATTTTGATTTTCAATTTACTACTTTAGCCCCAGCATCTAGAACAGCACCTGGCATGTAGTAGGTTTCAATAACTATCTCCTAAAGAATGTCTCCATTTTGTTATATCCCCTTTATTCTCATGTTCATTCCAAACAGGTTTGCCTCCCTGCCTTCTAAATTTGCTCTTATTAAGGTCTTCAAATACGTTTTTTTTTTTTTTTGCCAAATCCTCATCTAATTTTTGCCTCATAGTAGGTTTCAACAGAATAGGTAACCACCTTAATCTTACATCATTCTTCACGGTTACCATGATATCCTTCTGCATTCCTGGTCTGAAGTCTCATTAATTCTTCCTTTTTCATAGACCTTAAGTTGTGGAGCTCTTCAGGGAACTCTCTCCTCACATTTCACCTTCTCTCCAGGTAACCTCACTTTCTTCCATGGCTTTATAAATGTCGCCTATTGCTAATGGTCCTAAACTTATTCTCTTGCCCAACATTTTCTTCTCATTTTCAGGCCTTTAGTGTTTCCACTAAAAGTCTCAACATGATATGTGAAAAACTAAATGCCAAACTTACTTATCCTTGAGTATTACTCAGAAAATGATGCCATTTCTTAACTCATAACACTGGGAGTCCTTTCCCTTTTCCTCATTTCCTATATTTAGTCCATAACCAAGTCCTGTCCATTCAGTCATCACACCATACCTTGTGTCTGTTGCTCTTCATTTCCTTCGTTGTACCTACGCCACCATTATTTCCACCAACATTGCAGCAATCATCTACCTGGTCTTTTTACTTCTACTTTTCTCCTTTTTTTATTGTAAATCTGGCAATTTTATTTTATTTTATTGGTTTAATACAATTTTAATTAAAAAACTTAATAGAATCCGACGGAATTTTACTTTGGAACTTGAGAAGTTCCTCCTAAGATTTATCTGCAAAAATGAATGCTTATGTATAACCAAGAAATTCTGGAAGCAAACTAATAAGGTAGATTTACAAACATAATGTGAAGCTACAGTAATTAATACAGGTTATTAATGGCAAGATATAATAAATTAAGCAGTTAAGAAACAAAATATAGTATATCACAAAGATGGCATTTCTTTTTATTATTTTTAAAATTGGTAGTAAAACTATATATTATGTTCAATTAGCCAACATATAGTACATTTATTAGTTTTTGATGTAGTGTTCAATGATTCATCAGTTGCATATAACCCAGTGCTCACCACCACATGTACCCTCCTTAATACCTATCACCCAGTTTCCCCATTCCCCACTTCCCTCTCTTCTGTCTGTTCTCTGTAGTCTCTAAAGGTCCAGTATGATCATGTTAATTTCTTGCTTAAAACACTTGAAGCAGGGGCACCTGGGTGGCTCAGTGGATTAAGCCTCTGCCTTCGGCTCAGGTCATGATCTCAGGGTCCTGGGATCGAGCCCCACATCGGGCTCTCTGCTCAGTGGGGAGCCTGCTTCCCTCTCTCTCTCTCTCTCTGCCTGCCTCTCTGCCTACTTGTGATCTATCTCTCTCTGTCAAATAAATAAGTAAATTTATAAAAAAAAAAAATTAAAAAAAAAAAAAACACTTGAAGCAACCCTCATCACAATTATGTTATAGTGTCCATCATGATCTGGCCAGTAACTATTCTTTTGCACAGTAATTCATATCTCTCCCTCACTGATCATATGCCTACACAGATAAATGGCTTTTATTCAGACATCTATTATTTGCATTGTGGTAGTTACTTAACCTATGTTTTCATTCCATTTTCTAATTTTCAAGCAAAATAAGCATCAGTGTCACTAAATTTTAGATGTAGATGCTGAATTCCATGGAAATTAATCACATCACTGAAATGATATTTATTGAATAAATGAATGAATTTGTCCAAGGCCACACATATCTAGACATTGCAGAGTTTCTCTACCATACAAAGCTGATGGGATTATACACATGTCAATTTTTTTTTTAGAAAAGCATAGAGTATTAAAATATAATTTTTTAAAAAATCATAGTACATTTTGGAAGTTTGTGTTATCCTCTATTACAAAGGCATGTCTGCTGGGTGAGGAATAAATAACTAAAAGACTGAGTCCCCACTTTTAAGGAGCTTATCTTCTCACTAGGTAGGCAAGGCTTATGCATACCAAAACTCACTGAGAACAATATAATATGACACTTAAAAATACCGAGGAGAGTAACTGGGGAAAGTCCTCCCTCTTCTGTGTTCTGTTGAGGAAGAGTACAAATAAAGAAAGAGGGACCCACCCTATCAACCCAATCAAGTCAACCAGTAGAACATCGTTGTAAATTATAGTCAGATCTCTAGTATCCTATGTGAAAGCCCCCAGCACTGGACTTAGCTCACAAGAGTGTGTCATATCTGATCCTACAAAAGTGTCTAATAAGAGAGGTCTTCTCTGACACTATGTCCAATCTACCCTGCAACTCCCCACCCCTTTAATCTCACTGCTCTTTAATATGATTTATTTTCTTTCTTCTTGCCATCCAACACCACGTATTTATTTGTTTTTCCCTTGTTTTTGTTTATTTTCTATCTCCCTCAACTAGAATGTAAGTTTAAAGAGAATAGGGACTTTGTTTGCTGTCCTGTCGCTGGTCAGTAAGGGGCTAGCAATTGGTGGTCACTGCATGAATAATGAAGCAGTAAGTTGAATAGAAATCCATTCTTTAACTAAGGGCTTCTAATTAGGATGATTATTTAACAGTTCTTTAATACTCTCCTTTCTTGATGGGAAAATACTACCTGACTCTCCTCTCTTAATTTTTAGGACCAACTTCCTTGCTCTTTTCCAAGTCTTATAATGGGAGAAACTGCTGCCTTGCCTACTCAGTGTCCCTGAGGAATATGACTACAGGCATGGACGGTGCCTTCCTCAGAGACTCCCTGAGAGCCGCTGTAGGCAGCTCTGTGGTATCTCAGTAGGGTTCACTTTGGGCATGGCTGACTCCAACCCAGAGGATCACTAGCTCATTTCCAAATGTGCTGTTTATGAGAAGTGATCCAAATAACCACTCCATAACCCAAGAGGTCCCATGCTGGCTCCATTCAGCTGTGACACTGCCCAAAATCTACTGCAGCTTTCACTAAAGTACAGAGGAAATATCAGGCATCCTTTGCATTATCAGACACACGTCTTACATGACTTCTTTATTGGGTTTTATATCTTGAGGGGGGTCTTAATAGGATGAAAGGGAGTCTTGCTAGGTGCAAATGAGTGTCGTTCAACTATTTAAAGGCACATTTAATTAAACTGGATTCATTGCCTGCATGGGGCAAGTTAAATGAAAACTAAATAGATGGAGTATGATTACATATTATTAAGAAGAGAGACAGCTCTGGAGACCAAATTCTTTTAACACAACATTAAGCTGAGCTCATTTCATATGCACAGTTTAGCACCGGCCTATAAGGAGAACGTGTTTTGAGAAAATCAGCAGAATGGTTATGAGCTCTAAACAGCTTTTAATAAAATGCAATGTTTCAGGGAAGGAGCAGCTTCTAAACTTCACTTAAATATGCTAATTAAAGAAAATGAAGTCTCCCACTGATTCCAGGTTCTCTTTGTTTTCCATTTTTTATGTTCATCTCATCCAGGCTACTTTCTACCTTATTTTATAAACTCCAAGAAATGTTCCAGAATCCTTATTAAAAAGATTTCAGGAGTTGCTGAGAGGTTTTTTTTTTCAGGGGGGGGGGGACAAACAAACTTGAGTCTGGCAAATTGATGTCTTTAATTGGCTATCTGGGTCTGATTGACCATAGACTAAAGCTTCTAGCTGGTATCTAGACCATTTTGACCAAAAAGGCCTCATCAAGTTTGGCAGTAATAATAAAAATAGGTGTAATCTGTTGAGTCTTTGGAGTAGGCCAGGTGCTTTCCAGACATCACCTAATTGGATGCCTACCATCACCCTAGAAGGTAGGTATTGATACCGCAGAGATGGGAAAGTCAAGGGAAATAGTCTGTGGTATTGCTCATTATTCAACCTCAGGTCTGGCTAGGGCCAAAACCTCCACTTACTTACTGAGAACACCTCCCCTGATCCCATCTAGGGAACTACAACTCTGGAGGAGGGAGCGATATTTAAAAAGTACATAAATAAATAAATAAATAAATAGTACATAAAATGGTCAACATAATTTTATATTACAAAATAGGAAAAAATAACCTTGCAATGACTTTTGAAGTAAAACTCTTAAAAAAAGTTTTACAAAGTGTTCTTGATCGCTGGTCCATAAGTTAAAAAAAGATGCTGAGAAACATTGGTCTGATTTACTGATCCCTGAGTTGTCTTTTGACTTTGTCTCACCATTAAGGCTCTTCTGAGTGCAACACCTTGGTGTAACTTCATGGAATCAGCTCTCCCCCACTTTCCATCCCTGTGGCCTGAGCTGTGTCTACCCAACCCTTTAGTTCCATGAATTTGGAACATGTCCTTGGTCTGGCCAACAGAGCCCCAAATTGGCTCATTCCAAGAAATGAGCATCAGCCTTCATACTCTTGGCTTAAACTATTGAGAAAGAGATACTGTCTAAGGTTGCTAAGTCAGTAGAATATATGTCTGGCATTGCTAGTGGTTCTCTTGCCATCATGAGGAAGAGCCTGCCTGAAGATGAAGACAGACCCAGACATGGAGAGGCACAGAATCCTGATGACATTATTTGAGAACCTGTGTCCAGCAATGTATAAAGTCAAACACCTATACATGGACTTTCCAAGTTCACAAACCAACAAATTCCATTTTATTAGCCAACCTGAGTTGTTTTTCTATCACTAGCATCTGAAAAAGCATACCCTCCCCATCCTTACCAATTTTATAGTTTTAGAACCTAAAGCTCAGGAGAGAGAATGATTTTCTCAAAATTTTTACTACTAGTTAGTAATATATCTAAGTGTGGAATCTAGGGCCCCTTTCTCCCAAGCCAGTTTTGTCTCCCTAGATCATTCTTTCCTAAAGTGTGATTACCAGATCTGTAGTATCAGCATCATCTGGAAGTTGTTAAAAATGCAGATTCTCCAGCCCCATTCCATATCTACTGGATCCGAAACCAAGGGTAGGACAGAGCAATCTGTTTTAAAAAGTCCATCAGGTGACTCAGATACCTGCTCAAGTTTGAGCACCACTTCTTCAGATCAATGTTTTTCAAATTTTTGAAGCGGCAGAAACATTTTCTTTAAACAGAATATTGTCTCAAGTTCAATATAAATATAGGTAAGTGTAAGTCATTTTGCTAGAAATGGAGATGAGGAGCCTAGAGATCTACTTGTTCCTGAAGACATATGGCAGCACCTGAGAACATTTCCAGGGACACTTGAGGACCCCATGAGATACAATTTGGATAAGGATTGGTGACATGCTATATTAATGAGAAACCGCCCCAATTCACATCAAGTTAAGATACTTTCCCACTAATATTTATGCTCATATTTTCTGTAATCCCTGAAGCTGTTTTAGGGTAAGCTATTCACAAATCTCTATATAAAAAAATGAGACTTTTGAATATTTACAGAATCAGAAGAGGGAGTAGGGAGTACAAAGTAACAGAGCTCTGCCTTGGGAGGTCCCAGTTCCTGATGGAGCTCTCCTCCAAATATACATGTGGTTGTAGGAAGAGAAAAGGCAACAGCACTTTAAAAAAAAAAAATTTATTAACATATAATATATTATTAGCCCCAGGGGTACAGGTCTGTGAATCGTCAGGCTTATACACTTTACAGCACTCACCATAGCACATACCCTCCCCAGTGTCTATAACCCAACCACCCTCTCCCTACCCCCTCCCCCACCTCCCCAGGAACCATCAGTTTGTCTCCCTCGCAATTCCATCTTGTTTCATTTTTTCCTTCCCTACTCCCCAAACTCCCCACTTTGCCTCTCAAATTCCTCATATCAGGGAGATCATATGATAATTGTTTTTATCTGATTGACTTATTTCACTCAGCATAATATCCTCTAATTCCATCCACATCATTGCAAATGGAAAGATTTCATTTCTCTTGATGGCTGCATACTATTCCATTGTGTGTGTGTGTGTGTGTGTGTGTGTGTGTGTATATATATATCACATCTTCTTTATCCATTCATCTGTTGATGGACATCTAGGTTCTTTCCACAGTCTGGCTATTGTGGACATGGCAGCAGCACTTTTAAAAAGAACTCCAGACCTAGAACTTTTGTGCCTAGAAATGGTGTAGGAAGCTATGAATATTTCCCTTAAACATGTATTGCTTTAAATGTTAAAAATTCAGTAGGGCTATTTTAGACAAAATTATGAAAAATTCGAATGGATCATAGAACCTAGTTTTCTTTGCCTTATGCTCACCCCAGCCTTGCCTGGGGGGAACTGTGCCAAAGCACCCATACACACTATAGCCTCATACACTTGCTGTTCTACCTTCCCAGGTAGGGGACAGGGTAGTGTTCAAAAGAAGGAACCAATTGTTGGGCAAAGATTTGAGGTCAAGGAGACATTTACAACCCTTCTAGGAACACTGGTAATTGCTTTGGTGTCTTGGCAATGGCTAGTTATTATCCCTGAAATACTGTGTGATCTTCAACTCAGCCCATTTCCAAAAAATTCCTATTATTATGAAATTTCAGGTATCATTAATAAGTTTTACTACCTCCCTATAAAACTATCCCTGTCTCCCTGTCTTGTATTTTCTGACATTCTTTTTAGTATGTTACCACTGATTCTTGTGCATGGCTGTTAAAATGTTCATCATATTTTAATACTAACAACATTTTTATAATAATAGATAATACATCTTATAGTTATTATCATTTTAAGTATATATATCTCCACTTTGTGGTGAAAGTAGAAACCATAGTGTTTCATCTGTGTATCTCAAGAGTCAAGCATAGCATCTGACATACCATGGGGGCTCAAAAATAACTTTTCTGTAAAAAAAATAAATCCCTGGGACACCTGGGTGGCTCAGTTGGTTAAGCGGCTGCCTTCAGCTCAGGTCATGATCCCAGCGTCCTGGCATCGAGTCCCACATCGGGCTCCTTGCTCCGCAGGGAGCCGGCTTCTCCCTCTGCCACTCTGCCTGTGCTCACTCACTCTCTCTCTCTCTCTCTCTCTCTGACAAATAAATAAATAAAATCTTTAAAAAAAATCCCTTACTAGACCTACTCTCCCAGGGTCAGCTATGGAGCTTACTATCTTGAGAACCTAATGTAGCTGCTATGAATTGAATGCCTAATATAAGCCAAATCCAGTGCCTAGTAGTTTCAGATGAGAAAACAGACTCAGAGACATTATGAACTTTTTTGAGATCAAGTAGCTGGTAAAGCAAGACTTAATCCTAGTCTTGTTTGATTGCCAAACCTTTGCTCTTAACATTATATCTATCCTTCCCTCACTTCCATTCACTCATTCATTTAACCCATGCTTTGCTTCAACAGCATAACAGGGTATGTGAACATTCCAAGTGGCTGTTGTCATGGGTCCCTGACTTCCTCAAGCTTGCAGAATGGTGGAGAGAAAGTCCCCCCACCCACCTGCAACAAACAAACAAATGAACACAGTATAAGGGACTCTTGTCTTAGATTAAGTGTTACTTTTCTTTGAAAGAATACAAACCTCTTAGTACATAAGCAGTGAGATCATAAAGAGATTGCCTTTGTTTCACCATATTCCCCTACAGAAACAAAGCCCATTCCTTTACAATATCCTCAGACTTGGAGGAAGATTAAATTAAACAGGTTATCTTGGTACTGCTCATTATCCAGGCTGCTCACCTATCCCTTGCTCTAATTGCTAGCTTTCCTGGGCAGAAATATATTTCCAAGCTGCATGCTCTGCACTTTCTCCTCCTTTTTAATATCATCAGATTTGAAATAGACATACGCTGCAGCACAGTTGCTGGAAATATTATAGAAGCCCAGTAGGAGATATTTGCATATTTATGAAAATAGTTTACCTTCTGCTATGACAATAACAAATGTTCACAATCTCAGCAGTTTGTTCACTTTGTCCAAGGAAAGAGCTAGGAGTGTATTAGCAATTTAAGGATAACTTCTAGGGGATGGTTACAGTATGATTTTCTTTTCTTAAAGTTATCATTCTAAGAGGTTTTTGAGGGCATAAATTGCTCATGTGGACATAACCTTTTGCCCATGAGAAGCATGGAAACTTTTGGAATCCACCCCAGAATTTGCTAAGAATTTTGTCATACCTTGCCAAACTTCATCTAACCCATCTATACTCTTAGTGCATATTCAACAAATATAATATTTGTTGATTTTTGGGGTGATTACTTAGAAGTGAACTCATGAGTAATTTTTAGCTTCTAAAAATCTTGCTGAAGACATTAAGCAATGGAGAAATCTGATTCACCAATAGCACACGTATAGCCTTTTTCTGGGAAGAGAATGAAGATACCCAAAGAAGTATTTTAAAACTGGAAGATGATAATTATAGTGCTTTTAATGACATTAAGTCTCTGTCAGCCAACATTTGTGTTATAGTCTTCAGCTATACTAGCAGTTTACTGTAGTTTTGAGTGGTCTAAAATCAATGAGCTCCATGTGGAACAGGCTGAATGGTATATTACAAAGAGCAAAGTTTTGATATTAGGCTGACTTGAACACAAATGCCCACTCTTACTTCCTTGCAGTGGTCTTCAGGAAAAAATCTTAACTTTTTGAGCCTCAGTTTCATCAGCTGTAGAATCAGGATGGTCTTACCCATTTTGTATGGTTCTATAGGTTTGAAATTACAGAGAAAGTGGGGATAGTTCTCAGCACAAAATGCTCCCAAAATCTTAATAAGTGTTTAATAACCTTACCTCTTAATCAGTAACTGAATAACTAATCTGAATAAAAAACTGAATAAAACTGAATAACTAGTAACTGAATGCCTTGGAGTATGTATCCCACTTTTTACAATATTTGTATAAGTTACTGTATAGTTTCAATGCTGCTACTAATTGTTTTTGTTTCCTGTGGCCACTGTAGCAAATTACCATGAATTTAGTGTCTTTCAACAGTAAGAATTTATTGTCTCACAGTTCTGGAGACCAGAGTCTAAAATCAAGATGTTGACAACACTGGGCTTTCTCTGAAGGCTCTAGAAGATAATCTTCCCTTGCCTTCTCCAGTTCCTATGGGGTCCATGTGTTCCTTGGCTAGTGACTGCATAACCCCAACCTCTGTTTATTCATACGGCTTCTTTGTTTCCTCCCACTGTAAGGTATTATAAGGAAGTTTGACACTGGACTTAAGATATACCTAAAAAATCCAAAGACATCATCTTGAGATCCTTAACCTACTTGCATCTGCCAAGATCTTTTTTCCAAATAAGGTCATATTCATAGGTTCTGGTGATTAAGGCATGGGTATATCTTTGTGGGGACCACCATTCTGTCCACTACTAAGATATATTTTGAAACTACAGTGAACCGGCTTTAGAAGATAAATTCCTTTAGTAGCATGGGATGAAGTTAAAAAAATTAAGTAAACTAGGACCTGAATGGATGCATAAAAGTTAATGGAGTCGCTGAGATAATAATGAAAAGTTTGGTGGGAAAATAGGAGAGAATGAATTTAGGTAAGACTGTCCTAGTTTGTAATAAGCTTGGGTGAAAGGACTTTTACTGGACCTTGATTGTAACAGCAATGTAAAATATCCCATGTTCTGAGTATAGATATGATTATTTTAATATTAACATTCAAGTCTGACTAACTGTGAACTTTTACCATGCTTATCTGCAGTGAGCACAGTCTTCTTAGAACCACACTGGCTCAAATGTTTCTGTAAATCCCCAAGTAGGAGTGAAGACATGACAGTGAGTTGATTAACACAGTGAATCAGTCTTATACATTTTAAAGATTTGATAGTTAAATTGGAAATCAGAACCCCTTTGAGATGAATTTTAAGAGGGATGGTCCAAGGCAACTAGCAGCTGAACTTCATAAATACTGGACTCCACTTTAGTTCCTAGGACACTCACTATGGCATCTAACATTTGTAAGTGTTACAGTATTGGAGAATGCCACCTGTTTTGTCCTGCATCTTAGGCCTAGTATCCTCATCATTGCCCCTTTGTAGAAAAAAGAAGAAAGCATTGTATTTGAATAAGGCAGAAGAATGATGCATCATCTATGTTATCCATAGCTGGGTCCTCAGTTAGATAACCCAGGCTCCCAGAGGTTGCAACAATTCAGTGCCTACCAGACCAGATGTTGGTAATAAGGCTCTGGTATCAACTAACACACTTTTTTCCAGACTCACTAGTGGAGTCCAACAATTTTAGCCTTAGTAGGGAAGCTCGTGCAGATGTCTAGCCTCCCTACTTTCAGTGTCCTGTTTTCTTTTTCTGAAATCTCATATTCAATGTAATTCCTGTTTTATTTTTTTATTAACATTTTTTTTTTTCAGGTATATCTCTAGGTATAGAGCTCTGGAGGTCAGAGTTCTATTCCCTTTTGTCCAAAGCTGCTTCAACCCTTATGCAAAAGAAGGATACAAATAGACATAGAAAAGTCATATATTTTATACTTTCACTTGGTATCATTCTCTACCCACATCCCCAACACATTTTGTAAATTCCTTGGAAAAATATTATTTCTAAGTAAACTGTGCTTAAAGACAAAGAGAAGTACAATCTTTACATTACAGATACAAAAAGAAGTACATGGATCAATGAGTGATGACCCACTGGGAAGTGTTCCTACAGGGAGAGAGTCGAAGACTAGGCATACAGAATCCACTTCTCCCTGAGTCCTATTTTCTGGAGTTCTTTTCTGTTGCAACACTGAAGAGACTTGGAACATCTAACAACCTTGGATCTTCAAGGTTGATCTTGATATGGGGGAAAAAGTACAAAACTTGGAATTAGAGGGGCCTACATTAGAATCTTAATCTACCATTTAGTAGCTTTGCTTTCTTAAACAAGTTGCTTAGTTTTTGTTTTTTTTTTAAATTTTTTTATTTTAATAAACATATAATGTATTTTTATCCCCAGGGGTACAGGTCTGTGAATCGTCAGGTTTACACATTTCACAGCACTCATCATAGACCATACCCTCCCCAATGTCCATTTCCCCACCACCCTCTCCCGTCCCCCCTCCCCCCCGCAACCCTCAGTCTGTTTCTTGAGATTGAGTCTTTTATGGTTTGTCTCCCTCCCAATCCCATCTTTTCATTTTTTCTTTTCTTACCTCCCCCCAACCCCCCCCGCCTTGCATCTCCACTTCCTCATATCAAAGAGATCGTATGATAGTTGTCTTTCTTCGATTGACTTATTTCGCTAAGCATGATACCCTCTAGTTCCATCCACGTCGTCGCAAATGGCAAGATTTCATGTCTTTTGATGGCTGCATAGTATTCCATTGTGTATATATACCACATCTTCTTTATCCATTCATCTGTTGATGGACATCTAGGCTCTTTCCACAGTTTGGCTATTGTGGACATTGCTGCTATAAACATTCGGGTGCACGTGCCCCTTCGGAGCATCACGTTTGTATCTTTAGGATATATACCCAGTAGTGCAATTGCTGGGTCGTAGGGTAGCTCTATTTTCAGTTTTTTGAGGAACCTCCACACTGTTTTCCAGAGTGGTTGCACCAGCTTGCATTCCCACCAGCAGTGTAGGAGGGTTCCCCTCTCTCCGCATCCTCGCCAGCATCTATCATTTCTTGACTTGTTAATTTTAGCCATTCTGACTGGTGTGAGGTGGTATCTCATTGTGGTTTTGATTTGTATTTCCCTGATGCCGAGTGATGTGGAGCATTTTTTCATGTGTCTGTTGGCCATCTGGATGTCTTCTTTGCAGAAATGTCTGTTCATGTCCTCTGCCCATTCTTGACTGGATTATTTGTTCTTTGGGTATTGAGTTTGATAAGCTCTTTACAGATTTTGGATACTAGCCCTTTATCTGATATGTCGTTTGCAAATATCTTCTCCCATTCTGTCAGTTGTCTTTTGGTTTTGTTAACTGTTTCCTTTGCTGTGCAAAAGCTTTTGATCTTGATGAAATCCCAATAGTTCATTTTTGCCCTTGCTTCTGTTGCCTTTGGCGATGTTCCTAGGAAGAAGTTGCTGCGGTTGAGGTCAAAGAGGTTGTTGCCTGCATTGTCCTCAAGGATTTTGATAGATTCCTTTCGCACATTGAGGTCCTTCATCCATTTTGAGTCTATTTTCATGTGTGGTGTAAGGAAATAGTCCAATTTCATTTTTCTGCATGTGGCTGTCCATTTTTCCCAGCACCATTTGTTGAAGAGGCTGTCTTTTTTTCCATTGGATATTCTTTCCTTCTTTGTTGAAGATTAGTTGACCATAGAGTTGAGGGTCTATTTCTGGGCTCTCTATTCTGTTCCATTGGTCTATATGTCTGTTTTTGTGCCAGTACCATACTGTCTTGATGATGACAGCTTTGTAATAGAGCTTGAAGTCTGGAATTGTGATGCCACCGACTTTGGCTTTCTTTTTCAATATTCCTTTGGCTATTTGAGGTCTTTTCTGGTTCCATATAAATTTTAGGATTATTTGTTCTATTTCTTTAAAAAAAATGGATGGGATTTTGATAGGGATTGCATTAAATGCGTAGATTGCTTTAGGTAGAATAGACATTTTCACAATATTTGTTCTTCCAATCCATGAGCATGGAATATTTTTCCATTTCTTTGTGTCTTCCTCAATTTCTTTCATGAGTACTTTATAGTTTTCTGAGTATAGATTCTTTGCCTCTTTGGTTAGATTTATTCCTAGGTATCTTATGGTTTTGGGTACGATTGTAAATGGGACTGACTCCTCAATTTCTCTTTCTTCTTTCTTGTTGTTAGTATAAAGAAATGCGACTGATTTCTGTGCATTGACTTTATATCCTGACACTTTACTGAATTCCTGTATAAGTTCTAGCAGTTTTGGAGTGGAGCCTTTTGGGTTTTCCACATATAGTATCATATCATCTGCAAAGAGTGATAGTTTGACTTCTTCTTTGCCGATTTGGATGCCTTTAATTTCTTTTTGTTGTCTGATTGCTGAGGCTAGGACTTCTAGTACTATATTGAACAGCAGTGGTGATAACAGACATCCCTGCCGTGTTCCTGACCTTAGTGGAAAAGCTTTCAGTTTTTCTCCATTGAGAATGATATTTGCGGTGGGTTTTTCATAGATGGCTTTGATAATATTGAGGTATGTGCCTTCTATCCCTACACTTTGAAGAGTTTTAATCAGGAAGGGATGCTGCACTTTGTCAAATGCTTTTTCAGCATCTATTGAGAGTATCATATGGTTCTTACTCTTTCTTTTATTAATGTATTGTATCACATTGATGGATTTGCGGATGTTGAACCAACCTTGCAGCCCTGGAATAAATCCCACTTGGTCGTGGTGAATAATCCTTTTAATGTACTGTTGGATCCTATTGGCCAGTATTTTGGTGAGAATTTTCGCATCTGTGTTCATCAAAGATATTGTTCTGTAATTCTCTTTTTTGGTGGGATCCTTGTCTGGTTTTGGGATCAAGGTGATGCTGGCCTCATAGAATGAGTTTGGAAGTTTTCCTTCCATTTCTATTTTTTGGAACAGTTTCAGGAGAATAGGAATTAATTCTTCTTTAAATGTTTGGTAGAATTCCCCTGGGAAGCCGTCTGGTCCTGGACTTTTGTTTGTTTGGAGATTTTTGATGACTGTTTCAATCTCCTTACTGGTTATGGGTCTGTTCAGGTTATCTATTTCTTCCTGGTTCAGTTGTGGTAGTTTATACATCTCTAGAAATGTATCCATTTCTTCCAGATTGTCAAATTTGTTGCCATAGAGTTGCTCGTAGTATGTTCTTATAATTGTTTGTATTTCTTTGGTGTTGGTTGTGATCTCTCCTCTTTCATTCATGATTTTATTTATTTGCGTCCTTTCTCTTTTCTTTTTGATAAGTCTGGCCAGGGGCTTATCAATCTTATTAATTCTTTCAAAGAACCAGCTCCTAGTTTTGTTGATTTGTTCTATTGTTTTTTTAGTTTCTATTTCATTGATTTCTGCTCTGATCTTTATGATTTCTCTTCTCCTGCTGGGTTTAGACTTTCTTTGTTGTTCTCTCTCCAGCTCCTTTAGGTGTAGGGTTAGGTTGTGTATTTGAGACCTTTCTTGTTTCTTGAGAAAGGCTTGCACCGCTATATATTCTCCTCTCAGGACTGCCTTTGTTGTGTCCCACAGATTTTGAACTGTTGTGTTTTCATTATCATTTGTTTCCATGATTTTTTTCAATTCTTCTTTAATTTCCTGGTTGACCCATTCATTCTTTAGAAGGATGCTGTTTAGTCTCCATGTATTTGTGTTCTTTCCAAATTTCCTCTTGTGATTGATTTCGAGCTTCAGAGCATTGTGGTCTGAAAATATGCAGGGAATGATCTCGATCTTTTGGTACCGATTGAGACCTGATTTATGACCCAGGATGTGGTCTATTCTGGAGAATGTTCCATGTGCACTAGAGAAGAATGTATATTCTGTTGCTTTGGGATGGAATGTTCTGAATATATCTGTGATGTCCATCTGGTCCATTGTGTCATTTAAGGCCTTTATTTCCTTGTTGATCTTTTGCTTAGATGATCTGTCCATTTCAGTGAGGGGGGTGTTAAAGTCCCCTGCTATTATTGTATTACTGTCGATGTATTTCTTTGATTTTGTTATTAATTGGTTTATATAGTTGGCTGCTCCCACGTTAGGGGCATAGATATTTAAGATTGTTAGATCTTCTTGTTGGATAGACCCTTTGAGTATGATATAGTGTCCTTCCTCATCTCTTATTATAGTCTTTGGCTTAAAATCTAATTGATCTGATATAAGGATTGCCACCCCAGCTTTCTTCTGATGTCCATTAGCATGGTACATTGTTTTCCACCCCCTCACTTTAAATCTGGAGGTGTCTTCGGGCCTAAAATGAGTTTCTTGTAGGCAGCATATTGATGGGTTTTGTTTTTTTATCCATTCCGATACCCTGTGTCTTTTGATTGGGACATTGAGCCCATTAACATTCAGGGTAACTATTGAGAGATATGAATTTAGTGCCATTGTATTGCCTGTAAGGTGACTGTATATTGTCTCTGTTTCTTTCTGATCTACTACTTTTAGGGTCTCTCTTTGCTTAGAGGACTGCTTTCAATATTTCCTGTAGAGCTGGTTTGGTGTTTGCAAATTCTTTCAGTTTTTGTTTGTCCTGGAAGCTCTTTATCTCTCCTTCTATTTTCAATGATAGCCTAGCCGGATATAGTATTCTTGGCTGCATGTTTTTCTCGTTTAGTGCTCTGAATATATCATGCCAGTTCTTTCTGGCCTGCCAGGTCTCTGTGGATAGGTCTGCTGCCAATCTAATGTTTTTACCCTTGTATATTACAGACTTCTTTTCCCGGGCTGCTTTCAGGATTTTCTCTTTGTCGCTCAGACTTGTAAATTTTACTATCAGGTGACGAGGTGTGGACCTATTTTTATTGATTTTGAGGGGCATTCTTAGCATTTCCTGGATTTTGATGTTTGTTCCCTTTGCCATATTAGGGAAATTCTCTCCAATAATTGTCTCCAATATACCTTCTGCTCCCCTCTCTCTTTCTTCTTCTTCTGGAATCCCAATTATTCTAATGTTGTGTCGTCTTATGGTGTCACTTATCTCTCGAATTCTCTCCTCGTGGTCCAGTATTTGTTTGTCTCTCTTTTGCTCAGCTTCTTTATTCTCTATCATTTGGTCTTCTATATCACTAATTCTTTCTTCTGCCTCATTTATCCTGGCAGTGAGAGCTTCCATTTTTGATTGCACCTCATGAATAGCTTTTTTGATTTCAACTTGGTTAGATTTTAGTTCTTTTATTTCTCCAGAAAGGGCTTTTATCTCTCCGGAGAGGGTTTCTCTAATATCTTCTATGCCTTTTTCGAGGCCGGCTAGAACCTTGAGAATTGTCATTCTGAACTCTAGATCTGTCATGTTACCTATGTCCGTATTGATTAGGTCTCCAGCCTTCGGTACGGCCTCTTCTTTTTTTTGAGGTGAGTTTTTCCGCCTTGTCATTTTGTCCAGATAAGATTTGCTTTCTCCTGCTGTGGAATTCCGCTGTTCTTGGTGAGGGAAGTTGGTCTTGGCTGGGTTTCTTGTTGATCTTCTGGGGGAGGTGCTGGTTGTGGTGATTCTCCAGTGTCTTTGCCGCAGGCGGAATTGCACTGCCCTTGCCAGGGGCCGGGCTAAATAATCAGCTCCGGTTTGCTTTCGGGAGCTTTTGTTCCCTAAGCGCTTTCCGTAGAGTTCTGGAGGACGGGAATGAAGATGGCGGCCTCCCAGTCTCCGGCCCGGAGGAGCCGAGAGCTTGGGGTTCCGCTCCTCAGTGCGCTCTCAGAGCAAAGAGCCTACTGCCCCGCCTCCCTAGCCTGCGGTCGCGCCTTGAGGAAAGCAGTCAATTGCTGGAGCTGGAGAAAAGCGATGGGTCGCTTTTGTCTCCGTGGCCTCCGGCCGCGCTCCGAGCCCACCCAGCCTGCAACCGGCACATGGTAACCCTGGGCTTAGAGCTCACTCCTCGGCTTTGTCGCTGTAGCCAGCTTCCCCGCTCTAATACCTGCGAGCTCTGTGGCACTCAGACACCGCCAGTCCTTCTGTGACCCCGCGGGGCCTGGGGTTATGCTGACCCCGCCTGGGTTTCCCCCCAGTTTAGCCTCTGGAGCGATGTCTCCCAGTGGAGCCAACTTTTAAAAGTCCCGATTTTGTGCTCCATCGCTCCGCCGCTTGCCGGGTGCCGGCCCCTTCTCCCGGGGTCTATCTTCCCGTCGCTTTGGATTCACTTCTCCGCAGGTCCTACCTTTCAGAAAATGATCGATTTTCTGTTTCTGGAATTGTTGCTCTTCTTCTCTTTGATTTCCCGTTGGATTTGTAGGTGTTCACAATGGTTAGATAAGCTATCTAGCTGATCTCCTGCTACCCGATGTCGTCTCAGCCTGCTACTTCTCTGCCATCTTGACTCCTCCCCCCAAGTTGCTTAGTTTTTTAAAAAAATTATTATTATTATTTAGACCATCATTAAGTTGAAAAAATAACTACTTAACTGAAAGCATTGCAGGAAAGATGAAATGAGAATTGAAAACTTTGAGTTTTTCCCAAAAGAATTCATTACCTCATAACTTAGTTTAAACTTTAATAATTTAGTAGGTTTAGGGACATTGGGGAGGGTATGTGATATGGTGAGTGCTGTGAAGTGTGTAAGCCTGACGATTCACAGACCTGTACCCCTGGGACAAATAATACATTACATGTTAATAAAAATAATTAATAAAATTAAAAAACCTTAATAATTTATATATTAACTGTCCATGGCATCTTTAACTCAGAGCATCTTTTTTTCAAGACCTACCACTTGGGCTTGTTGTCTCTTCATCTTGTGATTCTCTGGCCTGCCATAAACTTTGCTCCCTGATAACTTATTTGATGGGTACAGAAGATTAAGATGAAAATACTGACATTTTCAGAAATCTCTCTTTAAATAAATACACAAAATCCATATTCCTATCTTTCATTTGCTTTTAAAAATAAGCCAATATAGATAGAACTTTCTGACACACTTAAATGCTAGTTTGAGATCACTCAACTCATTTGCATGGATGACCTCTACTTGAACTCATTTCTCTGGAAATAAAAGTTTAGTGCACTACTAATTCAACTTAGAAAGTAATTGGAAGACTTCAGCAAATGAGGAAAATTCTAATTTTATAGGGACTGGGGACTTAATTCAAATGAAAAAAGCTTCATTGATGACATGAGTTAATTGTGCAGTTAACATGAAATAACCCTACCTAGTATTATGAAGACTCTAAAAGCATCAGTTTGCAGGTATCAATGATTAAAAGATCTGTAACAGAAAATCTCATTTCTTGAATTCTCTTCATGCTGTACAGTAAAGGAGAGAGTCAATGGTCACTAGGGAGTCTAATAGTTTCCATGATATCATATAGTAGAACCCTATTATAATCCCCAAATCTAGGCATATAATTACGGTTTCTTCAGATTTCTAGATATCATACTTCCTCTTTTGCAGGATCTTCATCTTTTTCCTCTAAATGTTGTCAATCTCAGGACTCAGTCCTAGACTCTCTTATAATATACCTGTTTGGAGACATTTCTCTGGCTGTTAATACCACTCCTATGCTACTGATATCCAAATATGCCATCTCTCCAGGGTTGAGTCATATATCAACCTACCCACTCAGCATTACCACGTGTATGCCTCAAATTCATACCAGAAGTAACATGTTCAAAATTAAATCCTCTCTCAGGTTGGCTTCCCTAGAAGCAGAGCCTCAGACAGGGATTTTCAAGTGCTTATTTTACTGATATGGTTTTAGGGATATTCAAGTGACTTATTTAGTGAGTTCCCTCAGAGAACGTGGATGGGGAGAGGAAAACAGGAAAGGACTGGGGAAAAGAATTCAGCGAGACTAGCTCCAGCATGGTCCTACTGGGAAACTCTAGAGTGCTAATTGTACACTATGTTGTTTCCACCTTAAGGCAAGAATGCTGACCTTTATAACCATATCTCAGATTTTTGGATCCCCACAAGTGGGATATTGGGGGGCATAACTTTCTGAGTGTTGCAGTTACTGTTCAACTTATGCAAATTCTCCAGAGATGGTAGTAGCTGTGAGCGATTAGCAGCTAACCCTCATGGCAGCTGGGAAATGGGCGTATCTGCCATTAAAGCAGGTGATAGCTGGACACCAATAGCAACTACCAAAGATTCTAAATTAAACTTCTCAATGTGTGGCCTAAGTTCTACATAACTTATATCTGAAATCCACCCACATCTCAGCCAACTCCACTTACACCAAGCCCAAGGTGCCATCATGTCCTACCTATTCTGGTAAAATGCTTCCAACAGGTGTTCCTCTGTCAACTTTAACTCATCAGCATACATCGTCCTCACAGAAGCCAGAGTCGTTTTCTTTCTTTGTCGTTGTTGTTTTTTAATACAAATCTGATCATCTTCAAATTCTTTAATACCTTCTTATTGCCTTTATAATTAATTTCAAACTCAAGACCAAGATCTCAAAGGCACTTTACAATTAGGCTTCTGTTTTCAGTGCCATCTTTACCAAAGGCTTCTTTTCTCTGTTTCTGACACTGCCCTTTGGTCCATGCCTAGATTATTAAAAGCTTTTGTCTTGTGGCCTTCATTCTTATTGTTTTCTTAGGTAAGAATGCTCTTTCAGATCTCTTTGGTTGACTCATTCTCATCACTCAGGCCTCAGATTCAAAGACACTTGTGTGTGAGAGGCCTCACCTGACCTGCTTAGCTCATCGACAACACTGATCACAATCTGCAAGGTTATTTGTTCTGTAAAATCCTGACTCCTGAATGGGCCTGATTTGGGTGTATGAAGGCAGAAAACAACTTTCTATTAACCTTGATCCCTTGACTCATTATCCTCCACAAAGAATAAGCCCATAGTTTCTATTCCTCTCAGATATTAAAATTCCAATCCAGTGAAACATCTACAATTTAGTTTCTTAGACTTAAGCTATTTGAAGCATTTTAGCTTTCCCAGGTTGGGCCTGCCTCAGGCTAGAAAGACTACATTGGACAAAGAAGACATGATCAGCTTCTTTACTATTTCCCTTAGCTTGCATTCCCTTCCTCTTCCCGCACAACTGTGTACACTCCTGAACCTTCAGAACTGGAACGAATGCAGACCTAGGTGAGATATAAAAGGACTTTATTCACCTAAGTCATTGTAACCTGTCATCAGGCCTTCTATGTATTGTAGGCCTGACTGCTGATTCCTTCTCAGGTTTCTCAAGACTTCCAATCTTCAGTTTCTGACACAGTTAATACCTTACATACTGGTTGATTGCACCTCCTTCAACTCTGGCTTCTTACAGCCTACTCCCCCAAACAACCGTGTTGGAATCACCCTCACTCCTTTGAACAATGCCCTTTTGAGATAACATGATATACAGATCCCTTTTGCAGAGAATATATCTGAGCAGGGACAATAATTCTGCTTTGTACTTCCAAAGCAAGGGTATATAGGATGGTCTCAGTCCAAAAATATTGTAAATCGGGTGGCTGACAAACACCAAACATTTATTTTTCACAGATTTGGAAGCTAGGAAGTCCAAGATCATGGTGCTGGCCAATTTGCTGTCTAGTGAAAACCCTCTTCCTCATTGAGGGTCACTTACTCAGTGTATCCTCACTTGACAGAAGGAGCCAGGGAGCTCTTTGGGAACTCTTTTACAAGGGCATTAATCCCATTCATGAGGACTCCACCCTCATGACCTAATCACCTCCCAAGGGCTTCGCCTCCAAACACCATCACATTATAGATTATGTTTCAACATGTGAATTTGAGGGGGTAGGCACATTTAGACCATAGCAAATACTTTCTAATGAAACCTGTTACCAAAGTTTACTCAAGGTTGCCTGGAGGGTTTCTGCCACAAGTAGTAAGACCCTATGTCTTCCAGACTTTTGCTTTCTGAGGATTAAACTTTCTGAGGATGAAATAATCTTCTTCCTTATACCCTGAGCTGCTTGCTGACAACACCCTGCACATGACTCTCTACTTCCACGCCCCTCTTGTTTTCTGCTCTTTATAGATGGGAGGTAAGTGTTGGCAATAGATGGCAGAACCAATTTTATCCAAGCATCTTGTACAGACAACCTCAAAGATCTAAAATTTTGATTTAGAATTTGGAGTATATTACACTCTTCTCAGGTTTAGGACCTCACTTAAAACTCCAAGATGGTGAGAACCCCATTTAATGCCCTTTTATTTTTTTCCTCCTTTTCTGTATCTCTCACTAGCATATATACAATGAGAGCTGTGATCTTATTCATCTGGTTGTTTGATGAATTCCCAGCTCTTAGCCGAGTGTCTGGCCCATAGTCTGTGCTTAGTAAGTATTTGTTGAGTAAATTAAGCTTTGCAATGTAATCACACTTTTTTTTTTTTTTTTGCTTAGTTCCCTTCTCTATAAAATTTGTTTAAAACTTAACTTTCAGAGTGAAGGAGATGAGAAAAAAATATGCAGCATACAGAGAAAAGAGTAGGGGACTGATATTTAGATTATAACCTTTATTTAGGATTGGACAGGTCTCAGAAACCAGTCAGTATCAGGGATTTACAACCTCCCACTGTTGCCCCATGGATCTTTTGTTCAAAATGTAGTATTTAAACTGTTGAGTACTTTTTTTTCTACCCCAATTCCTGGTAAATTCTTCCCAAGTCATTCATCTCCTCAAATGTTCTCCCCAGAGGAGCTGTTCAACATAAAATGGTCTATGTACTTCTACAAGGTAAGAAGCCCTTGCACTCATCAGGCAGGTATGAGTCTTACCAACACTGTCCTACTTCAACTACTCTTTCCTCCCCCAGGAGTTCAGAAAGCCACAATACTAGCTCTGTCTATACATGAGGCAGAAAAAAAGAGAAATTACTGGAAAAATTTATCTGTTATTATGTGACAAATACATCCTACTTATTTTAAGAATTATTATCATAATAATATGTTAACAGGCCATCCTGCCAGAATCTTTTATGTAGTGAAAGTAGTGAACTTCCTCTCATTACCACTTTCCTTTGTCAACACATATTCTTTCTCCAACTAATTAAGCAAACTAGTGTGCATTTTCATGGTCAGAGTGCACAATAAGTTTTGCAACAAAACAAAACCAAAGGAAGGGTGTTTGTCCAGAAGAACTGAGGGTTCTACTCTGGAAGTTCAGACACCTGATGAGAAGATGTCTAGCTTCCCTGAGGGGTCCTTAGGTGTCAATAATGATTTTTTCAGGGTCAGTACAGATGAAAGTGCTGTGATTAGATGCTTGGAACAAGGTCAAGAGGAATGTATATGTAGATAATTTAATAAATTAAAGACATACACACACACACACACACACAATCTCTTCAGTAAGATAAAAACAATGCCCAGCTCTGAATTTTTTCCCCCAAGTTTCTCTAGAACCAGTGGAAAGAAGAAAAAGAATGAGGAGAAAATTATTCCAAAGAAGAATGAGGGGAAAGTTATTTCAAAGGACCTCTGTGGAGACTGTCAGTTTTATTACCAAAGTAAGGGAATGTTGGACCTTTTAGGGGGCTGGCAAGATCTGAAATAAGGGTAGGAAATCACTGCTCTTCCCTAACAAATGAAGTGCCCAGGCCATAAAAATGAAGTTCTGTGAATTCTGGTAAAATATCTAGAAACAAAGGAGGACTATAGTTCTGCATTAGTACAGAGATGGTTTCTTTTTCCCTGAAAATTATGTGGCAACAACAAATGTTTGTGGTTTATGTATGGTACTTTATTTTGTTTTTGCAATTTAACTTGAAGTCACACATCCTTCTAACATACTTCTAGCATCTCCCTGGAGCCTGACTGCCCAGATCTGGATCCTGGTTCTACTCAGTGCATTTGCTGGCTGCCCATATGGCAGATTTGTGCATACTTGAAAAAAGGTACACTTCTTAAAAAATGCTTTACCTCCATCTGTCAAAAGTGTCATAATATACTGAGTTTGTTAGAATAAAACACAGTACTGCCATCTTCCGGAAAATCATCCGATTCAATATACAAATCTACCACGACTAAAATGAGAATGGCAGACATTTAGATGGGACACCTTTTGTGGTATACAACATATAAAAACCACCTTAGTTCTGCTAATTTTTTTTTAATCTATGTGAACTTGTACAATTATTTAACCTTTCTCTGTTTCTGTAAAATTAGAAACCAATAATAGGTTTCTGGAGATTAAATTAGTTAATGCATATAAAGTAGTTAAGTACTTGGCAAATAGGAAGCATTCAGGAAATATAAATTTTAATCATTACTGATGAAGGAATATACTTTGATTAGACAGCTTCCTCAGTGATGTCCAAATAGTAAGAGGAAAAGCTGGAATATGAATTGGGTCTGGTTTCTCTCACCCAGTGTTCATCTTGCTACTGATGCATGACAGTTCCTGGGTCAGAGATGTGTTCTGTTGTCAAACATCAAATGCTTTGCTTGATCAACACTGACTTTAACTTAATGGAAAGTAGCTGTGTAAAGGGCTGCTATCCAAGATCTATGAAGAATTCCTCAAACTCAACACTCAAAAAACAGATAATCATGTCAAAAAATTGGCAGAAGACATGAACAGACACTTCTCCAAAGAAGACATACAAATGGCTAACAGACACATGAAAAAATGTTCATCATCTTTAGCCATCAGGGAGATTCAAATCAAAACCGCATTGAGATACTACCTTACACCAGTTAGAATGGCCAAAATTGACAAGACAGTAAACAATAAGTGTTAGAGAGGATGTGGAGAAAGGGGAACCCTCTTACAATGTTGGTGCACCACTTTGGGAAACAGTGTGGAAATTCCTTAAGAAATTAAAAATAGAACTACCCTATGACCCTGAAATTGCACTACTGGGTATTTACCCCAAAGGTACTGATGTAGTGAAAAGAAGGGCCATCTGTACCTCAATGTTCATAGCAGCAATGGCCACAGTCGCCAAACTGTGGAAAGAACCATGATGCCCTTCAAAAGACAAATGGATAAAGAAAATATAGTCCCTTAATATGGAGAATTATGCCTTCATCAGAAAGGATGAATGCCCAACTTTTGTATCAACATGGATGGGACTGGAGGAGATTATGCTGAGTGAAATAAGTCGAGCAGAGAGAGTCAATTATCATATGGTTTCACTTCCTTGTAGAGCGTAAAGAATAACACCGAGGACATTAGGAGAAGGAAAGAAAAAGTGAATTGGGGGATATCAGAGAGAGAGATGAACTATGAGATACTGTGGACTCTGAGAAACAAACTGAGGGTTTTGTAGGGGAGGGGTGTGGGGATTAGGTGAGCCTGGTGGTAGGTATTAAGGAGGGCACGTATTGCATGGAGCACTGGATGTGGTACATAAACAAGGAATCTTGGAACACTGAAAAAATAAAAAAGAAAAAGAAAAAAAAAAGAGAGTAGCCATGTAAGAATCTGTTATTATAAGGAGTAGTACAGATACATATTCTATTGTTTTCATTTACATTTAAAAAGTATAAATAATTCCTTCCAGGTAATCATGTGGTTCTTCTCAGTGTACAGTTTCTTTCTGTTATCTAACTTCTTGTAAATGATGTCCTGTGTTTACTACCTAATTTGGGACCTACTATAATTATAGCCTTTAAATCAGAATCTTTTAGAACTATGTCCTTTTGAGAGTTTATGGATTCATAAAAATCAAAGCCCTAGTCATGGGGAAAAAGTTTGGAAACAACTATGAATCCTAGGATGACATGGGAAACTGGTGCCCATGTTCTGGACCAGGCCTGTCTCTCAATTCATATTCCCCTTGGAAGCATAGGAGATGGCAACTGTGGGACCTAAAATAGCCTCAGAGCATGGGAGGCAGCTTCTTTCTCACTCCTCCTTCTCATTATATTCCTGTCAGCTCCCCTCTGATAAAAGCTCCCCACCTCATCCCAAACCATTAAAAGTAAGCAAGGTTGGCCCTACTTCCTATCCTGAAGGCCCCCATATGCATCTTCAGATATTTTAGGGAAATTAACTTCTGATAGGTAGACATGAACAAAATCCCATCTTGTGTGCCTGTTCATGGAGTTGCCACTTGCCCTCAAATTTATTTATCTGCTTTTCCCTTATTCTGCTCTGTCACAAAGGGTAAGGAGGCAGTGACAGGGGTTGACTAACCCCATAGGCTGTGTTTTCCAGAGTCCATGCTATGTCCACAGGCACACACTTATGGAAGGATTTCACCAAGGAAGGCACTGATGGAAGATTGGAGGTTCATGGGAAGAAGGGAAAAGCTGTCACTTTTCTGTCTATGATAGTGTTTCCAGTATCAGCTGCTTCTCTTCCGTGTCTCCAGTAAAGCTTGAAATGACCTTGGCTCCAGCTTACACTGAAAGCCTCCCTCCCCAAGGCTCCAGTGATAATACTCTACTCTTGCCCCTTCAGACTTGGGATTGTAGGGATCTCCTGTTGCTGCTCATCTCTGATGCTGCTCTCTGTACTGAGTGGCTTTACAGCATGCTCCCTGATCCTATATAACTTTGGAACCAATTCCCTGGGATTGTTTTATATCCTTGGACTAGTTTCTGTTTTTCCTGGTTGGGCCCTGATTGATAGAGGCTGATTTTACAAAAGGTGGTTGCGGTGAGGTACAGTTAATCATAAACTCACCAATATAGTATGTAGAAGAAAGAATATGCTGGGAGGAATGTATATGTTGTGGGAAACTATTCAGATTAAAAATAAGATGTTGCTGGCTCCTAAATACTATGTTGCAGGAAGGAAGGAGGTTAGTACTCACCAAACTACCAGGCAGAGCTCACAAGGAGACAGTAACACATCTAAACTACGGGCCTTCTTTCATAAAAGAATACAGTATTAGGCTTTCCCTCTGAGAATTGCTTTGTAATCAGCAGGGAAGGAATGGAGTGCTGCCACTAAGGCAGCAAACTAGAAACCTTGTGATACTCAGGGTGGCTGGTAGGGGTATAAAATTCAAAGCAATTGTTTAAAAGTTGTAGTCCTAACAATAATTCATACAGCGACAGTGTTTGTCCTGTAAAACATTAAGGATAGCTGTTTTGTTCCATCCTTCTGTAACTCTTAGTGAATGCCTACTATGTTCCATGCTATTTTAGGTACTGGGATAGAGTAGTGAGCAATTAAAAAACAAAACAAAACCCTCTGGGTGCGCCAGGGTGGCTCAGTTGGTTAAGTGTCTGACTCTTGATTTCAGCTCAGGTCATGATCTCAGGGATGAGAGATAGAGTCCCATGTCAGTGTGGAGCCCGCTCAATATTCTGTGTCTCTCCCTCTACCCCTTCCCATCCCTGGCTCATGCAAGTGGGCTCTCTCTCTCTCTAAAAACAAAAACAAAAGCAAAAACCCCATAAACAACAACAAAAAAGACTTTGTCTTTATGGAGTTTATAATATAAGGGTAAGTGACAGAAGAGATAGACCTAAGAGGTACCAACTCTTCCAGTCTGCTCAAAGACGACTCAGCAACAATTATCTATCCCCTTTTTATCCCATGAACCATGATTGTAATATGTAATAAGCAAAATATGTAATATTTATGTTAAAATAGTAATATACTTTATAGAGTAAAATAATACAGGGAAATAATAGTGAACTTTGGAAGTAGAGAATTGAAATTTTAAACAGGAAGGTCAGGGAGGGCCTCACTTAGAATGATACTTGAGTAAAGACCTGAGGAGGTAAAAGAAAGAATCATGGGTCTTGTAAGTAAAGAGTATCCAGGCAGAGAGAGGGAGAGAGCTTACAGCATTATATTTAGATGAGTTGGATGTAACAGAGGGGACTTGAGGGGGAATACACAGTTTCTGATTATAGCCTCTGAAGGACAGCATTCTTATTAACTGAAACAGAGCAAAGATGAGAGGGAGGAGGTTGAGTCAGGCTTTGGGAGATTAGGAGCTTAGTATTTAGACATATTAAATATGATAAGCTTATTGCAAATTTAAGAAGAGATGCCACAGAAGCAGTTGCTTCTGTGAATCTAGAATTCAGAGAGAGATTTCAGAGTTGTCAGCATATCAAGAGTACTTAAATTAAACATAAAGCCCAAAGTAAATGAAAGTGAACATAGCTAGAAAAATAAAAGGCCAAAGATCAAGTCCTTGTCACTCCAAAATTAAGAGGTCAGTGATATGAGGAGGAATTCAAAAAGAAGCTGTATTAGGGTTCTCCAGAGAAACAGAATCAATAGGACTTATATAAAACTATAAAGATACATTGAAAGAGATTTATTATAAGGATCCAGCTCATGCAATTATGGAAGTTAAGAAGTCTTATGATCTGCTGTCTGCAAGCTAAAGGTCCAGGAAAGCCAATGATATAGTCCTGATCCAAACCCAAAGGCCTGAGAATCAGAGGAGTCAATGGAAGACGTTCCAGTTCTAGTCTGAAGGCCTGAGAACCAGGAGCACGCATGTCTGAGGGCAGGAGAAGATGGATGTTCCAACTCAAGCAGAGAACAAACTAGCCTTTCCTCTGTCTTTTTATTCCATTCAGGCCCTCAACAGATTGGAGGATGCTCAGCCACATTGGTGGGAGCTATCTTCTTCTTTTCTTTTTAAAGGTTTTAGTTATTTATTTGAGAGAGGGCGAGAGAGAGAGAGCAAAAGAGAGAGAAAGCACAAGTGGGGTGAGGGGCAGAGGGAGAAGCAGACTCCCACCTGAGCAGAGAGCCTGAGGGGAGGCTCAATCCCAGAACCCTGGGATCATGACCTGAGCTGAAGGTAGATGTTTAACTGACTGAGCCACCCAAGTGCCCCAGGAGCTATCTTCTTTACTCAGTCTGCCAACTAAAATGCCAATCTGTTCCAAAAGCACCCTTACAGACATACTCAGAAATAACTTTTCACCATTTATCTGTGCATCTTTTAGCTGTCAAGTTGACACTAGAATTAACCATAACAAGAGCCTTAGAAGTAGTGGCAAATGAGGTATGAAGCAAGACATTTGAGAGGGATATCCTGAAAGACAAGTGAAGAAAGTGTTTGAAGAAAGGTGTCAAATACTACTAATAGATGGAATAAGTTGAGAACTGAGGGCTTACTATCATATCTAGCCATCTGGAGGTCACTAGTGATGCTGAAAGGAGAGTATCAGTGGAGTATTGGAGATAAAACACAGAGTGAGCTCAAGGGAAAATGAAATGACATGGCAATGAATGACAGAATAGAAAATAGAGGAGAGATACGTAATAGAAAATACCAGGAGAGTTTCTGTAAAGGGAAAGACAGAAATGAGTGGCAGCTAGAGAATGAAGTAGAGTTAGTTGAGAAGAATTTTTTTTGGTAGGAGAATAAATAGTAAGTTATTATGTTGATATGAAAGCTCTAATAGACAAGAGACAATCATGATTCATGGGGAAAAGTGGGGATAGATAATTGCTGCTGCGTGGTCTTTGAGCAGACTGGGGGAGTTGGTACCTCAGGCAGAAGTTAGCTAAGAGCATCGACTGTGCATCCATAGTACCAGCAGAGAAAAAAGAGTGTATGGCCACAGATAGAGGTAGGTGAGTAGATGTAGTAGGAATTTATACAATTCTATTCTGTTATTTTTTTTCTCAGTAAAATATGAGCCTGAGGAAGCCTCAAATCATTAAGTAGGAAAGGAGGATGGGGAAGAAGTTATCAGAGGTTTCAAGTATGAAGTAGTGCACTAGTAGATGGAAAATAAATGGATATGGAAATATAACTTCTAGTTAGTCTTAAGAGCCCACTTGAGATTAATGGTCATGAGTTTAAACTGAGGGCCTTTATCATGGTTTTATGCATTTCATTAGTCAGTTTCAGTTGCACAGTTGCATGCATAGAATAGGTAGAGAGTTGGATTTAACCAGGAATGTGTTTTGGCCTATGAGGAGGATACAGAGGGGCAAAGAAGTCATTAATATAAGCAAAGGAGGGATTATAATTATTGGTCACAGAATTAAGGCTGGATAAGAAGGGGAGTGAATCCAAGATGGGTCAGAAAAAGTGAAACAAAAGTTAAACATACCATGATGAGTTTTGCATCCTTGATAGGTTCAAAGGGAGACTGAAGAGAAGATCATGGAAGGAGTGATCTGGAAAGACAGCAGGTGGTGGTTAAAGAGTATGATGCTGGAAATAGATAATATGGAAGGGACGTAGTTCAGATGATGACAAAAAATGGTATAATCATGGAAAGAGAACATAGGAAGTTAGGAGGAGGTTAAGAAGCCAGGGTATCAGAAGGATCGTATTAACTTGGAAGGATGTTGAAATCACCAAGAAGCAATCGTGGTATAAAAGAAAATGACAATGAAGCAAAATAAAAAAATCTTCAAAAATTAAGAAGTGGCCTTAGTATGAGTTGATAACTATAGCGAGAAGGAGTGGTGTGTAGAAGCACCTGATCATTTGAGATTCAAAACTGTTTCCATGGAGAAAGAACAGAAAATAAACAAGAAGGAGCAGTAAGGTGGTAGGAGGGCACATTTCCCTCCTGCAATGCCAGTGTCTGAGAACACACAGAGGCTAATAGTTGTTATCTGAAAGGGCTATGGGGGAAGCGGTATTCTCAAGAAAGTCAGGACCTAGAGCATAAGTTGTCTTTCATTATAATGAACCAGGAGTTCTAGAGGTCATATTTGAAGAGGTTTAGGAACTGGGTGCAGATGGAAGACGTGATCAGAAAAGGATTCCATGGGGCACTTGAGTGGCTCAATCAGGTCTGTGTTCAGCTCTTGATTTTGGCTCAGATCATGATCTCGGGGTGGTGAGATAGAGTCCTGAGTAGGTTCTGTCCTTAGCATGGAGCTGGCTTAGGATTCTCTCTCTCTCCCTTTCATTCTGCTCCTTCCCCCTCACTCACATGAGCTCTCTTAAAAAAAAAAAAAAAAAAAAGACATGGGAACTTGGTCAGAGCAAGGAGAAGAAATCATTACTTACTAAAATCATAGGCAAGAGTAAAACACTTGATGTCCTTGTACTGTGTGGTTCCCCATGAGGAGAAAACTTGGAGGATATCATTGGATAAGACATATAGTAAGTTTTTACTTTCTCCTGAATTATCTACTTTTATTTTACTGAAAAGCTTGGGTTGGTAAGTGAAATAATACACATGACAATGGCCAAACTCTTTGAAAAACAAAGGTGCGATAGGAACGGAAATATTTGTTTTAAATTTTTGATTATAAGAAGGAAGGAATGAGCAGATGGCTCGTCATGCTTTCATTGGTTTTCAGGTTGGTTCCAAATGGTAAACTATTGCCTGGGCAAATATTTGGAATCAAAATGACCCTACTCCATTTGTTCAGAATATTTTAGTACTCTGTGTACTATGCAAGTCATGTTCACAATTATATAAGGACATAAAACTTGCTAGGAAAAAATCTGTGATTTATTAGAGCACTGGGATGAAGGTTGAAAAGAAAGCAAGTGAAGGAACAGATATCCATCACCAAATGGCAAAGATGCTAACAGAGGAAGAAAAGACTCTGAGTACATTGTGGAATTTGAAGTTTAGGTGGCAGAGCTTTTATCTAGGGATGGGCAAACTCTTTATGCTTCATTGTTGTAGAGACCAGGAGTATTTTTAAGTGAAAAGTGGATCTTGAATTATGGCTTTTGTTCTAAATAAAGGGAATATTGCTTAACTTTGATGGAACCAATACTCTTTGAGTAAATAATATTTTTAAAATTTTAGTTAAACTTGAAATGCCTGTATTTTGGAATAGTTCTTGAGAATAAAAGTAAGCTAAATGAGACATGACTGCAGAGCATCAGTCAAATTGGACCTAAAAAGAAAGAAAGAAAAAATATTGAAGCATGCATAGTTAATTAGTAGTACAAACTAAGTTTAGGAGGGTGGGAAGTGGCTCTCTCAATGCTCTAGTTTATTACTTGAGATTAGCTCAAAGACAAAAGTTGTATATCAAGGCTAGAGTGTTGCACAGCCTGTGCAATCAGGCCTGAGTCTGAAATCCCACTGTACCACTTGCCCAAGTATCAGTTTCTGCTGTAAAGTGGAAACACTAAAATCCCCTTCATGATTTGCAGAGATAAAATGAGATACATGTATTGCTTAGCATAGGGTCTGAAACACAGAAATAGGATTTTGCATATAGTCCTTCCCAGTAAATTTGCTAGGCAATGTATTGCACTGATATCACTTGAACTATTCAATTTTTCTTTCAAAGATGTTTGGGAATAAATTTAATAAAAGAACCCATTTGCTTTGTTTTTTTCCCACTTAATGACTAAGCAAAACTTTAGGCCTAGTGTCCCATGGGAAGCAGACTAGCTGGACCTAGATATTAGAGTTTCCCTTAAATAAAAAGAATATTTATTCCTTCTGGCTATGCTGTGGTAGATGCCTCTCTCTCTAATCAATTGCTATGTTTTGGCTATGATTTTTTTTTTTATTTGTCATGATTAGAACTTGGGCAAGTATAAATTAGTCCACCCCACTGCAAGCGAGTGGTCATTCCTGAAATAGAAATCTGTTAATCCCTTCATGTTATGACATATCCCAGAAAAGCCCTGGGTAGTGGGATAGGAGAGGACTCTCCAAGGAAAATGAAAAACATTGATGGGGTTCTTGAAGTTCCCTGCTCAAATGTGTCCTGTTCAAGAAATCTTCAGTTGTCTAGTAAGAATTAATTATTTTATATTCTCTCAAGTAATTTCTATTGCTTAAATTTGCAGTTATGTCTCCTGTGTCCTGTATTATATTTGTTCTCTTGTCAGTCTCTCTTAGCTGTTAGGAACCACTGTGAAAACTAGGCTGTCTGCTCACTCACTGCTTTCCTATAATACCTAGCATCCAGTCCTGTGCAGGTATCCAAACAAAGTCAGCCCCTGTCAATCATTCCCCCTCTACAGTAACCCCAAGACTTGAGAGTCTTAGTGACTGTGTTTGTAGCCATCGAAATGTTTAATTTGGGAATTGGGGAGGTTTTTTGGGTAACTGTAATTAAATAAAACCCCATTTTGAGGTAAGAAAGATTGAAGATTGTAGAATCAGTTACCCTATAATGAAGAAGGGCCTTCCTGGTCCTGCTGCCTTCCATCTCCTTGGTGGAGAAATGGCATAGACAGGTAAAACTGGCTTCCAAGCCGAAGGCACACCTATTTACATCATTGTGATTATTTATTTCAATATTACTTTTGATTCTCCAACACTTCTCTCCCTTCTCAATAATATTTTCTCACTGTTCCATGCAAATCCTTTTATTTTTCAAATTACTGATCCAAAGAGGGTAGGAGTGGGGGATCTTGCATGAAAAGAAAAATGAATTGGCATATATGATTATCTTGAAGACCTGACATTGAGTTTAGTTGTTACCCTACTAAAAATTAAATAATGTCTTTTTAAGGCACAAAACTAGGACTGCTGAAAACTCTGATTTTAAATACCCATAGGTATCTGGGCCAGATTTAAACATATTATTCTTAGTGGGAAATAATTGTATCTTACCGTCCCTTCAATACTATTGTGCATAAGCCAGCAGATCTCTGTTCTTTTTGATTGGAAAATGTAAATCATACTTAAGAATTGTTCCAAAAAGAGTCTTGAGCTGAGTCCTTGGATGCAAAGTTGCAGCTCACTGCAGATTCTGATACTTGAGTTACAACTCACTGAAAATCAGGGGTTTAAAATGGAAGCACTGACAAACCTTCAAGCCAGGGCAGCACAAATGGCGCCTCGATAATTTATAGTCTACAGGCAGCTCTTGGGTTTATTATCACAATGACAAATGCACTGTCATTGTTAATAGGATATTTCCCAGCAAGGACTTCTTGTTATGCAAGCCAGGTTCGGTATGTCATGCAGCATGATAGCAATAAAGTCTACAAGAATTTGTAATGAACTTCAATTACTAATAGATTATGGTTAATGGGAAATATGTGCAGTAAAGATATGGGTTTTTATATGCGCCTTCTGGTATTCTACAAGGCAATGATTTATGCTACAATTTATGTTAACATTTTCTGCTATGAAAAGGCCCAATTTGGTAGAAAGCCACTTCATCCATAACAAATATTCAAGATAATTTTGCACATATTATAAATGAAAGTATAAAATTAGATATTAATCTGTTTAATTTTAGCATTTTTATTTTTATTGAAAATGGAGACTTTTTTCTCTCCTGGGTAGTACTGTTGGTTAAAAATACTTGATATAAACTGAAAGCATGAGATATATTGATGTCTTTCAGTAAAATGTAACATTTTTATGTTAATTTCTTTGTTTAACTTCCTGCTGTCATTAAGGACCCAGTTAAGATATGATATATGCTGGTGTCTTGCTTATGTAAGTATTTTTAAATTAAGAGAACCCACAAGTATTCATGTTACATTAACATGAATTTATAATCCACCTCATGATTCCTCTCACTATGAAGATTGACAGCTGTGATGATAAATGTGGAAGTACATATATAAATGATTTATGTGTGTGTGTGTGTGTGGCATAAACACACAGACATACATACAATCTACATATATATATATAGACAAAAACAGACAAAACTGGAAAATGCAAACCATAGCTTAGCCAAGTATAGACCCCCAAAATGCAATAAAACTAAACTATAAAAAATTAAAGAGTTCACCAAAAGATTTTGAGTTAAGTGATAATGAATCTAAAATTATGAACATAGAGCAGGAACAGTCTTGGGAACCCACTAAAAACATTTTACATCTATGTGTGTGAGTGTATGTGTGTGTGTGTGTGTGTGTAAAAGCTAAGATGACTTTTTTTTTTATTTCTTTTCAGTGTAACAGAATTCATTGTTTATGCACAACATCCAGTGCTCCATGCAATACGTGCCCTCCGTAATACCCACCACTTGGCTCCCCCAACCTCCCCCCCCCACCCCTTCAAAACCCTCAGATTGTTTTTCAGAGTCCATAGTCTCTCATGAAAGATGAATTTTAAAAAAAGCTTGATCCTTAAACTCAGAATACATATTTTTAATGTTCTTTCTTTTCTTTTAATCCCTGAAATCATTATTTCCATAGGTCCTACATGATATCTTACAAATGGCAGTTACACACATAATGAATACATTTGTACTCACTATTGTCCTTACTTAAATAAATTTTGAACTGTGGTTTTTCCCTCTGACCCACTTCCGTGCTAAGAATGATGAGAGGCCTTAGTGTCCAAGAGTTAAGCTCTAGGACTCTGGAGAAGAGACCCAGCTCTGCTACTTCTTAGCTTAGACTGTGTGAAAGTCCATCTAAACTGATCAAACCTCAGGGTTTTCATCTGAAAAATTAGGTTAGTAAAGAATGCCTTTTTATTTTGAAAATTTTATGAAATAATATAAAAAAATTGCATAGTGCCTGACACATAATGAGTGCATAATTCATTTTAGAAGTTATTTTTATTTGTGTCAATTAGAGAAACACTGGTCTAGATATGTCAGTGAATGATTAAGATACTATAATTGTTGCTACCATTATTATTAATATTCCTTACAGACTTCCGTATCTTGTAGCTTTTGAGGATCTAGTGAGCCAGAGAATCACCCGGTTGGTTCACAAAAGGACAAATTTCTGGGCCACACACACAGATCTAGAGAAGGACCAAGACATTTGCATATCTAACAATCCTCCCAAGCGATTCTTCTGCCCACTGAAATTTTAAAAGCAGAGCATCGGTACAATTTACAGAATTTGTAGATGCTCATGTCTCTGTAACTTGTTGAAACAGAACTAAAATACCGTGAAGACTGACTAGATCATCTAGTAGGTGAGATTTGACATCATCCTGATTAAACATCTAGAATTCAAGTGATTGATAAAATATGTATACTTCTCGTCTTGATATTTTAGGCCTATTTGGGGAGAAAATGCTTTTCCCTCAAAAACACCCATCTACTCTCCTAGACCCAATATAACCTGTGTTGTATTTTTCAAAGTTTTTCTCTTAATTTCTCAATGTTCTTCTTGGTCTGCTTTACGAATTAGAAAAAAGATAGGGAAAACTTGGATTAGATTAACCTGTTTGTGTTAGGGTATTATTTTACTCCAAATAAGTTAGTATCATACAAAGAATGTTGTTTCTCGCTCATGTAACAGTCTAAGGGTCGGCACTACATACCCCCCTGTTGTGGTAACTCTGTTCCATCAAGACAGCTCCTTCTACCTATTGCTCTGAAATTCCCTATGGAATTGCTGCTTTTTCTGCACACTCTGAGATCACACACTACCACATCCACATTCTAGTCATCCAGAAGGAGAAAAAGTGGAAGAGGAGAACATAGCTCTTGCCTTGTCAGCATAACCCACAAACTGTGTTGCTTCTTCTCATATCCCATTGGCTAGAACTTAGTCATATGATTATATGCAGCTCAAAGAGCATATGGGAAATGCAGTCTTCATCTGGGGAGCCATGTACTTCATTAAGAATTAAACATTATGTTATCAGAGAAGAAGGGGAGTATTGCTATTGGGAAATAGTCTGCACATTACCTTACAATTCTCCAACCAACTGGAGTTACATAGACCTTACCGTTTGCCATTACTAAAAGTCTCTTTTGTTATGGATACTCAATAACTAATAATATGTTTACACAAGACCAGAATACTAGATCAATTCACTGGAATTTTTCTCCCCTTCCCAACTGGGCAGGCCAAAGTTATATAGGAGTTATATAGTAGTACATTGTAGGATCAAAGTTGACTAAGTCAAGCAAGTGCTATCTTTGTACCAGAGACACCGAGTGAGATCAGTCCCTGGGAAAAAGAATGAAAATTCAACAGCTAGGAGGTAACTTCTATAATGAAGCTTGTAGGGCTAGGAGAGAAAGGAACAGTGAATCAATAAGGATTAATATTAAGGGCAGCCAAGATGTGGTGGTTAAGAACATGGTCCCTGGGGCTCATCTGTGTGGATTGGAATTCTGGTTCCACAGGCTGTGAGAATATGCGAGACGTGATACAAGCAATTTACACCTCAGCTTCCTTCTTTGTGAAACTGGGATAAAAATAGTTACTAATTCATAAACTTGCTCGGAGGATTAGATTAAATAATGTAACACAGTGTGTAACTCCTCAATAAATATTAACTATTATTAACTTGGAGTCCTTAAAATTCTTTAAGGTCCGTTTTATTTAGCAAAGACTCTTTCTCTGTGATCAACACTTTTTCAAGCTGGAAATCCATAAATTAGACAGACCAAAGAAAACACAGGGAGCCAATATTTACTCCACCATTCCTAGGACACACAGATGGGAAACCCATGGGTTGTCAACCTTGCCCAAACAAATCTGTCCCATGAGGTTTCTTCTGAAGCAGTAAGCCCTGGCTCATTTCCTTGTCTCACTTTCTGGGTATTTTTTTTTTTTTAATAAGAAAGAAGTCCAAACTCTTCTCACAATCAGACCTGGAGAAATTAAAAAAAAACCAAACTAATAAAAATAGTAATAAACAAACCACAAAAACTGTAAAATACCTCCCATTAAAAGTCATTGTGAAGTAGATTAAACCTCTTGGAAAGCATGCAGAATGGTAGCAATATCTTGATAAATAAGCCAAGGCTGCAATGTGCTTGTGCTGATAATAAGTAGCATGGAAGAACTGTCTCTTCTACAAAACCCTGGGATTTATGTCCATTCCGCCTGCATCAGAAACTAGAGAATTAACTCATGAAATCCATCTATCAACACAGGTAGAAAGAGGAATCGCAGTACAGAAATGAAATTAGCATGAAATTAGTTAGCTGTAGGACATAAATAGGGGTACTGACATTTTCCTGCATCTTCTGTATCAAATGTCTTTGGAGAACTCACCAAGCTTGGACTGTAGTTGATGGCCCCTGTGATTTATTTCAACATTTTCTAACCTAGGCAGGTTGTTTGCAAAGTCCTTCAAGTATCATTAAGACAAATCAGGAAACAGATAATTCTTGAAGAGAAGAATATGATCATGGGAAGACACTGCTCATATAGAATATCCACAATGTTTCACTGCAGCCTCCAGAATAACGCATCACTGTATTTATTAATCCATTGCTACAGAGATTATGGCAATCTGACATGGAGCCCTAATGAATTTTTGGCACATTTAGAAATTGTGACTGTTGTTGCCCAGGGAGCCTCTTAAATCAACTCCCACCCCTTTACTGCAGTTGCCTTTTCACAGTGTATATCATGTTGAGAAATGGATTATACAACCGTAGCTTTAACTACCCTGCATTAGTAGATGGCATGCTATGGATGTGTATTACACGATGTATGAATCATAGGGAAGCTAGGATATGGATGACAGATAATTTAAACATGAAATCAGTGATGCCTGGGACCTGGTAGGAATAGAGGTAGAAAAATAAAGGCAAAAGTCAAGGCAAGTGGTTGGGAGAACCCAGGTATTCGGACTTGGTTAATACAAACTTACTCATGAAGCATAGTGTTTAGAAATCTGGAGTATTATTTTACCATTTTTTATACTACTCTTTGGCCCTCTGATGCTGCTTCCTCCCTTCCATAATAAGATCAATCCCCTTCTGTTTGCAAATGGACCTTTGAGAACAAAGGGAATCCTATGAATTCTTACTTTTTAAGACAAGCTACATCTAAGATAAAAGAGCATATTAACTTAATTTGCACACTGTACAGACACATAATGTGAAGTCAGAAGGTATAGAATCCAGCTTATACCCTGTTACAAACTTGCTTTGAGAACTGGGCTAAATCATTTAACTTATTAGTATCTCAGCATCCTTGCCTTCAAAAGGGATAATATCATCAGTCTTTCAAATTAAGTAATAATCAAATGAGATGTTATATGCTGTTCTATCTAGGACATCTGGGTGGCAAGAAGATACCCATGAGAACACATCAAGGAAAAGGGAATTTGTTTCCAGGATAGACCTAGACAGGGATTGGAAATGGCAAGGAGCATTACTTGAGACAGCCAAAGCTCATCTCCCATTCAAATGCCATGTAGTTCTATTGTCCTGGCATTTCTCCTTCCTGTATGTGTCCCATTCCTGTCTTTCAAACTAACATCCGAATGAGGGCCTCCCCCATGTGGCCCACAGTGACTACTCTGGATTGACTCTATCTTAAGACCTTTCATCTCAGCTGCTACAGAAAGCTTAGCCTCCTGAAGTTCCTTCAAATATGTTATGCTCGTTCCCACAACAGATTCTCTGTACTTGCATGTCCTTCCTGAAATGCTCTCCCAGCTCTTTGCATGGCATCCCTTGCACTTCATGTAAACCTCTTTTCAAATCTCATCCCTTTAAAGAGGACTTTCCTGACCATTCTAACTAATATTATACCCTCTGGTACTCTTTTCTCCTTTTCTACTTTTATTTTCTTAATAGTGCCTATCACTATCTGACATATATCTATTTTTCTGTCTGCCCTCCCACTAGAAATCAGGCCAGTGGCATTGGGAACTTTCTTTTCTTTACTGCAGTATTGCTCTTGCTTAGAACAATGCCTCACACAATAAATATTGGTTCAATGTATATTTCATGAATTAGTGATAGTACAAATGCCAAATCTCCCCAGATTCATAATTTCAAAAGCTTTTAAAGATTTTATTTATTTATTGGAGATAGAGCAAGAGAGAGAGCACAAGTAGGGGGGAAGGGCAGAGGGAGAGGGAGAAGTAGGTTGCCCACTGAGCAGGGAGCCCAACCAGGAGCTCCATCCCAGGGCCCTAAGCTCATGACCAGAGCTGAAGGCAGACACTTAACTGACTGAGCCACCCAGGTGCCCCTATAGTTTCAATTATTTTAAGAAAAGAATTAAAAGGACCTATTTCATATTTCTCAAGAGAAACCACTCCAATCAATTTTTGGCCAACCAGTGAGTTGCCTCCTTTTGTTAGTTGCCCACCCCTTGGTCTATTTAGACAGGGTTGAGATGGGGCCACTTCAGACCGTACAGAGCACAGGTAGTTACAGCATGGGACAGGCAGATATCCCAAGGTACGACTAGAGTGGCCCAACCCTGATGCACCTTGGGCTTCATGAAGCACCAGCTTGGCTCCAGTAGACAAAGAGAGCCCATCAACCTTTGGCTGGAAATGTCAAAGTTATGAATTATTAGATTGACTTCTCTAGGTACTAGCTCTCTGACTTCAGTCATAATTTTAATTTTAATTTTTTATCTTTTCTGCATTTTATGTTAAATTTTTATGAGCAATTAATAATAATCATTGCTAATATTTTTGAAATTCTCTGACTCTGCCATTTTATGAATATATTTATGTAGCTTAAGTCCTGGAATCCTTAGGACCGTCCTCTGAGGTAGATAGGATGATTATATTTATTTTGAAGGTAAAGAAGTGTGAGAATCGAGATAAAGTCAGTTACCTGAGATCTCTTAGTAACTAACATAACTGGGGTTTGAATCCAGAAGTCTGGTTCTGCTTTATCTAGCAAAACTTTATTTTATACATTCATTTCCCTGTGGGGTTTAGCAAGAAGTCCTTATTTTCTTAGAAATAACATTCTGATGGAATAAAACACATGTACCCCTTAAGAAGACAAAATATTCTGCATAAGCTATTCTTATTAAGCAAACATTTAAAATACATTAAATATACATTAAAGTATGTGCGATTTCACAGAATTAAGATCTAGTATTCTTTGTGATCTTTGAATCTGTTTTTATGGAGTTATGGAGATATACCAGAAGTCGTTACTTTTTTGTTTGTTTTTTTTTTTTTGGCCAGATTGGCAGAATTTTTTATTAAAAAATTGCCAATTTTTATAATAAGCAAATATCAGGGCCCTGTAATACTGTGCTCCACTTAATGTCTTCTCTGGATTTTAGCAATACTACCTAAAAACAAAATTAGAAAAGTGTCAGAAATACTTTAAATAAGTTAAGGTTTATACAAACACTAAGGGCAACCAACAATTTTACTGGGGTCTTGAGCTATGCTTGCAGTAAAAATATAAACACAGAGGTTAAAAAAAAAAAAAATATATATATATATATATATATATATAAACACATAGATACAAGATGAATGCTTGAGGGGCACCTGGGTGGCTCAGTGGTTTAAGCCGCTGCCTTCGGCTCAGGTCATGATCTCAGGGTCCTGGGATCGAGCCCCGCCTCGGGCTCTCTGCTCAGCACTGAGCCTGCTTCCCTTCCTCTCTCTCTCTGCCTGCCTCTCTGCCTACTTGTGATCTCTCTCTGTCAAATAAATAAATAAAATCTTTAAAAAAAAAAAAAAAAAAAAAAAGATGAATGCTTGAGAAAAAAAGAATTCTCTGAACACCCATTACTTAGGATCCATATGCATGGCGCCATTAAACACTGGGAAATGTATAATTTTGTATAAAACAACATTCCAAATTCATGTTACGGGCTTTTTTTCTGAATCAAAAGAACAAACTTGAAAAATCAGTAGTTTCATTCCTTGTACCTATGCAACTTTCCACTACTACCTAGTAGGTACTAATGGGGATCTTATTTTTGTAAAGTTTCAAGTGTTCCATTACATTAAAAAACTGAATCAGTGAGAATTTATTTATTTATTGGTTTGTTTGTTTGTTTGTTTTTAGTAAAGGATATTTATAGGGACAAGAAAAGCCATTTTTACAAATATCCATCTATGGAGTGCTAGTCTTTTCTATCTGTAAGTAGCATGTTAATTCTATTCTTGTTTTGTTTTGCACATGTGCCTTTCAGAGAAGGCCATCGTTTGCTCTACAGAGTCTTGGTTTCTATCCTTTTGGGGAAGTTGTTCAAGGTCGTCATGGCCCATATCCATCAATTATGCCTGCCTTACAGATTCCCTTTGTCAGTAGTACATATCAGTATGATTAATAGTTCAGGGTTCATATTCAGGAACCTGATTGGATAACTGTCGTTTCATTTGTTGTCACTGATAATTCAGAAAACACTGATGAAGTTGTCTAGGAAAAGAGGGCAATGCAAGCCAGTTTTACCCATAATGAACAATAAACCTTGGTCTTTTGTTAGCAAAAATAGGCTGTGCTCTCCAGTATACTTCCTGGATCTCATCTAGGAGATTAGGGAGAGGTATTAACTCTATAGGTATTTCCTGTAACATTAAGTAGTAGTTCTGCAATATGAAAGAGTGAATATCACACTATGTTGAAGGTTTTATAACTGGGATAATGAGGGTTCATGAGCTTTTCAGTAAAACCTAACTTTTATTCTGTACCTAAGAGAAAGTAGTAATTATTCACTTACTTTAAATATAGCTTTATTAGTTATAAATTATTGGACTTATTTAAAGAGATGTACTGTTTTTATAAGAATGATAGATGTTTGTCATTAAAAATAAAATAAAACACATTCAATAAGCCTTCAAAAATCCTCTGAAATCCTGTCCAAGGATGACTCTTAGTCTTAAGGGAGATTTTAGAGGAACATAAGAGACTCTAGAGTTTTTAAATTGATTCAGGGTTTTCTGGAAATTTGGTAAATGATACAAAGTGCATTTTAAGTCAGTGGAGATTTCTGCCCCCTCAAGAAAATTGTGTTGGTATAGCTACCTATCTTTTTGAGGGCAAACATTTTATTCTCATTTTAACTCCTTCCACTTATGTAAATTTTTATTAAGTTTTTAATTTTTAATCCCAATATAGTTAACATACAGTATTACATTAGGTTCAGGTGTACAGTATAGTAATTCATCAAATGTATACATTACTCAGTGTTCATGATGATAAGTGTACTCTTAATCCCCATCACCTATTTCACCCATCCCCTAACCCACCTCCCTTCTGGTAACCATCAGTTTGTTCTCTATAGTTAAGAGTCTGGTTCCTTTATTTGTCCCTCTCTTTTTTTTCCCTTTGTTCCTTTGTTTTGTTTCTTAAATTCCACATAAGAGTGAAATCATATAGTATTTGTCATTCTCTGACTGACTTATTTCACTTAGCATAATAGTGCTCTTTAGCTCCATCTACGTTGTTGCAAGTGGCAAGATTTCATTCTTTTTTATGGCCAGATAATATTTCATTATATATACTTAACACCTCTTCTTTATCCATTCATCAATTGATGGACACTTGTGATGCTTCCATATCTTGACTATTGTAAATAATGCTGCAGTAAACACAGGGGTGCATGTATCTCTTTGAATTAGTGTTCTTGTATTTTGGGGGTAAATGCCCTGTAGTGCAATTACTGGATTGTAGGGTAGTTCTGTTTTTAACTTTTTGAGGGAACTCCATAATGTCTTCCATAGTGGATACACCAGTTTGCACTCCCACCAACAGTGCACTACAGTTCCTTTTTCTCTATATCCTTGCCAACACTTGTTTTTTTTAGCCATTCTGACAGGTGTGAGAAATATCTCTTTATAGTTTTGATTTTTATTTCCCTCACGATGAGTGATGTTGAGCATCTTTTCATGTGTCTGTTGACCATCTGTATGTCTTCTTTGGAGAAATATATATTCATGTCATCTCATTTTTTAATTGAATTGCTGCTGTTGTTGTTTTTTTTTTTTTCTGGTGCAGAGTTATATAAGTTCTTTATATATATTGGATACTAATGCTTTATCAGATATCTGCATCAGATATGCAAATATCTTTTCTCATTCATTAGGATATCTTTAATCTTGTTGGTTGTTTCCAATCAATTTTGTTGTTAAGAAGCTTTTTATTTTAATGTAGTCTCAATAGTTAGCTTTTACTTTCATTTTCCTTGCCTCAGGAGACAGATCTAGAAAAAATGTTGCTACAGCTGATGTTGGAGAAATTACTGTCTGTGCTTTGTTTTAGGATATTTATAGTTTCAGGTCTCACGTTTAGGTTCTTAATCCATTTTGAGTTTATTTTTGTATACAGTGTAAGAAAGTGGTCCAGTTTCATTTTTTTTTTGTATGTTGCTGTCCAGTTTTCCCAGCACCATTTCTTGAACAAACTTTTTCCCATTGCATATTCCTGCCTCCTTTGTTGAAGATTAATTGACCATATACTTATGGGTTGATTTCTGGGTTTCCTACTCTGTTTCATTGATCTACATGTCTGTTTTTGTGCCAGTACCACACTGTTTTGATCACCATGCTTTGTAATATAACTTGGGGTCCAGAATTGTGATGCTTCCAGTTTGGTTTTTCTCTTTCGAGATTCCTTTGGCTATTTGGGGTCTTGTCTGGTTCCATACAAGTTTTAGAATTGTTCGTTCTGGTTGTTAGAAAAATGCTGTTGGTATTTTAACAGGGATTGCATTAAATATGTAGACTGCTTTGGGTACTATGGACAGTTTAACATTTGTTCTTCCAGTTCATGCACATGGAATGTCTTTCTGTTTCTTTGTGTTATCTTCAATTTCTTTCATCAAATGTTCTACAATTTTCAGAGTACAAGTCTTTCACCTCTTTGGTTAGGTATACTCCTAGGTATTTTATTGGTTTTGGTGTAATTGTAAATAGAATTAATTTCTCTTTCTGCTGCTTAATTATCACTTATAGAAATGCAATGGATTTTTGTACATTGATTTTGTATCCAGCAACTTTACTGAGTTCATTTATCAGTTCTAGTAGTTTTTTGGTGGAATCCTATATATATATTCATATATATATATATATTCATATTCATGATATCTTCAGCATTCCCTTTTAACATTGCTTGCTTGTAGGACTGGTTTGGTGGTCATGAATTCCTTTAGTTTTTGTCTGATAAATTTTTTATCCCTCCTTCTATTCTGAATGCTAGCATTTCTGGATAGAATATACTTGGCTGCACATTTTTCCCATTCAGCACTTTGCATATATGCCACTCCTTTCTGGCCTGAAAAGTTTCTGCTAAAAAAAATCAGCTGATAGTCTTATGGAGTTTCCCTTGTAAGTATTGTCTTCTTTCCTTTAGCTACTTTAATTTTTTCAAATCACTTCTTTTGCCATATTAATTACTGTGTTTCTTTGTGTGGGTCTTCTTGGTTTGATTTTATTGCAGGATCTCTGTACCTCCTAGATCTGGGTTTGTTTCCTTCCCCAGATTCAGGAACTTTCAGTGATTACTCCCTCAAATAAATTTTCTGCCCCCTTTTCTTTCTTCTTAGTGATCCCTATAATGCAAATGTTGTTATGCTTGATGGAGTCACTGAGTTCCCTAAGTCTATTCTCATTTTGCATATTTATTTTATTTTACCTCCTCAATTTGATTGCTTTCCATTATTGTCTTCCATATTGAGAATTTGTTATTCTCATTCCTCTAGCCTACTATTTATTCCATCTAGTGTATTTTAAATTCCATTTATTATGTTCTTAATCTGTGATTGGTACTTTTTTTTTTATCTCTTTGTTAAGGATCTCACCAATGCCCCCACTCATTTCCCAAGCACAGTGACTACCTTTATGATCATTACTTTAAATTCTCTATCAGGCATATTACTTATATTCATTTCACATAGGTCTCTTGCTGTGGTTTTGTCCTGTTCTTTCATTTGGAACACATTCCTCTGTCTCCATTTTGTCTAACCTTGTCTGTTTCTGTGTGTTAAGAAACTCAGCTGTCTCCCACTCTTGAAAGTAGTGGGTAAGGCACACACTTTTTTTTTTTTAATTTTTAGCGTAACAGTATTCATTGTTTTTGCACCACACCCAGTGCTCCATGCAATATGTGCCCTCCCTAATACCCACCACCTGGTTCCCCCAACCTCCCACCCCCTGCCCCTTCAAAACCCTCAGGTTGTTTTTCAGAGTCCATAGTCTCTCATGGTTCACCTCCCCTTCCAATTTCCGTCAACTCCCTTCTCCTCAGAAGGCACACACTTTTAATGAGGTGGCGCTGGTCCTCTTCCATAGGGTACATGCAATTGCTGTGAAGACCAGGCCTGGCCAGTGCAGTTTTAATAAGGTGTGTGTGGAGGTGAACTGTTGCTTGGAACAAGGCCCCACAAAACACCCGGGAGACTCAGCGTTGGCAAGTGTTATGCCAGTCTTCTAGGGGAGGGGACTGTAGTGCAGGCAAGTGCCTGGGGAGGGGCAGATCTGCTGATGTGGGAGGGCTTAGTGTAAGCAAGTTAGGTAAGGAGTGTAGACTTTGCCAGTTTCTGAAGGTGGTGAAGCATTTATGCTGAGGGGTGGGAGATGGAAATGGCAGCTCCTTTGTTTCTGGAGGAGTCTCTCAGGGAAATCTGTTTCTCTGGGACATGCTCTGAGATTAGTAAATAACTCTCCCTCCCATATGCCCTAGTCATTTTTCAAACTGCTGCTTCTATGCTGTATCTCCGTAAGCAATTTGTTGTGCTCTCTCTTTAAGGTCAGGGACACAGTTTCCTGCAGCACACTGGGCTCTCCCAGAGCAAAGCCTGCTAGTTTTTAAAAGTCATGCTTGTTGTAAGAACTCAAGAAATTCAGTCCCTCTTGCTTTCAAAGCCAAATATTATGGGGATTCTTCCTCTCCATGCAGGCTCCCTGGTGTGACAGTGTATTTCTCACCCTTCTCCCTGCCCCTGCTCCCTCCCAACTGCAGACAGCCAGGGCCCTTTTAGCTCCCCACCTCATCTTCACCTTTCCTATCCTCTTCCACATGGCCTCTTCTCTGCCTTTAGTTGTAGACTTTCTTCTGCCTGTCTTTGGGTGGTTTTCTGTTATTTATGCTGATTTGAGTGTTACCATGGGACTAGGTGAGCTTAGGGTCCTCTACTCTGCCATCTTCCCAGAATCCTACACTTACGTAAATTTCAAACATATGAAGATTTATTTTTTTAAAGTGAAACTATATTTTTATAATAAAATATGTAAAGATTCTAAAACTTTAAGAAGGCCTTTAAAAATGTGTCAGAAACCCAGAAGGGGAAAAAAAACCTGAAGATTTGACTGAATAAAATAGAAAAAAACTTCACTGTATCAAAAGCAACCCAAATACTATAAAATCAAAGACAAAAGGTAAACAATAAAGAGAAAACAAAGTAGAAGGAAATGGGATATATGACAAATAATTTTGTAATATCCTAAGGTGCTTACTTTTAGTAATCAATAAAAACAAGTTAGAAACTACTAGAGGAATATGCACAAATAATTCTTCACAGAAGGAGGAAAAAATAAACATATACTTTTTTCATATATATCAATACATATATACATTTGTAGTATTTAAAGAATCCATAGCATGTGTTTTATTAATATTTTAGGCAATTCCAGTACAATCAATAAATGGAAAGGATTTTCATGTCAATAAGCTAGTGAAACTTAGTTGTCTCATTTTTATAGCCTAGATGGTATTTAGCCTGATTTGGCTCTTGATATGGGGAAGGAATGGGATAAGAATAACAGTATCCTATATTATATGCATGGAAATCTGAGAATGTCTTGGAATTTTCTAGATTTTATATATGAGACAATGCTCTATTTATATTGGGATGTGTTTATAATTTTAATACAGAAATAAATGATCAACAGTATTCAAAATATAATTTTTTAAAAGATTTTACTTATTTATTTGACAGACAGAGATCACAAGCAGGCAGAGAGAGAGGAGGAAGCAGCCTCACTGCTGAGCAGAGAGCCCGATGTGGGGCTCCATCCCAGAACCCTGGGATCATGACCTGAGCCCAAGGCAGAGGCTTTAACCCACTGAGCCACCCAGGTGCCCCCAAAATATAATTTTTTGAATACATTTTCATGATTAATATTTATGCCTCAACCACTATGAAACTCAGACTATTATTAAAAAGAACCTTTCCCTCCTTCTTTACACTGAACTCAGACTCTTGCAGATCTTTCATAATTTCTGCTTTGAGATCAGGTGGTGCTGTTGTATTAAAGTTGCAGGTTTCTGTCAAAAAATCACAAAGCAGTTCTCCATTTTCATTGCCATCAATAAAACAATCAGATATGTCCATGGTGGACAGAAGGTCATAACACTCATACTTAATCCCCAGTTTATCCAGCATCTGAGTGAGGTCAGACGATGTGACATACTGACAGAGGTCATCCTGAGGTAAGCGGGATCCATACTTTTTCCACAGCTTGTTCCAGCCACTGATTCCTGTGTGATAAAACAAAGCTCATGCGTTTACTTATTCTTCTTTTCATTTCCCTTCTCTGCCAGGAAGTATACTACATGCTTAGAATAAAGCAGCCAATAGATAAATATTCTTGCCTTTGGGTAGCTTAATTTAAGAGGTACACAAGCGGGAAAGAAAGCTAAATATACAAGTAAATAAATCACATATCAGATGGTGCTAAGTACTAATGAAAAACAAATCAGAACAAGGAATAAGGAGGGTCAAAGAGTTGGATGGGTTGCTGTTTATATAAGGTGGTCACAGAAACTCTCGATAATAATGTGACATTTGAGCAGAGATATGTGAACAAGCCATGTAGATATGAGAGGGAAGACTACCTTAGGTAGAGAAAAGAGCAACTACAAAGGACCTGAGGCGAGAGCATGCTTGTCATGTTAAGAACTGGCCAGGAAACCAGTGAGATCTGAAATCAGTGAGCAAAGGGGAAAGTAGAAGAAGATAAGGTTGGATGAGTGGTGGAGGGAGTGGGTAGGGTACCATATCACATGGATTGAGATGGGAAGTCACTGTAGTGTTGTCTGAAAGAACTTTCTGGAACATATTCTGTATCTGCATTGTCCAATATGGTAGCCACTAACCATCTGTGGCTAAGGAACATTTGAACTGTGCCTAGTATGACCAAGGAAATGAATTTTAAGTTTTACTTCACTGCAATTGATTTACATATCGATTTCAGTAGTCAAATGTGGCTTTTATATTGAGCAATACAACATTAGAGTGACTTAACCTGATTTGTATTTTAATAAGGTTAATTGGCCACACAGATGAGAATAGACTGTAGGGCCATAAGGGTGGAAACAGGGAGAACAGTGAGGAGGTTATAACAATAATCTGGGTGACAGATGATGGTAAATTGGAGTAGCTAACTTTTGGAAGTGATGAGAAGTGGTTGGATTTCTTATATATTATGCTCATAGATACAGTGAGATTTGCCAACAATTTGGATTTGGGGTATGAGTGAAAACAGAGTCAGTGACCCAATGATTTTGGCCCAAGCACCTGAAAAGAGAGAATTGCCATTATGGGAAATGGGAAGAATGAGGGAGGAACAGTTTTAAATGTATCATCAGGTGTCAAGTTTTGTCCCCAGCTTTAGAAGATGTTTTAGCAATGTCTATTGTGTTTAATGGATAACTTGGCCCAGTGTAGAAGCTAAGAGATGCAGCCTCTGAGGGAGAGAGACACAGGTTGGAAGGTACTTCTGACACTTCATGAATAAGATGAGGTTTGTTTTTTAGTCTCTGAGAACCTCAGTTTTCTGATCCATAAAGTGGGGATAACTATATGTACCTCAAATGCAACTGCAAGTACTAAATGAGATAATTTAAGTGAATTGTTGTACAATGCTAAGCACATAGCAGATGGGTAATAAGTACTCACAAATAAATGAACATTATATGGAGTTGGTTTGATAATGTATTTTCACTGGTTGTAATCTTGAGACTATGAAAAAGCAAACTTGCTGTTTGGAAATCTATTATACTAATACCTCAACAGAAATAAGCATCTGTTTGTGGACCCTCTAATACCTGCATATAATAATGGGATGTCACATACCCAATTAATATTTATCAATTGATACAATGTAATAGAGGGCCTCTAAAGCCAACTGCCTAAGTATGAAGCCTGGCTTTTCCTCTGACTAGCTTTATGAAGCTTCCCCTCAGTTTTATCACCTGCAAAACAGGGATAAATACAGAATTTATAGCATAGAATTGGGGTAAGAAAAAGTAAAGGAACTAAGAACCATGACTGGCAAACAAAGTAAACAAACATTGTTCAAGTATTAGGAAATTAAGCTGGACTTGGCAAAGCAATGTAAGAGAGAACCTGTATTCCAGGATTAATAGTAAAGATTTCAAAGGCTTGAGGTTTTTGGGTTTCCAAACCTCTTTTACGGTCTAATAAAGTGACTGACTCTCCAGCATAATACACAAACAATAAATGCCCATACAGTTATGCATATAATTATTGGATGTTCAAAGAGCCCTGGCCCTCATCTATGGATTGGGCTAAAGTCTCCTGATTGAACTCAACAAAAGGGACTAACCGAGGAGAAAAAGGTAAAATTTAAATAGCTTAGATAACTGACATTCAACTAATATTTCAGAAGCGGGAGTAATAACCGCAGGGTACGCTCTAGAAGGTAAAATTGGAATGAAGCAGAAAAAAACAAAACCTCAGTCTAATGGGAAAAAAAATAGGGTCATGAGTCTATATTAAAAAATCTTTTATTACACAGATAGTGATTATCTGCCCAAATAAGAATACGCCTACAAATAAGACTTTATGAGAAAATAAATATTTCAATGGTTGAAAAGAGGCTCTATTATCATTATTATTTTTATTTTTAACCTGACAGAGAAAAAACATAACTAAACACTGATTGCAGAAATTTTACTGGTGTCAGTGTTGTGTGACTTGGTGCCATTTCTGAGCTGAGCAATTATACACTTTCTAACTGATGCATTATCATAATGGCTCTCGGTGGGCACAACATATGGTGTTACTTTTGTTTCTAACATGATAGAAACCAGATTTTTTTTCTCATTGTATTAAAAATAACACACCATGATTTGCCTCCTTCTTTAGTCAGGTAAGGAGAGGGATGAACAAAAACGTGGTGTCTCCTTCTGGCAAAACCCCCTTGACCAGAGAAGTTACATTTTAACTAGCCACTCTCAAAACTAATGCCTGGCTACTACATTTGGGGAAAGACATGCTACTACTGATATTTTAGTGTGAGACACTCATTTAAAAAAATCCACCTCTTTTGTCCTTATTTTTCTTCCTTTTCATCCCCAAATCAAGTCTTTTATCTTTATATAATCAAGAACTTCTGCTTGTTATAATTAAATGAATATTTACTGAGCTGGGCTAGTTCTGTAACTGATCCTTACAAACACAGAGAAAAGCCTCTCTTCCCTCAAGCAACACGTATTCTAACAGTAAATGCTGTCATTTAATTCTGATTTCAATTTCTTTTTCTTTTCCTAATGAGTTTCATTTGCCTACCCTTCATAGCTTTTCTCTGCCTATTTCAGCGTGGGTTTTGAGCATGTGTGTGTGTCTCTGTGAATGTTAATCTTCTTTATTGAGTCTTTTACTCCTGTTTATTAAACCTTTCTTCAAATCTCCAGAACTTTCTATGTTCTCTGATTCCATGTCCATCATGTAGTATGTTTTAGCCAAAATATGCTCTCTTTTTTTAGACACATTCAGAACTAGTAGTTTAGAATGCTATATGCCCCATGTGCCTCTGATAAGAAACTTAGCACACTGCTCCAAGTGTTTACATGCCTCAGTCCTCCACTACATAAGAGCTGCTCCAAAGCAGTGGAAAAGTAATGGAGATAGGAAATCAAAAATTGAACTGGAAGCAGAAGTTTGGGGCAAACAGTGATTGGCAACCATCAGGAGCATGTAAGCATGACTCCCAGGATCCTCAGCAGTCACGGGGCAAGGGATGAATGACCCAAGTTACTTGAGATCAGGGATCCCATCATTTTTCCTGGATTTCCAAGAATTATGAGTGATCCCCTAAGACTGGGGAATCTGGAGACATTCAGTTTATACTAAATTGATGACAATTTCAGTATATTGACAATTTTATTTACGTTTTCCTTTACTGAAAAGGAAACTATATTGAACAAGGTGGCTTATTTTTTATTACATATATTTAATTAATTTCCTTCCTTAATAACTCTTCTGATAGAGGCAATAAAGCTGTAACTTTTAGCCTAAGGAGAGAATTGGAAAGTCCAAAATAAAATGCCTAAATTTATCTTCTCCTTTTGTTAAGTGGTTCTTTAAGAAGAAATGTACGTATGATATTTTTCTTGTAGCTGCACAACTCTCTTCTAAGAAAAGTGCATGTGGTAAAGGCAAGGGGTCACTGGAGTCCCTTTAATAATTGGACATTTCTTATTTGTTCAATTCTTATGTGAAGGAACAATGTCTATGAACAGTGTTGTCCTCTTTGGGATACCTGTCTCCCATGCTGAATACAGTAATGAAGAGCGTTCTTTTTTACTGCATACAGAAAAAGTTATCTCCACCATCAAACTACCTTGACTGAATAATTTTGACTCAAAATACTTTTTAAGAAAAAGCTAACTGATATTTGAGTCTTTACTGCATTTCTTTGATTTTTACCTGTGAATGTATATATACAGAGTATATATGAAACATATATATGCATAGATGCAATATAATATAGGTATGATTATCTAGAAATAGCCCTTGAATAAACTAAGACTCACAGACCAAGTTCACACAGCTAGGAAATGCCTCAGCATTCTTGTTGCATGTATCATCATATATTTCACTGCACCTGTTTTTTTGAACATTTCTTGATGCCAATATACCATGGGTTTTATTAGTGTAATTCAAGAGATAGCCAGCAGAATACTATATTCATAAGGGTACTTAGCTAGTTCTCAGTTGTTTGTAGACTACTCATGTCACTTTCTAAACCTTAAGCTGGCTTTTTCCTCTTGGTAGAAATATAGAAAACTTCTTTCTGACACTGAAATACTTAACTTCTGAAATATTTAAGAATAAACCAAATATAAATAAGAGTGGATCTTCTATTGATATGAAATACATCCTAAAATCAAACATACTGACCTCTGGATGAATTGTTATTTCTATTAGTAATGCTTTTTCTTTATTATTGATATAGATTATCAAGAATAGACTGCCCTCATTGGTCACAACTAAGTTTTCTTTTGTATTCCTAAATGCAGTATAAGACACTTGGCTTTACCCAAGTGTCTTAATTTAGACAGAGGTTAATAAGAAGCATCCAGTTTACATGAGCCCTTCTAAATGGGAAGATAGAACTCTCCCACATGAGTATTTTTAATTAACCAGAGATAAAAATAGTATATCAAAATGTTCTTTAGGGAAGAGGTTGTATGCAGGAACTCTCATTTGCAAAACTCCCACATGAGTTCAAACCTAGAATTACAGGCAACAACCCTGTTTTCCATCCTTAAAGTCATTCCTCATATTTAAGAACTGATGAATTTTGTGACATACGGTTTTGAGTATGGGGTCTGGTATAAACTTAAGAAGATAGAGATTGTTGTATATCTAGAATCAATCTGCCTAGCACTGTGTAGACAATCCATGAAGATTACTAAATGAAAGAAGTAATGAATTAATGAACTCAACAATGTCAGTGTCTCATTTAACATGTTTACTTCTCTGTGTGGAACTTATTATATACTGGAAGCAACATGACATGATCAAATGCCCTCTTTTGAAAATAAGACAGTAATACAAAACAAGTGAACAATTTTTGGTAGTTATTTGAGAAAATCTACCATGAACAATATTGATAGGCTCTAGAAATGTAAATTATTCAAATATGAAGGTATCCCAAATATTTTTACCTTTATTTATGTATTAATAAACATCACAGAAGGGAAAGAAACATTCAAGAAACAAAAAGGAGGTAAATGGAAATATTTGCTATTTTTGGCCTCATTAAAAAAATTCTTATTAGTGGCATTTGCTCTACATTGTATAAAAAAGAATTTATATATAGACAACAAAGACACATTTTAGCAAGGGAAAGGAATAAATAGATATTTAATTTCACTAGACCCCCTAAATTGATAGCTGTTGTGAAGGACTTTCCTAATACTGTGTTAATTAATTGACTACGATTAGAAGCCAAGTCAAGAATTTCATAATGAAGACAAAATATTGCAGCTGCCTTCAAACACATATATCCAAGCACATAGGCACTATTACTGTTTTAAAATTCAGGGTTAATGTAAATAATTTACCTGACACAAGAATAATCAGCATCTTAGCATTGGTAGCTAAGAGACTATGGAAGAATTTCAGGGTAGCTGGGATATCTTTTACATAGTACAGCATCTAGAAATTAAAGAAAAGAGAAATTAGACACTTTTCTATGTCAATTTCTTTGTTACTTGGGTTAGGTATTCTTTAGAAAGGTTGATTTTCAAGTTGAGAGGTTTTTTTTTTTTTTTCATTTTATTTTAATTCTTTTCAATGTTCCAGAATTCATTGTTTATGCACCACACCCAGTGCTCCACGCAGTACTTGCCCTCCATAATACCCACCACCAGGCCACCCTCCCCTCCAAAACCCTCAGTTTGTTTCTCAGAGTCCACTGTCTCTCATGGTCCATCTCTCCCTCCGATTTCCCCCGACTCACTTCTCTCTTATCTCCCAATGTCCTCTGTGTTATTCCTTATGCTCCATAAGTAAGTGAAACTATATGATAATTGACTCTCTCTGCTTGACTTATTTCACTCAGCATAATCTCTTCCAGTCCCGTCCATGTTGATACAAAAGTTGGGTATTCATCCTTTCTGATAGAGGCATAATACTCCATTGTATATATGGACCATATCTTCTTTATCCATTCATCTGTTGAAGGGCATCTTGGCTCTTTCCACAATTCGGCGACTGTGGCCATTGCTGCTATGAACATTGGGGTACAGACAGCCCTTCTTTTCACTACATCAGTATCTTTGGGGGTAAATACCCAGTAGTGCATATGCAGGATCATAGGGAAGCTCTATTTTTAATTTCTTAAGGAATCTCCACACTGTTTTCCAAAGTGGCTGAACCAACTTGAATTCCCACCAACAGTGTAAGAGGGTTCCCCTTTCTCCACATTCTCTCCAACACATGTTGTTTACTGTCTTGTTAATTTTGGCCATTTTAACTGGTGTAAGGTGGTATCTCAATGTGGTTTTGATTTTAATCTCCCTGATTGCTAATGAGAGTTTTACTCAACAAAACACTTTAAGAAGAAGATATTCACAACAGACAAAAGACTGATATCCAAGATCTATAAAGAACTCCTCAAACTCAACACACACAAAACAGATAATCTTTTCAAAAAATGGGCAGAAGACATGAACAGACACTTCTCTAAAGAAGACATGCAAATGGCTAACAGACACATGAAAAAATGTTCACCATCATTAGCTATCAGGGAGATTCAAATCAAAACCACATTAAGTGGTTCCCACCTTATGCCGTTAGAATGGCCAAAATTAACAAGACTATGGTATTTGTTCAATTATAGCCAAGCAGTTTTAAATTTACTCTTTCTGGTTAAATAACAGAGACATTTACAGCTGGAGATACTTCGTCTCTACTCCACATTGGGACATTGATTCTATGCTTGCTCTATATTTTGTGAATTGTAGTTCTGGGAGAAGATGGTGCTGGCACCATAAAAACAGACCCCATTTCATGGAACGCTGCTTTAAAATTAAGCCCTTTGCACTAGCTTTACCATATGCTCACAGATGCTTTTTTTAAATCACAGAAAATATGGCAGTCTCTGATATTGACAGATTCTCTAGGAAAACAGACTGAATAAAGCATGAGGTTACATGCTTGGTCACAGGGTGTTGAGGGTCAACTCACCCCTTTTTAATAACTCTGAACCATTCTCTGATGAAATGCAGGGAGAGGTCTTTTCACTCAACACAGGTAGAGCCTAGAATTATACATTGGCTGTGGAAAATTTTCCCCAAGGCTTCCTTTGCATCCCTGGAATCTACCCCCACAGATACTTACTTCTTATATCTCATCTCCATCTCTCTTGGGCAAGAGTTTAATAGCCTATGTAGACGCCTATGATAGAATTTATTACATTAAGCAAACAACTTAAACTTTGCCCCTCTCACATGAATGAATGAAATAAAATGCTGGGGCACCTGGGTGGCTCAGTGGGTTAAGCCTCTGCCTTCAGTTCTGGTCATGGTCCCAGGGTCCTGGGATCGAGCCCCGCATTGGGCTCTCTGCTCAGCAGGGAGCCTGCTTCCCCCTCTCTCTCTACTTGCCTCTCTGCCTACTTGTGATATCTCCTTCTTTCCCTGTCAAATAAATAAATAAAATCTTAAAAAAAAAAAGAAATAAAAAGGAGCTGCACATGGCCTATGCTGCTTTGGGGCCATATTTAGTATCATGTATTCCATGCTGTTCATGACAGGGATAGATACCCAGATACATAATCCATAAGATGGCTAACAGTCTATGATGTAACCTGTCTAAAAAAGAGGAGGTGGGCCATAACAGATGTTCTGAAATTTGATCTAATAGATACTGAGATTCTTTGAAGTTGACTGTGAACATTAAGCTGAAAGAATGTCATGACAGTGTTAAGACTATAAGGAACAATGAAGAGACAAAGACATAACACGGGGAAAATGTGCGCTAGACAGGGAGGAAGGTAGAGAAATAGAACAGTAATGCAGAGGAAGTAGTGTTGCTCTAAGAAAGAAGGAAGATGCATGGAAATTTTGAGAGAAATAGAAGAATGATCTCTGAAGCTGCAACATTTTATAACAGGTAAAGAATGGGATCCAGAGCACAAGTGGAGGTACTGGTTTTTGATAAAAGGAGGCCTTTGTAATAAGATGAAAGAAAGAGATGGTGGGTACAGATGCAGCTGTGTTTATAAATTTGGAGGGTGAAAGATGACTTTCCATTTGATGATTTCTCTTTTTGCTATACAGTATGAAGTGAGGTCATCAGCTGGGAATGAGTGGTGGTGAAGGGGTTACAGGAAGTATAAGGAGAGACAGGGAGGTGTGAAATAGTTATATGAAGAGGGAGGAGATTAAGTCTGATAGAGAAACATTGTAGGCTTGATGGGCAATTTAAGTACTCCCTTATAGGTAAATGATTTTGTCAGCTAGGAGAACAGAGGTGTAGGATTGCTTAGATATACCAACATTAGAGTCATTTCTTCCTTTGATTTCTTAAAGGTTTATTCCTCTGGGATGACTGCCCTTGTGGACTATAGAAAGATGTCTCTTACTGTTATATTGGTATTTCTAAAATATACATCTTCTAATGGTAGACAACATCCAAAGTCTATACACCCATATGCTATCCAGAAATATCAGTGATTCTCATAAATCCATCCCCATAACATCTAATGAATGGTCACCCCCTCTCCAAGAAACCCTTTAGTATATTTCTAAGAAATATACTATCAGTGTTGGATCATGGAAATATATTCCTACTAAATGACTGACATAAGTAAACTTTATCAACCTAAGAATGATCTAACCTTCCCCTTCTGTCACATACACACTAACCAGGTCATCAAAGAAGGGAAAGGAAAGGATTCAGAAAAACTCTGGACATCGGTCCATCCAGACCATTAGAGCTGTGCTAAGATATGTCACTCTACTCTCCTCAAAACTGTCTATGAACTTCCAATCCTACAAAAATTAATTAAGCCAACACTGAAAAAAAAATCAGTAACAGAAGGTGTGGAGTATTAAAAAAACTGGCTTTTTGAATGCCACAGAGAATCTCTCAGTCCTATCAACATCTTTGTCCTCAATTTGGATGGATAATGTTCACTTGTAAAATCAGAAATCAGATTTTCATTTTTCTTCCTAAAGGTAGAATATTAGGTATTCTTCATACATATTTCTGAAAAAAAAATCTCCTGAGAATATATAACAATAAATATTTCTTACCTGAATCATATGAATAAAGTCCCACTTCTGAAATTCTTTTTTCTCCATGATTCTATTTTGATATTCAGATGATGTTTCCTTATGCCAAGCAAACTTTATGTTCTCGAGGTTTGATGTCTTGGCTACAAGCTCTAAAATACAGAAAAGAGATGGCACACCATCAATTTTAATTGCAAATGTAGAATCCATTTCCATTTCGAATTTTAATGCAATCAATGTTATATACATAACAGATATAAAGCACATTTTTCTTTTTTATGTAGCTCTGGAAGACCAGAGAGTTCATCCTGATTTTTTTCTAGTATTAAATGAAATTAGGGAGGAAAGAAAGAGTCAATAAGAAATAATTATGAGAACCCTGATCAGATATTGGTTGCATTTTATCAGTATTAATGAGAAATCAACTGGTGAATTTTATCAGTGGAAAACAAATAATATGTTTCTGTAACCCAGGAGTCAGCAGACCATGGTCCACGGACCATATCTGGCTCACTACCTATTTCTAGACTGCAAACTAAAAACATATACTATTGCACTTCCTGACTTTATGCCAGTTTTGCATATCTCATGCTATTAGATTTTTAAATGGTTGAAGGAAAAATCAAAAGAATAACATTTCATGAAATGTGAAAATGATATAAAAATCAAACCAGTATGTATAAATAAAGTGTTATTGGAACATATGAACACTCAGTTTGTCAGCATCATCTGTGACTGCCTTGGTGCTACAGTAGGAGAGTTGACTAATTGTGAGAGAGATCATGTGGCCTAAAAATATTTAGAGTGTGTATTTTTTCAGAGAGCTTTGCTGACTCCTGCTATATATAATCCATTAAACACAAACCGTTTAAGAGCAAGGATTCTGTTTAAATATTTCTGAATGAATTAATGACTCTGTCTCTAAGAATAAACACCAAAAATAATAGTTGATCACCAGGGAATAGAAGAATCAGTACAAAAAGAAATCTAATTATTCATTGTTCATATTTCTGAGGTGTTAGTCATGTCTTCCAAGAAAACAAATTAAATATGTTCTTTTCCCAATAAGCTTACAAAGAACATACCACAGTAACTATGTTGTTTATGAGTGAGGGGACAAATTTCGGATGATAAGCCTTTCAGGATAGGATTTGACATAGAGCACCATAGGTTACAGATACCTTTGTACTTGGCAATTTGCTCAGCACTTGGCTCAACAACTTCATTGTTGATATGAATTCCTGGATGTTGAATCTGCACTTTGGAAAGAATTTGAAGATCAATTTCACCTAGAAGACAAGCATATGGAACATATCTTGTAAGTCCAGTAAGAAATGATGAAGATAAATTTGATGTAATGTATTATCTGTCTTACTTGTACTAGGAAAACCCAACATAAATAAAGAATAATGTTCAACTATTGCCTTGCCACATTGTCTGATGCAGAACAGCTAGGTTATAAGTAGGAATAATAATACGACTTAAGGAGGGCTATGATTGTTATTCCTTCCTTCATACATATAACTTTTATTTATCATCTATTATCACATTTTTTTTTACTAAAGATTTTATTTATTTATTTGACAGAGAGGGATCACAAGTAGGCAGAGAGGCAGGCGGAGGGGTGGGGGGAAAGCAGGCTCCCTGCTGAGCAAGATCCTGATGCAGGACTCGATCCCAGGATGCTGAGATCATGACCCAAGCCAAAAGTAAGAGGCTTAACCAGAGCCACCCAGGTGCCCTATTACCATATTATGTTAAATCTAAGATGCCATTGATTATAGGACTCAGTCAACTCTTCTTTTTGTGTCACTAGATCAGAAAAACACTGTTGATTATAATTTTAAGATTCCATCAACTGAAAGATGTATCCCAAATTCAGAGATTAAATATATTTTTAAAAAAAATTTTTTTTTAAAACGCACCTGAGAATTGATAAACTAGGCTACACGAGAACCATATAAAAATATGTCAGAAGAAAAATATGTTAGGCATAAAAAAAAGATACAAAAAGATGTCAGACATCCACTTTCAAATACACCATGGTCTAGTGGAAAACACAGGCATGAAAGGAAACCTGTCGGGTTGAGCCATGGTGGGAAAAGGAAAGGAGATGGTGAGGAAAAGGATAGGAGGAGAGGTGAGAGAAATGGAAAGCCTTATGGAAGGAGACCATTCTTGAGCTCTGTGTTACTAGGTAAAGGGAAGTTAGCTCAGAGACTTCTGGGAGAATGAGGAATTGCAGGTAGACAGGACAGCAAGATAGAGACATGAAGTCAGGGAACAGAATGGTATATATGGATTACTGGCACTCAGAATTTTGGAATATACAATAAGTCAGGACCTCCTAGGAAAACTTGAGTCCAGTAGGTAAAATGGAGAGGAGGTTATAGCAAAATAGATATATATTCATTAATGCATGTACGAACAATTAATTGCATACTGTGTGTCCAGCACTGTACTAGGTTCTAGCAAATAATGATAGGAAGAGCACAGAGATACCTGTCCTGTTGAAAATTCAGCCTGTAAATGATTGAGTGAGAGAGATGGTGATGTTTGATGGATCTGAGTTCTAAACCTGTATTCTCCACTTACCAGGTGTATATAACTTTCAGGAATTTGTTTTACCTCTCCAAGCTGTACTCTCCTCATCAGAAAAATAGCAATAATGATAGTACATAATTTATTAACTGTGAAGGTTCAGTGAGGCAATGCATATAAAACTCAGTGTAAAATAGACGCCCAATAAACAGTAGCTGTTCATTAGTTTTATTGTTATCATTGAGTGCCTCTCTTTGAAAATATCTCCTCTGTCCCTATTGCTGATGCCTCCAACTTAAGTTCTGCACTTTCATTCTTTAAGGTTATGATGTTGACCTTTACTAAAATAGACCTATGTGCTGACTAGCCTATGAAAATGATGTTAGTTTTTAACATTTTGGTATATATGACATTAACAGAACCTCTACAAGGATAGATATGGTAGGCAACAAAAGCATAAGTTATAAGACTAGGAGGTCTGGAAGAAAGGAAATGAGGAAGATAAATCAGGAACAAAAGATGCTAGACTAGGAAAAAGGGCAGTCACACAGCACCATGAGAGCCCCAAGTATTGGCACTAGGAGTTGGTGGGGATGGGGAAGGGAAGGAGTGGGAAGGAAGCTGAAATGGAGGATAAAGGAGCCTATGTGACAATTTTATGGCCTCACCAACATGACACCTTTTATACTTTCTGTAGTAACTCTAGCTGCCACTTATTGGCCACCTACTATTTGTCAAACACTGTGCTTGGCACTTTACTTGGATCATCTCACTTAATCCTGACCACAAAGTTATCATAAATTCCCACAGTATTATTCCCATTCAGATAAGGTGATTAAAGTAATTTGACACTATTAATATGCCTGAAGTTTAAGGCACATTTTTCTGACTCTCAAGTGGTTGTTCTTCTAACCACTTCATACTAAGAAATAGAAGATACCAAATACTAGAAGGGCATAAGAAGGGTCCCCCCCCCCTTTTTTCCAGTAACTATTTTTGAATGATAAAAAAATAATAATTACTAGGGCAAAAGGCTGAGAAGAAAAGTTGTGGACTAATGAGAAATAGATTACAGCTCGTCCCAAAGGACCCGAGGCCAAAAATTCTATTTCTTCTCCTATCAACCTAGATACATACATTTTAAGACAAAGAGCACATGAGCAGGGAGGGGAGGGACAGGAAGAGAGGAAAACAGAGAATGTTAAGTAGGCTCCATACCCAGCTGACAGCCTGATCTGGCACTTGAGTTTGCAACCTTTGGACCATGACCAAGAGTCAGACACTTAACCAACTGAGCCACCTGGGCATTCCCAACCTAGTCATATATTTTAAACAAAAAAAAAAGTAATCATTTCTGAGGATCCCAAATCCAACATTTTAGAACTCAGAAGATTGTAGTAATTTTCCCCTTAGGGCTTTATGAGCTCTTCTCCTAAGATGGACCCCAACATTTTTGGTCTACCCAAATGGCAGGATGAATCTAGCACATCCCCAGGGTATATTCTTATATTGTTATTTTTCCAAGCAGCAGAATGTTCTACCACAGTCAGAGCCAGCCAGTCCCTCTTTTTAGGGCAATGATGGAGGACATAATATTAGAATAGCACCTGAGACAAAGAAACCATGGGTTTACCTAACAACATCTGGACTGTGAATCTATGTGTGGCCATAAAGTGTCTGTGAATTTTCTACTGGACCCCTAGCAGAAATGAATGAGCAATAAAAGGAGATAATGAAACTCTTTCATCAGGAATTAGCACATAGAATCCGTTTCTGTCTTCATGAGTTGAGTAACCACATTTCCTCTTTGCCAGGGGCAGTTCTACTTTTTGCTTGTTGTGCTGGTGTCCCATTTGGTTTTATTCTTGTCCTAAGTTTTTTTTTTTTAAATTTTTGACCAAATATCATTATTATTATTATTTTATTTTTACAAATAGTTTTTAATAACTATTTTATAAATTGACCAACATAATAAAAGCCTTTTGATAAATATTTTTTAAAATTATAATAATTTTAATTCTTTACCCACTCCCTACAACTCTCATGCTTTTAAAAAAAAAGATTTATTTATTTTAGGGAAGGGGGCACAGAGGGAAAGGGAGAGAGAGAATTCTCAAGCAGACTCCCCACTAAGTGTAGAGGCTGATGCGGGGCTTGATCCTAGGACCCTGAGATCATGACCTGAGCCAAAATTGAGAGTCTGATGTTCAACTCCTTATCCATCCAGATGCCCCCACAGCTCTCACTCTTAAAAGTATTCTGGATTTGACAATAAATAATTCCACCATGATGATGAGACACTTATTCTCTGGGCTATGTCTATTATTTATAATGGACTATATTATTTCTTATTATAATAGATTATATAGATAGATGACAGATAGACAGACAGACAGATAGTTGTAGAGATCACCCAAAATATAATACATTCCTTGTTCTCATTCCCTACATAGTTGGCTTCCTAGTATCTCTCAGAAATAGGAGACCTGTGTTTAAAAAAACGACTAATGTGAACATCTTCCTCAACAAAAAGAGAGTAATAAAGAGGTAGTTCAGATGTTCTATAGTATTATGTCCTATAGTCTGTCTTAAACATTTAGTATTTAGTTATAAATATATTTTTTAATACATTACCTATGTTCACTATCCATCCCGTCTCCCAAGACGTGCTCCTTCCTTCTTTCTCCTTCTCAGCCGTGTGTAAATTTCCTGCTAAATATTTCTTTAATTTTTCCCATTCCTATTAGCAATCCTTGTTCAGTCCCAATTATCTGTGTCTTGAAATTCTGCAAAAATATCCTAAAATTTCACCCTATCTCTGCTGAACTTTCTGTCCCCCAAAGCCATCACTACAACAATCATTCGAAACTCTAAGCTAAGCAAGCCCGTCACTTCCCTGCTTAAAACCTTCTGACTAATCAACTAGATGAAGTCCAAGCTCTTAAACTGAGCATAGACCACCCTGCCTGCTTCCTAATATCATCTCTCACAGCTTCATGTTTTGAAACTTTTGGCTCCAGGAACCTTGAATTTCTTGCATTTTTACCCTTCTTTCTCCCCCGCTGCCCTCCACATACACCATGCTCTTCTGTGCTTTTTGTCTTCTGCCAGGAATCCTTTCCCCTCATTTCCTTACATCATCTAACTCCAACACATCTTGAACTCTTCTACACATGACTAATTACCTTGGAAATCTTTCCCACCGAGCCTGGAAATAGCATCAAAATCCTTCAGACAGAAATGACCCATCAATTGACTGGAGTTGGCAACACAGACAAAACCTTGTGTTCTCTTCTGTAAATTATTGATTTACTTCACTTACTTTATTCACTGGAAAAGACTTGATTTCAACGAGTTTGTTAGAAAGTATCAAGGACTCTAAAATGCTAGATTGAATGACTGAGCAGGTTTGATCATCAATCACTGTAAAGCATGTGAGGAGTTATTGGAATTGTAGTACCATGAGCCAGCAATAAGAGATTCAAACAAACAAACAAAAACAAAAACAAATAAAAGAAAAAAAAAAAAAGAAGGGAAAAAAAAAAAGGAAGGGAATCATTTTTTCCTTCTCAACTGAACCCTCCTGAGTAGGAGCCCTAACATTAGGAATGTGTTCCACTATCAGACATTAAGCATACTAGAAATGCTTTTCAGAGAGCGCATAAGCCAAACTAACATGCCAAAAGAATGGGAGAAAGTAAACTAGAAATGAATCAATCAAATAATTCAGAAATTCTCAGCAAATTAAGAAGTAAATAAAAGAAATGTGGAAGCCAACACTTATATTGTGCATTGCAAGGCCTCCCAGAAATCCTAACTTTGAGATCCAAGAAAACAGCATTTATGCAGAAGAAGGCAATACATGTTTATCTCAAAGTCAGTCTCTTTTACATATGATCTCTTATTAGGCATTGTTTGATCATAATTCTGACAGTTGTATATTTATTTATAACATCTTAAATCTTCAGCTACATAAATGCCAACAGTTTTTGGGGTTAACTAAAGTCTTATTATGTGTTTCCCCTTAACGGTTTGGAACAAAATCTGCAGTTTCCTATATCAAATGGAAAAATTATAATGATTTAAAAACTATTTTTATATACTATCTTTTTGGAGTCTGTGCATTTTATGATGATGTAATTGATTTTCTCAGTTGGTTAATATGTAAAACTTGAGCAAAGTTGAGAAAATCCAAATGTGTCAAAATGTTATAGAGTACTTTGTTTTAATATACAGTGTTTAGAAAGATATGCACCAGTTTACAATCATTGGTTATCTCAGGTGGTGGAATTACAGGTTATTTCTCATCCACCCCCCGCTTTTTCTAAAATTTTCACTCCTGTGACCTTTTCATTCCAGAATTGAAAACACATACCTCCCACTCACTTTCATCCATTTTGCCCATACCCCCAACCCCCTTCCTTGGGCAATCACCATTTGTTCTCTATATATAGGAGTCTGTTTCTGCTTCACTTGTTTTTTTGTTTTTGTTTATATTCTATTTAAAAGTGAAATCATATGTTATTTGTCTTTCTCTGATTGACTTATTTCACTTAGCATAAACCATGTTGTTGCAAATGGCAATATTTTATTCTTTTTTATTTCTGAGTAATATTCCCGTGTTTGTGTTTGTGTGTGTGTGTGTGTGTGTGTGTGTGTGTGTGCATGTGTGCGTATGTGCACACACCACATCTTCTTTATTCATTCATCATTTGGTAGACACTTAGGTGGCTTCCAAATCGTCACTACTGTAAGTAATGCTGCAATGAACACAGGGATGCATATAGCTTTTCAAGTTACTGCTTTTGTTTTCTTTAGGTAAATACCTAGAAGTGTAATTACTGAACTATACGGTATTTCTGTTTTTAATTTTTTTGCGGAACCTCCATGCTGTTTCTCATAGTGGCTACACCAATGTACATTCCCACCAACAGTGCATGAAGGTTACTTTTCTCCACATCTTTGCCCAGATACTGGCCATTCTGACAGGTATGAGGTGATATCTCACTGGTGGTCTTGATTTTCAATTCCGTGATGATGAGTAATGTTGAGCATCTTTTTATGTGTTTGTTAGCCATCTGTATGTCTTCTTTGGAAAATTATCTATTCAAATCCTCTGCCCACTTTTAATTGGATTATTTGTTTTTTCTTGTGTTGAGTTAGGAGTTCTTTACATAGTTTGGATATTGACCACTCATCAGATACAGGATTTACAAATATCTTTCCCATTCAGTAGGTTGCCTTATTGTTTTGTTGATTGTCTCTTTCACTGTGCAAAACCTTTTTGTTTTGGCATAGTCACAATAGTTTATTTTTGCTTTTGTTTCCCTTGCCTGAGGAGACAGATCCAGAAAAATGTTTCTAAGGCCAATGTCAAAGAGATTACTGACAATATTTTGTTCTAGGAGTTTTAGGATTTCAGGTGTCACATTTAGGCCTTTAATCCATTTTGAATTTAATTTTGGGTATGGTGTAATATGGTGGGTCACCTTTTGTATGTAGCTATCCAGTTTTCCCAGAATCATTTATTTAAGAGATTGCCTTTTCCCCATTGTATATTCCCGCCTCATTTCCTGTAGATTAATTGACCATATAAGTGTAGGTTTATTTCTGGGCTCTCTATTCTGTTCCATTGATCTATGTGTCTATTTTTGTGCCAGTACCATACTGTTTAGATCACTGACTCCAGCTTTGCTCTTCTTTTTCAAACTTGCTTTGGCTATTTGGGGTCTTTACATCCAAATTTTAGAATAGTTTTTTCTAGTTGTTTGAAAAATGCTGTTGGTATTTTGATAGGGATTGCATTAAATGTGTAGATTGTTTTGGGTACTATGAGCATTTTAACAAAATTTCTTCTTCCAATCCATGAGCATGGAGTGTCTTTCTATTTCTTTGTATCATCTTCAATTTTCTTTCATCAGTGTTTTATAGTTTTCAGAGTATAAATATTTTACCTCTTTGATTAGGTTTTTCCTAGATATCTTACTATATTTGATGTAATTGTAAATGAGGTTGTTTTCTTAATTTCTCTTTCTGTTGTTTCGAGTGTACAGAAATGCAAAAGATTTTGTACACTTTTTTTTTTTGTATCCTGCAACTTTACTGATTTCATCTGATAAATGGAACTGAATTCCAGTAAGGTTGTTTTTGTTTTTTGTTTGTTTTTTTTTTTCGGTGGAGTCTTCAGGGTTTTCTATAGAGAGTATCATGTCACTTACAAATTGTGAAAGTTTAAGTTCTTTACTGATTTGGATGTCTTTTATTTCTCTTTGTTGTCTGATTGCTATGGCTAGGACTTCTAGTACTATGTTAAATAAAAGTGGTCAGGGTGGACATTCTTGTCTTATTTCTGACCTTAGGGCAAAAGCTCTCAGTTTTTCCCCACTGAGGAAGATATATAGCTTTTATTATGTTGAGGTGTGTTCCCTCTAAACCTACTTTATGGAGGGGTTTATCATGGATGGATGTTATACTTTGTCAAATGCTTTCTCTGTATCTATTGAAATAATCATATGGTTTTACCTTTTCTCTTATTGACGTTATGTATCACATTGATTGATTTGCAAATACCAAACAACCCTTGCTTCCCAGGAATAAATCATGCTTGATCGTGGTGAATGATTTTTTTAAATGTATTGTTGGATTGTTTGCTAGTATTTTGTTGAGGACTTTTGCATCTATGTTCATCAGAGATCTTGGCCTGTAGTTCTCCCTTTTAATGGTGTCTATCTGGTTTTGGTATCAGGGTTATGCTGGCCTCATTGAATGAATTTGGAAGTTTCCTTCCTCCTCCTCCTTCCTCTACCCCTTCCCCTCCCCCCTCCTCCTCCTCCTCCTTTTGAATAGTTTGAGAATAACAGATATTAATTCTTCTTCTTTTTTTATTTGGAGATAATTGTTAGCATTTTAAAAAATTTAATTAAATTTTTTTTCAGCGTTCCAAAATTCAAAATGATTGGTAGAGTTCACCTGTGAGGCCATGTGGTCCTGGACTTTTGTTTGCTGGCAGTTTTTAATTACTGATTCCATCCCTTTGCTGGTTATTGATCTGTTCAAATTTTCTATTTCTTCTTTTTTTGGTTTTGGTAGTTTATATGTTTCCAGGAATTTATCCATTTCTTGTAGGTCGTCCAGTATGTTATCATATAATTTTTCACGTTATTCTCTTATAATTGTTTGTATATGTGGGTGTTGGCTATTTCGTATCTCTCATTTGTGATTTTATTTGAGTCATTTTTATTTTTTCTTCATTAAGTACGGTGAGGAGTTGATCAATTTTATTGAATTTTTTCAAAGAAACAGCTCCTACTTTCATTGATCTGTCCTATTATGGTTTTAGTTTCTATATCATTTATTTCTGCTCTGATCTCCCTTCTGCTGGCTTTAGGTTTTGTTTGTTGTACTTTTTCTTGCTCCTTTTGCATAAAGTTAGGTTTTTGTTTGAAATTTTTCTTTCTTCTTGAGGTCAGCCTGAATTGTAATAAACTCCTCTAACAACTGTTTTTGCTGCATCCCAAATGTTTTAGACTGTTATGTTTTCATTTTAATTTGTTTCAATGTACTTTTTTATTTCTTCTTTGATTTCCTGGCTGACTGATTCATTGTTTAGTAGTACGTTATTTAACCTCCATGTATTTGTGGTCTTCCCAAATTTTTTCTTGAGGTTGACTTCTAGTTACATAGTGTTGTGGTCAGGAAAAAAATGCACAGAATGACCATGATCATCTTGAATTTTTTGAGGCTTATATTGTAACCTAATATGTGATCTGTTCTGCAGAATATTCTGTGTGCACTAGAAAATAATGTATATTCTGCTGTTTTAAGATGGCGTGTCCTGAATATATCTATTAAATCCATCTGTTCCAGTGTGTCATTCAAAACCATTGTTTCCTGGTTGATCTTCTGTTTAGATAATGTGTCCATTGATGTAAGTATTAAAGTCCCCTACTATTACTGTATTATCAATTAGTTCCTTTGTATTTGTTAGTAACTTTTATGTATATTGTGTTCCTATATTTTGCGTGCATAAATATTTAACAATTGTTACATTTTTGTTGGATGGCTCCCTTTATTATTATATATTGTCTCTGTCTCTTCTTAGAGTCTTTGTTTTCAAGTTATTTGTCTGATATAAGCATTGCTATTCTGGCTTTCTTTTGACACCCATTTGCATGATAAATCCCCTCCTTTTCAATCTTCAGGTGTCCTTAGGTCTAAAATGAGTCTCATAGGCAGCATATAGATGGGTCTTATTTTTTTATCCATTTTGTCACCCTACATCTTTTGATTAGGGCATTTAGTCCATTTACATTCAAAATAATTATTGATAGGTATGAATTTATTGTCATTTTATTTGTTTTATGGTTGTTTTGATATTTCCTCTGATCCTTTGTTCTCTTTTTCTCTTTCATGGTGTGCTGATTTTCTTCAGTGATATATTTGGATTTCTTTCTCTATATTCTTTACATATTTATCAGTGGTTTTTAATATATTGTTACCACTAGGTTTGCATATAACCTCTTCTGCATATAGCAATCTTTATTAAGTTGATGGTCATTTAGGTTTGAACCCATTCTTTACTCTTCTCCTCCCCATGCTGTAGGTATACATTGCCATATTTTGCATTCTTTTACTTTGTGAGTTGACTGATTTTTTTACAGAAATATTCATTCTTACTGCTTTTGTGTTTCCTGCCTTTATACTGTCACTTTTGGTCTCCTGTTTCTGCTCAGAGTCCCTTTTCCTATTTCTTGCAGACTGGTTCAGTGGTCATGAACTCCTTTAATTTTTGTTTGTCTGGGAAACTCTTTATCTCTCCATGTATTCTGAATAGTACCCCTGCTTGATACAGTATTCTTGGCTGCAGATACTTCCCATTAGCACTGTGACTAGCACTGTGACTCCCTTCTGGCTTGTTAAGAAAGGAGTTGGCTTGAAAAATCTCCTGCTAGCCCTATGGGTTTTCCCTTGCATGTTATTGTCTTCTTTTGTCTTGCTGCTTTAAAAATTTTTTTCCTTATCATTATATTTTGCCAATTTAATTACAATATATCTTGGTATGCATCTGCCTTTGTTGATTTTGGTGAGAGTTCTCTGTGCTCTTGGATCTGAATATATTTCCTTTCCCAGATTATGGATGTTTTCAGTTATTATTTCTTTGCATAAATTCTCTGCCCCCTTCTCTCCTTTTTCCTGTGTTATTTTCTGTCAAACAAAATATGCTGATCTTAATTTAGAAAGTTAAATGAAAATTAATTTCTTAAAATCCCCTTCATACAAATCTCCTTCCTTTGTACCACCCCATTCCTCAAATCAGCCACAACTATAAAATGACTTTGTTTCTCTTTTGGGGCTATGTTTAATCTTTATTTAATTTTATAGTCAGATATTTCTGTGGTTGGGATATCTTGATTTCATATGAGCCATATTTTAAATGCATCATATCTGTATTTAAAGGGATATATATATATTTGAAATCCCTGAAAGTGGAACTTAGAAAAAGTTCAAAAACAAGGAAAGGGGGGCGGGGATCTCATCTTCTAGACAACCTATCTCCATTCCCTGAACTTCAATGATATATTTAATCAGATAGCAGAGGAGTGTTACATTCTTGCTTGAAATCCAAGGTCAGCTGATTAAATATAGAAAAAAAATAATTTGAAAAGGAAAACTTAAAGGTTATGGATAGACAAAACTGAGCTCAAATTTAGTATTTTCCAGAATTATCTTATATAAATTTATTAATATCGCTGCCCTTTAAAGTACATATGTGTAAATTAGGGATAATGTGGTCTATGCTATTGTAAAGGACACTATATGGAGAGTGCACTATATGGAGATCTTTTACTTCAGTTCATGATTATATAGTAATTGCTCAATAAATTGAAACTATTATACATTAATTCAATGAATATTTTTCAGCACCTATTAAATGCCAAGTCCTAATCACTGGAGATATAGCAATGAATAATACAGACAAAAATACTCAACTGGTATGAATAGTGGTAAGTCTCATGGAGAAAACCAAGGCAAAAGGAGCAAGGGGGAGCCATGGAGGAGAGTTTGTGAATCTCAACTGGTTGGTCAAGTAGGCTTCATGTAAAAAGTGACATTTAAGAGAAAGTTTAAGGAGATGGGGAATGAGGGAATGAAGTTTTACCCTTCTAAATGAGCAGCTACATAATAAAATGACAACTTGTAAGAGCAGTCATCATGTATTTGTATTGTCTAGATTGTTCTTCTTAGTTATCTTAAATCAAATGAAACACAAATCCCAGCTTGAGAACCCTAGAGTTTCCCAAAATGAGAAAATCTTCAGGTCAAGAAAATGGAGGATTAAAGACTGGAGATACCACTTGCCATTTGATTTCCTTCTATTCTTGCTTCGTTTCTCATATTGAAATGCATGTGTATTCTTTAGATTAATAGCACAAAAAAATTTATTCTATTACATGTTGTATTAAGATTATTATCTTCTTTGTTCTCTCTACTAGAATATCAAGCAAAAAAAAATTGTATGGAGAAAAATTGCCCAGATAACTCTGTGCTTAGTGATGAAAAACAATTTCAGCTATGGGTTTGTAACCAGAGCAAGAGCAATCTGATGTTGAGCTGCAGTGGGAAAGATAGAAGATTCTTGACAAGATCACCTCATCTCTCTCTCTCTCTCTCTTTCCTTGGGTGCCTCAGGATTGAGGCAATTCTGTCAGTATAGAAATATGAGATAGAATATTAAAATAGCTGTAGGGTCTCAGGAAGGGAATTATAAATATAAATTCTGAGTCAAAAGGGCATTGCCATTTGTTTTCGTGTGTCTTCTGGCTGTTAGCCCAGGAATAAAACTGCCTGAATACTTTGCAACTGAAGGAGGCCTAAGAAGAGCCATGCTACCAAAATGTATGAAGTACAGCTTAGAAAAAATGTCCCAAAAGGTGCTGAACACTGAAACGTAGAGATATTTGATAGAAAATTCACATAAAAGACTGAATTTTGCCTTAACTTTTAATTTATAAATCCTAAATGTACAGATACTTGACAGCTACTTCAACACGTACATAGAAAGAAGTAAAGTCTATCCATACCATATTGTAATGACTAAAAGTTACACTGATTTACCCTTAGTGAAGTGCTAACTTTCTCTTAACCTTTCTTCCTCATGCCCAAAGACAGGACTTATAAGATTAAACTACTTAAACTGGAGAAGGTAGTCTGAGATAATCATACAGATGGTATGATTTCATCAACACTGTCATGCATGCATGCTCTCTCATACCTCTCTGTCTTTCAAATAAACTTCACAGGCACTTATGTGAGCCTGCAATATTAATAATCATTAAAACACAAATTTTTCTTGTTGAGGAAAATTATTAGTCATTTATACCCTCATATGAATAGAGTCTAAGGGCCTGCTACCCTCATGGAATAAAAAACAGGAAACTGTATTACCAAGTGTCTCTAGGAAGAGACAGTGGACAATTACCATCCTTTTGGCCACCATCACCCTCATCATAATGACTAACATGTACTTGGATCAGGCATGGAAGAATCTGTGTCCTCTGGAAAAAACCTCTGCTAAGCTATAACACAGATAATATGGTTCTTAAAATATTTGTACAGGTATAATGCTATTGCCAGTGAGTCATAAATGGCCAAAGGAAAATTGTCCTAAAAACATACATGTGGGAGCAGTACTTTGGGCATCAGCCACATAGCTAAAGTTGCTGTCAGAAGTCAATGAGTATACTCTTTACCATCATCTCTCATCAACTATAAGATTATAGTTTTAATTGGGCTTACTTTTCCTGTTCCTGGTTATCAAATGTATACCACAGAAAACTTGAGAAAAAGATATGAAGTAAAATATCAAATGAATAGCTCACTACCAGAGAAAACAAAAATTAACATTTTAGCTTATTTCCTGCTTATGCTCTTCCTTTTTTACTTTCAAATAATTTCCTTTAGTCTACCCAGGCAAGATCATTATGTATATGAACTATTTTGATTTTCTTACTTGAGAGTTAAATCATGAATATATCAAAATATACTTAAATGTGTTATTTATGGTGGCAACACTATATTCTCTAAAATGGGATAATTGTTTTAATTATCTTTGATACTATAATATAAATGTATATAAACTTATACATTTATATGTGAAAAAAATATATGAATACATATTTATATGTAAATATATTTTAATATATAGTTAGTTGGTATACAGTTAATTTTTTTCTATTATGAAGAACCTAACAACAAACCCTGACTTTTTGTGCAAAAGTCTTGATTTTTTTTTTCAGATTAATTCCAAGAACCAGAACTCATGGTTAGAATAAGCCTCTTGGGCTTTGGTGGTATTAAAAATAAAAAACAAAACAAAACAAAAGACAAGGCCTAAGGACAAGAGTGCCAGATGTTGAGAAAGGATGCAGGCTGAAGAACTGTAACACATTCTTAGAGACCTCCTCACTGGGCAAGATCAGTCTAAATGCTGGAGCACTTGGAGATGGGGGGCAGGGGACAGGGGTACGGGGTGGGAGCAGACATGTCCAGGACCCCGTGAGGAGGGGCTGAAGCAGCAGCTGGGGGCTGTGGTGAGACAGCAAGGGAGTGGCTATGTATTAAGCATGTCAGTATTTTTATGGCCAGAATGAACAGGTCTTTCTGTATTTGATGAATATCAGAACTTTTTTTTGATACATTACTTCAAGAAAATTTCATTTCATGCCTTTACCTTTTATACACAAAAGCTTCCATATCACTGTAATCTCATTAGTATTACATAATGGCTTTTTAAAATCTTGTCGAGTTGTTCTCAGTGAAAATTTGAACTTTTCTTCAAATAGGTTGCTTATTTTCATATTAAATATTATTAGCTAATCAAATACTTTTTCATCACTTCTATAAGTTTGTTGTTGTTGACAGAAACAAAGCTACAGAAGACCCTGGGCATTGATCCCAATCTCTGTAATCCTCAAGCCCCTTTATTAGGTTCACCATCTGCAAAATGAAGATGACAACAGACCCCCTACACTGGGTTGCATGGGTATGTATATTAAATCACAAAGTTTTATTCAATAGTAAATGTCAAGTGGAAGCCTATTCACTAATTAAAGAGATTGTCCCAAACTGTCACAAAAACTGACAAGATACAAATTTTTCCTTCAGCAAAATTGAAGAAACCACATGCTAAGGAGTTCCAAGTACATTGCAGATACTCAAACTGTGAATAAAAAGCTCACATGTTAACAGAAAAAGAATGTGGATCTATCACATTGCTTTTTATCTGTTTTACCTATATCAGGCCATTACTGCATTCTTATGAATTCTAAGGCTGAACAACTGAGTTTATTTGCCTTTCTAAGTATACAGTCATTTAATCTACAAATAATGGTAGTTTTGTCTTCACTCTGCTCATTATCCTGTTTTCTTGTTTCAAGCCTTATTGAATTACCCAAAACAATCTTGTTTACTCTGGTTTTAATGACAATGGTTCCAATGCTGTAGCAATATGCTTGCTTCTCTCAAATTGGTAATGTAGTTATTGTTAATAATGCTTCCATTTCACTTGAAAGTTTTAAATACAATGTGGTAAACTATTTTGTTAAAATTATATGTAGTTTTAATAATATGGTTATGAATGCCTTTAACAAAATATCTGAGGCCCCAAACTATGATTATCCAAAGCAGACAGTCCTAAGTTCTATAAATCAGTTAATCAGTAGAGTCCATATCATAGAATATCCACTAGTATGCTGCACTTAAGTAAAATAGTACTTACTCATTTCAACTTATAAGCATTACAGATTAAAATTATGTGCATGTCTAGAAGTCCCATTTAAACTCCACTTCCTCAGTATAGCCAAACATGATGTTAGCCATACCACTCTGGAGAAATGTCTACCACTTTCTAGAAGGTTACTCATGAAACCATAGATTTTTTGGACCAAAAGCACCTTTAATGGCCCCAGCATCCAAGAAATCAGTACCTAAGTCCTTTCCACAGCATGTCTGAGCAATATTTTCTAGCCTATGCTTACTCCTAGAGTCACAGATAACACCTTATCTCAAGATGTGTACTTTCATTCTGGACAAGTTTGGTCAGTGAATTTTAATATTGACTCAAGAAATCTTTCTCTCTTACAACCATTGGTTCTTTAGGGGGTAGATATTCTGTAATTTGATCAACAGGAAATATCTGAAGATGGGAACAACCACATTCAATCCCCACCCCTGCCCCCCCACCCAGGGCTTAAAAAAAAAGAAAATCCCCTCATTTTCTGTATTTCTCCAGTCATTCCCAGTTTGCTGATATAAATGGTTGGCTTACTCTGGATGACTGAAAAACGTTAACCTTTAGTTCCTACCACCTCCTGGCTTCTAAACTTGACACACTGGCTTTTTCTGTTCCTGCCCTAATTACATTTCCTTCCCTTCTATCCAACTAGCTTAGAAAATAAAACTTCTGTGTCACCTTAACATGCCATTATGAACAGAGACAGAGTTAATATCTAAAAGATTAGATTTTCAAATAGCTGGTTATTACTAAGTACCTAATATCTCGTTTTCCAAGTCAATAATTAACTTTTATATTTGTTTCGTAAAATCTGTTGAACTGGACTAATGTCAAGAGACCTGCCTTTTGTTCTGCTTTGGTGATTCTCGGGCTTCTTATTTGTAAAATGAGATGTTGATGGTTTCTAAACTCTTTTCTATTTTTTAACCTCAGTAGGAATGCTGATGTCTGTGTGTTGTTGTAGAACAAGAAAATTACCTAATTGCTCTCAACATTATGTCAACAAAATTATTACAAAAAAGATGTCATGAGAGGTTTCATACTACCTGTATTTCATATGTGAGTTGCTTCAGTTGATCAAAGATTATCTATGGGGCACCTGGGGGCTCAGTTGGTTAAGCTTCTGACTCTTGATTTCAGCTCAGTTCATAATCTCAGGGTCCTAGGATTGAGCTTTGCGTGGGGCTCTGTGCTTAGCAGGGAGTCTGCTTGAGGATTCTCTCTCTCCCTCTCCCTCTATCCTTCTCCTGCTCTCTCTCTATAAAATAAATAAATCTTAAAAAATTATCTGTAAATGTATATACCATTATATATATTAAGGCAGTTGAGTCAGTACATAAAAGGTTAATAAAAATAGAAGTAAAAAGATTGGATAAAATGAAATTATTTGTTATCATCTTATCTAATCCTTATAAAGCTTTCTGGCATTTGAACATCAGGACTGAATAGTACAGCAGATTTTCCTTTAAGCAGAGCCCAGAGCAAGGAGAACACATTGCCCATTACAGCCTTCTGGAACATTTTTCCAGGCATAAATGTATGCAGTGTAAATTACTAGCATTCTCCTTTACCAAAAAGAATATTTTTTTCTTCATGTACTATCTACCATAAAGACAATATTCATTAAAAATCAAATAATAATGAAACTCCACTGAGTGGCTCAAGCATCAGTATCAAGAGTGAACCAAAAAAACATATTCTATGAGACTTAGAATACAATGCAATTGTTCTCAGTATCTAAAAACAATTGCTAAAATGAACAAGGTATGAGTACTTCAAGACCTTGAATAAAAGCAAATCCGGTTGCTTTGTGTTTCATTGAAGCATGTCACCAACCTCTACAGAAGAGAAGCAGGAGACAGAAAGGGTGCATAGTACTCCCCTGCCCATGTTTCTGAAAAGAAAACCAAATAGGCTGACAAAGAGCATGAGTATTAAGTGATAAAAGCAGCAATTTCATTTAGAGAGGTTTTTAGTTTCTTTGCTTTTACTTGTTTTTTTCATTGTAGTGGGGAGAAGTGGTAGCACCAGTATGTATGTAGAGAAAATATTTACACCAAAGATATGCACAAGATAGTCTGCAGGTATCTGGGCAAGCAGGAAGAGAACATTTACACATTGAAACCAGACAGGTCTGTAAGCTAAGAAGGAAGTAGAATCTTGTATGATACAATATGGGAGCTGAGCACAAGTACTAGACAGGGCTAATGGCCTTGTTTGCCATGGACTGAAGTTCAGTGACTGACTTGAAAGGATACTGATGTCAAAGGATAATGCAAAACTCTCAGGTATCCTTTAGATTGTAGAACATGTGGAGAGACCATTTCTCTAAAAGATAGGAAGTTCCTCATTGTATAGTAATATACTGTTCTTCTGCCCAGTGCTTGCAGTTAGGCAATGATAGGTTATCAAATAAACATGTCCCAGTTGGTATGTGAGCACTCGAACTAACTAAATGGGGTCCTCGCACTATAAAGCAGTGCTTTTTCATGCCAGGAACATCTAGACCTAGGAATTAAAAAAACAAAAAAAACAAAAACAAAACAAAACAAAAAAAAACAGTTTTCATTTCATATAGCTTATTTGCTTAAGCAGAGAATGTTAAGTATCTATAGCTTGAATTTCCCTTGGAGTTTTTCTTATATTTCTGATCAATTTCTTATGAAGAGTAACCTTAAAGGGCACCCATATTCTCTCCCCAAGGCAGAGCCTGTTATTAATACAATGTTAGGGCTCAGTCAGAAAAATTCCAAGTGTTGCTTCCTTTGTTTTGATAAGTTCTCTATATTAGCTCCTATGTGCACCTCTGTGTTAGGAATCACTGTGCAGGCCAAATGTTCCTTTCTCTAGATAGCTTATAAGCATCTGGATAAATTTACATTAGAAATTCAATTAACTTTATATTAAAAGGTCAATTAACTTGGCCATGATAGAGATTGTTTTTAATTACTTTTCCTTGTAGGGCTTCTCTTCTTGTCCAAGCACAAGTGGCACTATCAAATGATAGTCTCACTGCCTGTTGGGTGCCTGAAATTCATATGCAAAACTCACTGGAAAGAACTGTCTTGGTTAAATGAATTTACTTTTATAATCCTTAGGACTTAGAATATCAATAAGCAATGATAGGATATTTTCACTTAAACAATCTCTAAAATATTGTTCATGACCGTATCCTTCATTATTTGTCCTTGCTGCTTTCTATTTTCTTGGTAGAAGATGGTAATAAATAAAAATTATTTAAATAGTTAGCCCTCATTACATCATATCACAGTATATTGTATGAAAAATGAATAAATGACTACATTAAAATCAAATGATTCTAATTCCATTAGAGGGCTCTTAGTTCTCTTTGTGTTCACATGGGTCACAATTTAACTTATTCATGTGTCACTAGAGCACTTATACTTGAGAAACCCAAGAGATCACCACTTGACACTATATAACATGTTGTAGTGTAGTGTTTACTTCTTACCAGGAGGCAACCAATACTAAGCCATCACTTAATCAAAAGAAAATAATAAAAGAAACAAAGGAAGAAAGGTATAAATATATAAGTAATATATATAACTATACTTTACATATGAATATATTAACTCAGATCTCCAGCAACTTAAAAATAAAACAAACACTATTCAAGAGTTATGAGAGGAAGTCTGCAAATGAAATTTTTTGTTTTATTTTTGAAGAAGGGACCAGCCTGTACCTTACAGGAGTGGTAACAGTGTGCTAAGCATGATATAAACTTTATCTGTATAGTTCTCACTACAACCGTATGAGGTAGAATTCATTGTTTCCATTTTACTGAAGAGTAAACAGAAGCTCTAATGGCAGAGTCAGAAACTGCACCCACATCAATCTGCCTTTTCAGACATCCATTTTCTCCTAGGATACAAGGACAGATCTAAGAGTAGTGAGACCATGAAATGCTTGTAAAAGTGGATTTGGGAGTGTGTTGGAGGGCAGTTTGGGAACTGAATCCAAGGAAGGGAAAGGTTTTGGCCAGTGCAACTCAAAGAGTGGGGCCATAAGAGTATAAATTAACTATGTCATTAAACATATTTTCCCCCCATGTTGATAGTTTCTCAATGAAGGGAGCTGTGCACTGATTTACATTCTAGTGCATGCTTCTTTATCTCCTCCTGAACCATTAACAGTTTGCAAACCAGCAAGCAGTCTATGGACCACACATAGGTGGCACAAGCGTAAGGAATATCCTGTAAAATTTTCCTTTACTGTGAACAATTAAATGATTTTGGATAAAAGTTACCTTTAAATTTACTCTATGTGTTTTTCCATTTATAAAAAAGTATAAAAAAGCCACATCAGGGCACGTGGGTGGCTCAGTCAGATAAGCATCTGCCTTCAGCTCAGGCCACGATTCCGGGGTCCTGGGATTGAGCCCCATATCAGGCTCCCTGCTCAGTGGGGAGTCTGCTTCTCCCTCTATAGCTCCCCCTGCTCATGCTTGCAATCTCTCTTTCTCATTCCCTCTCTCTGTCAAATAAATAAAATCTTAAAAAAATATATAAAAAGCTACATTTTATCCATATTTCTATACTAATGAAGGCTTAAGTCTCAAGTGTTATAAAATTATGGGGGCCCTTAATCTTAGTTGAAGTGATACTACTCTTACTAGTTTTAATAAGCCAATCTCTTCCAAAAGCAAAGAAAAATAGTTATCTTAAAGAACGAAAAATATTGCTATCAAACAGCATGATGTTTGGAGTGAAATACAAATTTTTAAAAATGTGTTATTCATACCTGCACCTCCGCCAATGCTTAGAATCTTAATTTCTGATTTTCTATCACCAATCCTGAAAAAAAAATTATGCCATTTAAGAAAAATGTGCTATGTGCTTTGTAAAATCTGATTATTGAATCTAGTTGAAGAGAATAAACTAAAATTATAATGAGCAAAAACTAGGTCAACATGAAAGGTCACACTCATGTCAGTGGTTACACTGCTGTGTTTAGAAATCTTTAGAAAATATGTTCTACTCATTAATGACTTTGAACTGTGAGACTTTTGAAAAGAGCACTATAAACATTTCAGAGACAGGAAATGCCATTTGTTTAGAGATTGTATGGAGAAAAAAAAACAGATAAAGTGGGTCTTTGAGTCTAGTGATCTAATAAGCCATCCATTATAGATAGGAGGAAGGCTAAGGTGATTCATAGTGTATATATGCCCTTCTTCTTTCTTGATAACTTCCTTTCAATGAACAAATGTTTTTAAACATTTATTGTGTGTCCATATTTAGCATTAGGGATATAAAAATGAACAAAACACTGTTTTGTTCTTAAGTTAAAATGTGAAATAATACAGCCCAGTATTAAGAGAAGGGAAAGATGGCAAAGTAGGAGGATCCTAAACTGATCTCCTCCCACAGACACACTGAGGCCACAATGACATATAATACAACTCACAGCGAAAACAACCTGAAGACTAGAAGAAGGAGATTTTACACAGCTAAAGACATAAAGAAGCCATATCAAGAAGGGTAGGAGGGGTAGAGGTGTGGGAGGAACCAAACCCGCAGCATGGCAACTACAGGCTGGAGGGATATCAAAGGCAAGGAGATCCTTCCTAAGGTGTGAGGGGGTGAAACCTCACCTGACGCACCCCATGTTACAGGAACCTATACCAGGAAGACAAGCCTTCAGAAAATCTGGCTTTGAAAAATCAGCAGGAATTAACTCCAGGAGAGCCAGGCCATAGAAAACTGAGACTCTGCTCCTAAAAGGTCAGCACACAGTATCACTCAATCAGAGACCCAGTACAGAGACAGAGGTTTGAAAAGTACCTGGACATATAGGAAGAAATGTATTGGCTAATCTCAATGTTTGTGCTGGAGGGTAGAAGCTTTCTCCAGGAATGGAAGTTTTGGCAGGCCTCATTTTTCTTGCCCTTTTTCAGTCTAACTAGCTAGATGTTGGTAGGAGCCAATGTTGCCACTCTCCATCTACTGCTTGCTCTTCCTGGCAAACCCCTGCAGACCTGGCCCAGCAGGCAGCCCTCCAAAGCAGGTCCTACACCACCACACCCAGAAGACAACCCCACCTGGGACCAGTGCCCCACAAAAGTGATTTCTTCACTGAGGATACTGAGGGGCAGCCCCACCCACCAGCAAACCTGCAGTAATTGTGGCTAAGCCTCTCTGAAAGCTGTGTTGGGAGCTCACACCACTGACCAGCAAGTGCACAGAAGCTATAGCTTGGTCTGTCAGCCAGCCAGGCTATGGGCCATCTCTGGCCATCATTGTGATCACAGTAGTTGCAATCTGATCACAACAGGAGGGTACAGAAAGCCCACACAAGGGACATCCCTGGAGCACCTGGTTCTGGAGAATGGGGGCATTGCATTACTGGGCCCCATAGAATGCCTTCTACATAAGACCACTACTTTCAAGACCATGAGATATAGCTGACCAACTAATGCACAGAAATAAACAGAGTATCAAAGAAAATTAGAAGACACAGGAATATATTCCAAACAAAGAACAAGACAAAATATCAGAAAAAGAACTAAACAAAACAGATAAGCAGGTACCTGATGAAGAAATGAGAGTAATGTTTATAAAGGTGCTCACCAGATTTGGAAGAGGAGTGGATGAACTCTATGAGAACTTCAGTGAAAACACAGAAAATGGAAAAAAGAACCAATCAAAGCTAAAGAACACAATAACTGAAATGGAAAATATACTAGAGGGAATCAACAGCACATTAGAGGATGCAGAAGAACAGAGCAGCAATCTGGAAGTCAGGATAATGGAAAGCACCCAAGCTGAACACCAAAAAGAAAAATTTTCAAAAAATGAGGATAGGTTAAGGGACCTCTGTACATCAGGAGTACTAACATTTGTATTATAGGGGTGCCAGAAGGAAAGGAAGGGGCAGAAAACTTACTCAAAGAAATAATTGCTGAAAACTTCACCAACCTGTGGGAGGAAGTAGTTTCAGGAATAACAGAGAGCCCCAAACAAGATGAACCAGAGGAGGTCTACACAAAGATACATAATAATTAAAATGCCAAAACTTAAAGATAAGATGAAAATCTTAAAAGCAGCAAGAGAAAAGAAAGCACTCATATACAGAGGAAATCCCACAATGCTATAACCTGATTTTTCACCAGAAGTTTTCCAGGCCAGAAGATAGTGGCAAGATATATTCAATGTGCTGAAAGAAAAGAAGCCTACAACCAGGAGTATTCTACCGGCAAGATTAACATCCAGAATTGAAGGAGAGATAGTTTCCCAAACAAACAGAAATTAAAGGAGTTCATCACTAAAACAGACTCACAAGAAATGTTAAAGGGACTTCTTTATGTGGAAAAGAGAAAGCCATAACTAGAAATAAAAAAATTATGAAGGAAAAAAATTCACTGGTAAAAATCAAATAAAGCTAGGATGAAGGATAAAACATAAAGGTAGTGAAATAAATTCTATCTACAAAAATTAGTTAAGAATTACACAGAATAAAAAGTTATAAAATATGATATCATATACATAAAACATGGAACAGAAGTAAAAATGTTTTTATTTTAGAATGTGTTTGAATGTAAGCAACCATAAACTTACTATAGACTGTTATATACATAAAATGTTATATGTGAACTTCATAGTAACCAACCACACACACACACACACAAAACCTATAGTAGATACACAAAAAGTAAAGAGAAAGGAATCCAAGCTTTACACTAAAGAAAGTCATCAAATCACCTGGCAATAGAGCAAGAGCAAAACAAAAGAGAAGAGCTACAAAAACAATTATTAGCAATTGTAAATATTTATTCACCCAAAAGAGAGGCACCTAAATATATAAATCAAATATTATCAGACATAAAGAAGTAACAGTAATACAATAATAGTAGGGGACTTTCATCCCATTTACATCAATAGATAGATCATCCTGGCAGAAAATTAATAAGCAAACAGTGGCTTTGAACAATACATTAGAACAGATGGACTTAACAGATACATACAGAACATTCTATTCAAAAACAGCAGAATACACATTTTTTTCAATTGCACATAGACATTCTCTAAGACAGATCACATTAGCTTACAAAACTTGTATCAATAAACTTAAGAGAAGTGAAATTATATCAAACTTCAGAAAAGATCACAATATGAAACTAGAAATCAATTACAAGGGAAAAAAATGGGGGGAAATGGAGGCTAAACAGCACACTACTAAAAAACCAATGGGTCAACTAAAAAAAAAATCAAAGAGAAAATTAAAAAAAAAATACCTGGAGACAAATAAAACTTGAAACACAGCAGTGCAAAATGTTTGGGATGCAACAAATGCAATTCTAAAAGGGAAGTTGACAGTGATACAGGTCTACCTAAGAAACAAGAAAAATCTCAAATAAACAATCAAATCATACACCTAAAGGACTGGAAGAAGAATAAATGAAGCTTGAAGTTAGTAGAATGAAGGCAATAATAAATATCAGAGAGGAAATAAATGAAATCAAGACTTAAAAAACAATTGGAAAGATCAGTGAAACCAAGATCTGGTTCTCTGAAAAGTTAAACAATTCATAAACCTTTAGTCAGATTCATTAAGAAAAGTGGAGAGAGGACTCAAATAAAATCATAAATGAAAGAAAAGTTACAACTGACACCACAGAAATACAAAGGATTATAAGAAACTACTCTGAAAAATTATATGTAAACAAATTATACACTGAGAAATAGAAGAAATGGATAAATTCCTAGAAAAATATAACCTTCTAAGACTGAATCAAGAATAAACAGAAAAATCTTAACAGGCAGATTACTATTGACAAAATTGAATCAGTAATCAAAAAACTTCCAACAAACAAAAATCCAGGACTAGATGGATTCACAGGAGAATTCTACCAAATATTTAAAGAAGAATTAATACCTATTATTCCCCAAACTATTCCAAAAAATGGAAGAGGAAGTAATGCTTCCCAATTCATTCTGTGGGGCCAGCATTGCCCTGATAACCAAAATGAGATAAAAATACTAATTTTTTTTTAATTACAGACCAGTATCCAACATAGATGCATAAATTCTCAACAAAATGTTAGCAAACCAAATTCAACAACACATTAAAAGAATCACTCACCACAGTCAAATAGGATTTATACTGGGATACAAGGATGATTCAATATCTGCTAATCAATCAGTGTGATATACCACATTAACAAAAGGAAGGACAAAAATCATATGATCATCTCATTAGATGCAAAAAAGCATTTGACAAAATTGAACATCTATTCATGTTAAAAACTCTGAACAGAGTGGGCTTAAAGGAAACATACCTTAACATAACAAAGGCCATACAGGAAAAACCCACAGCTAGCATTATACTCTGGTGTAAAGTTGAAAGCTTTTCTTCTAAGGTCAGGAACAAGACAAGGATGTCCACTCTTACCACTTTTGTTCAACATAGTACTAAAGTCCTAGCCACAGCAATCAGACAAGAAAAAGAAAAGACATCCATGTTGGTAAGGAAAAAGTTAAACTGTCACTCTTTACAGATATGATATTTTATGTACAAAACCCTAAAGATGCACTAAAAAACTATTAGAAGTATGAAATCAATTCAATAAAGTTGCACAATCCAAAATTAATAAAAATCTGTTCCATTTCTGTACACTAGTAACAAACTAGCAGAAAGAGAAATAAGAAAGCAATCCTATTTACAATTGCATTAAAAAAGAATAAAATATCTCAGAATAAATTTAAACAAGGAGGTGAAGCATTTATCCTCTGAAAACTATAAGACACTGATGAAAGAAATTAAAGGAACAGAAATAAATGAAAAGATATACCATGCTCATGGATTGGAAGAATTAAAATTGTTAAAATGTCCATACGACCTAAAGCAATATACAGATTTAATACAATTTCGCTCGAAATACCAATAGCATTTTTCACAGAACTAGAACAGATAATCTTTAAATTTGTAGGGAACCACAAAAGACCTCAAATAGCCAAAGAAATCTTAAGAAAAAAACAACAAAGCTAGAGGTATCACAATCCCAGATTTCAAACTATATTACAAAGTGATAATAATCAAAAGTATATGCTACTAGCACAAAAACAGACACATAGATCAATCGAATGGAATAGTAAGCCCAGAAATAAATGCATGCTTATATTCTCAATTAACCTATGACAAACGAGTCAAGAATATACAATGAGAGGGTTTCTGGGTGGCTTAGTTGATTAAGCATCTGACTCCTGGTTTTAGCTCAGGTCATAATCTCATGGGTCATGAAATTTTGCTCCATGTCAGGCTCCATGCTCAGCGGAGAGTCTACTGGAAAGATTCTCTCTCTGCCTGTCCCCCACTCACTCATGCTCTCTCACTCTAAAACAAACAAATAACTCTTAAAATAGAACAAGTGAAGGACAGTCTCTTCAATAAATGTTACTGGAAAAACTGGATAGCTACATGCAAAATCATGAAACTGGATCACATTCTCATACCATAAGGAAAAATAAACTCAAAATGGATTAAAGACCTGAATTTAAGACACAAAACTATAAAAATCCTAAAAGAAAACATAGGCAGTAATCTCTTGGACATTAGCCTTCGCAAGATATTTCATCTGTCTCCTCGGACAAGGGAAACAAAGAGCAAAAATAAACAGTTGGGAGTACATCCAAACTAAAAGGCTTTTGCATGGCAAAGAAACCACCAACAAAACAAAAGGCAACCTAGTGAATGGGAGTAGATATTTGCCAATGACATATCCCATAAAGGGTTAACATCTAAAATATATAACGAATGCCTACAACTCAACAGAAAAAAAGAAAGAAAGAAAGAAAGAAAGAAAGAAAGAAAGAAAGAAAGTCCAATTAAAAATCTTAGAGGAGGGGCGCCTGGGTGGCTCAGTGGGTTAAGCCTCTGCCTTCGGCTCAGGTCATGATCCCAGGGTCCTGGGATCGAGCCTTGCATCGGGATCTCTGCTCAGCAGGGAGCCCGCTTCCCCACCTCTCTCTGCCTACCTCTCTGCCTACTGTCAAATAAATAATAAAATCTTAAAAAAAAAAAAATCTTAGAGGACCTAAATAGACATTTTTCCCAAGAGGATATACAGATGACCAACAGATACATGAAAAGATGCTTAACATCACGAAATGTCAGGGCACTGTAAATGATAACCTTATTGAGATACTACTTCACAACAGTCAGAATGGGTAGTATCAAAAAGACAAAAAATAGCAAGTGTCAGTGAGGATGTGAACAAAGGGGAACATTGGTGCACCGCTGGTCAGAATGTAAAATGGTTCAGCCACTATGGAAAACAGTATGGAAACAGTATGGAAAACAGATTCCTAAAAAATTAAGAATAAAAATACCACACAATTTAGCAATTCCACTTTTGGGTATTTACCCAAAGAGAAGGAAAACACTAAATAAAGATATATGCTCCCCTATGTTTATTGAACCATTATTTACAAAAGCCAAAATATGGAAGCAACCTAAGTATGAATGGATGAATGGAGAAATATGTGATATATATACACAATGGAATATTACTCAGCCATTTAAAAAATGAGATCTTGCCATTTGTGACAACATGGATGGACTTAGAGGGTATTCTAAGTGAAATAAAGCAGATGGAGTAAGATAAATGCCTTATGATTTCACATATATGTCAGATCTAAAAAACAAAACTAACAAATAGGCATCATCAGCAACAACAACAACAAAACAGAAGCAGACTCATAAATATAGAAAATAAACGTGGTTGCCAGAGGGAGGGGAGTGAGGTGATGGGTGAAATAGGCATGGGGTTTAAAGGATACAAACGACCAGTTATAAAATAAATAAGCAAGGGAATGCATGGGAATATAGTCAATAATACTGTAATAATATATGGTGACAAATGGTAATTATACTTACTGTGGTAAGCATTTTGTAATGTGTATGATTTTGGAATCACTACATTGTGTACCTGAAACAATACTGCATATGAACTATACTTCAATTAAAACTAAAGAAAAAAATAGAGCTCAGTATTATGGTTCTAGTACTGGAAATGGAATGGGGTTGATTTACTGGGAGGTAACAGTAGGACTTGCTTTTGATTGATGCTAATAAAAGGGAAGGGGGTATTATGACTGACTAATTTCCAGCTTGGGTGACTGCATATGGTGAAAAAAAAGAAGCTGGAGAATATAGTTTGAAGGCAAGTTTGTGTTTTGTCAGGGTGCTTTGTTTTTTGTTTTTTGTTTTTTTAATCGGAATTCTACAAACATTTGGATATGCAAGATTTAAGTTGAGTGGGAGACAGATCGGGTCAATGATGTATTCTGGAGAGTTAGCATCATAAAGTTACGGTCTAACTAGGAGACTGGATTCTATCACCCAAGCATACTGCAGAGAATTAGACAAGAAGTAGGATAATGATGTAATGCCAACTTTTAAAAGTCACTGGATTATGGGGAACACACAAAGGGGACAAAGAAGAAAACAGTAAAGCTTAGAGAGGATAGAATTAGAGAAAGAGAAAGCCATTAGTAGTGTTAACAGTAGCAGAGTGTACTACCAAAAAATAAAGGAGGAATCATCTCCATTGAATTTGGCAATATGAGTATCTTTGATAATAGTTTTAAAAAGAATGTTGAGGGCAGAAGTCAGATGGCAGTGAGATTAAAAGTGAGCTGAATAAAGAGAAATAAGATCTAGAGATTGTTGTACTATAATAAAAGTGTAAGAATGGAAAGGGAAAACAGGAACCAAGAGTGGTATTTATGTGGACTCTAGCTTTGCAGCTGCTTTTTTTCCCCCTCATGTGAGAGAGCCTGGACAGAGTAGTAGAACAAAAACAGATTGAAGCAAAGTTCACAAAGGATAGATTCAAGGACACCTATGAATGAATTGCCTTCCTTAGTTCTAATTATCTTCCCACTCATGATCATAGTCCTAATACACCCATCCCTATCTATGGTCTTGGTTAATTCTTAAAACTGCTTTATATCTGTAGATAGCATATTGAAGCCATGGAGCACAGCACCAAGGTTGAAGTCATAGCCTACTGATATATTACCTTAAGCAAGTTATTTAATTTCTCTGCATCTTTACCTCCTATGAAATAGGATAATAATACCACCTACTATATAGAATTGTAATAATAGTATCTAGTTTAAGGAACAGTTGTGCGGATTAAGTGATTTAATTCACATAAATCTCTTAGAAATGTGTCTGCACATGACAAGCACTCAACATATATTAGCAATTGTTATTGCTAATTGTCCAGCAATTGTCAAGCAATTGTCCAGTCACAACTAAGTGATTTCACTCTTTGAATCTTCACAATTTTTCTATGAATTAGATACTATTATGAACCTATTTCACACATTATGATGAATAATTATTGAAAACTTACTATTTTCCAGCCAGGGATCTAACTGTATAACATATAGGGGTGCCTGGGTGGCTCAGTCATTAAGCGTCTGCCTTCAGCTCAGGTCATGATTCCCCAGTCCTGGGATTGAGCCTGGCATTGGGCTCCCTGCTCAGTGGAGGCCTGCTTCTCCCTCTCCCACTCCCCCTGCTTGTGTTCCCTCTCTCGCTGAGTCTCTTTCTATCAAATAAATAAGTAAAATCTAAAAAAAAAAAAATGTATAACATATAACAACAGCAACACAATTTATTATTTACAGCAATATACTGGAACTCTCCCCACCCCACAGTTTGCATCCAGATAGGGATTGTTTCTCCAAGGAAACAAACCATCTTGGTGATTAACTTACAATACTGACATCCGAGAATCTCTCAGTAAACAACTGAATTCACATCCAATTCCTACAGTGAGTCACCCACTCAAACTTCACTTACATACACAAAAAGGATCTGAACACCTTTTTAGTGTCTCACTATTGATTGGATGGATAATCAAATCACATCAGGTGGCTAGGGAGTTCCCCTAACATAAGAGGGACCAAAAGAAACAGAAAAAGAGCACTCAGAAGAAAGCAGGGAGCAGAGGAAAATTTTATAATAGATAAAATAGGTATTACACCTGTGAAAGATGAACAGGCTATAAAAAAGAACATTTTTGAAAATTAAAACTATAATAGTAAAAAAATTAATAGAAAGGCTATAAGATAAAATTGTAAAAATTGTATATGTAAGAAAATTAGGGAATTAATTCAGGAGATCTGGTGTTTGATGAATATAAATTCCAGAAAGAAAATCAGAGAGAAGGGATGATAAAATAATACCAAATTTGCCTGAGATGAAAGATCTGAATCTTGATTGAAGTGGCCCAGGGACTGCCCACAAAAATGTGTGAAAAAGGAATGCCAGGGTGGCTCAGTCGGTTAAGCGTCTGCCTTCAACTCAGATCATGATCCCAGGGTCCTGGGATCGACTCCTGATTTGGACTCCCTGTTCAGTGGGGAGTCTGCTTCTCCCTCTGCCTGCTGCTCCCCCTGCTGTCCTCTCTCTCTGACAAATAAAATCTTAAAAATAAAATGTGTGAAAAAGTCCCACACTACAACTCATCTTAAAATTTTAGAATACTAAACAGAACATCCTTAAAACTTCTAAGTAGGGAAAACAAAAACAAAACAAACAAAAAAAAGGTCACAAGCCAAACAAGAACAATTTGAAGGACATTGGATTTCTCAATAGAAACTCTAGTTGCTAAAAGAAAACGAAAAAATACCTTTAAATTTCTGATATAATATTTCAGGATAGCAATTGCTATCTAATAAAGATGACCATAGATTGAAGGTACTTTTAAACATAACAAAATCTCAAAGAAGTTTACTTTTCATGCACTCTTTCTTGGGAAGCCTTAAAGGACAAGAAGAAGAAGTGGGGTGGGGGGTGGGGTTGGATGAGGCTGAGGATGATAAAAGTCTAAAGAAATCAAGAAAAGAATGACAGGAGATCCAGAATCGGGGAATTCAGTACTGCAGAGAGGAGAAGAGAATTTCTAGAAGGTGAAATAAATTCTATCAATAATTGTACAGCAGATCACCAGCAAATCACCAGAGTGGAAAAGATGAAGAGAGTTCCAGAAAAGATGTTCCCATGGGGAAAAATTAACAGATGACTTGATTTGTTGGATTATATTGAGAGAAGATTAATCCTTCTGCTTGGGTTACAAGTAGTGACAGGTATATTGAAAACTAAGAAAAGAAACTAAAATCAAAACAATAGTTAACTCTAGGAAAAAAAACAAAAAGTACCTGAAAGGAAATGTGATTGTAGTTTAATGCTTTAAGGGCGAAAGGCAACAAACACAGGGATAAACACCCATGTAAAGGGCTAAAGACCATTTTCAGAAATCTACCCGGGTTGAAATCTTTGACAGATTTCCTCCACCTGCCTCCATGCTTTCTATAGGAGAATTTCTTGCCTTCCCCCGCTCAGTACTTGAACTTTACACTTGGCACTGCCTCTCTTCAAATGCTGTTGTGATTCAGGAAGTCTCTTTAGCATAAACCATGGGGAAGGAACTATTAACTAGAAGGTCTGAGAAGCCTGCTGGGGGCAGTGAAGGGAATGAGAGAACACTCTCTGGGCACAAATGCAGGAGAAAGGGTAAAGCCAGCTGAGTCATTAAATAATTATTATATAATTATATAATTATAATTATTATAATCATTCAATTATGTATAATATGTACATAGGCAAAATGATATAAACATTCAAATTATTGAACCCAAAATTTTGACATAAATATACTGACATGACAGGGAAGGAAATGTATGTGTTTATTTAGCTATTTTAATACAGTAAAATTAAGAATAAGAAGAATAACGTGTTATTTAGAATTAGGAAAGAAAATTTCATAAGAAACAATTAAAATACTTCAAAATGTTGAAAGTGGTTGCTTCTGAGATGGGAGGAATAGGGCTAGGAACCAGTTTTTTGTTTTTTGTTTTTCTACCACTGCAGTGCTAATTTAGTTATGCTTTTGAAAGTTCTTCAGTCTTTCACAGATTCTACATTCAATACTTCTAAGCAGACTGTGGACACCATGAAGATAGGGGTCATCATTCATTATGTTATATCCATTCACAGTGCCTCTTCAAACCACTGATGACTGAAGAAAACCAAGGGTCTGGATAAGCTACGGACATGAACACAGACCTTTAGTACAGCAAAAGAATTCAGAAATTAACTTATAATCTTTAATTTTAGAAATGAACAAAAAGACCCAAAGAAGTAAATTATTAGTTCCTAGATAAGAAGTTACCTGTATTTGAGGTATGCTTTGATTTTGGCATCATTGTTCTAATACTTACTAATTATTAATAAATTATATAACACTCTATTTAAAAAAAATTAAAAACTGAACCGTGAAAAATATAAAGGGAAATGGAATTTCACACACATCCAACAATGCCTGCTTTCATCAGGCAGAGGTACTGTCCAGGTGAAAGAATTTCAGGCCCACAATAGAGAAATCCAGCAAAAGATAAAATATCAGTTTTCTTTGCTGTTGCAAATTGGATCCACAGTCAGTCATTTCTTCCCAGTTTTCTATCATTATTTCCTGAAGCAGAGTAAGTTACAGCAATCCACCCCCAGATAGGTGATTTGATTATCTTTAGCATGTGGAATCTTTTACTCTCATAATGCTTATCAGCTCTGGCACAAATTGAACACATTAATCACCAAAAAAAAAAAAAAAAAAAAAAAAAGGTCTGCAAGAAGGATAGGAACTAGTGAGGTTCACTGATAATGGGAAAATGGTTTGTTTTTTTTTTTTTTTTAAAGAACCACATTGCTAATATTAAGTTGAAAGGAAAAGACAGTGTTTTTTTTTGTTTTGTTTTTTGTTTTTTTTTTGAGAATGATAACTTTAAGAATGGATAAGGAAGTGAATTTAAATGGATATTAGGAGAACCCAGAAGCACCCATTCCTCAATCCACAGGGGTAAACAGTATTTGGTAATTATTTATATTTTATTCTAATCAAAAGAATACTAAATTCTGCATTTGGTACTTTTTTGAAACGCGAAATCTGGAGGAGGGCTGAAAAATCTGAGCTCAAAGATTTGCATCTTTTCCCAAATGAACATGGATGTGTGCCTTCAAATGGTTAACGCTTATCTCCGCGCAGCTGGAAATACTGCACAAATCGGAGCCTTTGAACATGGAAAGCGAGCATCTAACTAAAGCACGGCAGGAGAAGGGGCGCAGGGGTGGGGGGGGGGCGAGGAGGGCTGGGTGGAAGCTGCTATCAGTAGCTCCTTCTTATCCCCTCGCCCAGCCTGCAGGGCTGGGCTCGACCCATCTATCATTGCACACAAGGAGCCGGAGGCTTGTCTTTTTGACAAAAACGTCCTTTTTTGTTACCTTGCTATTATTCCTGGCAGCTTCTTGTCCATGAATTCCTGCATGCACTGGTGTTCCGTGGAACTGTTGAGAAACCTCCGAAAAGATTCAACGTATCGGTTGTGGTCAGAAAACAAGCTCCTCATGGAAGATGCCATGTTTGCTTTTCTGATGGAAGACAGAGAAGGAAGTTTAACTTCCCCTCCTTTTCTTCCCAGTTCCCTATTTTTTCTCCTCAACACCACCCTCTCCCTCCTACCCTCCCTCCCCCGCAAAAAAAAAAAAAAAGAAAAAGAGAAAAACAAACAACAACAACAACAAAAAAAACAAAACAAACAAACAAAAAACCCTAAAACAAAAACAAAACAACACAAGACAAAACCCACCAAAACCTGCTTTGAATTTAACAGGCACTGAAGGCTGGTGTGCAAATCTCATTATTACGTCAGTCATTTGTACAGGACTTTTGCGGCTACTTTAACCCTTACACTGTTGTTTTGTAAGAAAGGGAGGTGGGAAAGTAAAGCAATAAATCCACTGTTACAACTTGTTTGTTAACGCCTGAAGTTCAGAAAGCCGAAAACACAGACTGGATTCTAATCATATCCTGTTTGTGAGCAGCAGCCAGACATAAATTCCAAGTGGTACAGTGGCGGCTTTAAGGGCGAAAGGCAACAAACACAGGGATAAACACCCATGTAAAGGGCTAAAGACCATTTTCAGAAATCTACCCGGGTTGAAATCTTTGACAGATTTCCTCCACCTGCCTCCATGCTTTCTATAGGAGAATTTCTTGCCTTCCCCCCGCTCAGTACTTGAACTTTACACTTGGCACTGCCTCTCTTCAAATGCTGTTGTGATTCAGGAAGTCTCTTTAGCATAAACCATGGGGAAGGAACTATTAACTAGAAGGTCTGAGAAGCCTGCTGGGGGCAGTGAAGGGAATGAGAGAACACTCTCTGGGCACAAATGCAGGAGAAAGGGTAAAGCCAGCTGAGTCTGTAGGAATTCCCCAAGTGCTTATGAGCATTGGATCTTAGATACCTAGGGTTGGATGAGCTTCTGGTGGCCCAGCGTTGTCACCAAAGACCCAAAGTGTTAGAATATCCACATGCTGGACTTTTTACCTGGGACATGGTGTTTAAAAAGACCACTCCCAGGGCACCTGGGTGACTCAGTCAGTTAAGCGTTTGTCTTGGCTCAGGTCATGATCCCAAGGTCCTGGAAACCAGCCCAGAATCACGCTCCTTGTTTAGCAGGGAATCTACTTCCCTATCTCCTTTGGCTCCCCTCTCCTCTTCCCTGATTGTGGGCTCTCTCTCTCTCTCTCTCTCAAACTCTTTCAAAATAAATGAATAAAATCTTAAAAAAAAAAAAAAAAGAAAGAAAGAAAGAAAAAAAATCACTCTTCCAGCTTAGGATGTTAATAACAGTATAAGAATTAATGAGGTTATAAGAATTAATATTATAAGGTTATAAGAATTAATGAGTTAGTTCCTATACATCTCTTAGAAGTGTGTCTGCCTAAGCCACTCCTGTGCTCTGATTCAGTTCCAAAACTGCCCTCCAAGCATTCAACACTCCCAAACTCTCTTTTATAAGCACTTTGTGGTCACACTACTCTTGGAGCTGTGCCTTTACCTTAGGAGAAAATGGGAAATCTGGAAAAGCAGATTGATGTGGGTGTAGTGTGAAACTGTGTGACCTTGGCTGAAAGAGAACCTTCTGTTTGCTCATCAGTAAAATGGGAACAATGAATTAAATCTCATGGGGTTGTAGTGAGAATTCTCCTGGATTCTTTTATATCATGATTAGCACATTGTTACTGCTCATGTAAGGGGCAGGCTAGTCCCCTCTGTAATAAGAAAACAACAAAAGTTGCCATTTTACTTACAGACACTGAAAGCTGAGTTTCATATCATTTTCACATGTCATGAAATACTATTCTTCTTTGGATTTTCTCCAGTCATTGAAAGAAGTAACAGTTATTCTTAGCTCATGCGCTGGGTGAAAAGCAAGATGCTGGGCTGGATTTGGCCCACCGGCCCTAACTTAGCTCCTGGGACTACATATAGACAGACAGACATATGTTCCTTAACTCGTGCGTCTATCCACCCAGCCTGGTTCTTCCTCCAGCTGACTCTCACAAGCTTCTGGTTCTTCATTACGATCTCCCACTCTTCCCTTTAGATCTAATCCAAGTCATTCATTCACATATTCATCTCCTGAACAAATATTTAGTAAGGGGATACTGTGTGATACTTGGTTGTGAAGAAATGGCATTGACCTTACCTTCAAAAGTTCCTACTAAAACCTACTTCTGACTAAAACTCACTCTTCTCCTGAGACTATCACCTGGCCCATTGCCAAATCTTCCTCAACAATCTGCTCTTCATTCATGTCTCATTTGGGATTTCTTCCCTCTTCTCATTGCCTTTATCCTACTTGAGATTCTCTTTTTTCACCTACTGCGCCATTTCCATACTGACCTCCCGATCTTAGGAGTCACACAGATCCTATCCAATTGTATCGCCACTGCCAAATTCAGTCTTCTAAAGCATGGTAATGATAAAATCACTCCTCTCCCCTTACATGTGTACTGTCTCTCCACCACTACCCAAGTTAAGTCCAAAGCTCATTCTTTGACTCTCCCACCCCAAATCATCCAGATTTGTGTTTCATTTTCCTTTAAGCCTTGCTAGTGCATGCCTTCAAACTGTGCTACTTCTCTGGATATATCCCTGTGCTTTCCTGCCCACAGCTTCTCCATGCAGTAGCCCCTCCTTGACTAATGCCCTGCTTCTTCTTTTACCCAACCCACCAAAAATGTTCCCACTCCTCACGTGCTACCACTTCCATGAAGCCTTCCATATTTGCCTGGAAAGGCTTAGCACTGTGCTCTTAGTTTCTGAGCCTCTTACAACTTTGATAGCATTTGTCCTTGTGTTATGGTCTGTTAATGCACCTGCCTTCTCTCCCTCGAAAGTCCCTATGTGATTGCCAGCTAATAAAGACAGACTGAGTCACAACTGTGCACAGTAGGCTTTCAGTTATTTTAAAAGATTAAAATTGTGCTTGATCACTTTCAGTATTGAGATACTCTCCACTGTCAGATACTCTTCATCCTTTACATGACTGGTTCTACCTGTTAATAATAAAACTGTAATTCCACTTACTGAGTTCTTATTATGGGCCCAGAGTTGTACAGGTCTTTTCTATTTTAGTGTAGGATTTTTACTTTGCAGTAGCTCTGTGGGCTTGCCTATATGACAGATGAGAAAACTGAGATCCCAAGAGGTTGGGTCCTTTGCTCAAGGATGCCTAGTAAGGAAGGGGCAGGACTGGGAATATAACTCTCCTCTGTCAGATCCCCAAACCAGGCTGTTGCAAACTCTATGTTCAGTCCAAATCTGCCTCCTTATAACTTGTACATGGTATTCCTGTGTCTGGCTACTTAATCTACATGGAATGATTCTAATTTCTTCCCCATACAATACCTATTGAAAAATTTGAAATTGGCTCATAGGATAGCCCTACTCCTAAAGGTATCTCTTTGTAATTCCATAATTCTTAGTCTATTTGGACTGCTATCACAAAAATGTTATACACTAAGTAGCTTAAAAAGCAAGCATTTATTTCTCAGAATTCTGCATATCTGAGTCTAAGTATGTGTTTCTCATATATGACATTCCAGTCAAAATCTGCGGGTGGTGGCAGATTCGGGATCTGGGGAAGGCTCATTTTCTGGTTCTTAAACAGACATCTTCTAACTGCCTCTTCACATGTCAGAAAGGGCAAGGACGTTCTCTGGAATCTTTTATAAGAGCACCGATCCTGTTCATGAGGGCTCTATACTCATGACCTAATCACTCTTCAAAGGCCCCCACCTCCTAATACCATAACGTTGGGGGTTAAGGTTTCAACATATGATTTGGTGAGTACTCAGATACTTGGTCCATGACAGTTACTAATTATTTCATTTCCAATATAGCTTTATATAATCCATTATGCTAGTTTCTTCTTTTGGACATACTTGTTTGTCAAGGATTCTTTAAAAAATTGGTGTCTGCAAATAAACACAATATCCCCAAAATTGCCTAACCGGTACAGATTGTTAGGGTCCAGGTTAGACTAAACTAATATTTCCCAATGATGTTCTGCCCAACCCAAGTTCTTTCAGATGTTACTTGCTGCTTTACCAAAAAAAAAAAAAAAAAAAAAAAAAATGGGTTCAGTAGATTTCTCTGATAGTCATAATGCATACTAACATATTAAATCTTCATAAAACCTTTGCCACATGTCCTGTTGAAATGCAGATATGCCATATCTATGGCATTTTGGCATTTCTCTTATTAGTCTTTCAGCCCCTCCACAAAAAGGAAAATCTTGTTGCTTTCAGTGTGACTTGCACTTGGCTAAATGCTGGTTTCAGCAATCCCAACTTCCTTTCTACAATTACAAATAGACTATCTGTTTCATAATCCATAATGAATCTGGAATGCCCCTGGGGATTAAAACATCTAGCAGGCTCTTGGAATTACTAAATTTTATGAATCCTCTTTCCCCCTCTTTCTTAAAAATTGGGGCAACAATCTAGCAATCTATCATTTGCTGTGACTTCTCGAAGGTTACTGACAATAACATCATTATTGCTCTTATAAATTATTTCAGTACATTGGGATGTGATTCTTCTAGGCTTTGAAAGATTGTCGTAGTTCGAGTTCTTAGGTGTTTTTGTACCTCTTTGGGGCTTCTGTCCTCTATCACCTACCATATATTATGCTGTTACTGTGTCAAAGTGCCTTTCACACATTATCTCATAATACTCTTAATCCTCTGGAATGGAACGATTGCTATCATCAAGCAAGACTCAAAACAAATAAGTTGTATGAAATCATGTAATGCATGAGAAAAGAATCTGGATTCAAATTCATTTTGTTTAACTCCATAGACCATTTCTTAAAAAATTATATCACACTATTTCTTACCACTCTGTACCTTTTCAACTTGATTATTTTCCATGTTCGAGAACTCTGGAACAATGACAACAAAAAGATAGAGTAACTCTGTATTCTTCCTGTCATCAAGTAATATAATATTATCCACACTAGGTCAAAAAGCAAACGGTATCCCTTATTTACTTTTTTTAAAATTATTTTTTAAAATTTTTTATTTGAGTATAGTTGACATGCAATGTTACATTAGTTTTAGGTGTACAGCATAGTGATTTGACAAGTTTATACATTATGCTGTGTTCACCACAAGTGTAGCTGCCATCTGTCCTGATATATCACTACTAATGGAGGATAGTGGCAAGTAAGGCAGGCAGGGGCAAAGGACCCCCATCCTAAGAGGAAACTACCTTTAAAAGGAAAAGGAACCCGTCCTGTCACTCTATATCATCCTGGAAGGATACTTCCATCCTTTCCCACATGAACAACTACCTGATAGGTAGATAAGCAGTGGACAAAAACTGAATTGGGTGACAGGTACAGGGAGGCTTAATCAGATTAAAACAGCCTGCCAACATTCTCCTAAAAACCCCTAGACTTAGAAGCCCTAAGGGGAACCACCTCAGGCCCCCTCCCTCTTCAGGAGCTTTGTACTATCTCTCAGTAAACTTTGCTGCCCACCATTCTTCTCCTGGTCTACCTCTTCATTCTTCAAAACCACCTGACCAAGAACCACAGGCATTGAAGGAAAAGAAATCCTGAAACACTGTTACAATATCATTGACTATATTCCTTATGGTGTGCATTTTATTCCTGTGATTTATTCTTGCCAAACTGGAAGCATGTATCTTCCCCTTCCCTTCACCTATTTTTTGAAACTCCACACCCCTCCCTTCTGGAAACCATCAGTTAGTTCTCTGTATTTATAGGTATGATTCTGTTTTTTGTTTATTTCCCTTTATTCGTATGGCTTTGTATGTGCTATACCAAAAAACAAACAAGTAAATAAAAGAGGAAGAAACAGTAGCAAAATGCCAATGGTGTGAAAATGTTGGGGTTTGGGAACAAACAGTCAAGAAAGAATTCCTGAGTCATCTTTGGTGCAAAAAGTGTGGTTTTATTAAAGAATGGGGACAGGACCCATGGGCAGAAAGAGATGCCCTGAGGTCGGGAGGAGTGGCTGATTATATACTTTCAAGTTGGGAGGCAGTTAGGGATAGCACAGTCTCTAAGGAATTTGAAAACAAGGTTTCTAGGATCTTGAGGGGCTAGCTATCGTTAGGATAAGGTCATTTACTACTGTCTTGTAAAACCTTACAGTCCTGAGACCCTTCAGAGGTATATCAGTGGGTCGTATATTTGGGGCATGATTACAAACATTTATCTTTGGGGGATAGAGAGGAAGGAAGTTTCCAAAGCGATTTTTAATAGGATTCTAGAGGCTGGGCTAGTGTCAAGCTGAAGTTGCCTTTTTGCTTTTAGCTAAGTATTACCATCGAAGTAGCTAAGCTCCTTGAGGAAGATTACTTGAGATAACTCAAGTACTTGTCAATGGACTGCAAAGGAAATTATTTTTTTTCCTTTGTTCTCCACATCATTCTCCCCTGAATAATTTTGACCCTTAAATCTTCAAGGTTGTTGAGAGTGGAAGGTCTCATCTTCTAGAACTTCTTCCTGCTGAATAGGGGCATAGAGATGTCCCTGTCTATGGGTCAACATTGATCAGTCAGGGACTTATATGTATAGGAGTTATGAAAGACAGAGGCAGCTGAATCCAAGGGAGACCACATATAAAAAATTTCCCTCAGTACAAAGGATCACCTGTTGGGTTGAAGATGTGGCAGTGATGGAGTCTGGGCACCAGACGGAGAAAGAGGGGAGAAAACAGCAAAACATTATTAGAGTAACAAAAAGAAAAAGAAACACAGATCAGAGTCAGTTGACAAAAAACCTCTTCCAATCTAGGAGTTTAAACAATCATTAAAGGAAAAAGAGAGACTTTTTAAAGCACCTACCCACTTTTGGGTGGGTATTCATAGAACCCTGGCACATGTTGGGGTCATCTGAGGTATATACACAACACTCTAGTTTAATAAAGCATAGGTTCCTCCTTGAGCTGCAGTCAGGATATCAGGGACCATTTGGTTTTAGAGGGTCACCTTCTGAATTTGTGCATGATTACATGTCTAGCTTAGTTCAAGGTAGTCACTGTATGCCTGGCTAAGGCCTCTATTTGCAATTTTATATCATAAGAGGCAGCTCCTGGGACAAATACGGCTAAGAGATAAAACCACCAAGATGTCCTCTTCATTTGATGTTTAGCTTTAGCAATATCCTAATTATGAGGATTCACTGGCAAGTGAGAGAACACTTGTCTGAGTATATGGGTATCCCCAAGTGTAACACCCAATACAATCATAAAGAAAGAGGGTTGTCCATTATTTACACAAGTCTATAGTTAATCTTATGGAGCAGTTGCACTTTGGATTTTAAGGAGTGATTTTGTTATTCAAGCCACACAGAATTGGTCAAGGTGCTACTTGAGTTACACAATTGTTGGGGAGGAAATTCATCCCATTTTTCCAGTTGTTCAAATAGTCATATTCTCATGGGATCCTGTTACTATCCCCACAAAATAACAAACATGAAAACTGTCTATACATGAGCTATCATGGCAATTTCTCTGAAATTTACCTCAAGTTGTCTAGCTTAGGCAAACAACAAATACTCAAAGTTAATCAGAACTAGAATTTAACATCCTTAAAATGCATTGCTGAAACATAATTTTTCTCTCTAGAATCACCCTTGTTTCCAGAGATAGCCAAATTGAAACAAATCCACTTGTAAAACAAGCCCAATTTTTAACATAGTTGGCCTAATTAGTTACATGAGCTCAGCAAGAATTGTAATTGGCCATATAGATCTTTCAAAATTTGCTTTGCTGGAACTCTTCATAAGGAATCTAGATTGAACTTTTAGTAGTGTCTTTAGACCAGAAACCAAGCTAAATATTTGCCATGAGACATGACTGCAATACCTGTAGATTTGGGTGAATTCATCATCTCAAGGTTCCCAAAGCATCCTGACACTCCTGCACCTGCCAGGAAGTGACATCTTTCTTTACTTGGTAAAGCTGCTGGGAACTCGGTAAGCAAAGTATCAGGCCAAGATTTCTGAAGGTCTTTGTGGCTTTGTGTTTCACAACGCAACCTCAATTCCTTAAAGCTGTCTGTTCATATCTGAGTCTATGTCTGTGTTTCTCATATATGACATTCCAGTCAAACTTCGGTAAAATAACCAATGTCTCCAATGGTGTCCTATTACAAGGAGAACAGATTCTTTTTTTTTTAAATTTTTTATTTTAATAAACATATAATGTATTTTTATCCCCAGGGGTACAGGTCTGTGAATCGCCAGGTTTACACATTTCACAGCACTCATCATAGCACATACCCTCCCCAATGTCCATTTCCCCACCACCCTCTCCCCTCCCCCCTCCCCCCAGCAACCCTCAGTCTGTTTCTTGAGATTGAGTCTTTTATGGTTTGTCTCCCTCCCAATCCCATCTTTTCATTTTTTCTTTTCCTACCTCCCCCCAACCCCCCCTGCCTTGCATCTCCACTTCCTCATATCAAAGAGATCATATGATAGTTGTCTTTCTCCGATTGACTTATTTCGCTAAGCATGATACCCTCTAGTTCCATCCACGTCGTCGCAAATGGCAAGATTTCATGTCTTTTGATGACTGCATAGTATTCCATTGTGTATATATACCACATCTTCTTTATCCATTCATCTGTTGATGGACATCTAGGCTCTTTCCACAGTTTGGCTATTGTGGACATTGCTGCTATAAACATTTGGGTGCACGTGCCCCTTCGGAGCACCACGTTTGTATCTTTAGGATATATACCCAGTAGTGCAATTGCTGGGTCGTAGGGTAGCTCTATTTTCAGTTTTTTGAGGAACCTCCACACAAGGAGAACAGATTCTTATTGAACTTAATGCAAACAACTATGATTGCCATGAAAGAAAGAATACTTACAGAGACTTTTTGAACTTCAGAGGACTCAGGTAGAGAGAAATGTTTAACACTTTAATTCATTCAAGGAATATTTTATCACATTTCTGTAAGTCATAGATATCTTAAGAGAAAGTTTCTTTAATCTGGAAAAACAAACATTAGAGAACCAGCAGTGTTTCAAACAAGAGTCACAAAACTATAATCCTCTTCTTTGGTTCATTTAGTCCCATGTTACTAATTCTTATTCAGTTTGAATGTAGCTTTTTATTTAGTTCTGAAATTCTTACCCATTTCTTCGAGTTTTACGATCTCAAAGATGCCAAATACCTGTATTTGTCCTAAAGTCCTTTTAATGAATCTTCTTAAAGATGAAACACATTTCACAAGAGCATCAGAACAGTCATAAATAACAAAAACTCAGAAATGGACACTGTTAATGATCTGATATAGAGTTCATTATGATGTAGCTGACAAGAAAATTCAGTTATTTCTGTGACACATAACACTTCAATAATCAGAATATTGACTGATGATCTTATACCAGAAAGTGACTTACCAAACAAGCAAGCTTAATTAGTCAAAGACTTTGTTTATAATTTAAATCTTGGGGGAAGTTTGTTAAAACCTTAGAAAATTTTAAAGCAATTCATAAGGAGGGGTTACAGATCATTTAAAACCTGATAAAAATAAAACAGAGAAACTGGTTTTTCTGGATGGACAAAGAAAACAGAAAGCTTTGTTTCTGTTTTCTTCTCAGAGCAGACCGACAATCCAAGAAAACTTTTTTTTTTTTTTTTTTTAATTTGACAGAGAGAGAGAGATCATAAGCAGGCAGAGAGGCAGGCAGAGAGAGAGGGGGAAGCAGGGTCCCCACTGAGCAGAGAGCCCGACGTGGGACTCGATCCCAGGACCCTGAGATCATGACCTGAGCCAAAGGCAGAGGCTTAACCCACTGAGCCACCCAGGCACCCAAAACTTTGTCTTTTTAACAGAGAGAAAGCAGAATTCCAGTTTTATACCAGTGTATTTTAAAAACCCATTCATTTTAATCTTAGTCCATCCTGGCCACACAAAAAAATATATTTCCAAAGATTTCCCTTCACAAACCTTCTACAACTTTCTTTTGCATTCAGATTTTGTCCCAAGCCATTTCTCTCCAAATAACCAATCTCATTTTAGGACAAAATGACTATTTACCTTCAAAAAATGTGTTCCTATTTCTCATATATCTCCTATCTTCCTACATGCTGAGTTGCTTTCCTTATTTCCATCAGTCTTAACTCTTAGAAACCTTAGTCTCCAGTGAAAACTAAGTAGTAACCAATTGTGTATTATTAGTCCAGAATTCTTTAGATGGTAAATTTATGAATCAATTAAGCACAAATCATCTTCCAACAGGCCCAATTATCTTTAGTTTCTTTGCAATCAGAAGTCAAAAGCACATCCTACTTGGAAAAGACCTAAAATGTCCAATGAATTCAATCCCAATTTATCATCCAATGAAAACTTTAAGCCTTCTGGCTACCAAAGACTTTGAAACCTTCTTAGCCATTACTCACAAAGAATTTGAGACAGAGAAAATTAACCATCATTTTAAGTCATCTTTTTGCTAACAAATTGCAACAAACATAATATGAGCTTATTTGACCTTCAGTAAACCTTGGTAGAACAAAAGTTTCATATTTAATGCTGATGACTTCAAAGACATGTCTATCTTAATTAAACCAGCAAGCTTAAATTAGTTTAAATATTGAATTATGTTCTACCTGGGTCCACTTGAAAGCCCATCAATTTGTTCCCCATTGTTAATTTTTACCTGGGGCACCGGTGGGGATATCTGAAGTGGGCAGTGTAAGTCCAAGGGGGTGCTCTTTGCTCCTTTATAGCAGGGTTAGAAGGAGGAGGTGCCAATGGCACCAGAAGCACTCAGACTGGTGTAGGAACCAATTATACAAGCCACACCAAACGTGGTGCAGAAATAGGAAAAGTGGAAGGAGGAGGGAGAAGAGGGGAAGTGCTGCCCAAAGACAAAGAAAGAGGACTCCTTGTTCTGGTCAGCTCAGACAGGCCAAGCTTTTTTCCAGTAAAGTGGAAATATACAGTCCATGTTTGGCCAGAGAAGACGGAATGTCTCTGAAATAAAAAGGAGTTGTGGCGGTTGCTTGAGAATATTCCTTAAAGTCCTCAGCCTGAGGGCCAGTTGGCTCCAATTATCATAAACATTAACCCAGGAAATGAATGAGGAAGAATCCCCCACATCTATTAGGAGAAGAAACGGTGGAAAAGGGAACATCCCTGTCCCCCTTCATTAGGGATGGCCTGTGTTTCCTCCAGCAACATGAGTTCAGTCAGGAGGAGGCCTATTTAGACAATATATCAAGATGGAGTTTACTGGCCTGGTTAGTGAGCAAACACATTCCACATGAGGCCCTTAGGTCTGGATTCTGATTTAGAACCATGAAGGCCTGGACCCAGTATATCTGTGTCCATTTGCCCTGTTTCCTACAGATGAGATCTAACTAATAGATCATACTGAGGCCGTCCAGTGTTAGAGAAGATTAGTCCTTTCTTAAATTTTGCAATCTGAATTATTTCCAGTGGATTAAAAGGCATTCCAAGGGAGGGTCTTTGGGAACTAAAGAAGGCCTTGCCTTGCTGTGCTGTTGCCCTGCCTCGTGGTGCTCTGAAGACTGTGCTGTGAAGAACTTGTCATTTTTAACCCATGGAAAATACTAGAAAAGTTTTACAATTGGAATTTGCCCAATTTTGTAATTTAAGTAGTTAATAGGAGACATTGATGGAAAATGGTAGAGATTGAAATCCATCATGGTCTAAGTAACATTTTAACACAAGTAGTCTTTACAACCAACTTCCCTAGGAAATGGGTCCTGGTTGAGATTTAGTCAGTTGAATGTTGTTTTTTACTGGCTCTGAGTGGAGGTCTTGTGGTCAGAAGTGGCTGGACCAGAGATGTGGAGGGGATTGCATTAGACCAATGAGGAGGAGCCCTCACACAGGAGTCTTAAGGTTGACAGCTGTCCTGGTGACTTAGGTGGCTGTTCCATGCCCAAGACAGACAACTTTGTATAATGACAAGAATAAAGAGAGGGCATCAAGCTTCTGGGTCTTGTAACCATTCTGACCAGGGTATTAAATTCCAGCTAGGAGAGGTAGGCTTTCTCCTTCTCATGGAGTAGACATGGGCCAGAGGATTGCAGCCTGAGAAACTGACATGAAAGTGTACCAGTAAGACAGTACTCTTGAAAAGCCCCTGGAATGAAAGTAAAGGAAGAGGAGAGAATGCAATCACCAAGTTTGTACCAAGACATGGAATCTAGATGAGAAGACTCCAGCTGGATGTTTGGATGCCAAAATTATCTGAAAATGTTGGGATTTGGGAGCAAGCAGTCAAGAAAGAATTCTTGAGACATTTTTGGTGCAAAAGTGTGGTTTTATTAAAGCACAGGGACAGGACCCACACTGGGGTTATGAGGAGTGGCTGATTATATACTTTCAAGTTGGGAGGGGTTGGGATAGCATAGTCTCTAAGGAATTTGCAAGCAAGGTTTTTCAGGAACTTGAGGGGCTAGCTGTTGTTAGGATAAGGTCGTTTACTGCTGTCTAGTAAAACCTTATATTCACAAGACCCTTCAGATGTATATCAGTGGACCATATGTTTGGGGGATGATTACAAACATATATCTTGTGGGGTAGAGATGAAGGAAGTATCCAAAGGGATTTTTTTTTTTTTTATTTGTTTTGTTTTAAGTAGGCTCCACATCCAGTGTGGAGCCCAGCCAGGGCTTGAACTCATGACCCTGAGATCAAGACCTGAGCTGAGATCAAGAGTAGAACACTCAACCAACTGAGCCACACAGCCACCCAGGCATCCCTCAAAGGGATTTTTTGTAGGGTCCTGGAAATTAGACCTTTTTGTTTAGCAAAATATTAACACCAAGGCTGCTAAGCTCCTTGAGGAAAGTCATTCTGCCTGTCTCAAGTTCTTACAGTGGGCTGCAAAACGGAAATTTAATTTCTTTTTTTCTTTTGCCTTTGTTCTCCACATCACTAAGAACCCATTTTACTGTACATGACATTCTTCATATATCTTTATTCACTCTGGTCTGCAGTCTTTTGAACATTGTGCTTATTAGCCTGGCTTCTTATCCTTAGTCATATGCACCATTGCGTAACATATATGTAGATGATAATGGCAATGTTGTTAAACTATCTTTTTTTTAATTTTATTTATTTACTTATTTTTATTTATTTCTTTTCAGCGTAACAGAATTCATTGTTTATACACCACGCCCAGTGCTCCATGCAATACATGCCATTAAACTATCTTAATCAAATATTTAGAAGAGTCCTATTTTATTTTCTCATGACAAACAAATAGGTATTTTATACAAACTGATTGGCTCATTTGATGTGCTGGTTTATTTGAAATTTAGCAGGCAGTTTTACCCAACTGTGATCTTGAAGGGAAGTTTGAAATTACAGTACATAAAAACTCAGTTAGATTGGTAATGTCAGGTAAATATGATAGATACTAGAATCTTAACAGGACATTTGGCTAAGTTTCTCGTAAGTGCAGAAATAAGCCAAGAAGGGAGAGACTTCGGTGCTATACAAGCTTAGCCTCTTATTAGGTAAATGATGTTAGGGAAATGATGTAACTGCTTTAAGCTGCCTGCTCCACCCCCTACCATCTCTACCATATATAAATATGGGGAAATAAGGTAGACTAGAAGATCTTTAAGGTTTCTTGAAGTTCTAATAAGTCTTCATCTTTTAAAAAAAGATAAATTACTGAGGGCTTGTGAAACTAAAAATAGGTGTATTCATAACTAGCTAAGCCACTATATTCAAGGACTATCAATAAATCATAAATGGTAACCTGAAGATAGTCTCTGCATAAACAGCCCCTTGGCTGTACATGAAATATTCCAGGCCACGTTTTGTCAGAGTAAGGTGCTTAAGCTCACACAACTGGTGATAATGCTATATGTCTTATTTTTAATGGCATAGTTGTTTCAATTACACTTTCTTAGCATGAAGTTTATAATGATTTTGTTTTGGGAGGCCTGGGTGGTTCTGCCAGTTAAGCATCTGCCTTCAGCTCAGGTCATGATCCCAGGGTCTTGGAATCAAGTCCTGCATCAGGCTCCTTGCTCAGCATGAAACCTGCTTCTCCTTCTGCCTGTGGCAACCCCTGCTTGTTCTCTCTCTCTCTTTCTCTCTCTGATAAATAAATTAAAATCTATAATAATTCATTTTAATTAACTTAGAACAGAAAAAAATGAAAAAAGGTCCAAAAAACTCAGGAAAAGAGGAGACAAACCAAATGAAATAATGCAGAAGAAATATTGGAGACTGATTAGTTGAGATGTAAAGAGGATGGGTGAGTAGACAAAGAATGTTAAGAACTATAGAAGAACAACAATGGTATTCTAGAGATTACAACTTGTAAGAATTGTTTATAGGAAGAATGAGTAATGAGACAAGACAATGAAGAAAAAGAGAGTTCCTATTTAATAATCCAAATATTTAAAAATTCACCTGGAAAGGTCTAGATCTCCTTCCAAAGATAGAAGTTGGTAAATATTTGAAACCTTATATATTATTAGGAACTGAGCAGTTATGAGAACAAAAACAAACATAAAAGAATACAATTCATCAAACAAGCTTTGCCTGAATCCATAATACAGATCATCTCAATTACTGTCTCGGTGACTCTGAGAGGAGGTCTAATGTTGAATTAGGGATCTGTGAAGGCAAAGGATTCATGTAAGAGAATTTTTTATAAAGGGAGTGGTAATGGTAAGCAGACTACTCTGGCATTTGGTACAGACCCATGTGCTCGAGTATATGCTGGTTTAGAATATTCTTCCATCTGGGAAGCGTTGCTTTTGCATGATCCAGAGACTAAAAAGATACGCATGTCCATAAGTCCTAAATGTTACATTAAAAAAATCAAAGTGTAATTTACATATAATAAAGCATAGAAATCTCAAGTGTACAACTTGAGGAAGCTTTGTATATGTAAACATCCTAGAAGACTGACTCATATCTTCAGTCAATAGTACTCCCTCCCCAACTCATATAACTACCATTCTGATTTTTATCCCCATAGATTAGTTTTTCCTGTTATTAAACTTCATATATAAGGGCTATTCAGAATGTATTCTTTTATGTCTGGATCTTTTCTCCTCATAACCTTTTTTGAAATTTGCCCATAACTTTTTTGGAGGGAAGGGACTTCAGCAGTTAATTCTTTTTTTTTTTAATTGCTGGATATTATTATAATATATAAATTTTTTTAAAGATATATTTATTATTTATTTATTTATTTTAGAGAGAGAATGAATGCACGTGTTTGTGTGCATGGAATGAGGGGAGGGGCAGAGGGAGAGAATCTCAAGCAGACTCCCCACTGAGCATGGAGCCCCACTTGGGGCTCCATCCCACAGCCCATGAGATCATGACCTGAGCCAAAGCCAAGAGTCGGATGCTCAACTGACTGAGACCCCCAGGTACCCCTAATGGATATTGTTTAATTGCGTATTCTCTTAATGGAAATCTGGGCTGTTCCTGTTTGGGGCTATTATAACTAAACCTGATGGAAACACTCATACATGCCTTTTGATGCATTTATTTTTGTTACCGTGAGTGAAATTATGTCACAGAATAAGCAACTATTTAGCTTTAGAAGATATTGCTAAAAAGATTTGCAAATGTTCATAATCATCAGCAAAATATAAAGATATTAGTTGTTCTACATTCTCATCAGTTCTTGGTATTGTCAGTCACTTTTGTTTTATGCCTTCTGGGGGTATATGGCAGTATTTCTTTGTAGTTTTAATTTTCATTTTCCTTGATTAATAGCTTTTAGTGTTGTTGTTGTTTTTTTTCAAATACTGTGGGCTGCAAAAAGTGTATAGTTTTTTATGAAAGATTTTATTTATTTATTTTTCAGAAAAAGAGGGAGAGCACAAGGTGGGGAGGAGCAGAGGAAGAAGCAGGCTCCATGCCAACAAAGAGCCTCGATCCCAGGATCCTGGGATCATGACCTGAGCTAAAGGAAGATGCTTTACTGGCTGAACCACCCAGGCATTCCAAATCAAAATCAGCATAAACTCCATGCTAATAAATTTCAATTGAAACAACTATGCCATTAAAAATAAGACATAGGGATGCCTGGGTGGCTCAGTCGTTAACCATCTGCCTTCAGCTTAGGTCATGATCTGGGGCTCCTGGGGTTGAGCCCTGTACCGGGCTCCCTGCTCCATGGTGGCAGCCTGCTTCTCCCTCTCCCACTCACCCTGCTTGTGTTCCTTCTCATGCTGTGTCTCTCTCTCTGTCATATAAATAAACAAAATCTTAAAAAAAAAAACGACATATAGTATTATTACCAGTTATAGTATGACATTGGGCAGGTTATTTATGTTCCTTAAGCCTCATTTTTCTATCTGTCAAATAGAAATAATAACATTCCTTTTATAATAGTTTTGTGAGGATTAAATGAAATAATGTGTATAAAATGTTCATCACAGTGTCTAGTACATAGTAATGTCTCTGGTGTGAGACAGATTTCTCTAACCTTCAGTTTCTTCATTTACAGGATGAGGACAATAATGTTCTATTAGCCAGGTTTCAGTCCAAATGGCAGAACCCATGTCAGGTAGCTCAGAGGAAATTTTTAATACCGGCAACCAGTTGGAAAGGTCTTGGAAAGGCCGAAAGGGCAAACAAAGATGGTGAGGCAACCCATCAGGAAGCTCCTACCACCCATGGGGCTGGCAGGATAGAGGAAGGACATGTGTTACCAAAGCTCTGGAGCCTGGCCTACTCAGTAAGAACTAGAACAGTGGAGAGGACAACACTACTCTTGGAGATGCTGCCTGAAACCAAAGGAAATGGACTGAAATACCTAACATCTTCCCTCTTCCCACCATCTCATCTTTACCAGTTTCCCCCTTTACTAAAGCTGAGTGAAAAACAGTTGGCAAAAAGCACGAGTGATGTAACTTTCAGGATTGAGCACCCTGTAAATACTGAACAGAGCAGGAGAAGGACCAGAAATGGATCTGACATCAATGACCAGCATAAGTGCTCACTATCTTAATTTGTTGTGAGATTTAAATATAAAAAGCATAAAGCAAAATACCTAGAACATAGCGAATGCTCAATGAGTGCCAGGAAATCACAGTAAAACAGTGAAGATAAAGATACTTTCACTGCATTATGTTATTATTATACCTATTATGATACTATATGCTATATATTATATGATATTATTACAGTTAATATGATAGCTGCAGTGTCAAAGGAAGGCTGGTATTCATGAAATCTTAAAGAGCTGGGATGATTAACTCTGATCATTAACACCCTCAGGTCATTGGAAAGATTGGCTTTTTTAATGAAAAGGGTATTTGCCTGAAAATTACCTCTTGGGAATCCAAAAGGGTTCATTAAACTCATGAGGAAGAACCCTCAGGGGCCCTTGGGACTCCCCTCTGAAAGTTTCAGAGTTGGCCAATGAGTAGGGTCAAGAAGTCCTTCTCTCCTCAGACAGAGGAAGTTACTAAGTCGTGCGTGACCTCCTGGTTCTTCTTGCAGCTCTACTCACTAGCTCCCTGTGTGACTTGGAACAAGTCCTTAGATCAGTGGGGGTTCTGTTTCTTCAAATGTGAAGAACTAGATCCCATCATCTCACTTCCAGTTCTAAGATTCTAAGACTATTTGAGTTTAAACCCATTATTTAGAGACATGGTTAGTATTTCTAGTTGGAAGCAGGATGTCACCTCTGAGATATTTGGCACTCTGTCTTCCTCATTCTCTGACTCTGTTATTCCTCCTTCCCTAAATTCAAAGCTATTTTCCATTGTTAAGCATAGATTATACCATTCTAGTGCACTATTTGGAAAACATAAGGAGATCATACTAATTACCCATATGCTTTCAGGCAGTACAAAATAACTAAGACCTGTTTATCAATATGGCTAATTAAAAACAAAAAACATGCATATCAATGTTCATTTTTATTATTTCCTGTATAGGCTTCTAAGAGTAATTGCAGATACCTATAGGACCTAAAGGGCTAGCTCCTTTCCCACAATGTTCTATAATCAGACATTATACATGGAGTGTCAGCCAGTTTAAGTAGCTAGAAGATGGCCTTCTATAAACACAATTGCTGTTACATTTCAGAGTTATCGATTGTGAACGCATTTTGCACAGTCAAGTGAAATCTGCAGCCAATAAATGCACAGTTAAAGAAGGAGGCATAAATGTACAGAAAGTGCATACAAAACCTCTCTACTTGGGTAGGCCAAATAAATGTTTCCATCGGCACAGTTCTAGCAGAAACAACACACGTTGGTCAAGGATGGTGAAGGTATGTGGAATTAACTTGTTAACTTTTGAAAATTTACTTTTGGGAATCCTGAATACACATGTGGGCTCCCTTGCCTCTGGAATGTCATGCCACCAAAAGAAAAAAAAAAAAAAAGGAGGAAAGAAAAAAGGCAGAATGATTTTTGTCTCCCACAAAGGCCTGCTCTATATTGTATAGTCTGCTTTTAGTTTGGATGCCAAAGGAAACACTGGTTGGAATTTCAAAGTTGGTTAAAACTTCACAGTATTTGGCTTTTCACTACTCAGATACACGGTTAAAAGCTCACCTCTTTTTCCTAATATTGCTGTTAGAATCATTTTTTGAAGGTTCGTTTTATCACCTTTTTATCTCCAGTCAGGATAAGCAATGAATGCATATTGGAATTTAATTTGTTTAGGGAATTCATTTTGTTTAATTTGGTTCTAAAATACTAACTGCAATCCAGTATCGAGACGAGATAGCTCAGACTCCTTAATAGCTATATCCAAAGAGATTTCCATAGCGAGAGTGGAGGGAGAAGAAGAGGTAGATATTGATGATATTCAAACAAATAATTTTAGAAAACTCATGGAGTGAGCCAAAATTATGTATAAAAACTCAAAGAGGAATTAGAATTCAAAGCAAGATCTCAGTGAATGCAGGGCTCTGCACACTGCTACTAGATGGCAGACAGAGGGAAGAATAAATGAGCTCCAGCTTTTGAGAAACTTAATTAAAAGTTATATCAAACCTGGGATTCTCCTGAAAGAATCTGTACTTACTTTAATAAAGGCTGTTTCTCCTTGAGAAGCAATTCTAATTTTATACCAGGGTTGCAGTTCGATGCTGAAAATGGCCTTTCTATGCGATCTTGTTCATTTTTGCAAACACAGTATATCCCCACCCCCAGGACCTTCCTCTGGCACCCAGGCAGGAGAGCATTTGCCAAAATAATGATAGGAATGCTTAGGAAACACTAGCTCTTCTTTAACTTTATCACTCTGAGCTAAAACACAACAAAAAGCCAGAGCAATGCTGACACAGGAAGGAAACCATGTTTACCAGCTGGTTTGGAAATTCGCATTTCCCAAGAGAGAACAGCTCAGTGGTTGGCAGAGGTTAAAGGTCAGGAGAGGAGTAGACTCGAAAGGAGCAGCAAGAGGGACTCCTTTCGGACTGATGGACTCTGTGTTCTGAGTGCGGTGGTGGTGGCAGCGAGTGTCCAAACTCCTGGAACTGTATGCCAAAAAGAGGGAACTTCGTGTAAACTGAAAAAGAAACAAGCAAACATTATCAACATTGACATTTTTAAAACGTGTGTCAGTTTGATTTTATGCTATATGTGTCCACCAGTAGACTTGGCCCCTAACCGGTACTTCTCTCCCTCCCTAACTACTATTTTAAATCACCCTTCCCTCCCACCTCTCCTGAGTTTCTCCTCTTTCCCAGGGTTTGCTTGGATTCCCTGATTCTTCTTCTTTTTCTTTTTTAAAAGACTTTTATTTATTTGACGGAGAGAGACACACCGAGAGAGGGAACACAAGCTTGGGGAGTGGGAGAGGGAGAAGCAGGCTTCCCGCTGAGCAAGGAGCCTGATGCCCTGGGACCATGACTTGAGCCAAAAGCAGCTGCTAAATGACTGAGTCACGCAGGCACATAAAAACCTTTGAGAACCAAGCCTTGAATAAGCGATGAAGGAAATAATTCAGACCTAGATAAGAGCAATCTGATAGTGGAGAAAATGTGCTGATGGAAAAGAATCACAGAAGGTTGCCAGGGGCAGGGGTTACTGGCGGGTTGGCATGACAGGGGTGTTTTGCAAACAAACAAAACAAAAGGTGGGGAATAGAGAGGAAATAAATAGAAGGATATCATAATATACTACCTTCTATTTGTAAAGTGCATTGTGGTTTATGATAATCTTAAACTAGTTTCTTTAATATTCCATCACCTTGCTAGTGAGGTAGGGGTCATTACCCCCATTTTATAGATGAGAAAACTGTGGCCCAGAACAGTGACATGCCCATGGTCACAGGCCCAGTACATGAAAAAGCTTGTTATTGAGCTAAGATTCCTTGTTCTACAACCAACTGCACATAGCCTGTGAGCCCAGAGCTACTGACAGCTGTGTCACACCCCGTGAGTTCTCTGAGGTCCTTGAGGTTGGCTGCCCAAAGTGTGTGCGCAGGAAGTGAATCAATGATCTCCACCTCGGGCTTGTCTATTAGGGATGGCATTCCAATTCTGGGTTAATGGGCTCATTCTGCTCTTTCAGTTTGATCTAGGAAAGCCACAGAAATAGGTAGCTCAGATGGGACAGCGTTCTTTAAGTCAAAGACCACCTCCAGAAAACAGGCAGCATCACACTGAAAATCTACACTCAGGAAATAATTTTCAAGATCTTATCTCCCATGTGCCGAAGGAGGGAAATTTGACCAATTCAAGGATGAACACGTAAGACACATTTTCTTTTATGAGGCAGGAGGCCGTTAACTAGAGATTAATATCTATGTGTTCTGTGCCTTGTTCCACAACTGGTTTGAGCGAGCTAACCAGGAAAGCATAAATTGCGTCCTATTAAACAGACATAGTTCAAGAAAGATGGGCCCCAGCACTTCCTGAGAAATTTCCTCAAGAGACTGGTTTTGCCAAATGTTGTATGTTTTGCTTTCTGTAGTGGATTCAGTATTTCTCAGTATGTTTCAAAGTATAAATAGCAAACCAGTTGAGCAAATGCCCATCTGGTTGTCTGATGTCCTCTTTTGAAGTAGAGAAAAAGAATTTGCCTTTGCCTTGAGGAAAAACAGGGACTATTGTTGGTGGCTGCATTCTAGATCAGATCTAGCCATACTAACTCCTCAAATGGCACCAGAGTCATTTCATTGGAGAGGTGGTCCTTGACTCCCGTAATCCAGTCCCCTTCCTGGCCTCCTCCAGCCTGTTATTCTCTGATATAACTTAGATCTTTGCCTTCAAAGCATCTGTGAAAATCTCCCTTGTTAGGCTGAAATGCCAAGGGGGCAAGGAAGTATGTGTTTGAGCCATGATTGGATCCCCAGTGCCTCTCACAGTTCCTGGCACCTGATAGAAGTTAAATTAATAGATGGACTGGACTGCTAGGGAATGCCCGTAACTATGTTTCCGAAAAGCCGTGCTACCTTCCCTTCATAAGTCAGAGAAAGACTTTTTTTCTCACCCTTTCATTCCTAATTTGGCTCTGTAGGAAGGATGCATCTCATGTCAGACAATTCTGGATACATGGAAGACCACCGGTTGGGGGGTGGTGGTGTATGTACCAATGGGAGATTATAAAAGCATCTTTCCACCTTAAGAACAGAGAGAAAAGGTTTTCTCTTGTGAAGCTGGGACAGGCTGAGAGGCAAAAAAAAGTAGGATGATTATTCCTGGGGTTTGCTGCATTTTGGCATGAGGAACTCAGTTTCCTAAGAAGTAAAATGTGCAAAATGTTGTGGAAAGAACACTGGGCTTGTTGTAATGAAATCCGAAAAACAGAGCTGGAACTACTTTAGAGACCATCACAGCCAGTGGTTTTCAACACTCACTGTGTATTAGAATCCCCAGGAGAGACTGATAGAAACGTAGGGATGCCCGGGCCCTATCTCTAGGGATTTGGATCCAGTTGGTCCCTGTGGTATTTTGTCATTTATTTTATCCTCAAAGCTCTCCAGGTGACTCGTCTGAGTGGCTAGGTTTGAGAATAACAAGTATGAACCAAAGCCGCAAAGCCTGTAAACCCAGGCCCTGTATTCAGGGCCCTCAAGTTGCCCTGGGGGTTGCACCTTCCCTGAGGTTCACCAGCTTCCCTCGAAGCTAGAGCAAGCCAGGGCTTCCATCAGACATACTCCTGGACTTCAAATGGGACTGGAGACCCCAGGATGCAAGAGTCACAGAGACTTTTTGCTGATAGTGGCCATGACACCAAGGATGACTTTTGGGGGGCAGCAGCAGAATCAAGTCCACGGCCAAATGTTTCCATAGTAGAAGTGGCACCCTCGTCACGTCAGTCCCAGGTGTCACCCCAGGCTTGGTTCTGGTGAGCACCTGGCAGCACTTTTCCAGGGGCCCCTGAGAGAGAAGCCACGCCTTCAAGAGGATTAAAGTAGACATAGGTCTTTTTTTTTTTTTTTTTTTTGCCTAGATCAACTAGATCCAGTTTCTTTGCTTGTCAAGAAAGACCTCAAATCCTGCAAATGATTTTTTTTTTCTTTCCCTGTATTTCTTGGAATCTTCTGGTTCTGCAGGTACCTCAGGAACTACACAAAGAAAACAGAATAAGGCAAGCTTGCAGTTTTCCGGGTTCTCTATCAACAGAGCAGCTCAGTTTAACACTTTCTTTTTTCTTTTTTTTTTTTTTTAAGATTTTATTTATTTATTTGACAGACAGAGATCACAAGTAGGCAGAGAGGCAGGCAGAGAGAAGGGGGGTGGGGGGGAAGCAGTCTCCCTGCTGAGCAGAGGCTCAATCCCAGGACCCTGAGATCATGACCTGAGCCAAAGGCAGAGGCTTTAACCCACTGAGCCACCCAGGCACGCCTCGGTTTAACATTTTCTTATGAAAAATGGTTTCGGGGCGGTGGGGAGAAAGCTTAGAAATTACATTTGGGTGGCAGAGAAGTTCACTAGTCAATCAAATTCCATTAATTTTGCTGGACTGTCCCTTGATACCAAGACAGAGTTTCTTCCAGACTTGTTAGAAGATTCTAGTAGTAAAGTGAGCAAAAGTGACTACCTGCCTCTTCTCCAACATTACAAGTTTGTCCAGTTTGTACTTGTAACCAGGGGTCTGGAAATCCAGTGTAAGTCATTATTTCTCCCACTTCTTGTTCTTATCACCATGAGCAAATATGTTATTTCCACTAAAATTGAATTCCTTTTTCTGTAAAATAGAACAACTAATACTTTTCTGTCAACCACACATGATACCTGTAAGGCTCAAATAATATAATAAATTTAAATGATATAATAAGTAAAATTATGTTATGCACTTATAAATCATTCTATGCATGCAAGATGAAATTCAGCATGAAATCTTAAATCAGTTGGTGAGTTTGTTTCCTGGATATGAATGAACTAAACTAGTTTATCTGACGGAAGAAAAAGCTACTTCTTGTCACAGGGGGATGTGTAGTCTTCTGCCACAGGTCTGTGGTTAAATTCTGAGGTGATACTGAAATCTTATATAATCTTTATACGTCAGCAGCTTGTAAGCTTTGAAAGACTTACTTGCTTTGGATATATTATTTGCAGAGAGATTTGACCATAATGAAAATGGTTGAAGGACAATATCCCTTATATTTTCATTTGTATAAATTTGTATATTTATAATTATATACCAATATCAGTTAAAGGACAAAATTTTTCAAGCATCTTCTAAGCACAGCACTGTCTGATTCCACAGTTCTATAAAGGTGAATGGGCATAGATTGTTAGAGTTCTGATTATTAGCCTGAAATGCTTAGATTCTGCTCAGTAGCTAAGAAACCATTGGGAGAATTTGCGAGCATTTATATGATAACAACAGTGTTTTATCTAGAAGTAAAAATTAATTGGATAACAGCAATTAAAAAATTAGGGTGAAATATAATTTAAAATTCCTAACTTGGGAAATTGAGAGAATGGCACTGACCGTAGGAAAGAAAGCTCTGGCTGGGTGTTTTAGATGAACCTTTAGAACATCTAAAAGTTCTTCAGAAATGGCCAGAATGAAAAAAGTAACAATGAATATTCTTGACTTGTATCCACTTTTAACAACCACTGCCACCTGGTGGCTTGTGACCCTGTTTCCATTGAAGGGAGAAATCCTGTTGATTCTTAATTTTTTTTTTAATTAAATTTTTTATTTATTTTCAGCGTAACAGTATTCATTGTTTTTTCACCACACCCAGTGCTCCATGCAATCTGTGCCCTCCCTAATACCCACCACCTGGTTCCCCCACCCTCCCACCCCGCCCCTTCAAAACCCTCAGGTTGTTTTTCAGAGTCCATAGTCTCTCATGGTTCACCTCCCCTTCCAATTTCCCTCCACTCCCTTCTCCTCTCCATCTACCCTTGTCCTCTATATTATTTGTTATGCTCCACCAATAAGTGAAACCATATGATACTTGACTTTCTCTGTTTGACTTATTTCACTCAGCATAATCTCTTCCAGTCCTGTCCATGTTGCTACAAAAGTTGGGTATTCGTCCTTTCTGATGGAGGTATAATACTCCATAGTGTATATGGACCACATCTTCCTTATCCATTCATCCGTTGAAGGGCATCTTGGTTCTTTCCACAGTTTGGCGACCGTGGCCATTGCTGCTATAAACATTGGGGTACAGATGGCCCTTCTTTTCACTACATCTGTATCTTTGGGGTAAATACCCAGCAGTGCAATTGCAGGGTCATAGGGAAGCTCTATTTTTAATTTCCTGAGGAATCTCCACACTGTTCTCCAAAGTGGCTGCACCAGTTTGCATTCCCACCAACAGTGTAAGAGGGTTCCCCTTTCTCCACATCCTCTCCAACACACGTTGTTTCCTGTCTTGCTAATTTTGGCCATTCTAACTGGTGTAAGGTGGTATCTCAATGTGGTTTTGATTTGAATCTCCCTGATGGCTAGTGATGATGAACATTTTTTCATGTGTCTGGTAGCCATTTGTATGTCTTCATTGGAGAAGTGTCTGTTCATATCTTCTGCCCATTTTTTAATATGATTATCTGTTTTGTGTGTGTTGAGTTTGAGGAGTTCTTTATAGATCCTGGATATCAACCTTTTATCTGTACTGTCATTTGCAAATATCTTCTCCCATTCCGTGGGTTGCCTCTTTGTTTTGATGACTGTTTCTTTTGCTATGCAGAAGCTTTTGATCTTGGAATCAGAAGAGACCCCGAATTGCTAAGGAAATGTTGAAAAACAAAAATAAAACTGGTGGCATCACGTTACCTGGTTTCAAGCTTTACTACAAAGCTGTGATCACCAAGACAGCATGGTACTGGCATAAAAACAGACACATGGACCAGTGGAACAGAGTAGAGAGCCCAGATATGGACCCTCAACTCTATGGTCAAATAATCTTTGACAAAACAGGAAAAAATATTCAGTGGAAAAAAGACAGTCTCTTCAATAAATGGTGCTGGGAAAACTGGACAGCTATATGTAGAAGAATGAAACTTGACCATTCTCTTACACCGTACACAAAGATAAACTCGAAATGGATAAAAGACCTCAACGTGAGACAGGAATCCATCAGAATCCTCGAGGAGAACATAGGGAGTAACCTCTTTGATATCAGCCACAGCAACTTCTTTCAAGATATGTCTCCAAAGGCAAAGGAAACAAAGGCAAAGATGAACTTTTGGGACTTCATCCTGTTGATTCTTGATGCGGCGGACCTAAGCAGGGCTGAAGCAGGCTAGAAAGACCACTGACCAGAGATCTAAGTTTTCAGAGCACAGGGGTTAGGGGCTGTGTACCCTCATGTAATATTGTAACATGTCTAGGTAAAGATCATCTAGCTATAAACCCATACTTTAATGATTTCTTAAGAATCTCACAGTCAAAGCTGAAATCCAGCCAGACTCTGAAAGCAGTAGATGCGGATAAAAACTGCAGTTCCCATCACGTTATGTTTAAATTACTCCTTTCTATTTCCTTTTGATTGAGTCAGCCTCATATCTTTCCTGAATTACTGAGTGATGGGAGATCTAGGAACCAAGGCAGTTAAGGAAAGAGGAAGTAACAGGTCAGCAGACAGAGTCACACTGAGAAAGATGATGAAAATGGGCAGCTCAAAACATTTCAAGGAGTAAGTAAGCAATTGTATTTTTCTGAAGCAACATCACGGTATGAGCCCATAGCTGCTTCAGATCTGGATTCTGAGAGCGAGCAAATACTTTTTCTCAGGGCCAGAAGTGCATCACTCACAACTTTGCATTTCCCAAGAACAGCAGACCATTTTAAGATTTCCTGATGCCTACCTTAATGCCTCTTGCTACTTGGAAATTCCACCATCCCATCTTTCAGAAACTCCTTGTTCCAGGGTTCCTCATGCTGAGAAGTCTTCTAAAGCTCTTCCCCAAGAGTGACAACACTTCTCTGCTCCATGCATTCTGCTCATTGCGTTCCGTGTTCATCTTACTATGTTCTCACCAACACCTCGTTATACTCCATTCAAGCACTGTGTATCATATCTGTTTAAATGCAAATGTTATCACCATACTTTGGCCTTTTTCGGATCAGATACTTTGTCTTTCAATTCTGTATTCCAGATATCCTTTTGGTTGACAGCTGCTAGAACACATGATGCCCCTTTCTCACATCCTAGGAGGATAACTCTGGGAGAAACTGAATAAGAATATGATTGACCTAGACACCAGTTTCCCTGAGGGTTAGGGAATGAAGACAGAGTTTATATAAACATCTGCATGTTTGTCACAGCCCTGGTTCTGAGCTTCTAAAGAGGATTTTAGGGTCTAACTCAGGGTGCAGAGCTAGAATTTGCCAACAGGAGAGTTTTATCACAGAGGGTGATCAAAAGTTTGGCTTTTTCATTGAGACTCCCTTTACTGACAATATGTAGACATAGTTTCTAGGGCTCTTCCATTTCTCTAGAGAGGACTTCACTGTTGCCAAGGGGTATAGTTCCTGATTGTTATGGAATGTTCTGGAAATAAGGCAAGAGAGGATATCCAGAACATGTAAAAACAGTGGAAGAAGGAGGCGGACGAGGTAGAACCAGAGAAATGACATCATGAGAAAGATTTGATTGAAGGGGGCCATGAGTCAAAGAATATGGGTAGCTTCTAGAAGCTAGAAAAGGCAAGAACATGGATTATACCTAGAAGGACAACCCTGCCAACACTTTGATTTTATCCTGGCGAGATGCATTTTGTATTTCTGGCCTCTGGAACTACAAGATAGTAAATCCATGTTGTTTTAAGCCACTAAGTGTGTAGTAATGTGTTATAACAGTAATCAAAAACTAAAAAAAAAAAAAAAAAAAGGACATGATTACGTTCATTATTATTCCTTTGCTTGGTCTTGCTTACTTAGGTCTTACTTAGGTCTTGCTGTCCTTGTCCCTAATCCCTGATTCCCTGGAGTCTACCCTTCCCACAGGATATGTTCTCTGCTTTGCTAGAACACCCAGTCACCTCTACTCACTGCACATGGACCAGTCCTGACTCCTTACTGGCTTTGGGTCCCAGGACTGGCTGTCCTCCTTCACATTCACTGTTAGCCCCTGGATAAAGGCATTGACAGGGACACCAAAATTCCAAAGAATCTTTGACATCATCACATGGATGAAGAGGGTTGCACACTGTGCCTTCTTTCCCCCTCAGGTTTCAAACATAGTTATGTGACTGTTTTCAGCACTTGGATGATCATAGTTATCTTGATTAAACTCTCCATGCATGGTTTTTAAACAAAAATTCTTTCAATTACCCAGCTCACTCGGACTGATTTCTTGATTTCAGCCAGACAAACTATCCTGCTGGGGTCCAGTTCTTGCCAATCCACAAATAATTATTAAGTAAGGGCCTTTCTCTTAGAGTTGCAAAGTATTGTGGACTGCTGAAAATACGGATCCTTAGCCAGAGATCTAAGGGGGGAAAGAGTGAGAGAGTCTATCAAGAACATAAATAATGACTGAGAGACCCCAAAAAGGACTGCTGAGGGCAGAGGGCTGTGAGTAATGAGGGAGACACAGGAGTGACAGGGGAGTCTCTACAGAGGCACGACTCTGCAAGAGAGGTCAAGTTCATTTGAGTTCAGAGTGTAAGTCATATGAGAAAGTGCCTGGCTTCATAGCAGTTTGCCCCGATTACCCATTTGCCTCTGACCTAAGACTAAAATCTAATTATACTCAGCATGAGAGGAGGCCTGGTGGGAGTTTCATATCCACAGCCTCTCTCTGATCTCTCTCACAGAGCACTAAGAGGTGGTCTGTGAATGTAAACAAAACTTGCACCCAGGATTTTGCATCAGGCAGGCAAAAACCTCATTTTAGGAGATAGCCGAACTGTCAGGGATAAGGAACAGATTCTCCTGTCTCCTATGATGCTCCAAGGTTGTTTTTATTAAAATGGAAATTTCCAAGGCTTTACGCAGAGCTAACACGTGAATGTTAGCTGCCTCACCAGCAGCCGAGCTATAATTGTCTTCTCTTGTTCCTGAACTCAGCACTTGGCTGTTCATTAATTAACAGTGTACCCCATGAGCATAGCATCTCCAGAATGTGGGCTCCTAAATGATTCCTCATAAACACAGTATCAGCTACATTAGCATTGCTGCTTCTTGCTGTTATAGACTTCTAATTATAATTTTCCTCATTTTTTATTTGGCACATCTATATCGAACTTCTAGTGCAATAAGCCACTGTGTGAGCTGCTGTGGAGGACGCAGAGTTGAAGTGGGATGGGGTCAGTGCCTCAAGGTACTGAGAGCTGGCGGCTGGGCGACCCCCAGAGGAGACATAGAACATATGACCACCACCTGGGCGTTAAGAATACAAACCCCCAGGTAGTTTCCTCTAACCTAAGCCTTCTGTTTTTACTATCAACATTTTTTTTTTCCCTAAATAATTTCAGGTGCAAAATAGTAGATTCAAGAAATGTTTGGGCAATGCAATTAGACTGTATTAGACACTCTGTTTGGTGACTAACTCTCATAATAACCTTATGAGGAAAATTATATACTTTCCTGTTATTTGTAACCTGCATCTCGCAAGTTTTCATGAGACTTACAAGTGAGGTTGAAAAATTGACCATAACTTATGTTTCCCTTACTTTTGCCTATACTCACCAATGAAGGACTTCCAGGAACTTGTGTATTTCCCATCAAATAAACTATCACTCCAGCAAAATGGACTCAATGCTGTCCACTCCTGGTGGGCCCACACCTTGGTCTCTGCTGCAGTTGGGATCTCTGTTCTGGGAAGATGAGAACATGTGGGCTGCATATGTCAGGGGGTTACTCAAGGGCACATGCTTGTAAGAGAGGGACTCAGGTCACACTGCACTTCTGACTCCAAGTGCAGTAGCTTCTGTGTAAGAGCCAGCCCATCCCTTGTCTAAATACAAAAATCATCACACAGTCCTCATGTGTATTAGTATGTACTTCCACAGTTACACAGGCTAGCAGAGAAGGGCAGGACTGTGTGGATAAGGGCTGAAAGAGGCCTCATGAGACCAAAAGGTGGCAGTCCCTGAGGACAGCAAACACAGGGACTCAGTGTGTAGGCCCAAGGAGGGGACAGTGCCAAGCTCAGGCCTCTCTATGTGTCTGGGATGAGCATAACTTAGATGATACCATATACTTAAAATCTAGTACATAGACCACAAACTTCATCACAAAGCAGAAATCCATGACAGTATTAACCCATTGCCCATTCTATGTCAAGTTTATACGCCATTGTTTGGTCACTTTTATGTATGTCTGCAATCTTCACAACATACCCTTAAGGTCATTTGGGGCAGAGAATGTCTCTTGCTTCTCATACTCCCTTACTACCTTGCTCATGATGCATGCTTAATAGACTTTGCTGCTTTAAATTCCAAAGAGAATGGAAATCCAGTAATTATTAATCCAGTAATTATTATCCTTGAATAGGGCCAGTGCCCTTCCTTAGGGTATAAATCCCACTTACCTCACTGCAAGGAACAGCTCTGCAGTCAGCGATATGATTTCAGACTTCCCTCTACCTCTTTAAAGATCAGCGCCTGCCTTTTATTTTTCTCTTTTGGAAGATTAAGGAAGTCAGGCCCTCAGCTTCTTGGAGAAAGTGGTCATCTACTGCCCTGAAATGTCTCTTCTTGGAAGGCCATGACCTCAGCAAAGGGAGCACTCGCCTTTCTCTAAGGTAGTGACCATTTCGTCTCCCCTCCTTTAGGCCAGCATTGGATCGCGCATCCGTCCCACTTGCTGCCCCAGTCTGCTCACTCTTAGTTCCCTCCCCCTGCTCCATCTTCAAGTGAGAGCTTCAGGTTGCAAAGGGATTTCTAGCTGCACCATCCTTTTCACTCTTGACATTTCTATGAACTTCAACAAGAAGAATTCTGCTTCTCTGTGCTTACCAACTGAATTAGTGTGGACAGAAGGGCACATACCATACACCGTTTGCAGGAACGATTTCTTATGATCAGTAATTTCCAAGCAATACACCTCCTCAGGCTCTTAAATATGTCATCCCGGGAGCTGCTGCTCCCTTTCTCCCATCCCCTCCATCATCTGTGTGTCAGACATGCCTTAGGCCTGCTGGGCATCTGCTGTTTACCGGTGGGGCCCTCGCTGCCCCAGCCCCCTGGTAAAGCCCTCTGAGGAATGAATTATGGAAAGCACAGCAGCTCACAGGCAATATGAGCCAAAGATGTTTTAGTTCCCAGCTTGGCAAAAATAGGTAGTAAATTAACTGAAGGTTTGCTCACTGTGTGTTTTGTTCATAAGCATAATATTTAAAATGTAAAAATAAATAACCTCTTCTGCTCTCGTGGTTTCTAAAGTGCTCTGGAGAGCTCAACCTGGTGATTTTGGACATCTTATTTAACCAAACGCAATTGTTCACGGATAACTGTGGATTGGACATTTTATATCATTCCGGGGATATTTTGATAAATAAAGCATGGACCAAGCCAGGCTGTAGATATTTTAGGGGAGACAAACATATAACAGATAATTAAAGCAGAGTGTGGTTAGAACAATAGTAATGCTGTTTACCAGTTGGAGCCTGAAGGAGGGTCATTCCATGTAGCCTAATGGATTACGGAAGAAGGAGACGGAGAAATTCTCTGGAAAGAGGAGGCACCTAAATTGAGAGTTAAGGACTGAATAGTTCGTATCTTTTAAAAAGGGAGGAGATTCGTAGAAAGGAGGAAAAAAAAAAAGAATTCTTAATTCTATTGTCTTCTAGCTGTGTGTATTATTAGCACACCTGGGAAATCTGTAACTACTGCCTCTCAGAATTCGTTACACCTGGTGAATTCTGTGGGCCTCTGCCCCCTTATAATTTCTATGCATTTGCTTAATTAAGACTCTGTGATAGACTGGGCAGACATTTCCTGGTAATTAATAATCAGCTGGAGGAGCTTAAGTCTTGACGCAAAGCTGTGAAAATATGTACTTATATTTGTATAAAAAGTAGTCAAATTGTTACCTTTTCATGTCTTGATCAGCCAAAAGTTGAAAAGCCACATTGTTGTGGTTGACAAGCTGCATTTACAGTCTGGTTCTTTTCCTAATCACTGAAAACTATCCACAAATAAACAGGAAGAGAGAAGCACACACTTTGTCTTTTGCCTTAGGCATTTAGAATGTGAATTAACTTGGAGAACATTCCTGAGAGTAACTGCTGGTTAATACTGGGATTATTTAACTTGGGTTTATGGTGCAACCCTCACAAAGACCTGCACAAAGGTCCTTAATCTAGATAGATTGGGCAGAATTCTGCCTAGAGATGGTGGGGTGGGCATATCCAGTCTGGTGCTTGTCTTATAAAATGTTTTGGATTCATGAGTTCAAAGCATAATGCTTGATTTATGCACAGAAATGACCATATAGTTTAGCATATTTACCTATTGCAAATACATAGAAGAGTCCAGGCTTTGTTCCAAGCTTTTTTTGTCTGTAGCAATTACAAGGCATTGGAGATCCTTTCCTACTTAGGTTCCTTTGTGGGCAGACTGATTTCTTGCACCCCTCCCAACATTTGGACTGAGCTGTGATACTGGTGTCTTAAAAGAAATTAGGAACAAGGAACCGATGATACAGGACAAGTTCCTTTCAGACAGGAAGGAAAGGAAAAGGAAAAAAAGAAAAGAAGAAGAAGAAGAAGAAGAAGAAAAAGGAAAAAGTTTTTATCCCTTCTTGTCCTGAGGGATCACAGGAAAAAAAAAAAAAAAAAACAATAGAGTAAAAAGTGTTCTTATTTCTATCTCCCCACTTAAGAATCATATATCAAATTGCAGAAGTCTCTTAGGAACATAGAAATGAGTGTGAGGCAGCATACAAATATCAAGGGAATAGCTTATTCTCCAGGACGGACTGTGGGGGAGGTTGCAGGCCCCTAAAATGGCGTGTGCGTCAGCTGAAGTCAGATCCAACATGGCGCTGAAGCAGCCCCACAGGGTGGGCTCAGATGCAGGAGCTGGAGATACAGGCCTGGCTCCTCTTTGTCTGTGGTTTATATGATAGGAATCCAGAAGTTCCCCTGTGCACTAGACGGGCAGAGAAAGTGTTGAGAAAGGAGAGGGCAACTTTTCAAAGGCTTGGGGTCAAAGCAAACAGGAGAAGGTGAGATGGAATTGGGGAGCACATGTGAATGCCTAAAGTGGTGGACTTCTGTGGTGGGTATGGATGCTTCCTTTCAAAAAGAATAGGGAGAACTACTCATAGCTTGGCAATTGCCCATATAGGCCAGCCTGTCCACAGCAAGCCATAGAGAGCATAGGGGACCCTGCATGACCTGAGCCTTCTCTTTCCTCTATCAAAAAGACAGAGTAAACCCCTTCATATGCCTGATGATTTCTGAGGAAAGATCAGGGATAGGGAGGGAATCTAAAAGTCTGAGTAGCATCTAGAACAGATAGCATTACCTAAATGACTTTCTGTTCCTGGGTCAGATAAAGATCTGCCTCCACTATCAAATGGAGTGTGAACTCAGAAAAAGTGGACCAGCTACAGAATACCAAGAAACTACATTTCTTTACCTGTATTTGACTCTGAGTACATTTTCAACCTTATTGCACAGGTGTTTTCTCACTTAATTCCTGGATCATCCCTGTAAGTTGGCATGACTGTTGTGCAGATAATGGAACAGACTGGGAAAGATCATGCCACTTCCCCCTGGTTTCACAGCTATAAGTGCAGTGGGGATTAGAATATGGATCAGTCTGAATCCAAAACCTATGGTCTTCTCATGATGACTCATGATTTATTTTCTTCCTTCCTTTCCTCCTTCCTTCCTTCCTTCCTTTCTCTCTCTCTTTCTTTCTTTCTCTTTCTTTCTTTCTTTCTTTCTTTCTTTCTTTCTTTCTTTCTTTCTTTCTTTCTTTCTTTCTTTCTTTCCTTCCTTCCTTCTTTCTTTCTTTCTTTCTTTCTCCTGAATGTAGAAACATCTGATGCTTTGTACTTGAAGGAAAGTAAATGTAATAAATGGTGGAGATTCCATGTTCCTTGTGTCTTTGGGGACTCTTATTGGGAACTGTAGGGAGATATTAAGGAAGAAGTGTTGCCTTCTAGTAGGTCTGAAGGTTACTCTGGCATAACCAGGAGATGAGGGCAGGCAGTGCTCCCACAGATGAGTTAAAGGTTGAGCTGTTTTATTGGAGCTATTTGTTAGAGAAATGAAGAAGCCACCAAAATATTGATTACTCAAGAGGTGGCAAGCAGCATGTGGTGTTGGCTTCCTTAGAAGAGAACAGAGCTTAGCAATTCAATGAAGTAGATGTTTACTGAGCTTCTACTATATGCATGCCGTGAGGTAAGAATAAGAGGATGCATAGACATAACAGGGTACAATAGATCATACTACATGCTGGTGCACTGAAACTGGTCCCCACCCCTCCCCCCTTTTTCAAAGCAGCTTCTTTCTTGCTCTAATCTTTATAAAACTAAAGGCAAAGTCTGCAGCTGGGCGGAGGAGATATGGCAGAGAGTTCTCAGGAAGGACTGAGTCACTTAGTAAATTTGCAGCCTCTTTTCACCTTGACATGATCTCGCTCCCTGTACTACAGTATTTGTGGCCTCGATCACACATTATGTTTCTCTTATTTTCTTTAAGCTCTTATCCAGTTCAGCTTTGTTTGCTGGCTATTATGCAACCTACACAAGTAGAATTCTCTTTGGACTTTTCCAGCTCAGACATAAATTGAAAAACAGCAACTCTGGCAATGGCCCATTGCACACATTCCAGTGCACTCATATCTCAATGGGCTGAGTCAAAGAGGCCAACTTGTTTTTACAAACAACCTAAAGACCAAACCACTTCAGGGTTATGAAAAAGGCTTACTTTGAAAGTACAGTAAAGAGGAGTGTATGGGGGAAAAAAGAATGGCAATGGAATTTTACTGTTTTCAGGAAATTTAAAGAAAAAGTAATTTTTAGGAGCACCTGGGTGGCTCAGTAGTTGAGCATCTGCCTTCGGTTTGGGTCATGGTCCTGGTGTCCTGGGATCTAGTTCTGCATCAGGCTCCCTGTTTAGCGGAAGGCCTCTTTTCTGTCTCCCACTCCCCCTGCTCCTGTTCCTGCTCTCACTGTCTCTCTCTCTTGCTGTCAAATAAATAAATAAAATCTTTAAAAAAAAAAAAAAGGAAAAGAAAAAGTAATTTTTAGTCTATTAAACCCAGATTCCTTAAAAAAAAAAAAAAAGAATGGGCCTTCATGTGTACCCTTTAGAGAAAAGTGGGGAAAAAAACCCATAGTTTAATTCTACTAGGAGAATTAACTGGAGGAGGGAGGAGTGGGTTCTGAGGAATCTCTCACCAAGGAATGAATGGCACACCCAGCACACCCTGCTTCTGCACTGGACCAGCCTGCTTTCTTGTGTGGGAGACCAGGATTCTCACCTCTTCAGGGTGGCCCTGGGAGTTTTCCTACACACTTGACCCACTCAGTAGTTTATCCTGGGAGTGGTGCCCTGAGAGCACCCCAATGGTACGGGCGAGTGGCATGAGGCTTGGCGCTTGGGAGATAAACCTGTCTAAACACACGGTTTTGAAGTGTGCTTAAGGTTTACATGGGATTTTCTGGAAAGATAGTAGAGAGAGTGAAAGGAAGATAACTGTGCTTTGTACTGCCTCTTTGTCCAGGATCTTATCCCAGCTCTCTTGCTATCAATTCTTCTTCTTCTTCTTTTTTCATTCTTTTAAGATTTTACTTATTTGAGAAAAACCAAGCTAGAGATAAAGAGAGAGAGCACTAACAGTGGGGAGGGGCAGAGGGAGAGAGAGAGAAGCAGACTTCCCACTGAGCAGAAAGAAAGCCTGACATGGGACTCCATCCCAGGACCCTGAGATCATGATCTGAGCCAAAGGCAGATGCTTAACCGACTGAGCCACCCAGGCGCCCCTCTTGCTATGCATTCTTACCATGACAGAAAACATGAAACATACACAGGACTTCTCTTTTCTTGTATACACGAGATACTGTACACAAATCTGATGACTCTGCACGTGCAAGGTGAGGGCTTCAAAACTTGTCATGTTATAAGTGGTTGAAGCTCTTCACCATTCATTGCATGTACATTGTCAAATGGACATGAATTGGCTCTTCTCTCATTGTATAGATTTCAAACCTTAGCTGAATGTGGCTTCACACTCCCTCTTCCTTTTTTTTCCCTTCCTCTTCCTTATATGAACATATTGTCCATTTACTTCCTTTTTTTTTTTTTTTTTTAGGTTTTAATAATTTGACAGAGAGAGCACACAGAAGGGGGAGCAGCAGAGGGAGAGAGAAGCAGATTCTTTGCTGAGCAGGGGGCCCAATGCTGGGCTGGATCCCAGGACTTTGGGTTCATTACTTGAGCCAAAGGCAGATGCTTAACTGACTGAGCCACGCTGGTGCCCCTGTCCATACACTTCTTGAGTTACATAGCTCCATAGGTGAAAACATGTATGAAAATTGTGGGAAGAATTTGAAATTAACATGAGCTAGAGAACAGTCTGGAAGAGCAAAGAAAAGGCACACTTTTTTTTTTTTTTTTTTTTTTTTACAATATCTGGGAGCATCAAAAGCTGCAGTACAGATTGGAGAGATATTCATTAAACCCATTTCTTTTAAACTGGGCATGCTCTGTACAGTATTTCCCAGTCTCCCTTGCAGTTAGGTGACATATGCCTGCATCACCAGTGGGACCTCTGCAGAAGTGATGAATATCCTTGGCCCTTTACCCTCCTGTGCACAATACTCTTTTTCTTCCCTTGTTGCTACTAAATGTTGACACTCAGGGAGACCTGGTACGAGGGTGGTGGACATTTTTTCAGCCTACATTTCTGAAAGATTGTGTATGGCATTGTTGTGGACCAAATTGTGTCCTTCTCTGAAAATTCATATTTTGACATATTTTGTCCAATTTGACTATATTTGGAAATAAGACCTGTCAGGAGATAGTTAAGGTTAAATGAAGTTGATAGGATTGATGTCCTTATAAGAAAATGAAAGGACACCAGAGCTTGCTTGCTCTCTCTCTTTGAGCATGCACAGAGAAAAGGCCGTGAGGATTCAGCAGGAAGTCCACCATTTACAAAACAAAGAGAGCCGACCACACCAGAAATCAACCCATGGTTACTTTGATTGAGGACTTCCAGCCTCCAGAAATTTGGGCAAGTAAATTTCTTTCGCTTATGCCACCCAATCTGTGGTGTTTTTATGGTAGCCCAAGCTGACAAATATAAACATAGATCCCATTCTCATCTCCACCCTACTGTGGATTGGTTTTACATAATGAAACCAATGTGTTAAGCCACTGAGATTCCAGGCTTTATCTCTCAAAGACAGCTAATGTTTACTTTTCTTTTTCTTTTTTTTTTTTTTAATTTTATTTATTTATTTGACAGACAGAGATCACAAGTAGGCAGAGAGGCAGGCAGAGAGAGATGTGGAAGCAGGCTCCATGCCGAGCAGAGAGCCCAACACAGGGCTCGATCCCAGGACCCTGGGATCATGACCTGAGCCGAAGATAGAGGCTTTAACCCACTGAGCCACCCACACGTCCCAATATTTACTTTTCTGATGCGAAGACCAAGCAGAGCTAATTAAATTTCTGATATCATATTTCTCAAAATGCATAGGCTGGAATTTATGTAATCTACATCAGTGCAAGAAGTTCCTTGGGGTGAGATCTACAGATTACTTAAGAAAGAAAGGAAAGCAAGAAAGGAACAAGGAAGGAAAGGGAGGAAGGGAGGAAGGAAGAAAAAAAAAAACATTTGTTTTATTTTGTTTGCAGTGTATAACATGATGGTTTAATATATACACATTGTGAAATAATTACCACAACTACACATCCATCACCTCACATAGTTACTATTTTTTTGTTGGTAGTGAGAACACTTAAGATCTACTCTCTTAGCAAATTTCACGTATCCAACACAATATTAACTGTAGTCATCATGTTGTACATTAGAACCAGAGAAGCTTTCTTTTTATAACTGGAACTTTGGTATCCTTTGGTCAACCTCTCCCCATTTTTCACCTCCTAACCTTTACCATTCTACTCTATAGTTCTATGAATTTGACCTTTTTAAGATTCCACCTATAAGTGAGATCATACATTATTTGTCTTTACATGTTGGGCTTATTTTACTTAGCATAATGTCCTCCAGGTTCATCTAGGTTATCATAAATAGCCAGATTTCCTTCTTTTTTTTAGACTGAATAGCATCCCATGTGTGCATGTATGTGTGTATATGTGTGTACACACACACATTTTCTCTATCCATTCAGTTATTGACAGATACTCAGGTTGTTTCTATATGTTGGCTACTGTAAATAATGTTGCAGTGGATATAGGAGGACAAATGTCTCTTTGAGATACTGATTTTATTTTCTTTGGATATATACCCAGAAACAGGATTGTTGGATCATATGGTAGCTTCATGTTAATTTTTCTTAAGATTTTATTTATTTCTTTGACAGAGAGAGATCACAAGTAGGCAGAGAGTCAGGCAGAGAGAGAGGGGGAAGCAGGCTCCCTGCTGAGCAGAGAGCCCGATGTGGGGCTCTATCCCAGGACCCTGAGATCATGACCCAAGCCGAAGGCAGGGCCTTAACCCACTGAGTCACCCAGGTGCCCCGCTTGATGTTAATTTTTTTGAGGAAACTCCATCTTGTTTTCCATAATGGCTGTACCAATTTACATTCCCACCATGGTGTCCAAAAGTTCTCTTTTCTCCACACCTTTGCCAACACTTGTTATCTCTTCTCTTTTTGATAGTGGTCATCCTAATAGGTGTGAGGTAGTATCTCACTGTGGTTTTGACTTTTATTTCCCTGATGATTAGTGATGTTGAGGACCTTTTCTTATACTTGGATATTTGTATGCCTTCTTTGGAGAAACAAAATATTAACACTTTACCAAGCATATCGTTTGCATGTATTTTCTGCCATTCCATAAGGTGGTTTTTCATTTCGTTGATTATTTTCTTTTCTCTACAGAAGCTTGTTAGGTTAAGGTAGTCCCACTTGTTATTTTCACTTTCATTGCCTGTACTATTGATGTCATATCCAAAAAATCATTGCTAAGACCAATGTCAAGGAGTTTTTTTCTCTGTTTTATTCTAGGGATTTTGCAGTTTCAGGTATTACATTTAATCCATTTTGAGTTAAATTTTGTGTATAGTGTAAGGATCCAATTTCATTTCTTTTGCATTTAGATATCCAGTTGTCCCAATATCATTTATTGAAGATGTTCCTTTCCTCATTGTGTATTTTTGATGCCCTGGTCAAATATTAATTGACCATATGTATGAAGATTTATTTCTGGGCTCTCTGTTTCATTGGCCTATGTGTATATTTTTATGACAGTATCATACTGTTTTGATTATTAGAGTTTCATAATATAATTTGAAATCTGGAAGTCAAAAGACAAAGAAGATCACTATATAATGATGAAGAGGTCAGTTCATCAAGAGGATATAACAATAGTAAATATATACGCACCCAACATTGGGGAACCCAAATACATAAAGCAAATGCTAGCAGAATGGAAGGGAGACATAGATAGCAGTACAATAAGAGCAAAGGACTTCAATACCACAGTTTCAACAATGGATAGATCATTCAGACAGAAAATCAGTAAGGAAATAGTATTCTTGAATAACGCTATAGACCAAATGTACAGAACCTTCGATTCAATAGCAGTAGAATCCACCTTCTTCTCGAGTCACACAGAACATTTTCCAGTATTAGATCAAATGATGGGTCAGTCACAAAACAAGCCTTACTGAATTTGAGAGGATTGAAATCATATCAAGTGTCTTTTTTAACCATAATGGAATAAAATAGAAGGAAAAATGAGAGGTCAAGAAATAAGTGGAAATTAAAGAATAGACTTCTTAACAACTGACATAAAGCCTAATGTTAACTTTTCTTTGTCTGAAGAGACTTTCAGCACAAGGCGGAATTAGGGATAGATATAAATTAGGGAACAAAAAGTACAGCTGTGATACTTAAAAAATTCACGTATTTGTGGCATTCTTCAGAGATGGTCTGTACAAGTTGGAGCCATCAGCTTAATATTTCTAAATAAAAATCATGTTTTAAATGTAGCCAAAGAGCATGCTAATTAAAATAATATGGTTCTCAGCCAGTGTTTGGAGCATAATGGAACAAGGCTCAGAGGAGGATATATGAATTTGAAAAAAAAAATATTTGACCACAGAAAAATAAAAGCTCAAGATAATCAGTGTGTAGAAGTATATAGAAAATAAACCATCTTCTAAGCATACCAGTGATTTTTAAAGGGACTGACTTATGGGGAAGGGGAGGGAAATTTGTCTCTCTCAGAAACTCCTTGCAACTTTATAAAACTTTCATGTTTATCAAAAGGCAGTCTGAGTTAAAACAGCCTGGGAAACAAGAGCTTAAGGTATTCCATCATTGACATTAATAAACTGTGGGGCCTTGTGATAAGTCCCATAACCTGCCTAGGCCTTAGTTTGCTTATTTATAATATGAAGATACACACACACACACACACACACACACACACACACATATATATATACATGCATATATATTATACAATATTATAAATATATATAATAGTTTATGTGTAAGATGTATATGTGTGTTATGAGCAATGTTAATTTATATTTACAAAAATCAAGATTTCTTAGTTGTGGTGCTATTACAATAAAACAAAAAAAGTGTGAAACATTTTATTTTCATGACAATTAGCTGGTCTAGTACAATATTGGTCTAGTACAATATTGTCTCCAGTTTCCAAAGCATAGATCTTTTTTCTCAAAAACAACAGTACTTAACTAGAAACATTTTTTATATTTGCCTTCCAATAAAAAGGAAAAAAAAAGATGATTCAGTTTGTGCAATTAGCTATATCTGACAGTCATGTCCCTTGAAAGACCTCATTTTCTGAACATTAATTTTATCTCCTAGAAGAGTAGGACACAACATAGGTATGTAGTACTCCCAACCTAAAGCCTCTAATACCACAGTAGGAATTAGATCATTAAACCATCATGAAGAGAGGCAGTCATTCTAAAGTTATCATAATTCAACAACAACAAAGAGGTGACTTACTCAGAAATTTTGATTCCTGAAACATAATGATGTGGGTTAATTTAGAAATGGAAATGACCCTATGAGGCACATTTAGCATCATCATCATCAAGACACATGTCAGAAAAATCCAGAGAATTAATCTCTAGGTGATACAAATTTGGAAGTGTTCATACTATACCAGTTCTTTTTTTCCCTTCCTGGGAAACCGATACTGCCCAGTTCACAACTCCATTCAAAGAAGTAACATAGACTGAAATTTTATCAAATATTTCTAATGTGTTGAACAATCTGAAGAAAAAAACAAAAGATATTGGTGGCAACTGGGCAGGGTGATGGGGAATTTCTTCAGCAGGAAGTATTTTTACATAGATACATATCATGCAATGGCACTTTATGAAGAAATAATAATTTCTTTTTATTGTGTTAAGAACACAAGATATTCTATTAATTTAGAACTTTTTTACAAAATAAAAGGGCTTAAGTTGTGATGAAAAATAGTAGGCAGAGTGTACACCCATGTTCATAGCAGTGCAATCAAGAGGTAGAAGCAACCCAAGGGTCTATCCATGAATGAGTAGATAAAGAAAATGTGGTATTTACATACAATGGAATATTACTCAGCCATTGAAAGGGATGAAATGACACATGCTACAACATGAATGAAACTTGAAGACATTATGGTAAATGAAATAAACCAATTAGAAAAGCACAAGGAGTGTATAAATCCACTCATGTGAGGTATCTTAAAGTAAACAAATTCATAGAAACAGAAGGAAAAATGGTGGTTGCCAAGGGCTGTGGGCAGGGGGGAAGGGGAAAAAGTTTAACTGGATATAGAGTTTCAGGTTTGAAGATCGAAAACTTCTGGAGACAGGAGAACCTGCATGACTCAGTAGGCTGAGTGTCAGACTCTTGGTTATGGCTCTGGTTGTGATCTCATAGGTTCCAGGGTTGAGCCCTACATCAGGCTCCAGGCTAAGCAGGGACTCTCCTTAAAGAATCTCTCCCTTTGTCCCTTCCCTCACTTGTATATGCTCTCTCTCTTTCTCTCTCTCTCAAATAAATAAATAGATCTTTAAAAAAATTTCTGGAGATTGGTTGCACAATAATGTGAATATACTTAACACTACTGAAAGGTACATTTAGAAGTGGTAAAGATTGCAAATTTTATGTGTATTTTTTTACTATGTTAGTCATCATACAATACATCATTTGTTTTTGATGTAGTGTTCCATGATTCATTTTTTGCATAAAACACCCAGTGCTCCATGCAATATGTGCCCTCCTTAATACCCATCAGTGGGCTAACACATCCCCCACTCCCCCCAGAAACCCTCAATTTGTTTCCCAGAGTCCATAGTCTCTCATGGTTTGTTTCCCCTTTTGATTCCCCCCCTCCATTTTTCCCTTCCTTCTACTGATGATGATATTCCTCATGTTCCATAAATAAGTGAAACCATAAGATAATTGACTTTCTCTGCTTATTTCACATAGCATAATCTCCTCCAGTTCTGTCCATGTTGATGCAAAAGTTGTGTATTCATCCTTTCTGATGGCTGAGTAATATTCCATTGTATATATGGACCACATCTTCTTTATCCATTCATCTGTTGAAGGGCACATCTTAGCTCCCACAGTTTGGCTATTGTAACATTGCTGCTATGAACATTGGGGTGCATGTGGCCCTTCTTTTTACTAGATCTGTCACTCTTCAGAGTGTAGGGATAAAGGGAACATTCATCAATTTAATAAGAACCATCTATGAAAAGCCCACAGTGAATATAATTCTCAATGGGGAAAAGCTAAGAGTCTTTCCATTAAGATCAGGAACACGACAAGGATGCCTACTCTCATCACTGTTGTTTAACAAACTACTAGAAGTCCAAGCAACAGCAGCAGATAACAAAAAGAAATAAAAAGTATTCATATTGGCAAAGAAGAAGTCAAACTCTCTCTCCACAGATGACATGACACTTTATGTGGGAAACTCAAAAGACTCCACCCCTAAATTACTAGAACTCATACAGCAATTCAGTAATGTGTCAGGATACAAAATCAATGCACAGAAATCAATTGCTTTCTTATACACTAACAGTGTAACTGTAGAAAGATAAATTAGAGAATCAATTCCATTTATGATAGCACAAAAAGCCCTAAGATACCTTGGAATAAACTTCACCAAAGAGGTGAAGGATCTATACTCTAGAAACTACAGAACACTTATGAAAGTAATTGAAGAAGAACAAGAAGATGGGAAAACATTCCATGCTCATGGATTGGAACAATAAACATTGTTAAAATGCCTATGCTGCCCAGGGCAATCTATACTTTCAAAGCCATCCTAATCAAAATACCAATGGCATTTTTCAGAGTGCTGGAACAAACAACCTTAAAATTTGTATGGAACCAGAAAGACCCAAGTTGCCAAGGAAATGTTGAAAAAGAAAAACAAACCTGGGGACATCACATTGCCTGATTTCTAGCTATATTATAAAGCTATGATCACCAAGACAGCATGGTGTGGACACAAAAACAGACACATAGATCAATGGAAAAGAATAGAGAGCCCAGATATGGGCCCTCAACTCCATGATCAGCTAATCTTCAACAAAGCAAGAAAAAATATCCAATGGAAAAAAGACAGTCTCTTCAATAAATGGTGCTGGAAAAATTGGATAGCTATACATAGAAGAATGAAACTTGACCATTCACTTGCACCATACACAAACATAAACTCTAAATGGATTAAAGACCTCAATGTGAGACTGGAATCCATCAAAGCCCTAGAGGACAACATAGGCAGTAACCTCTTTGACATAGGCCACTGAAACTTCTTTCAAGACACATCTTCAAAGGCAAGGGAAACAAAAGTAAAAATGAACTTTTGGGACTTCATCAAGATAAAGAGCTTCTGCACAGCAAAGGAAGCAGTCAAAAAAACAAAGAGGCAACACACAAAATGGGAGAAAATATTTGCAAATGGCACTACAGACAAAGGGCTGATATCCAAGATCTATAAAGAACTTCTCAAACTCAACACCCAAAAAACAAATAATAAAGTCAAAAAAATGGGCAGAAGACATGAGCAGACACTTCTTCAAAGAAGACATACAAATGGCTAACAGACACATGAAAAAATATTCATCATTAGCCATCAGGGAAATTCAAATCAAAACCACACTGAGAGACTACCTTTTACCACTTAGAATGGCAGAAATTGACAAGGCAAGAAACAACAAATGTTAGAGAGGTTGTGAATAAAGGGGAACCCTCTTACACTGTTGGTGGGAATGCAAGGTGGTACAGCCACTTTGGAAAACAGTGTAGATGTTTCTCAAAAAGTTAAAAATAAAGCTATCCTATGACCCAGAAATTGTATTTTTTTATTAGTTTCAAAAGTAGAATTTAGTGATTCATCAGCTGCTTATAATATCCAGTGCCTATTACATCAAGTACCCTCCTTAATGTCCATCATCCAGTTACTCCTACCCCCACCAACCTCCCCACCAGCAACCATCAGTTTGTTTCCTAGAATTCAGTGTCTTTTGTGGTTTTCAACTTATTTTATTTTTTTCCTTCCCTTCTCCAGTGTTTATCTGTGTGTTTTTTTTTTAATGCCACGTATGAGTGAAATCATATGGTATTTGTCTTTCTCCAACTGCCTTATTTCACTTAGCATAATACCCTCTACTTCCATCCATGTCACTTCAAATGGCAAGATTTCATTCTTTTGATGGCTGAGTAACATTCCATTGTATAAACATGTATATATATGTATGTCACATCTTCTTTATCCATTCATCTGTCAATGGACATCTGGGTTATTTCCATATTTTGGCTACTGTGGACATTGCTGCTGTAAATATTGAGGTACACGTGCCCCTTCAAATCACTATGTTTGTATCTTTTAGATAAATATGTGGTATTGCAATTGCTGAGCCCTATGGTAGCTCTAGTTTTAACTTTTTAAGGAACCACCATACTGTTTTCCAAAGTGGCTGCACTAGTTTGCATTCTCACCAACAGTGTAAGAGGGCTCCCCTTTCATTGCATCCTGGCCAACATCTGTTGTTTCCTGAGTAAATTTTAGCTGTTCTGACCAGTGTGAGGTAATATCTCATTGTGGTTTGAATTTGTATTTCCCTGATACTGAGTGATATTGGGCACTTTTTCATGTGTCTGCTGGATATTTGTATGTCTTCTTTGGAGAAGTATTTGTTTATGTTTTCTGCCCATTTCTTGACTGGATTTGTTATTTTGGGGGGTATTGAGTTTGATGAGTTTTTTTTATAGATTTTGGATAGATAGATATTTATAGATTTTGGATACTACCCATTATCTGATAAGACATTGTAAATACCTTCTGTTATTCTGTAGGTTGCCTTTCAGTTTTGTTGATTGTTTCCTTTGTTATACAAAAGCTTTTATCTTGATGAAGTGCCAATGGTTTATTTTTGTCTTTGTTTCTCTTACATTTGGCGATGTGTCTAGCAAGAAGTTGCTGTGGCTGGGCTCAAAGAGGTTGCTGTCTGTGTTCTTCTCTAGGATTTTCAGGGATTCCTGTCTCACATTTAGGTATTTCATCCATTTTGAGTTTAGTTTTGTGTATGGTGTAAGGAAGTGGTCCAGTTTCATTGTTCTGCATGTGACTGTCTGATTTTCCCAAAACCATTTGTTGAAACAACTGTCTTTATTTCCATCAGATATTCTTTCCTGCTTTGTCAAAGAGTAGTTGACCATAAAGTTGAGGGTCCGTTTCGGAGGTTTTATGATTACAGCTTTGTAATACAGCTTGAAGTTCAGAATTGTGATGCCTCCAGCTTTGTTTTTCGTTTCTTGTTTTTTGTTTTTCCAACATTCCTTTGGTTATCCAGGGTCTTTTCTGGTTCCATAGAAATTTTAGGATTGTTTGTTCCAGCTCTGTGAAAAGTGTTGGTGATATTTTGATAGGGATTGCTTTGAATGTCTAGATTGCTTTGGGTAGCATAGTATTAATAGTATTGATAATTAATATTAATATTAATTAACTAATTAATATTAATTGTATTAATAATACTATTCTTATAATTCATGAACATGGTATGTTTTTCCATTTCTTTATGTCTTCCTCAATTTCATTCATAAGGTTTCTATAGTTTTGAGAGAACAGATATTTTACCTCTTTGGTTAGGTTTTTTCATAGGTATCTTACTGTTTTTGGTGCAATTGTAAACAGGATTGACTCTTTGATTTCTCTTTCTTCTACCTCATTGTTAGTGTATAGAAACACAGCTGACTTCTATTCATTGATTTTGTATTCTACAACTTTAGTGAATTCCTTTATAAATTTAGCAATTTTGGTGGTGCCTGGGTGGCTCAGTGGGTTAAGCCTCTGCCTTTGGTTCAGGTCATGATCCCAGGGTCCTGGGATCGAGCCCTGCATCGGGCTCTCTGCTTGACAGGGAGCCTGCTTCCTCCTCTCTCTCCCTCCTTCTCTGCCTACTTGTGATTTCCATCTGTCAAATAAATAAAAAATCTTAAAAAAAAAAATTTAGCAATTTTTTTTTTTGAGTCCTTTGGTTTTTCTACAGAGTATCATGTTGTCTGTGAAGAGTGAAAGTTTGACTTTTTCTTTGCCAATTTGGATGCTTTTTATTTCTTTTTGTTGTCTGATTGCTGAGCCCAGGACCTCCATTACTATGTTGAACAACAGTGGTGAGAGTGGGCATCCCTGTAGTGTTCCTGAACTTAGGGGTAAAGCTCTACTTTTCCCTATTGAGGATGATATTTGCTATGGGTTTTCATATATGACTTTTATGATATTGAGGTACCTTCCTTCTATACCCATACTGTGGAGAGTTTTTATCAAGGAAGGATGCTGCATTTTGTCAAATATTTTTTCTGCATCTATTGAGGGGATCATATGGTTCTTCTCCTTTCTTTTACTAATGTGGTGTATCACACTGATTATTCATGGATGTTGAACCACACTTGCAGCCCAGGAATAAATCCATGTCATGGTGAATAATCCTTTTATTGTACTGTTGAATCCTATTAGCTAGTATCATAGTGGGAAATTTTGTAACCATTTTGATCTGTAAGTCTACTTTTTAGTGGGGTCCTTGTCTGGTTTTAGGATTAAGGTAATGCTGACCTCATAGAATGAGTTCAACAATTTTCCTTCCCTTTCTATTTTTTGAAACAGTTTCAGAAGAATAGGTACTAATTCATCATTAAATATTGGGTAGAATTATACTGGAAGGCCATCTAGCTCTGGACTCTTATTTATAGGTCAACTTTTTATTACTGATTCAATTCTTCTGCTGGTTATGGGTCTGTTCAGGTTTTCTATTTCTTTCTGTTTCAGTGTTAGTAGTTTTCTATTTCTAGGAATGCATCCATTTCTTCCAGATTGCCTAATTTGTTGGCATATATTTTCTCATAATATTCTCTTATAATTATTTGTATTTCTTAGGTGTTGGTAGTTGTTGCTCCTTTTTCATTCATGATTTTATTTATTTGTGTCCTTTCTCTTTTCTTTTTGATAAGTCTGGGTAAGGGTTTATCAATCTTATTGATTCTTTCCAAAAAATAGCTCCTCATTTCATTGATCTGTTCTATTGCTTTTTTAAAATTTCCATATCATTGATTTCTGCTCTAATCTTTATTAGTTCTCTTTTCTGATAAATTTAAGCTTTACTTGTGGCATCTGGGTGGCTCAGTGGGTTAAAGCCTCTGCCTTCAGCTCAGGTCATGATCCCAGGGTCCTGGGATCGAGTACCGCATAGGGCTCTCTGCTCAGCAGGGAGCCTGCTTCCCTCTCTCTTCCTCTGCCTCCCTCTATGCCTACTTGTGATCTCTATCAAATAAATAAATAAAATATTTTTTAAAAAATTAAGCTTTATTTGATGTTCTTTTTCCAGCTCTTTTAAGTTTAAGGTTAGGTTGTATATTTTAGAATTTTCTTGTTTCTTGAGAAAGGCTGTATTGTTATATACTTTCTCTCCTAGGACCCCCTTTGCTGCACAAGTTCTGAACTGTCATGTTTTCTTTTTCATTTGCTCCCATGTATTTTTTTTTTTTTTTTTTAGTTTTTCTTCAATTTGCTGGTTGAGTCATTTGTTCTTTAGAAGAATGCTCTTTAACCTCCATGTATTCCTTCCATTTTTGTATCGTGGTTAACTTCAAGTTTTAAAGCATTGTGATATGAAAATATGCATGGTATAATCTCAATCTTTTTGTACTTGTTGACACCTGATTTGTGAGCCAGTATGTGATCTGTTCTGGAGAATGTTCCATGTGCACTCAAAAAGAATGTGTATTCTGCTGATTTAGGATAAAATGTCCTTAATATATCTGTTAAGTCCATCTGGTCCAGTGTGCTGTTCAAAGCCCTTGTTTCCTTGTTGATCTTCTGCTTAGATGATTTGTCCATTGTTGTGAGTGGGGTGTTAAAGTCACCTATTATTATTGTATTTTCAATGAGCTTCTTTAATTTTGTTATTAATTGGTTTATAGAGTTGTCTGCTTCAAAGTTAGGGGCATAAATATATACAATTGTTAGACTTTTTTTGGATAGATCCTTTTTTTATGATAGTGTTCTTCATCTCTTATTGCAGTCTCTTTGGTTTAAATTCTAGTTTGATGTAAGGATTGCTACTCCAGTTTTATTTTGACATCCATTAGTATGAAAAATTGTTTTCCACTCCCTCACTTTCAACCTGGAGGTGTACTTGGGTTGAAAAATGAGTCTTTTGTAAACAGCATACCAATGGGTCTTGTGGGGATTTTTTTGTTTGTTTGTTTGTTTGTTTGTTTTATCCGTTCTGATATCTTATGTCTTTTAACTGGAGCATTTAGTCCATTTACATTCAAAGTAATTATTGGAAGATAGGAATTTAGCACCATTATATTACCTGTAAAATCACTGTTTCTGTAGATTGTTTCTGTTCCTTTCTGGTTATTGTTACTTTGGGGCTCTCTTTCCACTCAGAGGATCCCCTTAATATTTCTTACAGGGCTTGTTTAGCATTCACAAATTTGTTTAGTTTTTGTTTGTCCTGTAAACTCTTTACCTCTCCTTCTATTCCAAATGACAACCTTCCTGGATAAAATATTCTTGGCTGCATGTTTTTCCCATTTAGCACAGTGAATATGTCATGCCAGTCCTTTCTGGCCTGCCAGGTCTCTGCGGACAGGTTGGCTGCCAGCCTTATGTGTCTACCTTTGTAGGTTAAGGACTTCTTGTCTCAAGCAGCTTTTAAGATTTTCTCTTTATCTTTGAAATATGCAAGCTTCACTATTATATGTTGAGGTATCAACCTATTTTTATTGATTTTGAGGGGGTTCTCTGTGCTTTCTGGATGGAATGTTTGTTTCCTTTCCCACATTAGGGAAATTCTCAGCTATAACTTATTAAAATAAACCTTCTGCTTCTCTCTCCCTCTCTTCACCTTCTGGGACCTCTATCATCCAGATATTATTTCACTTTATGGAATTGTTGAGTTCTCGAAGTCTCCTTTCATGATCCAGTAGTTCTCTTTCTCTCTTCTGTTCAGTTTCCTTATTTTCCATCATTTTATTTTCTATATCACTGACTCTCGTCTGCCTCATTTATCCTCACTTTTAGAGCCTCTTTTTGGGCCTGCATCTCAGTAATAGCATTTTTAATTTTGGTTTGATGAGATTTTAGTTCCTATTTCTACAGTAATGGATTCCTATGCTTCTTTCAAGCCCCACTGTATGTTTATAAATGTTTTAAATTTCATTCAGACGTCTTACTTATATCCAAATTGATTAAGTCCCTGGCAGTGAGTATTACCTACTGCTCTTTCTTTTGTGGTGAATCTCTCCATTTTGTCATTTTGTCCAGAAAAGAACAGAATGGAAAAAGTGAAAAGACAACAATAACAACAGCAACAACGGGGTGGGGGGAGAAGCATACAAAAACAAAACAAAACAAAAAAAACAAGAAACAAAATAGAACAAAACAAAGAAATAGATTTTAGGTGTGTCTTGGTCTGCTTATTATAAGAAATTAGATCCCAAAATAAGAAAGGAAGAAGAACGTATGTATATACAAAAATAAAATGAAAGGAAATGAAAAGTAAAACATAAATATAAAACATATATAAATAAAAATTTAAAAAGAATTAAAAAAGAACTAAAAAATAAGAAAATAGCTGGAAAAAATAAAACTGATAGACTAAAGAATTAAAAAAAAAAAACTATAAATGCTATATACTGTTTTACCCAAGAGTTGAAGTTTTGCAGTTCTCTGTGATCAGTAAGCTTAATAGTACCCAGTTGTTCCTGGGGGTCTTCTGGGGACGGGGTCTATTGCACTGATTCTCAGGTGCCTTTGAACTTATGAAACTGTGCCTCCCTTGCTAGGGGACAGGCTCAGTTTAAGTGGCTCTGGATTCCACCATGTAGTACTATTTTGCTGTCTGAAGGCTTTCAACACCAATTGGCAGGATGAAAATGGTGATACCCTGCTCGCTAGACCCCGAGCTGAAAGTGTGCACCCCCTACTCTTCAGTGTGCCCTGACTGAAAAGCAGTCGGTCACTCTTGTCTCCCTGGTTTCCCTCAGATCTCGGTGTTCACCCAGCCTGTTACCAAGCTTTTTTACCTCAGGCACACAACTGAGATTCAAGACTCCAAATTCTGTGGAGTCCTAAAGTGAACCCACACTGTTCCTCCTGGTTGTTGAGGGTGGGATCTTGCCATGCTTCTATCTTTTGCTGGGCCCTGCCCGGGAGCAATTATATGACCATGCAATGGTTCATAGTTTATGGCAACACAGAACAAAAAGCCAACACCTGGACTCACTATTTTTAGCCGGCCTCCCCTCTCCAATGTCTTTGAACTCTGCCACATTCAAGCACTCCCATTCTTCCTGTGATCTCAGAGATCCTGAGACCACACTGTCCCACCTAGGATTCTACCCCTCCACACCACCTCAGTGCCTTTAAGCCAGGGACATAACCCACTGTAGCAGACTTCTTTTTTTAACTTTTTAAATTTAAATTCAATTAATTGACATATAATGTATTATTGGTTTCAGAAGTGCAGGCCTGTGACTTATCAGGCTTATAAAATACACAGTGCTCATTACATCACATGTCCTCCTTAATGTCCACCACCCAGTTACCCCATCCCTTCATCCACCTCTCTCCCAGCAACCCCTGTAGCAGACTTCTAAATGTTCCAATTTTGCCCTCTGCTGCTTATAATACTTTGCAGTAGCCTCCTTAAGCCAGCTCCCTCCCCTCTGCATTATTCTCCAGTATATCACTCTGGATTCAAGTCTTTTTATCTCTTGCCTTCCAAAAAGTGGTCAATTTATAGAGTTGTGGCATTTCTTTTCTCAGATCTCTACTTGATTCCACAGGTATTCAGAATGATTTGATAACTATCTAGATGAATTTGAGGGACCAGATGAACTTAGGGTCCCCTACTTCACCATCTTAACTCTCCCCAATTTTATGTGTGTTTTATCATGGTTTTAAAAATTAGTAAAAGAAAATGGTGGACAAAAATATATTACTAATAGTGGCTTCCCACTGTCAGATTTTGAGGGTTTGTTGTAGAGTTTTAGATTATTTGCTTAGTCATATTTTATTGCAGTATGAATTTGTTTTCCTACTGAGAAATGACTAAAATGATGGAGCTTAGAAGCAGAAGTCACTTTGGTTGCACCAAAAAAGTATGTCCATAAGTCTTTGACTTTGAGAAGAGTTAAAAAAAAAAACAGCTATGCCACTTTTCTTCCTTTCCACTCCACCCCATCTCCCATCTCCCAGGGTCAATATACTTCTCAAACATAAGAGCAGAAATGTTGGGAAATTATCCTGCTAGACCATGTAAATGAGTTTAAAAAAACATTTAATTTTAGTCAGCCAGTATACTCTCTGATCTTGCCTTATAAACCACCGTTTACTCTCACAGTGCTTGGCAAAAAATAAGCACCCGGTAATTGTTTCTTTTTGTTTTGATAGACACATGGTGTTTTCCCCTTCTGAACTCAAGAAAGGAAGTAAGCAGACAAATAGGTTTAAATGCATTTTTAAAGAAACAATATGGTGCATGTCCCCGTGACTAGACAGTACTGGTTTCAGTTACTGATTCTGCCATTTACTATCTGTGTGACCCTAAGCAATTCACTTAACTTCCTCCCTCTGGTGTAAATGATTACATCAATAATAAACAATGTTCGTAAAATGAAGTTTAAAAGCCTTCATATCTTCTAGTAATGATCTAAGCATTTGTCCCAGGACCTCAATTAATGTAGCTGATAGTTTTTGTCCCTGGATAATAGCAAAGATCAATTCTAGGAGCAATTCTAGAGACAGAAATTCTTGAAAATACCTCTTTGGAAAAGTAGATTCAAAACTGGTCTCCCAAAGGGAAGCTGAAGAACTTTTCTCCCTCAGCCCATAGTTTATTAGAGTGATGAGGTATGAAGATGAATTCCTATAAAACTGAGAGCAGTTAAGGCATGTCATTATTTTACTGAGGACCTAAAGGTAGTGATTAATCATATATTTTTAGAAATTGCTTCAATATAGTTTTTATTAATTGTTAAATTAACATTTATATAGTTTCTATAAAATATGCATATAAGAGAGGCAAGGAATTATCCATGATCTATATCCATGGTAGTTTTTAGAGGACTCTTTTAGAATAAGAACCCCTGACTCAACCACCATAAGTACAGTTGAAATGATATTTGCTTTTGTTGGGAGTGCTGATTTCCCACTTGTAGAGTTTATATTCAATATGGTGTTAATATGAACAGTTTACCAAAGTGTCTCTCTATGGAATCTGCCTTCCTACTCAAATCAATGCCAAGTATAAAACTCCTGCATTTGCTTCCTTGGGGCACTGTAACAAAGTACTGCAGACTTTAGGTGGCATGAAACTATAGAATTTTCTTCTCTCACAGTTGTGGTCAGAAGTCCAAAGTCAGAAAAACAGAAACGAGCTAGCAGGGCCACCCTCCACTGAGAAGATATACCGGAGAATCCTCTCTTGCCTTTTCTAGTTTCTGATGGTTCCTCGGGTTTCTTGGCTCATGATAGCATAACTCCAATCTCTGCTTCTGTTTGCACATGGCCTTCTCTCCTGTATCTCTGTGCCCTTCTCTCTTCTTAGAAGGGCGTCAGTCATTGGATTTGGGCCCATTCTAAATCCAGGATGATTTTACCTCAAGATTCTCTTTCATATCCTAATAATGTCTATAAAGACTCTATTTTCAAATAAGGTCACATTTTGATGTTTGGTATGCACGTGAGTTTTTCAGTAGGGAGACACTATTCAACCTACTACACCTCCTTCCCTTTTAACTAATTTCTATTTGATCAATGATGCTTAAGGTCTATTTAGGGACAAGAGCATCTACAGCTAATTGCTGGGTTTCTTATTAGAAAAGGAAATACAGCCACCAGGAACCAACCAAAAGCATGGAACAATAGAAATACTACCTCATCCCCCATGTTAGAGAAGAAAAGATGGAGACATGAAGACATGAAATATGCTTTGTGGGTCTGTGTTTTCCTGTAGCTTCTATATGTTTCAATCTTTTACTTTGATCTTTTGTCATATCTTCATTTTTTTTTTATTTTTATTTTTAGTGCAAGTCAATAGTTTTTTTTTTCTTTGACTTACCATTATTATTTTTGTATCCACTATTTTGTGTGTTTGTGGGTGTGTATAAGTTTTTTCCTAGGTAGAAAAAATACCAAAACTTAAAAATTAGGTCAATAGAACTGACTTTATTAAATACCAACTATTTGTCCAGGCACAGAGCTAACAAATAAGAATAATGAGTAAAGGCTGTTTTTGTTCTTAAGGTACTCAGAGACTACAAAGGAGCCTACAACTGCAATAAAACAAATAAACACAAACCATGGGAATATTTCACTCTACAAAGCTCTTCTATCTTCACCAATTGTGATGGCTCTGGAGTAATTGGAATTTTGTAGAAGAAAATGCAAGGAGGTCATTGCTGCACCACCTGTGTCACTGTGTCTGCCCAGAACTACAGGAAACAAGGGTCCCCCCATCAGAGCAGACTCTGACCACAAAGAGTCTTTGTCTATCTTTCTCTGCTCCAAATGTTCCTCAAAATATATTTCACTCTTTGTGAATCTGCTTTTGGAGACAAGTATCCCCAGTTTGGGGCCATGTCAATGTGTAAGAAACAAGATTTTAATAATTGTAGATGTATTCTTTCATTTTTGTTATCTTATCATTAAATAAAGCTGCTGTCTTCCTTGGCCTTCAGAGTCAGTGCTTTGTCTGCATGCAAATACCTCATTGTGTTGGATTCTTTCTACAAACCACAGTGCTCATTTCTCTCGCATATTGGACCTTCTATGATTCTCCACATAAAAGGACCCAGCAGAACAGAGCTTTCTCTCTCAGCAGGACTTGGCTGGTCTAGTTTTCCTTCTTGCTTTGCTCAATTGTATTCCAGTGTGTCAAATCTCAGATGTATCAGAGGATTTGTCTTTCCTCCTATGCCTTTAATTGTGCTTTATTCCAGCTGTTATTTTCCATTTAACTTCTTAGGCTTCTTATTTCATAATGTATTTTTGGACTTCATTTGGGTAAGGAGATACAATGGAAATGAAGTGAGAAGGAAATGAACTTCAGCACTCTGGATCAGGTCTTGTTTGTCTATTATTACACATTTGTTTTTGTGCCTTTCAAACACTATTATTTTTATACCCATGAACCCTGAATAATAAGTTGTTAAGTACTTTATATTGATGAATTATACTTTAATGAATATGGTGCTAAAGCAAATTCTATGGTAAAGATTAACAGTAATTAGGCCACTTAAAAAAATCTGTTTACAATTATAGCTAAGAACCACTGAGGGTGCTTCTTATAAATCCGGTCCCTTTTGCAGACCTTCTCAGAGGATAAAAGTTTATTCAAGTTTCCACTCAACTGCTATTTTCCCCCATTTTCCTCCACACAAACTACATATTTCAAAAAAAAAAAAATAAGACCAGAAATTTACTCTCACATTTATTAATGCTATTCATTCTAAGAATGGTACAAAGACAGGGGTGAAGATTACAACAGCAAAACTTACACTTTGGATGGACTTCTGAAGGGGCCATTTCCTCACAGACTGAGAAATTGAGTATGTGCATTATCAACAAACTACATTCATCCACCAACATGAGCATTGGATGGGGCTGAATTCTCTGTTTTATTCCCTTTGCTCTTTAATGCTGGAGCCATTTTGACTGTAGGAGCCAAAAGCTCTGTCTCCTGTCCACCATATTTGGTAGAGTATCGTCATCAGACAAAGCCAATGACAACGGACTATGTCCTTTAGTGTTCAGGTATCTGTCAGAAGGAGAGAAATAATCACTTCAGAATCCAGACTTTGAAGCCAAGTAAACCAGAGCCTTAAATTTAATCCCAGCCCTCCATAACTATATGATTTCCAGGAAGTTTCTGAAAATGCTGGAGCTTTGGTTTGGTAAAATATAAAGTAGGAATAATCATTTCATCCGCAAGTACCAAGTCCTGTTGGGGACATTTGGCATGCTAAAAAGAGAAACATTAAAAATTAGCAGTAAGAAAATAGCCTGATTAAAAAATAGGCTTAATGAATACTTTGCCAGAGAAGATATACAGCTAGTAAATAAGCATATGAAAAAATGGCCTACATCATATGTCATCAGGGAAATTCAAATTAAAACAATGAGATACCACTACATACCTATTAGAATGTCTGAAACATGGAACACTAACACCACCAAATGCTGGTGAGGATGTGGAGCAAAGAAACTCATTCATTTCTAATAGAAATGCAAAATGGTACAGCCACTTTGGAAGAGAGTTTGGCAGCTTCTTACAAAACTAAACATCTTCTTATATAATCCAGCAACCACATTCCCTAGGATTTACCCAAAAAAAGCTGAAAATGCATGTCTACCCCAAAACCTGCCCATGCGGATGCACCTGGATGGCTCAGTCGGTTAAGTATCTGCCTCCAGCTCAGGTCATGATCTTGGGGTCCTGGGATCCAGCCCTACATCAGGCTCTCTGCTCAGCAGGGAACATGCTTCTCCCTCTTTCTCTGTGTGTGCACTCTCTCTCTGTCTCACATAAATAAACTAAATCTTAAAAAAAAAAAAAACCTGCACATAGATATTTATAGAAGCCTATTCATAAATGCTAAAACTTGGAAGTGACTAAAATGTCCTTCAGTAAGTGAATGGATAAATGTGGTACAGACAATGGAATATTATTCAATGTTAAAAAGGAATGAGCTATCAAGCTGTGAAAAGGCAGAGAGGAAACTTGAATGCATGTTACTAAGCGAAAAAGGCCAGTAGGAATTGACTACATATTGTATAACTCCAGCTATGTGACATTGTGGTAAAAGCCAAACTGTGAAGACAGTAAAAAAATCAGCAGTTTCCAGGGTGAGGTATGAATAAGCAAGGCACATAGGATTTTAGGGCAGTGAAAAAAAATTTCATACCATAATGATGGATAAATGTCATTATACATTTGTCCAAACACATAGACTATATGACACCAAGAATGAAACCGAATAAACTGTAGATTTTTTGTAATAATGCTGTGTCACTGTAGGTTCATCAATTATAACAAATGTACAAATCTGGAGGGGATGTTAATAATGAGGGAGGCTATGCATATGTGGGAGCAGGGAGTGTATGGGAAATCTTCATACCATCCTCTTTATTCTGCTGTAAATTTAAACCTGCTCTAAAAAAATAAAGATTTTTTTTTTTAACAGCAATTGAAGAGAGTTTAAAGAAGAGGTTATTTAGGGTGTAGACAGAGTTAAAAGAACCTACCAGGAGTAGTGAGGCACCCAGGGACTAGCAATGGTAAAACCTATTATTCCTCAGGCCTGTGAAGGCAGGGGAGGTGGCAGCTCTTACTGGAACTTACAAATAGGAGAGACTGCCCAGCAAAGAGCCATTAGTGGGGGATGCTTCCACTGCCAAATCACTGGATGGTGGGGGTAGAATATAAGCCTCTAAGGCTCTTTCCTTCTGATCAATCCCCTGGCAGTGTGCTCCATTGGCTGTATTCAACAAAAAGAAGACAAAAAATGACAGGGAGAAGAGGTCAAAGAAGTCAGGTTCCTGGACACAAACTCTGGACAGAAAATGATGAAGAGAAGAAAAAAAAGGGATGAAGAATGGATGTGGAGGGGCAGATGTAGGATTTTCAGTGTCTCTCGATATTAAAGCTTGTTGTTTGTCCAGTATCTCTTCTTTTGAGTAAACACTACTCTGCACTCAGTAAATTAATGGGTCTCATTCTGTTATAGCTGGAATAATAACAATCCACCTCACATGACCAGGACCAATCAGAGAATTTCATTCTCCTTAGAACTCTAGTAAATCAATCAGACTAAACCTTGGGATTTAATACAGAATTGCTGGAAAAAAGGGCCTCTTTTTCATTTGGATTATAAACCTCAAGGATATAGACTCATGCCAACCAATAATCATCTTTCTGGTTATATGGTCTAATTATATCATATCATATTATATATTTTATTTTATTTATTATATTGTGTTATACATATATATTGGCCTGACAATGAAAACAATGCAGAGAGAACACAGAAGATTCTAGAAAGGGAGAAAAAGAGATAGATCCATGATGACTTCATTTGACGTTCTGGTTCTAATTATACCTGAAAATTCATTTTTTAAAATTCCAGTTATATGCATCTTTAATTTCCTGTGTTGGAAGAGTTGAAAAGGCAAATAAGGAAGTGTGAAGCATCCATTGCTTGGCATTATCAGGAACTCTCTGTCCTGCCCAAATTGGAACCCAAAGGAAGGCTTTGGCATTACCATATTTCCAGCAGAACTTGGAACCACGAAGAAGAAGCTGCCCAAAGAATGCTGTCTGCCAGGTTGGAACCATGGCAGAGACACCACTACAAGAGCTGAAGCCAGAAAGGAAATATGACTACTATGGAGCTACTGCCTCAGCACAGACTGAGAAGAAATATCCTGACTTCTCCTTTCCTTCCATCCTTTGATTTCAGTGCCCCTCTTCCCCTCATTAATTGAACCTACCTTGTAGCCATTTGGTAAAGGGAGCCTAAGGAATTTGGTTTATGAAGGTAAGACTGCAATTCATAGCAGTGCAGGAGAGGGGCAGGGATAGCTTTGAGAGCAAACAAAACAAGTGACCAACACCAGTGGTTAGAACACATCAGTCTTCTTTTCCTCTTTCCTATCAAAATGCCGTACAAACTTTGGTAAAGGATGCATGGCTTGATTTTGTTCTCAAAGTCCAGAGAATGGCTAGTTATTTTCTACTTGGGGACTTCAGTGAGTTACTATTAAGAAAAGACTACTTCATCTGATACTTCAGTTCATTGAAAATATGGCCATAGTTTGTGGGTAAGAAATAATGTGACAGAGTAATGTGAATATAAATTATAATCCAGTCACATTAGATGACTTGCTCTTCTTCATTTCTGTGTATTTTCCTGCCCTTGCTAATGATACCCCTCTTCCATCCTTACCATCCTCTTCCTCATCTCTCTTTATTGAAATCTTACCTTCACATCACAAAAGTGCTATTCCTTTAAGAAACTCACACTGGGTTTGTCCAAACTTCATTTTATCTTTTCCTTCTTAAACCTTTTGTATCACTCTCATTGCTTTTAATAAAATGAATCTTGTATTTTAGATACTGAAACTTCTGTCTCATCCTTTGATAATAGACTATGGTCCTCTAGGGCAAAGAGTATATTCCACAACTTTGTATCCTTCATGGAAAGTTTGAATGATCCCTTGTCCATACTAGTTTCTTAGTAAAAGTATGTTGTAATAGATGGATATCTGGAACAGTAAAGAAACCTAGATTCCAATATTTTCTAGACCACATTAGGGTGACATTACATAGGTGGAATTACATTGCTCAGTTTTCTCATCTGCACAATAAGAACAGCTTAGATTAATTTGAAGGTCCCTCTTGGCCCTTACTTTGGTCCCTAATTTCAATTGGAAGGTAGAGGATTAAATTTGTAAGTGGAAATTTTATAACTCTGCTTATAATTTCTACTTTGGGAAAGCTAACATTCCATATCTCACTTTTGCTGGATTATTTCTCTAAAGTTTCCTTGTGGCTAAATATCCACACATTACAAAGAAATGGAAATGTCCCATGATCCCCTCTCTACTTCTGCTTTTCTTATGACTTTACCCTGGTGATTGCCCATTTTGCATCCCCAAAGCACCCTATTTTATAAACATTTTGTGAGATGTGAGATAAAGGAACAAAAGGTAACAAAATATTACATTCTATAAAGGGATACTTCTAATGCATTCACAAAAATTTCAAGTTTATAAATGCTGGTATGTCAATTATGAAGGTAAAATACTATCTATATTATACATGTGATATGATGGATGCTATTGGAATGGCTTTGGCATATTTATTAACATTTATTTTTATGAAAATAGATAAAAAAAGTCTGCTGTAAGCAGTCACATGAAAGTGGATAAATACAAAAGCAAGCATAAAAGTATTCAGCAGAGAATTTTGAGCCTGAACAATCAAGTTTCAGGCAAATCTTGTGTGGTTCATAATTTTAGCCCTTTATTATGCAAAGCTGCCAATTCAATTTTACAATGCAAAGAAGTGTTTGGCATGATTATCAAGTTATATTTACTGTTCTGTGGATCTACTAAAAGATGCAGTATCTTGAAAGAGTCTGTTCAAATTACCTCTGAACATACTTTTAGATCCTCAATGGTAAGCAAAAGTTGACAGAGTAAAATGTATTATTCTTAACCAGCATCAGCATGTGAGACTTTAGAAAAACTGGTAGAGCATATGATGATTCAGTTGCAGAACTAGACAAATGATTTCCAACAAATTCAGAGAAGAAGTTGCTGATCCTAGTTGAATTGCCACACGTTGCCATTTCCTTCGACATGTGTCTTGGTAGAAAAATCTCTTCTAGAAGTTTTCTCACCCATCAGAATAAAGTGGTTGTTATTTCGAATTCTGCTTGGTGAAAAATCAGGAACTCATGCTAAATCCAATGAGAGGTTTGAGTGCAAGTTTAAGAAACTGGAAAAGACCTAAATTCTGGACCTTCATTCCCCTTGTAGCTTCTCTCTCCCTTTGCAGCTTCTCCCTCTACAGCTCCCCACTCTCCCTTTTCCTTGAAGAGTTGTCCTTATTTACTGAATGCTATTCATCTCTCCTTCTCTCTGCTTAATGTACTCTATTTAAGCTTTTGTTCCCATATCTCCACCAAAATTGTTTCTCATCAATATCAATGACCTCCATGCAATGGATGCCAACATTATAGTCACAATGCTATCTAACTTGATATAGCAGCATGAAACATAACCGATTAGTCCCTGTCCCTTGACGCATTTTCTCTTGTCTTCTAGGACTCCACAATTACAGTTTTCCTTCTCTCCCTGGATCCTTATTTTTTTTCCCAAGGTCCTTTGCTGGCTTCTCTTCTTTGTTTTGACAAAAAAGTACTTCCTGGCTCAGTCCTTGAACATCTTCTCCTATTTCTCTATCTGTCTATCTATCTATCATCTATCTATCTATCTATCTATCTGTCATCTTCACTGCCTTCATGAGTTGATCTGGTCTTGTGACAACCTTTTAATGTATAACTTTACTCTAGACCTAGACTTGTACTCTAGACCTCTTCCCAGAAATACAGAATCAGTGATCCATCTGTTGTTTTCTTCTCTTGGATGTTCCATCGCTTTCTCAAACTTAACATATCTAGAACCAGTCTTCAGATATTCACCCCACCCTCACCAAACCTGCTTCTTCACAGCCTACCCCCACTCAGTTTATGCTTCTAGTCAGTACTGGGACTAGGGTGAAGTAGATGAATTGCTTAGACACAAAATTTAAGACATTTAGAGAATCATGCAAGTGCCAACCCTGCTTTTGCAGGACCCTAAGTATGAGTGCCTCCTTAAATTTGGTACCCTCATCCCTTCATTCACCTCATCCTAATTCTATCCTGCTTCTACATGTTCAATCTAAAAACCTCAGCATCGCCCTCTATGGCTCTGTTTCTCTTACATCTAGGACCAATGTATGAGGAAATCCTGTTGGCTTTACACTTAGAAAGAGAGCGTTGTCCCAGGACCACTCTTAAATGGAAAGCCTCCAGGAAGAGGCAGCAATGGTCTCCCAGGACAAATTTTAGACAACTCAGAGCTGCCAGGAGGAAAACCTGGCCCTGAGAGTTGTGATGGCCTTGGACATTGGCAGTCATGGGATTGGGGTCCTGGGTTTCCATCTTGAAACCCTTGCCAACTGGGGCCCTCAAGAACCTAGAAGGCTTGGGGCACCTGGGTGGCTCAGTAGGTTAAAGCCTCTGCCTTCGGCTCAGGTCATGATCTCAGGGTCCTGGGATCGAGCCCCGCATCGGGCTCTCTGCTCAGCGGGGAGTCTGCTTAACCTTCTCTCTCTGCCTGCCTCTCTGCCTGCTTGTGATCTCTTTCACTGTCAAATAAATAAATAAAATCTTTGAAAAAAAAAAAAAAGAACCTAGAAGGCTATAGATTTGCAGTTTGCGCAGGTTCAGGTCACTTCCTTTATGGTCTTGGGCAGTCTCTGTCCTATACAACCTGCTGGTTCCACCATACCTGGCCAGGGTTTCTGGGTCAAGTAATGGGAGGGAGAGTTATCCACAAATGTGGAGTTTGTATGATAGGTGGTGTGAACCAGTCTCCTTGCAGAGAAGTTTGGGTTGAGGGGTCCATATTACCTGCGCAACCCAGGTGTTTCTCCTCCCAGGAGTCTCTGTTGGCCCAGTAGAAGGTTTTTTAATTTTTTATTTAAATTAAATTTAATTAATATATACTGTATTTTAGTTTCAGAGATAGAATTTAGGGATTCATCGTTACATCTACCACCCAATGCTCATTACAGTAAGTACCCTCCTTAATGTCCATCACGCAATTATCCCATTCCCCCCACCTACCATCCCTACAGCAACCCTCAGTTTGTTTCCTGTAGTTAAGAGTCTCTTATAGTTTGCTTCTCTCTCTGTTTTCAATCTTATTTTGTTTTTCTTCAGTAGAATTTTTATGATCCTTGGAAATCATCCTTCCACTGAGAGGTGTGGTCAGGTCCTTAGGCCTGATTCTGCTATTCTGTGCTTTCCTTGATGCCCAACATACCCCAGCCCATCCTGTGCCTGCCCCTTCATGTGAACTTACAAGCACTCTCCCAAGCACTCTGCCCAGATACCACCTTGCACCCTGCAAGCTCCAACTGTGCCATTTTCTTTCCTGGGATACCCTACACTCCACCTGCCCAGATAAGGCCCTGATGGAGGTCAGTAGGCATGCCACCAAGGATATGTGTGGCATACTTCCTTTCAGGCATTTGTAAAACCTGCTTCTCCTTCTCTCTGAAATTAGGCATGACTATGTGACTTATACTAGACCACGTATTATGCTGGATATGATGTGTGCCATTTCTGGCCAGCACATTTAATTGTCAGTTAAGATGTTCTAGAAATTTCTTCCCCTACTGCCACAATTAAAGATGCTCCAGATGGTAGAACTTCCATCACCCTGACCCCTGGAATAAGGATAATATAGAACAAAACCCTCAAGAAATGCAATGGTCTTGTAGTACGATCTAGAAATAAATCTTGGAGCTTTAAAGCTAAGATTTCAGTATTTGTACCATAGCATAGCATAACCTGTCAAGATTAATATAACCAGGTTACTTCAAACTTGAAGACAAGATGGTTAAATAACAAATTTTATAAAACAGAATAAATAATGAAAATAATATCTAAGTTTCTGTGAAATATCCAAACATTGAGAAACATGCTTTTAATTACTTAGAGGGAAACACATGCACACACATATATTCCTGATGTGCCTTAGTGGATTCATTTCAAACAGCAAATAGTCTGTTGGTTTTGATTAGATAACTGTAATTATGTTTGTAGTTACACATCTAACCAGTATGAGCCTTATCATGCTTGTTCCTTCTTAGCCAGCATGAACAATACTTATCTATTGGCCGTGAACTGACCTTTGAGGATTAAGGCCGAGTGAAGAGTAGTGTTTATAAAATGGGACATCAAGGTATTTCATCCAATTATTGAAGAAATAGTTATAAATCTCAAAAATAAAGGAGTAATTTTGTTTCATATATTTAAATACTATGCTTCACCTAAAAAGAGGAAATAAAAATTCTCAGATTATTTACCCTAAGGAAGGAAACTAACAAAAGCTAAATGCTTCGTTTCAGGGACTATTTTTTTTCCCCTCTGCTAACAGTGACATACACAAATACAAGTAAAAACCACTGTATTGGGGCGCCTGGGTGGCTCAGTCAGTTAAGCGGCTGCCTTCGGCTCAGGTCATGATCCCGGAGTCCTGGGATCGAGCCCCGCATCGGACTCTCTGCTCAGTGGGGAGCCTGCTTCTCCCTCTCCCTCTGCCTGCTGCTCTGCCTACTTGTGCTCTCTCTCCATCTCTCTAATAAATAAGTAAAATCTAAAAAACAAAACAAAACAAAACAAAAAAACCACTGTATTACAACTTGATTACTACCATCTCTGTTATTCAGGTTAAAGAATGAAGGCAGAAATGATATTACTTGTCATCCATGCTGTAGCCTGTGTTTGATGTAGTCAGAGCCCAGGGCCTATCTGTCCATGTGCCCAAATTACTCTTTCCCACATTCCAAAACGAATGACCTTCCAGACATGTCACAAGTACCAACTCCTCTGTAGAGCTGTCCTGTCCTCCTAGGAAAATAAATTGCTGTTTTTTTTTTTTTTATCATGGCAATTATATTAGATACATAATTATGGTACTCATCAGGCTGGCTAATTCTTTGTTTATATGTCTGTCTCCCTGACTCAACTGTGGCCTTTTCAAGGGTAAGTGCTCCCTCTTAGTCATCTGTGTCTTCTTTAAGAACTATACTTGCTATTTTGTTGGTGCATATGGATAGTATGGGAAAGAGTTGGGGGCTGTATTTGAGTAGGAGATAGGAATGTATAAAGGTAAAATAGACAAAGAATAAAGGAAGAAGCAAATGAGCAAGACTGCAAGGAAAGAAGAAAAAGAAGGGGTTTGCATATGTATGCCTTTTGTCACAAGACTCCATGGATTGGCACAATCTTCAGCACCAAAATAACAGGAAGACAACCAAGAGAGGATATCTCTGGGTCAGGATTGACACTTTCTCATACCTAACCATGCATCCATATAGCCTACAGATTCCAGGATATTTTACTTTCCAGTTGCCCTAATTCAACATGTGAGACCATTTATTGTCTATATTGTTACTTCATAGGCTCCTAAAAGCTAAGGATAAATTACTGTTATAGTAACATAAACAGTTCAGTTTGATAGGTTATTCTATATAAAAGGAAACTCAGCTAACTTACACTATTTGATAAGGTGGTTTGATATATTTTACCAAATGATAAATGAGACTGTTTAAGGTGGACCAGAAGAAGTCCCTAGACTCCCAGAGGGTTTCAAGCTTTAGTGTGGACAACCAGTACCTCTATGTTGTACTTCTTTGATCAATAACTCCAGTCTCAGAGAGTGGTTATATATATATATGTGTGTGTATATATATATATATATATACACACACACACACACACACACATATGTATATATATATAAATATAGATAATATGGTGCAGAATATATACATATATATATATATGGTGCAGAAGATAAATGACAAAACAAAACATGCTACATTTTGTACTTAATTTAAAGAATTAAAACTTTTAGTTTAAAATGGGAATATTATTAATGGAAAAAGTTGAAGTTTTATGAGTTACTAAATTGAAGATTCAAAAATGTACCTAAACTTTGGAGTAGTGATTATAATTTTTTTTTAAGATTTTATTTATTTATTTGTCATAGAGAGAGCACAAGCAGGCAGAGTGGCAGGCAGAGGCAGAGAGAGAAGCAGGCTCCCCGCTGGACAAGGAGCCCGATGTGGGACTCAATCCCAGGACGCTGGGATCATGACCTGAGCCAAAGGCAGTGGCTTAACCGACTGAGCCACCCAGGCATCCCAGTGATTTTAATTTTAATGTTCATATTCTTGGATCTAACAATACCACTTCCAAAATTTACCCTACAGGAACACTAAAACATGTACATGAAGTTATGCGTAAAAAAATGTATGGTAAAGTTATTTGTAGTCATGCAAAATTCAAAGTAATGCAGATGGTTTTAATAGAGGATTAAATATAATTAATGAACAGTATATAGTAGGTTTTTAAAAAAGTTATTTTGAATAACAAAAAAAAAAGATTCTAAGGTATGTATTCAGTGAAAAAGAGTCCCAGAACCACATGTATACGATCATTCCACTTTTGCAAAACAAACAATAAATAAAAACAAAAGCCATATGCATATGTGTATGCACACACACACACACACACACCCCAGGACACTTCTGTGAATTACATCTAAATCATCAGCATGATACAGGACTGTCTAGAGGAATCAGAATCCATAGTCACCTTACTTTAAGAGACTTTCTATTCTGGATTATACATTTTTTTGTAAGTGTGTTTTAATAGTAATAGCGAGCATGCACTATTTTACTAATAAAATTAAATTTCCCATACTTGAAGTATATATGAGAATATTGAGTTAATCTTAAATTTGGATCTCAGGACTGGTACCTCCAATTCTCTTAGAACTACCTCCCTTTGTTCCAACACTTTTAGGCTGATCTGTTTTCTTCAGAACATGCCCTACAGCATTTTAAATTCTTGTATCACCACAATACCCTTTTCTTGTATTCTCTTAGAGCCAGAACATACTATTAACCCTTCCTGAAAATCTGACAATTGCAGAGCTCCCAGTCTCGTCAATTTTATTTTTTGTCATCTAACTATCCATAGCAGTAATTTATGGTATTATATAGTATTTATTTTTGTGCTGTGGATTTTTCCAAAGATAAATTTCAGTGTCTATTTAAATTAATGAGTGGTGACCACTATCTTTTGCTGGTTCCTATTGCTAAAGAGGCCAAGCATGGGCCTTTGCTGAATTTCCACATCAGCTTGGTTGACCAGTTGTATTTTTGGTGTAAGTTACAAGCCACACTCACATGACAGTCTTTAAGATGATGCTTTTGGTCACATGAAGATTGGACAAGAAAGTGCAGTGATAAGATCAATATAAATATATTCTCCTAGAAAAACACAACAATTCAAGGCATATGCATTATTAATGCTGCATCAGAGGTATTATCTTCATATTCAAAGACTAGCATATAATTATAAAGGACAGAAATGTAAAGAACATGAACAGCCTGATGATGGAATTGGTTCATGTTTATTATTAGAAATCTTATTTGAAATCCAGAGAACAACTGAGCAGATAAAAACATGTCAGACAGTAGGTGACAAAGAATATGAGAAAATTAGAACTTTTTCCCCACTAAATATAACAATGTTCTGTACCAAATTCCTTAACGACTGACTGAGTAATCTGGCTCTGCAAGGATGAGGACTCAGGGAGATATTTTTCTGCCACTGTTTCCACCTGTGATGCAGTTAGTCTGGAATTTGCATCTCTACTGGTCAGCATGACTCCAGAAAGAATTAGCAGAACAGAAGCATACATTATCTCCTTCAACAAATGTCCACTGAACATGAAGTCAGACTTTTCCTGGTTCTAGAGATATGTTTCAGAATAAGTCAAATGTTGTGAAGTTAGCACTTAGGTTTAAGAAGTAAGTTTTCATATTTAGAAAATTGCCACCATGGGGGTACCTGGGTAGCTCCATCAATTAAGTGTCTAAATCTTGACTTTAGCTCAGGTTATGATCTCAGGGTCATTAAATGAAGCCCCACAACCAGCTCCACACTCACCATGAAGTCTGCTTGAGATTCTCTCCCTCTGCCCCTCCCCCACTCTCTCTCTCAAAAAAATTGCCACCATAATGATCAAACATATAATGTTATTGTGAAATTTTTCTTTTTTTTAAAGATTTTATTTATTTATTTGACAGAGAGAGTGAGAGAATACAAGCAGTGGGAGCTGCAGAAGGAGAGGGAGAACCAGGTCCCTGCTAAGCAGGTATCCCAAAGCAGAGCTCAATACCAGGACCCTGGGATGATGACACAAGCTGAAGGTAGACACTAAACTGACTGAGCCACCCAGGCACCCCGTTATTGTGAAATTTGACCCAAAATCATTGGCTTCTTAAACTGGAACATGTTGTCCTGTGCCTTGGCCTATGTCTCAGTTTAACATGTTTAAAGCTAATGGACAGGAGGATAGCAGAGTAGGATGCATCTCTCTAGACACCACCTACACCATCTGTCACCTAGACAACAATTGTACTGGCAGAATCTGTCTGATATAACTGTTTTGGAACTCTGGAATCTATTGAAGGCTTAAATCTCCAGGGAAATGCTTGGATCATAAGTAGCTGTTGATTATCAATTTTAGCTCTTTGTACAGCAGCACTTACCTGTCCCCACCCACAGCCATGTGGAAGCAGCAGTGCACAGTGTTCTTGGAACAGTTTGTACACAGCTGGTAGGATCCAGGGTAGAAAAAAGGGACCCTATCCTCCAACTATTAGGGACCCTATCCTCCAACTATTAGGAATCAGTGCTCTGATCACTTATTGCTTGTTCAAATCACAGAAGTATAGGCAAAGAACTGGGCACCCATTGTTTTTTAAGGAATCTGATTGTTGTAAACCCCTCTGCCTCCTGTGGAAGTGACTTTCAGGACATTTAGAGGGCTAATGTCTTCTTCTCCCTCATTTTTCTTTTAATTTTCACCTTTGGGAGACAAACATTAAAAACTAGGATATTCAAAAGCAACTTCATATACTCAGATGAGAAAATGACCTCACATGTCCAGGGAAAGGCATAGGAAAGACATCAAATTTATACCAGAGCTTCATCCTCAGTACAGAGAAATCCTACATCAATCAGAAAAACAAAAACAAAAACAACAACAAAGCCCAACAAATTCTGGAATTGTAGTATCTTATGTTCAGAGTTACCACATTATTAGATTCAAAAGACCAGCTTTCAGCAACGTCAACAATCACAAATCACAAGACATACAAAGAAACAGGAAAATATGACCATTTAATGGAAAAAAATAGAAATCATCCTTAAAAAAGACCTCATGGAAGATATACTAGGCAAAGCCTTTTAAAAAACTGTCTTTAAAAAAAAAAAAAACTAAAGGAAGATGTGGAGAAAGTTTAAAAAAAATCGATGCATAACAAAATGGAAATATCAATAAAGAGAAAATCTAAAAGAAAACTAAAAAATTTCAGAACTGAAAAACATAATAACTGAAATTTTTTTTAATTTACTAGAGGAACTCAAGGGCATATGGGAGCAGGCAGAAGAAAGAATTAATGAACTTGGAGATGGGACAATCAAAATCACTGAGTCTGAGGAACAGAGGGAAAAAAGATTGAAGTGAACATGGACTAAGGGACTGTGAGGCAGTACCAAACACAATAACATATGCATTGTGGGATTCCAGAAGAGAAGAAACAGAGAAATGGGCAGGGAGAATATTTGAAGAAATAATGGCTAAAAACTTCCCAAATGTGATAAAAGTATGAACATAAACACCCAAGAAGCTCAACAAACTCCAAGTTATATGAACTCAAAGAGATTCATACAGAGATACATTATAATCAGACTTTTGAATGACTAAAAGTAAATCTTAAAAGAAGGAAGATGGGGCACCTGGGTGGCTCAGTGGGCTAAGCATCTGCCTTCAGCTCAGGTGATGATCTCAGGGTCCTGGGATCAAGCCCTGCATTGGGCTCCCTGCTCGGCAGAAAGCCTGCTTCTCCCTCTCCCACTCCCCCTGCTTGTGTTCCCTCTCTCACGGTGTCTTTATCAAATAAATAAGATCTTAAAGAAGAAGAAGGAAGAAAGAAACAAATTATCACATACAAGGGCTTTTCAGTAATGTTTTTAGCAGATCTCTCATTAGAACCTTTGGAGGCCAGAAGTCAGTGGGCCAATAAAGCAAAGTGCTAAGAGGAATAAAAGAGCTGTCAACCAAGAATCCTATATCCAGTGAAACTCTCCTTCAATAGTTAGGGAGAAATCAAAACACCCTAGATACAAAAGTTGAGGGGGTTCATTACCATTAGACCTGCCTCACAAAAAATGCTCAAGGCAGTCCTGCAGGGTAAAATTAAAGGACATTTGATAGTAACTCAAAGCCATATGGAGAAATAGGTCCCAGCAAAGGTAAATACATGAGCAGTTATAAAAATTAGTGTTATTGTAACATTAGTTAAAAACTGGAGTTTTCTGTTTTCTATAGGATTTAAGAGACTAATACATTAAAAAAACAATAATTAGTCTAAAAGCTGGTATTACTATAATTTTGGTTTGTAACTCCAATTTTGTTTTCTATGTAATTTAAGAGATATATGCATCTAAAAAGAATTATTAATTTGTTTTGTGGGTACACAACATACAAAGATGTAATTTTGGGGACATCAACAATAAAAAAAAAGAGTAAGAACAGAGCTGTAAAGGAACAGAGTTTTTGTATGTTATTGAAGTTAACTTGGTATAAATGCAAATTATAGTGTTATAACTTTAAGACTTAAAATGTAATCCCCACAAAGAACTAAAGGAAGTAACCACAAAGCAAATAGCTATAGAAGATACAAAAAAGGAAACGAGAAAGGAACTGAAACATTTCCCTATAAAAAAATCAACATGAAAGAAACAGTAATGTAGGAAATGAGAGACAAAAAAAGAACTATTAGATGTATAGAAAACAAATAGCAAAATGACAGAACTAAATCCCTCCTTATCAGTAATTAGTTTAAATATAAATAGATTAAGCTCATCAACCAAAATTCAAAAATTGACGATGGCTTAAAAACACATAGTCCACTCATATATGAAACCAAAAAAAAAAAAAAAAGGACACAAAAAGCAGTACTGGAACTATAAATACACAGAACAAACTGATGGTTGCTAAAAAGGAAGGGGAGTAGAAAATTGGACTAAATGTGTAAAGGGAAAAGGAGATACAGGCCTCCAGTTATGGAATGAGTGAGTCATGGGAATAAAATGCAGAGCATAAGGAATACAGTCAATGATATTGTAATAGCAATGTAATGGGGCAGATGGTAGCTGTACTTGTGGTAAACATAGCATAATGTATAAACTTGTCAAATCACTAAGTCGTATATCCGAAACTAATATAACATTGTGTTTCAACTATTCTTAAATTAAAAAACAAACAAACAGGGACACTGGGTGGCTCAGTCAGTTAAGCATCTCCCTTTGGCTCAGGTCATGATTCCAGGGTCCCAGGATCCAGTCCCACCTAGTATCCATGCTCAGCAGGGAGCCTGCTTCTCCCTCTGCTGCCACTCCCCCTGCTTGTGCTCTCAATATCTCTCTCTGACAAATAAATAAAATCTTAAAAAACAGAATAAACAAACAAACAAAAAACCAAAAAAACCCAAACAGGGGTGCCTGGGTGGCTCAACTGGTTAAGCCTCTGACTCTTGCTTTCATCTTACATCATGATCTCATGAGATCAAGCCCTGTGTCAAGCCTCACATCAGGCTCTGTGTTCAGCAGGGAATCTGTTTGAGGATTCTCTCCTGTCTCCCCCTGCCAACTGCATTCTCTTTATCTCAAAAATAAATAAATAAATCTTTTAAAAAATAATGAACAAACACATAGTCCAACTGAATGCTGTATACAAAAGACTCACTTGAGACCCAAAGACACACATAGATTGAAAAGTAAAATGATGGGAAAGATATTTCACAAAAATAGTTACAAAAAGAAGGTAGAAGTAGTTATCCTAATAGTAGACAAAATAGGCTTTAAGTGAAAAAAAAACATTATAGAGGACAAAAAAGTACATTATATATTAATAAAAGGGTCAATACAGCAAGAAGATATGTCATAAGCGTTTATATACTAATGACAGACCACCAGCATATATGAAGCAAAAATTAGAAAAACTAAAGTGAGAAATAGGTGTTTCTACAATAAAACCTTACTCACAATAATGGATAGAAAAAACAGACAAAGGACAATTATGGATATAGAAAACAACAACATGGTAGACCAACTAGATCTAACAGACATGTAGAGGATACTCTATCTACCAACCACAACATACACATTCTTCTCAAGTACACTGGGATAGACTATATATTTGGTCACAAATTAAGTCTTTAGATTTTAAAAGATGATATCATAAAGGGTATCTTCTTTGACCACAACATAATAAAGTTAGAAATAAATAACAGAGGAAAAATGGAATTTTCACAAAGTTGTAGAAATTAAACAATATACCTTTAAACAATCAGTGAATCAAAGAAGAAATCACAAAGAAAATCAGAAAATAATTGCAAATAAATGAAAATGAAAAATACACATACCAAAACTTAAACTTTGTAGCCAAAGTGGAGCTAAGGGGAAAATATACAGTTTTAAATCTTTAAATTAAGAAACAAAAACAACATAACTTACAACTTAATGAACTAGAAAAAGAACAAACTAAACCCAAAGCTAACAGAAAGAAATAATAAAGATTAGATCAGAGATAAATGAAATAGAGAAAAGAAAAACAATAGAGAAAATGAAACCAAAAGTTAGTTCTTCAAAGAGATCAACAAAACTGACAAACAATAACTAGATGAATTAAGAAAAAAAGAATATTGAAATTACTAAAATCAGAAATGAAAGTGGAGACATTACTATTGATTCTGTAGTAATAAAAAAGGGTTATAAGAGAGTACTATGAATGATTGTGCACCAAAAAATTGGATAATCTAGATGAAATAAACAAATACTATAAACCCTACACCTACCAATACAAAATCATGAATAAGTAGAAAATCTTAATAAGACTTATAACTTAAGGAGATTACATCAAGATTGAATCAGTAATTAAAACTTCCCAATAAAGAAAAGCCCTACTCCCATTGGTTTTGCTGGTGAATTCTATCAAACAATTAAAGAACTAATACCAAGCCTTCACAAACTTTTCCCAAAAAATGGAAGAGGAGGAAACACAACCTAACACATTCTAGGAGGTCAGTATTGACCTGATACCAAAGCCAGACAAAGACACTATAAGAAAGGAAAACTACAGACCAGTATCTTTCATGAACATTCATGCAAAAATTCTCAGTGAAATACTAGCAAACCCAATTCAGCAGTTTATCAATATAATTATACAAATGGAATTATTCCTGAAGGCAAGGATGGTTCAACATATAAATATCAATGTAATATATTACATTAACAGAATGAAGGACAAAAACCACATGATCATCTCATTTGATGCAGAAAAAGCCTTTGTTGAAATTCAACATCCTTTCATGATAAAAATACTGAAAAAAACTAGTAGTGTGAGGAAATTACCTCAATATAATAAAAGCTATATATGAAAAATGCACAGTGAACAAAAACTCAACGATGAAAGACTAAAAACTTTTCTTTCTCTAAGGTCAGGAACAAGGCAAGTATGCCTTCTTTCAATATTTTTTTTTTCTTTTTTTTTTTTAAAGAGACCACATGCATGAGTTGGGGGCAAGTGGAGCAGAGGGAGAGGAAAAGAGAGAATCTTAAGCAGGCTCCATGCCCAGTGTGGAGCCCAACATGGGGCTTGATCTCACAACCCTGAGATCATGACCTGAGCTGAAATCAAGTGTCAGACAGTTAACCAACTTAGGCACCAGGAGCCTCTGCTTTTACCACTCCTATTTGACACAGTAATGGAAGTTCAAGCTAGAGCAATTAGGCAAGCAAAGGAAATAAAATGTTTCCAAATTGGAAAGGAAGAAGTAAAATTATCTCTATTCACAGATGACATGATCTTATATGGAGAAAACCCTAAAAATGCCACAAAAATTGTTAGAACTAATGAAGGAATTTGGTAAAATTGCAGGATATATTCAGTGCACAAAAATCAGTTCTACTTTTGTATGCTAACAATGAAAAATCTGAAAATGAAATTACAAAGAGAATTTCAATAACAATAGTATCAAAAATAATAAAACACCAAGGAATTAACTAAGAAGGTGAAAGACTTAGGTGATTAAAACTATAAAACATCACTGAATGAAATTAAGACACAAATATTGAAGTGTAATTAATACGTAGTATTTATATTAATTTCAGGCACACAATAGAATGGTTCAACAATTATATACATTACTGAGTGCTTATCACAATAGGTGTATTCTTAATCCCCTATATCTATTTCACCGCAAAGAAACATGAATAAATGGAAACACAACCCATATTCGTGGAGTGGCAGACTTTATATTGTTAAAGTGTCAATACTAGGCAAAGCAATCTAGAGTTTCAGAGCAAACCTTATCAAATTCCTAATGACATTTTTTGCAAGAATAGAAAAACCTGTTCTAAAATTCATGTGGAACATTAGTGTACCTCCAATAGCCAAAACAATTTCGCAAAAGAATAAAACTAGAAGACTCACATACATGATTTCTAAACTTACGTTCAAAGCTGCACTAATCAAAACAGTGGGATTCTTCCACAAAACAGGAATATAGACCAATAGAAGAGAATAGAGAGCCCAGAAATAAACCCTTACATATAAAAGGACAGTCTTGTTAACAAATGTTGCTGGGAAAAACAGATTATCTACATGCGAAAGAATGAAGTTGGATCCTTATCTAACACCATATACAAAACTTAGGTAAAAATGAATCAAATATCTAAATGTAAGACGTGAAACCATAAAACTTTTAGAAAAAAAAGAAATAACAATAACAAAAAAAGATTTACATTGGATTTGGCAATGATATCTTGGTACAGAAAGATACAGGTACAGGTAACAAAACAAAAGGTACAGGTAACAAAAGAAAAAAATAGACAAATTGGACTTTATGAAAATTTTAAAATTGTGCACAACAAAATACGCTATTAACAGAGAACAAAGGAAACCTATAGAATGGGAGGAGATAGTTGCAAATCATGTATCTGATAAGGGACTTGTGTTCATAATATGTAGAGACCTCTTAAAACTCAGCAACAACAAAACAAACAACCTGATTTTAAAATGGGCATGGTATTTGAATAAACATTTCTCTAAAGAAGATAGACAAATGAGCAGTAAACATATGAAAAGATGCTCAACATCACCAATCAGTAAGGAAAGCAAATCAAAACTACAGTGAGATACCACCTCACCAATTAGGAAGGCTACTGTCAAAAACACAGACAAGCTCTGGCTAGGATGTGGAGAAATTAGAACTCTCATATACTATTGGCAGAAATGTAAAATGGCACAGCCACCATGGAGAACTGTGTGACCGTTCCTCAAATAATTAAAAACAGAATTACCATATGATCTTGTAATTCCACTTCTGGGTATATACACGAAAGAATTGAAAGCAGTTGTCAAGGAAATATTTGTACATCCATGTTCACAACAGCATTATTCGCAATAGCTAATACATGGAAGTGGCCTCCGTGAATACTGATGGATAAATGGATAAACAAAATATGGTATAGACCTGCCAAGGAATATTAATCATCCTTAAAATGGAACAAAATTCTTCAATATGCTATGCCATAAATGGGCCTTAAGAACATTAAGTGAAATAAACCAATCACCAAAAGATATATACTATATGATTCCACTTAGAGCTGTCAAAGTCATGGAGACAAAAAGTGTAATAGTTGTTATCAGTGGCTGGGGCTTAGGAGCACAGGGAGTTATCGTTTAATATCTATAGAGTTTCCTGTTTTACAAGCTGAAAAATTTATGGATATGAATGTGGTGATGGCTGCACCATATACGAATGTGTTTAATGCCACTGAACCATGCATTTAAAAATGGTTAATAGATTTTTATATGTATTTTACCACAAAAAATTGAAAAAAAGTGACAACAGACACCACTTTTTATGTTTCAAAGAAGTCAAATGGAGGATTATAATAACATGTGCTTCTAGCACCTTTAGGTATTCAAATAAGTAAATATTTCATATATATCCATTTGCCCCATTATTTTTGAAACATATTTATTATTTTCATTATGATGAAAATGTATCCAAAATGCCTTCATAATTTATTCTTGGCTTAGAGAAATTTAGATATAATAAACGTGAGTTAATCTTTTTATGACTAAAGATCATCACTGGAAATGATTCACTTTGGGGTTATGTTTTTAAAACATAATGCTGGGGCGCCTGGGTGGCTCAGGCAGTTATGCCTCTGACTCCTGATTTTGGCTCAGATGATGATCTCAAGGTCCTGGAATGGAGCCCAGCATCAGGCTCTGCTCTCAGCAAGGTGTCTGATGGAGATTCTCTCTCGTGCTCTCTCTCTCTCTCCTTCTTCCCCTCCCCCTGTTTTCTCTCTCTCAAATAAATAAATCTTTAAAAAATAAAAATAAAAATAAAAATAAATGCAAGGCTTGTTGGGTTTTGAGGTATATATATTGCCTGTCCCTGAAATAAATGACCTCAACTGCTATTTATAATTGTTGATTTTACTACCAATATTTTCTCCTTCTTCATTTCCATTTTGTATTTCAGTATATAAAATTCTGTTTTTGTTTCCCACTGAATTAGAATCCAAAGTCACCAAGATAAGTAACCATCAAACTAGAAATACCATGGAATGTTCTTGCCAGAGGATATGTAGATAAACGTGCTGTGCGTATTGCAATAGTTCTCAATCATGAGTATACCTCGTGATCATAGAGAAGGCTTTTGAAAATAGAGATTTTCTGATTCAGTAGGTCCAAGGTGGGGCCTGAGACTTTGCATTTCTAACAATTTCCCAGCTCATACTGCTGCTCTGGGAACCACACACAGAGAACTGCTACACAACAAAGTGAGATGGAAATGGTTTGAAATATCAGTAAGACTGCCAGTTTTAGGAAACATTGGAAATATCTGGTAATCTACAAGCAAGAAAAGGAGAGTGTTACTTTTCACATATTAGACATTACAGCTCTGGAGATTGTTACACAAAGACTGAGAACTGCTGAAAAAAAAAAACCCAGGAATTTGTATAAAATGGTGGATTATAGTTACATGTCAGTTCACTAAGAGATTTTAGGAAGATATATTAAGTGCTTCTGTCATTATAAACTGATACCACATCAGACAGCCTTGATCTCCAAAAAACATCTCATGTTGCCTCTCTAATAGGCTATCCTGGATGGACCATTGGTTTGACCCCGTGTGGCATGCCTAATGTCTCTATATTCTAATCCATTGGTTGCCACTAAAGTGCTTTGCCAACAGATTTTTTTCTCAGATAGGGCACAGCACTGAAAAGAAAATCACTTTGCAAATCCAGTGATTTCATGGGCCACTAGGCTCTCTTGCATTCTCTATTACCCAGTTTCTCTTTTGTTCATTTAATGCATCGCAAACAACATTGAATTAGTTTGTTGGACAATTAGGTAAGATATTAAACTAAAGATGTACGTATAAATATGTCAAGTAATTATTTTAAGACTACATCTGTAAGGAGTAGCTGGAGAAGACACTTTGCGAAGGTTTTTTCCTCCTGGCTTTGTCTAATAGCTCAACAATCCCAACTTTTGTAAATAATATACCTTTTTCTAAAGTACACACGGCAAAAAAAAAAAAAAAAAAAAAAAAAATTCTATAATGAATGTTTGAAAAATCATTTCCAAGGAAATTAGCTCTTATAAACATTCTGGAATATGTCACTTAATTAAATTGGTGTTTGTTAGAATGAACATCCCAACTCAAACCCACTATTGCAAATGTTAGCCCAGGCGTGGTTTCCAGTCTCTGAAAGTCTCTTCCTTCCTGAGCTGTGGCCACTTCAAGCCCTCCCACAGTTCACCACTGTCTTGACTCTCCGCCCTATGCTGAATTGTTGCTGGGGAGTTTCTCATGGCTACATGTCTAGAAACTGTGGTTGATCCTGTTTACTTTGCCTTTGCTCTGATGTCATACCTTAGTTCTGGTAAATGGATCTGACTGTTTTGAAGTTTTTGTTTTTGTGTTTTTTTGATAGAGAGAGTGAGTATATGAACCAGGATGAGAGGTGGGGTGGAGAGAGAAACTTAAGCAGGATCCATGCCTAGCCAGGAGCTGACGCTAGGCTCTGTTTCACAACACTGAGATTGTGACCTGAGCCAAAATCAAGAGCTGGCTTAACTGACTGAGTCCCTGTTCTGAAGTTTTATTTGCCTGCTCCCAAGCACCCAAGTTTGATCCCTGTTTCTGAGGTTCTCTTTCGTTCTCTGCCACTGCCTTCTCATAAAAGAATATCCCAGTCCTGGATCCTGGCCCATTAGCTTGGACCTTCCTCTATAATGATAGATACCTCTTGTTCCAATTTGCTATCCTTCCTATAAGAATGAATTGTGTCATATTCCATCCAACTGTTTGGAAAGGGCTCCATTTCATTTTAACGCTTTCCTGATATCTATTTCTCTGGAATATAACCTGCTATTGTTCTGTTGTATTGGACATGCTGCTTTGGTTTTTATTCACATCTGTAATGGGATCCATTTGTCCAGATCCTACTCAGTGATCAAGTCCTTTACTAAATTCCAGCCCTGTCTCACCTAAGCCATATGGCGATAAGTAACTGGACTTACCTGGATTGTTCATTCATAACGATGCTTATTGGATGCCTGGAACTATATGGCCATTGAGGAGAAGAGCATAAGCAAGGCACAGTTTCTCTCTTGAAAAAAACTCATTCTGGATGACAGAGAGGACAAGCAAACAAGCGAAATACAATTCTTCAACAATTAGTTCTAAGAACTTTTCTCACTGGGATATAGTACCTTAGGTCAGACAACTGTCCTTCCATAAACATCCATTCTACTAATGCTTGCTCAAAACCTCGTGGGTGCCACCCAGAGGTCCCTTACAAGGACTGTGAGTCAGCCAGATATTCACTCTGGCCTGGAGTGTCTAGAGCATTTACCTCCCGAATACTGATAACGTGTGTCTTCTGACCCTAAGAAGTCAATAGGAGCCTTTTAATAGCCTCTGAACTTGGCTCCTGCTCCCTCATCCCCAGGTGATCTACCATGATTGAACCCTGATGACTGTAGTATGAAGGTTATAACTCCAGAACCTCTGAATCAAGTTTCAGCCTGTTCCATTTCACCCTCCTGGATTAATTAGAGCTGCATATCCTGAAAGGATGAAAGTTTTATGAGTCAGTTGCAGTGCTTGTGTGCAGTGCAGTTGCAGGTAGGAGGAGACCCTGGCGATAAACCTACCATAATTCTCAAAAGCCAGCATTATCCCCTAAGTGGCCGAGTTGCCTTGAATTTGTGCTTCTGGTGGAAATGACCACCAAGGTGTCCCCACTGCCTCCTAAACCATTGAAGAGACAACTGAGTGGGTCCCTGGGACTCCGTGAATGACTAGTGACTGCCCAGGGACTGCTAACACTTTCTTGATTCTGAGTTGCTAAGGCTGCCCATGGCCTTTGGCTGATGGAATGATCTCTGGACCTGAAATGAACATAACAGGGATTCCTTGGGATACCCCAGAGAAATGTGAGCTTGCCCTGGTGCCTCTAGCCTTAACTCTAGAACTAACAGACATTTTGCCAAGCCTTCTTGCTTCTCTCCCCCAATTCTAAGCCAGCCCTAGCCCACTGGAGGATAATTCTAAACAAGCCTAGAAATAACTTCTCTAATCATCAATCTTCTTGAAATTCTATGAGGATTATGAAGAGAAGAGGCAGGTGTTTGGCCTCGAGAAGGTAGAGATAACAAGGTGAGAAGAAGGCTCAGGGGCAGTGTTGTCAGCATAGTAGGTACCCTGGAGACCTGGAGTGAATAGGACTGAGGCACCGGCTCCAGGTCCATGTAATGATCCTAAGTGTTCATTTCAGTCATGCTTTTGAGAAAGAGATACAGAATCAATCACTCCCCCTCTTTTTTTTTTTTTTTTTAAGATTTTGTTTATTTATTTGACAGAGATCTCTGCCTAGAGAGGCAGACAGAGAGAGAGGAGGGAAGCAGGCCCCCAGCTGAGCAGAGAACGCTATGCGGGGCTGGATCCCAGGAACCTGGGATCATGACCTGAGCCAAAGGCAGAGGCTTTAACCCACTGAGCCACCCAGGCGCCCCAACTCCCCCTCTTTTAATGTCAGCACATTCCACTGTAAAACATATACATTCTACCTCACAACATTCTTCACATAATCTAATTTGAAAAAGCATGTTAAAATGATAAAACTATTTTAAGAAGTTATGTAATTGTACCATTAAGGTAGATTATAGATTATAGTTCTGTCATTTATTGCTTTCTTATTTGTTTATTTGCTATGAAGCTTTTATGAACTGCCAGTTAATTCTTTTTCTCCCCCCTCGCATTTAATTCTTTTTCTCCCCCCTCGCATTTATCAGCAGGCATATCTTATGGTCTTATTTCATTTTTAAAATATCATTTCAAAGTTAATAAGATGTTTCTAAAATCTAGCTGTGTCCTCTATTTGCTCATAATATTTTGTCTGGAAAACTCATTCTTAAAAAAATGAATGAACTATTTATAAAATTGTGATATGGTCAAGGCCAACTGTAAACAAATGTGTGCAGGTCGACAGAACAAGTATGCCTTGCTATATGGATGACTTTCCCAGTGTGCCATAATAGTTTCTTAAAGCTGTTATGAATTATTCCATAAGCCCATATTTGGAGACTTTTAAAAATGCAGATTATTGGCCTGAGAAACCATTTTGTCTCCAAAGGAACATTTGCAGGCTGTCGTGCAAATCTGCATTTGAGCTCCTTTCACATTATGATCTTAGTGAATTCTTGACCAGATGGACTTGAACAGCTGCCACCCATGCCCAGTAAGTCCCTTTGCTTGAGAAGACAAAATAGCTCATTTGTTTGCAATTCCTTCCTGGAAGTACACAAGGGCAATTTTCTACATTGTGAATTACTTCTATCAGACCAACATTTTCCCTGAAAGACCATAGTTCATTATGCTATTTAGAAACAAACACAAAAATATGCACAAACATTTTTTTCCAGGAGTCTTATAATTTGTGCCCAGAAGGGACAAGTCTCTTTTCAGATTAAGTTTTTAAAAATGTTCCTCTGTTGCCATTACGTTCAAGCTGACACGGAAGGTTATAACTGAGAGAACACCCTCTGAAATAATAATGCCTTACATTTGTACAGCACTTTATACTCTTCAAAGAGCTTTCCAGACACATTATCTCATTTGAGCCTCAAAACTCAGGGAGGCAGGGAAAGTGGGTGTTTTTATTCACTGGCTTATAGATAAAGAAATCAGTTCACTGCGCAAATATTATCTGAGTGTTTACTAAGTTCATCGTTTTATACTCTGTATTCTGGAGGATAAAGTAACATGTATTCCTGAAAGAGTCATCTATTTTGCAGATAAGACGTAACAACACAAAGCTAAATAATACAAAAATAATACAATATGTTTCAAAAGATGACAAAAGGCCATGTATATGGTTAAAATATTAGAGGCATCCATGATGAGCAAAATGTTCTGGAGGATTCTGGAGGCTTTTTAAATCGGGTGCCACCTGGAAGAGCTATGCTTGGAAAGAGGCTTGGAATTTGGAGAATCCATGAGAATGTCTGCTGCTTGGCATCACAACCACATACCCCTATAACCTTAGAACACACAAGATTTTGGCATTCCTGTAGCTTATCCTGATACTCAATGCCGGAACTGTTTCTATGGTACCCTGGGCAAAAAATGTTGCAACAGCTATAGTTTTTAGGAAATTCTACCTTGTATGAAGTCGCCATGCCCCTGTCTATAATTCTGTGCCTTGCCGACTAAAGCAACCTTGCTGGTCTAGTTTTCCTCTCTGTGGAAAGCCTATAATACATCTGTAGACCATTGTACTATCTGCCTTTAGGTTTTTTTCTTCTTTCCATTAGATCTTTGAACTTCTCTAGGTACTTACAGTCAGTGTTATACTGCTGGACCCCCATCTTATTTGTCCAAATTATCTGTAACTTTGCCATCCACAACTGATACATTACTGTAGTCCTATGCAGTCATGGGATTTTCACTTCCTCGGCTCCTAACACTGTGTAAACTCTAGTTACGCTTTCAGTGGACTTTCAGCCTGTAAATCAATACTGCTAGTTAGGAAGATTTCTCACAGGTAATAAGTGTCATGTAAAAGTTGTTTAATTGAAATGCCTGGGACGAGTTAGGAATGCTTTCCTGAAGAACAAGGGCCGCTTCCGCTGCAAGTTTTTTCCCCTTTTAAAATTTTCCTTCTTTTTCTTAAGTCATTTGTGATTCATACATATCCACCCAGAAGAAACTTTCTTAGGGGATTAATACCAAATTCCAGTATAACAATCATCCCTGGCATTTTGTTTCTCATTGTTATTAACTGGGAAAATAAAAATTAATAGCTCATGTAAATTAACAGGCCAACACTGACCTCTGGTGTGTAAGGAAGAAATTGCTTAGTGGGTGAACTAGTAGTGGACGCTGGGGAAAAGTTTTATGTTTAATGTAAGAACATCTTTGTCCAAGCAAAGAAGTTTCCCAAGTCGTAATTACAAATGTGGAAATTGGGGAATGTCAAACTAACTGAATGGAGAGAATTTCTCTACGTTAGTCCCTTGCGGTAGGAAGCGGAAAGGAAAAGAGAGTACTGCTGCGAGGAACGGCCCCATTGCATCATGTTTTTGCCATATTAGGGCTGCGTTTAAGCAATTCTAACCATAGTAATGGAGAAATGATCTGCACTCCCTCACTGGATTTTTTTTTAAAGGCTTATTGTAGTTTGGCCTGGGTTTTCTCCTTAAATGGGTATGTGTGTTCCTTGCCTGTTATGTCCCCGAATGCCTCTTCACTAACTTCAGATATGGGTCCCAAAGTCATCTTTTTCTATTCTTGTTTACTTTTGTTCATTCTCCTAGAATTTTCCAAAGCTGTGCCATGTGCCTGGGCTATATTTGCTTTGTAACTGAAAAATCTAACATTTATTAGAGTGGTTCTTCTTTCAGATAGATGCCCTGTTCTCTTCTCTGTTTTCAGTATGTGCCCTTCTCACTCCATGCTGGAGCCAAATTCTCTGTCTACCTCTCCCTCCCAGGTCCCCTTTGGGTGGAGCCCCTAGGGAGTGCACAGCCAAGGGCTGCAGGCTGAGGCAGTCACTGCAGATAGAGGGGTCAGCGGGGCAGATTCACCAACTCTGGCTGGCCCACCCTCTGCAGTAGAATCTTAGAATCTTGGGAAAAAAATCACTAGCCCCTTAACCAATGTACCCAGGTTCCAGTTTCATCCTGATCCTGCCACTGACTTGCTATGGGATCTTCTGCAACTCAGTTCAACTCCTAGACAGCAGACTTCTATAACCTAATCCACAAAAGGCAGTAATTAGACCAGATGATCACTAACATCCCTCATGATGCTCTAATTCTACAATGCTGCCAATCTGGACTCAGGAAGCCAGCTTGCAACCCAGGGCTCTTACTACCTAGGGCTCCTTCACCTCCTCTCTCCTCCCACCCTCTTAGTTTGTGTAGGTGTTTCTACTGTGTGCCCCTGATGTTTACTAAACCATTGTACTGATTACACTGTATGGCTGTTTGTCCTTTTCCCCTCATTGGCCTAACCTGTGGCAGGCTGTAAGTAACTATTGAATGAATGAAAAAATAAAAATAATTTACGCTCATCCTGTAAGTCTGTATCTGCCATGTATTCCTTAGAAGTTCCAGGGCCCTAGAAGCTCTGGAGTCAGCACCATCCTTTTGTCCTGATTCTACAAACTAGATAATACACAAGAACGTTGCCTCACAAGAACTCTCAAAGGAGATGAATAGGTAGAGCCCATGCTGCAAGAAAGTGCAGGATGCCAGATTGTTAGTAGGAGCTGAATCACTAGGCATAAGGGTGGGAAGTTTACTTCCCCATGGTCAGGCAGACTAGGAAGAAGTAGGCAAACAGAGATTGGGGTAGAAGGGTAAAGTGGAGCTGGTGAAATGGTTTGAAGTCGAAGGTGATGCTGGGTGAAGGCCCAGTGAACGTGTCCAGTTCTTGGGGTGGCCATGGGAAATTTTTAAACCTTGGAATTCAACTTAATTTGACAAAATTTGCTTGCTTATTCAACTCCCAATTTACAGTCTTCAGTAAACGCTGTTGTGTTCACAAATGACGTGTATGGGTAGTTTATTTGTGGCAAGCAATGGAAAAGTGAGTAGTACATTTGGGTCTGTGGTTCTCCATCTTCAGGCACTTAAGAATCACGTGGGGAGATTTTAAATACTGGATGCTGGCATCATAGTCTGGAAGGGTTGCAACAGCATCTTGCGGGTGAAGCCCAGGGATCATTATTTCTTAACGGACATCCAGATGAATCTGATGTGCAGCTGGGGTAGTGCACCACTGGCTGAGGGGTGTGGAGGGCTGGCGAGCAGAAGAGCAGAGATAGCTCTGGAGTGAGTGAAGCCACAGTAGATCTTGGCTGCAGTCATCAATATGAACTCATCCAAGAAACTACTCAGCAACCATGCATGCTTTGTTTTTTGTTCAACTGTATTTCCCATTGTTGGCAGTAACTATTTTAATTTTATAAACCTCTACTTTCCTCAGACCTTCCTCCTCCCAATTCTATAGGTACTCCCAACAAGTACTTTCTACTTTTCAGAGATAATTGGTGCCCAAAGGGAAAAAGTCTTTAATTCTCTGCCGCCAAATCTATAAATCTGTCTTCTTCTGCTCTCTTTTCACTGGTGCCTGTTCACCAGCATTTAAGCATCCAAGGGCACCCCCTCTTTTTAAACCAAAATTCAGAAATGCAGATGTGGGCATGTGTGTTTGGGGAAAATAAAAAACCTTGCCAACAAAAGACCCCTCTGAACTAATATAGATAAGAGAACACAGTTTATTTCTAAGTAAGAATTAATAGATTTACATGTATGTAAGATACCAAAAAAGGTGACAAAACGCCTGGAAAGATCTTCACATAATTTCTTTAGCAAGGCAGACACAAGGATAACTTCTCTTATCTCCTCAATAGACAAAGAGTCATACCTGTTGATAGTCTCCTAGTGGAAGTCTTCTGAGTTAATTTTAGAGATATGTGTTTACAGTTCCAAATATCAGAAGGTCCCCAAATTTGCACTGTACAATCAAAAGGTCAGATCTCTTTTGGGGTTTATTAAGATTTCAAGGAGACATTCTAAGGACAGGAGTGTGGGGAGATTGCAAACTCCCTCCTCAAAGAAAGTTTCATCATTTTATCCTTATAGTATGTGTTGGTTAATGTATAGATATATATTCCTTAACTTTGTTCAGTAAGAGCGTATAAAAACAATGATACTCTATTAGAACACCTAGCACCTAGATCTTGGCAAACACCATTTTTTTTTAGTAAATTACTATTTATTCCATGACATAATTTAAATGCATAGAATGAAAACATTTTTAGATGCTTATAATTTTTGTGAGCATATTTTAAAAAATAATTTTCACTATAAATTATTGGAGAATATTTCTGGCAATATTATAAAATGTATTGAGTATTTTAAGTTTGAGATTTTTTTCAACAAAAGGAGTCAATACTCATTGAAAAAAACTGGTTAATTGCTCATCTAGGGTAGGGAAAACACAAGATAAGCTTGGAACATCTTATAGTCCCTGAAAATAAGGAAATGGCTAAAAAAGTAGAAAATAAAGTAAGCGATGGGTGCTTGTTGAAAGAACATAGCAGTCATCCTGAAGGAGATCCTAATGGCCAAAATTCAAACATTTTGAGCAATAAATAATATATATTATTGGATTTTGTTCCATAGAATAAACTAAATATATGTAAGTCTATATCCATATAAATAATTGAATAAATAATAAGTGGGGAGGAAAAGATAGCACTTAAGAAAAACTCTAAGTGAATATAGACAGAAAGAAAGAGATGGATAATCACCATTGGGCAATCTCCACATTAATAATCGTTAGTGATCAGATCTATGAATGGATGCCCAAGTTAGTGGCAAAAGTTTGGGGTAAAAGATATCTGCATTGCTTCAGATTATCTCCCCCGAGATATTTATTAGCTACAATGGTAAAGATAGTGTCTTTATAGTAAAGAAATCTAGCAGACACCACCTTAGCCAAGTGATCACAACCCTAGCCAAGTGATCAAGGTAAACACCATCAGTAACAAAACATACTGTCACTATCATATAATACCTGCTACATTGTACTGAAAAGGAGCATCACTCCTGGTTTTTTCCTGCCCAAAATGCATATCTTCAACCCAATCAAGAGAAAACATCAAAAGAACCCGATGAGGGACATTCCACAAAAAAACCAACCAGTACTTTTCAAAGATGGCAAGGTTTTAAAAAACAAAAAGACTAAGGAACTGTCATGGTTTGGAGGAGACCGAGGAGTCATGACAACTAAATGTTGGGTGGGATCCTATACAGAATCCTGAAACCAAAAAAAAAGGACGTTAGAGGAAAACGCAGCTTGTATTTGAACGAGGCCTGTAGCTTGGTTAATATTATTGTACTAATGCCGATTTTAGTGTCCTAGCTTTGAGGATTATATTATGGTTATATAAGATAAAACATTCAGGAAAGTTCTCTGTGGTATATACAGAAATTCTCTGGGGTATACAGATATAGGGAGGGGATCAGAGCCCCAGCAAGAAGGGTGAATACACACAGGGATAACTAAGTGTGAATGCGAGAGGGACTTGAATGGGCTCTGAGGATTAGATCCTAGCAACGTATATAAGACAGTATAAGTAATGCTGTTGGTTTGTTGTGGATATGTTGGAGAAATCTTGGTTTGTAAGATATATATCCCAAAGTATTAGAGCTATTGGGCTGCTGCTCAGTAACTTACTCTTAAATGATTCAAAAAGAAATTATTTTGTCCTATATTTGCAACTTGTGTCTAAATCTGAAGTTATGTCAAAATTTGAAAAAAAAAATTCTTTTAGAAAAACTACAACCGAATAATGAAAATAAAATGACTATACCAGTAATGAAAAAATGTGAAGAAGTCAGATCATTAACACATTGCTGGTTGGAGTGTGAATTAGTACAATCATTTGGAAACCTTATCTGTATCTTCCAAAACTCAACATGTGTGTACCTTACGAACTTGCAAATTCAGTCCTAGGTATATACCTAGAGCTAGATCTATATTGCAAATTTCCCAAAGTTTGGATATTTGAAAGGAACATTATTCTATAAAGCATACTCCCTTAAGGTGTTCACTTAAATGCAAAGAATATGGTTCAGCAAATCAGAGATTGTGCAGGCAAGCACTGAGGCTTCTGAAACACATCCCATATGCAAGCCCCCCAGGTCTCTTCTTATTCACATGCACAGACTGTATTCTGTCTTCAGGTTGAACCACCAAGATCTATGACAGGAACCTTGCTTTCAGGAGAGCTCCAAGGAGAAACCCTTAGTCTTTTATACCCCCTTGTCCATGTAATTAAGCTATGTTGTCAGCAAGTTAGGCTAGTTTCAAACTCTCAGTAAAACCAAAACCAAAACCAAACAAAACAAAAAACTTGACATTGAAGGTCACCAGGAGTTGTTTCTTGACTTTAAGTTCTACATTATAAATCTTATTGCTGTTATCTTGGCCAAGAGCCAAAAAAATCTAGCTACCAAGGTTTCCCCGGAGATAAAGAGAATGTCTCTTTTCCATCTGAAAATCCATACATTTTCACTTAGAAAACACATAAAGAGGGGGACAAGAATATTTAAAACATCATATTCATAAAGCATTAATATTCCTAATAACCAAACCTTGAAACCAGCCCGCATGTCCATCAGGAGAAGAAAAGATAAACTGTCATCTATTTCATATAGAATACTATAGAATAATGCATATGCATTAATTCTATGTGGAACAGCATAGATGAGTATCACAAATAATGTCCTAAGTGAAGATATCTGACAGAGTCTCTGGGTACGTGTTGTTTACTAACTTGGTGGATAGTTAAATGGCTGTATTCACTTTGTAAAAATTCATCACACTCAAAATTTGTCCTTATATGTACATATGTGATATTTCAACAAAAGTAATTTAAGGGGTACCTAGGTGGCTCAGTTGGTTGAGCATCCGACTTGTAATTTCAGTTCAAGTCATGATCTCAAGGTTGTGGGATCTGGCCCCGTGTCAGGTTCCACACTCAGCAGGAAGTCTGCTTAGGATTCTCCCTGTCCCTTTCCCTGTGTCCTTCCCCTTTCTCTCTCTCAAATAAATAAATCTTTTTTAAAAAGTAAATAAAATAAATGTTTCACATACATGTGCACACACACACATACTCAAAAGCTGTACCTGCTTTTAGAGTTTTACAAAAAAATTTATTTAACTTACTGCCTTGTGAGTAATGAGAACAGAGGATGTAATTCATGAGTCCTCTTTTTAAAGTTTTCTTCTATTAGTTCTTTTTTTTTTTTAAGATTTTATTTATTCATTTGACAGACAGAGATTACAAGTAGGCAGAGAAGAAGGCAGAGAGAGAGGAGGAAGCAGGCTCCCTGCTGAGCAGAGAGCCCAATTCGGAGCTCGATCCCAGGACCCTGGGATCATGACCTGAGCTGAAGGCAGAGGCTTTAACACACTGAGCCACCCAGGCACCCTAGTTTTTTATTTCTTATTATTCGTTTCCTTTGTTCTATTCCTTCATGAATCCTTCAGGTGGATATTATGTCTTGTGGATTTAATTTCCATGTCCTTTAGCTTTTCTTTCACATTTTTCATCTTTTTATATATTTTAAAATTTATTTTATAGTAATAACTCACTGAAATTGATTGATCTTTTAGATTCCTAATTCAGCACAAAGACATTGTTATAATCATACATAGAATACTAGGCAGGTATTTTTTTCTAAATGACAGATATTGGTCCTATGGTATGGAGATACTATGGTGTATAGGAATGTCATTTTTTTTCTTTTTAGATGAAAAGTAGTACAATTCATATAATATGGTGCTTTAATTTAAAAAGATGTCTGTGTGTATATAGTCTGCATTTCTTGGTAAATTGCTAGAAACATGCTGTACTAATTAGGTGCATGTGGTGCAAGTAACAGAAGAGTCACTAATAGTACCTTAAGCAATATAGTGTCTCAGTTTCTCTTTATCTGGAAATAAGAGCTATGAGATTTTTCTGTTGCAGTTCAGCAATGTCATAAGCATACAGCTTTTCTCTAGCTTTCTGCTCTGCTACTCTTAGCATGTTTCATTTTCATCCTTTGTAATTCTTCACGGTTAAAAGGTCACTACCACAACTCCAATAATTATGTCTTTAAACAATAAAGCCAATGAAATTTTTAAAATTGCATGTACTTTCTGCCCTCTCACTTTTTCATCAGAGGTCAAAATCCTACTTATAAGTTCCCTTTCATAATATATTTTTCTAATACATCGGATTAGCCAAAAGATTACAAGAAAAGAAGAATTAAGTCAACATTTGTATTAATTAGCTTTTGCTACAATAGTGCAGCTGAAGAAACACACTAACATGTCAACAAACATATGTTTATCATTTCTGGCTTATGAGTTTGTGGATCAGTTGCAGCATTTCTACATCAGACCATGAGGGAGGTTCAGGTGTGTTCCATAAGTCCCTCACTCCTGGAAGGCTGAAGGGCAGTGACTAGCTGGGACATATGATTTTCACAATTCAGAGCAGTAACGCAAGAGGAGAGGCAGAAACACATGATGCTTCCTAGTAGTTTTTCTTAAAATAGGCACTCACTCTTTCACTTCTACCCTTGTTCCACAGGTAAAGCCATCATATAGCCAAGCCAAAGTCAATGCGGCAGGTAAGTACCCTTTTCCCTCACTGAGGCATGGCAAGGGTGGGAAGGGAACAAAGAATTATGAACAAATTAAACAGTCTACCACAACGTTCATGGCTTAGACCAATCATGGCCCATCCCTTCAGACTGGAAAGGAATCACATTCTGTGAACTTGTGGCAACACGTATAGAATATGATTATTATAAATTAAGGGAATAAGTAATGATTCTAGTAAGAAACCAGTAACATTATCTGACTTAGTTCACACCAGCCTCACAATGAGTATGCCTGGACTGGAGAAGAGAGAGTGGGATAGTCAGAGCCCACTGTGAGGCCAGAACAAAACAGTCCCATGTTGATTTCTCACTATTTAAACAAATTAACTAGAACCCTCTTCTAATTGAGAAAAAAAAAAAAAACCCACCCTGGAAAAGCAATTCAAATATTGATGAGAATAGCACTGGCTTGTCTATTTATTGACTAAGCATTTTAATTCAATAATTTGGAAAAAGGGGCACCTGGGCGGCTCAGCAAGTTAAGCCTCTGCCTTCGGCTCAGGTCACGGTCTCAAGAGCCTAGAAGCGGTGAGCCCCACATCAGGCTCTCTGCTCAGCAGGGAACCTGCTTCCCCCAATCTCTCCACCCGCCTCTCTGCCTACTTGTGATCTCTGTCAAATAAATAAATAAAATCTTTAAAAAAATTTTGGAAAGAGACTTCCAGAAACCATTCTACCTATTTTGAAAAAGGCTGAAATTTATGTATATGGAATTTCAATTTCACAGTATCTCCAAGAACTCTCTGACACCTTGGGTGAAGAACTCCCAACTGTCTTACCTGCAGGACCACATAGTATTTATGCTCTTTTCATTCTGGCCCATCCACTGGCATAGATTGTTCACTTCTGTTGCTGTCATGGTAAGTGATGCAGGAAGAGAAACATTGCTGATCTGTGAAATTGGACAATACATTAAATCTGTCTTGGTATTTAAGCCACAGTAAGTACCATGTTTAATTGGGTTTATGAAATGACAACTTGTTCAGGGCAAGGATCAGGATGGAAGAGAAACTATAATGGATGATAAATTAAATGCCTAACTTAAATCTAAACTGTTAGATGCTCGAGTCAGTCATTTCAGAACTATGACTCCCAAGTGAATAACAAATTGACCTTTGTGTGACATTATATGTCATTAATTTTAAAGACCTAATCTGACTTCCAATTATAGACAGCCAAAAAACATAACTGGGAACTTTTTCTCTCTCTGCATTCCTGACATTATTTCCCCAGTACTAAGTTAGTAGATGGCTTCAAATCTAAAATCATGGGAAATGCAAGAGTTTGCCCAATTGTTAATATCCGAATCTTAGGATTTATCAACTGTGGCATATCTAGAGATACAAACCCCACCCTTTCTAGTTTCCTGGAATGTCTAGATGTAGAAATAAAGACCTCGTTGCCTGTGGAAGTGCCCTACCAGGCACAATTTTCGTAAAGGGAATTTAAATAGCTGTTTTAATTTGTAGACCAGACCGTGTATGCCTGGAATCTAAGACTAATGAGCCACTTTCTTAGAGAATTGCCTCTTCTAAACAAACAAGGCTTTTGCACTGACCCAAGAATCTGAGTTACAGCTGAAAGACTAATTATACCAATATTATAATGGGCACATCCACAACAAAAGAATATTCTCTCCATCTTCAAAGTTAGATGAGTGTTCAAATGAAATCCAGTTTATCTGGATTGTCTTTAATGTTTTCCTTTGCACCTCTATGGGAATTAAAATTTTTTTTTCAAGAAACAGTTTGAAAATCCATCATTTTTACTCTTTTTTAAATATATATAATACCTCCCCTATAAATGAATTCAAACTGAATTTTTCCTTTGATAATTTTATTTGAAAGGAAATTAGAACAAATTATGAGCAGAAGGATTTCAATTAAAACATAATTAAATGTGCAAATATAGAATGTATTTTGCTAGGCAATTAGATGATTAATTACACTGGAAATCTAATTTCACACTTAAATTGCCAACCACACTCCTGTCTTGAGCTATTGACCCTCCACAAGTGACCACAAGTCTAGACCTTACCACTGGAGGAAGTGACCACAGTGGAATAGTGTTTTTGCAGTGATTCAATCATCATCTGATAGGGTCTTCTTCAGATAGTAGTCAGAGGCTCCTTTGTGCCTTCCTTCTTACTTTTCAACCAGAATTTTGTTTGATTTGATTTAAAGATTTTTTTCTTTTAATTTGACAGAGAAACACAGCGAGAGAGGGAACACAGGCAGAGGGAATGGGAGAGGGAGAAGCAGGCTTCCCTTTGAGCAGGGAGCCTGATGTAGGGCTCAATCCCAGGACCCTGGACCATGACCTGAGCTGAAGGTAGACGCTTAACGATTGAGCCACCCTGGAGCCCTGATTTTAGATAAGTAATGTGAAGCATGGCAAATTGCAAATGGCCTCTTTTATCCCTTTTTATTTAGTAATTCTTTCCTATTCAGTTACTCTCTAAAAGAAAGTTGATTATTAAAATTTTAAACATGTATAAAAAGCACTAAGCTTTGGATAAATTAGAAATCATTAAGTATTGCTTTTTTAAAAAGATTTATTTATTTGAGATACAGAGAGATTGTGAGCACCCATGGGAACAGAATTGGGAGACTCCCCATTGAGCACAGAGCGCCAATGCCGGGCTAGATCCCAGAACCCTGAGATCATGACCTGAACTAGAACCAAGAGTCAGATGCTCAACCCACTGAGCCACCCAGGTGCCCCCATTTAGCATTATATTTTAAGTTGTCTTTAACTTTTAGGTGCATATGTCTGAAATCTATACTTTGCTGTTGGTGATTATGGGTTAGGAATGTCTTCAAACTAACCAAGACAATTAATTTTATTACCATAGGAGTGGAAGGGGTGATTTAGCAAGGTTTGTGACTGGTATGTATCAATGTTGGTCTAAAAATTGAGATTCCCATCACATACTAAAAACAATTTACATTTCCAGAAATTCTTTTGAATATCATATCTATCTATCTATCTATATATCAATATATATCAATTAAGTAATTTTTATCATCCTTCAGCCCATACTTCCATATCATTTCCTGGGATGCTGGGTCTGGAAATCTGTAAATCGCTTTTTCCAAGGCAGCACACTTTTCCCCAGAGCATGATGGGAAGGTCTCTTAGATCAAAGATAAATCCCTAACCTGAAATGCAGTCATTAGCTTGGGTTAGTACATTATCAAGCCCCATGAGTGTGATGTTTTCCTCTTCAGGTAACTTTTGAAGATGCAAAAATCCATCAAAAAGAACAGTAGTTACCTTTTGGGTCACTGAAGCTTTATTATTAGCAAGTTTGTCAGATAGTTTTCTCTGATAATGGTGGGTACTTTGTCATAAAGTTAGAATAGGGGTCTTGGGTAGATAGGGGGAAAAAACAGATGCGAAAAGAGAGAGATGGCGTCAGAGCTTATTGATCATGTAATTGTGTCTTATTTTGATCCTAGAGCTATTGAGGGATGACTCAGTTTTCCTTTGTGCAGTTCTTTGATCCACTTGTAGACTGACCTCTGGGAGCTGACTGTAGGAGAAGGAACATTGAGAAATAGGCAGAAAGCTTGTTGTTAACAATGTTCAATTAGGAAATCCAAAACAGTGTTTTTCAGCTTTAGCTACTCATTGGAATCACCTGGGAAATTTAAGAATTACCGATACATGGGTCCCATGCCCAGAGATTTAAAAATAAATTGCCCCAGACGATCCAAACAGCCTTGAGAAAGTGGAGAGTCACTGGTCCAAAGAGCTAATCAAATAAAGATTTACCGTGTGCTCAAAGTACTTATGATTTAGGAAGGCCTAGTACAAAGAGAAAAAAAAATAGAAAGTTCAGTGCTCTCTTGCTTTGTCAATCAGCACCCAATTCCACGTCCATGCTTGTCCTTACTTCCAACTGTTACCTTGGTCCCAAGCAGCGGGTGCCTCTGGCTGCTGCGGGACTATCGTTAAGGGACTGTTTCACGGGTCATCTAAAAACTATGGAGCTTCTAGAAAATGTGGGATATCAGAAAGCCCCATGTTTAGTGAAGGCATGCAAAGAGAAACAAGTTTTGCTAGAGAACTTGGAGGGACTCCAGATACCCTAGAAATCATGTAGTTTTGCAGGGATGGCTTTCTGAGAAGACATCAACTCTGAAATATGAATAAAGTACAGAAAGTTAAAGAAGATTTTTCTCAGGGCCTGTGTGTAACCATGCAGAAGACAACCAGGAGAGTCAGAAACGTATGCGGTATCACACCACTGGGATGAGACAAGGTAAGAAAAGAAACATGAGATAAACAGGTATGATGCATTTCTTTTTGAAGACTCTGCTCCTTCTATGGGCCTAAAATTCCTATTGCATCCTTTGTATCTTTTTCCTATTTTCTGCCTAAAATGGCTGGGTTCCCTTAATATTAAATACGGCTTGAAAGGAAGGACTAACCAGGGCAAACTAACAAGGATTTATTGAGACACTGCTCTGGGGCAGTCTGCCTGCTAAATTGTTGTCAGATTTGAGTTTGTGATCAGAAACACCTGGAGGGCCTGATGCCAGAAGCTTCTGGGCCCCACCCCCACAGTTTCTGATTCAACAGATCTGAACTGTGGCTCCAGAATGTCTATTTCCATGAAATTCCCAGGTGATCCTTCTAATGCTATCTGGAGACCATAAGGAACGGTGTCTCTAGGGATGAAAAAAGAAATGGCTTATCAGCAATCTGTCCCTGATTCAAGATTCGTAAGGAGAAGTATTAGGGGTGTATTTTGTCACATGTTTGACAAAATAAGAATACGGGCAGGTCACGTATTTTTAACGTAAAATACAGTGCAGACACTACAGAAGTTCTGAGACAATAACTAATTAAACAGCAGTGAGGCGGAAGAGGTCAGAGATGACACAGAAGAATACGAGACCAAGGCCTACAGAGGTGAGGGTTGCCTGCGGGGCTCACTTTATTAGGAAACACACACCGGTGAGGAAATCCCCTGAATATTTGGGCCTAAAAAGCAAAGCTCAGGGTCTTAAGTGCTAGAGAGTGGAGGGCCACAGTGCTTATGCTAATTAAGCACTGAAAACTTGCATTTCTCCTAGGACTGAGGATGGGTGCATGAGCTCTGGAAAAGTATCCCCTCCTTGTTTACTGGTCATGAGCAAGTTCAATTAGATCCAGAAAAGGTCCCTTTTGTTGGGGGGCAGGGAAAGGTCATTCCTAGTCCCTCATGGTTAATCAGCTTCAGCTGGTTAGGACCCAGTGTAATGAAACACATTTAATTTTGCCATCTCTTAGGCAAGTGCTACTTCAAGTGAAAAATTCTCTTTTTTTATAGAAAAGAATAGTCAGGTCTCAAAAGCAATGCTGGACAGGGTTGACAAAGGTTTGAGGAGGGTCCTTAGGCCAGGGGTATTTGTGACAAAAATAGTATCCTGAAGTTGGAGATAGCAAGACCTTGGACCATGACTGGGCAGATTGGGTTGGCTTCAGTGAAAGGACCATATGGGTCTAAAAGAGGAAATATATTATTGCATCTGTGCAGCATAATCCCCCAAAGTGACAGCTGGATCCCTAGTGAGTGCTGGCATTTAATGTAGTTACCCATAAACAGTAAATATTTAGAATTTTGTTCAAACAAATTTGAGATACTTACATATGTATGTGGAACTGTACACACAGTATTATTCTGGGAGTTTCCCCATCTATATTCTGTATAACTACATATATTCTTTCCAACTTTATTCTATATGACTACCCAGCTTTTACTCTGTATGATTTTGGCTATTTTCAGATTGTGCATCTAGTTTCAAAAACTCATTGAAGAGATTCATAGAATCTTTGACTCTAACGAAAATTCTGAGAAAAGAGCAACACACCTAGTAGTAACAGCAAAGGCAAGGGCAAGGTCACGGGACACTGGGGAGAGGTAGCACTTACTTGACTATATAAATTCTGGTGTGTTTAATAAATTGAAAACAATCCTAATACAATAATTCTGAGCTTCTCAGTTACCACTGTAAAATGTTTATAGGTGTCTAGGTATGAGAAGAAATCCTACTCAAAACCTTCATGGGTAGTCAGTATGAATGCCCGGGGTGATTGAGGTCAGCATAATTTCCCACAGGCTGTTCTGCTCGGCTAGCCACTACACTTTAAGCCAGTTTACCATAGCAAAGTTCTAATTTAGCAGAATTAACTTTTAGACCAATTAAATACTTTCAACTGAAAAGTCATAGAGAGTGGGGCACCTGGTGGCTCTGTCAGTTAAGCATCTGACTCATGATTTGGGCTCAGGTCATGATCTCGGGGTCATGGAATGGAGTCCTGCTCCGGGCTCTGCCCTCAGTGGGGAGTCTGCGTGAGGATTCTCTCACCCCCTCTCTCTCTCCTTTCCGCTCCCGACATTCATGCTCCCCTCATAAATATTTTTTAAAGAAGAGAAGTCGAAGAGCATATCTGTTTCTATAAATAAGAAAAATGAAAGGCAAAATGACCACATTTTTCTTCTAGTCATCATGAAGCTAGAATTTTGTGATATGATAGATTCTGGACTTGCAGGGGTCTCCAGCTGAGGCTTCAGCTTGTGGTGAGGGTATCCTGAACGATGATGTTCCATGAAAGGTGCTGCACACGCATGATCATTCTGGCCTTCATTTCCCTTCTTCTGTCTTCCCAAAGCCTCCAATAGAAGAGCAAGTGGGAACGGTAAGAATTTCTAAGCAACTGAATGGAACAGATGCTGTTGGAGGTAGTTTTGTGCGCCTGAGAAGAATAAAGGAGAGGGGAAGAATTGAAATGATTGCCAAAGGAAAATACAGAAGGGAAGCTACAGAGCGGTCCTGGGTAAGAGGGTCCCACCCAGCCCTATTTTTAACATGAAGTCTCCTTAAGAGTTTACATATGTATGTATTGTCTATAAATTTATTAATTATTTTACCTTACATTTAAAATGATAAACAATTTGTCAGTTTGCTAGTAAACATTAAAAGATGAAGGTCCACTTTTACTTTCTTCCAGGTGTACAGACAGTGGTATTAGTACTACTTATTAAATGATCCATCATTTTCCCATGCAACTGAACTGATCATCTGTAGCTTCTCATACATTCTGGATGCCACTTCTGAATTCTCCGTTCTGTACCACTGACCTATTTGTCCTGTCCAAGGTTGAAAATCATAAATAGAGATCCTGGGTCATTCATATTAAATTTATTTAGTATTTTATAGTTTTCTTGGAGCCTCTTCCAATTAATATATCTTTATTCACCTTTGTAATCTCTTCTATTGGGTTTGGTCCATCCAAGTTTCCTGCTATTTAATTTTACAATAAGAACATCGTTAGCAATTCTTTCATTTACTCTAGATTTTCAAATATATTTCTATAGAGTTCCATATTCTCTCTCCATTATTAGTGTTTGAAAAAAATGTAGGCATGCAAAAAAGTACATATTAGGAAAAATAGCACTTAATTGGCACGGATGCATCTAAAATCTTTTGCATATTAACTATAAATGCACTGCATAAAGTTTTATTCTTTAAAAACTTCCTTTCAGAGTTGATGACAAACCAATGCCCCATGTCAGAAAGAGTGTTTTATAGTAATTCTAAATATCAAAGAGATATCATGAAGTTAATTAGGGAGCCTCACATAAATAGCCATCATATTGCATTGAACTTATTTTGGTAGTGTATGATCTACAGTAGGTGGTAAAATAGTCAGATGTAAATTATGTTTTCTGTGGTTGCATGAATTTCTGATCCGGCATTGGATTTCTTGATGAAACTTCAACACCTTAGGCCAGCTACCAACAAAAACCAGGATAAAAAATGGAGGTAGAGGGAGGAAGCATACTACTACTTCTCCTAATATTTCTGCTTTAGCTTATAAATAAGTAAATTTTTGCTTCTCTTCCAGTTCAGGGAGTATAAAGAGAATTATTGTAGTATCATTTTATTCCCACACTAAATATTCAATTATTTTGTGAGGCTTGTGTTCGCATGCATGAAAAACATTGGATGACATTATCAGTGGAAAAGACAGCTAGCTTCCCCCTGCCAAAGAAAGAAAATAGGTTTCTCCTAGGTTTTGTTTTCTTTCCCTATACTCTGTCCAGACAGACATCTACTTATATTCCTGACCCCAAACTGCAGGCTGTTGTGGGGGAACTCCAACATTCTGCAACTTTCTGCTTGAGTTTTGCTGGTAAGTCGTATCAGCACTGCCTCCCGTGGTTACCGATCTTCATCCCTATATCCCATTTTGACTTCAGATTCCAGAAGTGTTCTAATTAAACTGTAACAGATAATTCCTGTGGGAATTTTTAGACCTCTGTCGATGCATTTAATACTCTAAATCATCATGTGGGGACTCAGGTTTTTTTTCCTACATGCTAGAATGTAATGAAAGGATAGCTAGTTATTGCCATTCCTGGTCTCAACAGTTTGTAGAATTACCTCCATTGTTAAGCTGACAGATGACTGACTTAAAGAAAAAATGTTTTCCCAATAAAATTGACATTGATTGTTGCCTTTACATATAGGTAAGATTAGACTTCGTGCACAAACCTCAGTGCTAGCTACACGTTTTGCCTGTAGTTTGTAATATTTTACACTTTCTCTATGAAGTCATCCATAAAATATCTGAATTTTATAAAAACTAAACCGTTATGGATTTCAAATAAAAACTAGTTTGACTGTGAAATGGTTAAAAGCAAATTGATTTTCTGAAAGCTTCTAACACGTTTAACTTAAACATGTATTGCCATTAATAATGGAATCTTCTGCTAGATATGAGAGATATGAAATCACATAGCCCAGATCTATAATTTAATGAGGATTTTGGCATGTATAGTTGTCTTAAGCAGTTTGAACTGCTAGAACAGGATACCATAGACTGGGTGGCTTAAGCAACAGAAATTTATTTCTTACAATTCTGGAATCTGGGAAGTCCAAGATCAGGATGCCAGCAGATTCAGTGTTGGGTGAGAGCCCATTTACTGGTAAATTGGCCAATCTTCTCATATGCTCAAATGGTGTAGAGAGAGATCATCTCTCTTGTGTGTCTTCTTACATGAACATTAATCCCATTCATGAGGGCTCCACCCTGGTGACCTAACCACTTCCCAAAGGCCTCCCCTCCTAATACCATCACACTGGGGATGAGGCTCAACATAGGAATTTTAGAGGAGACACAATCATTCAGTCCACAGCATCAGCGAGCACTATTGATGCTCCAGCAGACATCCTGAATCCCTTTGGCTCTTTCTGTAAACCCTTTGCCAGCTGCTTTGTGCTGCTTCTAAAAGCCTTCAACTAAGATTCTTGGGTGGCTCTGTTGGGTAAGTGTCTGCCTTCAGCTCAGGTCATAATCCCAGAGTCCTGGGACTGAGCCCCTCATGGGGGGGGGGGGGTCCTTGCTCAGCGGGGAGTCTACTTCTCCCTCTCCCTCTGCCTGCCACTCCCCCTGCTGGTGCACCCTCTCTCTCTCTCTGTCAAGTAAATAAATAGAATCTTTAAAAAAATTTTAAAATAAAATAAAAGCCTGCACCTAAGACTCTCTTCAGAGACCTCTGCAGCAGGGGTTCCTCAGGAAGTTAGGACCCTCCAACAGCAATTCACCAATGACTGAGATTCAGGTTTAAGAGTCTGACCAGTCCATTCCCTTAGCCTCCTATTGGATGAACCTAAAGCTGGACTCCTTCTGAAACTACAACCTTACTTGTCTGTCTTCCTCATTTATTTCTGACTTCACTTTCTTAATATGTTACTTCCAACAAAATCCTCAACCCAGGGTATGCTAGAATAGAACCAGCCCTAAGACAACTTACAAATAAAGAGCTTTACAGTCAAATAAGAGGATAACTTTTGTAACCAGGATATGAGCAGAGCCCTTCACAGTAGAGACTGTGAAATTTCCTCACTGTGAAGATTTCATCTTCAACCAACAGCAGCCCAATACCCTTTAGGGATTCCTCAGGAGTCTGTGGGGAAGATAAGAGGGGCAAACAACAGGCATGGGGCTGAGAACATAAATCAGTGTGAGCAGATTTATGAAGGTGATCCCATTTCTACTCACAGGTCACTGAGGTCCAAGGAAATGAGAGGGCTGCACATTGAGTAGATAACGAGAGACCAGCCCAACAGGTGAAGGAAGTTGGCGGCCTGTTTCATATCTAAATTTGGAATGCAACCCTAAAAATCTGTTAGATATGTAAATTCGGAAGGCAATGCCAGAAAATATCTCCTTTACATGTTTTCTATAGAACCTGAAATATAATTATGGACACTTGTTGAATTTAAGATACAGTTTTGTCTGGGAGAACTGAGGTAATATAGCACGGATGAATAGATAGATCAATAGATAGATAGATAGATTGATCAATTAATCTGTAGAGGCCCAGAGATGGCTGAAGACTTCTGGAACCTGAAAAAATTATGTGACAACTGATTACTCTGGGAAGGAAAGAAATGGAGATAAATTTGTTTATAATTTGCTGTAATTTTCTTTATTCTCCAGATTTTCCACAATATCGTGTATTAATTCTATTATCTTAAAAAGTAAATTAAATTTTGATTACTTCGTAACTTTATGCTTATAAGAAATTTAAAGATAAAATTAAATTTTATTAGGGAATTGTTGGTAATTATGAACATTCATACAAGACAATAATATACAATCTTTTTAAAAAGTTTATAAAATATTTTGAGGGAGAGTGAAAAATATTATGTAGTAATATTAAATAACAAAGGAAGGCTTTTAGATTTTGTATACTATTTGATATCTTTTATGTTAAAATGTGTAAAAAATACACTAAAAAGAAACAACACTATATCCTGGGTTTATTTTCACTAGATAAGATGTTATGGGGTTTTTCTATTATTTAAAATTTACAAATATTCTATACTGAATTTTTAGCATCAGACAAAAGTAAACTTCGGAAATTTAGCTGTGTGTACTTACTCAGAGGTCTGAAATGGTAACATCTGAGAGGCAGTACTCTTAACAGGCCTAGGACTAATTAGTTCTAGTCGAAACATTTGAACTAATTTATGCTTTTAAATAGCTCACATTTTTCTCTGCTACACTTACCCCATTTTCCTCTAAGCATCTATCTTCTTTTGAATGCCTGCCACTTCTTTGTCTGGGGAAAGCTTAAATTTATTTCCAGCACTTCCTTCACATTCACATGAAAAATACACATCTGCTTGTGTGTGTGTGTGTGTGTGTGTGTGTGTGTGTGTGTGTGTTTTCTTTTTTTCTCATATCTCTCTGAGATTGTGCTAGCATTTTTCTGATGATTTATGGAAAAGTAAATATAGTTTTCCAGTGCTTTTCACCCCATGTAAATTTCTAATGATCCCCAATGTGAGGGTGTGTATGACAATGATGCCTTGGTAAAAAGCCAGCTGCTCTTTTCATTTGAGCAATAGTTTGATATTATTCAACTCACTAAGTGAGCTTGTTTGTTTCAACAGCTGTTGACTTCATCTCCCTCTCCACGGATAAAAAGAAAAAGAAAGAAAAAAAAAAAAAAGAGGAAAAGCTTCCCTCCATATTCCTTGCCTGGCTACCTTTCAGGACTCTTTACTGGGTGGTAGATTTCTTATTCTTGATTAGAATCAGCGGTGTTTGGAGCTAGAAAGAATCTAATAGATTATAATTATCAAGCACCCTCTTCACGAGTCGTTTTACATTGCATAGATTACCGTGTCATTAACCACTCTTTGTCAGATAAGAAAATTGAGGTTCAAATCCATTATATAGCTTGCCTGTGGTCGCAAACCTTGTGGAGTGAGAATTTGAATTACCATCTTCTTTCTCTCACAGATGGAAATGTAAGGTCTAACAAACTTATTTGTCTTAAGGTCTAATGAGGGATATAAGCCATAAAATAAATCTCTTATTAGGCTTCTGTGCATTTGTACACATGGTTATAATCTTCAAGCAAGTACACTGTTGCCTTCCAGCAAGAGGAGGTGGGCCCTTCTGCAGCCCAGAGGATTCAAGGGTTCAAGTCTCTGTGGCTCAAGATCCTAGGGTTCAAGTCTTTCAAGAGTATCTATTCTCATATTTTTTTAAAAAGATTTTATTTATTTATTTGACAGAGATCACAAGTAGTCAGAAAGAAAGGGAGGAAGCCTGTTCCCTGCTGAGCAGAGAGCCCGACGCGGGAATCGATCCCAGGACCCTGAGATCATGACCTGAGCCGAAACAGAGGCTTTCACACACTGAGCCATCTAGGCACCCCTCTATTCTTCTATTTTGATGCGAAGTCTTGAAGTCCCCCTCCTTTCTTATAAAACCCTAAATATTGCCGGGAGACTCGCTGGAATTGGAAGCTGGCTTTTCTTTAGGTCTGTGACTCTTACAGTGGGTTCTGGGCCTCATCTTCAGCCTGGTCCATCTCTGATTGTAGGAGAAGGTCTGTTGAAAACATGTGAAGGGGTATTCTGACTTTCCACCACGCCTGAAATTGACCAGCTTGAGCCTGGCATCTTCACTTCCTTGTGGAACCTACCCACGGTCTTTGCAACTACCCTTTGCTTGTATCTCTCAAAAACCGATGTCAATTGCACAACCTAGTATGCCCCCTTCTGTCAGTATCCCATCTCTGTTCTTTTCCGAGGGTTGCCCTTACAAAGCACCACTAACTGGGTGCCTTAGAATAGCAGAAAGGTATTGTCTCACAGTCTGGAGACTGAAAGTCCAAAATCAAATGATCAATAGGGCTGTTTCTGAGGGCTATGAGAGAGAATCTGTTCCATGAGTCTCTTGGGGTTTCCAGTAGCTTCAGTTCTTCTGTGGCTTGTAGACCGTGTTCTTGCTGTGCCTTCATACCATCTTCCCTCCAGATGTGTCTGTCTCTGGGTCTGAATTTCCCCCTTTTTATAAGGACACCTGTTACATTGGATTAGGGCCCACCCTAATGGCATCATCATAACTTGATCTTCATAAAGATTCTATTTCCAAGTAAGGTACTGGGGTCAGGCCTTCAACATCAATTTGGGGGACACAATTCAACCTGTAACAGCATTCTAATTCATCAGAGAGGAAAGCTGAGCACTCACAGTGTGTCAGGGGCTCTCAAGCTTCCCCATACTACCTGTGATAGGCTCCTAAGTGCTATTTGGCTGGCAGATCAACTCCAGCTCACCGTCCATAGAGTCTGACTTCAAAAACCACCACTGCCATCGTGGTACCAAGTATGTTATGTAAACTTTCTAGAAGCAGACCCTGAGATACAGTGTCATGAGTAAGGGGTTCCATAGGGGTCAGGAAAATCATATAAAAGAGAAGGGTATGCAGACAGCAACAGGGATAATTTTACACAACTGCCCAGCGTTCACCTCATCTCCTGGGGAGCTCTAAGCCATAAATTATGTCAGAATTCACCCCACTTGGGAGCAAGGGAGCCAGGCTTTCAGACTCTTGCCATAACCAGTCATTGGTTTCAAGCTGCTCTAGACTGACCTGTCTGTCTGACTCTCTGTGTGGAGTTGAGCTGATTCATGGCAGCCCTCTGGTGAAGGCCACGGGCACAGGACATTTGGAGCAAAGCACAGACACTAAAGGATGTGTGCATGCAGCTGGTAAAGTGGGTTGGAGGGGCTGGGGGAGAGTGAGCATGGATGCAGGAGGCCATTCCACCATGAAACTTCCTGGGACTCAGATAAAACAGGGTTACTTTGAAACACTGGGGGTTCCAGGAGGATCAGAAATGCCTCACGATGAGACTCAGCATGTCCAGGAAGGACGGTGTTAAGGTCTGTGAGGGAAATGCTTGGCGGAGGTCATTCTCAGATCAGCGGCAGGAACAGCAGTGGCACCTAGGAGGCCGCCGGGCTGTGGGCCGGGAACTGGCAAGAACCAGGCTTCCCGAGTTAGCACAACAGAGCAGCAACAGTGGGGCCTGCCTGAGACCCTGCTTGGGAGATGGTACAGCCTGAGGAATTCACGCTTATGGTTTTTAACATCTCTCGTGTTTTGTTTTGGTTTTTTAAAGATTTTATTTATTTATTTGACAGACAGATCACAAGTAGGCAGAGAGGCAGGCAGAGAGAGAGAGAGAGAGGAGGAAGCAGGCTCCCTGCTGAGCAGAGAGCCCGATGCGGGGCTCGATCCCAGGACCCCGAGATCATGACCTGAGCCGAAGGCAGAGGCTTCAACCCACTAAGCCACCCAGGCTTGTGTTTTAATGCTGGGCAGGCATGGCCATCCTTTGTCAAGGACAAAATGTATTTATTTCTTCCCTACAGTGGTACAGAAAATTCACACAGCTTATTACTAAAATTTAGTGGAGGGAAGGTAATTTGAAGAAACAGAATAAGTTGAAAGTAATAATGAAAAGAAATCAGAGTTGGCAGAAAGAAGTAGGAGTTGACTTGAAGGCAGGTAGGTTTCAAACCAGGGACTTAGGAGGAAAAACGTTACATAAACTCTCTCTTTGAAGTTGGGAGTGTGCAGGAAGGGCAACAACAACTGTTTGAAGGCTCTGTGCTAAAGAGATGAGGGCTGGGGAGCGCAGATTAAATATATTTGAGGAAACTGAGGTTCTGAGGGGTTAAATGATTTTTCTCAAAATTACACAGCTGAGGACTTTGCAGCTTAAAACAAGAAAAAAAAAAACCACTAAAAAGAATTATAACCGAGAAATAGGTCTTTTTGCTAACAGAGTATTTTCTGGCAAATCTTAGGTTTATATAATCATAGCCCCAAACTGTGCTCAACATCTACCCCACCCCTACTTTTCCATTCTTAGCCGCAGACCTCCTAAATTATCTTCATATGGGATATCTCTGATGTAGGTAGCCAACACCAGCACTCAATTGCCATCTATTAAATTGCTTAGACAAATTCGCATCTGGGCAAGTGTCTCTCCCATCCTTGACCCTTTAGCTGCCCTGTACTTGTTGGAGCAGCTTTTGCAGCACTGTGGTCCCTTGGATCTTGTGAGGAGCGCCGTGACCCCTGAAGGGAAGCCTTCTTAGAGAGGCACTCAGGTGTGCGGCAGCAGGAGTCTGCTCTCCTCGAGTTCGGGATTGCTCCAAGCCACTTACATAATAAAGCTTGTAACTTCTTTTTGGACACGCGGGAGTTTCATCCCCAGTTAAGTCTAATGCGTTCTAAGTGTGATGCTAAAACCACAGAAAGCAAAGCACGTTAGGCCAGGAAGAGCTTCACCTCTCCAAGTACCTTTACGAGGCTCTTTTGAGTTTTTGTCTCACTGGGTGCGCGCGCCCTCTGGTGGCCGAAGATCCCACAGGTTCAAGTAGCGGCCGGATCGCGATGAAAGTCACCCAAAGACAGTGCTCTAGGCTCTGCGGACACTGCTCATCAGCCCAAAGTCCTAATGCTTTCCCTATCTCTTCGCACTCCAGCTGTCACAGCAGCTAACCTTACATTTCAACGTAAGCAAGATTGTGCTTTTTGTGCCATCATTTCTATTCTGAGGATACATTTCATTCTATTTTGACAAAGCCGTATTAAGAAAAGACTCGAGAGTGTTTGCTTTGGAATGTTGCCTGTCATACATACAGCTTCCAAAGCTCACTTTTGCTTTCCTGAGACCATGGCCCTCACTTCGTGACAAAGAGGACCGGAAGCTCATATTCCGTGAGAGTCGAATTTGTTTTACCTTTTTATATGAGTGCTGTGTTCTCAGACTGGATCCCTGTGTTTTGGAGGATCAGCATTGATCAAATCATACCCACTTCTGCAAGTTTTACTTGTTTCTAAACAAGAGAGGTTATTTTATAACTCCTTTAAATCATATTCTATTTCAAATATTGGAATATAGAGGTTAAACCATCACAATCCCACCGCCCACCAGCACTATTATAATTTTAAAATATTTCTTTTTCTTCCTCTTTTATGCAAATTTACACTATATAAAAATATGTTTTAGCCTCATTTTTCACATCTCTTAATAAAAGTTATGATATTAAATAACATAAAATACATAATAATTATATATTGTTTTATTATTCACAGCTTTTTTGGTAATGTTGGTCATGTTGATCAATTACGACCTTGAGTGAATTATATTTAGAGTATATGCTAGAGTTATTCAAAGCTTGATAATAAAAGTTCTGGACTAAAGTGCCTCTGGGGTGAGCTTACATTCAAAATATGGGAAACATTCAAAATATATATATATATATTCTACCTTTCTCCTGGAAGCAATGAGATTTTTAAAATGTCATTTGTATTCCTAAGTTTACCATGATTTGTGTGTCCCTTTCACGAAAGATAAACTATAACGAGCAAGAAGAGAATTTTGTTAACTGAAAGATCCGAGACTGAGTTGCTTTGCAGAGAATATTCTTACAGACTAACACCAACTCTGCCTCTCATTGTCCCTAATGAGTTATCCAAGAATTTAGAGTTCATGCTGCCTCAAGCTATTCAGGTCATTCTCCTGCTAAGATGTGTTTGCCCAACAGAGTTTATACACACAGACCCCCTGGAGAATATCTTCCCATCTTTAGTCACATATGATGGTTTTGCTTTCAGTTAGCCAATCATATATGTGAGTCATGCTATGGGGATTAAGTCTATTTTGCCCAACAAGGTGGTCCTGAACAGTTTGAGAACCACAGGGTTTTAAAGTCTCTGAAATTGCTCCATGGCTTGCAAGCATTACCTTCCCCGAGGTGGGCTGGTCTCTAAAAAGCCCCTCAGAGCACAAGGCAGGCTGTTCTGTATCTCTTCTCTCCTTAAGTCAGAGAAGGAGAAGTCATCCATCCATCCTCCCAGTAGAACACCTATGTGCTATGAAATGCTGAGTTTGACCACAAAGAAAGAGATCATCTTGAACAAAATGGGTTGGGACTTCTAATCAGCAGCTGAAATTCCAGAAATTTGCCCATTACCTGACACTATTACTGTCCACAGATATGGGAAGTCTGGACTTGAGAACTGGGGAGCATGGAGTTGAGAATTGGAGAGCAGCATGAGGAATCCTCACTCAGACTCCCTGCTTCCAGAGAAGGGTCTGCCTGCCATATTCCCCCAGCCCTGCCCTCTGACCCAGTCCTTCTGACCTCCTCCCCCGGAGGTAAAAGCTTGGGCTCAAGCTCTGTTTGGGAAGAGCAGCAGTGAGGAAAAGCTGGGGAGATGATGGTGGCCTACTGCTTCTCATATTGCGTCCAATTTATGTGAGCACTCAGCTTCACATCACTATCTCTAGACAGATAATTTTTAAGTAGAAATGAAAAAACTCCCCTTCTTTTCAGTTCTGTGCCTGAGGTTATTATAAACAATTTGGTTGTTATTTGTCAATCACATTAGGATTCTCTTATAATATACTTACCAGTTGTCATGTATCTGGTAGACATACACTAATGTATGTTGTTGTAAAATATACTTACATGTATTTAATGCCAGACATAATGATTGCATTTCCTTTCCACTTCAGTCCACAGCATGGGACCTCTTCTGAAAGTGCATATACAAAAGTAATTATGTCCAGGATGGCCCAAAGCATTAGCTTCCTTTCTTCTCATTCCTGGAAAGTATTATACTTTTTCTTCCCTCCAGAATTTTATAATTACTGTGGGGGGAAAAACTAAATGATGCTACATTTGCCAAGTCCAAATTTTTCAAAACTTTGCAGGTAAATTTGCCACAAGAACATTTTTTTTTTCCCCCAAAATGGTTCTTACCAGTGCTTTAACGAAAGAATTAGCTCAAGACTTGCTGTCTGATACGAAATTATGCTCTTCTCACAACATGTTTCTCTCTGTGATTAAAATTTATAATCTTTGTGTCCTCATTTAGCTTTATTACCTACTCTCTATAAGATATATTTAAGCTGATGTGAATTTTCTTTCCCTACCCCATTTCCCTCTTAAGATCCTTAAACTGTTTTCATTTACTGAAACAAGCTTAAAAGTCTAACACACGAGGGGGAAATTAAGGAACTGTAACAAAGTCATCATCGCATCGCAACCAAACACTCATTTACTGAGTGTTTACTAAGTGCTAAGCATTGTGCTAAGTGCTTTACATCTTTTCCTTCATTTCTCATAACACTCTCTGAGCTGCGAATGATGAGATGCTCATTTAGCTGGAGGGGGAACAGACCTGGCAAGGTTATACATTTTCCTAACACCACTGGCCTGGATTTAGTGGCCTATTAGAATGCACTTCTGTCTGACTTCACATCCTGAGACCTTGGTCGTGAGGCTTTACTGTCTCTTGTGTACCATGGCAAAGAAAGGGACAACCTCCTTGAACTCAACCATGCCTTCTTGGTACTGAATGACTGTCTGGACCCCTATTTGTCTTCCAGATAAAAGTCTTGTATCCTGAGCCACTCTTGGTAGACTTGCTTTCCTGAATACTGCGAGCCCTCCAAGTCTACATTCTCTCTAGATTATTTTATCTGATGTCATAGCTTGAAATATTACCCCAGTGCTGATTATTTCCAAATTAAGATCTTCAGCTGTGACTGATCCTAAGACTTCAGATTCACATCTCTCACTGCTGAACTAGACATCCACGAGGATGTCTGACTGATATCTGGAATTTATGTCCAAACGGAAGACTCGGTCGCTCCCTGTCCCAAATCTGATGCTTCCCTTCCCTTCCAATCTTAATAGAAATATCGTCTCTGATCACCCAGTTACTCAGTCCCCAAATTTAGGAAGCAGCCTGGAGTCCCTATTTCTCACACACCCCACATCCAATCCTTTGGCCAAACCCGTCAGCATCACCCTCACAGCGGTCCTAAAGCCCGTTTGCGTCTCTTCCGTAGCTACGACGCCACCCTCAGCGGCCAGGATCTCTCCCCTAGAGCGCGGCGGTACCTTCCGCCTGGTCTCTCTACTTCCGTTATTGTTTCTTTACCACCCCAGTTCCAGTCTGCTTTCCAACAGGAGCCACATTGTTTTTCAAAGACGTTTATCAATCACATCATTTTCTCAGATTTTTGCAAAGGATTTTTCTCACAAGAGGAACAAATCCAGAGGCGTCACTCCCGTCTGCAGGCTCCGGGGACTTTGGGTCTTGATTGTCTTTAGGATTCACTCCCTGCCACTCTTCCTTCACGCACTTGATCACTTTTGCACTACTTTTCTTGCTGTTTATTGAACTCCCCCAGCTCTTGCTGCCATAGGGCCTCTAGTTGGCTCTTCCCTCCAGATGCTGGTGTCGGTGTTTTGTTCCTTTCTGAGCCGTCTCTCTAACTCAGATACTCCCTCCCTCTGTCTTCAACAGGCCTTATTCTCTCCCAGCCCTAACACAACCTAACCCCGTACCATATGTTGCTTTCTGAATCTGGTTACTCTATTGTCCTCACTCCATTCTACTCCCTTGGGGTAGAGATTTTGCCTGTTTGCTCGCCATCGTATCCCAAATGTTTGTTGTTGTTGTTGTTATTTTAAAGACTTTATTTATTTATTTGACAGAGAGATCACAAGTAGAGAGATAGGTGGAGAGATAGGAGGAAGCAGGCCCCCTGCTGAGCAGAGAGCCGATGTGGGGCTTGATCCCATGACCCTGGGATTATGACCTGAGCCGAAGGCAGAGGCTTTAACCCACTGAGCCACCCAGGCGCCCTTCCCAAATGTTTTAAAGTGTGCCTGACATACAGTATGTTTTCAAAATAAATATTAAATAAAAAGTTGCTTAGATTTATTCTTCTAAAATAAGTTTTTATAGATACTGCCTGTCTTGTGAGATTATGCTCAGCACAGTAGGCTTTTCTCTAAGATTTTCAAAATTTCTTAGAAATACAGGTTATGCTTTCTGTTAGAAAGTAATAGAGATATATGATAAGAGAGCAAGGAATGCTGAAGCCGACCATGGTCTTAATCTTCATTTTTTAATAAACAACAGGCACTTATTCCTCACTGTTCTGCAGGCTCCAAGTCTGAGATGTGAGTTCCTACAGGGATGGGTGAGGGTTGTCTCCTGAGCTGTAGACTTCTTGCCGTGTCCTCACATGCTGAGATGGACAAGCGAGCTCTCTGGGGTCTCTCTCTCTGTTTTCCTTTTTCTTTCTTTCTTTCTTTTTTTTTTTAATTGAGGCATAGCTGACACACAGTGATACATTATTTACAGATCTACAACACAGTGATTCACTGACTCTATACTTTATGTTGTGCTGATCACAAGTGTAGCTCCCATCGGTCACCATACGGCGTTATTACAGTACCATTGACTATGTAATTTGTACTGTAGCCTTCATCCCAGGACTTACTAATTCCATGACTGGAATGCCTGTGCCTCACTTTCCCCTTCACCTCTTTTGCCCATCCCCCCCCACCTCCCCTCTGTCAACCAGCAGTTTGTTCTCTGTATTTATGGGTCTGTTTCTGCTTTTTTTTTTGCTTGTCCTTTTGTTATTTAGACTTCACGTATAAGTGAAATCAGATGATATTCGTCTTTATCTCACTTATTTCACTTAGGATCATATCCCGTACATCTTGTCATGAATGGCAAGATCTCTTTTTTTTATGGCTAAATAATATTCTATTGTATGCATATACCATGTCTTCTTTATCCATTCATCTATCAGTAGATACTTGGGTTGCTTCCCTATCTTGGCTTTGGTAAATAATATTGTCATAAACATAAGGGTGCATACATCTTTTAGAATTAGTGTTCTTATTTTCTATGGGTAAATACCCAATAGTGGAATTACAGGAGCATATAGGATTTCCATTTTAAAATTTTTGTAGAACCTCCATACTGCTTTCCACAGCAGTTGCACCAATTTGCATTCCCACCAACAGTGTGGAGAATTCCTTTTTCTCCACTTTCATACCAACAGTTGTTATTTCATGTCTTTTTGATATGTGCCATTCTAACAGGTATGAGGTGAACTATCTCATTGTAGGTTTGAATTGCATTTCCCTGATGATGAGTGATGTTGAACATCTTTTCATGTGTCTGTTGGCCATCTGGATGTCTTCTTTGGAAAAATGTCTGTTCAAATCCTCTTCCCATTTTTAATTATATTATTTGTGGTTTGGTTTGGTTTGGTTTAGTTTTGGTGTTGAAGTGAATGAGTTCTTTATATATTTTGGATATTAACTCTTTATCCGATAACATAGTTTGCAAATATCTTCTCTCATTCACTAGATTGCTCTCTTGTCTTGTTGATGGCTTCCTTCACTCGCAAAACCTTTTTATTTTTTAGCACCAATAGTTTATTTTTGCTTTTGTTTTTCTTGCCTGAGGAGAAATATTTTTAAAAATGTTGCTAAGGCTGATGTCAAAGAGATTACAGCTGACTTTTTTCTAGAAGTTTGAGGATTTCAAGTCTCACATTTAGTTAGTTTAATCCATTTTGAGTTTCTTCCTGTGTATGGTATAAGGACATGGTCCAGTTTCGTTTTTTGCATAGCGATGTCCAGTTTTCTCAGCACCATTTATTGAAGAGTTTGTCTTTTTCCCATTTTATGTTCTTGCCTCTTTTGTCGTGGATTAATTAACCATATAAGTGTGGGCTTTTTTCTGGGCTCTCTATTCTGTTCTCCTGATTTCTATGTCTGTTTTCATGCCAATACCATACTGTTTTGATTACTGTAGCTTTGTAGTGTATCTTGAAGACTATAATTGTGATACCTCCAGCTTTGTTCTTTTTTCTCAAGATTGCTTTAACTCTTTGGGGTCTTTTGTTGTTCCATACAAATTTTAGGATTGTTTTAGTTTTGTGAAAAATACTACTGGAATTTTCATAGGGATTGCATTAGACTTGCAGATTGTCCTGGGCAGTAGGGACATTTTAACAATATTACTTCTTTCAATCCATGATCATGGAATAGCTTTCCATTTGTTTCATTTTAAATTTCTTCAGTCAACATTTTATAGTTTTCAGAGTACAGGTCTTTCACCTCCTTAGTTAAGCATATCCCTGGGTATTTTATTCTTTATACTGTACTTATAAATGGAATTGTTTCCTTAATTTCTCTTTTCAGTACTTCATTATTAGTGTACAGAAATGTAATAGATTTCTATGTATTAATTTTTGATCCCACAGCTCTACTGAATTCACTTATTACTTCTAATAGTATTTTGGTGGATGTCATTTGCCATTTCTTCCTTACCAATTTGGGTGACTTTTAAAATTGACATTTAATCTTTGACATTTAAATTATTATGGGTCATGTTGTGGAATTCTGTGGGTTCATCTCACTTGGAACTTTCTGTAATTCCTGAACCTAGTTGTCTGTTTCCTTTCCCAGGTTAAGGATGCTTTCAGCTATTATTTTACTTGATAATGTCCAAAAGATATCTCTCTCTCTCTCTCTCTTTTTTTTTTCTTAAGATTTCATTTTTAAATAATCTCTATACTCAAAGTAGGGCTTGAACTCACAACCACCAGATCAAGAGTCGCGTACTCCATAGACTTAGCCAGCCCGACACCCCTGTCCAAAAATCTCCTAACCCATCATTTCTTAGAACCTTTTTTTTCCCTTTCTCCTTTTCAGCTTGGATGCATTTCATTATGCTGTCTTCCAGATCACAGATCTGTTCTTCTGCATCCTCAAATCTATTGTTGATGCCTCTAGCATATTTTTCATTTGAGTTATTGTATTCTTCAACTCTGATTCTTTTTTATATTTTCTGTCTTTTATGAAGTTCTTGCTAAGTTCATCCATGCTTCTCTCCATTCCAGCAAGCCAAGCATCTTCATGACTACTTTGAACTGTTTATTAGGTCGATTGGTTATCTCCATTTCATTTCATTCTTTTCCTGAAGTTTTGTCTGGATCTCCAATATGTTTGGAGCATATTCCTCATCTCTTCATTTTGTGCAACTGTGTTAATTTCTATAAATCAGAAGAGGGGTGCTTGGGTGACGCAGTCAGTTATGTGACTAACTTTTGGTTTTGGCTTGGGTCATGATCTTGGGGTCATGAGATGGATACTTGCATCAGGCTCTGTGCTCAGCACAGAGTCTGCTTTAGCTTCTCTTCCTCACCCTCCCTTCAGCCCCTACCCCTGCCTGCTCATGCACTTGCTCTTTCTTTTTTTTTTTTTTTTATATTTTATTTATTTATTTGAGAGAGAGAGCATGAGAGGGGAGAAGGTCAGCAGGAGAAGCAGACTCCCCATGGAGCTGGGACCCCGATATGAGATTCGATCCCAGGACTCCAGGATCATGACCTGAGCTGAAGGCAGTTGCTTAACCAACTGAGCCACCCAGGTACCTGACTTGCTCTTTCTCTCTCTCAAATAAATAAATAAAAACTTTTAAAAAATAAATAAATAAATAAATAAATAAGGCAGAACAGCTACTTCTCCTAATCTGAAGAAATGGTCTTGTGTTGGGTGTCTCCTATGTAGACTATGTCTGCCTGGTGATTTTGGCTGGTTAATTGGAACAGTGGCTGGCATGGGCTGGGGGTCCTGGGGTACTGTGTGCTTGGGTTACCCTGTTGGGATGGCTAGAACTGAAGTGGGCATTGGCTGGTGTATTCTGGGCTCTCTGCTAAAGTAGGTGCAAGCTAGAGTCCTAGGGTGCTCCACGCAGAAGCCACCCTGACAAGACAGCTGAAACCAAAGTGGGTGCAAGTTGTGGTATCCTGGGATGCTCAGTGCAGGCAACCTGGCAAGGTGGTTGGAATTGAGGCCAACATGGCTTGGGGGGCCCTGGGGCACTCCCCTCAGAAGCACCCTGTGGGTTACCTGGAGCCAGAGCTGCATTCAGGCTGGGCTGTCTTGGGACACTTCACACAGGAGGTGTCCTGGCAGGAGCCAGAGCCAAGGTGGGCATGTGCCAGGGGGTCCTGGGCACTCCACACAGGGGCCACCTGCTAGGGTAGCTGGAGTCAAAGTGGTATGGGCCCAAGGTGTTGCAACGTACTTTCCACCCGTGTCATCTTGGTGAGATGGCGGGAACGGTGGGAAGCTCTGATCAGGTGTAGGGGGAGTATAACTATGGCATTTGGCAGCCCTCTGGCCTGTAGAGTTCTGGTAGCTCCCCCACATTTGGCAGGGTTCTAGGGCTAGTTCCTTTATATTCTTGTTGCTCTTTGAAACCATGGCTTTTTTCTGTGTCCCAAGGCAGAATCGCTCTGAGTCCCTCAGGACTATCCCTCCAGTTCTCAGTGTTAGGAGTAGAAGTTTCTCCTGTCTTTCTTGACTTTCTTCATGTGGCTTCTCTATCTTTCCTTGTGCGGAAGCTGTTCAGTCAGCCCTCAGTCCTTCTTTAGGATGGATTGCTCTAAAACAGGTGTAGATTTAGGGCATCTGTGGAGGAAGTGAGTTCAGGATTTTCCTATGTTGCCGTCTTGACCTGAAGGCCGTTAGTCTTCATTTTGAATATCAGTGTAATAGTTCTGAGATGGAGACTTTTCTTCCCTTTGTTAAGTTCTACTGATTACATTTCCCATATTTTCCCCCCAAATCCCTTATATCCTCTTCCATAAAATAAATTTCTTTTACAGTTTAGTTTTTTGTTGAGGCTTATTTATACGTCAAGAAGCAGTTAGATTTTACTCTTATAAGTGCTCACAGTTGTACTATTTTCTTCCTTCTTTTCCAATAGATAGCTAATTATATAAAATTTTCCTGTGGGATTTATGATAGTATTACAATTTGGCTATTAAATGAGCTGGACTTGATGGCGTACAAGCAAAAAATAGTACTTATTTTATTCGCTAACTTTCAAATTCTCTGTTTTATCTTTTTTCCACACCTGTATGTTAAAGAGATTCCAGAATTTTTCTGGTCTTCTTAAGACGTTGAATGTCTCATTTCATTAATTAAAAGTCTTATCTAAAGCTACTTAAATATTTACTTGAAAATACCGAGGTTCTAAAACAGCCAAAATAATTTTGAAGTACAAAATTAGAGGATTTACATTCTCAATATCAAACTTTACCATAAAGCTTAAAGTAAATCAGAAAATATGGTATTAGACAAGGATGGATATATAAAACAATGAAACAGAATAGTCCAGAAACAGACTTGGTTTTTGACAAAGGTCCTGCTACGACTCAGTGTGGTAGAATGATCTCTTCAGTAAAATGTGAAGGATCGATTGGCTATCTACAAGGGAAAAATTTATTTTGAGGCCTCTTCATACACTACACACAGATTAATTTGCTCTGGATCGCATACCTCAGTGAGAAATATAAAACGATACAGCCTCTGGAAGAAAATATTGTTATTACAAAGTGGCGTATTTTGGGGAAGTGTAGTCTGATTCCCTTTAGACATTATTGCCTATATTTTGCCTCTATCCTAATCTGCCACTGCATGGCTGCTTGCAGGAACAGTGCGCCCCCTGGTGGACTGCCAGAGTTCACTTCACCCCATCAGGTCCCTCCTTTGGCCCTGGGGTCTTTATTTCTTATTTATTTATTTCTTATTTTTAAGGCTTTCAGATCCATGTTCTTTATTTGATTTTTTAATTTTTTTTAAATTTCTTTTCAGTGTTCCAGAACTCATTGTTTATGCACCACACCCAGTGTTCCATGCAATACGTGCCCTCCATAATACCCACCACCAGGCTCACCCAACCTCCCTTCTCCCTCCCCTCCAAAACCCTCAGTTTGTTTCTCAGAGTCCACAGTCACTCATGGCTCATCTCCCCCTCCAATTTCCCCCAACTCACTTCTCCTCTCCATCTCCCCATGTCCTTTGTGTTATTCCTTATGCTCCACAAATAAGCGAAACCATATAATAATTGACTCTCTTTTGCCCTGGGGTCTTTTAAGATGGCTGTAGTTCTGCTCTCTCCCAGAATCTTTCCTCACAGGAAAATCCCACTCCCTTTGTCTTTCTAAACTCTAGAATTGTAGACTGTTCCAATTATGTCATTCTGTATTTACTCTGCAACCCAAACCACTTCAGTCAGCTTCTCAGAGAGGTAGTTTGTGGCAAGAGTCAAGCTTGAGTCGCTATCCCAACAGGCCCCAGGTGTCTTGTCAAGCTCTTCAAGCTGGTCTTTGAGTGCTGCCTTCACTTGTCTTGAGATGGTGGTGAGGGTTTTCCCAGTAGAAGGAAGGAGCCCAATTTTCTAAAAACTCTCTTCAAGGAAAACCTTGCTAATCTCCTCTCCCCAGTCCCTGGCTGCCTCTTTTTTTTTTTTTTTTTTTTTTTTTAAGATTTTACTTATGTAACAGAGGGAGAAAGAGATCACAAGCAGGCAGAGCAGCAGGCAGAGAAGGGGGGGCAGGAAGCAGACTCCCTGCTGAGCAGAAAGCCCGATGCGGGGCTTGATCCCAGGACCCTGAGATCATGACCTGAGCTGAAGGTAGAGGCTTAACCCACTGAGCCACCCAGGTGCCCCTCTGGGCGCCTCTTTACAAACATTCTTACTTGGAGGTTCATGATGGGCTACTGATTGCAGAGCCAGCTTGGAAAACCTGTGAAGTAGATTTTCCTATTCACCTGTCACTCATTGTCCTTCCTATTGAATCTCAGGAAAAGTATGAGACCATTGGGAAAAAATGCACTTAATATCATGTTCTAAATATATCTTTTTTTTTTAAGATTTTATTTATTTATTTGACAGAGATTACAAGTAGGCAGAGAGGCAGGCAGAGAGAGAGAGGAAAGGAAGCAGGCTCCCTGCTGAGAAGAGAGCCCAAATGTGGGCTCGATCCCAGGACCCTGGGATCATGACCTGAGCCAAAGGCAGAGGCCCCAACCCACCGAGCCACCCAGGTGCCCCTAAATATATCTTTTAATTTACTTATTTGTAAGCATAACTACTTCCCTCCCCCACATTATCTACACATTGGAAACAGAGATTGGAATGTATTTCTTTGTATCCCAAGTACCTAGCTCAAGTCTGACATGGCCTGATACTTAACCAGGTTTGCTGGGGGAAAAAAAATGGTTGAGAGTTATATTTGTTGAGGAACAAATAGGTTTATTATAATTTAAACATTACACAAGCCTCAAAGATTTATTATAATTTAAACATTAAATGTGGATCACATATTGGTTTTTCAAGATTGTACTCAAAAGATACATGTTAATCTCCCTCCCATTTCATTGAGCAAGGCAAGTCGCAAGGTGAAGACAGATGGCAAGGAAACAGAAAGTCTAATTGTCTCTAAGAAAGGGGCACTGAGCATTTGTGAACAGTACTTCAAGCTAGCATAGAGTCATATTTCACAAATCAGAAGTAACCACTCTTTGTACTTAACTCTTTTTGCTGCCAGTGCATTTTCTTCTGTTTGTAAAATGATGATTGCATTTAATATTTGTGGATTGCTATATTCTCATCACTTTTCTAAACACTTAAATATATAAATTAACTAAATCCTCACAATAAGTTATGAGGTTAGTGTTAATATCATCAGAATTTTAAAATGAATTAGAAGCTCTGAGCAGTTAGTTAACCTGTCCAAAATCATACAGCTAGAGACAGAGGGACTCAAGCCCAACAAGTCTGGTTGCAGAGACTAAAACCTTATTCAGATCTATTTGTCTATCCATTCATCTGAAACATATTATATAATTATGATACATAACTCTACATAGTATATATCTGAATGGACATATAAATACATGTGATATATTCCCTTTTTAATTTAGAATATTATAAAAGGTTGCAAAACCTTTTTTAGATTTTATCTAGACCCCACTTTGTCTCTTATGAACTTGGTTCATGTACTTTTAATGTTATTCTGCACATTTTCATAGTAAAAGTAACCACTAAAAATGTAACTTTTTTGTGCCTTATATTTTAAATGACAATATAAATGACAACAAATGACATACATAAATAACAATATTTTTGCTCCTTGCCTCTTTTTCTTAACATTTTATATATGTATATAAATGATAAATATAAATACAAATTATATATATATATATAAAAAACGTGTGTGTGTGTGTGTGTGTGTGTGTGTATTTATAGTAGGCAGCAAAGCAAGCTTTATTGGGTGATAGCAAAGTAATAGTACAAAGCTCCCAAGGAGGGAGGGGACCTGAGAGGGTTACCACTGGAGTTTCTGAATCTAGCGGTTTTTATGGGCTTGTTGGTGGGCTCTTTTAATCTGATTAACCTTCCCTGTGCATATCATCCAATCAGGTTTTTGTCCCCTATCACATAGGAAATGGTGGAGGGCTCCTTCCAGGGTGGTATAAAATCCTTTTAAGGATGATTTCCTCTTAGGGTGAGGGAGCCTTGTCCCTGCCTGCTTGACTTCTAACTATCCTTCATCATCCCTAACTCTCTAATTGCTGTTAGGGAAAAAGGGCGACGACAATCATAGCTCTTTCCTGATGGTCAAGGGCATTGGATGGAGCAGCAGTCAGGGTTCCTCTTGTCACGATCTATCAAAGAGTCCCCTGTCGAGGTCTGATCTGACCTCCATGAGAGACTCCATCTGAATAACCATTTGGAGTTTGATGACCTTTATTCTGGATTATATAAAATGGGTTACAGCATTTAGGAGGCAAGGCCCAAAGCACAATGCAAGACCGAGTACAGCCAGGAGTCTGGCAAGAGATAGAGGATGTTCTGTTTTAGTGAACTCCCCACATACTGTGAGGAGAGGGTGGGTGAAAGGAGTGCGATGAAGATGATGATTTTGATGGGATATAGGGAGAGTGACATTTAAGAAGACTTACCTGTGTCTTGTTGCTTCAAGACTAGTTTGAGGTATTCCCTGGTTTCACAGAGGGATTTTGTTTTCTTGTTGTTAGGCCCCATTGGGGACCAGGGTTTGGCTCTGGAATGGTGGATCCAGGCTTCAAATTTGGGCACTTTGACTACTGTTGGAGTGGCTTAAATCACTGTATGTGGCCCTTCCTAGACCAATTCTATAAGCACTTGGTGCCCAGGGGTGAAATGGGACAGGCTGTTTATTTGGGGGCTGGGAGTTGGGAAGCTCCTTGCCAGAGGAAATGATTTATCAAAGCACTTCCTTGTGTCTCACCAGGTCATTTACAAAGAAGGGTCTCCTGTATAACATCTAAAAGGGGCTCAACCCCTTTTTCTTGGGTGTGTTCCTAATTTGGGGTAAGACAATAGGGAGTAGGGACACCCAATTTTTACTTATTTCTTGGGCTACTTCATTTTTCCAAAGACTGAGGTCTTCAGACACAGTGTAAGTGGTAGTGCCCCAAACCTTGCATATTCCCTCTGTTATCACTCTGAAGGGACTGGGCAAGTCCTAACTGAAGGATTTACTAGTGCCTTTAACACGCTTGAGGCTTTTTTGATTCTGTAGGGGAAGGCCTCAGCCCAATGCATGAAGGTATCTACCCAAACGAGGAGGTACCTGTACCCATGCATTTTTGGTGCATATGAAGTCCATTTGTCAGTCTTCTCCAGGGTAACTTTCTACCCGCTGTACCTGTGGATGGGAAAATAGGTTATTCTTCTGGGAAACTTCCATGTTCTTCCTGTCACAGAGTTAGTCTCATAGCTGAGGGAAACACGCCCTAAGACATGCCGCCAAGCCACAGGCCACCGGATCCAACTTTTTGCTTAAATATCCTACCAGCTGTTGAGCTGGCCCCCAGGCCTGGATTAGGAGGCCCAAGGCCATTCCCTTTCTTTCTGTCATATACAAGCCCTCACAGTAAGAAGACTTGAAGCTGGGGCACTCAGCAAGACCCTCATGAGATTTTTAAAAGCCTCTTCTGACTCTGAATCCCATATTAATAGGTGGGTACTTGCTGTCTGGGTGTCCTTGATCAATTGATGGGGGGGTGCTCTTTCTCCATATCTTGGTATCCACGAGCGACAGTGTCCTGTTAGGCCCAAAAAACTTTTCTGACAAGAGAAAGTTGTGGTATCCTTAAGGTGTATGGGAATGGGCACTGCTGTTAAGGTCAACCCATTTCAGCCTGAGTTCCCCAGACCTGGGCATTAATATCAGCCTTTATTAAGGGGAGGCAATTGCTAGTCTTCCCAGGGGCTATCAGTATGAGAGTAATTATCTTTACTAAGAGAGGTATGGGGCTCTCAGGCATTAAGAAAGAGCGAGAGGAAATTAGATTTCCCTAGGTGTATCCCAGAAGGTGAGGGAAAAAATGGCTATGGGTCACCCAGTGACACCCTTAACAACAAAACTGCAGTTGGACAGTTGGCCTGGGTTAGAGAGTAGAACAGAAAAGGTGTCTCCAGTATCAAGAAGGAAATCAACTGGTTTTCCTCCTATTTCCAAAATTACCTGAGGCTCTGGGTTCCCTATGGTGAGCTGTTTCGGAGGAACCACTGCTTAAAGCCCCGGGCCCCATCAGTCCCAATCAGGGGCACTGGCCACCTGAGCCCTTGCAGACAGAAGCCCCCGAGGGCATTCAGATTCCCAGTGACCCCCTCCACCAGTGAGACTAGGCTTACGGAGCCTTGGTTTTTGCCACTGGGGGCATTCTCACTTCTAGTGTCCTGGGCGGCCAGAGAGATGGCATTTGGTGCCAGAGACTTGGCAGGCTGAGTAGGCAAAGGCAAGCAAGTCTGCAACCAAGCCTCAGCCTTTCTCTTTAGCTTCTGTCCCTCACTTTCCTCCCGGTCCCGATTATAAAAGATAGGCTAGCCCCTCATAAGAGCTCTCCTGGGGTCCCCTCAGGGCCAATAGTCAACTTTTGTAGTTTTTTCTAAATATCTGGGGCAGATTGGTTCTTTAAGAATAATCTCAGCCTCAGGAGAACAGAGGGAGAGAGCTGTGTATTTAATGGGAACCTCTCTCCGTCCAAGAAGATTGTTGGGTTTTCTTCCTGAGTTTGGGTTGACAGTTAATTTACCAGCATTTGATGATATCCTTTGATGATATCCTTGATATCAATATGAGAGTTAATATCTCTACCTATGGGAAGTGTGGGGTCCTGAGGTAGTAAGCCTATTTGGAAAAGACCTACATGCAATACCCTTTACCATCCAAGCAAAACTTTCTTAACAACTACCCATGAAAACTTTGAGACAGACAAGATTAAATGCCTTTTTAACAGGAACTTATTTGACCTTCAGCAAACTGAGATAAAATTGTTCCTGGTTCTAAACCTCATCAGCTTAGGCAGACAAACAGACACCATGTTTTTTGGGAAAGATGTGGTCCATGTCAGGCTGGAGAAGACAGGGAATTTCCCCCAAACAAAGGGAGTTTTGGCAGCTGCTTGGGTATATTTCTCAAAGTCTCTGTCCCAATGTAGACTAACCACAGTTGGTTCCAATTATAGCCATTAACCCAGGAAATGAACCAGGGGGAAGCTCCCATGTACTGCTCAATCCCTCTATGATGCAGGCTTAGAAGTGACAGTGATACCAGTCTCCAAGGAGATCATTAGAATAGCAGTTGGAGCCTTGAGAGGATCCCAATTGGGGTCTTGAGGAAGTACAGCCTAGACTCCAGTAAGAAACTGAAGCCATCCATGGGGTCACCCATCCCTTGGTTGCCGTATCTTTTAGCAATGGCCATAACTCAGTGTTTTTCTGCTTCGGAGATGGTTTGACATAACAAAAACATTACATCCAAGTTTGGAAAACTTTGAGTTCCCCCTTCATCTCAGGTCTTATAGCAGCACCTCCCCTTGGTCCCCCTTCCAGACTACCTGTTCTTGCAGAGAGTAAAGCCCTCAAGCACTGGATAGGGCAGGACAGGTATAGGGACTTGATCTTACCCTAGGAAGAATGCAGCCATGGTTGAAGATACCCCTGCAGACTTCACTTGCCTATCTACTTTTTTTTTTTAATTTATTTATTTGACAGAGATCACAAGTAGGCAGAGAAGCAGGCAGAGAGAAAGGAGGAAGCAGGTTCCATGCTGAGCAGAGAACCCGATGTGGGGCTCAATCCCAGGACCCTGGGATCATGACCTGAGCCGAAGGCAGAGGCTTTAACCCAGTGAGCCATCCAGGCACCCCGCCTATCTACTTTTGATGTGCATGTGGTGTTCCTTTGTGTCCCAGGGGCAGAAGAGCACAGTCAGGAGGCTGGGATTAATCCTACATTGCTGACATCAAAACAAAAGAAAATGAGCCTCCTTTTTCCCAGTTAAAACCAGGAAGGCAAAGTCCATCAGGTGGCCATGTCTCATCCTTCAACTTGTATTGTGGCCATGCCCCAGAATGAAAGAAAATGAGTTGTCTTTGTTCAGTTGAAACCAAGAAGACATCTGAGTAAATGATATTGATTTACAGGCTTGATACTCTTCCTATGGCCTATAATGTCAGGAAGGGACACTAAAAGAGTAAGGGTTTTGGTTAGGGAATTACTCATCTACAAGAAGAGAGGAAAGGGAGTCTCCCACCCCAGTTCCTCCTCATCTTTCCTGATGTGTGGCCCTAGCTACTCTCACGACTGATAGCCAGAGCCCCTGTCCTCTCTGTGTGGTGCTGGGAGTAGTCACAATTAGCCAGGTTAGGCCAGGCCCTACCTCCAGAGAGCGACCCTGGTTTTCCCCACACTTAAGACTCCCTAGAAGTCAATGGATACACTAGACTTCTTTTAGTAGAGTTTTTCTGCCTGGCATAGCCACCTAATCATCTTTTAGTAGAATTATTCTGTCTGGTATGGCCACATGGAGAGACAAGATGGGGCATCCAGGGAGGGGAAATCCATCCCTCCCTGGGAGATCCTTTAGATCTAAATTCTTTTGCTCTGCTTGGCCATTCCTTCACACAGGTTATGCAGCCAGTTCAAGGGATGTCCTGGTAATGCCCATGATAGGAGTCATCAGAAGCAGACTGTTCCTCGCAGTAACAAGAAACTGTGTGTGAGATCCCATGGAAGCCACCCAAACCACTCACAAAAGAATGTCTGAGGGACCATCCTGGGCTCTCTCACTCATTCTTCTAGGGGAGTAATCAGCCAAGAAAAGAGTAGTGGAGGGGTTTCTTTCTGGATGCCCACATGGGCAAGTAAGGAGCCAGGTCCCTCCAAGAGCCTTCGGGTGCCCAAAGGGAAGCCTTGGTCAGGGCTTTAAATTGCTGCTCAGTTTTCCCTCAGTCCCTTACCTCTAGTAATCTGCCCCAAAAGGAGTTCTGAGTCCTTACAAACCAACATTCCCAACTTCTGCTGGGGGATCAGTCAGAAAGGAGCCCAGGGAGCCTGTCACCTGAGAGTTAAGAATGACAGCACTGCAAATTGCTCTTATATGGCTGATGGGTAACCGTTGTTTCAACACACAAAATGGGAGAAGAGAGAGAGACTTGCTGCCCACTACTCATGATTCCTTGTCCTTAACAACAGTGGATATCCTGGATGAGCCCCCATAACGTTACAGAATTTTATTTCTCTGTCGGTGACCACGGTTCTTTGTCACGCCACTTTGAAGAATGAAGAAATAGACCAGACAGAGTGGGAGGTGGCAAAGCTGGGCTTATTGAGCAATAGCAAAGTGATAGTACAAAGCTCCTGCAGAGGGAAGAGCCCTGAGAGGATTGTTACCCTTAATACTGTATTTTTAAACTGCATCCTTGTTGATACATACGGATCTAGTTCATTCCTTTTTTTTTTTTAAAGATTTTATTTATTTATTTGCCAGAGAGAGATTACAAGTAGACAGAGAAGCAGGCAGAGAGAGAGAGGAAGGGAAGCAAGCTCCCTGCTGAGCAGAGAGCCCGATGCGGGGCTCGATCCCAGGACACTGGGATCATGACCCGAGCTGAAGGCAGAGGCTTTAACCCACTGAGCCACCCAGGCGCCCCTGGTTCATTCCTTTTAAATTTAGCTGACTCATTGTTTTCCAGTTCCACTTCATTGTTATTAGGTCATATACTTGTTTTCTCAAGGAGCAAATGTGTTTTGTACTGTTTTGCTTCAAAATTTTTTTCTCTAAAAAAATTAGGGAGTTTTGGGTGCCTGGATGGCTCAGTTGTTTAAGCAACTGCCTTTGGCTCAGGTCATGATCCTGGAGTTCCAGGATCGAGTCCCACATTGGGCTGGCTCCCTGCTCACCAGGGAGTCTGCTTCTCCCTCTGACCCCTCCCCTCTCATGCTCTCTCTCTCTCTCTCTCTTAAATAAATAAAATCCTTTTAAAAAATTAGGGAGCTTCAACAAATAGAAAAGTGTGTTCTGTGGCTTCCTTCAGTTTTATCAATGGTATAAAATGGGATCAGGAAGAGAAAGAATTGTGTTTGTTTGCAAAGTCCACTGTGTTATTACTCACTCTAACCCTAAAAAAAAAAGATCAAAAACTCCACGAGTCCAGCAATTTGGAAGAAACTTCATATTGTGATGTCCAAATATGCCCCATACATGACATCACAACTACTAATATCTGTATATTCATAGGTCAACAGATTTATCTTCTCTGTATGATACAAATGCCTGCTACCCTATAGACAAAAATTTCTAGGGTTGAGAAGTACAAAGCCTTTTTTTCAATGAAAGTTTAAGCCTAAAATAGTCATTTATCCTTGATAAAAAATAGGCACCTGGGTGGCTCAGTGGGTTAAGGCCTCTACCTTCGGCTCAGATCAGATCTCAGGGTCCTGGGATTGAGCCCCGCATCGGGCTCTTTGCTCGGCAGGGAGCCAGCTTTCTCCTCTCTCTTTCTCTGCCTGCCTCTCTGCCTACTTCTGTCAGTCAAATAAATACATAAATACATAAAATCTTTAAAAAATATATGGTCAGGAGCTCCTGGGTGGCTCAGTGGGTTAAGCTTCTGCCTTCGGCTCAGGTCATGATCTCAGGGTCCTGGAATCGAGCCCCGCATCGGGCTCTCTGCTCGGCAGGGAGCCTGCTTCCCCCTCTCTCTCTGCCTGCCTCTCCACCTACTTGTGACCTCTCTCTGCCAAATAAATAAAATCCTTTAAAAAATATATGTATGGTCAAATGAAATTTCAAAGGCAAAGGCAAAAATACGATCTTTTAAGTCCTATAATAAAGTTGGGGAGCTATAAATACTTTAAAGTACATGTTTTCTTTTAAAATCAAAGATAATTGTTTTTCTTATTTGGGTAAAAACATTTGGTTGCTTGGAACATGTTTGTATTAGATACTTTTACCTTTCCTATGATATGACCTGATTTTAATTTGCTTACATTTGGCACACACATTGAATGACATATTTTACAGTGAAGTCAAAACCTGACAGATTTCTTTTCCAGTTTCCAACAGTGTTTAGAGAATACTATCATGATCAGATAGGTGTATAGAATGCTATGATTCACTCTTACAGGTGGAGAAGTCATTATTAATTTTTTGTGCTATTTATTAATGGAACAATCAGCTTAACACAAACTTACACATTCTTTGGAAATACTGATTTTTTTAAAGCTTACAATGTTGGGGAAGGACTTTTCTTGATAAGAAGAAAAGATGCAGAAGGAAATTTCACTTTCAGTCATTTGCGCCTCCTCAACACACTTTTATATGTGAACAAAGAAGGAAGCTCAGGCATTATATATTCCAAGGCTACATGGCACACCAGTCTCTTTAAAACTCTATTTCCACATGGGGCCTGACATGTGAGTCTGAGACCAAACCTGGGAAGCATGCTGCTATTGCTGCTGCTGCTGCTGCTGCTGCTGCTGCTGCTGCTTCTGCAGGTTCCTTTCTGAACAGTGTGCAGCAAAGCCTGGTTTGTGATGACGTCCCAGGAAAGAGGGACAGGTGCACCATTCTGCCCCAGCACAGGAGGATGCCAGATGTCAACCACAGGTGGCTGGTGCAGGAAGGAGAGATATCTGTTTCCCAGGACCTTGGCCAGAGGGAGATGTGGGCCCTGGGATGCTTCTTTGCTCAACTTTCTCAGATGAGCACATCAGGCAAGGAGAGGACATGTGTGTGCTCACCTGGAATTGAGGAAGTTGTCTGGTTTCAGGATTCATGTGAAAGTGGATTCCTCTTAGGGCTCATTTTTCTGATGGCCTTAGGGTGCCAGAGGGAGTCCCATTGTCCTGGGCATCCTGGCTGTGCAAGAGCTCTGGTCACCTTTTCCCCCAGGGCTCTGAAGTAGGAAATCCGAGTAGAGCTCCATTTCCCCCTTGCCAAGATAGTCTGATGACTGTGATAACTGGTCTGGAAATAGAAAGCAGGAGACAGGGCTGGGACAATGAAGGAGAGGTGGCAGTGGTACTTGCTATTCTCATAGGGGCCAGGTGTGTCTTCACTAGGAAGGTGAGGCTTGAGTCAAGTTCAAAAAAAGGTGAGTGATATCAATGAAGAGTCTTCTAAGTGGAAGGGAAAGCATATGCAAAGGCCCTGGGGCAGGAGCATACCACGTATGTCCAAAAGCAGCAAGCCCTGTGGCCACAGGAGACAGCTTAGGACATGATCTCAGAGAGGTGACAGTAGGGTGACAGAAAGCCATGGCAGGGCTGTGACCCCGTGGGACCCTGTTTCACTGTGCCATCCTGGCTACAGTGTTGAGAACAGATGACACAGGGTTAAGGATGGACAACGGAGGTCAATAATGAAGCTTTTCGGGTGCCTGGGTGGCTCAGTGGGTTAAAGCCCCTGCCTTCGGCTCAGGTCATGATCCCAGGGTCCTGAGATCGAGCCCCGCATTGGGCTCTCTGCTCAGCAGGGAGCCTGCTTCCCTTCCTCTCTCTGCCTGTCTCTCTGTCTACTTGTAATCTGTCAAATAAATGAATAAAATCTTTAAAAAAAATAATGAAGCTTTTCCAGGAAGTCAGGCAAGAGATGGGCTCCAGTATGGACCAGACGGGTGGCCTTGGAAGGAGGGGTTAGTGCTATTCTGGGTACCTATTGAAGATGGAGCTCACAGGATTTGCTGATAGGTTCAATATTGGGAATTGGGAGAAAAGAGGAATTTAGGTAAGTCTGAGTTCTTGTGGGTTGTCCTGAGTGAGGTGAAGGAGGAGGTTTCTAGGGGTAGGAGGTAGTCCGTGTTCTACCTGCTGAGGAAGGTGCCTTTCACAGTGGACCTACTGATGTTTGTGTCTGGGAGAACTCTGAACTTCTACCCCTCAGCAACTTTCAAGTGCAAGTCTTCCCCACTTTTCTCAAAGTTCCTGGTAGGACATTTGGCTTTTTTGAAAGATCTATGTTATTACCCAGCTCCAATAGCAGGAAGAAACCTGAAGAGGATTTCTCTCTTATAAAAAAGCCAAAAAGTGAGCATCACGCTCAATATCTGTTTTGTGGGGAACCACTAGAGGCGGCGTGCACCCCAACCAGCTCCTTCCTGGGCACTGATCTCCATGTCCAGCACCAGCGCTTTGAGTTGTGTCTGTGAGCATCTGCTGTGCTTTATCTCCATTTATTTTGGGCATCTGTTAGGATGTTGTGTTTTGAGGTCTAAGAAGAACCAAAGAGAAGGAACTTTCGGTGTCTGAGCATGCTCACTCATTTTTTCTGTAGAAATGAATGGCAATTCCTTTTTCCATTTACACCACTTCTGCTGTGAAAAGTTTCCTAGGAACACTGTACTTTCAAGTAGTGGGGGAGCCTGTACCCCATCCTGCAGGGTTAGCTTTCGTCTCCAAACTGCACAGAATATTCCATGACTTGTGGATTTTAGCACTCAAACATGGCACCTCTGACTACCTTCACCCATTTCCCCCCACCATCCCTGAATCTGGAACCACCCATCTGTTTTCATTATGTATGCATTCAGTATTTTTTTTTCCATGTGGAATGTCCATGAGAGCCTCTGGTGTTTGTCTTTCTGTGTCTGAGTTACTTAACATAATGCTCCCAAGGTCAATATTTCCATGTCTGGTTATTGTGAATAATGCTGCCATGAACATAATAGTGCATCTCTCTTTTGGAGGGAGTGTTTTTGTGTTTGCCCAAGAAATAGTCACTAGAGCAATTACCAGGTCATATGATAGTTCTATTAATTCTTTTTCCAGAAACTCCATAGTGTTTGTCACAGTGGCTGCACCAATTTCCATTCCCTCCAACAGTGCACAGGGTCCCCTGGTGTACACACCCTCGACCACACCTGGTGTCTGTCTCTGGGACGATTGCCATTCCCACACTTGTGAGGTGATAGCTGATTGCAGTTTTGACTTCTGTTTCCCTGACGACAGTTAGTAATGTTGAACAACTTTCTCTGTGTCTGTTAGCCACCTGTATGCCATCTTTGGAAAGCATCTACTCACATATTCTCCCCAGTTATTATTTGGATTTGAAGGAGTGTTTTGTGTATTTTGGATATTAGCCTCTTCTCATACATAGGATGTGCAGATATTTTTCTCATTGTGGAGGTTTCCTTTAAGGGTTTGATGGTTTCTTTTGTCATGCAGAAATTTCAGTTTGATGTCCTTCTACTTGTTTATTTTTGCTTTTGTTGCCTTTGCTTTTGGTGTCTGATGTAAAAGTCTCTTCCCCAAAACCAGTATCGAGGAACATACTACCTGTGTTTTTTTATTGGAGGTTTATGGATTCAGTTCTTATGTTCAAGTCATTCATTCTTTCATAATTTGTATGTGCGGTGTAAGAAAGTGATTCAGTCACATTCTTCCACATTTAGTGTCCAGATTTCCCAGTACTGTTCACTGAAAAAACAGTCCTTTCCCCATTGTATATTTTCTGCTCTATCATAAGTTAAGACTATATGTGTGTGGGTTAATTTCTGATGGTCCGTCTTTCTTTCTTTCTTTCTTTCTTTCTTTCTTTCTTTCTTTCTTTCTTTCTTTCTTTCCTTATTCCCTTTCTTTCTTTCTCTTCTTTATCTCCTTCCTTCCTTCTTCCTCTCTTTCCTTCCTTCCTTCCTTCCATCCTTACTTCCCTCTTTCTGTTTTTTTTTTAAATTTTACAGTTTATTTGTTAGGAAAATATTTTTCGTGTCAGAATATATACAGTGTGGACTTCATTGATGATGTCTTCATACTCTTTGGTAGGACTTTTCTCTGACATCTGTGTTTTTGTAAATGAGTAGCTGGATCTATAGCTTTCAACAGGTTGAACACTTGGGCAGAACTATGTAACAAGTATTTTATTCTTCCATCAGGCACCAGATTGTGTCTGATTGTCTTCTTTTGTGATGTTCTCAGTTGTGATGAAGGATATCTATATTTCCTTTTCTGTGGTAGGTTTACTAAAGTGAATTTAACTTTTCCTAAAAATGTGAATTCTAAATCATCTTTATTTTGTAATATATATGTATATAAAACAGCATGTTTAAAAAATGCATTTATTGGTAGCAAACGTTGGAACAGGACATCAATATTATAAATTCCCATTCAGAGTTAATCATTCTATCAGAGCTAAGTTTAAATATGCCTTTAATATATGAATGAATAAACTTTGCCAAAAGTACTATGATTATCAGTTTCCAAATTTTCTGTTGTGTCCATTGTCCTGTGTGTCTGTTTTTATGCCAGTACCATACTGTATTAATGACAACAGCTTTGTAATCTAGCTTGAAATTGGAGTGTGGTGACTCCAGGTGGCTTAGTTGCTTGCTTGTTTGCTTGCTTGCTTATCAATGAGATTATTTATTTATTTTTATGTAGTTTACATTTGTATTCTAAATGTTTTTTTCACTTCTTTTTTATTATGATCATATAATGTATTATTTTTTCAAGGGGTAAGGTGAGATCCTTCTGTTTTACATACCACACAGTGCTCACCACAGCACATACCCTCCTCATGCCCATCACGCAGCCACCCCATTCCCTCACCTTTCTCTCCTTCAGAAACCCTCAGTTTGTTTCCTGAGATTAAGTGTCTCTTTGCTTTGACTCCCTCTCTTGTTTCATCTCGCTTCCTTTTCTTTTTCCTATTCCCCTATGATCCTCTGTCTTGTTTCTTAAATTCCACATATCAGTGAGATGATATAATTGTCCTTCTCTGATTGACTTATTTCACTTAGCATAATACCCTCTAGTTCCATCCATGTCATTCCAAATGGCAAGATTTCATTTTTTGATGGCTGCATAATACTCGACGGCATATATACCCATATAGGTCCATTCATCTGTCGATGGACATCTGGGCTCTTTGCATACTCTGGCTCTTGTGGGCATTGCTGCTATAGACATTGGGGTGCAGGTGACCCTTCAGATCACTACATTTGTATCTTTGGGGAAAATACCCAGCAGTACCATTGCAGGGTTGCAGGGTAGCTCTATTTTCAGCTTCTTGAGGAACTTCTACACTGTTTTCCAAGGTGGCTTCACCAACTTACATTCCCACCAACTGTATAAAAGGGTTCTCCTTTCTCCACATCTTCACCAATACCTGTCTTTTCCTGACTTGTTCATTTTAGCCATTCCAACTGGTATAAGGTGTTATCTCATTATGGATTTGACTTGTATTTTCCTAATAGCAAGGGATGTTGAGCACTTTTTAAAGTGTCTGTTGGCCATTTGGATGTCTTCTTTGAAGAAATGTTGGTTCATGTCTTTGGCCTATCTCTTGATTGGATTAGTTGTACTGTGGGTGTTGAGTTTGGTAAGTTCTTTCTAGATTTTAGATATGAGTTCTTTATCTGATATGCCATTTGAAAATATCTTCTCTCACTCTTTTTGGTTTTTTGGTTTTGTTGACCATTTCCTTTGCTATGTAAAAGCTTGTTATCTTGATGAAATCCCAACAGTTCATTTTTGCTTTTGTTTCCCTCGCCTTAGGAGATGTGTCTAGCACAAAGTTGCTGTGGCTGAGGTCAGAGAGATTGCTGCCTATGTTCTCCTCAAGGATCTGGATGAATTCCTGTCTCACATTGAAGTCTTTCATTCACTTGGAGTCTATTTTTTATTTATGGTATAAGGAAATGGTCCAGTTTCATTATTCTGTGTATGGCTGTCCCGTGTTCCCAGCACATTTATTGAAGACACTTTTTTTTTTTTTAAGATTTTATTTATTTATTTATTTGACAGACAGAGATCACAAGTAGGCAGAGAGGCAGACAGAGAGAGAGGAGAAAGCAGGCTCTCCACGGAGCAGAGAGCCCGATGCGGGGCTCAATCCCAGGACTCTGGGATCATGACTGAGCTGAAGGCAGAAGCTTTAACCCACTGAGCCACCCAGGCGCCCCTGAAGACACTTTTTTCCCCCCACTGGATATTCTTTCCTGCTTTGAGGAACATTAGTTGATCTTATAGGTGAGGGTCCATTTCTGGTTTCTGTATTCTGTTCCATTGATCTGTTTGTCTGTTTCTGTGCCAGGATCATACTGTCTTGATATTACAGCTTTGTAATAGAGCTTGATGTCTGCAGTTGTGTTGCCATCAGCATTGGTTTTCTTTTTCAACATCCCTTTGGCTATTCGGGGTCTCTTCTGCTTCCATACAAATTTGGGGATTATTCATCCAGTTCTGTGAAAAATGCGGATGGTATTTTGATAGGGATTGCACTGAATCTGTGGATTGTTCTGGGTAGCATAGAAATTTTCACAATATTTGTTCTTCCAACCCATGACCACGGAACATTTTTCCATTTCTTTGTGTCTTCCTCCATTTCATTCATGACTATGGTGTGGTTTTCTGAGTACAAATCCTTTGCTTTTTTGGTTAGATGGAGTCCTAAGTATTTTATGGTTTGTGGTGGGATTATACCTGAGATGGACTCCTTAATTTCTCTTTCTTCTGTCACATTGTTGCTGCAGACAAATGCAAGTGATTTCTGTGCATTGATTTCATATCCTGCCACTTTACAGAATTCCTGGATGAGTTCTAGCAATTTTGGGGTGGAGTCTTTTGGGTTTTCCACAGAAAGTATCCTATTGTCTGCAGAGTGTGAGAGTTTGACTTCTTCTTTGCTGATTCAGATGCCTTTATTTCTTTTTGTTGTCTGACGGCTGAGGCTAAGAATTCTAGTACTATGTTGAACAATAGTGATGAGAATGAGCATCCCTGTTGTGTTCCTGACCTGAATGGAAAAGTTCTCAGTTTTTTCCCATTGGGAGTGATATTCTCTGTGGGTTTCCCATAGATGGCCTTTATGATTGTGGAGGTACCCTCTATCCCTCCATGGTGAGGAGTTTTGATCAAGAAGGGATGCATTAACTTGTCAAATGCTTTTTCTGCATCTATTGAGAGGATCCTATGGTTCTTGTTCTTTCTTCTATTAAGGTAGTGGATTCCATTGATTGATTTGCAGTTGTCGAACCATCCTTGCAGCTCAGGAATAAATTCAATTTGGTCATGGTAAATCATCCTTTTAATGGGCTGTTGGATCCTATTGGCTAGTATGTTGGTGAGAATATTTGCATCCATATTCATCAGGAATAGTGGTCCGTAATTCTCCTTCTGGGTGGGGTCTTTGTCTGGTTTTGGGATCAAGGTAATGCTGGCCTTATCAAAAGGGTTTGGAAGTTATCCTTCCAGTTCTATTTTTTGGAAACGTTTCAGAAGAAGAGGTATTAAATCTTTAAATGTTTGGTAGAATTCCCCTGGGAAGCCATCTGGTGCTGGGCTCTTGTTTCCTGGAGGATTTTTGATGACCGCTTCAATCTTGTTGGTGATTATGAGTCTCTTCAGGTTTCCTGTTCTTCCTGGTTCAGTTTTGGTGATTTCTATGTTTCTGGGAATGCATCTATTTTTTTCAAGACTGCCTGATTGGTTGTCATAGAGTTGGCATCCTATGTTCTTATACTTGTTTGTATTTGGTGTTGGGTGTGATCTCTCCTTCTTGATTCATGATTTTATTTATTTGGGCCCTTTCTGTGTTCTTTTTGAGAAATCTGTCCAGGGGTGTATCAATCTTATTAATTCTTTCAAAGAACCAGCTCCTAGATTTGTTGATTTGTTCTACTATCCTTTTAGTTTATACTTCATTGATTTCTGCTCTAATCTTTATCATTTCTCTTCTCCTTCTGGGTTTAAGCTTTCTCTGCTCCTCTTTCTCCCGCTTCTTTATGTGTAGGGTTAGGTTGTGTATTTGAGACCTTTCTTGGTTCTTGAGAAACGTTTGTAGTGTTATATACTTACCTCCTAGGACCGCCTTTGCTGCATCCCAAAGATATTGAAAAGTTGTGTTTTCATTCTCCTGTGTTTCCATGAATTTTTAAAATTCATCTTGAATTGACTGGTTGACCCATTCAATCTTTAGTAGGATGCTCTCTAGCCTCCATGTATATGAGTCCTTTCCACTTTTCCTCTTGTGATTGAGTTTCATTTTCAAAGCATTGTGGTCTGAAAATATGCAGGGAATGATCCCAATCTTTTGGGATGAGAATGAACATGGCAGCTTCCCTATCTCTGGCTCGTCAGTGCACCCTCACAGAAAAGCAGTCAGTCCTTCTCGACTCCCTGGTCTCTGTCTGCACTCTGTGCTCACTGGTCCTGTGACCAAGCATTTCTGTCTCTGGCACATACCCCAGTTTGAGTCTCCAAACCCAGCAGACTCCTGCAGCATGCTCAGGCACCATTCCTCCTGGGAAAGGAAGGGGGTTTCTGTACAGGTGTGCCACTTCTTGGGCCCCTTCTCAAAGAGGAGTGGCCAAAGTGTGCTGTGGATCACAGTTTCTGGCAATCTCCAGCTTAGAGCCCACTCCTGGGCTCACTCTTTGCAGCTGGCTTCCCTGCTCCAATACCTGGTGGCTCTGCTGCCCTCAAACACCCCTGGTACCCCGAGGATTCTGAGACCACACTGTCCCATCGAGGGTTCCACCCCCTGCCAAGCTGCCAGAGCGATATCCCTCACCAGAGCAGACTTCTAAAAGTTCTGATTTTGTGCTCTGCTGCCCCTAGCACTTGGTATTACCTGGGTGACAGAAACTCCCTGTCAGGTGGGTTTTTATCTTCCACCTATCAGCTTAGACTGACATTTCTCTATTTCCTACCTTGTGGAAAGTGGTCGCTTTTCTGTTTGTAGTGTTGCTGCTATTCTTGGAGCTATGCTTGAACTTGCAGGTGTTCAGAATGGTTTGATAGCTCTCTAGCTAAATTCCTTGTGCCAGATGAAATGAAGGTGTCCTACTCCTCTGCGATCTTGGACTCTCTCTCTCTCTTCTTCTTTCTCCAGAGTGCTTTGGGTACAGTGGACATGTTAAGATTATTAACTCTTCTAACTAGTGAGCATGGTATATGCTTCCATTTATTTGTGTCATCTGCCAAATATTTGGCCCATACATTCACCCACCAACATGTACATATTTGTCCTTCCTTTTCCACCATATGTTCAGTATACCAGGTCTTCCTCATTCTTGGTTGCTTTTATTCCTAGATTTTTTTGTTTTGTTCTGATTTTGCTTGATGCAATTGTCAATGGCATTGCTTTCTTAATCTTTTTTTGTGAAATTTGGTCATCAGTATATAGAAATACAAGTTGGGGCACTTGGGTGGCTCAGTTGGTTAATTGTCTGCTTTCAGGTCAGGTCATGATCCTGGGGTTTTGGGAATGAGTCCGGCATTGGGCTCTCTGCTCAGCAGGGAGTCGGCTTTTCCCTGACTCTCTGCTGCTCCCTTGCTTGTGCTCTCTCTGTCTCTCTTTCTCTCTGTGTGTCAAATACACACATTCTTTAAAAAAAAAATGCAAAATGTCTCTGTGTATTGACTTTGTATCCTGCAGCATTACTGAATTTATTTATTCTAATTTGTTCTAAATTTGTTTATTTCTTAATAAAATAATTTTTTTGGACTCCTTAGGTATTTCTATATATAGTATCATGTCATCTGCAAATAGTGACAATTTTCTTTTCCTATTTAGATTTCATATCTTGTTTTGTTTTGTTTTTGTCTAAATGTCTTGGTGAGGGCTTTCAATATGATGATGAATGAAAGTGGTAAGTGTGGGAATCTTTATCTTGTTCTTGCTGGTAGTGGGAAAATTTTCAGCATTTCACCCTTGAATATAGCATCAGCTGTGGGCTTTTCATATAGGGTGTTTGTTTAGTTGAAGTATGTTCCCTCAGTATGCAGATGGTTTAGAGTGTTTATCATAAATGCATATCGAATCTTGTCAAGTGTTCTTTCTGTATCTATTGTAACAATCCTAGAGTTTCTATCTTTTATTTTGTTAAGGTGGTGTGTGCTATTGGTGGATGTGTAGATGTGGAATCATCCTTGCATCCCTGGAATAAATCCCACTGGATCATGTTGTGTGGTTCTCTGGATGGATTGTTGAATTGATGTTGTCGATAATTTGTTGAGGATTTTTTTCATCTCTGTTCATGAGGGATACTGGCCTTTCCTTTTCTTGTGGCATCCTTGTTTTGTTTCGGTAGCAGGGTACTGCTGCCTTCATGAAATGAGTTTAGATGTATGCCCTTCTTCTTTTTTATTTTCATGTATTTTAAAGATTTCATTTAATTATTTGTCAGAGACAGAGAGTGTACACAAGCAGGCAGAGTGGCAGGCAGAGGCAGAAAGAGAAGCAGGCTCCCCACTGAGCAAGGAGTCCGATGTGGGACTCAATCCCAGGACCCTAGAATCATGACCTGAGCCAAAAGCAGAGGCTTAACCCACTGAGCCACACAGGTGTCCCTTTTCTCTCCTTTCTTAAAAACAGTTTGGGAAGGGTTGGGATTAATTCTTCTTCTACCGTCTGGTTACAACTCCTCAGTGAAACTGTCTGATCTTGGGCATGTGTTTCCTGGGAGAATTTGATTATCGAATCAATCTTTTCACTAGTGATCAGTCTGTTCAGATTTTTTTCTCTTCACAGTTCATTCTAGGTTGTTGTTAGGAACTTATCCATTTCTTCTAGGTTGTCCAAGTTGTTGGTCTCTACTTGCTCATAGTACTCTCTAACGATCCTTTGTATTTTTATGATATTCCTTGTAATAGTTCGTTTCTTTTTTTTTTATTTTTTCAGATTTTTAATTTAAATTCAGTTAGCCAAGGCTTTAATGTAATGGTCAATGATTCATTAGTTCCATGTAATACCCAAGGCTCATCACCACATGTCCCCTCTTAATACCCATCACCCAGCTACCCCGTCCCCCCTACCTACCCTCCTCCAGTTTGTTTCCTGTGATTAAGAGTCTCTCATGGTTTGTCTCCCTCTCTGATTTCTTCCCATTCAGTTTTCCCTCCCTTCCCCTGTGGTCCTCCACACTATTCCTTGTGTTCCACATATGAGTGACACCATATCATTATTGTCATTCTCTGCTTGTTGGATTTCACTTAGCATAACCCCCTCCAGTTCCATCCATGTTGATGCAAATGGTGGGCATTCATCCCTTCTGATGGCTGAGTAAAATTCTATGGTATGTATGTACCACTTCTTCTTTATCCATTCCTCTGTTGAAGGACATCTCAGCTCCTTCCACAGTTTGGCTCTTGTGGACATTGCTGCTATGAACATTGGGGAACATGTGTCCCTTCATTTCACTGCATCTGTATCTTTGGGGTAAATACCTGGAGTACAAACGCTGGGTCTTAGGGCAGCTCTACTTTTAACTTTTTGAGGAACCTCCATGCTCTTTTCCAGAGTGACTACACCAGCTTGCATTCCCACCAAGAGTGTAAGAGGGTTCCCCTTTTCCATATCCTCGCCAACAGTTGTTGTTTCCTGCCCTATTAATTTTAGACATCCTAACTGCTGGAAGGAGGTATCTCATTGTGGTTTTGAATTCCCTGATGAGAATTGATGTGGAGCATTTTTTCATGGACTGTTGGCCATTTGTGTGTCTTCTTTGGAGAAGTGTCTCTTCTGTCTTCTGCCCATTTCTTGAGTGGGTTATTTGTTTCTTGGGTATTGATTTTGAGCAGTTCTTTGTAGATCTTGTATGCCAGACCTTTATATGTCATGCCACTTGCAAATATCTTCTCCCATTCTGTAGGTTACTTTTAGTTTTGTTATTTGTTTCTTTTGCTGTGCAGAAGATTTTCACCTTGATGAACTCCTAATAGTTCATTTTTGCTTTTGTTTCTCTGGCCTTTAGAGGCATGTCTTGCAAGAAGTTGTAGTGCCCAAGGTTGAAGATGTTGTTGTCTATGTTCTCCTCTAGAACTTTGATGTAAGACAGGAATCAATTATCTTTCTTTCATCCTTGTATTTGAGTCCTCTCTCTTTCTTGGTGAGTCTAACTAAAAGTTTGTCAGTGTGGTTTATCTTTCCAAAAATGGCAGCTCATAATTTCATTGATCTTTTATCTTTTTAGTATTGGATTTATTTCCACTTCCCTTTTTATTATTTCCTTCTGTCTTCTGATTTCAGGCTTTGCTTCCCCCCCCCAATTCTATCCCATGTATATTAGGTTGGTTATTGGAGAGCTTTCAGATGGATTGATGAGGACCTGAATTTCTATGAACTTTCCCCTTAGAGCTACTTTGGCTGCATCCCATAACTTTTCATAGGTTCTCTTTTTCATTTGTCTCAAGATTATTTTTAATTTTCTTTTGATTTCTTATTTGACTGTTGGTTGTTTACTAGCATGATATTGAATTTCCACATATTTGTGACTGTCCCATTTTCTTCTTGTGACTGATTTCTACTTTCATACTGTTGTGGTTAGACAAGATTTGAACCAGAGAATGAAGGGAGCATTCAGTTTAAAGGTTAATTTCCTGGGGTATTTTCTGAGGGCAGACCATGACCTCCATGGGGACAGAGGAAGTTTTGGTGAGACTGGGGTTGGGGAGGTGGTCAACCCTTGTTAGAATTATTGATTACTACCATGAAGGCTGTGTACCACTATTCACACTGTAGCCCTGGTGGACGTGTACTTCCTTACAAACATTTTCCAGGAGGTGCTGGGTAGCCTTCTCTAACAGAAAGGTGCCATGTGGGTTCATGGCATGATCCCAAGTCATAAACTAGGATGTACAGTAAATTGGGGCATCAGAATCTGACTTTCTGTTGGAAGTGACAGGAACAGGGCATGGTGAGTTTCATGATAATAACTGAGGTCCCAAGTGAGCCACTGCATGTTGGTTGTGGGTGGTGTAGTGGGGCCTGTGGATCTGTCTCATCAGAACCTATGGAATTCAGGGACACCCTCCTGTCTGTTGAGTTATGTGAAGACAGGTAGACAGCAGTCTCTGGCCAGGCATGAGGGTCACACTAGACTGCCACTAGAGGGGCAGTGTGGTGGGAGCCAGTGCTCGGTTTCCATGAAAACCAATCAGGATCTGGTGACTGTGATTCCTAGCAGCAGCATGGGGAGAGAAGGGCAGTGGTGGTGCACACTTCCTAGGGTTGTGGTCAGCACTAAACTGGAGTCCACTGAAGTGAATTGTGCCTGGCACAGAAGGCACCCAGTCACTGTAGCTGTGGACACTGTGCACATGACACTTTCAAGCCAGGGCTCCCATGATGCTGCCTCCTATTTTTCATCATCTTCATGGTCATGAGCCTCTGCTTTTGCCCAGTGGCCCCCCAGGGTATTGCCCTCTCTCCATCTGGCCCTCATCCTCTGCCTTGTGCAAGCCGATGCCAGGGTAGCCTTCTCAAGAGGCAGCTCTGTCATTCTCCTGATGGAACACTTCCATGGATCCCCTGTGAAGTGAGGACAATGAGCTACTTTGGAAGGAGACTGCAGGTCCCCAATCAGGATAGCCCCGCCTTCCTTTTCAGCCTGGCCTGCCCTCCACTCAGTCCCCCTCAGGGAAGCTGTCATACTTCCTCAGGTGACAGCTCTGACCTTAAAAACTAATATTGTTTTCTGTTAGTTCATCCATGCCACGTCTTTCAAACCTCTCAGTGGGTTTTCAGTAGTCCTGCAAGTCTGCCTGCTCAGAGAGTGGGTGACCTCAGAGGGCCAGCCTTCCCTGCCACCGACTCCCTGAGTCCTAGAGCCAGCTGCCCCACTAAATGCTGAGGGACCTGAGCCAGCTCATCCTGAGCCCAGGCTGTGTCAGCAGTGTAGACTGATATGTGCCAGGAGCAGTGGGCAGTTGGCATGGGCCAGGGGCAGGCAGTTTCTCTTTCTTATTCCTTCTGCACTCTCCCTTCCAGAAGTAGCTCAGAGTAGCCTCCACACCCTACATTACAAGATTCCTTGACCTGTGCCTCCAGCATTCAGCCGGGGAGCTTAGTGGCTTCCCATTGTTCTGTCTCCATTACCCACACCCCTGGATCAGGGGGAGAATCATACCCTTGTCTGTACTTGACCCTCTTCCTATCCTGCATTGAGCCCACCCATCTTTGTGTCTTCCATGGATGTGCTTAGAAGCAAGCTCGTCCACAGGAAATCTAGTAGCCAAATGGACCCAAGTAATGACCACTGAATTAGTGATCCAGGATAGAGAACAAATCAGCTCTGAAACCTGTCCCACACTCTGTGAGCATCTCATACTAAAACAGAAGCTCTAATAGCTTTCTGGATTATGACATGGCATCTTTATCTACTTACACTCTCTTGAATGCATAGGTGCTGATCCTGGATGAAAAGGGACCATGGCTCCCATGGGCCACGATTAACAGGTAAAATATAAGAATTTAGTGAAATTTGAATTCGAGGTATAGAATGAATAAATATTGATGAGGAAATACTCCCAAGCAAGGCATATGAACATTGTGTATCAAAGCTTTTTCAAATAGGTTACTGAAAGAAAAATCTTTTTTATTGTTTGTTTTTTTTTAATTCCATTCGAGTTAGCATACAGTGTTACATTAGTTTCAGGTGTACAATAGTGTGAGTCAGTAATTCTGTATATTACTCACTGCTCATCAAGAAAAGTGTACTCTTAGTCCCCTTCATCTATTTCACTCATCCCTCCATTCACCTCCCCTTTGGTAGCCATCAGTTTGTTCTCTCTTGTTAAGAATCTGTATTTGGGGGGGTACCTGGATGGCTCAGTGGGTTAAGCCTCTGCCTTTGGCTCAGGTCATGATCTCAGAGTCCTGGGATCGAGCCCTGCATTGGGCTCTATGCTCAGTAGGGAGTCTGCTTCCCCCTCTCTCTCTGCATGCCTCTTGGCCTACTTGTGATCTCTCTCACTCTCTGTCAAATAAATAAATAAAATCTTTTTTTAAAAATCTGTATTTTGTTTTGTCTCTTTTTTCTCCTTTATTCATGTATGTTTGTTTCTTCAATTCTACATAAGAGTGACATCATATGGTATTGTCTTTCTCTGACTGACTGATTTTACTTAGGATAATCCTCTCTAGATGCATCCATGTGGCAGCAAATGATAAGATTTCATTCTTTTTATGGCTGAGTAATATTCCTGTGTGTGTGTGTGTGTGTGTTTGTGTGTGTGTACACAATTCTCATCTCATTTAGCACTTTATCAATGGACACGTGGGTTGCTTCCATATTTGATCTTGTAAATAATGCTGCAAGAAACATAGGGGTGCATGTATCCTTTTGAGTTATTATTTTCATATACTTTAGGTAAATACCCAGTAGTGTGATTGCTGGATCCTAGGGTAGCTCTATTTGTAACATCTTGAGGACCCTCCATACTGTTGTCCAGAGTGGCTGCAGCAGGTTGCTTTTCCACCAACCATGCACAAGGGTCCCCTTCTTCCCATCCTCCCAGCACTTTCTGTTCTTGTGCTGTTGATGGGAGCCATTCTGGCAGTATGTGCTAATATCTCATTATACTTCTGATTTGCATTTTCCTGAGCTTGGATGATGGTGAACATCTTTTCATGGGACCGTTGGCCATCTGTATTTCTTCTTTGGAGAGATGTCTGTTCATGTCTTCGGCCAATTTTTTAACTGGATTGTTTGATTTTTGGTGTTGAGCTGTATCCACTCCACATATTTTGGGCACTATCCCTTTACTGCATAGGATATTTGCAAATATCTTCTCCTTTCTAGTAGGTTGTCTTATTATTATTACTTCTTCCTAGTTCTTCTGCTGTGTGGAAACTTTTTATTTTGATATAGTCCCAGTTGTTTATTTTTGCTTTTATTTCCTTCGCCTCAGGAGACAGTCTAGAAAAATGTTGCTTTGGTCCATGTCAGGAAGTGCCATCTTGTAGGATTTTTATGGTTTTAGGTCTTCCATTGAGGTCTTGAATCTGTTTTGAGTTTATGTGTCTGTATGGTGTAAGGTAGCAGAGTAATTGCAGTCTTCTGTGTATAGCTGTCCAGTTTTCCAACACCGTTTGTTGTAGAGACTGTCCTTTTCCTTTTCAATATTCTTGTCTGCTTTGGGGTACACTAATTGGCCACACAATTGCGGGTTTATATCTGAGCTTCTCTTTTGTTCCTTAGGTTGCTGTGTATTTTTGTACCAGTGCCATACTGTTAGAATGACTACAGCTTTGTAGTATTACTTGAAATCTGGAAGTGTGACTCCTCCAGCTTTGTTTTTCTTTCTCAACATTGCATTGGCTGTTCAGTATCTTTGGTTGGTGGTTTGATACAGATTTTTAGGAGTGTTTGCTTGAATTCTTTTTGTTTAACTGAATGTCAATGGGCCAACCTACAGTTCATCATTAGTTTCAGATGTAGTGTTCAATAATAGATCAGCTGCGTATAACACCCAGTGCTCATTGCATCATGGGTCCTCCTTAATTCCTATCACCCAGTTATCCCATCCCCCATCCAACTCCTCTCCAGCAACCCTCAGTTTGTTTCTGTAATGAAGAGTCTCTCATTGTTCTCCCTCTCTGATGACTTCCCATTCAGTTTGCCCTCCTTTACCCTCTGATCCTCTGTGGTGCTTCTCCTATTTCACATATGAGTGAACCCATGTGCTGATTGTCTTTCTCTGATAGACTTATTTTGCTGAGCATAATACCCTCCAGTTCCAGGCAGGTGGATGTCATGGTTAAGTCTTCAACCTCTCTGATGGCTAAATAATATCCCATTGTAGATATGAGCCACATCTTCTTTATCCATTCATCTGTCCATGAACATCTGGGCTCTTTCCATAGTTTGACTGGAGTGGACAATGCTGCAATGAACATTGGGGGGCAGGTGCCACTACTTTTCACTCAATCTGAATCTTTGGGGTATATAACAAGTAGTGCAATTGCTGGGTCACAGGGTAGCTCTATTTTTAAATGTTTTTAAGTTCTGGGGTGTCTCCTAGATGGATTCTATCTCAGGAATTCTGACTCCCATCATCCCCGCTCCTATGGAGTTCCCCTATTGGACACAATGGCTGTTCCATGGAGATTCCCCAGGGCAACACTGGACTAACAAGTGTCTTCAGGATGTGCCTGCAGGCCATTTGATGTGGTTGAGGATCCATGAGCAATCCTGAACCCAAACCAAGGTTTTGACTGTGCTGCCTTACTTGCACACAAATAGCAGTGCCTGGATCAGGCCTTCAATGCAATTGCTGAGCCAGCTTAGTGAGGACCTTGCCCAGGACACTAGCACATGACACTATGAGGGCACAGCGAAGTCAGGCAATGCGACAAGGGATTCTACATCAGGGTAGGTGATGCAAGGTATCATTTCACAGCAAACATGACCAAAAACATGTAAATGACAGAATAGTAAATAGTTCAACATACTCTATATGACAGCAGTGATGGGAAAAGTGAATGATGGGCTCAGAAAGGGGAATGGGAGTTCCAAGAAGCAGGCTGGAGTCCTCACGGTGTAGAGGGTGTCTCATGGAGGAAGGGACCAGGAGGCTTATCATGGGTTCCAACAGGGCAGCACCAGGGTGTGTGCTCTGCCTGACCCATGACCCCCAGAGGCCCTGGGGGCATTCTAGCTCCAGAGGATCTACAGTAATGCCAAATGGCCTGAGCAGAGCCTTTGTGGTACATCTTCTTTGTTCCTAAGTGTGGCTCTTTCTCTGCTTCTGGAGGCTGTTGATTCGCCTTGTTTTCCTCCAAGCTGCACTATTTTGCACTCTTTTATTGGTGTGGATTCAGTGCTGTTAGTTGACAGAAATTCTTCCTGAAAAGAAGTGGAATAGAAGCCATCCTTGTTTCCTAAGTAGACCCGAATAGATTCCATAGTCATAGCCCTTTCCCAGGCCCCTGGGCCTTCATGTGCTCTCCAAGTCCAAGGTTTTAGAGAACATTTTCTATTCTTAAAGATTTCTTTTGGTTTTGAAAAAATTCAACAAAGTCACACTTTTCAGCATGTATACAATGACCTGTAAACATAGAATGAACAAGGCTTGACAGGATGAAGGAAGAATGGGTTTTGCAGTGGGGCACTGTTTGGGGCACTGTTTACTCACTGTTGCCCCCGTTGGCCACTCTCCAGATAGCATATGGCCGAATGTGTTCCCATTTACTGGATTCAAGGGAGAATAAGGCCGAAGAAGGTTGGTCCCTTAATTACTTAGCTCCTAAAACCCATCCTCTAATTTATGAGCAATATTCTAAATTGAGTATATCTTAACTATATATTAGGGTTAGAGTCAAGGTGAAGTTACATACCTTAACTATGGACAGCTTTGTGTATGTCAGTCTTACCTGCCTAAGGAGTTGGGGTTTTTTTTTTTTTTATTTTATTTTTAAAAGATTTTACTTATTTACTTGAGAGAGAGAGAGAATGAGAGTGACAGAGAGAGAGCATGAGAAGGGGAAGGGCCAGAGGGAGAAGCAGACTCCCTGCCAAGCAGGAATCCCGATATGGGACTCAATCCCAGGACTCCAGGATCATGACCTGAGCTGAAGGCAGTCGCTTAACCAACTGAGCCACCCAGGTGCCCCTGCCTAAGGAGTTTTTTAAAAAAAATACAGTGGGAGAGGATATAGTCACCAAAGCACCGAGCACATGACCTGTCCCCAGAAATAGGTCACTACACATAATGACAGTTTCATCTTAGCTGAGGACAAGGAGCTGGTCCTATAGGTACTTGGTGGATAGCATATATGGCCAGCTGGCCATCTACTCCCAACAGCCACACCCAGTTCAGTGCATCCTCTGCTCTGCTTAAGGGCAGCAAACAGCAGACCAGGTGCAGGTGGGACTCCCTCCTGTCAGACATGGCTTGCTTCTGATAGGTAGAGAAGTGGACCAGATCCCATGCACATGACGTGTTCCCTTGGTTCCTTGCTGTCGGCCTCTCCTTTCTGTCACCCTGGTCCTGAACCTTTAGCTCCTGGGAAAACTTAGGTTTGCAGATTTCTCTTGATATTTCAAAGTGTATTTCTGTGTTGCCTTTGTTCTCTATCCTTGGGACAGAGATGAAGGCGGGAAAAGTCATCCTACTCTGAAAGCAGCCAAAAGAAATATCCAGAAATATCTGAATTCAGAAAAATCTGAAGTTTTGCAGTTCTCATTGATCAGTTAACTTGGTCTTGGCTGGATGTCTTGCTGATCTCCTGGGGGAGGGGCCTGTTGCCATGATTCTCAAATGTCTTTGCCTGAGGTGGAATTGTGCCACCTTTGCCAGGATCCAGGCTAAGTAATCTGTGCGGTTTCAGTCTTGGGAGCTTTTGTTTCCTGAACACTTTTCGTAGAGCTCTGGAGGATGGGAATGAAAATGGCGGCCTCCCAATCTCTGGCCCTGTAGGTGCCGAGAGCTCAGGGCCCCACTCCTCAGTGCATCCTCAGAAAAAAGCTGTGAATTCCTCCCTTCTTCTTTTCCTCCAGCTGTACTCCTTGCTCACCCAGACTGTGACTGAGCATTTCTATCACAGGAACATGGCCCCGTTTGGAGTCTCCAAAACCAGCAGATTCCTGCTGTTTGCTCCCACGCCAGGAAGGCTGGGGTCTCCATAGATCTGCCATTTATGGGGATCCTGCTTGAAGAGCAGCGGCCTGACTGTGCCTCAGATCACGGTTTAAGGTAAGTCCAAGCTGAGAACCAACTCCTTGGCTCTGTCTCTGGAGCCAACTTCCCTGCTCCAATACCTGGGACCTCTGCCACCCTCAAACACCCCTGGACTTTTTGATCCTGAGGGTCCTGAGACCACACTGTCCTTTTGAGGGTTCTACCCCCCACTGAGCCTCTGGAGCGACATCCCTTAGTGGAGCAGACTTCTAAAAGTTCCGATTTTGTGCTTTGCTGCTCTACCACTTGCCAGGAGCCAGCCCCTCCCTCCATGGTCTATCTTCTTGTAGGTTGCCTTGGATCCACTTCTCTGCACATCCTACCTTCAGGAAAGTGGTCGATTTTCTGTTCCTAGAATTGTTGCTCTTCTTCTCTTCTACCTCTTATTGAGTTTGTAGGTCTTCAGAATGGTTTGATAACTAGCAAAACTCCTGGGACAGGATGGTATTTAGATGTCCTACACCTCCACCATTTTGCTCCTCCCTCCATATGTAGTGTTTTATTCTATCCTTTTCCTTACTTTTCTGAAGGGAAAATAGAGTGGTGACTGGAGCTTGGTTTCTGATTTGAAGGAATGGGAGATGAGATTTGAAAGAGCAGTGTTCATGCTGATGTGGTCCTCCATGCCCAGTGAGTGAGGGTTTGAAGCTTGGAATTGGAAGCGTTGGTGTTCAGGAATGATATGGTCTGAGTTTCCTCCACAGAGTCGCTCAGCTTGTTTGCCTAAATGGACCCGTTCCTGCCTTTTGAAGGACATCTTGAAGGTGACTCAAAACCCTAGGGCACTGGAGGAATGATCTAGAAGGGACACCTCAGTGGGCCAGTGTAGACAAACCCAGGGAATTCCAGAAACAATGAACACATTTCTGAGACTGAAGTTTGCTTCTCTGTGAGTAGCATTGCGTTGGGGTGGAAAGAAGTCTCTGTGTCTTAGGAGTCACCATGTCAGCAGGTGTGAGCCTGGCAGGGCAGTCATATCAGGTAGCTGGGAGTCTGTGAGGTCATGGTGGTGGGCCTTCGTTGTTGATGCACAGACCAGCTTGTTCCATGGACAGGGCTCAGCTCCCTGGCCAGCCTTCCCGCTGCAGATGTGATAGGAAACTTGCCTCCTGTTGGGTTCTCCAGCCCTCATCTCAGTAGGGGGCTTGGTGGGAAGCAGCCCACAGGCAGCATTATGGATTCTTGCCCAGTATGCCTCTTGCTTCCTTGGACGAGGCACCACAGGTGTCCTCTGCCTGGTGTCTGTGAATTCAGCCAGCAGAAGCTCTTCTTCCAGAGCCACACCCCTGAGAATCCTCCACTTTCCTGTGCTGTGTGCAAGAGGCTGGTTTTCATTTGGAACTGAAATATCAGCTCCTGCCATGAGGTATACATACAGCCTGATTAGAGACACTTCTTTTGTAAATGATCATAAACTTCTATTTCAAGTGATTAATTGAGAAAAGGATTTTAGTTATGAACAAGATTTTAGCTAGTTATAAATATAAAATCTAAGACCCAATCAAAGATACCACTCTTTCTTCTTATAATTTCTCTTCTCAGAGAAATAAGAGCTGGTGGATAAAATCCTCTTTTTTTTTTCAATATGTACAATATTGGCTAGATTGAGTTATAAATTCTTCATTATTTTAGGAAATAATGTTTATTAAAAAGTTTATTTTTTTCTTTATTTTTTAAATTTTTTATTTCTTTTCAGTGTAACAGTATTCATTGTTTTTGCACCACACCCAGTGCTCCATGCAATCTGTGCAATCTGTCCCTAATACCCACCACCTGGTTCCCCCAACCTCCCACCCCCCCACCCCTTCAAAACCCTCAGGTTGTTTTTCAGAGTCCATAGTCTCTCATGGTTCACCTCCCCTTCCAATTTCCCTCAACTCCCTTCTCCTCTCCATCTCCTCTTGTCCTCCATGTTATTTGTTATGCTCCACAAATAAGTGAAACCATATGATACTTGACTCTCTCTGCTTGACTTATTTCACTCAGCATAATCTCTTCCAGTCCTGTCCATGTTGCTACAAAAGTTGGGTATTCATCCTTTCTGCTGGAGGCATAATACTCCATAACACAAAAAATGGAAGACCATTCCATGCTCTTGGATTGGAAGAATAAACATTGTTAAAATGTCTATACTGCCTAGAGCAATCTATACTTTTAATGCCATTCCGATCAAAATTCCACCAGTATTTTTCAAAGAGCTGGAGCAAATAATCCTAAAATTTGTATGGAATCAGAAGAGACCCCAAATCACTAAGGAAATGGTGGAAAACAAAAATAAAACTGGCGGCATCACATTACCTGATTTCAAGCTTTACTACAAAGCTGTGATCACCAAGACACCATGGTACTGGCATAAAAACAGACACATAGACCAGTGGAACAGAGTAGAGAGCCCCGATATGGACCCTCAACTCGACGGTCAAATAATCTTTGACAAAACAGGAAAAAATATCCAGTGGAAAAAAGGCAGTCTCTTCAATAAATGGTGCTGGGAAAACTGGACAGCTATATGTAGAAGAATGAAACTCAACCATTCTCTTACACCATACACAAAGATAAACTCAAAATGGATAAAAGACCTCAACATGAGACAGGAATCCATCAGAATCCTAGAGGAGAACATAAGCATTAACTTCTTTGATATCACCCCCAGCAACTTCTTTCAAGATATGTCTCCAAAGGCAAAGGAAACAAAAGCGAAAATGAACTTTGGGACTTCATCAAGATCAAAAGCTTCTGCACAGCAAAGGAAACAGTCAACAAAATAAAGAGGCAACCCACGGAATGGGAGAAGATATTTGCAAATGACAGTAGAGACAAAAGGTTGATATCCAAGATCTATAAAGAACTCCTCAAACTCAACACACACAAAACAGATAATCATATCAAAAAGTGGGCAGAAGATATGAACAGACACTTCTCCAATGAAGACATAAAAAATTTATTTTTATTTCATGTAGAATGGATTTAAATTTGATCACCTCACTTTTATTTGGCCTCAATCCATACAGTCATTTTCTTTATTTGAGATACTGATATGATGAAAAATATGATGACATAATACAGAATTATACTTACATTTCTAGACTGAATTTCTTGATCCTATTTTATATTCTTTTTGGCATCATATTAGATTTAATTTGTTATGTACAATTTTTTATGCTTTTAAGTGATACTGATATTGTTTTTTTTTAATTTTTTATTTTCAGCGTAATAGTATTCATTGTTTTTTCACCACACCCAGTGCTCCATGCAATCTGTGCTCTCCCTAATACCCACCACCTGGTTCCCCCAACCTCCCACCCCCCGCCCCTTCAAAACCCTCAGGTTGTTTTTCAGAGTCCATAGTCTCTCATGGTTCACCTCCCCTTCCAATTTCCCTCAACTCCCTTCTCCTCTCCATCTACCCTTGTCCTCTATATTATTTGTTATGCTCCACAATTAAGTGAAACCATATGATACTTGACTCTCTCTGTTTGACTTCTTTCACTCAGCATAATCTCTTCCAGTCCCGTCCATGTTGCTACAAAAGTTGGGTATTCATCCTTTCTGATGGAGGCATAATACTCCATAGTGTATATGGACCACATCTTCCTTATCCATTCATCCGTTGAAGGGCATCTTGGTTCTTTCCACAGTTTGGCGACCTTATTTTGTTATTATGAGCTTCTCAAGAAGAATTTTTAAGCTTTAAAAAAAGTTCTATATAACCTGGAAGAGTTTCAATAGCCTAGGATTTGTCCTTTAATGTTTAAATATCCTATTGGTAAGGCATCCTGGGTCTTATGTAGCTCAGGAAATAAGTTTTAAGTTTTTGTTCAAATAATAGAGACATTTAAAGTTATAAAATATTATTCTGAGTTTAATTTGGCTATTCATAAGCTTTAATAAGAATAATTGTGTTCCTATTTTCACTATCAAAGTCCCGTACCAATCCAGATTATATTTCTTATTGATGTGAATTACTTGAGATTTCTAAAAAAATTCCAATAAGATATCTTGGGGAATTTGTTGTTCATTTGTTACTATTGCTCAACTTAGTAAAATTTGGCCAGAGACTATTGGCACTAAAATTTTGTGATGTTGATTTTTCTCTATAGCTTACTATTTTATTTGTAACAAAGTTCTATTGGTATTAAAAACAATATTTGTACATTTTTATAAGGTTTCATGTAAAATCTACATTATTGATTATGTTATTCACATATCTATATTATCCTTTTGCTTAAATTGTTTGCAAATGACTGAAAGATGTGTGTTAAAATCAATTACTAAGAACCTGTTTTTGCTGTACATCATAAACAATACATTTATCCATTAGAAACCTTTTTATCCAATTCCATTACTTTGGCTTTAAGTCTTCTTCATCAGGCATTAATATTAATGCTCATTCGTTCATAACTGATTCACATATGTGCCTATTCTTCCTCTTCCACACCAGCCCACAAAATCAGAGGACTTAATTATTGCTTTATGATGAAATGTCAAATTAAACACTTGTATAGATGTGAGTAGCTGCTTTTTTTCCACTACAAGGAAAGCTACACTGTTATGATGAGAAGTTTGATTGTAAGTAAGGAATAAAGCAAAGGGAGTTAACTAAAATGACCCAATAATTAATAATATTCTGTTAAGAAAGGCAATGCATTAGCCTTTGTATTGAATGACTCAGAAAGGGAGAATCTTTATAGTTTATAGGCTACGGATTGTCTTTCTTTCTATTTTTAACGCTCTGTTTAATTTTCTCTTTTTATCATGTTAAAAGTTTGAGTCTTATAAATAACATACTATAAGTTTCTGACTCAATACGAAATAAATTCTTATGGAGTGGGCTGCAGACACTGGTTGCCTATGTCTGAGGACTCACTTCTCCAAGTAAAAGCTGGGTTCTAGCTTTCACTGGCCATAAAATATGGTGGACCTCAACGCCCTCTGACTGCAGCCACTCACATTCTTCTTTTTTAATATAGACTAATAATTTAATAATAATTATTTTGTAATTGTAATCTTTTAAAATATAGATTGATTTTGTAATTGTAATCTTTTTAAATATAGACTAATAATTTAATAATAATTATTATTTTTTAATTGTTCTAAAACAGATTGCAGCTACATAGAACATAAGTTTCTTACTTTGACACAATATCGTCAGGTATATGGTTATGACACAGTTTCTATCAGATTATTCTTGGTCTTCTATTCAGACACTTGGGTCTCAAAAAAAAAAAAAAAGAGTGAAAACATTTACATTATAGTATAATGATGCCAGATAAGATGTCCATTTTTGCGTGTGTGTGATTAGTTTGGAGGAAGCATTGTGACATTGTGCTAAAGTTGTCCTATCATGTTGATTGTTACAAACCAAATTACCTGAAATACCACTTTCTTCTATAAGACCAAGGATTACAGTGGCTGACCCTCCACTCCAATCACATATACACAACCCCCTACACACTGAATCCTGCATCCAACAATGAGGGCAAGCTGGGAGTGAGTATATTGTCTGTCATTCTGTGTACAGCACTGGAATACTCCTCTCAGAAGAACTGGATAGCTTAATTCTTGCAGCTCATCTACTACCCTTGCCCCAGCACCCAGCTTCTGAACTCAGAGGCATGAGATTCTGCTGGTTATCTATGGGACTTTGAACTTACCCATGATGTCTTAACTTTGCTCAGCCCTCCCTCATTCTTGTCTCACCTATACTATATCTTGCAAAGATTCTACAAAATTTCTGGTATGTGGCTGGTACTTGTCCTCTGTTTCCAATGTGGTATAAATATTTCCCTATGGATGGAGGGAGTGGGAGAGATGGTAGGGAAAGTAGTCAAATGAGCAAGGCCAGTTTGCCCTGTTATATTGAAATAGGTCATTTAATTAACTCAGACTGTTTAATTAACTAACCATATTAACCTTTTAGTGAATCGCTATGTAATAGTTGAAGTGTATTGGCCTGAGACTAAGGATAAATAGACCTGTTAAAAACCTACTACATGAACTTACCCCAATCCCTTAATCAATCAGAGCTTCAGGTTCATTACCTGAAATATGAGATAAAAAGGGTTTTGATCTCTAAAGTTCCTTTCACTTATCTTAATTAATGACTGTGTGTTTTTTTAGTGACACTGTAGTTTTTAATACTGCATTTAACTACAGCATTTCACTAGGACTACATTTCATTGCAGTTTGACTATTATGAGTTAACCCTGACATGGATGTAAAAGTCTGATCCTAAATAAGAATGAGTGTCATTGCCTCTGAATTTTGAGCAGACTGTAGTCATAACAAACGACCTCTATGCACCCGCTTTATGTATCTATCACGTGATAATCATTCATTTATGTTACTTGGTACTGTAGATACTTTAAGGGCCATTTCTCCTGGCTGTTATTGATGAAAAATATTATGCTTCATTACTCAGCATTTAGAACTAATGACTGCTCCTCTCAGCTTGTTGTCAACCAGCTTCCTCTTTTATCTCCAGAACACTTATGATGGCAAAAGGCATCTTTTGAAAGATTTTAAAGTCAGGAGAGTTCATGTTCATGAAGTCCCTGCTCCCTGTCAATTCTTCAACATAATATTTAGTCATGTGAGAGTTTGCCCACCTGGAAGCTCCAGTTCACTAAGGAAATAGCAAACAAGACTGCTGCTTATAAAAATGAGGTAGTATTTGTGCTTTCCTAGAAGTCTCATTAATTTCATTGCTTCATGCCATGATAAGTCATGCAAAATTGTCAGATATAGAAAATGTTCTTGGGATTGGTATATATATAATGACAAAATCAATTATATTAATGAAATTGACCAGCTAATTTTTCAAATATCTTAATTATCTAATATCCAAAGAGAACTTTTTTTTTTAAATTGTGGTTTGAAATACCTTTGGCTCTTGGAAAGGATCATAGGTGTTACCTTAGGTACTCCATCCCAATCAGCTCAATGAGTTCTTCTAATATAGCCATGGCAGGTGGCCATCAGCCTTTGTTAAGCATGTCTCATTATAAAGAAATCTCTATTACCAATATAAATATTTCTTTTTTTGAACATGTTTTTAAAAAGTTAAGTTTACTAATTTCTTCTTGTTTTTACCAGTTGGTCCTAATTTTTCACCTACACCCTCATCCTCAAACTTATCCTCCTCCTCTATATCTACATTGAGAAAGGAAAGCTTTTCCTCTTTCATTCACAGGTGTAGTCATCTGACAAGTCAATTATTGGATACATAATGTATTTGTATATATTTATACCTACTATATATTAGGTATCATGCCAGATACTAGAGTAAAATAGTGATTATGGTAAAAATTGTAGCATCCCTCAGAGGATTTCCTGGCTAGGAGTAACGTGGACTAAATGAACTGTTCATTTTAATATACAGTCAGTGTTTCCAATCTTTGAATATGAATTTTGGGAAATACCTTTGCATAGAATAAGTTTATATGTGTTCAGTCCTCCCACCCCACAAATTAATAATTTTGATGATATATTGCATTTTAACAGTACTTTAAATATAATATTGCATTGTATCTATGTAGTACTTAAGGGAATAACAATGACAAACCCTGTTCATCATAATTAAAAGTACAACTTCAATAGTACTTTAATGTGTATTGTTACCTTGGCTTCATTTTTAAGGAAAGGAAACTGATTCATCCAAGTGACTCATTCAGAGTCATAGAATTGATGAGTGAAATAACTAGATCCAATACTCAGCTCTCTAACTCAGACCTCTGCTGAATATTAGCCATTGGAAAAGAATCTTTGCATTTGCATGGGGAAGAGGTACCCTCTTCTTTTGAATCAATCCTATCCAGTGACACTAAGTAGCACAAAAGGCAAGCAGCTCCAACAGCAGAATGGGCATTTAAAAAGGACTTTTTATAGATTCATATTTAAAAATAGGAATCTTTATAACAAAAATGATTTTAATTCATGCTCAAATAATAGTGATATGGTTATTAGAAACATGCATCACAATATTAGATGTGAATAATTGGAAATGTGTTTAAAGAAACAAAGACATTTCATTAGATAGCTCTGGAAATAAGTATTGAGGATATCTACGTTTACTATTCTAGTGGACTTCAGGGTTCAGTCAGTCAGATCAGCCTACTGCAAATAAATTGCAAAGATAGCTATGAAGTACGTACCCCAAAAATCACAGAACACTTGGACTTCATAACTCTAAGAAAGTTATCTTGACTCATTTTGAGAGTGAGTGGTATCTGGTATCTATAGATTGTCCTGAAATGGCAATCAATGACAGAAGAGGCAGGGGTTAAGTCAGTGAGTCCTAGGTTATTCTTCTGCACAGAGCTCTTTCATTCAATTTTTGCTGTTAAAGATTGATTGATTGATTTGAGAGAGAGAGAGAGAGAGAGAGAGACACGAGAGGGCAGAGGGAGAGAATTTCTAAGTAGATGACCTGATGAGCATGGAGTCAGTCCCTGCAGGGCTGGATCCCAGGACCCTGAGATTATGACCTGAGCTGAAACCAAGAGTCCAGTGCTCAACCAACTGAGCCACCCAGGCAGTCTGAATTTTTGCCGTTAATGAACTCAAGTGACCAAGAAAATTAAACACACACACACACACACACACACACACACAACTATATAGCTATATAGACTCTTCTCCTGCCATGGAAACTTGCTTAGAACCTTAGAAATAAAGGCATTTAAGTTTCCCTTTCTTAGGCTGAAAAATAACAGAGAGAATTTATATTTAATTGAGAAGGCTTAATCATCACCATTTCTAGTTAACATCCAAAGTTACACAATATGTAACACACACACACACACACACACACACACACACACACACAGATACTTTAAATGAATTTCTAATTCCAGAAGTGAGAAATTCCAGAATTCCCTTAACATTTTCATGGGTTCATTGATTCTTTAAGGTTCATGTTTGCAAGTGCATTTCAATTTACAAGTGACTGTGAAATAGTCATAAAAAAACAAGTATACTATTTACCCTCAAAGCCTTATTTCAAATATGTTCCACAATAGATAATAGTATGACACTTAAGGCAAGGCAATTTTAGAAAACTTAAGAGAACCAATATCACTTGTTGGATAAAACAAATAATTGGAAGTTATAGAAAACAATAGTTAGATACATAATTCATTCACTTTATATAATTCAACAAAGAATATTTAAAATCCAATTTCTTTCCTTGTAAGTCAGGCAAATGCATCTGATTTCCTTTACTCAACCTTTACATAATTCTGACTCTAAAACTGAGGGTAGGAAGAAGATGGAGTGAGTTAAGGTTGAAGAAGGAAGGTTTTCTGAATTTCATAAATAAGTATGTAATAAGGTATGTGGCAATCTGTGGTATAACTTTCTCACTTCAAATAGTGCATAGACATGTTATACTCCCTTGCATATTGTAAATGTTTTTTTCCCATTCCCCAACCCTGCTCCCTTCTGGCAATCACCAGTTTGTTCTTTTGTCATTATGAGTATATTTCTGTTTTTAGTTTGTTTGTTCATTTGTTTTATTTTTTAAAATTCTGCATAAAAGTTAAATCATATGGTATTTGTCCTTCTCTATCTGACTATTCACTTAGAATAATACCCACTAGGTACATTGGTGATGTTACAAATGGCAAGATCTCATTCTTTTTTATGGCTCAGTAATATTACATTGTGTGTGTGTGTGTGTGTGTGTGTGTGTGTATGTATATATGTATATATATGTATATGTGTGTATATATACATATATATGTATATATGTGTATACTATATACATACATATATCTATATATATGGTATGTATTATATATATACACATACCACCTCTTTTTAAGTTTTTAATTTTAATTCCAGTTATTATTAACACACAGCATTATATTTGTTTCAGGTATATAATATGGTAATTCAACAATTCTATATATTATTCAGGGAATGTGATGGTGAGTGTACTCTTTAATCTCCATCACCTATTTTACCCATCCCCCCACTCATCTCCTCTCCAGTTAACCATCAGTGTGTTCTCTATAGTGAAGAGTCTCTTTCTCGGTTTCTCTTTCTGTCTTCTTTCCTTTGCTTGTTTTGTTTCTTAACTTCCAATTAAGAGTGAAGTCTTATGGTATTTGTCTTTCTCTGACTGAGTTATTTTACTTAGCATTATACCCTCTAAATCCATCCATGTTGTTGTAAATGGCAAAATTGCATTCTTTTTTATGGCTGAATAATATTCCAGTCTGTGTGTGTGGTGTGTGTATGTGTGTGTGCATCATAGCTTCTTTATCTATTCAACTACCAATGGACACTTGGGCTATTTCCATAATTTGGTTATTATAAATAATGTTGCAATAAACATAGGGGTGCACATATCCCTCTGAATTGGTGTTTTTCGACTTTCTGGGTTCATTCCGTGATGCTGCAATTACTAGAGCCTAAGGTTCTATTTTTAACTCTTTGAGGAACCTCCATACTGTTTTCCACAGTAGCTGCACCACTTTGCATTCCCGCCAATAGTACATGGGGGTTCCTTTTTCTCCACTTCCTCACCAATACTTGTTGCTTCTTGTGTTTTTTATTTTAGCCATTTCTGAGAGATAGAGTGATATCTCATTGTAGTTTTGATTCACATTTCCCTGATGATGAGTGATGTTGAGCATCTTTTCATGTGTCTGTTGGCCATCTGCTTATCTTCTTTGGAGAAGTGCTTGTTCATGTCTTCTATCCATTTTTTAACTGAATTATTTGGTTTTTGGGTGTTGTGTAATTTCGTTATATATTTTAGATAATAATCCTTTACTGGATATGTCTTTTGGAAATATCTTTTCCCATTCCATAGGCTGATTTTTGGTTTTGTTAATTATTTCATTCACTGTGCAGAAGATTTTATTTTGATGTAGTCCCAAAGGTTTCTTTTCACTTTCATTTCCTTGCCTCAGGAGACATATCTAGAAAAAGGTTGCAGTAGCCAATGTCACAGAAATTACTGCCTAGGCTCTCTTCTAGAATTTTTGTGGTTTCAGGTCTCACAATTAGGTCCTTAATCCATTTTGAATTTATTTTTATGCATGATGTAAAAATGTGGTATAGTTTCATTCTTTTTCATGTTGCTGTCCAGTTTTGTTTCCAACATCATTTGTTGAATGTCTTTTTCCTATTGCATATTCTTTTCTACTTTGTTGAATATTCATTGACCATATAATTGTGGGTTCATTTCTGGGTTTTCTATTCTGTTTCATTGATCTATGTGCTATTTTTGTGCCAGTACCATACTGCTTTGATTACCACAGCTTTGTAATATAACTTGAGGTCTAGAATTGTGATACCTCCAGTTTTTTTTTTTTTCTTTTTTAGGATTGTTTTGACTATTTGGGGTCTTTTGAAGTTCCATACACATTTTGGACTGTTTGTTCTAGTTCTGTGAAAAATGCTGGTGGCATTTTGATAGGGTTTGCATTAAATCTGAAGATTATTTGGGTAGTATAGACATTTTAATAATATTTGTTTTTCCAATTCATGAACATGAAATGTCTATTTATTGTGTGTCATCTTTAATTTCTTTCATTAATGTTTTATAGTTTTCAGAGTATAGGTCTTTCACCTCTTTGGTACTTTATTCCTAGGTATTGTTATTTTTAGTACTATTATAAATGGGATTGTTTTCTTAATTTCTCTTTCTGCTACTTCATTATTAGTGTATAGAAATGTAATGGATTTCTGTACATTGATTTATATCCTGTGACTTTACTGAATTCATTTATGAGTTCTAGTAGGTTTTGGTGGAGTCTTTAGGGATTTCTATACATATAGTATCATGTCATCTGCAAATAGTGAAAGCTTTACTTCCTCTTTGCCAATTTGGATGTCTTTTATTTCTTTTTATTGTCTGATTCCTGTAGCAATGTTGAATAAAAGTGGTAAGAGTGGGTATCCTTTTCTTGTTCTTGACCTTAGGGAAAAGCTCTCACTTTTTCCCAATTAAGTAGGATGCTTGCTGTGGGTTTTTCATATACAGCCTATATTATGTTGAGCTATGTTCCCTCTAAACCTACTTTGTTGAACGTTTTTATCACAAATGGATGCTGTAATTTGTCAAATACTCATTCTGCATCTATTGAAATTATCGTATGGTTTTTATCCCTCTTATTGAGGTGATACATTGTGATGATTGATTTGTGACTATTAAATCATACTTGCATCCCAGGTCTAAATCCCACTTGATCATGGTGAATGACTTTTTTTTTTTTTTACTGTTTTGTTGTATTCAGTTTGCTAGTTTTTTTTTTTTTTAAAGATTTTATTTATTTATTTGACAGACAGAGATCACAAGCAGGCAGAGAAGCAGGCAGAGAGAGAGAGAGGAGGAAGCAGGCTCCTCGCCGAGCAGAGACCCCAATGCGGGGCCCGATCCCAGGACCCTGGGATCATGACCCGAGCCAAAGGCAGAGGCTTTAACCCACTGAGCTACCCAGGCGCCCCTAGTATTTTGTTTTATTAGGATAATGCCTTATAGAATGAACTTGGAACTTTTCCTTCCTTTCTATTTTTTGGAATAGTTTGATTATTTAAACATTTGGTAGAGTTCATCTATGAAGCCATCTGGTGGTCATGGCCTTTTGTTTGTTAGGAATTTTTTTTTTTTTAAATATGGAACACTTCACGAATTTGCATGTCATCCTTGCACAGGGGCCATGCTAATCTTCTCTGTATCGTTCCAATTTTAGTATATGTGCTGCCGAAGCGAGCACGGGAATTTTTTTTTTACAACTTTTTCTTTACTCATTTATTAATTGATGGACATTTGGGTTGCTTCCATATCTCGACTATTTTAAATAATGCCACAATGAACATAGATATACATGTATTTTTTTTCAAATTTGTGTTTTGTTTTCTTTGGGTAAGTAGTGGAAATACTGGATTGTATGGTATTTCTGTTTTTAACTTTTTCAAAAAACTCCACACTTCTTTCCATGGTGGTTGTACCAATTTACATGCTCACCAACAGTGCATGAAGATTTCTTTTGCTCTACATCCTTGCCAAGACATTTCTTGTCTTTTTGAAACTATCATTCTGACTGGTATAGGGTGGTATCTCATTGTGGTTTTGATTTGTACTTGCCTGATGATTAGTGATATAGAACAACTTTTCATAACAGAACACCAGTTTCTGTTAGACATTTGTATATATTCATAAAAAAAAAGTCTATTCAGGTTCCCGGCCTATTTTTAACTGGATTATTTGGTTTTATTTGGTGTTGGGTTATATGAGTTCTTTATATATTTTTAATATTAACTGAAATTCAGAGAAGTAATGCTTGAATTAACAATACTGAACAGGAGAATAAATTAATTGGTTATATTTCTAACTGTACTGACTGAATTTATGTCATGTTAGATACTTCATTTTATGTATTAATATATAATATTATTTTAAGTTATATACATGTACATTTAATTTTTCCTCTTCAGATTGTTAATCAAATGTCATCTTCTCAGTGAGTGACCTACTTCTATGGCCTTCTGTGTAAAAGAATAATACCCTTCTATGAAAAAATATAATCATTTTTCTCTATTGCTATAATTTTTCCCATAATACTTATCACTATGTATTTTATATATTTACCCTATTTAGTATTTGTGTCTAACAGTAGAAAATAAGTTTGACAAAGCAGACCTTCTATCTACTCCATGTCTGTCTCCTGTACTCCTGGTACAATACCTGTTGCATGGTGAGTACTCATAAATGCAAGCTATAGAAACCAGTAATGTCACTGCTGAATTCAGAAAACTTCCTTGTTAACTAGATTTTTTGAATATTTTTAATTTTTTTATAAACATATAATGTATTTTTATCCACAGGGGTACAGGTCTGTGAATCGCCAGGTTTACACACTTCACAGAACTCACCATAGCACATACCCTCCCCAATGTCCATAACCCCACCACCCTCTCCCAACCCCCCTCCCCCCAGCAACCCTCAGTTTGTTTTGTGAGATTAATAATCATTTATAGTTTGTCTCCCTCCCAATCCCATCTTGTTTCATGTATTCTTTTCCTACCACCCAAGCCCCCCATGTTGCATCTCCACTTCCTCATATAAGGGAGATCATATGATAGTTGTCTTTCTCCGATTGACTTATTTCACTAAGCATAATACCCTCTAGTTCCATCCACGTCATTGCAAATGACAAGATTTCATTTCTTTTGATGGCTGCATAGTATTCCATTGTATATATATACCACTTCTTCTTTATCCATTCATCTGTTGATGGGCATCTAGGTTCTTTCCATAGTTTGGCTATTGTGGACATTGCTGCTATAAACATTCCGGTGCAAGTGTACCTTCGGATCACTACGTTTGTATCTTTAGGATAAATACCCAGTAGTGCAATTGCTGGGTCATAGGGTAGCTCTATTTTCAACTTTTTGAGGAACCTCTGTGCTGTTTTCCAGAGTGGTTGCACCAGCTTGCATTCCTGCCAACAGTGTAGGAGGGGTCCCCTTTCCCCGCATCCTCGCCAGTATCTGTCATTTCCTGACTTGCTAATTTTAGCCATTCTGACTGGTATGAGGTGGTATCTCATTGTGGTTTTGATTTGTATTTCTCTGATGCCGAGTGATGTGGAGCACTTTTTCATGTGTCTGTTGACCATCTGGATGTCTTTGTAGAAATGTCTGTTCATGTCTCTGCCCATTTCTTGATTGGATTATTTGTTCTTTCAGTGTTGAGTTTGCTAAGCTCTTTATAGATTTTGGATACTAGCCCTTTATCTGATATGTCATTTGCAAATATCTTCTCCCATTCTGTCGGTTGTCTTTTGGTTTTGTTAACTGTTTCCTTTGCTGTGCAAAAGCTTTTGATCTTGATGAAGTCCCAATAGTTTATTTTTGCCCTTGCTTCCCTTACCTTTGGCGATGTTCCTAGGAAGAAGTTGCTGCGGCTGAGGTAGAAGAGGTTGCTGCCTGTGTTCTCCTCAAGGATTTTGATGGATTCCTTTCTCACACTGAGGTCCTTCATCCATTTTGAGTCTATTTTCATGTGTGGTGTAAGGAAATGTTCCAATTTCATTTTTCTGCATGTGGCTGTCCAATTTTCCCAACACCATTTGTTGAACAGACTGTCTTTTTTCCATTGGACATTCCTTCCTGCTTTGTCGAAGATTAGTTGACCATAGAGTTGAGGGTCTATTTCTGGGCTCTCTATTCTGTTCCATTGATCTATGTGTCTGTTTTTGTGCCAGTACCATACTGTCTTGATGATGACAGCTTTGTAATAGAGCTTAAATTCCGGAATTGTGATGCCACCAACTTTGGCTTTCTTTTTCAATATTCCTTTGGCTATTTGAGGTCTTTTCTGGTTCCATATAAATTTTAGGATTATTTGTTCCATTTCTTTGAAAAAAATGGATGGGTTTTTGATAGGGATTGCATTAAATGTGTAGATTGCTTTAAGTAGCATAGACATTTTCACAATATTTATTCTTCCAATCCAGGAGCATGGAACATTTTTCCATTTCCTTGTGTCTTCCTCAATTTCTTTCATGAGTACTTTATAGTTTTTTGAGTATAGATTCTTTGCCCCTTTGGTTAGGTTCATTCCTAGGTATCTTATGGTTTTGGGTGCAACTGTAAATGGGATTAACTCCTTAATTTCTCTTTCTTCTGTCTTGTTGTTGGTGTAGAGAAATGCAACTGATTTCTGTGCATTATTTTTTTATCCTGACACTTTACTGAATTCCTGTACAAGTTCTAGCAGTTTTGGAGTGGAGCCTTTTGGATTTTCCAGATATAGTATCATATCATCTGCAAAAAGTGATAGTTTGACTTTTTCTTCACCAATTTGGATGCCTTTAATTTCTTTTTGTTGTCTGATTGCTGAGGCTAGGACTTCTAGTACTATGTTGAATAGCAGTGGTGATAATGGACATCCCTGCCATGTTCTTGACCTTACCAGAAAAGCTTTCAGGTTTTCTCCATTGAGAATGATATTCACTGTGGGTTTTTCATAGATGGCTTTGATAATATTGAGGTATGTACCCTCTATCCCTATACTTTGAAGAGTTTTGATCAGGAAGGGATGCTGTATTTTGTCAAATGCTTTTTCAGCATCTATTGAGGGTATCATATGGTTCTTGTTCTTTCTTTTATTAACGTCTTGTATCACATTGATGGATTTGCAGATGTTGAACCAACCTTGCAGCCCTGTAATAAATCCCATTTGGTCATAGTGAATAATCCTTTTAATGTACTGTTGGATCCTATTAGCTAGTATTTTGGTGAGAATTTTCACATCTGTGTTCATCAAGGATATTGGTCTGTAATTCTCTTTTTTGATGGGATCCTTGTCTGGTTTTGGGATCAAGGTGATGCTGGCCTCATAAAATGAGTTTGGAAGTTTTCCTTCCATTTCTATTTTTTGGAACAGTTTCAGGAGAATAGGAATTAGTTCTTCTTTAAATGTTTGGTAGAATTCCCCTGGGAAGCCATCTGGCCCTGGGCTTTTGTTTGTTTGGAGATTTTTGATGACTGTTTCAATCTCCTTACTGCTTATAGGTCTGTTCAGGTTTTCTATTTCTTCCTGGTTCAATTGTGGTAGTTTATATGTCTCTAGGAATGCATCCATTTCTTCCAGATTGTCAAATTTGTTGGCATAGAGTTGTTCATAATACGTTCTTATAATTGTTTGTATTTATTTGGTGTTGGTTGTGATCTCTCTTCTTTCATTCATAATTTTATTTATTCGGGTTCTTTCTCTTTTCTTTTTGATAAGTCTGGCCAGGGGTTTATCAATCTTATTAATTCTTTTAAAGAACCAGCTCCTAGTTTCGTTGGTTTGTTCTGTTTTTTTTTTTTTTTTTTGGTTTCTATTTCATTGATTTCTGCTCTGATCTTTATGATTTCTCTTCTTCTGCTGGGTTTAGGCTTTCTTTGTTGTTCTTTCTCTAGCTCCTTTAGGTGTAGGGTTAGGTTGTGTATTTGAGACCTTTCTTGTTTCTTGAGAAAGGCTTGTACCACTATATATTTTCCTCTCAGGACTGCCTTTGCTGTGTCCCACAGATTTTGAACCATTGTGTTTTCATTATAATTTTTTCAATTCTTCTTTAATTTCTTGGTTGACCCATTCATTCTTTAGAAGGATGCTGTTTAGTCTCCATGTATTTGCGTTCTTTCCAAATTTCCTCTTGTGACTGAATTCTAGCTTCAGAGCATTGTGGTCTGAGAATATGCAGGGAATGATCCCAATCTTTTGATACTGGTTGAGACCTGATTTGTGACCCAGGATATGATCTATTCTGGAGAATGTTCCATGTGCACTAGAGAAGAATGTGTATTCTGTTGGTTTGGGATGAAATGTTCTGAATATATCTGTGATATCCATCTGGTCCAGTGTGTCATCTAAGGCCTTTATTTCCTTGTTGATCTTTTGCTTGGATGATCTGTCCATTTCAGTGAGGGGAGTGTTAATGTCCCCTACTATTATTGTATTATTGTTGATTTGTTTCTTTGATTTTGTTAGTAATTGGTTTATATAGTTGGCTGCTCCCACATTAGGGGCATAGATATTTAAAATTGTTAGATCTTCTTGTTGTACAGACCCTTTGAGTATGATATAGTGTCCTTCCTCATCTCTTATTACAGTCTTTGGCTTAAAGTCTAATTGATCTGATATAAGGATTGCCACCCCAGCCTTCTTCTGATGTCCATTAGCATGGTAAATTGTTTTCCACCACCTCACTTTAAATCTGGAGGTGTCTTCGGGTCTAAAATGAGTTTCTTATAGGCAGCATATTGATGGGTTTTGTTTTTTTATCCATTCTGATACCCTGTGTCTTTTGATTGGGGCATTTAGCCCATTAACATTCAGGGTAACCATTGAGAGATATGAGTTTATTGCCATTGTATTGCCTGTAAGGTGAGTGTTACTGTACATTGTCTCTGTTCCTTTCTGATCTACTACTTTTACGGTCTCTCTTAGCTTAGAGGACCCCTTTCAATATTTCCTGTAGAGCTGGTTTGGTGTTTGCAAATTCTTTCAGTTTTTGTTTGTCCTGGAAGCTCTTTATCTCTCTTTCTATTTTCAATGATAGCCTAGCTGGATATAGTATTCTTGGCCACATGTTTTTTCTTGTTTAGTGCTCTGAATATATCATGCCAGTTCTTTCTGGCCTGCCAGGTCTCTGTGGATAAGTCCACTGCCAATCTAATATTTTTACCATTGTATGTTACAGACTTCTTTTCCTGGACTGCTTTCAGGATTTTCTCTTTGTTGCTAAGACTTGTAAATTTTACTATTAGGTGATGGGGTGTGGACCTATTCTTATTGATTTTGAGGGGAGTTATCTGCACCTCCTGGATTTTGATGCTTGTTCCCTTTGCCATATTAGGGAAATTCTCTATAATAATTCTCTCCAATATACCTTCTGCTTCCCTCTCTCTTCTTCTTCTGGAATCCCAATTATTCTAATGTTGTTTTGTCTTATGGTGTCACTTATATCTCAAATTCTCCCCTTGTGGTCCAGTATTTGTTTGTCTCTCTTTTGGTCAGCTTCTTTATTCTCTGTCATTTGATCTTCTATATCACTAATTCTTTCTTCTGCCTCATTTTTCCTAGCAGTAAGAGCCTCCATTTTTTTATTGCACCTCATTAATAGCTTTTTAAATTTCAACTTGGTTAGATTTTAGTTCTTCTATTTTTCCAGAAAGGGCCTTTATCTCTTCAGAGAGGGTTTCTCTAATATCTTCCATGCCTTTTCGAGCCTGGCTAGAACCTTGAGAATCGTCATTCTGAACCCTAGATCTGACATATTACCATTGTCCATATTGATTAGGTCCCTAGCCTTCAGTATTGCCTCTTGTTCTTTTTTTTGTGGTGAGTTTTTGTGCCTTCTCATTTTGTCTAAATAAGAATATATGAAGGAGCAAATAAAATACGAAAAGGGTGGCAAAGACCCCAGGAAAATGTGCTTTAACCAAATCAGAAGAGACCCTAAATCATGGGGGCAGGGGGAGAAAGCAGATAAAAAGAAGTTCAGGAAAAAAAAAATTAAAAAAAGAAAACAAATTTAAAAAATTAAAAAAAAGAAAAATATATATATATTAGACTGGTGACTAGAACAGGGTCACCCACTTAATTTTGGGAGTATTTTGGTCTCTTAGAAGAAACTACCTCCCAAAATCTTAAAGAATGAAAAACATATATAAGAGTAAACACAATGAAGGGATAGAATATGCTTATAAAGATGAAAAAAAATTTTTTTTTAATTTCTAAAAAAGGAGTTGATAAAGTAAGTTGGTTGGGAGAATAAAGAAAAAGAAAGTGGAGAGATTTTGCTCGGGCTGGAGACTAGAACAAGCCCAGAGCTAGATTTAGGGTATATTTTGATCTATTAGAAGTTGTACCCCAAATTTTTTAGAAGAAAAAAACCCTATGTGTATACAAAAAAAATTAGATACAATGAAGGATAAAATATGACTATAATAATGAAGTTTCAAAAAAGATTATTATTATTTTTTGTTAATGAAAGGTATTGTTAAGATAAACTAGTTAAAAAACGTTAAAAGAGGAGAGAGTAAAAGTTAAAAAAAATTTAGAAGAAGAAAAAAATAAAATTAAAAAAATATTAAATTAACTGCAAGAATAAAGAATCATGGGGAGAAAGCCATGAATTCCATGCTTTGCTTTCTCCTCCTCTGGAATTCCGCTGTTCTCTTTGGTAAGTGAACTTGGTCTTGGCTGGATTTCTTGTTGATCTTCTGGGGGAGGGTCCTGTTGTAGTGATTCTCAAGTGTCTTTGCCCAAGGCAGAATTGCACCGCCCTGACCAGGGGCTGGGCTAAGTAATCCACTCGGGTTCGCTTTTGGGAGCTTTTGTTCCCTGAATGCTTTCCGTAGAGTTCTGGAGGACGGGAATGAAAATGGCGGCTTCCCAATCTCCGGCCTGGGGGAGCCGAGAGCTCGGGGCCCTGCTCCTCAGTGGGCCCTCAGAGAAAAGCGCTCAATCACCCCTGTCTCCCTGGCCTCTGGCTGTGCTCCGAGCTCACCCAGCCTGTGACTGATTCAAGGTAACCCCAAGTTGAGAGCTCACTTCTCAGCTCTGTCCCTGTAGCCTGCTTCCCTGCTCTAATACCTGCGAGCTCTGTGACACTCAGACACCCCCGATCCTTCTGTGACCCTGCGGGACCTAGGGGCCACACTGACCCCGTGTGGGCTTCACCCCAGTTTAGCCTCTGGAGCAATGTCCCTCAGTGGAGCAGACTTTTAAAAGTCCTGATTTAGTGCTCCGTTGCTCCGCTGCTTGCCGGGAGCCAGCCCTTCCCCCTGCGGTCTATCTTCCCGTCACTTTGGATTCACTTCTCCACTGGTCCTACCTTTCAGAAAGTGGTCAATTTTCTGTTTCTAGAATTGCTGCTCTTCTTCTCTTCGATCTCCTTTTGGATTTGTACGTGTTTGCAATGGATTGATAAGCTATCTAGCTGATCTCCTGCTATCTGATGTTGTCTCAGACTGCTACTTCTCTGCCATCTTGACTCCTCCCTCATTAACTAGATTTATGTAAGTAAGGACTTTGATTGTTGAAGATTAAATGGAGTTCTTTGTTTATTGTCATTTAGCATAACAATGAGCAGACTAAACTCATCATTTCATCTCTCTTTGATTATAAGCTGCTATTGACTGATGAGGATCTTGAATGCAGGTAGATTTGCTTTTCCTATTGAGGGTACTGAAAGTTTCTGCTGGACTCTTCATAGTTACAAAATTACAAGTTCTTTTCTGCTCAGTGAGGCTAACCAGTCTGGATGGGAGAAAGATAATTTGAATAAAGCTGTATAGACTAGATATGCTGAGAAAGATGAATAATGCACAACTCATCAGAAATGTGGGATATAGTATAAAGAAAAGTCTAACATTCTCCTTCATGATTTAGCTTCATTTTAAAGCAGTTCATCCTAGTACTAACCATAGATTTAATGTGCATGCATTTAAATTTTCAAAACCCTTGCAAACTGTTACCATATCTTATTTGTGTAACTTGTATAACTAAATTCTTGTGAGTTTTCTTCTGTCATACCACTAACTCTGGACCTGACTCCCTTACAGTCTCTAATGCATTGAAGGTAGGGATTATGTCTTCATTTATGTGCCATTTAATTTTAATATATTTTAAAATACTTTATTTAAATTCAATTTAGTTAACATACACTGTATTATTAGTTACCAGGGTAACTAATAATAGTTGCATATAACACCCAGTGTTCACTACATCTTAGTGTCTTCCTTAATGCCCATCACCCAATTATCCCTTCCCCATCACCTCCCCTTCAGTAACCCTCAGTTTGTTTCCTAGAGTTCCATGTTTCTTTTGGTTTGCCTCCCTCTTATTTTTCATCTGATTTTTATCTTTCCTTCCTTTTCCCTATTTTCATCTGTTTTTATTTCTTAAAATTCCACATATGAGTGAAATCATATGATATTTGTCTTCTGACTGATTTATTTCACTTAGCATAATACCTTCTGGTTCCATCTATGTCATTGCAAATGGCAAGATTTCATTCTTTTTGATGGCTAAGTAATATTAGTTTTATGTAATACATGATATAGAATTTTTATGTGTCATTTATATTATATGAAATATATATAAGTATACATATATATACACAGAAATATATATACACATATATGTACATATATATAAGCTATTCCAGTGTTAATGTTGATTTATTGTTTCTCAAACTAGGAATTGGTAAATCAGTTCTTTCTGTATACTTCCAGAGACACAAAGAGACATACTTTTTTATTTCATTCTATTATGTATAAATTTAATATTGACAACCAAACAAACCTATTCAACTAAAAATTATTGATAGAGGTTATGAAATTATGACTTATTCTCCTTTGTCAATCACAAGGTCTTACTGAAAATCTAAAAAGTCTTAGCACAATATTTGATAATTGGAATGCTTTTTTGATACTACAAACTTTACATGCCTTCAAGAAATATATTGTTAGTGACCACTTTTAACTTGACCAATGAACTACCCCCTAAAAGTCAGAGGTCTATCTACCAAAACACAAATTTATGCTTATTGTGTAGAAATGCTTCCATTTTGGGAGTTAATGTTGCTTCATTGTGCTAAAATTCAATTCATTCTGCTAATACGCCTAGTGTTAACTCTTTTGCCTTGTGGATTTTACAAAAATTATAATTTAAATTATTGCCATAAAGAAAGAAATGCAAGTACTTTTTTTTTTTAATTCTAATTTGAGTATAGTTGACACACAATATTGAATTAATTCAGGGATACGACATAGCAATTCTTCTCTATTTGTTATGGTATATCCACCATAAGTGTATCACCACCTGTTACTATATAACACTATTGCAATATTATTGACTGTATTCCCTACATTATGTCTTTCATTCCTGTGATTTATTCCTTCCGTAACTAGAAGCCTGTATCTCCCACTTCCCTTCACCCACTTTACCCATTTCTCCATCTCTTCCCCTTTGGGAATCATCAGTTTGTTCACTGTGTTTATAAGTCTGTTTCTGCTTTTTGTTTGTGTGTTTATTCATTTTTTTAAAAAAAATTACACATATGAGTTAAATTATGTGGAATTCTAGGTGAAATAAGTCAGATTGAGAAAAAAAAATGCAAGTACTTTAACATGCATTCCTCCAGCCCAGATTTTATCATTAAAATTCCGTGAAGTGTCTTTGAGAGCCTACCAGTCATCTTAAATACTAACTGCTTATTGCTGTTAGCTTCCTGGGAAGAAATCCAATGGGGCATTACTGAATTTTTTTCTGAGGCATGTCATTGAAAAGACTTTGAAGATAGTTCCAAAGAAGAGCTTACAAGGGCAACTCGTTCCTTATTTTCAAAATTTATTTCACTGAGCACAGACTGGTCCCTAGGTCAGATGATTGACTAGAGTTTTTTCCCACTCTGGCTTATGTACCTGGCAGGCTGCCACCAACACCCTCTTAAACACATAATGGAAAGTTTTAGAAGAGAGGGTCTTGTCTTTGAGTCATAGTTTTCAGGTTGGTAACCAGATGCTCATCTCCACAAGCTTTCACCAACATGGTCTGTTCATTCCAGCTGTACAAAGAGTATTGAATTCTCTCAGTGAAGACATTTGACTTGGCTGTTTGGTGACATGCAGCAATGAATGATGCTTAAGAAATTGTAAAAGTTTTCACTGTGAGCCAGTATGTCTTCTGTTTGTATATTAAGGGATCCTAAAACAGAGTGTTGGGTGGTCAGACCAGCAGTGTCCAAGCTGACATAAATTGCCAGATGTTTCACAGCTTCATACTTATAGCTGGTCCATTTTCAAAGTTGTTTTCCTCAGGACTACTGTAATTGACATACAAAGGGAATGAAATGTCTTTATAGTGAAGTTCTAGTTCAGCCAGTTAGACTAATCCCAGCCCCAAAGACAAGAGATTCCTTTGGAGATAGGCTATCTAAGAAGAGGTAGAAAGCAACCCAAGGGCAGAAGCTCAGCCTGGATGATAAGCCCTTATAACAGATGTCACACAGGGGTACACAATCACATGCATATCACGGCATATAAGAGAATGTATGTTTATGAAAAAAAGAAAAAGAAAATATGTGCTTCTGTAATGCATTGATTTGCATAAATCCATTAGCAAAGGAAATAAAAATATCAAAACAGAATAACTTAATTAATTGTGTATATTTGGAATATATTGACATATGCACTAGATCTTACTACTGAATAATTATACAGAGAGAAACAAAGAACATCTTATAATTTGCATGTCAACTTTACTTTCAGGAAACAACTCATTTACTCTAAGCTATATATAAGAAAACCTAGATGTCAAAGAAGGTAAAGACGAGGGCTAACACTTCCATAGTTACACAAAGTCACTAAGTCACAAGCTTTAGCCTACTTGCTCTGATCATTATCTTACTAGAAATGGAATGACCTTTAATATCATGGTTTCAGTTTCACTAGAGTTCTTATAAATATTATATATAATTTGTTAAACATGTTTATTTTCATGTAAATATTTAGCAGTCTATGTATGGTATATTCAATATTTTGTATAATGTATTTATCAAAAATTTATCTCATTACCTGTATAAAAGGCTGAGTTATAGAACATTTCCCATTTTGCCCACCTCCCAACCCCCCACTTCTGATAACTACAAGTTCATTCTCTGTACCTGTGAGTTCAGGTGTTTTTTTTTAAATATCTTTTAAGTTTTAATAATTTTTTAAAATATTTTTATTTATTTATTTGACAGAGAGAGACACACACAGAGAGAGGGAACACAAACAGGGAGGATCAGGGGAGGGAGAAGCAGACTTCGCACTGAGCAGGGAACCCAATGTGGGCCTGGATCCTAGGACCCTGAGATCATGACCCCAGCCAAAGGCAGCCACCCAGGCACCCAATAATGTTTTTGGTAGAAAAACTTTACTCTCCATCCCCAGGTTCTTGAATTTTCTATTTAACATCTGTCTCATTAGCAACAACTGTTATCACATAGTGATGTCATATGGACTCTGACAGACTTTTCATACTTTTCTTGCTCTTAGGTGGCCATAAATGTATAGACTGACAACTGATAATGAAGAGAATAAGATGGAGTAAGCATTGCTAAGATAGTTATTTAAAGTGGAGCATTGTTTATAGCAACAATGGTCATGGTCGCCAAACTGTGGAAAGAACCAAGATGCCCTTCAACGGACGAATGGATAAGGAAGATGTGGTCCATATAAACTATGGAGTATTATGCCTCCATCAGAAAGGATGAATACCCAACTTTTGTAGCAACATGGACGGGACTGGAAGAGATTATGCTGAGTGAAAGAAGTCAAGCAGAGAGAGTCAATTATCATATGGTTTCACTTATTTGTGGAGCATAACAAATAACATGGAGGACAAGGGGAGATGGAGAGGAGAAGGGAGTTGAGGGAAATTGGAAGGGGAGGTGAACCATGAGAGACTATGGACTCTGAAAAACAACCTGAGGGTTTTGAAGGGGCGGGGGGTGGGAGGTTGGGGGAACCAGGTGGTGGGTATTAGGGAGGGCATGTATTGCATGGAGCACTGGATGTGGTGAAAAAACAATGAATACTGTTATGCTGAAAAAAAAAAATAATAAAAATAAATAAATACTTGGTCCCATCACCCATGCACGCTATCATACTATTCTGTCTTCAGAAGTCAGTACTTGGTACATATAAAATGCTCAATAAATGTGATTTTTACCACTTCCTTTAAGATAATATATTATCTTATTCTGCGTATATTCACAGAAGAAATTAAGTAAAATCACTACACCACTATCCAGAGTCTAGATTTTTTGAGGCCAGAAATCTTAACTTGTTCATAATTACTTCTCCTGAATATTCAACATAATATTTCCATGTAGTTGGTGTTCAACAAATATTTGTTGTCTTGCTGACCAAAATTCAATTTTGATTGGAAAATGACAGCTATAATGTTACTATGTGAATTTTTATGTGCATAAATCTGGAAAAAATATTTGAGTGAAATAAAAATCTTAAATAGTATAAAGTCATTGGGGCACCTGGGTGGCTCAGTGGGTTAAAGCCTCTGCCTTCTGCTCAGGTCATGATCTCAGGGTCCTGGGATCCAGCCCCACATTGGGCCCTCTGCTCAGCAGGAAGCCTGCTTCCCTGTCTCTCTCTGCCTGCCTCTCTGCCTACTTGTGATCTCTGTCTGTCAAATAAATAAATAAAATATTTTTAAAAATAAAAGAAAATAAAAATAAAAAATAAAGTGAAGCTAGGAGGATGCTGAAGATATGAGGCTTATACATGTCTCCTATTTCAAATTCTCAGACTTGTTGTTGAACTCAGCTAAAAGCCAGGGCCTCTGCTGCATGTTATAATGGACATAAGTGGACTTTGCACCCAGCACTAGATCTGCAATCAATCTGGTGTAGATTAGTGTAAGTGTAGCTAACCCAGTACCAACCACATTTCATTTAAAACAATCTACGCAAATCTCCCTTTTCCTCTTAGTGAATAATGTTCATGAAATATTACTTTTCTCACATCCTGCAGTCAAGTCATTGGATATAGTCATGATATTGTTCCTATGGAGAAATAAGATTGGTGTTTTAGCCCTTCTTACTTTCTTCCCTGGAATAAACTGTAAAAGAATAGGTATATAACAATTTACTTTCTGTTGTTTGGATATTAAGAAGTATCAGTCGGTACCCTTTTCATATAGATATGTGTATATACTGACATTAAAAAATTAATTATCCAAAGAAAGGGTTTTTTTGTTTGTTTTTGTTTTTTTTTAAGATTTTTATTTATTTATTTGACAGACAGAGATTACAAGTAGGCAGAGAGGCAGGCAGAGAGAGAAGAAGAGAAGCAGGCTTCCTGCTGAACAGAGAGCCCGATGCGGGGCTTGATCCCAGGACCCTGGGATCATGACCTGAGCTGAAGGCAGAGGCTTTTAACCCACTGAGCCACCCAGGTGCCCCTCAAAGGAAGGATTTTAAGAAAAATCAATAAGTTATATATTATTTCTTAGTGCAGATTTGCAAGAGACAGGGCAAATTTGGAAATACTTGGCTTAATGACAATGAAGTCATAGCTTCTTAGACCCATATCCTTCACATGAGAAGAAAAAAGGTTATAGTAGATATCAGGTCTCATCTGAGTTTATTATGAGGGTACTAAGACCAATGCTAAAATTGGCAGATCTTGATTCATTTGCATGCTACCATTGAAGGTATTGTTGGAAAAAAAAAACAGAAAATAAGAATATTGTTATGAAAGCACACCTACAATCTTTGATTAGCTTTGTAAAAACTTCCTTTCATTGATTAAAACTATGGTAACTTGAACCCTGAAAAATTACCCAATCCTGGAAGAGAGCTTTATCTTCTGGGATAGAAGATTATTGGTCACTGTTATTGTGAAAAACAATCACCTACATGTAGAAAGCATGTAAAGACAACAGTCATGTTGCCAGTTGTTAACCATTAAGGCTTAAAGTATTCTACTTGAAATATTGAAGTAACAGTATGTAAGAGACAGTTATTTTCAGGATCTAAGCAAAGCTAATACAATTAAAAATAAATACCTCACAATAGTTAATCTGGGTATGGTTTCAAAGAATGAATCAAGTGAAATTAGTAAATAAACAAGATGACTGTTCTTATTTATGCCAAAATACAAACCTCAATTCAGATAGTAAAGTTGGTAAAGTGCCTTTAAAAATAAATGTATAAAACAAGTAAATGTGTTTATTTTCAAAATAAGAAAACACAGAAAAAATTCAAGTTACTTAGTTCCACTACATGAAAAGAATTATTATTTATTATTTGGTGTAGGTCCTTTTCAGGAATTTTTTTTCTACAGAGGGGAAAGAGATAAAAACTGGCAAGTGAGAAGCTCCAAAGCAGGTGCCGCATTAGCGAGCATGAGAGGAGAGAAAACTAGGTGTTGTAGTGTTGTTGTGAATGATGAATTTGATAGCCTTTACTATTTGATAACTTTGGATTTTACAAATGTTTTAATTAACTTGACTCAAAGATGTATTTTTTTAATGCAACTCCATTCAGAACTTGGTCCTCATGAAACCTCTGGATTTATTTGGGTTATGGTAATGCTTTAATCAATTTTAATTTTTAACAATGGTTTTAAAAATATTTGTGTCAATAATTAGATTTCCTTAAGGTCCAATGGATGATTTTTTTAATGTAACATATTTTATTAACTAAGCCCATTTACAAAAATTTATATATGTGGCTTTCTTATTCCTATCACATAAAGTACTACAGCTAGTAATAGGTAAATATAGATACACATTTACGGCTTTTTTTTAGAATTAGTGTCTAATAGAGGAAAAATATGGATTAAGGATAGTAGACTAATCCTATCCATCCATCACTTCTCTCTCCTAATTACCCATTAAAATGATTACAGATAAATGTTTAAAAGACTAAGTCCTAACAGTGAGACTAAAAGAAAGAGAATCATTGGTGAACATATAGTTTCAGTAAATTCTGGGATATGGATAGCATAGCCATGGCTAATAGGAAAAGAGAATAAGCAGGAGCCGGGAACAAGATGTAGTGAAAGAAAAAGAAAATCTGACAGTAAGATGTCAGAGATACTTGGTTTGCAGGTAGCATATTAGAGATCCATGAGAAAGGGAGGGCAAAGCAGGAAATTAATTCAAAGTATCTGTGGGGTAAACATCCCAGTTTTTGCTTCATATGCCCCTCCCATATATTTATAATGTAGAGACTACTCCCAAGAAAAATCTGTAGGGCTTTTTCCTGAAAAAATAAAATTACCTGTTTGGGAATTAATGGTAATTAGGACTGGTTTTGGTGCTCTCCTCTTTCTGGTATGGTTGGTCAGATTCCCATCCTCCTACCTTAAAGGGAAGGCTGCATTTTATACACATAAAGCCTTTCTAGTCTTTTTGTGGTATATGAGAGGAAACTGAAAGTCACAGATACAAAAGAAGAGGAAACCACTGCAACTTCCTGGGAAAATCAACCCAAAAACAAGGATTACTCTCTATATACACTTGACTTAAATCTTGAAAAAATAAGATAAGACACAATTTTAAGTTCGAAATGCATTACTAGCATCCCCTCTTCATCTCTTTCATAAGTGTAGACAGCCAAGAAAACAAAAAATCAATCCCTGATTCATAGTTTTTGCCAATTTCTGAGGTATATATGCTCTTGCCATTGGAGATTTTAAACTATCATTGTGACATTTTTTTAACACAAAGTTGGGAATTACATCTTTAGATAGTATTCAAAATACAGAAATAATACATATAAATAACCTCAATAGCATAAATAATGGTGACATGTACTAAAATACTTATGTGATGAGTTTTTAATATATTTCACTTAAGTTTATCTAATTTAATGTTTAATAATGATCATGTTTAAGAACCAGCCCACAAAAGTCTGAATAATTTAACAATTGGATTTATGAACAATTACAAACCAGCTCCCACACATCACTGCACCTTAAAAACTTTACCCCTGTTGGTAACGCTTCCAGGATTGTTCTTTCCCCAGAACTTTCAATATATTGTTCACCTTCTATTTTTTAATGAGGTCTACTCTGATTACTATTTAATACTGCAATCTGATAACCCCCTTGAATACTCTGTTCTATTTATTGTACTCCACTTACTCTTTCTATGTAATTTCCCACCTTGACTATATTATGTTTTTTATTTATTGGTTTATTTATATTGTCACCTCTCTATTGTATCTGAAGTAGAAGCTCAATGGGGGTAGGGATCTCTGTTCATCTTAGGATTTTGGCCAATAATCTTAAACAGATATTCCACTTACAGTTTCAACTCATGTTACTTCTGCGGTGAATGCTTAAAAATCCCAAACACTCCCATGGGCCACTTAAATCATACTTCCTGTCTGTCTTTGGGTCTGCTTGTCAATGTGCCTTGTCTGTTCTGTCAAAACAAATGGTTGAAAATGTTTAAAACTCAATCAAATTATTTTTTATGAACTTACAATGAGAATAAAGTGTGGAGTATTTGACTATATTAAACAAACTCTTCTTGGGGAGATTGTATGTCAGACAGCTCGGGGTCATGTCAACACAATCTGTGCTTTCATAAATAGCCATTAAAATGAATACAACCGTAATATGTAATTGTAATCAGATTTTCATCCAAACATAAGACAATTGATAATTCTTACATGTACAAAATTATTCTTTTTTTATTAAGATTTTACTTATTTATTTGAGAAAGAGAGACAGAAATAGTGAGAGAGAACATGAGGAGGAGAGGGAGAAGCAGACTTCCACCAACCAGGGAACCCAACACAGGAAACTATCCCAGAACCCTGAGATCATGACCTGAGCCAAAGACAGATGCTTAACCGATTGAGCCACCCAGGCCTCCCCAGAATTACTATTATCAAAGTTGCTAACTGCTTGATGAGATGTGGTCAGAGACAATGAATACACATTCATACAACCAGGTTGGTTCTGTATTAAAATTTGGAGCTAATATATTCTTTACAAAAACATTATAGTGTGGGTTGTGGGGGGGGGTGTGAATCCTACCACCAGTTTATTAAGAATGTTTTTTAATCCATAAATATTAATCATTACCCATTTACCATAGAGTTTAATGAGCTTTTTTGTTAGAAAGCATCACTCAATTGGTTTAAAAGCAACCTTAAATATTTTCAGGAGACTGAAAGTCAACATGATCAGATAATTAAGCTTACAGTTTACTTGAGCAGTATACATTATACATTGATAATTTGTTTATTTTAATTGATGTTTTTCCTTTAAAAAAATGTACAATTCAATAATTTTTAGTGTATGTACAAGATTGTGCAACTAACATCACTATGGAATACCAGAATATTTTCACTAACACCGAAGCAAACCCTGTACCCAACAGTAGCCACTCTCTAGTCCTCCCTTCTCCTAGTCCCTGGCAAGCACCAATGTACTTCCTGTCACTATTGATTGGCCTGTTTTGGACATGTCATGTGAACTGAATTACAGAATATATGGCATTTTATGTCTGGCTTGTTTAATTTAGCAGAATGTCTTCAAGGTTCATCCACATTGCAACATGCATCATTACTTCGTTTCCCTCCTACCCCCCTTTTAGGAAGCTTTATAGAGATATAATTTATATACCAATCTACAAATTTAAAGTGTAAAATTAAATGGCTCTTAGCAAATATACACAGTTGACTATCATCACCAAAATCAATTCTAGAACATTTCAGTTGTTCCAAAAAGAAGCTCTACTCCCCTTAACCATAACTCTACAATCTCCCAGTCACCCTCAACCAGTCTTAAACAACTACTAATATGCCTTTTGTCTCTATAGATTTGCTTATTCTGGACTTTTCAGAAAAAGGGGCCATATAATATGTGGTCCTTTGTGACTAGCTTTTATTTGACATGTTTTCAAGGTTCATCTTAAATGATTCATTCATTTTTATTGCCAAATAATATTGCATTGTCTGGATACTTTGTATTCTGTTAATTATTTTATCAGTTTATAGACATTAGTTCTTTCCACTTTTTAGCTGTTATGAATAATGCTGCTGTGAACATTTATGTATAAGTGAGTTTGTATGTAAACATGTATTCATTACCCTTGAGTATATATCTAGTAATGGAGATGCTGAGTGGAACAGCAAGTCTATGTTTAACCATTTAATGAACTGACAAGCTTTTCCCAAATGTCTGAACCATGAGCAATGAATAAACGTCCCAAATTTTCCACATACTTTTCAACACTTGTTATTGTATGTCTTTTGGGTTTTAGTTAACTTAATGGGTGTGAATTGGTATCTCACTGTAGTTTTAATTTATGTCTCTTTAACAATGAGTTACATATTTATATATGATTACTGGTCATTCATATATCTTATTTAATGAAATATTTATTCATATCCTTTAGTCTTTTAAAAATTGGGTTATGTATCTCCTTATTGTTGACTTATAGGTGTTCTTTATGTATTCTGATGAGAGACTTACCAGATATACGATTTTAAAATATGTTGTTTCATTGGTGGGTTGTCTTTTCACTTTCCTGATAGTGTCCTTTTTTTTTCCTTAAAGATTTTATTAATTTATTTATTTGTCAGAGAGAGGGGAAGCACAAGCAGGGGGTGTGCTAATAGAGAAGTAAGGTAGATAGAGAAGTAAGGTCCCCACTAAGCAAGAGCCTGATGTGGAACTCTATCCCAGGACCCTGGGATCATGACCTGAGCCGAAGGCAGATGCTTGACCAACTGAGCCATCCAGGTGCCCCTTTTTTGCACATTTTTGTGGGTAGCCCCTGGCCATTTCAATCAAGATTCAGATCTTTCAGGGACATTTTGGTATTATTCTTTCATCTGTTCTCTCTGATTTTCTTTCTGGAAGTTCTATTCACCAAATACCAGATTTCCTGAATTATTTCTCTAATTTTCTTAGAATCCAATTTTTACAATTTTATCTTTATATATTCAGGTGATCCTTTGCTGGGTGAATAGATATCACAATTGTTATGTCCTCTTATTTAATTTATCCCTTTATCATTATGTAATGTCCTTCTTTGTCTCTTGTTACCACCTTCGTTTTGAAGTCTATCATGGTGTCCCCGGGTGGTGTCCTTTGAAGCACAAAAAGTTTCTTCTTAGAGGAAAAGGCTTCAGCTGTTCACAATTGAGTATGTTAGCTACGGATTTGTCATATATGGCCTATATCAGGTTGAGGTGTTTACCTTCTGAAAGCAATTTGTTGAAAGTTTTTATCAAGAATGGATGTCATTTTGTTGAATGCCTTTCTACACCTGTTGAGATGATCATACTATTTTTTCCTTCATTTTGTTAATATGGTGTATCACATTGATTAATTTGCAGATGTTGAACAATTAACATTTAATGTTGAACCATTAAATTGCAGATGTTGAACCATCCTTGCATTCCTGAAATAAATCTCACTTGATCATGGTGAATGATCCTTTTATTGTTTTTTGGATTTGGTTTGCTAATATTTTGTTGAGAATTTTTGCATCTATATTTATCAGGTATACTGGTCTGTAATTTTCTTTTCTTGTAGTGTCTTGTTTGGGTATCAGGGTGTTGCTGTCCCTATAGAATAAATTTGGAAGTATTCCTTCCTCTTCTATTTTTTGGAATAATTTGAGAAGAATACATATTAAATCTTCTTTAAATGTTTGATAGTATCCACCTGTGAAGCCATCTGGTCCTGGACCAAATGTTTTGGGTGTTTTTTTATTGTGATTTAGTTTATTGCTGGTAATTGCTCTCTTCAGTTTCTCTATTTCTTCATGATTCAGTGTTGGAAGATTGTATTGTTGGTTATGAATTCCCTCCTTTCCATTATTCTTCTGTTTATTTTTTCCTTCTCTCTTTTTTTCTTGATGAGTCTGGCTAAAGATTCATCAACTTTATTCATCTTTTCAAAGAATGAGCTATTGGTTTCATTGATCTAATTGAGGTTTTAGGTCTCTATTTCATTTATTTCTACTCTGATCTTTATTATTACCCTTCCTTCTATTAACTTTGGGCTTGTTCGCTCTATTTATTTCTAGCTCCTTTAGTTGTCATTTTAGATTGAGATTTTTCTCGTTTCCTGAGGGAGGTCTGAATTGCTATAAACTTCTGTTTTAAAACTGCTTTTGGTGTGTCCCAAAGATTTTGAACCATGGTGTTTTCATTTTCATCAGTCTCCAGGTATTTTTTATTTCCTCTTTGATTTGTTTGTTGACTCCTTGGTTTTTTAGTAGCTTATTATTTAGGCTCTATGTGTTTATGTTTTTCCAGGTTATTTTCTTGTGATGATCTCTAGTTTCATACTGTTATGATTGGAAAAGATACTTGATATGAGTTCAGTCTTCTTAAATTTATTTTTTAATTTTTTTAAAGATTTTATTTATTTATTTATTTGACAGAGAGAGAGAGATCACAAGTAGGCAGAGGCAGGCAGAGAGGGGGAAGCAGGCTCGCCGCTGAGCAGAGAGCCCGATGCGGGGCTAAATCCCAGGACCCTGAGATCATGACTTGAGCCGAAGGCAGAGGCTTAACCCACTGAGCCACCCAGGTGCCCCAGACTTCTTAAATTTATTGAGATTTGTTTTGTGATCTAACATGTGATGTACCCTGAAGAATGTTCCATGTGCACCTGAAAAGAAGTGTATTTTGCTGTTTTTGGATAGAATGTTCTGCAAATATCTGTTAAATTCATGTGGCATAATGTGTCATTTAAGGTTGATTCTTCCTTAATGATTTTTGATCTGAATGATCTACCCACTGATGTAAAAGAGATGTTAAATTCCCCTAGTATTACTGTATTACTGTCAATTTCTCTTTTTATATCTGTTATCTTTTGCTTTATTTATTGGGTTGATCCATTACTGGGTGAATAGATATTATAGTTGTTAAATCCTCTTGCTGAATTTATCCCTTTATCATTATGTAGTGTTCATCACTTCACTTTCATTCTGTATGTGTTTTATATCTGAAGTAACTCACTTGTAGTCTATATATATATATGGATCTCCTCTTTTTATCCATTTAGCCACTGTATGTGTTTTGGTTGGAGAATTCAGTCCATTCACATTGAAAGTAATTCTGGGTAGATATGTGCTTATTACCGTTTTGTTTATAGTTTTAGGCTGTTTTTGTAGTTACTTTCTGTTCCTTTCTTTTTCTTTTCTTTTTCTTTGTTGCTTGATGACTTTCTTTAATGGTATCCTTATAATTCTTTTTCAATATCTTTTGTATATTTACCATAGGTTTTTGGTTTGTGGTTTCAATAAGGCTTACCTATAACAACTTACATCTATAACAGTCTGTTCTAAGTTGATAAGAGCTTAAGATTTTTACCCCAGTCTAAAGCTGAACATTTTTACTCTTTCCTCCTCAATATTATGTTTTTGATGTTGTATGTCACATTTGTTATATTTTAATCATGTGTTTTCTTTAATTATTGTAGTCATATTTTTACTACTTTTGTCTTTTAACTTCCATATTGGCTTTATAAGTGATTAACTTATTATCATTACTATATGTTTACCTTTCCAGTAGTATTCTTTTCTACGTATTCTTGTTACTAATTAGGGCCCTTTTTCTTTTCAGCTTAGAGAAGTCTCTTTAACATTTCTCCTAAGGCTCGTTTAGTAGTGATGAACTCCTTTATTTTATTTTTTTTAATTTAATTTAATTTATTTTTTTTCAGTGATCCAAAATTCATTGTTTATGCCCCACACACAGTGCTCCATGCAATACATGCCCTCCTTAATACCCACTACCAGGCTCACCCCACCCCCTCTCACCCCCCTTTCCTCTTTAGCTTTTGCTTGTGTGGAAAACTTGTCTTTCCTTTAGTCTGAATGATAAGTTTGTCAGGTAAAGTACTCTTGGTTCAAAGTTTGTTTTTCTTTCAGCAGTTTAAATATATCATGCCACTGCTTTCTGGCTTGCAAAGTTTCTGCTGAAAAATCTGTTTATAGTCTTATGGAATTCCCTTATACACGGCAAGGTGTCATTCTCTTGCTCCTTTAAAATTTTCTCCTTGTCTTTAACTTTTGATATTTTACTTACGATATATCTTGAGGGGGGTCTCCTTGAGTTCATCTTATTTGGAACTCTGCACACTTCCTGGATCTGGATGTGCTTCCTTCTCCAGGTTAGGGGAGTTTATAGCCATTATTTCTTCAAATAGTATTTCTGCCTTTCCTCTCTCTTTTCCTTCTGGAGTCTTACAATATGAATGTTAAACAGTTTGATGCGGTCCCTTATGCTATCTTCACTTTTCTTCATTGTTTTTTGTTTTTTGGGGGGTGGGGGGGGTTGTTCTTGTTTTGGGGGTTTTTTGTGGGTTTGGGCTTATTTTTGTTTTTTTGTTTTTTTGTTTTTTTCTTGCTCTGGTGTGTTTCACTGATTTGTCTTTAAGTTGACTGATTCTTTCTTCTGCTTTTTCTAGTCTGCTGTTGAACCTCTGTAGTGTATTTCTTAGTTATTTTATGTGTTCTTCAGCTATGTGACTTCTATTTGGTACTTCCTTATATTTTCCAACTTTTTGTTGAATTTCTTACTGAGATCATCCATTTTTCTCTCTAATTTGGTAAGCATCTTTGAACTCTTTATCAGGTAAATTATTTACCTCCATTTCATTAAGGGTTTTTTGAGGGTTTTGTTGTTGTTGTTGCTGTTGTTGTTGTTGTTGTTTAGTTGTTGTTACTGTTTTCTAGAGTTTTATCCTGTCCTTTGGTTTGGAACATATTTCTTTGTTTTTTGTTTTTTCGGTTTTTTTCTTAATTCTGTGTTGGTATCTATACAGTAGATGAAACAGCCACCTCTCCTGGTCTTGAAGGAGTAGCCTCATGTAGGAGATGAACCTTGTTGTTTAACCCTTCTCAGTTCTTGGTTGTCTTCCAAACCTTTGTGCTTTCCCAAGCAGCCTATTACATTTTCAGTAGCTCCCAGTATTTGAGGATGTGCCAAGTCCTGTCAGTGTCCTAAAGAAGATCTCAGAACCTAAATTCAGGTTGGCTGGAAATCAGACCCTCAGAAATCAGCCTTTAAAAGTATTCAGATATATACAGTCTTGTGGAACCACAAGGATAACCTGTGCTGGCCGTGAGAGCCAGGAACTCTGAGATATTCCCCTGGGAAGCAGTCACAAAAGTCAGGGCTACAGAGAAGTATAGAAATTCTTTTCTTGGACATACCATTGATCTGGAGTAGGAAGAGGGAGAGCACCAGCATGACACCCACAGCCTACGTTCCTTAATACTAGTCAGTAGACCCCTAAATGTTTGACAAGACTGAAGCCTACTCCTTAGACTGAAGCTCTATGATAAGCAAAGAATCCTCTTTCAAGAAAGACTAGGCAGGGGCACCTGGGTGGCTCAGTGGGTTAAGCCTCTGCCTTCAGCTCAGGTCATGGTCTCAGGGTCCTGGGATCGAGCCCCACATCGGGCTCTCTGCTCAGCAGGAAGCCTGCTTCCCCCTATCTCTCTGCCTGCCTCTCTGCCTGCTTGTGATCTTTCTGTCAAATAAATAACTAAAATCTTAAAAAAAGAAAGAAAGAAAGACAGACAGACAGACAGACAGACTAGGCAGAGGGGTGCCTCAGGCTGCTATCTGTGCAGTACCCTAGGATGATAGTCTTCCAAGAACCATCTCTCCGATTTCCACAGTGCTGTGGGACCCAGGTATGTAAGTCCTGCTTGCTACAGGTGATAAAGGGCCATCCTGTGGGTAGCAACTACAAAAATTAGGGTACCAGATGTGTGTAAAGCTCCCTTCTAGAAAACACTAGTACTCTACAGCAAGAAACAAGGTGAGCAAGAAAATGACACTTACCCTCTGAGGTCTCTGGAAAGGATTATAGTGACGCCTACGTATGTTTTTAATTAGAAGACTGCCCCGCAAGCCACAACCATGATAATTACCTAATAGGTTTCCTTCACAGAAAGACTTCCTGTGTCTGTTGCCTCTTGGTGTACCCTGGGGGTGGTTGTCTTAGGACTCTTTCTCCATTGTTTATGGTTCTATTGGACCCATAAGCAAAAGCCCTGCTTGCCACCAGAGCCAGATTTGGAGGTGTTCCCAGACAGCAGTCATAAAAATCAGGATTGCTAGACAGGGATATGAACTCCTATTTGGGTGACACCAGTTTTTCCTGTCCCATGGGACCAGGAACATAAGCTTCCCTGGCCTCCAGAACCAGGCAATCAACAGGTATCTCCTCGGCAGCAGCTACAAAAAGCAGGGCTCCCTTCTGGAAGACACTGATGTGCTAGAGCACAGTAAAGGGAGAGTGCAAAGATGGTACCTGCCATCTCTGTCCCAGAGTATGTTCCAGCAGTCTTCTAGATGTGTGTGTGTTAAATGTATACTTACCCTCAGGGAAACACTTTAATATAAGCAGCAGAAATTCCTTCACTTCAAGTCTGAGCATGATCAGCTGCCTCTGAGCTGGAATCTGGGCACTTGAGCCCTTTAAGAGCCATTTCTCAGGTCATGAGTCTTGTGGGTCTAGGGACATGAACCACATATGTTTCTAAAGTTAGATTTTTGGGGGGAGGTTGCACTCATGTTTCAGGTGCATGTCTTAAAAGTTGGGGTGCCTGATGTAGGGTTCAAATGCTTTACTCCTCAGGGAGCAGATCCAGGTTTTAAGTTCCCTCCCAGTTGTGCATCCCTGCTCCTGGGATGGGGTTTATGGCAAGATTGTGTCTCAGCCTCTCCTACCCACTTCAGTGTTGTTTTCTACTCGTTTTCTTGGTGTGTAGTCATCACTCAGCCAGCCTTTACATTTTTTTAAAGAGGAAATTATTCCATATGTAACCATAGACTCATTGTGTCCATAGGAGGAGGTGAGTTCAGGATCTTCCGACATCATCATGTTGAACTGGAACCCCTAAAATGTTTTTTGTTAATTGAATTATATATATTTGACACATAATGTTGTATTAATCTCAGGTGTAGGACATAGTGATTCCACAAGTCTGTTCATTATTCCTAAAAGGTTTTAATTTTGATGAATATATTTTATCCATTCTTTTATTGCTTCAGATTTTAGTGTTATATCTGAGAAACCATTCCCTAATACAAGGCCATAAAAATTTATATATAGTTTTCCTCTTAGAATTTAAGCTTTCACATGCAGGTCTGAATGATTCTGAGGTCGTTTTTCTATAGAGTTTGAAATATATATATATCCCAATGAATTTATTTTACTCCTCTCTTATTTTTCCCTTTTTCCATGTTTTAAATTTACATGTTTGCTTTATGTCTGAGCACATTGCATTTCCATTTTATTCTTCCATGACCTTTGAGTCTTAGATCTAAAATTAAATATATAATTCTTTCCACCAATGATTTTGCCACTTCCTTAATCTTCTCTTAGAGGGAAAAAGTTATCTGCTAGTTATCTGCTGTTAACTTCTGCAAATTTAATGTCTGAAAAAATATTCATAGATTCCTAAGGGTTTATAACTGTTCTTTTTATTCCCATAGCCTGATATTGTAAGGAAAACGGAGTTGAATATAAAATAATTAGGTAATTTTTATTGAGTTTCTTGAAAATATTTCTCTTTTGTATTGCTTTCCATATTTTTGTTGGAGTCTAATTTCAACCGAATTTTCTTTTATTTTTAAGTGATGTGATTTTTTTTACCTGAAGTTCAGAGGAGTATTTATTCATTTTAAAGTCTAATAATTAAGAAACATCTAGGAGTTAATAATTCAGGGTTTTATGAGGAAACTTTTCTTGAATTACAGTTTTAAATATTGGTTCTGTTTCTATTTTTTCTTTTTCATAAATTCCAATTTTATATATATGTTAAAACTGCTTTGCCACTCTATCACTTTCATTGGACTTTTCTAATTTTTATGTGTTTTGGCTTCACTTTTTTTGCTTTTATTTCCATTATTTATACTCTTGTTGAATTTTCAGTTGTACCTATTTTCCCTTGAGCATCTTGTAATTTTTCCTTTTCTTCTGGGATGAGCTTGTTCATTTATCTATCTGTCTATTTTAGAGTCAGACTTTATTTCATGTATCTGCTGGCTATGAGTTTTCAAGTTTATAATTGAAAGCATTTATACTTCTTTTCCTTGTTCAAAACAGTCATGCTTCAGGGCCCTCTCTTGAGCTGCTTCCTAGCTTCCTTTCATCATTTAATTAAAACAAAACAAAACAAAACAAAACAAAAAACCTCTCCTGGGTTGTCTTCTCTGGTCCTTCACATATTACATTCCTTTTTTCTTTTCTTTTCACTTTCTGGTAGTGAGTGCTCTGATATGCCAGAATTCAGATCTATTCACCATGTTTATCCACTTGCCGGCTTTCTTATGAGAGTCAACCATAATTGGTGTCATCTATGTTCTCCTATGAGAATCTCATGCATTTCCTGTCTTCTGTGCTATCCACACCTGACTTGCCACAAATGCAAGGACTCCATATCCAATTCTAATGGTCTGGCTTATTTATTTGCCCACTAGGATATAACTGGAAGTTTTGGTATTTTCTGACTTTTACCTCTCTGTGGGTGTTCAGTCTGGGATATCTTCTTTCCATAGTTAGTCTGTATGAGATTTTTAATAATATGTGTAAAATTGAAATTAGGGGGCCATCATCTTTTCAAAATCCTTCTTCATGAGGAGTTTCTAAATTCATATATTTATTTTAGTTTTTTATGTTAATTATAGTAAATTCTGAATTTGTGATTAAATTAATGACTTAATAGATATTAATAATAGTAATAAGAAGAAAATATATAGAGCCTTATTTTTTAATTTTTCAGTGTTTTTAGAATTTTTAAAGGTTGTTAAAAAGATATTTAACAAGACTGGAACATGTATTATGACTTGATAAAACTTCAGATAGAGTCAGTAGAATTGTTGATAAGCTCTTTGATCTGATTTCATGTAGTCCATTCAGTTGTATTAAACAGCACATTGCAGCTTGTCAGAGTAAATAAAAAGAGAAGGAAAAGTAAGCCATGCTAGTCTGGGGGAAATGTTCACTTTATAATGATTTTTTGATAATCAAGTTGTCATTTCATTTCCCATATTCAACCTACTTGATTGAATAATTTATCTTGTTTTTGAATAATTTATCATGTTTTTGACCCTTCTCAGTCTATCCCTCAATACCATTTTATAAGATGTTCACATCTAGAAATATTGGCTAATGCAGATTTAATTATTACTCCAAGGTTATCATGGTATTTAGATGGCCAAGATTTAATTCAATGTACTGCTCTTTCAACAAAAATCAAATATTCCAGATTTAACAAATATAAAATGTCATCAATGAAAACATCTTGTCATTTGCAGGTTTGTACTTCTAACAAAAGTGATCAGCTCATTTCCCTTTGTCACTACCTGGACTTGTGTTACTAATTTTAAATGTTTTTTCTGAAAGAACATAGTAACCTGAAACTTTGAGGCATATAATATGAATGAAAAGTAAAGATTTTTTTTTAATTGAAAGGCAAAGATTTAAAATCTATTTGGATATAAAAATAATTGTATTTAGGTTCTCTTTCAAAAGCTAAGAAGAATTGAAGGAATCCAGTAAGAATACCTTCATTTGTTACTGTTAATATTTAAAGGTAAAAATTATTAAGATGTACAAAAAATTACAAGGAGAAAATTTACTAAACTGAAATCTGTTTCTGAGAAAACTAATGATGACTGACCAAGGTGGTATTTTCTTTTTCCCTGATTAGCCATGACATGATTAGATTGGTTTTCTAACTCTGAGCTCCCTCTCTCTTTTTCTATTTAATTCAGTGGTTTTAACCAGAAGACTGCATTATTATCACCTATGAAGATTTTAAAAAATATATATGGAAAGTTGTAACAACCTTTTGGAGAACAATCTGTCACTATCAAAATATACATTATGCATGCCTGGAGCCCAGCATTTCTATTTCTACAAATTTGTGTAACATGTATATATGTAGGTGTTTATTTGCATATTTGTAAGAAAATATTTAGAAACTAAAAAATAAATATCAATAGATTGGTTAAGTGCATAATGGTATAAATATATCAAGAAATACTATGCAGCTTTAAGAAAGGATAAGAAGACCAACAAAAATATGTTTTCAATTTATGTGTAAAATAAGTTGCAAATCAATATATATGGGCATAATCCCATTTATGTAAATATATATGTGTGTGTAAATATATTCGTATAGATATATGCATGTATATAGACACACATGTATACATAATAAAAATATACAGTATACACACAAACCAGTAACAGATGAGAAGATGAATTCAGGAGACCTATTTAATATCCTGTGTGTTAATGCATTTTTTAAAAAATGAAGAACATGTATTTCTTCTCTAATATTGATAGTAATATTTAATACAAGCACTTGAGTTAAACACAGAGATTCTATTCTGGCTCAAAAACTTAAGGTCTGGCTCAAGCATTTTTACAATTCTAGAATCTCCACAGCTGGATTTTTATGCACACCACCCTGATTTTCTGAGCACCTTTTTTTTTTTTTTAAGAATTTATTTATTTAGGGGAGGAGTCAAGATGGCGGAGAAGTAGCAGGCTGAGACGACATCGGGTAGCAGGAGATCAGCTAGATAGCTTATCTAACCATTGTGAACACCTATAAATCCAACGGGAAATCGAAGAGAAGAAGAGCAACAATCCCAGAAACAGAAAATCGATCACTTTCTGAAAGGTAGGACCTGCGGAGAAGTGAATCCAAAGCGACGGGAAGATAGACCCCGGGGGGAGGGGCCGGCACCAGGCAAGCGGCGGAGCGACGGAGCAAAAAACCGGGACTTTTAAAAGTCGGCTCCACTGGGAGACATCGCTCCAGAGGCTAAACTGGGGGGAAACCCAGGCGGGGTCAGCATAACCCCAGGACCCGCGGGGTCACAGAAGGACTGGGGGTGTCTGAGTGCCGCAGAGCTCGCAGGTATTAGAGCGGGGAAGCCGGCTATAGCGACAAAGCCGAGGAGTGAGCTCTAAGCCCGGGGTTACCTTGTGCCGGTCGCAGGCTGGGTGGGCTCGGAGCGCGGCCGCAGGCCGCGGAGACAAAAGCGACCCGGCGCTTTTCTCCAGCTCCAACAATTGACTACTTTCCTCGAGGCGCGACCGCAAGCCAGGGAGGCGGGGCTATTGGGCGCTTTGCTCTGAGAGCGCACTGAGGAGCGGAACCCCAAGCTCTCGGCTCCTCCGGGCCGAGAGATTGGGAGGCCGCCATCTTCATTCCCGTCCTCCGGAACTCTACGGAAAGCGCTCAGGGAACAAAAGCTCCCGAAAGCGAACCCGAGCGGATTACTTAGCCCGGCCCCTGGCAAGGGCGGTGCAATTCCGCCTGCGGCAAAGACACTTGAGAATCACTACAACAGGCCCCTCCCCCAGAAGATCAACAAGAAACCATCCAAAACCAACTTCAGTCACCAAGAACAGCGGAATTCCACAGCAGGAGAAAGCAAATCCTACCTGGACAAAATGACAAGGCGGAAAAACTCACCTCAAAAAAAAGAACAAGAGGCCGTACCGAAGGCTGGAGACCTAATCAATACAGACATAGGTAGCATGACAGATCTAGAGTTCAGAATGACAATTCTCAAGGTTCTAGCCGGGCTCGAAAAAGGCATAGAAGATATTAGAGAAACCCTCTCCGGAGAGATAAAAGCCCTTTCTGGAGAAATAAAAGAACTAAAATCTAACCAAGTTGAAATCAAAAAAGCTATTCATGAGGTGCAATCAAAAATGGAAGCTCTCACTGCCAGGATAAATGAGGCAGAAGAAAGAATTAGTGACATAGAAGACCAAATGACAGAGAATAAAGAAGCTGAGCAAAAGAGAGACAAACAACTACTGGAACACGAGGAGAGGATTCGAGAGATAAGTGACACCATAAGACGACACAACATTAGAATAATTGGGATTCCAGAAGAAGAAGAAAGAGAGAGGGGAGCAGAAGGTATATTGGAGACAATTATTGGAGAGAATTTCCCTAATATGGCAAAGGGAACAAACATCAAAATCCAGGAGATGCTAAGAACGCCCCTCAAAATCAATAAAAATAGGTCCACACCTCGTCACCTGATAGTAAAATTTACAAGTCTTAGCGACAAAGAGAAAATCCTGAAAGCAGCCCGGGAAAAGAAGTCTGTAACATACAAGGGTAAAAACATTAGATTGGCAGCGGACCTATCCACAGAGACCTGGCAGGCCAGAAAGAACTGGCATGATATATTCAGAGCACTAAACGAGAAAAACATGCAGCCAAGAATACTATATCCGGCTAGGCTATCATTGAAAATAGAAGGAGAGATAAAGAGCTTCCAGGACAAACAAAAGCTGAAAGAATTTGCAAACACCAAACCAGCTCTACAGGAAATATTGAAAGGGGTCCTCTAAGCAAAGAGAGACCCTAAAAGGAGTAGATCAGAAAGAAACAGAAACAATATACAGTAACAATCATCTTACAGGCAATACAATGGCACTCAATTCATATCTCTCAATAGTTACCCTGAATGTTAATGGGCTAAATGCCCCAATCAAAAGACACAGGGTATCAGAATGGATAAAAAAACAAAACCCATCCATATGCTGCCTACAAGAAACTCATTTTAGACCCGAAGACACCTCCAGATTTAAAGTGAGGGGGTGGAAAACAATGTACCATGCTAATGGACATCAGAAGAAAGCTGGGGTGGCAATCCTTATATCAGATCAATTAGATTTTAAGCCAAAGACTATAATAAGAGATGAGGAAGGACACTATATCATACTCAAAGGGTCTGTCCAACAAGAAGATCTAACAATCTTAAATATCTATGCCCCTAACATGGGAGCAGCCAACTATATAAACCAATTAATAACAAAATCAAAGAAATACATCGACAGTAATACAATAATAGCAGGGGACTTTAACACTCCCCTCACTGAAATGGACAGATCATCTAAGCAAAAGATCAACAAGGAAATAAAGGCCTTAAATGACACACTGGACCAAATGGACATCACAGATATATTCAGAACATTCCATCCCAAAGCAACAGAATATACATTCTTCTCTAGTGCACATGGAACATTCTCCAGAATAGACCACATCCTGGGTCATAAATCAGGTCTCAATCAGTACCAAAAGATCGAGATCATTCCCTGCATATTTTCAGACCACAATGCTCTGAAGCTCGAACTCAATCACAAGAGGAAATTTGGAAAGAACGCAAATACATGGAGACTAAACAGCATCCTTCTAAAAAATGAATGGGTCAACCAGGAAATTAAAGAAGAATTGAAAAAATTCATGGAAACAAATGATAATGAAAACACAACAGTTCAAAATCTGTGGGACACAACAAAGGCAGTCCTGAGAGGAAAATATATAGCAGTGCAAGCCTTTCTCAAGAAACAAGAAAGGTCTCAAATACACAACCTAACCCTACACCTAAAGGAGCTGGAGAGAGAACAACAAAGAAAGCCCAAACCCAGCAGGAGAAGAGAAATCATAAAGATCAGAGCAGAAATCAATGAAATAGAAACTAAAAAAACAATAGAACAAATCAACAAAACTAGGAGCTGGTTCTTTGAAAGAATTAATAAGATTGATAAGCCCCTGGCCAGACTTATCAAAAAGAAAAGAGAAAGGACGCAAATAAATAAAATCATGAATGAAAGAGGAGAGATCATAACCAACACCAAAGAAATACAAACAATTATAAGAACATACTACGAGCAACTCTATGGCAACAAATTTGACAACCTGGAAGAAATGGATACATTTCTAGAGATGTATAAACTACCACAACTGAACCAGGAAGAAATAGATAACCTGAACAGACCCATAACCAGTAAGGAAATTGAAACAGTCATCAAAAATCTCCAAACAAACAAAAGTCCAGGACCAGACGGCTTCCCAGGGGAATTCTACCAAACATTTAAAGAAGAATTAATTCCTATTCTCCTGAAACTGTTCCAAAAAATAGAAATGGAAGGAAAACTTCCAAACTCATTCTATGAGGCCAGCATCACCTTGATCCCAAAACCAGACAAGGATCCCACCAAAAAAGAGAATTACAGACCAATATCCTTGATGAACACAGATGCGAAAATTCTCACCAAAATACTGGCCAATAGGATCCAACAGTACATTAAAAGGATTATTCACCACGACCAAGTGGGATTTATTCCAGGGCTGCAAGGCTGGTTCAACATCCGCAAATCCATCAATGTGATACAATACATTAATAAAAGAAAGAGTAAGAACCATATGATACTCTCAATAGATGCTGAAAAAGCGTTTGACAAAGTGCAGCATCCCTTCCTGATTAAAACTCTTCAAAGTGTAGGGATAGAAGGCACATACCTCAACATTATCAAAGCCATCTATGAAAAACCCACCGCAAATATCATTCTCAATGGAGAAAAACTGAAAGCTTTTCCGCTAAGGTCAGGAACACGGCAGGGATGTCCGTTATCACCACTGCTGTTCAATATAGTACTAGAAGTCCTAGCCTCAGCAATCAGACAACAAAAAGAAATTAAAGGCATCCAAATCGGCAAAGAAGAAGTCAAACTATCACTCTTTGCAGATGATATGATACTATATGTGGAAAACCCAAAAGGCTCCACTCCAAAACTGCTAGAACTTATACAGGAATTCAGTAAAGTGTCAGGATATAAAGTCAATGCACAGAAATCAGTCGCATTTCTTTACACTAACAACAAGACAGAAGAAAGAGAAATTGAGGAGTCAGTCCCATTTACCATCGTACCCAAAACCATAAGATACCTAGGAATAAATCTAACCAAAGAGGCAAAGAATCTATACTCAGAAAACTATAAAGTACTCATGAAAGAAATTGAGGAAGACACAAAGAAATGGAAAAATATTCCATGCTCATGGATTGGAAGAACAAATATTGTGAAAATGTCTATTTTACCTAAAGCAATCTACACATTTAATGCAATCCCTATCAAAATCCCATCTATTTTTTTTAAAGAAATAGAACAAATAATCCTAAAATTTATATGGAACCAGAAAAGACCTCGAATAGCCAAAGGAATATTGAAAAAGAAAGCCAAAGTCGGTGGTATCACAATTCCAGACTTCAAGCTCTATTACAAAGCTGTCATCATCAAGACAGTATGGTACTGGCACAAAAACAGACATATAGACCAATGGAACAGAATAGAGAGCCCAGAAATAGACCCTCAACTCTATGGTCAACTAATCTTCGACAAAGCAGGAAAGAATACCCAATGGAAAAAAGACAGCCTCTTCAACAAATGGTGCTGGGAAAATTGGACAGCCACATGCAGAAAAATGAAATTGGACTATTTCCTTACACCACACACGAAAATAGACTCAAAGTGGATGAAGGACCTCAATGTGCGAAAGGAATCTATCAAAATCCTTGAGGAGAATGCAGGCAGCAACCTCTTTGACCTCCACCGCAGCAACTTCTTCCTAGGAACATCGCCAAAGGCGACAGAAGCAAGGGCAAAAATGAACTATTGGGATTTCATCAAGATCAAAAGCTTTTGCACAGCAAAGGAAACAGTTAACAAAACCAAAAGACAACTGACAGAATGGGAGAAGATATTTGCAAACGACATATCAGATAAAGGGCTCGTATCCAGAATCTATAAAGAGCTTATCAAACTCAATACCCAAAGAACAAATAATCCAGTCAAGAAATGGGCAGAGGACATGAACAGACATTTCTGCAAGGAAGACATCCAGATGGCCAACAGACACATGAAAAAATGCTCCACATCACTCGGCATCAGGGAAATACAAATCAAAACCACAATGAGATACCACCTCACACCAGTCAGAATGGCTAAAATTAACAAGTCAAGAAATGACAGATGCTGGCGAGGATGCGGAGAGAGGGGAACCCTCCTACACTGTTGGTGGGAATGCAAGCTGGTGCAACCACTCTGGAAAACAGTGTGGAGGTTCCTCAAAAAACTGAAAATAGAGCTACCCTACGACCCAGCAATTGCACTCCTGGGTATATATCCTAAAGATACAAACGTGGTGCTCCGAAGGGGCACGTGCACCCGAATGTTTATAGCAGCAATGTCCACAATAGCCAAACTGTGGAAAGCGCCTAGATGTCCATCAACAGATGAATGGATAAAGAAGATGTGGTATATATACACAATGGAATACTATGCAGCCATCAAAAGACATGAAATCTTGCCATTTGCGACGACGTGGATGGAACTAGAGGGTATCATGCTTAGCGAAATAAGTCAATCGGAGAAATATAACTATCATATGATCTCTTTGATATGAGGAAGTGGAGATGCAAGGTGGGGGGGTTTGGGGGGAGGTAGGAAAAGAAAAAATGAAAAGATGGGATTGGGAGGGAGACAAACCATAAAAGACTCAATCTCAAGAAACAGACTGAGGGTTGCGGGGGGGAAGGGGGATGGGAGAGGGTGGTGGGGAAATGGACATTGGGGAGGGTATGTGCTATGATGAGTGCTGTGAAATGTGTAAACCAGACGATTCACAGACCTGTACCCCTGGGGATAAAAATACATTATATGTTTATTAAAATAAAAAAAAAAATAAATAAAAAAAAAAAAAAAAAAAAAGAATTTATTTATTTATTTGACAGAGACAGACACAGCGAGAAAGGGAACACAAGGAGGGGGTGTGGAAGAGGGAGAAGCAGGCTTCCCGCCCAACAGAGAGCCCCATGTGGGGCTCGATCCCAGAACCCTGGGATCACGAACTGAGCTGAAGGCAGACGCTTAATGACTGAGCCACCCAGGCGCCCCTGAGCACCTATTTTTGATAGGAACCATCCAGCACTGTGTAGACAATTGTTGACCCAAAAACAGACATGATATGCACACACGAAGCTCCTAGTTTAGGGGAGTATATTACCCGGTTTAGGCTGCAGCAACAAATCAACCCCGAAATACTTGGGATTTACCATTGCAAGAAATTATAACAATGAGTAGGACAGCTCTGGGACCCATGTTGAAGGAGCAACAACTCTCTGGGGTCCACTCTTCTCATGACACATGCCAGAAGTTATAGTTAAAACAGGCAGAAAGGGGCAACAGCATTTAAAGCATCTGCTCTTTTCCACCCAGAATAAAAACCAAAGTTGTTGCTTTGACTAACAAGACTACGTGATTTGTTCATCAAACGTGTTATTCTCTTACCTCCCCCCTTCCTCTCTCTACAGTAGTTGACTCTGGACTTTGGCTGTTCTTCAGACACCACAGACATGCTCACATTGTTGCACATCTGAAGCTGCAGTTTCTTCTCCTTGAAGCAATTACTTATTATTTGCAAAGGAAACTCGAGTTGAGAGAAGACTTTTTGAACCTCAGTTATTCAGTATTAATTTTTAACCTGTTTAAAGTCATACAGAATGATTTGGGGGTTTATAATAGAAAGGGTGGTTTTGGATTAATCAATAGAATGAATTACTTTTCAAAATTTCATTTACTCAAATCCAAAAGAAATTACTTTCACTTAGTATGTTCCTGACTGATATGTAGGATTCCTGAAGAGTGGCTCTTGGCTTATCATACAGACATTATTTGAATTTCAAATCTAGTAAATTCTTTCTACCAAAAAATAATAACAACAACAAACAAAAAAACCTTGCAAAGTATAACTATGGCTTGCATATTATCTTCTTTATCACAGGGAATAATGGGACAGCTGAAAATTGTTTCAGCCTCATGACAAAGATGGGAGAATCACTTTATGGTTTCTAATTATACTCTCTGGAATAGACATGTGAATTCTCCCTGAAATATTCTAGTTTTTGCAGAGCCTTTGCTTGAATCTTATAAATACATTTCCAGTATGGTTGAATAGTTAAGTGTACTTCATTTTGCATATTGTTTCCTGTGATATTTACATGACAATGGTGAAGTAAGGCATAACCAGAAGAACAGTGATGTCTTAAATAGAGTTCCTTTCAAAAGCAGAAATACCTTATATTTCAAGGAGGCACTAGCATTTGTTGTTCTGTTCCTGTATCACTTGCCCTTTGGATACGGTCAAAAAAAAGCATTGGCCAAAGGGTTATGGTCAAAAGAGAGCATTGGCCAAAGGTCAGAGAGCAGGAGGAGAAAACGTTCCATAATCCTCAGGTTGCCTATTGCAGTTGGGCTGTGTCTGTGTGTCTCCACCTGCAGCAGCTCCTGTCAGGTGGCCGCTCTTTTCTAGCGTTAGCCCTTACAGGTTCTGGCTACTGCTTCCCCCTTCCCTTCAGCTCCTGAGGGGGTAATGGCTTTATACTCTTGTATTCTTTCGCTTCATTCACCTTTTCATTTCCCTTAACTCAGCCTCTAGCTTTCCAAATCGTCCCTTCATTAAACTCTTTTAGTGGTGATCCTGCTCACTGTACCATTTGCTTCCTGCCCAGGACCATGACTCGTATAATCGTCTATCATGCTCTGTGTCCTACGAAAGTTTTCAAATGAAAGTGGCAAGGATGAGAATAAGTTATACTTTTCTAACTGGCAAGTCTAAGTGAGTTGGAGGAAATCGCGGAGGGGGAAACAAACCATGAGAGACTGTGGACTCTGAGAAACAAACTGAGGGTTTTGGAGGGGAGGGGGCTGGGAGGTTGGATGAGCCTGGTGGTGGGTATTATGGAGGGCACGTATTGCATGGAGCACTGGGTGTGGTGCATAAACAATGAATCTTGGAACACACACACACACACACACACACAAATTAAATTTTTTAAAAAGCCATGAGCAAGAATTTAAAAAAAAAATCAAATCATGAAAATAGGATTCAGCAGGGGCTCCTGGGTGGCTCAGTAGGTTAAGTATCTGACTCTTGATTTCCGCTCAGGTCATGATCTCAGGGGTGTGAGATTAAGCCCCACATTGGGCTCTGCAAAGGGTATAGAGCCTGCTTAATATTTTCTCTCTCCCTCTCCTCCTCCCTGCTCATGCTCTCTTTCAATTAAAAAAAAAAAAAATTAAAAAAAAAAAAAAAAGGGAGTCAACTAATCTATTCCCTTCCTAGTACACTTGCCCCTAATGTTTCTCTAACAACTGGGCTGGCCTTCGTCTTGCTAATCCTCTTCTTCAGTCTAGTTCCCCCACCCTTTGACTCTCTACACCGCCTGAAACTTGATGTCCACTGAGTGAAACCATGAGGCTTACCTGCTTGCTCGGATGTTTTTAGCATGTTGGGGTAATTTATTTACTTTTTTAAAAAAATGCTTTTCCATAGGCAAAGGATTTTTCCTATGGTTATTTAAAAACATTAGTCCTCCTTTTTAATGACATAAGTAATACATGAATATATGACTGTTTCCTAATAATATGAAAATATTATTTCAAATAATATAAAGTATACAGAGTAAAATGTAAAAAAGGCCTCTTTGTTACTTCCCAGTCTTGCTTCGGTCCCCAGAAATAACTGCTCTTTGACAATCAGCTAAGCCTCCTTTCAGATTATCTAATTTTTGTTTTTAACATTAATAGAATCATATTGTATGTATAGTTATGTGTCATGTATGTTACACAAATGTCTTATATTTGTATAAAAGCATGTCTCTGTATGTATATTGCTCTATATCATATACGTATTATCATATAAAAGGAATATCTCTATCTCAAGTCATCTGTTTGTCTCATCAACTATAGATGCCTTGGGTCACTTTCCAAGTCTTACATATTATTATAATTTGGAAGTGCTGCATAATAGTCCACAGAATTCATCTATTTTCTCACTGTAGCAAATAATGCAATGTAACTTTCTCATATATGTCTAATTATACTCTTACTTTGGGATAGATCTCTGAAAGGAGATGGCTGAGTCAAGAAAATATGTTCTTTAAGATTTTTAATAGATATTGTCAAATTGTCATACCTAGTAGTAGTCACTCCCCATTCCCCTTTGGCCCTAGGCAACCACTAATCTACTTTCTGTCTCTGTATATTTGCTTATTCTGGACATTTCACATCAATGGAATCATAAACTTATTATCAACATCAAAACGTTTCCAAGGTTCATCCTGTTGTAGCATGTGTCTGTACTGAATCACTTTTTATTGCCAAATAACATTCCACTGTATGAGTATACATTGCATTTATTCATCAGTTGGTGGAAATTTGTGTCATTTCTACTTTTCAACTATTATAAATACCACTATGAGAATAATGTACGAGTTTTTGAGTAGACATATGATTATACTTTTCTTGAGTATATAGTAGACTTGCTGGGTCATGTGGTAACTATATGTTTAACATTTTGAGAAACTTTGCCAAGAATATTTAATAAATAAATTATTCAATATTCAATATTATCAATATTCAATAATATCAAGAATATTCAATAAATAAAAAATAAATTTGTTTCTAATTGTGTTAGTACATTTGCTGTGCCATCACTGAGTCTATAAAGTAGGTAAAATTTTAAAAGATCATCAGTATTTTGTCTGTATAATTAATCAAGAGATTATAATTGTGTTGAAAATGTAGATTTGCTATTCCAAAAATATTCATAGGAACCATAAAAAAAAACTGGAAAGAATATAGTCTTTGTTTTGAACCAATGCAATTTAGATGATGGTACAGGTTGAATGATTATTAGACATGCTTAGAGTTTGAATTCCAAAGATTTATAGATCTTTGAAATCATTTTAATGTCTTTACTTTGTACTTGAGGAGGTAAAATAATTATTGTCCAAATATGGTAAACTTAGGGATAAAATTTGGGTTTTGTATTATGAAAATCTCACTTTCTCTTGTGAGGACTGTATGATTTTTTGTTGTGTATTTGTTTTTACTTGTTTGGGAGTTGTCTGCTCAAAATCAATATCCCCTTTCTTATAGAAAAAAGATGGTTTGGGGGTACACAAAGATTTTCCAATAAAGTTTGGTCTGTTTGGTATTGGATAAAATACTGTATACACATGATGGGCAATCTTTTGATGATGATAAAATGATATATAATGATCTTTGATTTTTATGTAGAAATTTTAGTTTATACCTATCTAAAAAAATTATTCAATATAATAATGTTTCCATATGCTAAACACCATGATAAATGGTGATTTTAAATCTTTATTTTATTTTTTAATAAGTTATGCCCGAGATATTATTGTGTTTATGTTTGAGGTAGAAACTACATATTGAGTCGTGATTGACTTGTTTAGTGGTAAGCAGCTGTAATTTGAATCCTCATCTCCAAGTGCCAGATCTAGATTTTTATATCACTGCTACAAAGACTTGGAGATGGGGAGGAAATTCACTTTCTAGATTAATTGCCCAAAACGAGTGACTGTCAGTGAATTGTGAGTCCTTCGTGAGAATATCATTTAAACCTTATTGCACCTTTACAGATTGCCTGGGAACAACTGTGGTTCTTCATCCTGTCAGATGTGGAGCCTCTACAAGGACCTGCTAGGATCATAGAACACATTCCAGGGCTTCGCAAGGGGTTGGTGGGACTGAGATTCCTGTAATTACAGCCTTATTTGAAGGGCTGTGAACACTCCTAGGGATGTAATTTGGGATAAAGAGAAATGCTTTAAATCAAAACTATGTCCTCCACTGGGTCACAGTTACAGTTGTTCAATAATATTTTCTAAAAAATTCTGACAATTAATATTGTAATTTTCATATCAAAAGTCCTCAGGCCACCATCTTTCATCCAGATATTTTTATTTTCTTTTTTAAAATTGTAACTCCAGGATAATTAACACAGAGTGCTAGTTTTAGGTGTGCAAGACAGTGATTCAACAATCTGAACTAATTCTCTTTTTAATAAACACTATCAACAAAAGACATTAGAATTGATGACTCGTAAGGTCATAATGCTGGTTTTATAAATTCCGTATCTTCTGGGCTCTCTGAGGATAGCAAAAGCATTAATTTTTTTAAAATTTTTGTTTTATATCCCATTCTTTGAAGGAACTATTTTCTTTAGCCACCTGTCTGCCCTTTCAACCTTCCTTCATTTTTTTGTTTACTTTTGCTTCTGTAGCATTTTGTCAACTCTTCTTGCATGACTATAGATTGTAGGTTTTCTGTTCATTTTTAAGTACAAGACAGTTGAAGTACAAGTTGTTGCAGGTTTTGGCTTACATTAACGGGGATTGTTAATTGGCAGGAATACCTAAGGGAGAAGTAGATGAACTATTTCATTGGTAGGGGAAATTTTAAATGATTGAAGTTGGACTTTGAGCCAGAGCACCGATGCCCACAGTAGTTGAGCTAATTCACCAAATGGTATGTTTAGTTATTGCTGTGTGTTCTTATCTTAGGAAGAAGGGAAGATATGGTCAAGCCACCATCTGGCAACACCTTATTTAACACCTAGTTACATTATTTTGGGAATTGCGGGGCTCAAGGGTTGTAATCATAAATCTTGAACTTTGCTCTAAAATAAACCCATACTGTTTTATTTCTTTTTAAGGAAAAACTCATTTAATTACTGAGAACCAGTGTGTTCTCTCATTTTTACGATTTCTGTTAGTGGTCCTACTGCTCTCCTTGTATCCCATAGTCAAACACCTGAAGTTGTTCTGACGTCTTCTCTCTTCTGGAATTCAGTTTAGTAATTTATCTTATATCTGTTTCTCATTTCCATTTCCCCTGGAACCAACCTTTGCCTTGGTTCTTTTAATAAATAAATCATATTTGTCAAGAATAAGTCCAGACTTGAAGGAAGGTAATGGGTATACTCTAGAGCCAGAAGAACCAGGTTTAAATCCTGGCTCTGTCACTTATTATCTGTATGAAATAAGGTACTTATCCTTTCTAAACTGCTATATCCTCTTCTATAAGTTGAGATAACCATAATTTCTACCATATAGGTTTTTGGGGGAGGGTAAATGGCATAAAAAATGTAAAGCACTTCACCCAGTGCCTGATACACAGTACGTACTAAAAATGTTATATATGGGTATTTGTTTATTTTGCATGTCAATTTTTAAATATTATATTTAATCCAATATTCTTAATATATAAAATAAGAACTATGGTTATTCCTTTCAAATACTTCCCTTTTGCATAGCAAATCACTTCTAAATTATTAATGACAAATCAAGAGCTTCCAGCATTTTTAACCACTTACAATCCACATTCCACTTATAATCTAAAAATCACAGATTTTCATAATGCCTTTTTGCATGTCAGTCTCATACTCAGAAATCTTGATTTTTCATTATTATCCAGTCGCCTGGAAAATAAAGCCAAGATGTCTTAGTTGATACTGAAGGTACTTTCCTGTCTGTCTGTACCTACTTTTTATTCTCCATTGATGCCCTGTTATTTCTGCCTATGAAGGAACCGTTCATTCTGGCAAAATTTATCTGCTTATTGTCTGCAAGTATACTAGTGTGTATTCCTGCCCTTGTCCTTTTTTCTGATGAAACGATTTTTAATTATCCCTTGAATTCTCAATTCTAGTTTCAATTCCTACCTGAAGTCCGGAATTCTATGGTTTTGTTTCTGCATCATTTTTTCCCACATTTATGGCATGCCTATGCAGTGCTCTTGTTAATCTCTTTTACAAATATGACAAATCTCTAAACTTAAAGTCAGGTACAGGTGTAGTTCGACATTATCAATAAGTGGAGGGTAAATAAGGAGAGGGCAACTTTTTGTGATAAGGTGTTATAAAAAGTTCACCCCAGTGATGCAGCCAATCCAGTTAGCAAAATCTAGAATGAAGAATAGCCCACAAGGCAGAAACAGTGTTAGGCATTCAGATATTCATTCAAGAGTGTGTTTATAACTGCAAAAATTTCAAAACAACCTTAATGTATAACGAGTTCCTTAAGAAATCATAGATCATTTGTTTTAGTGAATAAATATATATTATTAAAAATTAGATTGTAGGGGTGCCTAGGTGGCTCAGTGGCTTAAGCCTCTGCCTTCGGCTCAGGTCATGATCTCAGGGTCCTGGGATCGAGTCCCGCGTTGGGCTCTCTGCTCGGCAGGGAGCCTGCTTCCTCCTCTCTGTCTCTCTCTCTGCCTGCCCCTCTGCCTTCTTGTGATCTCTATCTGTCAAATAAATAAATAAATAATCTTTAAAAAAAATTAAAAAAAATTAGATTGTAATCTGTCTGAAAAACAAAGAGAAGTGCCTCTGCTCATGCTCTTCACCATTTATAAAACACTTACTCTATGCTAGAGTTGAGAGGTGACACACGTCTATTATTTATTCTCTCCAATCACCTGATGAGGTTGGTATTCCTGTTTTGCTACTTACCTATTTATAGCACTGTAGCCTCTAAATTTTTCTTTAAAGATTTTCTTTATTTATTTGAGAGAGAGTGAGAGAGCATGAGAGGGGAGGTCAGAGGGAGAAGCAAAGTCCTCACGGAGCTGGAGCCTGAGGCAGGACTTGATCCCGGGACTCCAGGATCCTGACCTGAGCTGAAGGCCATCGCTTAACCAACTGAGCCACTCAAGCACCCATGAAGCCTCTACATTTGCAAACACTCTGAGAAAACCTGCTGACAAAGTAGGTAATAGTCACAGGGCCAGTCTGCCAAGTAAAACACAAAAAAGTAGACCTTTTTGTATTTTGACCTTTTTTTGAGGGGACTTGTCTTCATAGGTTGGGCTGTTATAGTTGGAGATAGAAGTTGGGTTGCATTCTTACGTTACTGCCAAGATAGGTGACCTGGTGTCATCATCTTGCTGTGGTTCTAGATTTCCCTAAGGGTAGTCACCCATTAGCAGAACAAGTGATGTCTGTAATGTATAAAAATTAATACAGCATGGACACTGGCCAATCAGAACAGTGCCACAGCTAGTAAGAATGAATAGTTGTGTAAGTAATAAGATCATACCTGTGCAGGGGGTAATACCCACCCTGGTGACTGGGAACTAGAAAGTTACTTATGCTATCCCATGTCCTTTAAGTCACACTTCGTCTGTAAGCCCAGAACTATTAGACATTTAGGAATCAACTTGTGTTTCCATGGATGGCTGAGCAAAGTTTTAATGAGACACTCCTTTAATATATTGAAAGCAGTTTCCTCATAAAATCCCAATAACCAAGGTAAGTAGGGTTTCCAACAAATTATACTGGGAAATCTGTACAGAGTTCTTAATGAAGTGGCAAAGATAATTACAGACTTCTAATTAACTACTAAATTGCTATGAATTAGTAAATCTCCCAGCTTGGATGGCTTTCACTCAGTTTTGTGGTTGAAAAAGTACATTCTCTTCAACTTTCTTCTTGTTCTTTCAGTGTAATTAACCATTTCCTTATACCATTGACCTTTTCTAAGAGACATTTAATTACTGCTAATCCTTAGCTCTTGTTTTTAATCATCCAAAAAAATTAATGACTTTAGCAGCAGTAAACACCTTAGCTTTGAACTGGTTCTGTGTAAATTATAGACCCTGAGTCATAGGCCTTGAAACTAATGTAGCCTATTCCATAAATAAATGAAAAACCATTCCAAACATTTTTACCAGGAGAAGGAAAGCATTAGCTAATATTTTATGATACATTCTGGTCCTTGTTATGTGTTAATGCATCTCCCCTCTTCATCACCTTCTCATTATAAAAGAGAGAAGTGCATCATAATGAGACAATTGAGTTTCACCTTTAATCCAGACCAGTGAGTGGAAAAACATAGAGTCTCCTTCAAAACAATCCTTTTTACTTACTAGACTCATTCACAGAAGCTTGACAAAAGAGTCATTGATCCCTTTCTATTGATTGTAGGAATTTTAAAAGAAAATCACAAAATAGAAATGAAATTTTCATCCAAGTTGTCGATAGAGGAAACTAAGAAATTTCGTTATAACTAATATAAGACATGTAATATGAGTTATCACACAGTTGTCTTCCTCAATCTTATGGGTGGTGTAATACATTCCACTGACTCCCACTTCCTCCCACTGGTTACTTTTAACACTTACTGCACCCATTTGCTCATCTCCTCTTTTCTTATTTTATTTGGTAAACTTGTTATCATCTGGATGATCTCATCCAGAACAAAGGGAAAATGATAGTTCCTGACACATTTTGAGTGCTCCTGATAAAAATTCATCCCATTAATACTCCAAATGAGACCTCTCTCAGAATCATTTCCTACAACTTAGCAGGGAGGGTATGAGATGTAAGATGGAGAGAGGACAAAGATAAATTGTGTCTGAGAAGACTGATCGGCTGAATAAAAATTAGAACAGTCAAATATGTTTAGAATTTACTTTTTTAAAAATTTTTGTTTATGTATATTTGACTGCTGTGTTCCTTCATAACTAAGGGAAAACCAGAGGGGTTTAATATGCAAGAGGAATGTCAACACTCATTTTTACTTTGTGGGAAACTGGGGAAGTTTGAGTTCTGTAGGCCTCAGATTCATCAAGGATTAATTCTATCCAATTTACAATGCAATTAATAAGTAACGCATATACATCTCTTAGTGCTTGCTATTTATTAGGTACTAAATAAATATTACCAACCAGTCCAACCTAAGTTTAATTGAGCTAGCTGCTTCTCTCTAAAATGTAAACTGTATGTAACTTCAGTTTTCAGAATTTCCCAGTGAGGCAGAGAGGAACAAAATATGATGGATTCTGGGGTGAATCTCCTGCATGCCTCTGGCAGGGCTCACTAACTCCCAGCTCTGCTGGGATGTGGCCTTAGCTCCCACCAACTGGACTGAGTTGACAGTCTTGTCACACTGAATTAATGTGCTTGCCTTGGCATTTACATGGAGCTGAGGGTCGAAGACTTGTCAAATACAGAGCTCCGTGACTGTCTCTGAGGGAGGTACTTACATGCACAGGAGTACCACAGAATGTTCTTTCCAAGGTACAGTCTGCCATAGCCTGGTTATCCAAGCTGCGACCGCCTCCCCACAAGCTCAGTCTCAACTTCAGCTGTGTAAACTCAGGGTGGAGGTTGGGTTTGCCACACCGCCTTTAAAGTCCTCATGCTGAAGTCCCAGGGATATAATGAACGTTAAGCTTGTGCAAACATGAGGTGCAATAATGGTTGCAGGTTCTAGGTTTTCTAGTCACAACGTAGACCTCCAGCTCATGAGGTTTACAGAGATGCCTCTGGGGGCGAACTGTAACCACACCCAAAATCCAGTGACCTGCTCAATGCGGCCCCCTAAGTGAGAATGGCAAACCTGGGAAGGACCCTTCACAGCTGAATCTTTCCCATTTGTTCAAGAAGGTCTAATAGGCCTGGAGGGAAGTGTTTTCTAATCCTGTTGAGGGAATCAGAGGTAAAAGTAAAACTTAGAGTTTTGGCATCCTTTCTGTATTTTTAATGTGCAAATAGCATTTTACCCCATATTTCCTATTGTCAAGGAATTCATGCATGATAGTTAAAGAGTTATGTAAAATCCAAAAATAAAATGGTAAAATGTATTAGATACTAAAATTCAGAAATATTTACTGTAGTTGCAGAAATTGCATTCTCCAATGAACATGTTCCTAAGTAAATTTATTTTTAAAACAAGATTAAAAGAGACATAGATTTAGTCCATCTAAAATCATGACTTTTTTTTTACATCTTAAGTACATTGTATATGGGTGGCTTATAACCAAGGAACTTTTTCTTTTTTTTTTTTTTTAAGATTTTATTTATTTATTTGACAGACAGAGATAACAAGTCGGCAGAGAGGCAGGCAGAGAGAGGGGGGAGCAGGCTGCCTGCTGAACAGAGGGCCCGATACGGGGCTCGATCACAGGACCCTGAGATCATGACCCAAGCCGAAGTCAGAGGCTTTACCCACTGGGCCACCTAGATGCCCCTCAAGGAACCTTTTCATTCATTATTTCAGAACTTCCACTTAAAAATAAATTTAAATTTATTTAAAAATAAATAAGATTTTAAAAACAGTTTAGTTTCATTGCCCCAAATTTACTTCTTATTAGGGTAAAAATAGATTTCAGTATAACTTGATGGCATATGTGTGTGTATGGTAGCAATACACACACATACACACACACACACACACACACAGGACATTGCTGCCCTTAGCTTTAGGACACAAGGCAAAACGACCATCTTTCAGGGCACCTGAGTGGCTCAGTTAAGTGTCTGACTCTTGGTTTCGGCTCAGGTCATGATCTCAGGGTCGTGAGATCAAACCCTGCACCTGGCTGCTTGCTCTGCATGGAGTCCCTCAGGATTCTCTCTCCCTTTCCCTCTGCCCCTCCCCCCACTTGTGTGCACATGCTCTCTCTCAAATGAATAAATAAATCTTTTTTTAAAAAAGGAATGACCATCTTTCTGTGTATACTCATATAATATATAAAGTCCCTGAAGTATTGACATTGGTATACATGTTCTAGACAACAAAGGACAGGAAAGAACGAAGGAAACATGGTCTTCCTCTTCCATGTTCTCTTCAGATGCTCCCCACCTGAAAGTGTCTGACTGGGCAGAGTCTATCCCTGTACATAGTCTGTGTAGTACAGAAGGTACAACGGAAGCCTTCATTTACCAGCCTTAGAAGAACCTCACGAGACAACATGTCTTGGTCTCCGATTCCACTGTACTCCTCGTCATTAACTGGGTGAAGATAGGCATTTCCCTTTCCGTGTCCCCCAAGCACCGAGTGCAGTGCTTAGTTAGGTGACTAGTTAATCTCCCCTTGAAGATTGGATGGAAAATCCTCATTCTCAGAAATTGTTCCTTCAGACTATCTGAGATGCTCACGTATGCCACATGCTCTGCTAAGTGCTTTTTGGAGACGTATTTAAGCCCTACAGTGATACTAGGAGGCAGATATTATACCCCCTTTAGGGATGAAGAAACTGAGCATAGAAACACTAAGTAACATACGCAAGTTTTCACATCAGGAGAGGAATCTAGGATTTAACCTTAAGTCTATCTGAATCTATGCTCTTACCTACTATGAAATGTGGCTGGCCAAAAGTGCAGGTAGAATTTCAGGGTAGATGTGTCCTCCTGCACGCTTATAAAGCTCCTTGCAGTTTGTGAAGTGGGGAGGGTGTGGGAGGGGAAAGGAGACAAAATGCCTTCCCCATTCCCAAGGAGGCCTGTACCTTAATTCCTGGAACACGAGACTATATTACATTAAGGTAGCAGATGTAATTGAGGTTGTTAATCATTTGTCCTTAAAACACGGATATTGGTTATTACCCTGGATTATTGTGGTGGGTCCACAGGGTCCTGTAGAGCAGAAAAGGGAAACAAAGGAGAGAGATCAGAGAGAGGGCATTGTGAGCAGCCCTGGGGTGAATGCTGCTGACTTTAATGCAGTCTCTAGAAGCTGGAATAGGCTTAGAGTCCCCTGGAGCTTCCAGAAGGAATGAAGACTGCTGACACCTTGATGTTAGCCCATGAGACCTATTTAAGATTTCTGACCTCTGGAGCTATGAGATAATAAACTTATGTTGTTTTAAACTACTAAATGCGTGGTAATTCGTGACAGCAGGATTAAGAGACTAATAATAACAAGTATTTATTTATTTATTTACTTAAGAGAGAGACCAGGAAGGGGCAGAGGGAGAGAGAGAATCCTAAGCAGGCTCCAAGTCCAGCATGGAGCCCGACACTGATCTCACGATCCTGAGATCATGATCTGAGCCAAAATCAAGTCGGACGCTTAACTGACTGAGCCATCCAGGCACCCTCTAATAAGTGTTTTAGATACCTTAGAATGTATATTTAATAATGGGACGACTGGAGCTGCACCTTCTTTTTTTCACACTTACACGGAGGCATTCATCATTGAGTTACCTACAGGATGGTCTTACTCCAACCACCATCTCCCTGGGCACCACCAGTACTATAGTCAGCTCTGCCGTGGGCTCAGTATAGAAGCTATTTCTGGTGGAAAGAAATTGTGTTTTTAGGTATGAAAAATGGTTCAAGATAAATTGATTAGTCATTTCTGCCTGAATTCCTTGCTAAAATTTTAGTCAAATTAATCAATGCCAAAGGGTCACAATTTCATTAGTGGGGAGTCTGGAGAGTGCACATCTTTGTTCGTGATTTTAACTACTGCACATTTGCGTTCATGATCCAAATGTGGAAGGTGCGTCTAATACTTTCATTTCCCTATTACACAACATATAAATATGTGAGACAGGTGGACAGAAGGAGTGTACATGCATATATGGATGCGGGGGCAGGAATTTGGTGTTGATTTGGATAGGGTCTCAATTTAACAAAATGTTTTTTTTTTTTTTATTTCAGTTTTTTAGTTAAATTCTAGTTAGTTAACATATATGGTAAAATTGGTTTCAGGTGTAGAATGTAGTGATTCATCACTTATATATGCCACCCAATGTTCATCCCAACAAATGCCCTCCTTAATACCACAAAAAGCAAAATTTAAGTACAAATACCCCAAAATAAAGACGCCAGAAATGGTATCTTCTGCCATTAACTATTTTCCCACTAGATGGCAGTATAGTGTAAGCAAAAAGAACAGTTGATTCCTTAGCCTCGGGCTTCTTACCTCTAGTAAAGGATGCTTTTCCCTCTTTCGGAAGAGGAATGTCAGCCAGATTAACAATCAATTTAGAGGGGTAGGGCTGATCTAGACTGATTCTAGGGCAGTGAAGTCCCAGAAAGTGCATGGAAAGGGCATGGCCCTCAGTGCCTTTGATTCCTAGCTATAGGATCCTGGCCAGTTATTTAATGTCTCAGGGCCTCAATTTTCACATTTATGTAATGGGTGTGAATATTACTGTCTTCCTTAGAGGGCTGTTATGAAGATAAAATGAAGTAATATAGTTAAAAATCTTAGGACATAATAGGCAGTCAGTTACCAACAGTCCTTTCTCTCCCTTGCCTAAGGGGAAAAATAAATACATAGAATGTAAAAATGGTGGACCTTAAGCTCCTACAGTCTCTAGTGATGGTTGGGATGAAATGAAGAGTCTTGAAAAGCAAGGAGAGATGATTTATTCTTTACTGTGCTTTCATCTGACAAAGATTTTCCTAAAAAGCGGTGGTCTCAAATGCAGTTGCTGTCTGCCCCATGGCTCTGTCAATAACGAAGTTTATCTCCTGTGAGGAGGCTTGTCAACTTTCCCTAAGGTCTGCAGTGCTGGGCTAATAACATCCCCTGCCTCCTGTGTCTGCAGCAGGTTGGCCTTCAGTCTTTGGGCGCCCAAGAATGCTGCCCAAACGGTGTCGTGAGTGGAATGGTGATTCCCAAAAGACAAGTCTCCAGGAGCCTGTGAATGTGACCCAGTTTAGAGACAGGGTCTTTGCAGATGTAATTAAGTTATGGATCCTGAGAGGGATCGTCCTGGACTATCCAGATAGACCTTAAATCCCATGGGAAACATCCTTAAAAAGGCCGAGGGAGGTTGAGGCAGAGAGAAGACCCTGGGAGATTTGGGCAGATGGGAGATAGGCAGCACCACAGAAGGGGCAGAACCCTTGCAGCCACCAGGGGCTGGAAGAGGCAGGGAACTATCTTCCCCTGGAGTCCTCAGAGGGAGCGTGTCTCTGCTGACACCTTGATTTCAGACTTCTGGTCTCCACACTGTGAGAAAATAAATTTCTGTTGTTGTAAGCCACCAAGTTTGTTGTTATTTGTTACGGCAACCCTAGGAAACTAATACAGATTTATATCAAGAAAATCCCTGTCCCCAGATATATTTCTGCTGTTGCTAGAAATTCCATCATTAGGAAATTTATTTCTTTGGTTTAAATTGCAGCCTCTTTTAAAATAAAATACATAAGGTCCCTTAGGAAAGGTAACATATTTTGGAGAATGCTTTTTTCACATTATGTACTCAGTGAATGGATGGCTTGGACCTGCCGAAAAGCACTGGGTACTTGGAAGGGAGTGATTCTAAAAAGGTAAAGGGAATTGGCCCTAAAAGACCAGCTTGACTCGCAAAGCAACGTGTCTGGCATTTGGCCCAGGGATTCATTATTTCAGTGGTTCTCAATGAGAGAAGCCAAGATGTAGGGAACTCTCAAGCAATATTGCCATCTAAGAAGATTCCTCTCCATACTAATTTCCTCTCCATACTAATTTCGGTATACCCCTTGCCATAAGATAAGGCTCCATGAGGCCAGGGGAACATGGCCTTAGAACTAGCACCTTCCCTTCCCAGACCATGGTACAGTACCAGAATCCCTGAATCCTTTGCCCAAATGACCGCCAAGTCATTTTTAAGGTTCCCACAAATTGCGTCTCTATGTCTACCTTCCCTAGGATGGATCACACCACCAGCATGCACACTCCTAGGCCCAGGGTGGTAAACCTGAGGAAACTTTTCAGTATACAATGGAACCAGAAGTAGAGACAAGTTTACTGGGGCCCAGGACCTGTCTCTTTGGGAACTTGATAATTCTAAACTCAAATATGGTTTTCTTGGTCTTCATAAAGGTATGTTTGTCAAGTATTGAACATATTTTATTAAGCAGTGTGTTAGCTTGGTCTGTAAATATTTAGACACACAGAGTGTGGGCCTACATTCATACCTTTCCCAGAAGCTAAGGGTGGCCCTCCTTCTGAGATAGGCAATTCTCTAAATACGCTCTGTGAAGGTGGAGTAGTGAGCCAACAGCAGTCCATAAAAGGCAGGGAGTAAAAACAGAATCACAGCGCTGGAAGTGCCAAGAGGGAAAAAGAAAAAAAAAAAAAATACTTGGAAAGGGATTGGTAGTAAAATCTAAAAATCGCACCAAGTGTGCACCTGACCACATGGTAAAAAGCAGATACAGGCTCCATTATCTTTCAGTCATTTCACTTTTGAAAAAAGGACACTTAAAGTCTTTGAACTGCTGGTTCTTCAAATATAAAATTGGGTTCATTAAACCTACACCGAAGAGTTACTGTAAGAACTGAGAAAGGAGTGAATTAAAGTCACTGCTTTCAGTGAGGGCCCATACAGCGTGCCGTATAAATTGTGATCTCCTTGTTATTACTGTGGACAAGTCCTCTCATGGTATCACTGGGGCTTGGTAGGAAGAGACTCACACGGGCTACCGCACTGTAATGGGCACTTCGCTCCGGGAGTCAGCTGTTTCAGGAGATGAGACAAACCCCGCTTTCCAAAACTCACTTCTGCTTGGCCATTCACCTATGTATGATGAAAATAAGCAGACTTAAGACAACATTGTTCATCTGGTCTGCTCACACGAAGCCTCAGAGTCATAAACGTAAATCTTAAATGGGAGTTTTAGTCCGGGTTAGCTCAGGCCAGGTACTTCTCTGACATTATACAGGGAGCTGTTGTTATTAATTTTTAATAATTGGGTACTTTTGAGGAAATAGATGGGCTGCTTTGAAACGAAAACTATATGTAGGGTATTGAAAATAACTTGAGAATAATTGCAAATATTAAAGGAAAAGTTATAAATGGGACACTCTTAAATTTCATTCTGTCTCTGCTAGTTATCTGGTGAATCCTAGATCAACTGGGACTGCTGTGGGAATGGCTTTTGTTTTGGTTTAGCTCTGAGTTTCCTTCTGCTGGCAGAATTTGTTAATTTCCTTGGTGGGCTGCCTCCCTCTGGGTCCTTCTCAAAGGCTGGGATGATTGCTTCTTTGTATCACAATCTTTGTTGTAATTGCAGAGGTTTTTTTTTTTTTTTTTTTTTTTTTTTTCCTTCTATAACTACAACCACTAAAAGATTTTAAGTAACAAAGTCTTTACCAGGTGTTTCCAAGAAGGGCTCTTCCTCCATGTGGTCTGCAAAAAGCCCACTGGCTTGCTGTGGGTTATTTGATGGCAGGAATGAATGGCCCCTGTTTCTGCTTTCTTGGGTCGATATCCTTGTACTGTATGGACCTCATGTATATGTTCTCTATTCCACCCAGTTGACTCCATGTTGTCCATAAAGCTATGGCAGTGGGTAAGCTTTTTTTTTTTTTTTAAGATTTTATTTATTTGAGAGAGAATGAACATCTGTAGGGACATGAAAAAGAGAGAGACAGAGAAAGAGTCAGAGAGGGAGAAGTAGAGTTCCCACTTAAGCAGGGAGCCCAACTCGGGGCTCTATCCCAGAACCCTGAGATCATAACCTGAGTCGAAGGCAGATGCTTATTGAACTGAGCTACCCAGATGCCCCAGGGTTTTAAATGAACATTTTTTCTTTTGATATGCAAAGAGGAACTTCCCAATTATATCATAGCTTAATATTGATTCTCTATTAAACAGGCACGTAAATACCCTTTTATTTCCTGTGTAATAGCATTAAACATCCTCCATCAAAATTTCATGATTTTCAGTTTTGTCCCTAATGGTCCTTTGGCTGCTGAAGCACCCAGGATAGTACAGGGTGAGAAAAAGGGAAGAGGATGGCCAATGTCCTCTAATGACACAAGAATGCTATAGCTTAGTGGTGACCAACAATTTCAATTCTAATTTTTAGGCAACATGCAGTACACAATCTTCCTTGGGAGCTTGAATAAAAATACTGATGAATGTAGAAAGCTGAAAGAGGTAGCTAACACATGAAACATTCAGAATCGGGAGACAAAAATATCTTTATAGTGGAATGATGAGTAGAAACCAACAATGTCAAATGCAGAATAGATCCATGTAAATTCCTCTTCTGAAGTTGGAAAACCTGTCATTTCAGGGGCAGATGGAGAGCTACATCTTAACGGCTGGGCATTTACCAGGGGCTCAGTGTTCACATCAGCATTAGAAGCCGGTGTGGCCTTCAAAGCCCTTCATGCTCTGGCCTTTACCTTCCTGTCTAGCCTCAAAGCTAATGACATTTTCTACCAACCCACTGTCTTCACACACGTAACAGGGACGTAGATTTTAGCTCAATGTAAGGAAGAATTTTTTTTAACAACAGAGCTGTCCAAAAATAGAATGAACTTTCTTCAGGAGCAGCCAGTCTCCCCAGCAATAACAGGGGTTCCAGCTGAGGCTTAATAACCTTTTGCAAGGTAATTGGAAAGAGGACTGAAACAGTATAACTAAGAAAATAGACTCTGGGATAAAAAAAAGTTCAAAGACTCTAAATAGATGCATTATTTGGGGCAGAGTGGTGGTTTCTGGAGCTTGTCAGCCTGGTGTTCGATCTCAGTCTGACATTTCCTAGCTGTATGAGCTTGGCACGTCATTAAAGTTCTCCCGGCCCCATTGGGCTCATCTGTAGAATGCGGACTGTAGTACTTTCTCACAAAGTACTGTTCTCAGCATTGTCTGAGGATGGAGCAAGTTAACAGACCTACTAACACTCTCAGAACATTGTCTGACATATACTAAGCATTTAATAAACGTTCATAATAATTATTATCTAACGACTTAAGCCCAAGTTTTCTCCTTGTTAAAAGATAGTTTGTTTGTTTGTTTGTTTTAAAGAATTGAAGTACGGGGTGCCTGGGTGGCTCAGTGGGTTAAGCCTCTGCCTGTGTCCTGGAATCAAGTTCTGCATCGGGCTCTCTGCTCAGCAGGGAGCCAGCTTTCCCCTCTCTCTCTGTTTGCCTCTCTGTCTACTTGTGATCTCTCTCTCTCTGTCAAATAAATAAAATAAAATATTTTAAAAAAGGATTGAAGTACAATTGCTATAATGCTTAACACACTAAACTATGGTTATTAGTTTAATGAAATATTTTGCAGTGTATAATATGTAACATTACTCATCACCCTGAGATTGGTGATGAAATCACTCACCAACACCCAGATGCCTGAGGAATTTTTCCAGCATATGCCGTGGAGGTAGATACCTCTAACTTGTGTGTAGAAACAAAACAATCCATCATACCATCAACTTAAGATATTAATAATGGGTTGTGAGGGATAAGGGGAAGCGAGGAAAAAAGGAAGAAAATGAAAATTTTAATTCTCATTCCCAAATTTTCACTCTCAATAATCCATGAAATAGCCTACAGACGGCTAGGTACCAGAAGAGAGATTAAAAAAAAAAAAAAAAAAAAAACAAGACTGCCCAGAATAATCATTGTGATATACAATATGTTTATTATTCTTCATTATGAGACACCTAGGAAACAGACTTAGTATAAGTCATGCCATTTTTATAAAAAGTGGGCATTTCATAATACAGTCATATTACTATACCCGTGGCATTGCAACCTTAACCAAAAAAAAACAAAAACAAAAACAAAAACTGCAGAATACTCCAGACATAACAATTTCAGGAAATGTGCCCCTACCCTAAATATCTGCTTAACCCAGCATTTTTGCTTCTGTACTGCACTTGGCAATTTTTAAAAACTGGCAACAGGATGTGGTTTATACCTTTATAAGTCTACCCCTGAGCTCATTCGGGGCTGTGAGATATTGGAGTGCATGAGCCCGCTCGCAGCCACTGGCTTTTTAATAAAGACTCCTCAATTTGGCCTACTGAACGTGGTGTCCATATGTATAACTCGCTGCTCTAGATATAACAGTTATCATTGTATTCTTATTGGATGTGGAAAAGATGCATTTTTCAGGTTGAAGGATGGAAATTGATTTCAAAATCCCTACATAATTTTTCAACTGTATTCTAAAAGCCCAGAAATTCCTTCTCAGTCTAATCACCCACACAGAGCTAGCTGTCAGTGTCCTGACACGCGTCAGTTGTGCTTCTCTGTGAGTAATATTTTTAGGATATATTTTTTGACATTGTGGATTTAAAGAAAGTTCTAATACACATCTTTTAACTTCTGTCTTCTATTCTGGTATCAGCATAGCAGGACAGAGACACCTGTGCTCACAGTTTCCAGCTCTTGTGAATGAGAATTGAGCTCTCCCTCCAACCAGTTTTATTTCCATTTTCTAATTGGACATTTCATGTATACCTCTGTGTAATAAGTACAAACAGGTGTGCACACACAGGTTTGCATCAAAGGGAACATGGGATTTCATGCCAGGTTTCTAGGTTAATACACTCTGGTTGGGGTGGAAGAAGGAGGAACAAGTAAGAAGTGTGACTATAAGACAGTTACATAACAACATAGGCAGCTTGTTGTTTATAAGATAGATAACTATCAGTACTTTGGGGTTCAGAGATATCTCTGGACTGATATGGGGAGAAGCTAAAAAATCTTTTTTAAAAAGATTTATTTATTTATTTTCAAGGGAGAGAGAGTGAGAGAGTGGGGAGGGGCAGAGGAAGAGGAAGAGAGAATCTCAAGCAGACTCTTCCCTGAGCACAGAGCCAGACATGGGGCTCGATCTCATGACCCTGAGATCATGACCCAGCAGAAATCAAGAGTTGGTGGCTTAACCAATGGAGCCACCCAGGTGTCCCAGAAGCAGCTATTCTTACGAGGTGCTGGTACAGGGCAAGAGCCAATACTCTCTGACCAAGGGCAGGATAACCTCACAGAACCTCGGTTTTGTCATCTACAGGGCAAGCATAGCCATCGATGCTCGCTTCTGGGTGCACTTCGTAAGCACTAAAGACGAGGTATGGACAACGCCTGGTGTATGAAAATAGCCCATAACTGTGAGCTTGTCATCTTTATCCTTGACGTGAATGTGGCTGAGGTTCAGAAGGATAAGTAGAATTCAGAGACCCACACGAAGATTTGAGGGGAAGCAAGAAGAGTAGAAGTTCTATGCTAACAGTGTGGGAAGCAGAGGTTGGGAAAATGTGGGAAAAAAATATGAGAAGCCCGGAAGAAGGGGCACTGAGTCTCAAATGAATTGTATTTTTTTTAATATAATGTAAGCAGAAGTAGATCCATTTTTTTTTTCTTTTTAGCTTGAAGCTTATATGATTGGGCACCCTTGGAAGAAGTTTTATACAAAATGAGGTACAAAGTAAATGGTTATTTCAAATGAGGATACAAATTAACAACATGTTATATATTTTTAAAGGCTGCCAGATTTCAAAAATACCGCAAAATTTAGGAAAAGAACATAATATAATGGTGAACCAAAAAGGTTATATATTACTAAATTGGATTGAAATATATTCTCAACTAAAATTCCTGTTATAAAATCCAATATATTCCTTCTACTCCATCACCTCCTGACAAAGGGAGCAGAAAGGAAGCAGAAAGACATGGTGGTTTAATTTGGGTGAAAATATCTTACTTTTGCTACTTTTACAATAGCATATGATCACACGAACGTGCTACTGGATCTCCTGCCAGTGAGTAGCCCTCAACATCAAGCCTCATTAAATTTATGGCAAGTCACCTCTGCATAAGGACAACAGGAAGACCATAGGAGTAAGTCATGAGAACTATTGCTTTAGGAAGATAAATCTAGTGTGGTCAGAGCTAGAAAAGCAACTGAATATGGAGAGAGCAACATTTAGAATTCAAAAAAGTGAGAGACATCAGAGAATCAGCACTCACTGGATGATTGACAAGATAATGGACGATGACAGAGAGGAGGGACCCAAAGTGGCAGGGATGTTGAATTCATATGACTGAGGGAATATACACTAGAGACTTCGGCGAGGAAACACCTGCTGTCTATAAGGAAGTCTTTCCACTTCACATTGGCCATGGGCTTCAGGAGGTCAGCACACCCAGTGGCTGGGGAGGAAGGAAAATGTCCCCTTTCCAGTCTGAGTGACCATATCAAACATCGAAATAGAATGAATAGGTATTCTGGTACTTATGATGGTTAGAAATCAGAGAGAGATTGAGGTCCTCCTATGGCAACAACTATCACCAGAGTCTACGGACACTCAACTTAACCTAGATCCAGTTTTCAGGAGACCCCAAAGAAAAACATACTCACGGCCAGTAGAAGGGAAATTATTCTTGTTTACTGTGGGACCTCTCAGCAAGTCCTTGGATGGGAACTGAAGTAATCTGGGATCCACCATGTGCAGAACTCTAACTCAAGTTAGAAAATTTCTCCTTAAATCTAATCCAGAATCCCAGTCCTAGCCACGACAGGGGCATGGCAGCAGACAGACAGCAAGTGAGAGTCTGCTTGCCCACAATGCCTCTGCTGAGCTGGTCTATGCAGGAATCTGGGCAATAGCCACCGGTGACTTCCTGGTGAGATGAAGAACATGCATCCAGGTTGAGGGTGGGTAGCTGGCCAAACCCAACTGCAGTCATGGAAAGGAGAAGAAAGAAGGGGACCGTATTCTGTCTTCAGTGAGCAAATGGACTCAATCTACCATCTTCCTTGACACAGACTAACTAGAGAATGATTCCAACTACTTGGCAGCAAATTTATTCTCTCCTCATATTAGGCAAGCATTATTTTACTTCACAGATGAGCCAGTAAGCTCCAAGTTTAGCCACTTTATCTAAGACTATGTAGCCATGGAGGCAGCACCAAGTTAATTAATATTAATGATAGGTAACATACTATTTTAACTAGTTCCACTATGTTAGCTCACTTAATTATCACCACAACTCCGTAAAATAGTGCTGTTATTACTATCCCCATTTCCCAGGTGAAGCACAGTGAAGTCAGGTAGCTTGTCTGAGGTCACACAGCTTGTAAGAGAGTAGGGTCTGAATGAGGGCAGTTAGGTTCTAGAATGTGATATTCACCATGTTCTGCCTCTCTACGATTTCAAGGGGTGACTGTTGATTTTACAGTGTTTTCACCGCTTTACCGCTCTGACCTACACTCAATGCCAGATCCCCCGCTCAGAGAGACAGAGAGCATAGGTCTGTCCCAAGTGCCAGTAAGGAGAAGTAGGAAGAGGAAGGAGCAATTTTCTGGGACTATTACCCTCTTTTGGAAATGCAAAATGGAGATTTGGAAGTGTCCCTGAAGAAAAGGAGCCTTTAGGGACTTATTTGTCCTAGAAATGTACATTCGAGAGTGAGCAGCGGAAGGATTAGTCGGCGTTATGAGGTAGGATCTGCTCCTGCATAATTATGTAATTAAAATAATGATACCTTAGAGTCATTTACTACTTTATAATTTTCAAAACACTTTAACATATATTATTACACCTAATCACCTGTAATATTTTAAAATTTAAGTGATACTGAATCTGCTGCATATTACCAAAAAATGTTTGAATGCATTTCCATTCCAGAGATAAAAGAACAAGACGACACAGGGAGGCAAGGAAATGTTGAACTCACACGGTGTGCCAAGAAATGGGCACTAACGTTTGTGCCGTTATTTTACTCAATCCAACAACAAACACTGAGAGCAAAATCACATCCTTGCTTTACAGATAAAAAAACAAAGCCTCGGGGAGTTGATGTAACTTGCCCAAGGTCACGCAACTAGCAGGTGTTCAGGCCAGGTTCTCCTAGGTCCATCTAACTACACAGGTCATTCGCTGATGCAACAAGACAACACGCTTCTATTGCAATCTTTGGGGGAGGGGGAGATTCTAGGCCCTTCTGTGTCATCTAGCACATGACGCTGCCCAAATATCTATTTCTAGTTTTGGTGCTTCATGGTATTCATTTTTTGGGGTCTGTCTGTTCTAGATATATATCACTCACACCTTCATACAAAATGAAATAGACTGAAAATCTGGAAGTCTGTGTCAACACATCCCCTGTCACGACCAGACTGCCCCTTCTGCCTAAACTCAGTTCATCTGGTTGTGATTACCTTCCACGAGAATGACCTTTGCTCTAGAATCAAGCTGCATCCCCATCGGCGTTGCTATTTCTCATTTACTAAGACCTGCTGAATTAACAGATTTTATCTGCCTCCTCCATCTCCCTGGTGTTCTTTAATATCTGTCTCCCGGGACTTGTGTTGACCTTTAGAACTCATCAATTTCAACCCTGACACCTGCTGTGTCTCGTCTAAACTCAGTCCCCAGCTGACTGAGCCTGATTGTTGACCACTTTTGCTAAGAGACTTAGGGGTCCGAAAGGCCATTCAAACAAGCAGGACATCATATGAGATCCAGACAGGAAAAAACCATCATGCCAAATCACAAGTGTTTGTTGGATCCAATATTCCCTGGGCCAGACCCTCTTCTGGACAGGCTCCAGGCTACGTGTTCAAAGCTACCTTTCAAGCATTTAGAATAAAGGGTCTTGGATGTGGGGCAGTATGCTGTAGAGGGTAAGATCGACTGGTCTGGGGTGAGTCTTGTGTTTTGAGCCCGCTCCCATTACTTACTTACAGTGTAAGCTTGGACAATGTGCTATAAGACATTTGAGACTCAGATTCCCCATTTCTAAAACTGAAGGAATATCCACCTTAGGGTTGTTACATGAATTAATGAATGGGAAACATAAGTTACCTATGAAGTGCTCAATGAGGCTGCTGCTTTTATCACTAGAAGATTTATCAGCCTGTTTAAAATGTTACTATAGTTGCCTAGGGAGCGAGGTGTGATACAGACTCATGGTTTCCAAAGTTTGCTGCATATTAGAATCACCTCGGGGAGCGTTGCAAAATTCTGATACCCAGCCCATCCTGGTTCCATCAGAATGTCTGGGAGTGGGAAGTAAGCGGCCATAGTTTTCCAAGATCCCTAGCTGATCTCAACGTGCAATGAAGTTTGGAATCAGCTGACACAGAGAGAGTGGCTTTCAGTTCTTCAACTTCTATTTCAAGGACCAGTGTCTCTCCACACCCACCCCCCTAACCCAGGGAGGCCAGTGACCCTGGCTCCCCATTCTGGTCCACCTTCCTTCCCTTGGTACATGCATCCCATCATTGGAAACTTTGCTGAGCACTTCTTCAAGAAAATGGCAAAGGCAGAAGGAGGTGGGATATTAAGCAGCGGGCAGGTGGGGAGTCTGCAGAGGGCACATATTCAGCAAAATAAGGGATGAGGCATGTAAGCCTTTGGGCGCTGCTTGATGAGAGGAGAAATTATTGAAATCCTGGTCAGTCTCTCTCTAGGGCCAGAGCCCTTTCAATGCTTTCAGGGCAATTTCACTCCCATGTTTGCACCTCCTAACGGGCTACTGTAGAATTCTTCCCAGAAAAAAAAGGCTGAGCTTTTCAACTAAAGCTTACAAACAATGCCTCTTCTCAAAGGAATTAATGAATAGGGGGGATTAAAGGTGCCAGAGAGGGTATTCTTGTGGAGACTGTCCAAGATGAACAAAGCCAGATACTAGCTAAAAGGATAAGGACAGATTCTAATCAGTAATATCTTATTGCAATAGGAAAAAGTGTTCAAGGTGAACTGAACTCAACTTTGATTTGTGCAGACGTGACTGGGTATTTTAAAGGGAGGGTGAGGGAGTACGGAGGGGACAAGCGGGGCTCAGTAGAGTCAGGAAGTGAAAAATGACAAAAATCAGGAAGGGGTTGATGCATGTGAACCCCATCTGGGTTTGCTAACTGGTGCATATTAAAGTTAGGCTCCGGGGGCATCTGGGTGGCCCAGTTGGTTAATCAGCTGACTCGATGTCAATTCAGGTCATTGTTACATGTGTCCTGAGATAGAACCCAACACAGGAGTCTGCTTGAGATTCTCTCTCTCCCTCTGCCCCTTCCCACACTCACCCTCTAAATGAATGAATGAATGAATAAAGTTAGGCTCCAGGGGCAGAAGGTTGATGAGTGTCATTTACAATCTTTCTTTCCCTTATGTGAGCGGGTACCTTTCTGCCGTCTGTGGCACAGGCCTGACACATGATGAAAGAGGTCCTGGTACTTGATATCAGGACCTCCTCTGGGTTAGCACTGACTTGGACCCCTGTTCTTCTCCCATCATTTCTCTTCTCCTTCGTAGCAAACCTGTGGGTCCAGTTGGCCTCTCTACAGCTTTGGGGAGAATGTGCCAGAAGGAGTCAGGCAGTTAAAGAACCTCCCCCAGAAGTGGTGGTTCTGGCCCACTTACCAAGCTCCAGCAGCCCTCGGGGGTGGGAAGCTATGGTAGCACAGCTAGGCTGGCCCTTCCTGGACTCCAGTTCTACCAAAGTTTTTTGGGTTTTGTTTTTTGGGTTTGTTTGTTTATTTATTTATTTATTTATTTATTTATTTATTTAAGGAGTCTGCATACAAAGAAGAACCCTGAGCTAGGTTATCCAAAAGACCACTACTTTATCATAAGATGGGCAGTACCATCATTAGCCATTTCTTAATAGGCTACAGCCTGGTCAGTGCAGGGGCCACTCTCCTGAAACTGTGGCAGGGGCTGGAGGGTGTCTATGCCCACCCTGGACTCACTAGGTGGCATCACAGTCTGCTTCCGACTAGCCAAGTGACATTGGGCGTTCCTTTTTTTTTTTTTTTAAGTTTTTTTTTTTTTTAACAGAGATCGCGAATAGGCAGAGAGGCCCACAGAGAGATGGGGGGAAGTGGGCTCCCTGCCGAGCAGAGAGCCCGATGTGGGGCTTGATCCCAGGACCCTGAGATAATGACCTGAGCTGAAGGCAGAGGGTTTAACCCACTGAGCCACCCAAGTGCCCCCTGGACATTGCTTCTTGATATCAACTTCCAATCTGTACAGTGGAATCAACTTGTGATAATTATCTGATTAATATGTATAAAGTACTTAAAATAGTTCCTGATACATATAATAAGTACTTGCTATTATTAAGTACTTGGCATTATTGTCCCAAAGTTTTCTATAACCTTCCACTTGTCTTTCCCTTTGGCAGCAATTTATACTGTGGATTACAGATTTTTCTGGAAATTTCTTATTTTCTGTGACTCAAACCCACTTCTGTCCTCTGATCTCTGCCTTTGTCCTTGTTCTTATCTCTTCCAATTTTCCACTATCCTGCCAAAATAAGTTATTCCAACATTTTGTCTATGGCCATCCTTCTCTTGGTGTCTCTATGTTCCCTTTCAACAAGTTCAATTTCTTCCTGACCCTCCTTCTCTCATGACAAACTAGATGACTCAAAGCCTCTGCCTTGCCCTTCAATGGGGCTTGAAGCCTCACTTTTGGGTTAGAACTTGTATATTGATTCAGTGGTTAATCCGCTTTGGTACCAGAAAGGTTTTGTCTGGACATTGCTAGATGAATTGGTGTAATTAGCAAATTACTTAATTTCTCCAAGAACTTTTCTTCCAATAAAATAGAGGTAATAACAATAAGTTTCTACTTCACAGAATAATTGTAGACATTAAATGGATATTTCATACCAAATGCTTGGCAGAATGCCTGGTGCAGAGCATATGTTCTAGCGATTGTATTTAACTTCTCAAATCCAGTGTGTCTAAAACTCAGATTACTGTCCACTTCCTGCAAAAAGCTGTTTGTCCTCTAAATTTCTTATTACCGGTAATGGTACTATCATGTTCTTAGTCACCTGTTTTCATGAATTGAGTCATCTTTGACTCTTCCCTCATTCATTCCACACCTGATGGGCCAGCAAGCTCTGTTGACTTTTGTTCAGCTTCTTGCTACTATCTGTTTTCCCCGCCTCCCCCTCCCCATTTGTAGTTACTGCCCTGTATCCTGTTTGGTTTAATACAGTAATCTGCTGAGTAATCTCTTTGATTTTAGAGCCCCATTATCTTTATTGGGAACATCAATTGTTACTGGCAAAATGAGGGTCACAGACAATGTTAGAGGCCTGAACATGATGGATGTGTGTGTGTGTGTGTGTGTGTGTAGGTTTAAAAATTTAACATTAAATGTTCTCAGTCTTTGCAATATATCGCAAGCCCCACTGTTTACTTTGTTTTTTATTCTGTTTGGTGCCTCAGGATTTTTGGATTTGCAACCTCTGTTAACCTTGTTAATGTAAATCATATGTAATGAGCAGACTTGTCCAAACATGATCCTGGCAGTTAGCAGGGACTTGGAAGTTCTATTAAGACTCCATTTCGCAGGTCTCCCCCTCCCACAGGGGACACCACAACATCCCATGGGTTCTGAGGTCTCCAAATTTTGGCTATCTGCCTTCCCCAGACACTACCTGTATATAGCTGGCACCTCAAATTCAGACTCTGTGGAACTAAGTAATCTGTGCATTCACCCATGATGATTGTTAATTTTATGTGCCAAATTAACGAGGCCAAGAGGTGCCCAGATTAAACTTCCTTTCTGGGTGTTTCTGTATGGGTGTCTCTGGATGAGCTTAGCATTTGAATCTATGGGCAGAAATATCATAAAATAGATTGCCCTCCCCAATGTGCATGGACATCACCCATTTTGCCCAGGGTCTGAATAAGGGAAAAGGCAGAGAAATAAGGAATCCATCCTTTTTGGTTCCTGCCTGTCTGGCTCGAGTTGGGGCTTCTGTCTTCTCCTGCCCTTGGTCTGGTATTTACATCTCTAGCTCCTCTGGTTCTCAGGGGTTCCGAATTGGACTAGAATTACACCACTGGCTCTCCTGGGTCTCTAGCTAACAGATAGCAGATCATGAGACTTCTCAGCCTTTGTAATCACATGAGCCGAGTCCTCATAAGATATGTAGATAGATAGATAGATAGAGATAGATAGTATAATTGGCTCTGTTTCCCTGAAGAACCCTGACTAATACATCCACTGGTGGGTTGATTCCCCATACCTATCCTATAACAAGGGAAAGTGGGCTGTCAACTACTGCCTGGATACTTGTCAAGTTCAGCACCACCTTGAACCCAACATACTGTTCTGGGGGATGAAAGGAGAATCAGGGCTCTCATGATCACTTTTTTCTTTCTTTCTTCAGCCTATTTAAGCTTCTCAAATAAATCCTGTTTTTAATGCATACCATGGAAAGTTGGGAACTTTGTCCTGAACCCTACTGTATTACTGGTGGGAACCCAGAAGTGATCTACCTTGTCAAATCAACCTGCTAGCCTGTCACGTAAAGCTTTTGACCAACTTGTCTTTCTAGTTTCTTCTTCCACTAGTCCTTCCAGTTAATCTTTAATGCACACTGAGGTACTTTGCCTGTTAAGTGACTACCTTGTGGTTCACTACGTCTGTGCTCAGTAAGCCCTTTTCCACGCCTGTCTCTTCTTGGGAGAATCCTGCCCACCTTCCACCACCTATTTTAAAGGCCGTCTAGGAAAACTTCCCTTCAAGACCAATTCAGTTAAGGTCTCTTCCCTAGATGCTCTTTCTCAAACCATCCTAATGGCACCTAACACACAGTGCCTCAGGTTGTGAACATTGGGATACACTTTTTTTTTTTTTTAAATCCCTTTCTCCTTCAGAAATAAGGCTGTTCTTACTCATCATTGTATGTCCCCCATGCTCGGCACATACTGCTCTGCTTGAAGTACTCAATAAATGTGAGGGGGAATTAGGACTTCTTTGCCGCAGCCCATGTGAAGAAAAGGTGCTCTATTGAAATGTCAGGGACTTTCAAAACTAACACAAAGGTTTTCTTGGATTTTAAAGGCAGTACAAGCCAATGACTTACTGAATGCAAACCACAGCAACATCCTTTCTCAGCCATTCTGACTCACTGGAGATTATCTTCCAGGTCTGAATATCTGGCAAGTACTATGAAATGAGTTTTTTGTTATTGTTGTTGTTATTGTTTTGCTAAGACACACACAGTGAATAGCCCTGATATTTTAATTTAATTGTGTTTGGTCCTTCAATTACTCTTAAATGAACCAGTTTGTTTAGGCAATGGGACCTCATTTCCTAGCCAGCCTGCTTATCAGCAAACCAGCTGTTTTCTGTATGTGGGCCACCACACCTGTTTTACTCTTTTATATTAAAATATACTTCAGATATGAGTGAATACTTGAAAAGAAGTCTGCATGATAAAATGTCTCTCATCTTATGTAAAATAGAGCTGTATCAACAGGGTGTAAAATGTCTGGATTTAATGTCAAAACAATCTCAGTATTTGACATAAGCCATACACCTGCCAAATATTTGCCTTTTTCTCCCACAAGATGTTTGGTATCCTTTACACTAAATTTTTAAATTTATGATATTTGGACTGATTTATTCTGGCCTAAAATAGGAATAAATGGAAAGCAAAGCTGTCTATATCTATATTCTGACTAACACCTAGTTTTTTTGACCAAATTCAATTGGACATAAAGTGACTAAAAATTCTACTTCCAATCAAGAGTAGCAGGGATTGGCTTTACCTTCTGTTTGCACTGGATGTTTATGTCCTCCCCCTACTTCCCCACACCCAAACTCCTATGGTTAAGCCCCACCCCTCAATATGACGCTTGTAGGAGGTAGGACCTTTGGGAGGTCATTAGGTTCCGATGAGGTTGTGAGGTTTAGAGCCCCCATGATGGGATTAGTGTACTTAAAGAAAAGGAAGAATGACCAGCACTTTCTATCTGTCCACCATGTGAGGACACAGCAAGAAGGTAGCAGGCCTCTATAAGCCAGGAAAAATAGCCTCCTCAAGAACCCACTCCGTTAGCACCTTGATCTTGAACTTCTACCCAAAACGGTGAGAAATAATTATCATTTGTTTAAGCCACCCAGTCTATGGTATTCTTGTTATGGCAGCCAGAGTTGATTAAGATACCTTCCTGTCTTAACCAATTAAAAAATAAGACAAAACAATAGTTTTCAGATTGAACAAGAGAACGTGCATAATAACGATCCTCGAGAGAAGGTACAAACATGATGAACTCTTATGATTGTTCCAGCCTACTGACTAAAAAAAATTTTCAGCCAGTGATGTAAGGAAGGGAGCCATAAATAGAGCCTGGTAGTCTTTGTGTGTTGAGGAAAACACATTTGGATTTCAGAGAGACTGAGGAAGCTTAAATCTGTGGGTCAGAATACCAGAGACAAAATAGCTTCATAGTTTCAAAGATCTTCAGAGAGTTTTCCTTGGGCCTTTAGCTGAGTATTGATTGGTGCACATGAACAAACAACCAATACCTAACAAAGAACTGTTAAAAAGAAATAGGAAGAATAATATTTGGAGTTCACAGAGGGTCAGGAGCTATTCCACCTGCCAAAACGGAAATATCTCCTAATTTATGTGCATCACATGGAGTCTTCAAAAGGGCATTTATTACCTGAGAAGTAGGATAAATTAGTCCCCAAACAAAGGCTGTTCTATCCCCAATTAATGAATTTTAAAAGTGAGCCTCAAAAGGATAAAACGAGTGAGTTAACTGCATCCCAGAATAAAGCTCCAAAATATTTAAGGATATACCACAAAAAAACCAGAAAAACAAAAAACAAAAACCAAACAAAAAAACCCACCAGCATCCACCAACATAAAATTCACGATGTCTGGCATACACTGATAATGTCACATATACCTAATTCACTGGGGAAGGAAGAAACATACCGTTTCTTGACTGAATGAGAATGACTTGTAAGCTGTCCTTTTCTAACCTTTTATTTGGTGAGGAGGACATAGTGAGAGAGGACTAAACTAGGTTTACCCCCCTCCACTGTCTCTGTCTCATAGTCTGTGGGCTCCAATGCACAGCATCTATTGTTGTAGCCTTGATTTGACATTGAAGAACTCTCATATTTACTTCTTTGTCACTATCTCTGTTACTTTACGGAGAGCAAATATATAGATCACTGGTAGGATTTCAATGAAAGGTAGGAAAACAGGTGCCCTTTCATTCATGCCACCAACAAAATATGTTTTAAAAAATTTCCTATAAATAGGATTTTTCTGAATTCGTAAACACCAAATAAATAAGATCTATTTTTTATATTGTTCTCTTATTTTGAAAACAATAAAAATACAACAACTCACCATGTTACAGCATCAAGTCTAAACCATCCAAAGTCATTTAGCATGCTATGAAGGAACTAGCAAATGATTTGGAGCCCAACACGTCCAGAGTTGGTTCTACTATTTATTAGTCCTATGACTTGGGCAATTTATTTAAACTCCCTGAGTTCCAATATATACCTTTATAAAATGGAGATAGTGACACCTCAGAGGGTTATTGTACAGATTAAATGAGGTCATGAAAATAAAGAATCTCTCTCACTCAGCTGTTGGCACTCAGTAGGTGATCAACAAATGTTATTCCTCTTTCCTTCCCTTCCTATATCATTCTTGCCTAAGTGTCTTAGCATAATTTAAAATTGTAATCCAGTAATGAGCAGAATCATAGCTTTACTCAATATTTGGAAGAATAAATTTGGTTGCTTCCTGATCAAGATGACAGACTGAGACACATGCATGCCAAAATATCATTAAAAGTAGAGTATGGAAGTACAAAGTGGAATAACTCCTTAAAAGAATGGGAAGAATGTCTCAACAAATTAGACTTTTGGGGAGAGTGAATGGGACTACGTTGACATATAAGCCAGAAATCAAGAAAAATCCCCAAGAAGGCAACTTTAGGAATATGAGCTGTGTTGCCCAGTAGAAGCCTGGCAAAGCTTCAGGCTCAGAATAATCAGGCAGGGAATGCAGAAAGAGTTGTAGGGTAATAATCTGAATATTTTATTTTGAAGCTGTTTATGTAAAAGCTAAGTCAATTGACTTCTTTTAACTCAAATACACCTATATTTACCAAGAATGAGGAAGCAGTGCAGTTTGCCTCTCTAGCTAAACGTTGAAATAGTTTTCCAAAAATTTTGAACAATCTCTCCATATAAGGTTAGGATTCCTGACACAGGTATGTGTGCCTAAGAGTAAAGTACTCCTCTTCCAGTAGAAAGGAAGGGCAGTTTGCCTACCTAACCCCCTGTGCACCCTAAAAGGACACCTGAAAGCAGCTTGCCCTGCTCGGATGCCCAGAACTTGAGGACTTTAGTCAGCTCTTCAATTCAAGGAGGGGTTTTTTTGTTTGTATGTTTTTGGTCGGGTTGTCAGACTGTCAGAAGAAGCTTAGATCAACTCCCCAATCATCTAGAGTCATCCACTTCACTGATTACTCCTAAGGATGATACAAAGTCAGAGAAAACTAGGCATTTCAGGAAAGGAAATGGCTTGATAGAGGAATACCAAAATGAATATACAGAATGATTGAACCAGAGAAAAGGTTGAAGTAATTTTTTTTAAAATACCATTTTTTATTTTTAAAGGGAATGGAGAAGGTAATTTGCTTTATTATAAGAGAACCACTAGGGTAAAAAAGAGCACTGAGAGAACACAGAAAGCACCTGAACTAAAAAGAACTGACAAAAAAGGTGAGAAATGAAGAAATCACATAGAACCTATAGCCAGTAGGCTCTTATGATTTAGACAATTTATTTATACAACAATTTATTTACTTTCCAGTTAAGTTGAGCATTAAAACTATGGGAGGAGGGGTGCCTGGGTGGCTCAGTGGGTTAAGCCTCTGCCTTCAGCTCAGGTCATGATCTCAGGGTCCTGGGATTGAGCCCCACATCCGGTTCTCTGCTCAGTGGGGAGCCTGCTTCCCCCCTCCCCCCCTCCGCCTGCCTCTCTGCCTACTTGTGATCTCTCTCTGCCAAATAAATAAAATCTTAAAAAAAAAAAAAAACTATGGGAGGAAAACTAAAGATATGAAGTTAGAAGATCTGTACTTAATAAGAATCTAGTACTATGATTTAAAAGCTGGAAGATTTCAGCACAGACTGAAAAGTTAATTAACAAAGAAGAAGGAAAATTAATTAAGTTACAAATTACATAGGGAAGAAAATTAACTGGAACTAGAAAAAAACTAGAAGAGTTTAATTGAAGTATGAATGAGACAGTTGAAATCTAGACACATGCTTATGAAATTTCACACCACCAAAGATAGAAGATCCTAAATGTTCCTGAGAGTAAGATAAAATATCTCAATAGTAAATAAACAATTGAATTGCTATCAAAACTTTTATCAAAAGCAGTAGATGCTAGAATAGTAATTCAAAATTATGAAGAAATAAAATCCCAACCACACACATCAAGCCTGTATCAGTCAGAGTGGGCTACATACTGCTGAGGTAACAAATTACTCCACATGCTTCATCTGCCTGATTCAGGACTCTTTCTGGTTATGGCTGTTCTTGGGACAGAGGAAAAGAGTATATCCAGAACAATGACTGAAAGAAGATAGTGGCCTTATTCATCAAATATTATGACTTAAAAACTGGAAGATTTCAGTTACATCATAAAGAAATCATGGTTTCTTCTACTTGAGAGAACGGAGATGTGAAAAGAAACCATCAAACAACAAAGAGCCGCATGAGAAGGTCATGCTTGAAATATAAAGCAGAGAAAAATGAGACATGCTTTGAACAACTGATGGAAAATTTTAAAAGATAATTATTTTGACTGATGCAGGGCACGTTCTCTTTTCACCAACATATTCTATATGATGTCAAATTGTGTTTATTTCTATGGGTTCAAGTGTATTACTTGGTTATAAAAAGAGCATTTGGATAATGAAAATATTGATACTCCTTATTGGCATTCAGATTTTTAGAATCTCAAGCTATTGAGATATCTAAATTAATTATAGTTTTATACTATAAAGTAAATTTCATAAATTGAAAGTTTCCTAAACTGTAAATCAAACAATGGACTCATATCCATATTATGCAAATATTGTTGACCAGGAGAAATCTAAAAACATGAATAGTTAAAAGTGGTTACCTGTGAAATAATTGGAACTGACAATGGTATAACAACATTTTTCATTGGATTTAATACCATTATGGGCACACATTATTTTTATAATAAAAAGTTGACCAAATTAGAGCAATTATGATCAAATTTAGACAATTTTAAAGAAGGAAGTACCTATAAGTTATCAAAATATTTACTTGGCAAAGTTATTTGATGAATAAATAAGATAACAAATGCAGGAATGATTAACACACAGGAGATTCACATCCACAGAATCCTGTTATCTATAGTTTATTCATAATTTATTACTGTCTCATTCCATAAAAAGCTCAGATGTATTCCTTTACTACAGTAAGATTTATCTCTCCCCAGGCCTTAGAGGAAACCATACTCCTTTTGACTACCATGTCTTTGTTCTATTTTTTAAAAAACTGACAAGTTGATGTCCCATATAACTAGAATATTCTTATCAAATACCCCTTTTCATCTAACCATGTGATAATTTTTGGAGAACCCATTTATGTGCCAGGCATCATTCGGGGGTGAGTGACAGTGCCCATTCCTATAGATAACCTGCCTACCTGGAAGAGAGCAATTTCAGGATATCATGGTGACTTTATGACCAAGATAAATGAAAATATTTTCATAACACAAAACAAGAGTTCCTTAAATCAGCCAAGTGAGGTCTGAGAGATGTCCCAGAGTAAGTGATGTTTGAGTTGTTCTTGAATGGCTAGAAACTGGTCATCAAAACAGGGTGCACTTGGGGCACCTGGGTGGCTCAGTGGGTTAAGCGGCTGCCTTCATCTCAGGTCATGATCTCAGAGTCCCGGGATCAAGACCCGAGTGGGGCTTCTTGCTCAGCGGGGAGCTGCTTCTCCCCTGCCTGCCTTTCCCCCTGCTTGTGTTTGCTTTCTATCTCTCTTGCTCACTCTCTCTCTGTGTCAAATCTTAAAAAAAAAAAAAATAGGGTGTAGAATTGGGTATAGTTTTCTAGGCAGAGGGAGTAGCAAGCCCAAGTCATGGAGGCATCAGACCAAATGGGGTTTGTGGTAGCACTAAGTGGTCTCTGAGCCTGGTCTAGAAGTCTCATGTGAAGGAATGGATGAGGATTAAACCAGAGGTGGAAATAGCTCAATCATGGCAGATTTTTGTTGGAATATTATTCTGGAGGTGCTGCTGCTTGAAATAGTAACTGGATCAAACAGATCAGAGTACTCACTCCCTCCTCAAACCTTTCTATGCCACACACACAGGGTCTTCATCAGTTTGCCTTGCACTCATCAAATATGTCATATATTTCCCTTATCCTCAGCAAGACTCTACATTTCAGGAGGCAGAGACTCTGATTCATTTGTGTCTACAATAAATGTTGATATAGTCCTTGGTATACAATGGTATTAAATATGTAAGTATTGCATTAAAATGTTTAGGGACATATTTATCAAATACAATGTCATAGATGTGTGATAGTGTACTTCGTAATATATCAGCTAAATGGTTAAATGTAGGGTCATTGTAAATATATTTATTTCTTTCACATGCATTTTGACACATCTGATTTTAGAATATTTCTCTTTTGGTGAGTTGTTGAAATTGAATGAGAAATACAAATGAAATCCTACAGGACTTTCTCAATTTAGTTTTACATTCAACACTTTCCCCAAATTTAGAATGGAAATGATTTCATCAGCATATGCTTACATATTCAAGAAGAGTATCACTGTAAAGGGAGGGTTAAAAATAGCTTTTTATTCTCTTGTCAGTCCAAACTGCCAAAGTATTGTGGCATTTGGAGCAAAATCTAGATCCTCATTTTCAAATGAAAGCTTGATTTGTCTTCTAAATTCTGGGCTACATATCAGCCAGACACCTCATTAAAGCCTAGGTTTATTAAAATAGAGGAAGCGGCAACTCCTAGCATTGCTTTTATAATGTGCACTATCTATAACAAGTCCAACAAATAGAACTTGAATGGCTGTAGAGTAAGGAAATAACTAATGAGTGAGATGCATTATAGTGAAATAAAAGGAGTTAGTAAATACAACCCAAATAATATAAGGCCAGAATATTTTATATAAGGTCACAAGGGAACTCTAGGAAAATACCATACCAGTCCCAAATAATGTAAAGCATAAAGTTTTTCATGGCTGAGCATAGAACAAATGATTTTACTACTTTTACTTTTGATATAATTATTTGTTAATCTTATAGTAAATGAAATTCCGGCACACTTATTATACAAAACAGTCTTCTTCTATGTCCCCAACCCACTATCTAGACCATGTATCTGGACGTAAGTGCTCAATAAACATTGGTTGGTTAGAATTGGACTTCTAGATCCATCACCATTTCCTGAAACAAAAGACAGAAGAGCCAAGTCAGAATAAATCCTTTCATATGTTTGTGGGGTTTTTTGTTTTGTTTTGTGTAGTTTTTTTCTTTTTTTAATTTAGCTCCCTGCTGTCAACCTTACCCTCTTCTGGGCCGCTTCACATCCACATCTGTTACCTTCTGCAAGTGACATATCATGTTCATATGGTCTCCTGAATTAAATGACAGTATGCCTCTGACTGTCCCCACCACCAAATGTTTCTTTCTCAGTATTCTCTGAAGGAATCACCTAACTAATTATTTATTGCAGGTATAAATTTGTGGTCACCAACCTTCACCAGACTGTCACTTCCACTGTGTTTCTCTATCCTACTCTGTCCCAGTTTCTTTAATCCTGGTGTGCTGATGCCTTGTCATAACTCATGTTCTTTTGATTATCTTCTTTCTTTTTGGTACTTTAACCTCTCTGTCTCTGCCAGCTTCATGTGCTAGCTTTTCATTATATTCCCCACTTCCCTGTTTAAGACAAACACACTTACCCTATTTTCACTGCCGGCTGCTCCCTGCTGTGCTCCCCTTCATAACCAACTGTTCTTGAAAGCATTTTCTACACTGTCTTCAGTATTTAACCTTTGCTTATGCTTCAACGCATGGCAAAGTAGCTCACCATGCCCTGTGCAGACACTGCTTTGCAAAGTCACCAGTAACTTCCTTCTCACATGATTTCATCAGACTCTGCAGCTCCCTCTAGCTTTAACCCTGTCAATTAACACTGCAGGAAAGAGTTAACAGAGGCGGTCTGACTGCTTATCCTTAGGTCTGCTTATAAGGTTGGCCCAGTGATGAATCACTAAATTCTATACCTGAAACTAATATTGCCCTAGCTGGAATTTAAATGAAAATGTGGAGGGGCTTCTGGGTAGCTCAGTGGGTTAAAGCCTCTGCCTTCGGCTCAGGTCATGATCCCAGGGTCCTGGGATTAAGACCCATATTGGGCTCTCTGCTCAGCAGGGAGCCTGCCCCCCCCCCCCCGCCTGCCTCTCTACCTACTTGTGATCTGTCTGTCAAATAAATAAAATCTTAAAAAAAAAAAAAAGAAAGAATAAGAAAATGTGGAAAAACAAACAAACAAACAAAACAAGGTTGACCCTGAAGAGGCAGGCATCTGGGAACTTGGACTTTTAGAGGGTTTCTACCATTCCCAGAACTGGCAAGAGTGGCTCTCAATACCTAAACTTTTTGTGCAAACAAGAGGGTTTATTCTGAACACCTGCTGTCCTTCAGCAAGTCTGGAATTTTGAGGCATGCCAGGCAGAGGGTGCCCATGTGACGAGCCCCCCAAGTCTCTAATGAGCTTCCCTGGCAATGTTTTACTTATGTTGTTAGAACTTTATGCTGGAGGAATCAAGTATATCCTGTGTGAGTTTCCCTGGGAAAGGACACTTAGAAGCTTGTGCCTGCTTTCCTCTGAACTTTGTTCATGTGCCTTTTCCCTCTGCTACTTAACTTTGTATCTTGTCACTACATTAATTCATCCAGGAATGCAATTATATTCTGAATCCTGTGGGATCCCCTAGAGAATTCTTGAACCTGGAGGTGGTCTTGGGGACTTCAATGCAGACACTCATTCTTTTAAAACAAAACAAAACAAAAAAACCTCTCTGAACCTCAGGGAACATGCTTCCCTGGTTTTCTACCTGCCTTTATGTATCTTTCTTAATTTATTTTTTTAGATTCCCTTTGTTCTCCCTATCTAGTTAATATTAATGTACAATGGGTTTTTTCTCTTGGTGATATTTCAGTTATTATAGCATTATCAGTAATAGTGTTCATGCTGATAATTCCCTATTTTGTATCTTCTCTCTAAGTCTCCCTTCTGAGTTTCAGATTCTTATATCTAATTATGAATGTGTCCACTTTAGTGGCTCACAGATTTCTCAAATCTAATAGTTCTAGTACCATACCCTTGCTTCTCTCCTTCAAATTTTTCCTTCCCAAGATTTTCTTACCTCTGTAGTGGCACCACAACCAAACCATCCACTAATTCTAATGTTCCTACCTCTAAACATTTCTTGAGTTCATCTACTTTTCTCTAACATACTACCATTATTTTGCTTAATGCACAATCTTGATCGTAGCATCCGTTGTATCTTTCCATTTCTGTTCTTGATCTATAATCTTATTATGGACGGTGTCCCCTCAAATTCATATGTTGAAGTCCTAGCCCCCAATGTAAACTGTATTTGGAGATGAGGCAGTTAAGGAGATTAATTAAGCTGAAGTGAGGTCATAAGGGTAGGTAGAGCCTTAATCCAATGAAAACTAGTGTCATCAAAAGAACAGAAAGAGGTACAAAATCTCACTCTCTGCATTTGCACACAGAGAGGTAGCCTTGTGCAAGTGTGGAAGGAAGCTCTGACCAGAACCCAAGCGCGCTGACACCTTGGTCTTGGACTTTCAGCCCCTAGAACTGTCAGAAAATAGACGTCTGTTGTTTAAGCCACCAGCCAACGGTATCTTGTTATGGCAACCCAAGCTGATTATTACAAATCTATTCTCCATACAGCAATTAGAATAAAATTTGAAAGCTTAAAGCATAAAGATAATATAGCAGGTCATCATACTTCTGTTTCTTCTTGCTATTCAGTGAAGTACAAACTCATTACTATTTCCCACCAAGCCATGTATGGTAGATCATCAGCTTCAGCTTGAGTCACTCCGACCTTCCTTTCATAGCCCAGGGACAGTGGCTCTTTTTCACCTCCTCAGATGTCTCAAGATACACTTATCCTCTGACCTTTACATATCCTGCTCCTTTGCCTAGAATCTTCATCCCATTCTTTACATGGCTGCCTTCTTCACCTTCTATCATCAGCATACATTACACTTCCTCAGAGATATCTCCCATACCACCTTATGTGAGTGGACTCCTATTACCCTCTATCGCTGTAAGGAGGTTGTTTCCCTCACTGTAGTGATAATAAGCTGTATCATATATTTGTTTATTTACTTGTTTGTTGTCCATTCCTCCCTTTTCTGTATGTTTCACAAAGACAGGAACTGTGTCTATTCTTCTTCTTCAAAAAAAGATTTTATTTATTTGACAGAGAGAGAGAGAGAGAGTTCACAAGCAGGGGAAGGAGCAGAGGGAGAAGCAGGTTCCTCACTGATGAAGGAGTCCAATGTGGGGCTCGATCCCAGGACCCTGGGATCATGACCCAAGCCGAAGGCAGATGCTTACCCACCTGAGCCATCCAGGCACCCTTGTATATTCTTTAATACAATGTTAATTCCTGCTACAATGCCTGCCACATAATAGACAGTAAGTATTTGTTAAATAAATAGGTATATATATGTATGGGTTGAAGGGTGGATTGTTGGATAACTGTTTGAAAGAAATTTCAAATGCCAAATTTATATTCTTTAAAATAATTTATAAGCTTCTCTGTGATCTTGACTCCTGATGATTAGTTAATGGGCAGCTGAGTCAAAAAACAAAAACAAAAAACAAACATTGGTGTTGGAAATATGGCTCTCCTAATTTAAAGAGCACAGATCTGATCCTAGAGATATTAACTTGATTCAGTACATTTTGGGTAACTACTTATACTAGTTACTATGCTAGCTCTAGCTTGGTCTGTCCCCCAGTCTCCCATCACCTCACCACTGTGTGCAAACTGTAATGAGCACATTGTACTTCCACCAAGTGTCAATGCTCCCTTTCTCTTGCCTTATCACTCACACATACTGTTCTTGCTGCCAAAAACACTCTCTATAGATACTGTCATTTGGATAATCCCATTCATCACTATAGTCTTGGCTTAAATATCAATTTTGAAAGGAAGGACTTCCATGCCTCTCCATTAGTCAGCCCTCCAGCTGCAACTTCCCCTAGGTCCCCAAACTTCTCATACCCCTCTCTCCTCACCTTATTGTCATTATTACTTTTCTTGAGTCTTCCTTCACATTAGACTAGCAGCTATGGCAATAGGGATTATGACACACTTGCACAGCATTGTATCTCTAGAAACAGAAGAGTGGCTAGGAACAAACACCTATAGGATTAGATTGATATTGTATAAATTAGCAAGGTCAGATTCCAACTCCAGGGCTTTCTGGCTCAACCATCTACCAACTAGTGGTTCTTAATATGAAGATTCTATTTACCAAATTAACTTCAAAACTAAAAGGCTTTTAAGTTGTGCTTTTAAAAAAATGTGTCACAATGTCTTGACAGGAACAGTCTTCACACTAAGGTACTTGACTTTCTACTCTTCAGTTCCTCATTTAGTCAATGGTCTTACTTCAGAAGAAATAATCATCCAGACACCGAGATATTATGAATGTTTAAATGAATAAAAAATAGAATGATTCCCATTTTGCTAAGTGTCTTTAATTTCTTGGCTCCTTAAAGAGGATTTAATTAAGTCCAGTGCTTTCCTGAGAAAGCAGGCTTCTATACATTCTGGATTTCTCCATATGATTGCAATATTAAATAAGACTAGTTGTTACCCCTGTCCTAGGACTAACATTTTGCTGGTAAACTAAGATTACACGGAGGCTGGCTGATGGAAAACAAGAGTAAAGGCTCAAGAGTCAGAGAGACCTTAGTTACTGGGTGGTTGTGGACTAGGACAACCTTAGTCACTGGGTGCATTAGGTAAGCTGACCGAGTTGTGAATATTAGACTCTTTACTGACCTAAATTACATTCTTAAATCTGATGATGACACACATTCCTCATGCTTTACTCCACCTTTCCTTTCCTCTACTCCTTTTATCTCCACCTGTCTTGCATGCCTTTCAGTGTCCTTTCTTGGACATAGAATCTTGAGTACACCCTAGCAGCTCTGCCTTATTTATCTCCTAAAGTCATTCTTCTAATCCCCTTTTTCGAGCCTCATAATCTCTTATGGGGTTGAGTCATTTTTGTATTCTAACTGGAAGATGATTTACCAGTTCACCTTATTTATCTTTGTAATTGGTTACATGTTGCAAGGAATAATGTCATAACCCAAAGCAGCTGAAACAGACTAACAAACTGGGAGCATTTATTGGGTCAGGAAGCTAGAAAGGATACCAAGAGTTGAGGAACTGCTAAACAAACCATGTGTTACCTCATGGACTAACACCAGGATTCAAATTCCTTTTCTGTTCCTGGTTGGTTGGTTGGTTTGTTTTTAATCCTGTCTTAATAATATATTTCCTCTAAATTTATAGAAGACACTTCCAGATTCATACCACCAGGTTATTAACCACAGTTGAAAAATGGCTTCATTGTCTCAGTATCTGCATATTAAAAAAACTCCAAAGCTAAATGTCAGCAAATGACAACAAAAAAAGTAACGTCTACCTCTTGGACTAGTCACTGGTTCAATGAGAAGGGATATAGCAGTTGGTCATATTTGGGGTATGTGTCCTTTCCTATATCCTGAGGAAAGTAGAATAAGAAAGGACGGTCACCTGGAAGGAGTGGGGAAGAGCAAAAACGGGTAGCAGCTGATATGCTGTAAGAATACTGAGAAAGAGAAGAGTTCACGTGCTGACCTACCCAAAACCTAGCTGAATGGCTTACCTTCCCTGCTTCCCAGTGCCTTCTTCCTTCACACCCACAGGACTAACTATATCAACTACACAGACATAACTAGCCAAACTATTTGAAAGCTTCTAGAATGCTATACATAATTCGGGTGTTGATCTCTTCCAAGTTTGTTTGTTGACTTTTAGCTTTTTTAAAATTGAAAATAGGTGACACAAAATGTTACATTAGTTTCAGGTGTACAAATAGTGATTCCACTCTGTATGTTATGGTCTGCTCACAAGTGTAGCTACTATCTGGCACCATACAGTGCTATTACAATATCATTAATTATATTCCTTCTGCTGGACATTTCATCCACACAACTTATTCACTCCATAACTGGAAGCCTATGCCTCCCACTCCCCTTAACCCATTTTTGTCCTGCCCTACCCTCTTCCTTCTGGCAACTCCCACTTTGTTCTCTGTATTTACAGGTCTGTTTCTTCTTCTCTTTTTAGTCTTCATTTGCTTGTTCTGTTTTTTAGATTCCACATATAAATAAAGTTTTATGGTACTTGTCTTTGTCTGACTTATTTCACTTAACATAATACCCTGTAGGTCGTTCATGTTCTCACAAATGGAAGATCTCCTTCTTTTTTATGAAGGAATAATATTTCATATTACATATACATATACACACACTATACCTTCTTTATCCATTCATCTATCAATATACGCTTAGGTTGCTTCCATGTCTTGGCTACTGTAAATAATATTGCAATAAACATAGGGGTGTATATATCCTTTCGAATTAGTCTTTTTGTTTTCTCTGGGTAAATACCCAGGAGAGGAATTCCTGGATTATATGGTATTTTTATTTTTAATTTTTTGAAGAACCTCCATACTGTTTTTTATAGTGGCTATACCGGTTTACATTTCCACCTACAGTGCATGAGTGTTCCTTTTTCTCCACATCTTTGTAAAGACTTATTATTTCTTATCTTTTTATATAAGCTATTCTAACAGGTGTAAGGTAATATTTCTTTGTGGTTTAAATTTCCATTTCTCTGATGAGTAGTGATATTGAGCATTTTTTCATGTGTCTGTGGGTCATCTGTATGTCTTCTAATGTCTTTTAGGTTCTCTGCCCCTTTTAAATCAGATTATTTGTCTTTTGGTGTTGAGTTGTATAAATTTATTATGTATTTTGGACATTAACCCCTTATCAGATATAGTATTTGAAAATATATTCTCCCATCCAGTAGGTTGTATTTTTGTTTTGTTGATGGTTTCCATCATTGTGCAAAAGCTGTTTATTTTGTTGTGTTTACGGGTATGTCTCCATGCCTACTAACCCATGAATAGGTTATTAAGGCTGAGAGCTAAGAGATTACTGCCTATGTTTTCTTCTAGGGGTTTTATGGTTTCAGGTTCACACTAGGTCTTAATACATTTTGAGTTTATTTTTATGTATGCTATAAGCAAGTGTTCAGTTTCATTCTTTTGAATGTGAATGTCTAGTTTTCCTAGCACCATTTATTACAGAGACTGCCTTTTCTCCATTTTACATCCTTGCCTCCTCTGTCATACATTAATTTACTATAAAGAGTGGGTTTATCTCTGGAGTCTCTGTTCCATTGATCTATGTGTCTATTTTTGTGCTAGTACCATACTCTTTTGATTACCAGAACTTTGTAGTATATCTTGAAATCTGGTATTGTGATACCTCCAGGATTGTTTTTCTTTCTCAAAATTGCTTTGGCTCTTTGGGGTTTCTTGAAATTCCATGCAAATTTTGGTATTATGGGCTCTAGTTCTGTGAAAAATACATTGGTATTTTGATAGAGACTATATTGAATTTGTAGATTGCTTTGGGTGGTGTGGGCATTTTAACAATATTAACTCTTCAAATCCATGAGCATGTTTCTTTCCACTTATTTGTGTCATCTTCAATTTCTCTCTCTTTTTTTTAAGATTTATTTATTTATTTATTTATTTGACAGAGAGCAGAGAGAGATCACAAGTAGGCAGAGAGAGAGGGAGAAGCAGGCTCCCCGCTGATCAGGGAGCCCAATATGGGTCTTCATCCCAGGACCCTGGGATCATGAACTGAGCTGAAGGCAGAGGCTTAACCCACTGAGCCACCCAGGTGTCCCTCATCTTCAATTTTTCTATCAGTGTTTTATACTTTCAGAGTCTTTCAACCTCTTGATTAAGTTTATTCCTAAGTATTTTATTCTTTTCAATACATTAGTTTCTCAATTTCTCTTTCTACTTCATGATGGGACTATAGAAACACAACAAATTCCTGTATATTAATTTTGTATCCTGCAGCATTACTGAACTCATTGATTATTTTTAATAGTTTTTGGTGGTGTCTTTAGGGTTCCCTCTATCCAGTATTATGTAATGTGCAAATAAATAGTGACAGTTTTACTTCTTCCTTAGCAATTTTGATGACTCTTCTTTCTTTTTCCTGTCTGACTGCTGTGGCTAGAACGTCCAGTACTATATTGAATAAAAGTGGTAAAAGTAGACATCCTTAGTTTGCTCCTGACCTTAAGGGAAAAGCTTTTAGCTTTTCACTATTGAGTATGATGTTATCTGTGGGTTTTTCATATATGGTCTTTGTTGTGTTGAGATATATTCCCTTTAAATCTAGCTTGTTGCAAGTTTTTATCATGAACAGATGTTGAATTTTGTCAAATGCTTTTTCTACATCTATTGAGATGATAATATGATTATTATTCCTTATTTTGTTGATGTGGAGTATCATGTTGATTACATTGTGAATATTAAATCATACTTCCATCCCTGGAATAAATCCTACTTGATTGTGGTAAATAATCCTTTTAATATATTATTGAATGTGGTTTGCTAATATTTTGTTGAGGATTTTTTGTTATATATTCATTAGGCATATTTGCCTATATTTTTCCTTTCTTCTTTTCTTTTCTTTCCTTTTCTTTTTTCTTTCTTTCTTTCTTTCTTTCTTTTTCTTTCTTTCTTCTTCCTTTCTCTCTCTCTCTCTCCTCCTCCCCACTTCCTTCCCTTTCCTCCCCTCCTCCTTTCCTTCCTTCCTTCCTTCCTTCCTTTATTTGTGGTATCTTTGGTTTTGGTATCAGTGTATGCTGGACTCATAGAATGTGTTGGAGCTTTCCTTCCTCTTCCATTTTCTGAAATAGTTTGAGAAGAATAGGTATTAACTCTTCTTTAAATATTTGGTAAAATTCACCTGTGACTCCCTCTGGTCCTGGACTTTCATTTTTTGTTATTAGTTCGATTTTGTTTCTTGTAATTGGTCTGTTCAGGTTTTTAATTTCTTCCTAATTCACTTTTGGAAGACTACATATTTCTAGCAATTTATTTCTTCCTCCTAGGTTGTCCAACTGGTTGGCATATAATTTTTCCTAGTAGTCTCTTACAACCCTTTGTATATGTTTTGTGTCAATAGTTACTTCTCAACTTTCATTTTTTATTTTATTTATTTGGGTCCTTTTTTTTTTCCTGATGAGTTTGGCTAAAGTTTTATCAATTTTGTTTATCTTTTTTAAAAAAAACTAACTCTTCATTGATTTTTTTTCTATAGTTTTTGTAGTCTCTATATTATTTATTTCTGCTGTGATCTTTATCATTTCCTTCATTCTACTCACCTTGGGCATTGTTTGCTCTTCTTTTTCGAGTTCCTTTTCATATATGGCTAGATTTATTATTTCCGTTTTTCCTTTTTTTTTTCTTTTTTGTTTTTTTGTGGTAGGCTTATTTTGCTGTATATGTCCCTCTTAAAATTGCTTTCATTGTGTCCCCAAAATTTTGGATCTTTGAATTTGCATTTTCATTTTTCCTCATGTATTTTTTTTATTTCTTCTTTGACCCCATTGTTCACTCATTTGTTGTTTAGTATCACCTTGTTTAGCTTCCACATGTTTGTGTTTTTTCAGTTTTTGGTTTTTTTTTTCCCTTGTGATTGATTTCTAGTTTCATGCCATTCTGGTAGAAAAGCTGTATAGTGTGACTTTAACCTTTTTTAAAAAAATGTATTGAGGCTGTGTTTTTCCTGTTCAGCTTGAGTGCTTTCCATTACTCTGTCTTCCAGATCACTAATCTGTTTTTTTGTATCCTCTAATCTACTATTGATTCTCTCTAGCTTTCTAGTGTACTTTTCATTTCAGTTATTGTATTTTTCAACTCTAATTGGTTCTTTTGTGTATTTTCCCTTTGTTGAAGTGTTTAGTGAATTCATCTACTCTTCTCCAGTCTGTAAAGTATCTTCATGACAACTGCTTTGAATTCTTTTTTTTTTTTTAAGATTGTATTTATTTGACAGAGAGAGAGTAGGCAGAGAGGCAGGCAGAGAGAGAGGAGGAAGCAGGCTCCCTGCTGAGCAGAGAGCCAATGCAGGGCTCAATCCCAGGACTCTGGGATCATGACCCAAGCCAAAGGAAGAGGCCTTAACCCATTGAGCCACCCAGTCACCCTTGAATTCTTTATCAGTTAGATTGTTTATCTCCATTTCATTTCTGAGGTTTTGTATTATTCTTTCATTTGGAGGACTTTTGTTCTGTCCTCTCATTTTGCTTGACTTTCTGTGACTTTTCTTTGCTTGATTTTTGTTTCTGTAGATTAGGAAAAACAGCTATTTCTCCTAAACTTGAAGGAATGATCTTCTGTGTGGTCAATCACTTGTGTAGACTGTGTGTGCCTGGTGACTTTGGCTAGCTGGCTTGAGCTGTGACTGATGTGGGCCAACCCAGAGAGAGTTCTAGCAACTCCCCACCATTTAGCAGTGTGCTAGCGCTGGTTTCTTCATATTCTAGTTGTCATTTTAAACTGTGGATCTTTTTCTGTGATCCAGGGAAGACAAATCTGCTCACAGTCCTTCAATAATATCTCTCTCCCCTGCAGCTCACAATTTTGGGGATATGGATCTTACTTGCTCTGTTTCACTTGCTGTTCTCTACACATTCTCTATCTTTTGTTGTGGTGTTGTTCAGGAAGAGCTCAGTAATTTTTCAGAAGGAATTGCTCTATAAATAGGTGTAGACTTGTTGTGTCTGTGGAGGAAGTTAGTTCAAGGTCTTCCCACACTGCTATCTTGACCCTTCTCCCCAGCTTTTAGCTTTTGATTGTGGTTACTTTTTTTCCCTATTTACTATGACAAAGCCTGGCTTAGATGACTTCTGGGTCACTTTTCACCTGAGTAAGTTGAGTTTCAAAATGGAATTTCTGCTATGCTGTTGTAATAGAAAGTTATATCACACATGTCATCAGGCTCCAGTAGTCCTGGAGGATTGTCACTACATGTCCCAGGAGAGGGCTGCAGACCTTGTCACCTACCCCTGACTAGATATTCTGTTGCATGGTGGCTGTCTTGTCTCAGTTACCTTAAGTTTGAGAGATGCTCTGTATTCTGGGGTCCATAGCACATTCTCAAGTCAGACTAGAAATAGCAGGTGTTATTCCAGACAGCAAGTGCACCAGACATTTATAGATATGAGACGACACAAACTGAAATCTGAGGGTCACATCAGTCAGATATCAAATCAGAAAGTCAAGGAGATTGAGAGAAGATATTTCAGAACATCTTCCTGTCCTTGTTCCTGACCTGTGTTTATAAGATAATACATCACTTTGGACTCAATCCATTTATCCACTAATATATCTGCATTGTTTGGTTCTTTAAGGTTGCAGGTAGGGGAGTATAAACATGTTGCATTTGGTAACATATTTTTTCAAAGATAGAAATATAGGGTGGTAAGGAACTTTAGCGTTTCACCCAGATAAATTGTTTGGGCTTCCAGTATTTCCAAGACTGGGGTTATGGCAGGTTATTATGGAAAACTAGAAAAATGTCTCAGAATTTTTCAAGGGTCACTCATTAGCAGATGTATTGCCTTCTTTCTGCACCTAGGAATTCGTTTCCATAAGGGTGAAACTGATACTCTGGCCACCAGGCAAAAGAGCAACCCTACTGGGTGAAATTTTGCCCCAAAGATATTTTAGAGGCTGCCTTTCTTACAAATACTAATCTGTGACCTAATGGGTTAAGATTAAGAGAAAATGTTTGCTGTTACTCAACACATGGGTCTCAGTTATTTATGCAACTTTTTTCTCCAGAAGTAGCTAGGTTTATGGCAGGAACATGAGGGTTTATGGTCCAGAGAACATCTTTTTCCTAATTTAGAAATCCTGTCCTAATTTACAAAGGGAATAGGCCCAAGAATTTATGCATGCAAATTACTCATTCACTCACTCATTGAATATCACTTAAACATACCAGATACTGTTACACTCCAGGAATTGAAAGGTTAGTAAACAAGTATCCTTGGATCAGGAGGGGCTTACAATCAATTGGAACAGATATATTTGTAAATTGTCATTATAATTTAAGTGCTGTACGGGATGTATGAATAAATGTTTTCAAAATACAGAATGAATTAATTAAAATTTCTGGTGATACCTAGAGTAACTAGAATAGTTCGGTTATCTGTCTCCTAGAAGACTGCAATAAGAGGAAGTGAAGGGCTGTTTAGAAATATTGACTCAGAGTAAATCTTTAAATAAAGGAAGTAAGATTTTCTGTAATTTAAATAAGTCCAAAAATGATATATCCTGATTTAAGGATATATGTAAATTGAGAAGCCTTAAAGAAGCAAAGGAAACTCTTTTTAAAATTACCCATGGACACCAAGCATGTCTTGGGAATCTTCCTATAGATTCAGATTTGGAGACAAAAAACTGAAAGCCATTTATTTGGGAAATTGCTCTAGGAAGCAGCAGTGGGAGAGTGAGGAAGTAAGACAAGGACAGGAGGGAAACCAATAGTAGATACACACCAAGCCAGTTACCACTATGGTGAGCTGGTGCTCAATCCTGCCGAGAAACTGAAAATCAATCTAGAGCATACCTCAGAATGATCTCCCAAGGAGAGAGAAACTGGGATATTTATTCTTCAGCTTCCAATTCTCATTGTCTGGGGCCCACTCTTAGAGAAATAAATTACTACACACTCCTGGCCTTTCAAGCCAAGAGAAAGCCCTTATAGCACACAGTCCTGAGTGCTTGCACTGGGACACTTTGGCCATGGACTTGAATGTGATGCCAAGGTGTTACAGGTGGACACAATAACATCTGCTATAATATATTAACTAAGACTGTCCCAGGCATACTGGGACATAGGATTGCCATGCTAATGGTCCACATATTAGGAATACATATTTGTCCATCTCTCCTTGGGTTGAATATGAATCTGAAGAGTTCAAAACAATTAAATTTCAGGGAGGCCAAAAAATCCTTCCATTATTAGAATCCCACTAGGAGCCCCTCCTAATATCTTGCTCAAACAATTCCACATCTATATAAAAGCTCACTGTATTACTATGTTCCCTCATCCAATTACATTTTTGCCATCTGCCCTTGCTTGTGAAAACTCCCTAATTACCAAGCACACATTTAATTAAGCACCTTTTTAGTCACTTAGCATGGAGTTGTGAAAGTTGTAAGACTGAGAATCAGTCATATGAGACAAATAGCAAAAAGCATAATAGACCCACCTGTTCTAAATCAGTGGAATAAAATAAATATCTAGAGCATTAAATATTCTGATGAGCAACTTTGACTTTAGTGTTTTGCAAAATGGCTTTTGGTTCATCATCAATACTCTCAGTAATTAATGAACACCAGATGGAATGTGCAATAGATAGGACCACATCTATCAGGAGGTGTTTTCTCAGAGTTAGATGAGGCAATGAGCTTGGAAAGTTTTCACCTCCCTTAGTCTTGGTTCAAAGAAGAAACCTTAGAGCCATTTTTACTTTAGAGGAAACTTGGATGCATGAATTCACCTCTCTGATACAAAAATGTGATATATGGCACTTTCTTCCCATCCATCTAAGGCATATCTCAGAGATATTGCAGGTTGGTTCCAGACCACTGCAATAAAGTGAATATTGCAACGCAGTGAGTCAAATAATATTTTTTGTTCTGCAGTGAATGAAAAAGTTATGTTTTTGCTATACTGTAATCTATTACATATACAATAGCATTATCTATAAACATTATGAACATGCCTTAATTAAAAAATACTTTGTTGCTACAAAATGCTAACCATCATCTGAGCTTTTAACATGTTGCAATCTTTTTGCTTGTGGAGGATCATGTCTCAATGTTGATGGCTGCTGACAGATCAGGATGGTGGATGCTGAAGGCTGGAGTGGCTGTGGCAATTTCTTAAAATAAGACAACAGTGAAGTTTGCCACAACAACTGACTCTTCCTTTCACAAGTGATTTTTCTATAGCATGCAGTGCTGTTTGATAGCATTTTACCCACAGTAGAACTCTAGCTATTTCCTCCACGACATGTTGAAACTGTCAAAATCATCTATGAGGGTTGGAGTCAACTTCTTCCAAACTCCATTTCATGTTGATATTTTGACCACTTCCCATGAATCATGAGTATTTTTCAAGTATCTGGATTGGTGGATCATTTCCAGAAGGTTTTCAATTGACATTACTCAGATCCCTTAGAGCAATCAGTATCTATGGTACCTATAACCTTATGAAATGTATTTCGGGGCACCTGGGTGGCTCAGTGGGTTAAAGCCTCTGCCTTCAGCTCAGGTCATGATCTCAGAGTCCTGGGATCGAGCCCCACATCGGGCTCTCTGCTCAGTGGGGAGCCTGCTTCCGCCCTCTCTCTCTGCCTGTCTCTCTGCCTACTTGTGATCTCTGTCTGTCAAATAAATAAATAAAATCTTAAAAAAAAAAGAAAGAAAGAAATGTATTTCTTAAATAATAAGACTTGAAAGTCAAAATGACTCCTTGGATCCATGGGCTGCAGAATGGATGTTGTGTTAGCAGACATGAAAACATGAATCATGTTATTCATCTCCACCTGATCTCTTAGGGGACAAGGTGCACTGTTAATGAGCAGTCATATTCTGAAGGAACCCTTTTTTCTGAGCAGTAGGTCTTAATAGTGGTATTAACATATTCAGTAAGCCATGTTATGAAGAGTTGTGCTGTCATCCAGGTTTTGTTGTTCCATTTTTAGAGCACAGACAGAACAGACTTAGCGTAAGTCTTAAGGACCCTAGAATTTTCAGAATGGTAAGGGAACATTAGCTTCAACTTCAAGTCACCAACTGCATTAGGCCCTGACAAGGGTCAGCCTGTCCTCTGAAGCTTTGAGGCCAGGCATTGACTTCTCCTCTTTAGCTATGAAAGTCCAAAATAGCACTTTTTTTCCAATATAAGCCTATTTCATCTACACTGAAAAACTGTAGCCACCTTCATTAGTTACCTTAGGTGGATCTTCTGGATAAGTTGCTGCTGCTTGTACATCAGTACTCGTTGCCTCACCTTGCACTTTTATGTTATGGATATGGCTCCTTTCCTTGAACCTCACAAACAAACTTATGCCGGCTTCAAACTTGTCTTCAGTTTCCTCCCCTCTCTCAGCTTCAAAGAATTGAAGAGAGCTAGGGGCTTGCCCTGGATTAGGCTTTGGTTAAGGGAGTATTGTGTCTGATTTGATCTTCTGTCCAGACCACTAACACGTTTCCCGTATCATTCATGTGTTCACTGGAGTAGCACCTTAATTTTTTTTTTAAGATTTATTTATCTGAGAGAGAGAGCACATGAGTAAGAGGAGAGGCAGAGAGAGAGGGAGAGAGAGTCTCAAGCAAACACCCCGCTGAGCATGGAGTCTGACACAGACCTTGATCTCATGACCCCAAGATCATGACCTGGACCAAAATCAAGAGTCAAAGGCTTAAATAACTGAACCACCCGGGTGCCCCTGCACCTTTAATTTCTTTCAAGAACTATTTCTTTGCATTCACACCTTGGCTAACTATTTGGTGAAAAGGGCCTATCTTTTGTCCTATTTCAACAAAGAGGGAAAGAGGCAGGGGACTGGCTGATCAGTAGAGCAGTCCGGACACACACACACACAACATTTGTTGATCAAGTTCATCCTCTTATATGGATATAGTTCCTGGTGCCCCAAAACAAACACAGTAGTAATGTTAAAGATCACTGATCACACATGACCATAACAAATATGGTAACAATGAAAAAGTTTGAAATATAAAAAGCTAGCAAATTGTGATACAGAGACATGAAGTGAGCAAATGCTGTTTAAAAAAATGACACCCATAGATTTGCTGAAACCACAGTCGCCACAAACCTCAATTGGTAAAAAATAAACAAACAAAACACAATATCTGTAATCACAATAATGAGATACATAATAGAATTTGATATGCTCGTATTTCAAATACAAAATTCTACAATCTGACCCCAAATGTGTTGAAGCAAGCTTATTTCTTCCTTGTTAAGTAGAAAGAACAATTTTGAGAATCTAAAAATGGGAGGAAAGAGGAAGAAAGCAATCCCTATCGTTCCACATGGCAAAATCATGGAAATAAATGAGTCCGTGGTTACTCCATGGATCCTTGCTTGAGAGACAAGGTATAACATTCACAGCTGAAGCATATCATCAGTAACTAGTAGTTCCAAATAGAAATAGAAACAGAAATTCTAAGTTTCCCTAAGGTTCTGAAGGACATGGAACCCAGAGCAGAGCCTAGGGAACTTCAACATGCATAGAGATGACAGAAGATGAGGTATTGTGGGATTAGGTAGTAAATCTGAATGCAATGAGTGTGTTCTGTTATACAAGAATGGAAAGATTATTCTTTAGACCTTTCTGTAATTTTCCTTGTATCTGAAACTCTAGGAAGTCTCAAAGGGAATGGAATCAACTCGTTCATTCTAGCAGTGAAAATTTAATTGGTAGCATACTTTCTGTGGAAAGGACTCATCAGAGATGAAGCACAGGAGGGTGGGCTGTAAGATAGGAGAGCTCTTCTAAGAAGTAAAGAACACACAAATGTATATGGATCACTGATTTTACGCTAGGTCTTAAGTTTGATTTTTAGCCAAACCGATCAGAAAGTTGGAAATCTAACTTGGGAAGTTAGAAATGAACAACTGTCTGCCGTTTAAAACTAATAGATTGATACATTTCCTTACTCCACCTTTACCATGCTCACTCTCAAACCTGGGCTTCTGATCAGGTAGCTGCCACTAACTCACTTACTATTAACCATTTCCTTGCCTTCCATCCATCTACATGATGAATCCACCTACTTTAAAGGCCCAACATCAATCTAACCTCTCTAGGAAGACCTACTCCTTTGAAACCATCCTCTTCTGAAATATTTTGACACACATGATCTGCTCCATCTAATTCCTGACTAAAATATGGTCTGTTCCATAATGCTTACTGTTATTTTACATGCACAGCCTTATAGTCCCAATGAAATGATAGGTTCCTCCAGTCATGACTGTGATTTCTACCTCTGTGTACCCATAGCATTGGTCATAGAGTAACATGGATTCATGGACTTGTTTGAATTGAAATAGAGATTTAATTTAAAATCCCAGATTTAAGGATGAGGCAATGGAGACTCAGAAAAGGAAAATAACTTTTCTAATGCCTTTTGAAGAGTTAGTTACAGTGCCAAAACTGGAATATAAAATTTCTGACCCAAATCTAAAGCTTTTCCATTATACTAGATAGCTTTCCAAGCTATATATGTATAGCTTGGAATATATATATATATGTGTGTGTGTGTGTGTGTGTGTGTGTATATATATGGATATATATATATGGGTGTGTGTGTGTGTATATAGATATATGGACAATTTCAATTATTTATATATAAATATATATTTTGGCGGGATATATATACATATATATATACACATATATATATGATATATAATGGGACAACTTTAATTGTTTTAAAGTCCTGGAAATTCGTACAGGCATTTTCCAAAACACGGAGGTCAGAATCTACCACTTTTGGCAGGAGGAGGGGAGGCTTTTTAAAAATTGGCAAACTAAAGAGTTTCCCTCGAAAGAACATTTAACCTGTTTGGTTGAAGCAGGGACTTCGGGTTTTGCTCACCACTGTCCTTGCTCCTCGATTCTAAGAATCAGCATGAGGGAGGGTTAATGTTATTTAAAATAAATCACACTACCTGACTGTGAGACCATCTTTCTGTCTTCTCTGGTAGTTAGGAAGTCTATAAATTTGGTGCCAGTGCCAAGTGGAAAAGGTCTAACTACAACTTGAAACTTCATCAAAAACCTGCCTGTCCCTTCTAGCTGTAGATCACTCAGCATTTTTTGAGCAGCATATGAAATGTCTTCCAAAGAAAAAGTAACAAACACACAGTAAGTGAAGAAAGGGAAAGGGCAAACAAAAGGCACAAGGAGATAGGAAACCACAGAAGAATTTCTTTTGCAAGGCTTATACTGTCTGACCCCCACCTGATCCCCAATCCTCACCCACAGGTAAGCATGTGGCAGCTGCCATTGTGCAGACACAGGTGTGAGCTGCTGAAAATATACAACACCTTGATTTCTTTTATTTTTTAAAGTTTTTATTTAAATTTCAGTGAGTTAACAAACAGTGTAGTATTAGTTTTTTGTGTACAATGTAGGGACTCGACACTTCCATGCAACCCCTGGCTCATCACAAGAGCACTCCTCAATCCCCATCACCTATTTCAACCATTCCCTCACCCACCTCCCTCTACTAAACATCGGTGTGTTCTCTATAGTTAAGAGAATACCTTGATTTCTTAAAATGTAAGAACAAAGATTAGACAGAAGGAATCTTGTAGGAACAGTGCACACTGAGCCTAGGTACAGAAACAACAACGGGAACTGAATGAGTGCTCTGTGAAATTAGCAAGCACTATACCTTTTCCTTGAATTCTGAGCAAATAGCAAAGCCTTAATCTTAGGGGAAAGATTGGCCAACTAATAAGTCCAGGGCTTGGAAACTTAAAGTGCTTCTACTAAACTTCTTGATCTTTGAATTTGTCTTAAACTCGTTATTTTTTTTTTCTCTTAGGAAGTTACCAGAACTACCTTAAACACTCTTTCATGCTGTTTTTGAAAGTGTTCACGAAGTTGGATTTCTGAAATGTGCTGACTTTTAAAAAATTAATTCACATAGGAGATAAAACACTAGGTATCTTTCATGTTTTGAATAGCTCAGAAAAAATTGAGACTTTAGTTGACAACTAAAGGGAGTTAGAAAAAGAATTATGCTTATGCTTCTTTGGAAACCACTCCTTCAACATATCCATGATTTTCTTCCTGTTGTGCTGAACCAAAATGATTCCTGGAACCAAAGATAAAAAAGGTATGTCCTACTTGATGCTGATTAATTACAAAACAACTTGTTACTGAAGTGTGTGTGTGTGTGTGTGTGTGCGTGCGCATGTAAATTCTAACCTTGGTTTGGAAAACAATTCACTACAAATTAAAGTGGATTTGCATTTCCAAGCTTTGAATGCTGTCATACCTGTATAATTAATGTGACATAGTATTGCAAGTCAGAGCCAGAACTAAGATGGAGTGAGTGAGTGGGTATGTCTCCGAGGAAACAAAATTTAGGAGACCTTCACTCTCAGGACTGACATGGCACTCGCACAACGCTCTGAGTCAGTGCCTTCTTAAATTTGCACCCCAGGAGCTTCGTGGCCTCACTTTGGTTCCAACCCTAGTTCCAAATTGTGGCCTACACTCGTCACCATCACCGATAAGTGATCTGCCATAATATCTTGACCTGAGTATTGTAGTGTCGTCCATCCTCCTAAGCCTCTCTTCTTACCAGCTCTTTCTGTTCTAGTAAATGGGTTAGACCTAAAAGTGTTCAGTTAAATGTAAGTAAGGGATAAGAACAGATCAAAGACACAAAAGAGAGTGTCATCTTAGAAGCCAAAATCCCAATTACATAGTGACCAAAAGAACCGGAAGAAACTGTGGTGAAATACCATGTTCTGACTTCAGGGGATTCAAAGTCAACAGGACAAAAATTGCCAGTTTATGGACCTGGCAACCATCTCCTCAGAGACTAACCCATAAAAACTCAACACAGCTGTGATTCAGTTATTTCTGGAGCTCATCATTTTGTGAGCTTCTACCTCGTTCTAGATATGTTGCCAGGTACACATCACATATTATCTTCAGTTCTCACAGCAGCCTGCTTTACAGATGAAGTGACAGAATGTCAGTGATTATGGGCAAAGGAAAATAACAAGTTTTATTCATAGCACCCATGAAGCTAGCGATTGTCAGAACTGGCCTTCAGTCCGTGTTCCTCTAGATCCAAAGCCTTCAGCATAGATGCTTGCTTCTATTACAGGACTATAAGGTGTAAAAATGAAGTAATTATGGTAATTAAGGAAGCCAAGATGATGTTATAATCTACTAGACTATACTGTGATTAGCCTTATGACTTGGGCAATATTTAAACATACCACCCTGAAACCAGATTACTAGACTATATTCTCAGTGGTTTTCCCAGTATAAATGCTGCACCATACCACTCTACACAGACCCTTTAAAACAGATTGAAACAGAAACACGTTTTTCTCATATCAATATGCAGAACTAAATATCAGCCCATTTCCCCAATGCTTGTTAGGCTAGCATAAGCTGGGAAATAATTTTCTTTAAACTTTTAGGTAAGCACATATCTCAGTTCAATTAGTAATCATGGCAGTATTGCATGGATTCAAGAAGACTAAAGTGTCTCATATTTTATTATTATAATCTTTACTAATCAATAAGAGGTTTTTCATTTGTATTTGCTTTTCTTGGCTTTGGAGAGGAGCTGCTGTATCTTGTGCTCCCAGGATGTTAAGAAGAGTGCTCTCTTATATAAAGAAAATAAACCTGAACTCATAGTTTGTTTTGTTTTTGCTTTTTCCTAAGTTGTTTCTTTTTGGTTTGGGGGCTAACTTTGAATGACTGCATCCATTCTCATGCATCTATCACTGTTTGCCTTAGGACGGAGAATGTGTATGTGTGTGGTGCTTTGGGATTTATGTGTATGTGGGAGAGTAGGACAGGTATTTGCTAAACATCTTCAATGTGTCAGACTCTCTGTTTAGCTCTTTCCAGAATTTTTCATTTCATACTCACAAAATTTGATGACACTCTGTATTTTTCAGAACACTTCCGGTTACAGTTGGTAGAAATGCAACTCAAAATGGCTTAAGTCAAAAAGTGGTTTATAAAACAGGCACATAGAGTCACAAAATGCAGAGGTGGGCTGACTGCACGCACAGGCGAATTCAGGGGCTCAGAGAAGATCATCGAGACACAGTATTACTCTCTAGCTCTGAGGTCTACACTGTCATCCTGGCTCAGTTCTCCACCAGGCTCTCAAATCATATTAGCAAACCAGCTGTCCGCTGCTCCCGGCTTATATATGCATCTCATCAGCCCCAAGAGAAAGTGCATTTTTCTTTGGGTTGTTTCACTGAGTCCCAGAATTGAGTCCAACTGGACTCTGTAGATCATATGCCCAGCTCTGAGCAAGAAACAGTGACAAGGAGAATCCGGTGCCTGATTGGCCAAACCTGCATCCTATTGTCTGTTTAGTACCTAGGCAGTAGTAACTCTACCTGAAACACATGGATTTAAACTGGGAAGAGGAGTGACTCCCCAAAAGAACATCAGGAATTATCAGAGAATAGGGGGATGGAATAAGCATAGAGTTGCTGAATAAAATATAAATAATCATTTGAATTTGTATTTCAGACAGATAATGAACAATTTTTTAGTGTATGTCCCAAATACAGCATAACTTTTCACATAAATAAGTTCCATCAATATTTGGGACATACTTTCACTAAGACATGATAGTTTGAAATTCAAAGTTAAAAGGTTGTTCTTTATTTTTATTTGCCAAATCTGGTAAGACTAAGTAATCAGAAACAACAGAGGCCCCCTACAGATGTCCTATTTACATTCTTTACATGAGAATGTTATAGCCCAGAGAATTTTTCATAAGAAGCCTCAAATCACAACACCTATTGCATATCTTGACAGTATATAAACCCATAGCTATCTGATTATAAAGTCCCCGTTGTTCTACTCTCATCCTTCCCTACCCCATACCCCTTGTGCTCCCTAGACCTAAGGAACTAATCTTGACTTTCAACTTGGTGGTGCTCAGCTGGGATCAACTGAAATGACCCCTTGACTCAACACTAACTTCAGCAGGATCAGCAAACATTTGTAGCTTCATGTTATTCTAAGAATTTAAGTTAGCCAGTATTCTTTAAAAGGCACCTTTTCGGGATGCCCCGTGTTGCTCAGTTGGTAAGCATCCGATTCTTGATTTCGGCTCAAGTCAGGATCTCAGGATCCCACGCCTGTGGGATCAGGCGTGTCAGGCTCTGTGCTGGGCATGGAGCCTGCTTGGGATTCTCTCTCTCCCTCTCCTTCTGGCCCTTCCCTCCTCTCTCTCTCACCCTCAAAGAAAGGAAGAGAGGGGAAGAAAAGGAGGAAGAAAGAAAGAAAGAAGGAGGAAGAAAGACAAAGACAAAGAGAGAAAGAAAGAGGAAGACAAGAGAAGAGAAGAAAGAAAGAAAAAGAAAGGAAGAGAGGAAAGAAAAAGAAAGGAAGAGAGGAAGGAAAGAAAGAAAGAAAAAAGAAAATAGACCTTTTTCTCACCAGGTTGCTTCTTGATTACTTGGCACACTGAGAGGAGTATTCCAAGGCAGAAGGAGAGACTATCTGGGAGAGGACATAGGACCATTTACACAGAAAGTGACCTCCATCACACGTATGTATCTTACCAATAAAAAGTTAAAGGAGCTTGGGAGTGCCCGGATCCAGAAGGTTCAGGGTGACAGGAAACACTGACTACTTGGGCTCTAGAAGAACAGGAGGAAGTTAAAAACCGAACGGGGAGAATTGAAAGAGAACAAAAATCTTGTTTGTTAGCTTTAAGTACATAAAGTGAACATCAATTCTAGACTTAACTTTATCGCGCCAGTGTTACTTGTTGTGTCATTTCAGAAAAAATAAATAATAATAATGCCAGGGTTCCATTTCATCTTCTGCTACAGTATATCCATAATGTTTTTTATCATCTTGTAATGGTATATTAAGGTTGCATAAACCTCCTAATTATGAATTTTCTTACTGTGCTTACAAACTTCCCTCTGAAAGCAAAGTACAAAGAACTGAGAATGTAGAGGATGGAGCCAAGAAAGTGTCTGCTTACGCTGATTTCTCAGCTCGTTAGTTTGGATTAATCCCTATCATTTACAGACACTTGGTCGAGATGAAACCAAAACAAGTGGTCAAGTCAGACAAAGTAGTAAGACACAGTAATAAAATCAGTAACTGGATTCAGTTAATGGGTCATTTTATGCAGTCCATTCTAGTTTCTACAATGATCCAGCACCAGCACACTGACATGGGAAAATCATACACCAGGACAACAACAACACTTACCACTTCCACTGATTTAAGTTCTGTGCTAAATTCTTGTACCAGTTTATTTAAAATTTGCAACAATTAATGAGGTAGGTTTTATCTCCATATTTTACATATTAGGAGACTGTAGTTCCGAGATTTGTTGTAGAAATTGCCCAGTGGGAGACATGGGGTTTTAGCAGCCGTCTGTTCAGTTTTAAAAATCCATTCCTTTAACCACTGCACCATACTGCCTCTTTAGGCTGCAAAATAGGTATAAAAGCAAGGTCAAAAATTTTTTTAAAACTTTTGAGAGTATATGCAGTTGCACATCAGCTACTCATCAATAAATTAAGTAGATGACCTTTAAGATTCCTTTTAGGAAAATTACCTGGGGCCTAATCCTCTCAGGAAATGTCAGAACTGGGGAACACAGAGCCCTTACCTGATACCCAGGGCTCCCGTCTCAGGGCCTGACCTAGGACGTCCTTCCTTGGCCAGCACCTGAAGGTGCCAGCATGTGTCCCCCACCTGGAATGGGCACTGCAGCTCTCATGTGGAGAGTGTTGTGTGACTCCTTGCAGTTAACACCCCAAATATAAGGAGGTGAAATGCCTTCAAATACCATATCCTGGTTTGTGCTCCTCTCTCAAGTACACCTTTTTATTTTCAGTCCATAATGATCCAGCAACACAACTAAAAAAAAAAAAAACCAAAAAAAAAAAAACCACTATTTTTCAAGATACAACTAAAGAACCATCTGGATATATATTTTGGAGGTCAAACCTATACACGGGCTGCTCTTCATTTTTCTTGATGCCCCACAACTCTCAACCTGACTCCCAAACTTTCCCTTCTTCTCAGTAAATAATACGACCGCTTAATCTGCTGTTCAGGCTGATGGATTGGCCAGGTAACAAATTATCTATAGCTGTGGGGTCAGAGGCGGTAGGGTTGAAGTGAAAAGAAATGAACCATAGCCACCTGGCTGAGGGCTCCTGCCCTGTTTAATTCTGTGACTGGTTTTGTGCATGGTGCTACCATCAGATTAGCTGTGAGCATCTTAATGAGGGCAGTAAGGAGACATCCTCCTAACAGGAATGAATGTAATATTTGGAATCCCAAATGATGAGAGCAAAAAATATTTGGAAACCCCAGTGATGAGTACAGAATATTATAGAATATTATATATGTTATATATAATATTACATATATATTATATGTATCTCATATCATACCTTCTTATGTTGCTGCCATTTTATTGTAAATACAAAGCCAACCTCGACCACAAGGCTGAAGAAGAGCACCTGTACTGGGAATTAAATCCAAGGACCTCTGTTAGAGTATTGGTTGCCAGCTGAGAGGCAGGATTTGGGAGAAGAGGAAAAGCCATTTAATCCCCTAAAGACTGCTTACTAAATTGTAGATGCTCTCTAGAACCTTGTCCTGATTGTGACGCTTTTATGATTCTACAAAATCTAATAAAAGAATCTCTTTACCTAGAAGCATCTGAAGACTGGCCTTAGTTCAGGCTGCTCTTACAGAATGCCACGGTCCTACCTGCTGAGACCCTCTTTCTGGTTTGCAGAAAGCCGTCTTCTCCCTATGGCCTCACAGAAGTGGGAGGTCTAGTTTCTCTTCTCTTTATAAAGGCATTATTCCCATCATGAGGGCCCCATTCTCAGGACTTGATCTAATCCTAATCACCTCCTGAAGTCCTCATTTGCAAATACCTTCATATTGGTATTAGAACCTCAACATGGGAATTTGGAGTGACACACATTCAGTCCATAACAGTATTTTCTGTCTAAACATCACTATCATTTACATTCTTAAAAGTATTTAAGGTCTGCTAATGTTTTATGCCAACAAGAACTCCACAGACAAGAAAATTTCCTGGGTAATTCTTAAGCAGATAGTATTCATTGAGCACTCTCTACAGTCTAAAACGTGTACTAATACTTATTCTATTCTCTAAAACAATTCTTCAAGTAAGCATTATCCTTTCCTACTTTGCAAGTGAGAAAAACTAAAGTTCAGTGAAAAACTAGTTGGTAGAGGCAACAGGATTCAATTCCAAAGAACCAAATCCTGCTTCTGTTTATAAGGATAATGGAAAATTAGCATTTTTTCTGAATTACTTGCTGCTGAGTGGAGTAAACTGGACAGAGAACACAAAGGATGAAGGAATACTATGCCATCCCCCCAGGGAAACAGATTCATTATTAAGGGATTGGTTGCTCTGTAGCTAGACCTGAGATCAAATTCTGTCTTTTCAGCTCTGTGACTTCAATTTTAACCAGGTGTTTCTGATATTTTGATATCTAGGGTCCCTGGAAAGACTGTCTCTCCCAGGTTAAACCAATTCCCAGAGTTAGTAAAGGACTCAGCTGGCAATGCTCCTTTTCTCTGCAAACCAACCAACCCGGAGTCTGTATTCCCAATAGCCTCCCTTCACAGGGCTTTTATGCTCCAGACCACTATTCCCCTAAATCACATGAGGCCAGGTACCAGGCAACTAGGGGAAGCCCTTCCACCTCAGAGCCAATGGAAATTGTCCCAACTAGCCAATCCTAAAGCTGCTTACCTTACACGTTCCCACCCACAGAAACCACAATAAAGGCTCTTGCCCACATTTCCCTCCCACTCTCTCTGCCTCCTGCTCAACCCTGGGGCTTCCCTGTGCACTGTCCTTGGCTGCCTTCTCATGGGAACTGTGAGTAACAAACTGTCTTTTCAATTAGAGTTGTCTTCTGAACTGTTGGCTCCACCAAATCTGAATCATAGTAAAATCCACATTTATGAAATCCCTCAGGAAGTTCATTTAACTCTCCAGTCTCAATTTATGGTCTGTAAAATTGTTGACCTCAAGTTTATGAGAATGTGCATAAAAGTTTCAATGCTGGGCCAGGCCTGTGGTGTGAATTCAACAATTAGTAGTATTGTTGATATTATCCTTAGGTTCTTATCGTTACACAATTTGCTTCTGGAAAGTACGGACCAAATATGGTTCATCTTTGCATGTCTAGTGGCTGGCAGAGAGTAGGCACTAAAAAATGTTTTTTGAATTTTAAATAAGTTCCAGCTATTTCTTCTTCTCAGAGGCTCATATGACTGACATTAAAGACCTAATTGGGCCTACCTGCCTTTCTGATCAGACTGCTGTATATTACCAGTGCCTTTGCAAAATGAGCAAAACCACTAGTTCTCCAGCGTGTATATTTTAACCTGTTTATATTCTAGGTAAGTACATGAACCTATTAAACACAGAGAAACAATGAAATGACAGGAAAATTCTTTTGTGCGCACTTTTCTCAATCTTGCTCTCTGAACTATTAAGAGTTTGGAGTTTGGGATAGATCTTTTGAGGAAAATGAAACCGTACACATTCTTCTTAAAATAAGATAAATAATACATGTTCTCACCTCACAACATGATGTCTGCCTGCTACAAATGATTGCCACATTAAGTGGAAACAGTATGCATCCTTTTTAAACAGGGCTTGTCTAGAATTGTTCGATCTGATTATCTTATTCTAATTGTGAATTCCAGAGGCATAGCATAGCCCAAAGTCCTGGTGAGTGAAGTGGAGCTCCTCTCAGGAAGGTTTTCTGCTCAGATGACAATTAGCAAGGAAGAGAGAATCTGAACCTCTGTTCCATATGCACAGGCTCTGATCTGCTTCTGATGTGGATTTCTTTGCCTGAGATGGGAAATGTTACCCAGGACTACAAACAAGAAACATTGGTATTAAGGGCAGATCTTATCGTGTCTGCAGAATAATTTCTTGGAATGTAAAAATCTGGAATAACCTCAAAACATGAGGTACCTATGGGAGAACAGGATATAAACAGAATAAATGTGGTGCTGTAGGAAACTTCTAAACACCATCACTGCCGATTTGGCCTGGGAAAGTGATTACAAGGTAATGGCCACAAACTGCCCCAGGATCACCTCTGCTCCTCACTCTTGGCGTCTGTCCGGGTACCCTCTCTGTGGGCTGATGTGGTTTGGTTTACGGAAAGACCTCCCTTCTCCTCTTCCTGGTCATGGAATCTCCCTTTCTTTTTCTTGGTGATTTGTCTTTCATCTGTGTTGCAAAACTTATCCCTTATTTCACCTATAAATTGGGGCAATAGCAGAACTTGGACCAATATCAATAATACATACCTTCTTGATAACCTACGATTTTTTCCTAATACTACTTTTAAACACAGGGATGTTACATGGCTGAAGTTGCTTCTGTTTTTCTGATACTGGCTAACTATTAGGATTGGCCTGAAAAAAATTTAGAGATAATATTTAATCACTTACTGTGTCCCTACTGTGTGCTGGGCATTGTGCCAAGTTTATTACACATATTATCTCTTAACCTTACAAAAATTCTCCAGGCTGGACATACTCCTTTTATAAATGAGGCAATGAAGACCCGGGGAGGTTAAATTGGGCAGCAAAAGTCACCCAGATAGAAGTAGGAGCTTAGGAACTTTGCAGCCCAAATGGTGTACTACTACTACATCTTGTGTCTCAAATGCCTGCCATTTTCAGTGAATTTCCACAGGTTTAAAAGAGCATTTATTTGGTTATCAAACATAAAAATTTGCACTATTTTTGTCAGTGAATGTATTAGGATATAGATATTAAGAATCTAGGAAACAAGTGTAGATTTTTCTGGTTGATTTGGTTTGTCTAATTCTATAGCCATTTCTGAGGAAAGTTGATCTTTGAGGGCTTGTCCAGCCTCCAAACTGAATATGTAACTCTATGCTTTTTTCTTCCCCGTGGGAACCTTTCTGTTCAACTGTGAAGAGTCCCAGGGACGCACCAGCCCCTGTTCTGATGTCACAGTCCTCAAAGCTGAGCTGGGATGGCAGATGTTACATGATTTCGTGAAGGCCTGGGATTAGGTGGGCCTTTTGATGAGGCATTTAATTTGGAGTTTAGCACTCTTTCATGCAACTAGCACTGCCGGGCCATTGATAATGCCTGGGACCTGGGCCTTTAATCATTGGATGTTTGTTCTGCCTTGCTAAGGTGATTTCTTCAGCTTAGCATATAAAACAATAAGAATTATCAAACAGAAAGCTGCTTGAATGCCAGCAAACAAGCACTGGGATATAAACTATATCTAATATTTAATAAAAGTAACCCACAAAAAGCTCTTCCTGGGGATAAACAGTGAAATAGAGGAGGGAGGGAGCCAAGGTCCACCCAGTATCACCCACTCCCCAGGACCCAGGGAATCACAGGGCAGCCAGCTCCCTGGTATGTTCCCTTTAGGAGCACCCCACAGGAACAAATAAGATATTGTGGCTCTCTTTTTTCCTCCCTCTTTCCTCCTGTGTTTTTATTTCTCAATTGTTTCACTTAAAGCAAAGATTTATTTTTGCATGTTTTTGTTTTTCCCCGCCAGCCTTAACATAAAGTGTTAATGCTAAGACATTTGGGATCTCTCAGAACTAATGTCTCTCTATAGACTTAAATTTTTAGTGGTGACAACAGGGTCTGCCATGCTGACCTTACAGACTTAACATGAGGATTTTACTCGTTCAGGACTCAGCTCCCATTTTCCCCTAAATACTTTGGTTGTTATTGGGAAATATTTGTGTAAAAGGCAGATTGGCATGGGAAAGAGAAAATGGGAGTATAGCTGATTGAAGATCAGGAGAGGTAGTTCCTACAATGCAGCTTTGCTGGGGTTAGGGTAAGAGGAAGTCAAAGACTCCACTCCTGCATCTCTTGTTGGGTCGGTGTGGTCAAGACACTGGGTCAAAGTGTTTTCTCAGCCCTTCTAGGCTCTGACAAAATGTGCTCAGGAGTAGAGCTGAAGCTCATTTTCCAGGGGAAATGAGTAGGTGTGAGCAATATCTCTCAGCTTACACCTGGATCTCATCTGTCCCAGGTGGAGTTGGTTACGTAGTTACCTCAAACATTTTTTTTTCTGAAATTTAAAAGCACACTGAAAAAATAAAGCAAAAATAGGATAATTCCTATTCCCTAATCCAAACTAACCATTGTTACATCTTGCATTTATGCTCTGAGGCAGTAGTTTCCCCCTTTAAAGGAAACCTTTCTCCATTGTTTTTATAAAAGGAAAAAGGGTTCTTTTAGAATTTAAATGAGGAAAAAAGCAGGAAAGACCTATGAGAAAATGTTCCATGTGTCATCCAGAAAATCCGAAATAAAATTAGTTTCCACTACATATCTACTAAATGGCCCAAATCTGGAACCCTGACACCACCAAATGCTGGTGAGGATGTAGAGTTGTAGGTACTCTTTGTTCTTTGCTGGTAAAAAAGCAAAATTTTGATAGGGTTTGGCAGTGTCTTAGAAAAGTAAACATGCTCTTAGAAAAGTATAAAGCAATCATACTCTTTGGTATTTATCCAAAGGAACTGAAAACTCATGTACACACAAAAGCCCTTATGTGGATTTTTCATAAGTTAAGAATAAGTGCCAAAACTTGGAAGCAGCCAAGGTGTCCTTCAGTAGGCAAATGGATAAATGGTGGTACGTTCACACAATAGGATGTGATTCAATACTTTTTATCATTTTTGTAATTTCTTTTTAGAAGTGATGAATCAATCCATGAAAATGAAGGAAGCTTACATGCATATTAAGTGAAAGAAACCAATCTGAAAAAGCTATGTATTGTACAAGTCTAACTATCTGACATTCTGGAAAAGGAATAATGCAGAAAGTAAAGTGACCAGTGGCTGCCAGAGTCTGAGGGAAGGGAGGAGTGATAGGAGGAGCACAGAATTTTTAGAGCAGTAAAGCTGTTCTGTATGATACTATAATGGTGGATGCATGTCATTGTCTATGTCAAAACTCATCAAGTGTACAACTCCATAAATTCTAAACTATGGACTTTGGGCAACAATGATGGGTCAATGAAGGTTCACTGATCACAGCAAATGTACCACTCTCCTGTAGGATGGTGATAGTGGGGAAGTATGTGTCTTTGTGTGTGGAAGGGAGGGATGGGTATAGAACTCTTGCCACTTAATTACCATTCAATTTTGCAATAAATCTAGAACTGCTCTAAAAAACTTAAACATACAAAACTTAAAAACACAAAGTGTTTCTTTAAAAAGATGCAATTTTCACTATATATACATTATTAAACTAGTTGGGTATTTTCTAGATATCCAGATAAATGACTTATAAAAAGATGAAGATAAATACATGAGTAAAATGGGTTTATAAAGTACATTCTATTTTAATAACAAGATGTTGACTATTCTCGGTCTTTTGTGTCCCTACATAAACTTTAGAATCCATAATTGGCCTATAGATAGCCATAAAATAATCTACCGTTACTTTTGCTAAAATTGCATTGAATCTCTAGATCAAATTTGGGAAGAACTGCCCTCTTGTCAATATTGAGTCTTCCTATCTCTAAACCTGGAATCTCTATTTAGTTCTTCTATACATTACAGTTTTGTAGTTTTACTCATATAGACGTTGTGCATATTTTGTTAAATTTATACCTAAGTATGTCATCTTGCGGGGTGCCAATGAAAATGGCTTTTTTAGGGATGCCTGGGTGGCTCAGTTGGTTAAGTTGCTTCCTTCGGCTCAGGTCATGATCTCAGGGTCCTAGGATTGAGCCCTGCATCGGGCTCCTTGCTCTGCAGGGAGCCTGCTTCTCTCGCTGCCTCTGCCTGCTTGTGTATACTCTCTCTCTGATAAATAAATAAATAAAATCTTTAAAAAAAAGATGGCTTTTAAAATTTCACATTCTAGTTGTTCATTGTTGGTATTCAGGAAATCAACTGACTTTTCCACAATAATTTTATGTCCTATATCTTTGGTATAATTGCTTATTAGTTCCATTGGTCAATTATTTCAGATTTCCAGTTTAGATGATCATGAAATTCATAAATACAGTTTTAGTCCTTCCTAATCTGTACATCTTATTTCCCTTTCTGTTCTTCCTGCATTGGCTATGACTTCCAGTATGATGTTGGAAAGGAGTGGTGAGAGGGGGACACCCTTTTCTTGTTCCTGATCTTAGTGGGGAAAACACCTAGTTTCTCACTACTAAGCTGAAGGTTTTTTGAAGATGTTCTTCATCAAATTGAGGAAATTCCCATCTACTTCATGTTTGTCAAGAGTTTTTATCATGAATGGGTGTTGAATTTTGCCAAATGCTTTTTCTGCATCCATGGATAAGATGTTATTGAGAGGTTGTTATTGACTTCCATATATTGTATGTTTTGTAATTGATATTTTCACAGTTGTCTCCAACTGATTTAATCCCCACCCCCACACACCAGAGAAAATTGAATTTTAATCCTGTCATGTGGCTAGACTAGGGCAATTAACTAATCCAATCAGGAATTGAGCTAATTTGAATTTGGATTTGTATCTGTGAAAACTCACGGTTTCCAATTTTACATTTATTTCTAGTATGTGATTCTGCTAGAGCCTCCTAGTGTGTGGTCCTTTGGAGTTGATTGTAACTGGAAATCTGGAATACTTAACAGGGCTCTTTCTCCCTGATGGTTTCTGCATTCTAATTTTTATTGTTCATGCATACAAAATAGGCCAAATCCCTGTTCAGAGTCTCAATTCTTCTACTTTCTGCTTAGATTCTCCAACTCTGTGCTGCAACTTTGAATTCAAAGTCTAAAATGGAAAAGTAGCACAAATACAGGCTTCAACTCTGAGATTCCCTTCACTTCATGGTTTTGGCCCAGAACTCACGTTTTCCTTTATTTCCAGTGGCTTTAAGTAGAATCTTTACTTAATAATATGTACATTTTTCTTATTACTAAAGGAGAGCCAGTGTGGGTTGTTTGTCCACAGATGCCAGAAGTAGGATTTTTTTGTCATTTTTGTTCCAGAGTGAACAAAATTTTTGTACCAGAGTGAAATATTTTTGACTCTATTTTTGCTCAGAACTTTGAGGGCACTGCCATTGTTTATGACACTGAACAATGCTAGGAGAAATCTCCCTCTCAGCAATAATTTGAATCTTCTGCCTGAATATCTTTTTTTTTTTAAGATTTTATTTATTTATTTGGCAGGTAGAGATCACAAGTAGGCAGAGAGGCAGGCAGAGAAAGAGAGGGGAAGCAGGCTCCCTGCTGAGCAGAGAGCCCGATGCAGGGCTCAATCCAAGGACCCTGAGATCATGACCTGCGCTAAAAGCAGAGGCTTTAACCCACTGAGCCACCCAGGCGCCCCTGTCTGAATATTTTCAAAGAAGGTTTATCTATCTCTGACATTTTACTGGCTAACAAGGGTATATCTTTGTTAAAAGCTTTTAGGATAAAGTTTTCTTAAACATGAAATGTTCTTTTGATAGGCAAATTATTTTGTTTTGATATAGAAATAGAAATTTTCTTGTAATATATTTTGAATGTTTTTCCTATTTGTGGTGTTCATTACCAATTAACATTATAGTGCATGGTTGTCTGCAGAATATCATTTTTATTATCTTTGTTTTTATCTGTATTTATTGTGTTTGTATCATGTTTTTCTTCTGTCAACAATTTGAATATAGAAAGGTTTGTTTCTTCCTGTTCCATATCTATCCAAATTCATAATGTTTCTTGTCTCTGAAGACAAGATCATAGTTCATTTTATGTATCATTTTATTGTTTTAATGTTTTTAAGTTTTTGTCGCACTAACATTTTTATAAATTGAAACAACTAAGAAATTTTCTTCTAATCCTTGAATTATTTTTATCTATCATTGACTGGTTTTCTGCTTTTTAATACACAATGCATATGTTAAGATAATTCTAGCCGCAATAACAGAGAAAAAAGGGTACAAATGTTCACAGGCAACAGAAATTTTTCTCTCATATGAATGTTCCTGAGAGTGGAAAGCTCTCTATCAAGATTTTTTTATAGAAGTATAATTGATGTCCAATATTAGTTTCAGATAAACAACATAGTAACTGATAATTATCAACATCATACAAGGTTTTCACAATGTTGACTCTATCCCCTATACTGTAGATTATATCCCATGTTCTATTTATTTTATAACTAGATGGCTGTATCTCTAATTCTCCTTCACCTGTTTGTCCATCCTCTCCTCACTCCTCTCTGGCAACCACCAGTTTGTTCTCTGAGTTTGTTTCCTTTTTCATTTTTTAGATTCAACATATAAGTGAAATCCTACAGCATTTGTCTAATTTTTTGTCTAATTTATTTTACTCAGCATAATACCTTCTAGGCTGATCCATGTTGTTGCAAATGGCAAGATTTCATCATTTGTTATGGCTAATACTCTAGTGTGTTTGTGTGTGTGTGTGTCTTCTCTTTTATCTGTTCATCTATGGATGAGCATGAGGTTGCTTTCACATCTCGGTTATTGTTAATAATGCTACAGTAAGCAGTGTGTCTTTTTAAATTAGTGTTTTCATATTCTTTCAGATAAATACCTAGATGTGGATTGCTGAATCATATAGTAGTTATATTTTTAATTTTTTCGAGGACCTTTCATAATGTTTTCCACAGTGGCTATACCAGTTTACATTCCCACCAAAAATGCACAAGTGCTCCCTTTTCTCCACAACCTTGCCAACATTTATTTCACATTTATGTGATCATAGCCTTTGTGACAGATGTGGTAATATCTCATTGTGGTTTTGATTTGCATTCCCCTGATCCGTGATGTTGAGCATCTTTATAAACCTGTTGTCTATCTGTGTTCTTTGGGAAAGATGTCTATTTGGGTCCTCTGCTCATTTTTACTAATTTTTTTAGTATTGCATGAGTTCTTTATATACTTTGGATGTTAATCCCTTATTAAACATTTGATTTGCAAAAATATTCTCCCATTCGATAGGCTACCTTTTCATATTGATGGTTTCCTTTATTGTGAAAAAAAGCTTTTTAGTTTTAGTTCTGTTTGCTTTTCCCTTTCTTATCCTTGCCTGACAAAATCAGTTCAAAAAAGTATTGCTGAGACCAATGTCTAAGAGCTTATTGCTTGTTTTCTCTAGGAGTTTTATGGCTTCAGATATTATATTTAAGTCTTAAACCAATTTTGAGTTTTTTCATTTATGATGGAGGAAAGTCATACAGTTTTACTCTTTGGCATGTAGCTGTCCAGGTTTCCCAGCACAGTTTATTGAAGACCTGGTCTTTTTTCCATTTATATTGTTGCCTCACTTATCCATAGGTTAATTGGCCATATAAGTGTCAGTTTATTTCTGGGCTCCCTAATCTGGTTTAATTTACATGTCTGTTTTTGTGCCAACTCCATTCTGTTTTGATTACTGCCATTTTATAGTGCAGTCTAAAATTCAGGAGCGTGATACACTAGCTTTGTTCTCCATTCCCATTTTGTGGCTTTTGTAGTTCCATACAGACTTTAGTATCATTTTGTTCTGGTTTTGTGAAAAATGCCTTTGGTACTTTGATGGGAATTGCATTGAATCTGCTTTAAGTAGAATGGACATCTTAACAAAATTATTTCAATCCGGAAATACAGAATATCTTCCCATTTGTTTCATTATTAATTTTTGTCATCAAAGTATAGTTTTCAGAGTACCTGTCTTTCATCTCCTTGGATAAATTTATTCCTAGTATTTTTTTGTTAAAATTATAAATGGGAATTGTTTCTTCATTTCTCTGAAAGTTTATTAGAGTATAGAAACACAAGAGTTTTTTTATATTAAATTTATATTCTACAGTTTTACTGAGTTTCTTCTAAGGTGTATGTGAATGTGCTATCTTTAGGGTTTTCTATATGGGTATCCTGTCATCTTCAAATAGTGAGATTTACTATTTTCTTTCATATTGAATGACTTAAATTTTTTTCTCCCCTAATGGCTGTGGCTAGTACTTTCAATACTACATTGAATAAAAAATGACATTGGGAATCCTTGCCTTATTCCTGATCTTAGAGGAAGAGCTTTCTGCTTTTCACTGTCGAATATGTTAGCAGTGGATTTGTCATATTTCATTATGTTGAATATGTTCCCTCTATACCAACTTTGTTGCTACCTTTTTAAAAGTTTTTAAATTCCAGTTACTATGCAGTATAGTATTAGTTCCAGCAGATTTCAGTGATGATAACTTATAATACCCAGCGTTATCACAGTAAGTGTCCTCTCTAATCCTCATCACCAGTTTAACCCAACCTTCCTACCAAGCCCTCAACCCATCTCTCCTCCAGCAACCCTCAATTTCTTTTCTATAGTTGATTCTGTTTTTATGATTTGCCTTCCCCCTAGTACTCATCTGATTTGTTTCTTATTTCCACATATGAATAAAATTGTATGATATTTGTCTTTCTCTGACTGACTTATTTTGCTTAGCTAATACTCTCTAGCTCTATCCACATCAATGAAAATGACAAGATTTCATTCTTTCTGATGGCTGAGTAATATTCCATTATATCAACATACCATAGCTTCTTTATCTATTCACCAGTCAGTGGACATTTGGGCTATTTCCATAATTCAACTATTGTTGATAATGTTGCTATAAATATCAGGTTGCATGTGCCCCTTTCCATTAGTATTTTGTATCCTACCCAGTAGGGTAATTGCTGGATCATAGGATAGTTCTATCTTTAACTTTTTGAGGAAACTCTGTACTGTTTTCCAGAGTGGTTGCACCAGTTTGCATTCCCACTGATAGTGTAAGAGAGTTCCGCTTTCTCTGCATCCCTGCCAACATCTGTTGTTTCCTGTGTTGTTAATTTTAACCATTCTGACAGGTGTAAGGTGAGAGCTCATTGCAATTTTGACTGGCATTTCTGTGATGAGTAATGTTAAGCATTTTTTCATGTGTCTGTTGGACATCTATGTTTTGTCCTTGGAAAAATGTCTATTCATGTCTTCTGTCCATTTTTTAATTGGATTATTCATTCTTTTGAGTGTTGAGTTTGATAAGTTCTTTATATATTTTGGGTATTAACCTTTTATCATATTGTCACTTGCAAATATCTTCTCCCATTTTGAAGGTTGCCTTTTGGTTTTGATTTTTTCCTTTGCTGTGCAGAAGCTTTTTACCTTGAAGTCCCAATATTGTTTGCTTTTGTGGCCCTTGTCTCAGGGGATGTATCTGGTAAGAAGTTGCTACAGTTGATGTCAAAGAGGTACTGTCTGTGTTCTTTCCAGGATTTTGATGTTTCCCATCTCACATTTAGATGGATCCCACATCCATTTTTTGAATTTATTGTGTATGGTGTAAGAAGGTGATCCAGTTTCTTTTTTTTTTTTTTTTTTTTTTTTTTTTGCATATTGCTGTCCAGTGTTCCCAACACTGTCAAAGAGACTGTCTTTTTTGCCACTGGACATTCTTTCCTGCTTTGTTGAAGATTAGTTGGCCATGTAGTTGTGGGTCCATTTCTGGGGTTTATACTCTGTTACATTGACCTATGTGACTATTTTTGTGCCACTACCATACTGTCTTGATCACTACAGCTTTATAATAGAATGTGAAGTCCAGAATGGTGCTGCCTCCAGCTTAGCTTTTCTTTCTCAAAATTGCTGTTCATGGTCTTTGTGGCTCCATATAAATTTTTGCATTGTTTGATATTTTTTATTGTAAATAATTGCAGAATTATGGCAAGTGTTTTTTCTTAAATGAAAAAACTTAAATGATCACATTTATCCTTTATTTTATTTTGTGGTGTATCCTGTTGACTTGAGATACTAAACCACTCTTGCTTCGCTGGTGTATAATCCTTTTTTTTTTTTTTTTTTTTTTTTTTTTTTTTTTTTTTAATTTTTTATTTATTTTCAGCGTACCAGTATTCATTGTTTTTTCACCACACCCAGTGCTCCATGCAATCTGTGCCCTCCCTAATACCCACCACCTGGTTCCCCCACCCTCCCACCCCGCCCCTTCAAAACCCTCAGGTTGTTTTTCAGAGTCCATAGTCTCTCATGGTTCACCTCCCCTTCCAATTTCCCTCAACTCCCTTCTCCTCTCCATCTACCCTTGTCCTCTATATTATTTGATATGCTCCACCAATAAGTGAAACCATATGATACTTGACTTTCTCTGTTTGACTTATTTCACTCAGCATAATCTCTTCCAGTCCTGTCCATGTTGCTACAAAAGTTGGGTATTCGTCCTTTCTGATGGAGGCATAATACTCCATAGTGTATATGGACCACATCTTCCTTATCCATTCATCCGTTGAAGGGCATCTTGGTTCTTTCCACAGTTTGGCGACCGTGGCCATTGCTGCTATAAACATTGGGGTACAGATGGCCCTTCTTTTCACTACATCTGTATCTTTGGGGTAAGTACCCAGCAGTGCAATTGCAGGGTCATAGGGAAGCTCTATTTTTAATTTCCTGAGGAATCTCCACACTGTTCTCCAAAGTGGCTGCACCAGTTTGCATTCCCACCAACAGTGTAAGAGGGTTCCCCTTTCTCCACATCCTCTCCAACACACGTTGTTTCCTGTCTTGCTAATTTTGGCCATTCTAACTGGTGTAAGGTGGTATCTCAATGTGGTTTTGATTTGAATCTCCCTGATGGCTAGTGATGATGAACATTTTTTCATGTGTCTGGTAGCCATTTGTATGTCTTCATTGGAGAAGTGTCTGTTCATATCTTCTGCCCATTTTTTAATATGATTATCTGTTTTGTGTGTGTTGAGTTTGAGGAGTTCTTTATAGATCCTGGATATCAACCTTTTATCTGTACTTTCATTTGCAAATATCTTCTCCCATTCCGTGGGTTGCCTCTTTGTTTTGATGACTGTTTCTTTTGCTGTGCAGAAGCTTTTTATCTTGATGAAGTCCCAGAAGTTCATCTTTGCCTTTATTTCCTTCACCTTTGGAGACATATCTTGAAAGAAGTTGCTATGGCTGATATCAAAGAGGTTACTCCCTATGTTCTCCTCGAGGATTCTGATGGATTCCTGTCTCACGTTGAGGTCTTTTATCCATTTCGAGTTTATCTTTGTGTACGGTGTAAGAGAATGGTCAAGTTTCATTCTTCTACATATAGCTGTCCAGTTTTCCCAGCACCATTTATTGAAGAGACTGTCTTTTTTCCACTGGATATTTTTTCCTGTTTTGTCAAAGATTATTTGACCATAGAGTTGAGGGTCCATATCTGGGCTCTCTACTCTGTTCCACTGGTCCATGTGTCTGTTTTTATGCCAGTACCATGCTGTCTTGGTGATCACAGCTTTGTAGTAAAGCTTGAAATCAGGTAACGTGATGCCACCAGTTTTATTTTTGTTTTTCAACATTTCCTTAGCAATTCGGGGTCTCTTCTGATTCCATACAAATTTTAGTATTATTTGCTCCAGCTCTTTGAAAAATACTGGTGGAATTTTGATTGGAATGGCATTAAAAGTATAGATTGCTCTGGGCAGTATAGACATTTTAACGATGTTTATTCTTCCCATCCAAGAGCATGGAATGGTCTTCCATCTTTTTGTGTCTTCTTCAATTTCTTTTAGGAGTGTTCTGTAGTTCCTCGAGTACAGATCTTTAACCTCTTTGGTTAGGTTTATTCCGAGGTATCCTATGGTTTTTGGTGCTATAATAAATGGAATCGATTCTCTAATTTGCCTTTCTGAATTTTCATTGTTAGTGTATAAGAAAGCCACTGATTTCTGGACATTGACTTTGTATCCTGCTACATTACTGAATTGCTGTATGAGTTCTAGTAGTTTGGAGGTGGAGTCTTTTGGGTTTTCCATATAAAGAATCATGTCATCTGCGAAGAGAGAGAGTTTGACTTCTTCCTTGCCAATTTGGATACCTTTTATTTCTCTTTGTTGTCTGATTGCTGTTGCTAGGACTTCTAATACTATGTTGAACAAGAGTGGTGAGAGTGGGCATCCTTGTCGTGTTCCTGATCTCAATGGGAAGGCTGCAAGCTTTTTCCCATTGAGGATGATATTTGCTGTGGGTTTTTCATAGATAGATTTGATGAAGTTCAGGAATGTTCCCTCTATCCCTATACTTTGAAGCGTTTTAATCAGGAACGGATGCTGGATTTTGTCAAAAGCTTTTTCTGCATCAATGGAGAGGATCATGTGGTTCTTCTCTCTTCTCTTATTGATTTGTTCTATCACATTGATTGATTTGCGAATGTTGAACCATCCTTGTAACCCAGGGATGAATCCTACCTGGTCATGGTGGATAATCTTTTTAATGTGCTGTTGGATCCTGTTTGCTAGGATCTTGTTGAGAATCTTAGCATCCATATTCATCAGTGATATCGGTCTGAAATTCTCCTTTTTGGTAGGGTCTTTGCCTGGTTTGGGGATCAGGGTGATGGTGGCTTCATAAAAAGAGTCTGGAAGTTTTCCTTCTGCTTCAATTTTTTGAAACAGCTTCAGGAGAATAGGTATTATTTCTTCTTTGAAAGTTTGATAGAATTCCCCAGGGAATCCGTCAGGTCCTGGGCTCTTGTTTTTTGGGAGGTTTTTGATCACTGCTTCAATCTCGTTACTAGATATCGGTCTATTCAGGTTGTCAATTTCTTCCTGGTTCAATTTTGGGAGTTTATAGTTTTCCAGGAATGCATCCATTTCATCTAGGTTGCTTAGCTTATTGGCATATAACTGTTGATAATAGCTTCTGATGATTGTTTCTACTTCCTTGGTGTTAGTTGTGATCTCTCCCTTTTCATTCATAATTTTATTAATTTGGGCTTTCTCTCTTTTCTTTTGGATTAGTGTGGCCAATGGTTTATCGATCTTATTGATTCTTTCAAAAAACCAGCTTCTAGTTTCGTTGATACGTTCTACTGTATCTCTGGTTTCTACCTCGTTGATCTCTGCTCTAATCTTGATTATTTCCCTTCTTACGTGTGGAGTTGGTTTGATTTGTTGTTGATTCTCCAGTTCTTTAAGGTGTAGAGACAGCTGGTGTATTCTGGATTTTTCAATTTTTTTGAGGGAGGCTTGGATGGCTATGAATTTCCCCCTTAGGACCGCCTTTGCTGTATCCCATAGGTTTTGGAGTGAAGTGTCTTCGTTCTCATTGGTTTCCATAAATTGTTTAAGTTCTTCTTTGATCTCCTGGTTGATCCAAGCATTCTTAAGCAAGGTGGTCTTTAGCTTCCAGGTATTTGAGTTCCTTCTGAACTTTTCCTTGTGATTGAGCTCCAGTTTCAAAGCATTGTGATCTGAGAATATGCAGGGAATCATCTCAGTCTTTTGGTATCGGTTGAGCCCTGATTTGTGACCCAGTATGTGGTCTATTCTGGAGAAGGTTCCATGTGCACTTGAGAAGAATGAGTATTCTGTTGTTTTAGGGTGGAATGTTCTGTATATATCTATGAGGTCCATCTGGTCCAATGTGTCATTCAATGCTCTTATTTCTTTATTGATTTTCTGCTTCGATGATCTGTCTATTTCTGAGAGAGGCGTGTTAAGATCTCCTACTATTAATGTATTCATATCAATATGACTCTTTATCTTGATTAATAGTTTTCTTATGTAATTGGCTGCTCCCATATTGGGGGCATAGATATTTACAATTGTTGGATCATCTTGGTGGATAGTCCCTTTAAGAATGATGTAGTGTCCTTCTGTATCCCTGACTACCGTCTTTAGTTTAAAATCTAATTTATCTGATATGAGAATCGCTACCCCGGCCTTCTTTTGAGGCCCATTGGCGTGAAAGATGCTTCTCCATCCCTTCACTTTCAGTCTAGGTGTATCTTTAGGTTCAAAATGGGTCTCTTGTAGACAACATATGGATGGGTCCTGTCGTTTTATCCAATCTGCAACCCTGTGTCGTTTTATGGGTGCATTTAGGCCATTCACATTGAGAGTGATTATTGAGAGATACGTTTTTATTGACATTGTGTTATCTTTGAAGTCTTTCTTTCTGTCGATTGTCTCTATATTTCTGTTCAATGCTATTCTTAGGATTTTTCCTCTTTTATAGAACCCCCTTTAATATTTCCTGCAGTGTCGGCTTGGTGGTTGCATAGACTTTCAAGCCTTGCCGGTCTTGGAAACTCTTTATCTCTCCATCCATTTTGAATGTCAGTCTTGCTGGATAAAGTATTCTTGGCTGCATGTTCTTCTCATTTAGTGCCCTGAATATATCTTGCCAGCCCTTTCTGGCTTGCCAGGTCTCTGTGGACAGGTCTGACGTTATTCTGATGGGCTTTCCTCTGTATGTAAGGAGGTTCTTTGTCCTAGCGGCTTTCAAGAGATTGTATCTACAATTATGATTCCTCAATTTTACTATGAGGTGCCTGGATGTTTTTTTTGAATTTATAATCTTGGGGGGGGACCTTTCTACTTCTAGTACATGAACACTTGTTCCATTCGCAAGGTTGGGAAAATTTTCATGAAAAATTTGTTCCACTATATCTTCTAGACTTCTTTCTTTCTCCTCCCCTTCAGGGATTCCAATAATTCTGACGTTGGAACGTTTCATGGCATCATTTATTTCCCTGATTCTGTTTTCGTGGCTTCTAAGCTGTTTGTTCCAGGCTTCCTCCTGATCCTTTCTCTCTATTTGTTTGTCCTCCAGATCACTAATTCTATCTTCTGTCTCAGTTACCCTAGCTTTTAGAGAATTTAGATTAGATTGGAACTCATTGAGAGCGTTGTGAACCTCATCCCTGGTGGCCTTCAGCTCTGCCCTAACATTATGAACCTCCTCTCTGGTCGCTTTCAATTCTGCCCTAATCAATTCTGTTTGGTCATCCATAGCTTTCTCCAACCTAGCTATTGCCTGGATAATTGTTAGCCTGAATTCTCTTTCTGACATATTGTCTATGTTGATAGCCGTTAGCTCTGTTGCAGAAGGCCCATCCTCTGTATTTTTCTTCTGTTGGGGATTCCTCCTCCTAGTCATTTTGGTGAGAGATGACTGGACAGATGTAGCTGGGTGTATTGACCGTGGTGCAGTCAAGGTGCACCCTGGAACGCTTCTGAGCACTCAGGATTCCCCACCCAAATGAGAGAAAAAAGAAAAGAAAAAGAAAAAAGAGGGAGAGAGAGAGACAGGAAAAAAAGGGAAGATAAAAGTGAAGGTTCAGCCCAAATGGGCCCCAGGGTAAGGTTTATGACGTATACAAACAAAAACAGACAAACAAAAAGACTGATAAAAGTATATGACGAGAGAAAATATATATATATATAAGCAAAAAAAAGGAGGAGCCTCGTCAAGAAGAACCCCAAGTATAAGATTTATATACTATCCAGACAAACATAAATACACAGAGACACTGGCTGAAGAAAAAGATGGGAGCATGGTTATAGATTCTCGGTGTGGGCGAGGAAGGTTATTTTGATTCTTCCTGGATGTATCTTGATATCTTTGTTAAAGGACTCAACTTTCCTAAGAAAAAGGGGGATTAAAAATTGGTTCACCTATAGGGGTAGCATTGCTTGGAGAAAGGGGGTTACCTTGAAGTTTAACTCTATATGACTATTAGAAAATAAAAATAAAAAAGGAATAAACTGGACTAAACTAAATTAAAAAATTTTTTAAAAATTAAGAAAATAGAAAAGCAAAAGAAAAACACATGTGTATGTATCAAAAAAATTCAGGTTAGAAGTTTATCATGGAATTTGATGTACTGGACATCTCACTGTGATGGTAAATAGGTTAAAAAATTATCTATATAAAAAAAGAAAAAAAAATGAACCAGAATAGTGGGAAAGAATTAAAAATAAAAGTTGTATCTATGAAGTAGTGGTGGTTGTTCTCTTGTAGTCTTTTTTTTTTTTTTCCTGATTTGTTTTCTGGGGGAGGGGGCTGCCACGTGGGTTTTCAGTCAATGATGTTCCCTGAGTTAAGTCCTCCCGACCCCCTCAAGGGGGTGGGCTCTGAGAAAAACGTTTTTTTCAGGTTTTTGTTCTCTGGAGGTTTTTATGTTTGTTCACTTCTTTTCTCTCGCCTTGACAGCTTTTGATGGTTTTGGGAGGTTTAGAGGAAAGAAAACTGCACCCCAACCTCCCTCTCAGAGAGAAGCCTCAGTCTGCTCCCCTGCAGGTGCTGCAGCCGCTGGGCCGCTGGCAGAGCAGGTTCTGAGTCGCGGTCCCTGGGGACGCAGGATCTCCTGCTTGTACGCAAAACCAAGGCAGCTGTGGCTGTCTGGGCAGCTCCAGACCGCCAGAGAGGTTCCAAGCAGCAATCGCACACTGAGATTTTCCCGCTGGCTGGGGCTGAGAGCTCAGGGCTTGCGCGCACCTCTCCCAGGGGATTTTTTGGGGCGCGGCGCCTCCAGCTCTATCGGCTCTATCGCCGCGTGGGTCTATCACCGCGTGGGTCCCAGAACACCAGGCTGGGCGTTCGTGCACCTCTCTCAGGGGAGGTTGAGGCACGCACGCATCTCCAGTAAGGTGCGCGTTCTGCCGTCTGGTGTGGCTCCCAGTCCCTCACGGGAGCCGGACTCCACCCGTTCTCGGGCGCACTGGCGGCTCCGGGACAAAGACCAGGTTTCTCCGCCGCACTCTCCGGCTCAGCGCCAGGGGATGCTGCCCTGGGTCTGGGGACTTAAGCCCCTATCCCTATCCGCCCCGGTTCCCACAATTTCCCCGCGCGAGTCTTTGCTCTTTTGAGTGCTTTCAACAAGACTCCAAGTTAATGCTGGTCCCCAGATGCCGGGCACTCTCGTATTGGGGTATTATTTTCCAGTCGGTCGCCTCTGGTGGCTCCCTCCCCCTTTTGTTTATCTTCCGATATCAGTCCGACGTTCCCACTCCACTTTACCTGCCCACTGGCGTCTTCTGGCCCCCGTAGAGATCCAGACGTGTATAATTCTGATCTCAGGCTGATTTCATGGGTGATCGGAGTTCTTTGGTAGGTAATCAGCTCACTTTAGGGTGCAGGTTGAAAAGGCGCCTCCTCCTACTTCCCCGCCATCTTGTCTCCCCCCATAGCAGACATTATTAATCACCCGGTGTATAATCCTTTTAATGTATTGTTGAATTCTGTTTGCTGATATTTTGTTGAATATTTTTGTATCTACACTGATCAGGGATATTGACCTGTAATTCTCTTTTCTGTAGTGTCTTTGTTTGGTTTGGTATCAGGTTAATTCTGTCCTCATAAAATAACTTGGGAACATTTTATCCTCTTCAAGGATGGAATAAATTAAGAAGAATAGGTAGTAACTTTTTTTTTTTTTTTTTTTTTTAAAGATTTGTCAGAGGAGGGTGGAGATGGAACACAAGCAGGGGGTGTAGCAGGCAGGATAGAAGCAGACTCCCCACTGAGTAAGGAGCCTGATGTGGGATTCAATCCCAGGATCCTGGGATCATGACCTCAGCCAAAGGCAGATGCTTGACCAACTGAGCCACCCCGGCACCCTGATATTAACTCTTCTTTAAAGTTCACCTATAAAGCATCCTAGACTTTCGTTTGAGAGTTGATTTATTGAGTCAGTATCATTATCAGTAATTCGTCTTCAAATTTTCTTTTCAATATTCAGTCTTAGCAGATTGTAGGTTTCTGGAAACTTACCTGTTTCTTCTAGATTGTCCAATTTGTAGTGTGTAATTGCTCATATCAAATACTTAAGAAGTTTTGTATTTCTATGTTATTCATGGCAGCTTCTTTCAGTTCTGATTTTATTTGAACCCTCAATTTTCTTGCTGTGTCTGACTAAAGGCTTCTTAATCCTTTTTCAAAGAACTGGCTGTAGTATCCTTGATCATTTCTTTTTTTTTTTTTTTTTTGGTCTATTTCTGCTCTGATTTTTTAATTTTCTTCTAATCTGGGGGCTTTGTTTCACTTTTTCTAGTTCTTTTAAGCAAAATTTTAGATGGTTTGAGTTGTTTTGTTTTGTTTTTATGTAAGCCTCTATCACTATGAACTTGTGCTTTTGCTACATCCCATAGATTTTTGGAATGTTGCATTTCCACTTAGTTTGTCTCAAGGTATTTTTTGATTTCCTCTCTAATTTCTTTTGAACAGTTGGTTGTGCAAGTTTCTGCTCGCCTAATGTTACAGAGTAATGGCTGTACGATTTTGGTGTGTGGGTTTTCCCCATCTCAGCTATCTGAGGCTCCAGCAGTATTTAGGGCTCTCCCTTTGGCCTGACTGGTTGGGGTACCCCACCTATCTGCTGTGGCTATGGTGGTAGACGGGGTTCTACCCAGGCCTGACTGGCTGAGTAGCTGTGTTTGCTGCTACAGCTGTGGTAGTGGGTGGGGCCTTCTCTCCTAGCCAAGTTTGCAGAGGTGCCTCAGTAGCTATCTTAGCTGCCGGAGTTGGCAAGAGTCTTAGCAGGGCATGTCCACCAATATTAGCAGGTTAGAGCATTCAAAGATGGCACCCACAGAGGTCAGAAATACCAAAATAGAATGTGATTGTAAAAATGGTGCTCAACAGTTTCCTTTCCCAGAGGATATCTCAGCAATTTCTGCCTCTGACAGAGGTCTCAGGACTAGTAAGTCTCTGTCACCTATGTTCTAGGCACTTGGGCAACTGGTGGTTTATCACTGGGTCCTGGAGAAAATGAGTCTGTGTGCAAGAACTTTAGGTAATGGATAGCCCAATATCATAGCTCTATGGATTTTCTTGACGTAATCCATATTAGTTTTCAAGGTTTGGCTTTGGTTTTCATCTCTCCTATGTAAGATCTAAGGGATGGAGTGCCTGATGAGGAGCTCCAACCCACTGTTCCTCAGGGAAAAGGTTTGTGGTTTCTCTCTTTTAATAATATAGTGGACACACAATGTTACATTAGTCTTAGATGTAACTTAGTGATTTGACAAGTTCATACCTTATGCTATGTTCATCACAAGTGTACCAACCATCTTCCTTGTTACATTGCTGTAACAGTATTATTGACTGTATTCCTTAGGCTGTGCTTTTTTTTTTTTTTTAAAGATTTATTTATTTGACAGAGATCACAAGTAGCCAGAGAGGCAGGCAGAGAGAGAGAAGAAGGGAAGCAGGCTCCCCGCCAAGCAGAGAGCTGGATGTGGGGCTAGATCCCAGGACTCTGGGATCATGACCTGAGCTGAAGGCAGAGGCTTTAACCCACTGAACCACCCAGGCGCCCCAAGGCTGTGCCTTTTATTCTGTGACTTATTCATTCCATAACGGAAGCCTGGATCTCCTGCTTCCCTTCAACCATTTTTCCCAACCCTTTCCCCTCTGGCAACTATCAGTTCTCTCTATTGGTTGGATTCTACTTTTTGGTTATTTATTTGCTTTAGTTGTTGTTTTGTACATTCCACTTTTAAGTGGAGTCCTAAGGTATTTGTCTTTCCCAGCCTGAGTTCACTTAGCATAATAACCTTCTGGGTCCACGTGTTGTCTCAAATGGCATGATCCCATCATTTTTACTGCATAATATTCCATTGTGTATCTATACCACATTTTCCGTATCCATTTATCTATTGATAGACACTTACAGTACTTCCATATCTTGACTATTATAAATAATGCTTCCATAAACATAGGGACACATATATCCTTTTGAGTCAATGTTTTCATTTTCTTTGGGTTGATACCCAATAGTGAACTTTTTGCATCATATGGTATTTCTGTTTTCCACACTGTTTTTCACAGTGGCTGTAACCATATGTACCAAGAGTACATAAAAGTTCCCTTTTCTTCGCATCCTCACCATAGCTAGCTATTTCTGTTAATTTGATTTTAGTCATTCTATTTGGTGTAGGTGATAGTACATTGTGATTTTGATTTGCATTGCTTGGATGATTAGTGATGTTGGGCATCTTTTCATGTCTATTGCCCATCTGTAAGTCTTCATTGGCAATATGTCTGTTCAGGTCCTCTGCCTGTTTATTAATGAGTTGGTTTGTTTTGTTTTGGAGGTTGAATTGTATGAGTTCTTTATATAATTGAGATATTAATCCCTTATCAGATATATCACTTGCAAATGTCTTCTTCCATTCTGTAAATTGTCCTTTTGTTTGATTGATGGTTTCTTTCACTGTACAGAAACTTTTTATTTTGATCTAGTTTCAGTGGTTTATTTTGGCTTTTTGTTTCCCAGGCTTTAGAAGACCTATGTAGAAAAATATTTCTACAGCTGATGTTAGAGAAATTACTGTCTATGTTCTTTTCTAGGATTTCTGGGTTTTAATGGCTTCGGGTCTCACATTGAAGACTTCAATTCATTTTGATTTTGTTTTTGTGTATGGTATTAGAAAGTGGTCCAGTTTCATTCTTTTACATGTAGGTGTCCATTTTTCCCAACACCATTTATTGAAGAGATTGTCCTTTTTTTTTTTTTTTTTAAATTGTATATTCTTAACTCCTTTTTCATAGATTAGTTGACTATATAATCATGAGTTTAACTCTGGGGTGTCTATTCTGTTCCATTAATTTCTGTGTCTGTTTGTATGCCAGTACTGTACTATTTTGATTACTATGGCTTTGTTGTATATCTTAAAATCTGACATTGTGATAACTCCAGCTTTGTTCTTTTTTTCTCAAGATTGTTTCAGTTATTTGGGGGGTCTTCTGTAGTTCCATAAAAATTTTAGTATTTTGTAAAGAAAAATAAATGCCGTGGGTATTTTGATAGGGATTGTATTAAATCTGTAGATTTGCTTTGAGTACTATGGGCATTTTCAAAATATTAGTTACTCTAGTCTGTGAACATCTTTACATGTGTGTCACCTTCAACTTCTTTCATCAGTGTTATATAATTTTCAGAGTACAAGTCTTTCACCTCTTAAGGTAAATTTTACCCCTAGGTATTCTCTTTCTCAACTGTAAATTTTTTTAAAATTTCTTCTATTTCATCGCTAGTATATAGAAAGCCTACCTATTACTAGGTATTAATCTTGTATCCTGCAACTTCATTGAATTTGTTTATTCTAGTATTTTTTTGGTGGATTCTTGAGAATTTTCTATATATAGTATTATGCCATCTGCAAATAGTAACTGTTTAACTTCTTTACCAATATAGACGCCTCCTTTGTTTTTCCTGTCTTATTGCTATGGCTAGGACTTACAGTGCTCTGTTGAAAAAAAAAGGTTTCAAGAGTAGACCTCATCATCTTGTTCCTGACTTTAGAAGGAAAGCTTTCAGGTCTTTACCATTGTGTAAGATGTTAGCTGTGGGTTTTTTTATAAATGGCATTTAACACATTGAGGTGTGTTCCCCACTAACTTCACTTTGTTGAATTTTGATCCTGAGTATGTTAAATCTTGTCAAATGCTTTTTCTGTGTCTATTGAGACGATCATGGTTTTTATTGTTGATGTGATCTAGGACGTTGATTTGAATATTAAACCACCCTTGCATCCAGGAATAAATCCCACATGATTGTAGTGAAATGATCTTAAATGTATTATGTGTGAAATGATCTTAAATGTATTATGTGTGGTTTGCTAGTATTTTGTTGAGGATTTTTGCATCTTCATCGGGGATATTGGCCTACAGTTTTTTTTGTTTCTGTTTTTTTGTTTTGTTTTGTTTTGTTTTTTGTGGTGCCTTTAGTTTTTTTATCAGGGCAATGCTGGCCTTGTTGAATGCATTGGGAAGCTTTCCTTCCTATTGTACTTTCTGGAATAGTTTGAGGTGAATAGATATTACCTCTTTAAATGTCTGGTAGAATTCATCTGTGAATTCATGTGGTCCTAAACTATTATATTTTTTTCTATTACTGTTTCAATTCTGTTACTTGTAACTGGTCTGTTTTGTAGGATTGTATGTTTTTAGGAATTTACCCATTTCTTCTGGGTTGTCCAGTTTGTTGGCATATAATTGTTCTTAATATTCTCTCATCCTTTTGTATTTCTGTGGTATCAGTTGTTCTTCTCATTTCTGATTTTAATTATTTGGGTCCATTCTTGATGAGTCTGGCTAAGAGTTGGTCAATTTTATTTTTCCTTTCAAAGAACCAGCTCTTGATTTCCTTTTTTTTCCTTTTATGTGGTTTATTTCTGTTCTGATCATCTATTTCTTTTTTTCTACTCACCTTGGACTTTGTTCTTTTTCTAGTTCAGTTCCTTTTATGTATAAGGTTGCTTATTTCAACTTTACCTTTTTCCTGAGGCAGGCCTGTATTGCTACATATTTCCCTCTTAGAAGTGTTTTTGCTGTGTCCCAGAGTTTTTTGGTGGAACTTTGTGTTTTTTATTTTCATGTGTTTCCATGTATTTTATTTCTTCTTTGATTGCTTGGCTGACCCATTGAGTGTTAAGTATCATGTTGTCAAATCTCCATATGTTGGCATTTTCTTTTTAGTTTATTTTTCTTGCACTTATTTCTAGTTTCATACTATTGTGATAAAGATGCATGATATGATGTCAGTCTTCTTAAATTTATTGAGACCTATTTTATGGCCTAATATGTGACCTCTCTTGGAAAATGTTCCATGTGTACTCAAAAAGAATGTGTATTTTATATTTTGGATAGAACATTCCATGCATATCTGTTACATCCATCTGGTTCAAGATGTCATTCAAAGACATTGTTACCTTACTGATTTTTCTTTCTGGGTAATCTATTCATTGTTATAAGTAGGGTGTTAAATTCCCCTACTATTGTATTACTATCAATTACTTCCTCTATGTCTGTTGGTATTTGATTTATGTATTTAGGTGCTCCAGTGTTGGTTGTGTAGTTACTGATGATTGTTTTATCTTCCTGTTGGACTGATCCCTTTATCATTATATAATTGTCCTTCTTTGTCTCTTTTACAGTCTTTTTTTTTTTTTTTTAAGTCTATCTTGTCTGATGACTGCCTTTTTTTTTTTTTTTCCACTTCCATTTGCATGGTGAACATTTTTCCACCCTTTTACTTTCAGTCTGTAAGTGTCTTTAGGTCTGAGGTAAGTCTCTTATAGGCAGCGTATAGATGGGTCTTGTCTTTTGTTGCTGTTATTGTTTTTATCCATTCTGCCACCCTGTGCCTTTTGATTGAAGCCTTTAGACCAGCCCTCCTCTGCCAAGTTTTATTTCCAAGAAACATGTTCATTCTGTACTCCATCATTTTTAACACATAACTTTGAACTCAATATATTTGTATCAACTGACAAAGGCAAATAACCATGTTCTATCTCATCTGGAACTTTTTGATGGGCAAGTTCCTTCTTTATCTTCTTGCCTCTCTTCCCTTCCTTTTTCCCTATTTTCATGCATCCTTTTCCTGCCCTTTGGTTGGTCTAGTTGCCAAGACTCCTTTATTTTATATTTTGCTCCTTTTTTTGAAGTTTCTATCCACACATGCTATTTACTGTGATATATTGCAGTTAACTTTTAGACTTTCTCCAGAAGTCTATTTTTTTTTTCTTTTTACCATGAGCTATAGTGAGAGCAGAATACTTTGTATTATTTCCATTTTTGTACAGCCTGAGGAAGTGGCAAAGAAATGGATAAAACTCAGCTGAGGTGATGTGTATTCCAGTTGGAATAGCTCAGATTGGTTTCCCCTCCTGAGATGTAGGAAGTAATAACATTTATTCTTCCTAGCTCTGGCTATGGTAAGTTGGTTACAACATTCCAATGGGAACAGACCAGAGAGATGGGTTTTCCAAGATTCATTGTACTTAATCAAGTTGTGTGAGGGTGGGAGTCATTATTCCCTTAGCAACCTGCCTTCAACTCTAGACCATATTATGTCTTCATTTTATAGCCATCAAGCCCTTCCATCTTTCCAAGATCAATTCCCTACTTTATTTTTTTTAATTTCCTATCATAGGGATTCTCAGTATTTCCAGTATTTTACCATCCAGAATTTCCAAAGTATTCTCAAGCATTAAAGTTTTTCAGTTCCTCTAGAACCATGAAAGCTGGGGTGAACATCCATTGTCATGTCACATGAAGCAAAATATGTCAGTGATATTCCTAGATGACAAATGGGTCACAAATAATAGGTTCCTGGTAGATTTAAAAAAAAAAAAAAAAACACTTTAAGAATGGATGTCTCCCCCCTCCCCACTTCCCTAATACAGGAGAAGTGATTCCTAAATCATATGCCTTCTAGTTGGGCTTTTTAGTTACTTTTGTGCAAAGCCACACAGAACACTATGACTTCCCTAATGAGAAAGATTGCCTTAGACAAATTAGATTGAGCCCTGTGTTAAAGGAGTGTTTCTACCTTAAAACTCTCCCTTTGGCATGTAAATAGTATGTAAGGATAAGATAGGCAAATTAGATTTATTAATGAAAAATGGAAACAGCCTTAATATTTCCCAAAAGATAATTATGTGGACCGTGGTAGTTCTCAATCATGTGAGATCATGAAACTTAAAGTATTTAAATACTTTACATGACAGTACAAACTGATAAAATGTTAAAACTAAGCTGTCAGCTCTACAAGGTCAAATACAGTGTCTATGCTGTTTACCATTTTATCCTCACGTCTATTATAGTGTCTGACAGTATAAATGGACTAAAAAAGGAATAAAATGAAGAATGAATCTGACTACTCTCCTGCAAGAAAGGGGGAGGAAGTGAAAGACGCTATAGTGTAATCAATTCTGAGATGCCGCTTATGAACAGAATCACATCTAAAGTACACTACAGACCTGATACTACAGATTTTTTTTTCCCTCCCAATGGAACTTGAAGTTTTTGAGTCTTCTAATGAATTCAGGCCATTTAAAAATCTCAAAAGAAATCTACATCACATTGAAATTCTACCAAGTTCTAAGAAGCCACATTTTTCTTAGCTTAGCTCCTAATTACTATGAAATTTTGACAAGTATTTCACACATTCAAGATTTTGTGCTCTATTTTTCAGATCCTTTAATCATCTCACCACGTCAACATGTCAGTGCAGAACCAGGGAAGGATACCACAGTCAATAAGGAGTGGAACAGCCCAGTGCTTCCTCCTTTCAAGCCTGGAGTAACAGACAAGATACAAAATAAAGCATAGCCACAAAGCCAGGGTGTCTTTCAAAGACCAACTGAAATTTAATAAAAGGGGAAAGTTTTCATTAAGCTGTAGAACCAGAAAACAAAGTTTGAGACATTGTACTTTTTAGAGAAGTCAGAAGAATAGAAATTGAAATCAAAGAATATTTAGGGTTTTGTAACACATGGTCAAGTATCTACTGATACCTACTCTGCAAAGATTCATGTAGGATTACAAAGAGGGAGAACAATATGACACTTCTCATTTTTCAGCACTTCAAAGTTTATTCATCTGATCCTCACAGTTTTGTGAACTGTTCCACTTACACTCAATGAGGTAATAATTCCTAAGAGATTGTCCATTCATTTATTCACTCATTCAGCAAAGTAGTGTGGAGTCACTTGGCTAAGCACGGGATAAAATACAGAACCTGACCATGTTGTGGACAGGCAGACAAATGAACAGATAAATAAGAACAATAAAATTCTGGCTATCAGGAAAAAATTCATAGTTTAATCACAACCTCATTCTCTGGTAAAATAAATCATACCAAAAATATTCATGAGGCATTGCTTGAAATACAAAATACAAAAAGTTTCAACCTAAATGTTTTGAATGATGGGAGCAGATTTAAAAAGTAGAAAACAGGGGCACCTGGGTGGCTCAGTTGCTTAAGCATCTGCCTTCGGCTCGGGTCATGATCCCGGGGTCCTGGAATCGAGCCCCACATCGGGCTCCCCGCTCAGCGGGAGCCTGCTTCACCCTCTTCCTCTGCCTGCTGCTCCCCTTGCTTGTGCTCTCTCTCTCTCCCTCTCACTGTCAAATAAATAAATAAATCTTAAAAAAAAAAAAAAAAAGTAGAAAACATGCTATTTCACATAAAAACTTGAATTTTTTTTGGCTTTTCCAGTGATAAGCCAGTGGAGGGAGAGTAAAGAACATGAACTCTGGGACTTGTATTTGCCCTGCTTCTTTCCATCCCAGCCCTGCTTCTTTCCAACTGCACAAACTGGCCAAATTATTTAACTCCAGATACTTACTTTCACTGTCCTAAAATTTGAATAGTAATAGCACTTTTCTTATGTGTTTTGTGTGGATTACCTCAAGTTAGGATATAAAGGACTTAGAATGTTGCCTGGTTAATATAAAGTAGTTTATTTTTTTACTTTTATTTATTTATTTTTAAAGATTTTATGTATTTGACAGAGACACAGCAAGAGAGGGAACACAAGCAGGGGGAGTGCAAGAAGGAGAAACAGGCTCCCTACCCAGCAGGGAGGCCAATGTGGGGCTCCATCCCAGGACCCTGGGATCATGACCTGAGCGGAAGGCAGACACTTAATGACTCAGCCACTGTTTCACTCAGTAAAAGTGAAAGCTGTTACTTAAGATATGTCATTTCATAAATGACAAACACAACACAGTCTGAACATATTTTTTAAAAAACTATATTTCTTTATTTTCACTTATGTATGTAAACGCACATATAAAACTATTTTGGAAGCCTATATATTCAACTATTAACAATAGTTAACACTTGAGTGAGGACTAGGGGGTCTGGGTAATTTTTTTTTTTTTTTTTAGTGAGGGATTTTTCCAGTTGTCCCAGCATCATGTGTTGAAAAGACTGTTATTCCCCCATTTTATTAAATGATTTTTGGCACTGTATTTGAAAATCAATTGACCATACACAGGTGGGTTTACGAACTCTCAATTCTATTTCTTTGATCTATAGATGCTTCTGCCAGCACTACCCTGTCTTAATTACTCTAGCTTTGTAGTAAGTTTTGAAATTGGGAAGAGTGAGTCTTCCTACTTTGTTCTTTTTTTTTTCTTAATTGTTTTGCTACTCTGGATCCCTTAGAATTCCATATGACTGTTTGACTGTTAAAATCATGTTGACAATTCAAGAAATCAACTAGTTATCTGGCAGAGATTGCCTTGAATCTCTAAATCAATTTGAGGAATATTCCCATCTTAATAATATTATCTTCTAATCCGTGAATATGATGTTTCTTTTTATTTAGATTTTTTATTTTTTTCAAATATTTTATAACATTCAGCATATCTATTGTGCACTTTTATTTATATGTAAGTATTCTTTGGGATGCTACTGTAAATTGAAATTTATTTTGGATTGTTCATTGCAAGTATATAAAAATGCGATTGTTTTTTTTTTTTTTTTTTTTTTTTTTTGGTATGTTCTTGTATCCTGGACACAAGAACATATTTGTTATCTCTAACAGTTTTTAAGTGAATTCCTTAAGCTCGTCTGTATACAGGATTATGACATCTGCAAATAGTTTTACTTCTTCCTTTCCAATCTGGATGCCATTTATTTCTTAATTGCCTTGGCTAGAACCTCTATTGCAATGTTTAATAGAAGTGGTAAGAGTGAACATTTTGTAGTTCCTGATCTTAAAAGAAGCTAGTCTTTCACCACTTAGAATAATGTTAGCTATACATTTTTCAGAGATGCAGCTCATCAGGTTGAGGAAGTTCGCTTATATTTCTACTTTTCTGTGTGTTTTTATCATGAGAGGAGGTTAGACTTTGTCAAATTCTTATGTATTGAGATTATCATGTAGTTTTTTGTTTATGCTTTATTGATAATGGTATATTACATTATTTTTCAGATGTTAAATCAACTTTTCATTCCTGGGACAAATACCACTTAATCATGTTATATAATTCTTTATATGTTATAATTTAGTTTGTTAATGTTTTGTTGAGGATTTTGGTGTCCATATAAATGAGAAGTTGGTTTGTAATAGTCTGGTGATTTTTTTTTTTTTAATCTGTTAACAAGGTAATACCAACCACACAGAGTTGGAGAGTGTTTTCTTTGGTAGACCAGGTGGTAAAAATGGTATTTTTTTTTTTTTTTTTAAAGACTGGAAAAATTCAGCCATGAAGCCATCTGTTCCTGGGTTTTTCTTCGTTGGCAGTTTTTTTAGTCCTAATTAAAACTGTTTGCTTACTATCAATTTAGGTTGTTTATCTTTTCTTGCATTAGTTTTAGGAGTTTGTGACTTCTTAGGCGATGTATCCATTTCATTTCAGTTATTTAATAACCTGCAATGCTTCGGTATTGCTTTATAATCATTTGTGTTAGATCAGTCCTAACGTTCCCTTTCACTTCTAATTCTAGTAATTGGAGTCAGTTTCCCACCTCCCCACCGCCCAGTCAATCCAGATAGAGGTTTGTGAATTTTGTTGACCTTTTCAAAGAAACCTGCTATTGGTTTCATCAATTTTCTATATTTTTTTCTACTTTCTACTTCACTAGTATCTATTCTAATCTTATTTTTTGCTGTTTGGTTTAGGTTGATTTCTCTTCTTGCCAGTTGCTAAAATTGGGAGAATTAAGTTTTTAACATTATTTAAATATGAGTTCTCTCTAAGGACTGTTTTAGCTTTGTTCTGTAAGGTTGATGTATGTCTTCATTTTCTTTACTATCAAAGTAGTTTTCCAACATCTTTGAATTCATATGACCCACTGGTTATTTAGGAGTGTGTTTTTAAATTTCCACTTACTTTTGATTGCTCCAAATTTCTTTTGTTGTTTCTAAATTTTTTACGCATACTTTACCACACAAAAAAAAAAGCCAAAGGAAAAGAAAAATACTATGTTAACTGTAAGAATAAATTAGCAATAAAAGAGTAACATGATAGACTTAAACCCAAGCATAGCAAAAATAGAAGTGGGCAAAAACAATTTAAAGGACAGAGATCATCACACTGGATAAAATCAAGATCTGACTTCATTATATTTATAAAGGAAGCAGATAGACATTCTAAATACTAGATTATTTTAAATATATTTTTATCCTTTAATTTTAATGTTTTTAGATTATGCAAATATCAAACTTAAGGTAGCTAGTATGACTCCATTAATATCAAACTAGAGTTGAAGACCAGAAATAAACTGTAGAAAAAGAGAAGGCCTTGTCATAATTACAAAAAGGAAACAAATCCTGTCTAAAACGTGAATGTACTTAATAAGATAATTTGAAAATACATCAAGGCAAAAGAAATAAGATGGACTAAAAGGAAAATGGGCAATTCCATAAACCTATTTGGATATTTTTTACTAATTGATTTTTTTGAAAGCAATAGATGATTAAGTATACAGAAGATATGAGTAACACCTGGGTTGTTCTAATCTAAGGTTAGATTTCTAAATCTAAATCTAAATCTAAGGTTAGATTTCCCCAGAAACAGACTCAGAAACTCATATTTGCATACAGAAATTTAATGAAGAGTACTTTTGCAAACAACTATAAAGTGATGGAAGAAGAATTGAACAGAACTGAATTGCTACAGAATAAAATTAAAGAAATTAAGTGTAGTTTTGGTATAAGGATAAATATTGGAGTTCAAAGCTGACCAATATATATACAGTCCATAGAAGACAAGATGCCAACATAATAAGGAAAGGACTCTTTACGACAAATGTGATTTGACAAACTGGTTATGCAGGCAGAGAAAAGAACACGTAGAAATATAAGATAAATACATAACTGTTACATATGACGAAGGATTTTTGTCCAGCATATATAAACAACTACTACGAATCAATTATAAGAAAGTTGATCCATTTTGAAATGAGAAGTCTAGAACAGACACATTGCAAAATAAGAATAGCTAATACGTATATGATAGGATTTTCAACCTCATTAGTCATCAAGAAAATGCATACTGAAATCATGACCCACCATTTTGCACACACTATAAAGAATTAAGATTTACAATGTCAAACATTGAAGAGCGTATGAAGCAACTGGATCTCTCAAACACTGATTTGAGTGTAACATTGTCCCATTACTTGGGAAAAGACGTTAGTAATTTCGAAAATACCAACGTAAAGACCCATAAATTTCACTCCTGTTTACCAAAGAGAAATGCAAATGTCTACAAAAAATTGTAAAAGAATGTTTATTTCAGCCATATTCATTACCGCCTCAAACTGGAAAATACTCCACTATCCCTCAACTGGTAAATGGGAAAAGACCTTTTGGGAAAACTTAATACAATCATTCTCAGCAATAATAACAAGAAATGAATCACTGATAAACTCAGCAGTACAGATGGATTTAAAAAAATGATACTGAACAAAAGGCAAACACAAAAGAATATACTGTACAATTTTTTTAAAGATTTTATTTATTTATTTGTCAGAGAGAGAGTGTGTGTACAAGCAGGCAGAGTGGCAGGCAGAGGCTGGAGAGACAAGCAGGCTCTCTGCCGAGCAAGGAGCCCGAAGCAGACTCGATCCCAGGCCTCCGGGATCGTGACCTAAGCCGAAGGCAGCAGCTTAACTGACCAAGCCACCAGGCATCCCTACTGTACAATTTTTAAAAAGATTTTGGGAGAGTGGGGAGCCAGACTGAGCAGAGAGCTCTGCAAGGGGCTTGATCCCAGGATCCTGAGATCATGATCTGAGCTGAAGGTAGACACTTACCCAACTGAAACACCCAGGCACCCCCACTGTACAAATCCTAAAATGAAGTTCTAGGAAAGGCAAAAGTAAGTTATGGTGATACGGTAACAAATCCTATCAATGGCTGTTTCTGTGTCAAGAGTAGGAAGTAACAGGGAGGTCATTGTTTGGAAAAAGCTCAAGGGAACTTTCTGGGGTCATGGAAATATTCTGTATCTTGATTACAGTGACAGTTACATTGGTAGATTAATTTCTTCAAACTTACTGAAATGTACACTTAAAATTGTGCATTTTGTTATATGTAAAGTACCTCATTTTAAGCCAAAATTTAATACATTTAATACGTTTCCCCTTGAAAAATAAAACTAGTTAAAAATGAAACCTCCTAAATTAAAAATCAAATCTAAGACACCAGCGATAGAGGAAGTTATGGTTTAAAAAGCACTGAATCTAGTTAAATATAGGATTAAATGATTGTAGTAATTATGGTATAGAATATAAATTTTAAAAATTTGATTATGAAATATTAGCATACATGATGGGGTTAGGAGTAGGGAGAGAAAACTTAGGACATTACTTTCATCAGCTTATTTCATGTAAATTGTTCTAATTATAAACTTTTATTCCAGATATCAAATGTACACTTATACATGTAAAACCTCTTTTGGTCAAAATTTTTTAAATAACTTCTATACGTATATAAAGGCGCTGTTAATGTGAGAGGGTCCAAGGATACATTTACATTGAAATACCATGTTTAGTCATTATGTATTAGGCTCAACCATTAAAGGTGTGTTTTAGAATTAATAAAGATCTTTCATGGACACAAAAACTGAATATTTAAATTAAGTAGTAGAACTGGAAAAAATATCCCCAGAAAGCAGAGATACTAAGAGTAAGGTTAAAAGAATACCATACATTTGAAGTAAGCCTGGGACTGGCAAAAACTAAAGCATTTTTGCCAAACTCAGTGACATGAGTGTATATGCATATTCTAAGAGGTTTGCCATCACAACAGAATGATTTAGCTCCAAACTCCCAACCTCTGTACTCTTCTGTTAAGGTACGTATTCCCTGAAAGAAGACTCTGAGACCTCTTGGATCTACTTCAAAAGTGGATTCATTGTCTATGACCAGAAAGGGCTAGGGTGATGTTAAATGGACTGAGCAGATGGCACCCACTCCAGTGTAATTCCCACAGAAGGGAAATTAGTTATGAGCTGGGAAGACACCCCAAAATGTGCCTACTGCATCAGACACTTAGTTTTCTTTTATTCTTCATATTTTATTCCCTATTTACAACATTTGTTTCTTTTGTTGAAATTATGTTCTTCCATGTATCTCAGAGAAAGTCTGCCTGGGTTTATCTAGTTCCTTGCAAGTCCTTTTGCTCCAGTTCTAATAGTGGTAACAGGTTTTTTTTTTTTCTTTGTTTGTTTGTTTTGTTTTGTTTTTAAGCATTTATTAGGAGAATTCTCTAGATCAATTAAACAAAAAAACTAAAGATGAACTTCACATAATCTGTCTTATATTGTTAAACTAATAAACAGTTCTAGGCTTATCTGGAGTAACCTAGTTCAGCCCCCAAATAATTATTAAATAGGCCATGTGAAATTAAACTTTTTAAAAGTTAAATTGTAAGGCATCTGATTAATTTTTATCAACTTAATTATTTACCTTATGCTTTTAATAATTTTATAACATTAAACTAATGGTCAATAACTTTAAAGATACGCAGATTAGGAGTAAAGATTTTCCTTAAAATTCATTGGTATCTCATTAATATTTCTTTGCACATATTTCTGGCTTCATGAGGAAATTAGATTTGATAATCTATGTAGTTTTCTCATGCTATCATGTATGATAATTGTGTAGTGGAAGAATCAGGTTTTAGGACTTAGACAAACGGAATTCAAATCTTAGTTCTGCTCTTTGAGCAGGTATATAATTGTCTTCAATTTCCTTAACCACTCTGAATGTCCATTTGAGTCTTAGAATAGAAAAAAGAGGCATAACATGATTTGTAACTATAAAATACTGATAAAATATTAAGTCCAAACATGATGATTGCTTCATAAAAGGCTACACTTATCAGTTTTTCCTACAACATATAAAAGGATGAAGAAAGAAAAGCTAACACATGGCTGAACATAATGGATATGGAATGAATATTTGCTTAAGAAGGGAAAGAGGGAATGAGAATAGTTTTGTGATTCCTAGTAGCAGATACGAACAAAAGCATGGAATAGACCATCTTAAGAGCAAATGAAAAAGGAGGGAAAGCTAATAGCTTTCTATTTCTAGAAGTTGTATTCTTTGAATGTACAGACTTTGTGGCGCTTTAGAATTAAAGTGTGCTTTGGTAATATTATCTACCATCTGTGGTCGTACCTTTTCCATTGTCCCCATGTCAGACATCTCAGACTAACTTCTGCCTCAATGTCAACCCCCTAAATATCAATGACTTCAGAAATTAGGTGACTTAAGCCAATACCTATCTGTCATGGATTAAGCAACTCATTGTCTTCATTCTGAGACACAGGATGAAGGGACAATTCCTATTTGGGACATTTTCGATGTTAAGGCAGAGGGAAAAGAGAACAATTTCAGAAGGACATGAAAGTTCCAAAAGCTTGTACTCATCAATAACACATATAATTTCTGCTAAAATTTTATTGTTCAAAACAAGTTCCAGGTAAGACTGAAGTTGCTAAGTTGGGGTATGTTATCCTCATATAAGAAAAGATAGAGAATATTTTGTATAATACTCTATTAGAGACTCCATTCTTTCTCTTAAGATTTTATTTATGTACTTGGGAGGGAGAAGAGGGAAGGAGACCAGCAGACTCTGTGCTGACCTTTCAGAGCTCTGTCCCACGACCCTGAGGTCATGACCAAAGCCAAAGTCAAGAGTCAGATGCTCAGCCAACTGAGCCAACCAGGTGTTTAAACAACAACAACAACAACAACAACAACAAAAACAACTTATGAATTAGGTAAGTACTTAAATATTGCTATAGATATAAATTCATACTTCATTCTGATTTTAATTAATAGATCCAGTATCCTTTCATTATATGTCCAGTATACCTTAAACAAGAACTCCCTCAATGTCTGGCTGATGTATCAAGATATATAAAGGTTTGAGTATTGGCCTTCATTATGCAATGAAAATATTATCTTTAACTGTCATGAATTGTTACATGACCAAAAGTTATGGATAACTATTGAAACCCAATTCTAAGGAGAATTTCTCAAGTCTAAAATATGAATTAGGAAAGAACTGACTTTAGAAGGAGAGTGAAAATTAGCTTTGTCAGCTTAGTTGGGTAGAAAATTAAGCAAAAAATTTAGTCAGCTTGTGAGAACTATTATTCTGATTGGCATGTGTTAAACGAAAACCCTTCCAGAACTAGCTATTAATTTCCTTTGGGCCATCCAATTATACTTGGAAGTCATTCTTTTATGGCATTATTATAATGGCTATGAAACTATTTCACAGTAATTTCGTTGAAACATGTACCAATCCCTCTGTCCATATATATTAAGCATCCCTGTGTGCTGGTTGTTCTGATATGCATGGGAAATAATATCCAAAACTTCTAATATTAAGGTTATTCATTGTACAAGAAACCATATTAGCTGCTATGTATAAGGCTGAAGGCTTGGAGACTTTATTCTTCTTGCAAACTAACAGGTTTCCTGTCACAGTTTCATTGGTGCAGATAGACTACATGAGAACCCTGGTTCAGAAAATAACTGTTTCACTTACAACCAGTAACTAGAGTAGTTGCATTTATGTTTGCATTATGTTTCCAAGTCCCAATTTCTACATGGCTAAGTGCAGAAAAACAGCACTTGCACTGCTATGGGTTGTGTTAGAGGAGAAGAACTTTGTGATTAGGACCCTAATATATCATAATATGCCTGTCCTTTGCTCCAGAGGAAAATGTTTGAAAATAAGCGTGCTTGCTCTTAACTTTGGGTGGGAACCCTATCTCTGTTTTCCAAGGCTGTTCTCCCTATAAACATCCGCACAAAGATAGCTCAGAATAAAGAGTAGTAACTGCCTTTTTTGAGAGCTGCCAAAACATGAGAGCACCCTGGAGACTCCTCTTTCAACAGTATCTCCTCCTCATTGACGCTGTCTGAGCTCCTGGTGGATTTCTCCAGGTGTACCACACTCTGTTGCTTTATTAATTTGAACAATTTAGGCTGGAACCAAGTTCATGAATTTCTTTCATATATTATTGAAGATGGCCATCATCAGGACTCAAAATAGCAGGAGGAGACCAATCTGCAGTATCAACAATTCCCCCAAGCTGGATTTAGCTAGCTGAATAAATTCCATAAACTACCAGGGTCTACCATAGAATCTCAGGTAATTTTCTTCTTAAATTTCTGAATTTAATCTTTTTGGTCTAAAACCTTTAATCCAGGTACAAAAAAGTATAACCTTGATGACACAGACTTAATCTAATCTCATGGAATGTTTTGTGCAATTTGGCCATGTATCAAAACTCCAGCCATTGAGTTGTTGGTTATCTGAATGTGTTCCAGAGCTAAGATAATGTTACTGATTTTGTCAGCTAAATTAGGGATAATTTTTTTCCTTTTTTAAAATTTAAAGTCAGTTAGCCAACAGATAGTACATTACTAGTTGCAAAGGTTGAATTTAGTGATTCCTCAGTTGCATATAACACCCAGTGCTTTTCACATCACATGCCCTTCTTAATGCCCATCACCCAATTACCCCATCCCCCTACCCACCTCCCCTCCAGAAACCCTCAGTTTATTTCCTATAGTTAAGAGTCTCTCATGATTTCTCTCTCTGACTTCCCATTCAGTTTTCCCTCCCATCCACTATGATTCTTTGTACTCTTTGTTACATTCCACTTATGAGTGAAAACCTGATAATTGTCTTTCTTTGACTTATTTCACTCAGCATAATACCCTTCAGTTCTATCCATATTGATGTAAATGATAAATATTCATCCTTAATGATGGTTGAGTAGTATTCCATTATATACACACCCACATAATGGCTTACCATATATGTGTGTGTGTGTTTAGATACATACATATATATAGTATCACATCTTATCTATTCATCTGTCGATGGACATCTCAGCTTTTTCTCACAGTTTGGCTATTGTGGACATTGCTGCTATGATATTGGGGTACATGTGGCTCTTTGGATCATTACATTTGTATCTTTGGGGTAAATACCCAGTGGTGCAACTGCTGGGTCACAGGGTAGCTGTGTTTTTAACTTCTTGAGGAACCTCCCTATTGTTTTCCAGAACAACTGTACCAGCTTGCATTCCCACCCACAGCGTAAGAGGGTTCCCTTTCCCCACAGCCTCACCAAAAATTGTTTCCTGACTTGTTAATTTTACCATTTTGACTGGTGTATGGTGGTATCTCACCGTGGTTTTAATTTGTATTTCCCTGATACCAAGGGATGTGGAGCATTTTTTCATATGTCTGTTGGCCATTTGTATGTCTTCTTTGGAGAGATGTCCATGTCTTCTGCCCATTTCTTGACTGGATTATTTGTTTTTTGGGTGTTGAGTTTGATAAGTTCTTTATAGACCTTGGATACCATCCCATTATTTGATATGTCATTTGTGAATATCTTCTCCTATTCTGTAGGTTGCCTTTCAGTTTTGTTGACTGGTTCCTTGCTGTGCAGAAGCCTTTTATCTTGAGAAAGTCACAATAGTTCACATTCACATTTGTTTCTCTTGCATTTGGAGACATCTCTAGCAAGAAGTTGCTGTGGCTGAGGTTGAAGACATTGCTGCCTGCATTCTCTAGGATTTTGAAGGATGCCTATCTCACACTTAGGTTTTTTATCATTTTGAGTCTATGGTGTAAGGAAATGATCCAGTTTCATTTTTCTATATGTGGTTGTCCAATTTCCACAGTACTATTTGTTGAAGAGACTTTCCTCTTTCCATTGGATATTCTTTCCTGCTTTGTTGAAGATTGGTTGACCATAGATCTGAGGGTCCATTTCTGGGTTCCCCGTTGATCTATGTGTTTGTTTCTATGCCAGTCCCATACTGTCTTAAAGATTATAGCTTTGTAATAGAGCTTGAAGTTCAGCTTTGGCGTTTTTTGTTTTGTTTTTGTTTTTGTTTTTGCTTTTAATATCCCATTAGGGGTCTTTCTGGTTCCATGCAATTTTTAGGATTATTTGTTCCAGTTCTGTGAAAAATGTCAATGGTATTTTGATAGGTATTGCATTGAATGCATATATTGCTCTGGGTAGCATAGACATTTTAACAATTTTTATTCTTCCAATCTATGAGCATGCAATATTTTTCCATTTCTTTGGGTCTTCCTGAATTTTCTTCATAAATGTACTGTAGTTTTTAGAGTGCAGTTCCTTTACCTCTTTGGTTAGCTTTGTTCCTTGGAATCTTACAGTTTGGGGTGAAATTGTAAATGGGAATCAACTCCTTAATTTCTCTTTTTTCAGTCTCATTGCTAATGTATAGAAATGCAACTGATTTCTGTGCACTGATTTTGTATTCTGCCATATTACTGAATTACTCTATGAGTTCTAGCAATTTGGGGGTGGAGTTTTTTGGGTTTTCCACATAAAGTATCATGTCATCTGTGAACAATGAGAGTTTGACTTCTTTTCCAATTTGAAAAACTTTTGTTTCTTTTTGTTGTCTGATTGCTGAGGCTAGGACTTCTAGTACTATGTTGAACAACATGGTAAGAGTAGAGCATCCCTGTCATGTTCCTGACCTTAGGGGGAAAGCTCTGTTTTTCTCCCATTGGGAATAGTAGTCCTTGTGGACTTTTCATTATGATATTGAGGTATATGGCTTCTGTCCTTACACTGAGAATAGTTTTAATCAAGAAAGGATGCTGTACTTCGTCAAGTGCTTTTTCTGCATCAGTTGAGAGGATCATATGTTTCTTGTCTCTTTTGTTAATGTGATCTATCACGTTGATTGATTTGTAAATGTTGAATCACCCTTGCAGCTCAAGAATAAATCCCACTTGGTGGTGGTGAATAATCCTTTTAATGTGTTGTTGGGTCTTATTCACTAGTATCTTGGTGAGGATTTTGTCATCCATGCTCATCAGGGATACTGGTTTATAATTCTTTTTGGAGTTTTTGTCTTGTTTTGGGATCAAGGTATTGGTGGCCTCCTAGAGTGAGTCTGGAGGTTTTCCTTCCATTTTTATTTTTTGAAACAGTCTCAAAATATGTGTTCTTTAAATGTTTGGTAGAATTCCCCTGGGAAGCCATCTGGCCCTGGGCTCTTGTTTGTTGGGAGATTTTTGATGACCGCTTCAATTTCCTTGCTGCTTATGGGGTCTCTTCAGGTTTTCTGTTTCTCTTTCAATTTTGGTAGTTTGTAAGTTTCCAGGAATGAATCTGTTTCTTCCAGATTGCCTAATTTGTTGGTGTATAGCTGCTCATATGTTCTTAAAATTGTCAGTACTTCCTTGGTGTTGGTTGTGATCTTTCCTCTTTCATTCATGAATTTATTTATTTGGGTCCTTTCTCTTTTCTTTTTGATAAGTCCGGCCAAGGGCTTATCAATCTTATTAAATCTTTCAAAGAACCAGCTCCTAGTTTTGTTGATCTGTTCTACTGTTCTTTTGGTTTCTATTTCATTGATTTCTGCTCCAAACTTTATTATTTCTCTTTTCCTGCTTGGTTTAGGCTTTATTTGCTATTCTTTTCCAGTCCTTTAGGTATAAAGTTAGCTTATATATTTGAGACTTTTCTAATTTTTTGAGAAAAGCTTGTATTGCTATGTAATTCCCTCTTAGAACCACCTTTACTGTGTCCCAAAGGTTTTGTTTTCATTTTTACTTGTTTTTATGATTCTTTTTACCTCTTTAATTTCTTGGTTGACCCATTCATTCTTTAGTAGGATGTTCTTTAACCTCCAAGTGTTTGAGCTCCTTCCAAATTTCCTCTTGTGATTGAGTTTGAATTTCAAAGCATTGTGGTCTGAAAATAAGCAGGGAATAGTATCAGTCTTTTGGTATGGGTTGAGACCTGATTTGTGACCCAGTATGCAATCTATTCTGGAAATGTTCAATGTGCACTTGATATGAATGTGTATTATGTTGCTTTAGGATGGAATGCTCTGTGTATATCTGTGCAGTCTTTCTGGTCCAGTGTATTATTCAAAGCCCTTGTTTCTTTGATGATCTGTCCATTGCTATGAGTGGGGTGTTGAAGTCCCCTACTATTATTGTATTATCAATGTGTTTCTTTAATTTTGTTATTAATTGGTTTCTGTAAGTGACTTCTCCCAAGTTAGGAGCATAAATATTTATAATTGATCTTGTTGGATAGACCCTTTAAGTGTTTTATAGTGTCACTCTACATCCCTTACTACAGTCTTTGGTTTAAAGTCTAATTTGTCTAATATAAGGATTGCTACCCCAGCTTTCTTTTGATGTCCATTAACATGATAAATTCTTCTCCACCCCTTCACTTTCAATCTGTAGGTGTCTTTGGGTCTAAAACGAGTCTCATAGACAGCATATCAATGGATCTTTTTTATCCAATCTGATATCCCATGTCTTTTCTTTCTTTCTTTTTTCTTTTTTTATAAACATATAATGTATTATTAGCCCCAGGGGTACAGGTCTGTGAATCACCAGGTTTACACACTTCACAGCACTCACCATAGCACATACCCTCCCCAATGTCCATAACCCCACCGCCCTCTTCCAGTGTCTTTTCATTGGAGCATTTAGCCCATTTACATTCAAAGTAACTATTGGAAGTGATGAATTTAGTGCCATTGTATTACCTGTTAAGTCCCTGCTTCTGTAGATTGTCTCTGTTCTTTTCTGGTCTATGTTACTTTTGGGATCTCTCTTCACTTACAGGAGCCCCTTTAATATTTCTTGCAGTATAGTGATCATAAATTCCTTTAGCTTCTGTTTGTCCTGGAAGCTTTTAATCTCTCCTCCATTCTGAATTACAGCTTGCTGGATAAAGTATTCTTGGCTGCATGTTTTTCTCTTTTAGTACCTTGAATATATCATTCCAGCCCTTTCTGGCCTGCCATGTCTCTGTGGATAAGTCTGATGCCAGTCTAATGTTTCTACCCTTGTTCATTAAGGTCCTCTTATCTCTTTCAGGATTTTTCTTTTATCTCTGAGATTTTGAAGCTTCACTACTATATGACAGGGTGTTGATTTATTTTTATTGATTGTTTTAGAGGGGAATTCTCTGTTCCTCCTGGACTTGAATGCCTATTTCCTTCCCCAGATTAGGGAAGTTCTCAGCTGTGATTTACTCAAATATACTTTCTGTCCCTCTCTCTCTTCTTCCTCTGTATCCCCAATACTAATACTGTTTTGCTTTATGGTATTGCTGATTTCTCAAAGCCTCCCACCATGATCAATTAGCTGTTTTTCTTTTTTCCTCAGCTTCCTTTCCATCATTTTATCTTCTATATCACTGACTCTTCTGCTTCATTTACCCTAGCTATTAGAGCATCCATTTTAGACTGCATCTCAGTTTAAGTACTTTTAATTTTGGCTTGATCAGATTTTAGTTCTTTTATTTCTACACTAAGGGATTCTGTAGTGTTTTTTAATGCTTTTTTCAACCCCAGCTAGTATCTCTATATCATTTTCTGAATTCTAACACACTTATAATCCATATCAATTAAATCTGTGACAGAGTATTCCCTCCAGTTCTCCCTTTTGCTGTGAATTTCTCCCTCTAGTCATTTCATCCAGAGAAGAATGGATGAATGAGAGAACAAAATAAAGACTATCAATATTTCAATGGCATATCAATGATGCCAGTGAAATACACATAGACAAATCCTAAGAGATCCAAAACCAAAAAAAAAAAAAAGATAAAGAGAATATAACCTCACAGGTGGACAAAACAATGTGATACACTTTGTTCTGGAAGCATTTTGGTGTTTGTTAGAAGACACTCCCAAAATTGTAAAGAATGCAAAACTTACAAACACACACACACACACACACACACACTAAATATAATTGAATACAGTAAAAGGAAGCAAAAAAAAAAAAAAGCATATACCTATAAAATGTAAATGTAGAAGAGAAAATTAAAAACTTAAAAACCAAGAGTTAAAGAGTTAATAAAATAAGGAACTAGTTTAAAAGTGAAAAAAAATATTAAATTGAAAGACTAAAGACTCATACAGGGTAAAAGAAAACCCCTCGAAATCAATATCCTATTTTCCCCTGCCACAGTTTTTCAGTTCTGTGTGATCCATAAACTAGGTATTAGCCTGATGTTCCTGCTGTTGTTCTGGTGGAGAGGGTCCTGTTGCACTGATTCTCAGGTATCTCTGCCTGGGTCAAGTTGCACTGGCCCTTGCCAGGGGACTGGACTCAGTGTAAGCTGCTTCTGGTTCCTCTATTTGGCTTTTGTTCCCTGAAGGCTTCCTGCACTATTTGCAAAATGTGGTGGTTTTTCTATTTGTAGAATTGTAGCAATTCTTTTCTTAGATCTTAGGTTGAATTCACAGATGTTCAGAATGATTTGATAGCTATCTAGGTGAATTTAAGGGACCAGATGAATCAATGGCCCCCTATTCTTCTGGATCTTCCCAGAAATGAGGGATAAATTTCATACCACCTTTTCAAATTAGATAACTCCCATTGTAGGAATAACTGCCCATGGGGTATGTATAAATAATGAGAAATTTATCCCTTGAAGAATCTCTTCTGAGTAATGGTGGCCAAATTTTAGAGAGATTTCCAGAGTGGAATGAGGGCTACATGATGAGCTACTGGTAGTGTTCTCTTAAATACTTGAATGTCTTCTAAGGTCAAGTCACCATGTTTTGAGGAAGAAGTCAAATTAATGCCTGGCTTACACATAAGCAAATGTACATGGTACCCTTGGAATAAAGAGCTGTTTATAATTGTTGGTTCCTCCAAAGTAGGACCTGTATTGGTCAGAGGTACAGGTTGACTGGGGTTCTACCTGGTTTCCTATCTGGCTGATAGATTTTAGGGTCCCCAATTCTGTTAATTTAGTCAAGTCCTTATTGGGGAGGAATTGCTTAAGGGAAGTCAGTCCAACCTGTCCTGTTTGTCCGTGCTATGAGTTGGATTTAATTAGTCTGCCTCATGGGACTGAGCAAGGGCTGTAAAAGTGGGGGTGGGGAAAACATCCAGATGTGTTGGCAGATACTTTGCATGGCTGGTATGGGAGCTGCTTTTTCTAATAGGCTTCTCAGTAAGGTTAAGGGAGGAGATGATCAAATCATGGTCACAGAGACCCGATGAGGGATGATACATCAAGTAGCCATTTCAATTTGAAGCTCTTATAACATTCTTGGAATGCAAAATCAAAGAATATTCCTTTGTGAAATAGGCTCCAGGGGTGATTCTGAGAAACAATTATTTGTAATGTACCTCTCTTCTGGTGTCTGAGTGTTCTTTCACTTGATACCAGCATGTTAATTTACTATTACCACACAATCAATATGCCCCAATTGTATGCCCCATCAGTAACTTCACCTTTTTAATAATCATGCTTGCTCACACCTAGCCTTCTCATTTAGAAAGGTTAAGTATGAAAGAAAAAAAAAAAAGTGTATTTCTAAAACTTATAGAAACCTATTTCCTCCCATTGGTCTAGGGTGGGCCCCTGAAAAGGGATTCAGTGTATAACATAGTCAGTCAGGAGATATTATTATCCTCTGATCTAGGAGTGTCAGTCCAACAGGAGAATCTAGGTGGCTGAAGCAGAATTAAACTCATTTCCTTTATGCCCCTATTTTAGGTGAGCTGCCATCCAAATAGCATACCAGCCAAGTTGGCCTGGGTTTTCCATTAGGAGAAAGTAAAAAGCTTTATGCCCAGGAATGGTGTGGGAGGAAATCTGAATTTTCAAAATAGGTCTATATAACCTTCTACCCTTTGATTTTAATCATTACCTAAGAAGTAGCCACAAGGAGATGATATCTTTCTGGTGGCAGTTGTAGTCAGTGACCAAACTGCCTTACTAGGATGTGTGGATCAGGAAGAAGTGAGAAAGAGTAGTGTCAAAACTGTCATTTCTTGAGGAGGCTATTGCAATGTATAATATCAGATATGTGGGGGTAAAAGGAAATACGGAAACTCTAATACCTCAATAAGCAACTCATTAAGTGCTTTTTATGAGAACTCCCTATCAGACTGCAAATGGTTTGGAAGTCCAAACATATGAGAAGGATTTTTAAGGATCATAATTGTGGCCAGATATACCTGAATATACAGAAACATCATAAAGAAAGTATAGAGTGACAAAACACCATTATTGCCTTCATAATGAATCAGTTTTGCTCTAGTCAATTTACAGGTATGGGTAAGAGTCCTGTGCAGTCCAATATGGTCTCCGACACAAGATAAATAGGTGAACTTTTAGCATGGGTCATAAATCTAGCAAGTGGTAGAAACCTCTGCATCAGAAAAAGTCCTTTATATTGCTCCAACCTATGGTGGTGAATGTATTGCCCTATTTGGTGATGAATCCAGGCAGCAATGGTGGCAATCTGAATAGTGCAAACTCAAGCAATCTATCTCATCAGAAAATGGACCCTGACCGGGGACCTCTGCATGGGTCCAAGATGGTTCCATTATTAGCCATGATTTGTTTCACTGTCTGTGGCTTCAGAGGGGGATTACTTTAAACTGCTAGTCTGTAGTGTACTAGCTACAGATAGACCTAAGCAGACTAAGCAGATAGGCCATTGCCAAAAGCCCAAAAGCCAGTGGGAAATAGAAGGCTCTGCAGGGGAAGTATTACCCATGCACCAGCCAGAATTATCACATCTCTTTTGGTTCTTCAGAGCTGGTGCTTACATTGAATAGCTGCAACAGCCCAGTGGGCACCACTGGGTTTCAGCTTAGGTGTCCCATCAGTGTAGTGAGAGCAGAGCTGAGCTAGCAACTTTGTTTTAAATAATGGAGAAGATAAAAATTTCCCCCAAAGCAATAGTTGTCAGGTTTAATGCAAAGCCAAGATGATGCCCCAGATCAGGTTTGCTGTGTTCTTATGTATATTACTTTCATTTGACAAATTAGACTTGATAGGCCTTTCACACCTTGTTGGACACTGAGTCTAAACTGACCCATTCCAAAATAGGAATATGAGGCTGAAGAGTCCTTAAAGCCTCCATGGGTTCAATGTTCAATATCAACAACAACCCAATAGCAAGCTGATAGCTTCTATAGCATTGTACCTGGTAACTATATCAAGAAGACAGCAAGTCCAAAATCTAAATAGGTGTATTCAGATGGAGGCTGCCTCTCTTTCAAGGAGATACAACCAAAAAATCATTTGTCTTAGATTTGTAGCTTAAAAGGTCATTAGAGAAACCCAAGGAAGATACAATGAATATAGTGAAGACACAGCATAGCCAATCTGCTCAAATCCAGGGATTAAAAATAAAGTCTTTAAAGCAGTAAGAGAAAAAAGGTCCATTACCTAAGGGGTAATAACAACAAGAATAATAGTCCTCTTGTCAGAAACAATAAAGGTCAGAAGGAAATGGAAAGACATCTGTAAATTGCTGAAGGAAAAAAAATTCATCTAGAAAAACTATCTTCCAATACAGGGCAAAATAAAAACATTTTCAGATGAAGAAAAGAGTAGAAAATTCATCTCCAGCACCTTGAATTGCAAGAAAAGTTAGAAAATTCTTCATGCTGAAGGGAAGTGACATCAGACAACTTGAATCCCTAGAAACCAAGGTTACTGGAAATGGTTAAACACAGAATATCGTCATTTTATTCTCCATTTTTTATAACCTATTTAAAGCAAAATTTTAAATGCTGTATGATATGTTTGTAATGTATACAGATATAAATGCCTGGGGGTTAAATGAAAATATTCTACTTTTATAAAGTCCCTATATTTTACACAAAATAATAAGCAGGTTGTGATAATATAATGATTCCTATTGTAATCTTTAGAGCAACCACTGTAGGAAATAATGCAGGAAAATTCAGCAAAAAAATCAAATGAGGAATCAAAATAGAATATTAAAATAAACTTCTTTAACCCAAAAGTAGAAAGGAAATAGTAACAACAAAGTAGATGAGTCAAATTGAAAACAAATATCAAATGGCAGATTTGATAATACTAACATAAAAGTAGACTATAGACTTGAATTAAAAGGCAGAAATTAGCAGACTAGATAAAAACCAAGACTCAACCATTGTCACTGAGCTGTGTTCTAAATATGGAATAATCTGTACTTGACATTTTCATAGACCATAGGGACACTGTTAAGTAACTAAAATCTTAAATCAGCAAATATGAACAGATAAAAAATGAGACAGAGCAAAAGTCAGACTAAAATTTGTTATTGTTATCACAAGAGTGCAGTCCTAAATCCTGAAGAGAGAAAAGTGAAATCTTGAAAGGTGTTTTAAAAGAAAAAACTGGAATTGGTGACAAACTGGATACAAAATGGGAAAAAAGGGTGAAAAATAATTTTGAACGTATTATAAAAGCATTTTGAAATTAACATATTGTGCAACCCTTTTTCTGTGAATTCAATGACTTTTAGTGGCTGCCATAAAGGAAGCAAATATATTTGTTTATCTGATTGCCACCCACCCCCTTTGGCCACAATTAGTGCAAATGGGTTCCAGAATGGAAGAGGGCCACTATCCACAGCCTTGAATTGTGGGAAATGGCAGAACCCAATTGAGAGAAATTGAGTTGCTACCAATTTTGTTCAGGAAGTTTGTTCTCTGTTCCTCAGCTAAATTTCCCCTTCTGATACTATCAAAATACTCAGCTGTCATTTTCTTTTTCCTAATCTTACTAATTCTTACATGTGATTCTGTATGTAATGGAAAAGCTTATCTTGCTGAGGAAGTAAAACCCCAGATAACTTGGTTATAATACAAAGAACCCACAGTGTGTTTGCCATCACCACTCAGTATGTAGAGATGTGCACAACATGTTGTGAGAATCCAGAGTAAATTCCACACATAAATCACATTCAACCTCAGTATGTCTAACTTACAAGTAAGTGATATCTACAATTAAATCTGCTTTGGTTTTTCCATGAAATGAAAATGTTAATCTTAAAATCATTTTAGGATTTTCCCTGGAGTGCTGGATTGATTCGAGAGCACATTGTGTTCCATTTTTTGTTTTTGTTTTGTTTTGTTTTGTTTTGTTTTGCCAAATCTCATGGGGATGTTTGGCTGAACAGAATTTCCTTTAATGTCAAAGGTGTCCCTATGTTTAGATCAGCTTTATAAGCTCCTATCAGAACAAGAAATAGCCTAGTGGAGATAATACCCCTGTAAAGGAGACATTAATAATCCAAATAAATCCCAACTGTCCTGAGGAGATAAGATGTGAAGAAATGACTAGAAGGCAGAATGTAGATTGAGAAAGAGATGTCAAGTACACAAAAGACTATTCTAGGAAGGAACCCACCTACTATTCTCGATTTGAATACATGGTTTTAGACATTGTTGTAGTGATTTACTAAAGCAAACACTGCAAGGTTGATAAGAGTTACTGTGTTTCCTAAAAGCACATATCCTCCATCTCAGAACATACTTTGCATTATAAAGTCAGTTGAACGAGCATCATGTAAAGTAATTCTTCAGTTTTCTTCCCTTCCCAATCCTGCTGAGATGTCCCCAGCTAAAGCAAAGGGATTTCACATTCAATGGTAAATATAAAATATTTAAGAAAGTAAATTTGTTTCTAGATAGTTAAAGCACAGTCTTGGATAAAATATGTATTTTTTATTATAATTACTGATTTTTGTTTCTTGTGCTATATTGTTCTCATTTGGGTAGCATGTACAAGGACAGAATTAATCCCCATTAGGACTGTATCCTATATACATAGCTACCCTGATTAGTCCAATCAGGGTACCAGAATCTTGAGTCTAATTTTATAAGGTGGTCATAAAAAATACAGAGTGTTCTTTAATTGGGAAATATCGTCTCCCTTTTATTCCCTCCTATAAGAACTATATAAAATTTCATCTACACACATAAAATGAACTGTAAAGTAATTCAGTGGCTCTTGGTCTATTTGCAGTTCTAATTACCATGGAGCTGATGATAATCTCTAAGCATGTGATAAGGGACTAGTTCTGCTCTTCTGAGTTCTCTTTTTGGGATATGCTCTGATGTCTGCTTCTTTCTTTGGGTCCTAATGACTTATTTCTCCTTTTGCTTATGGGACAGCCATTGGCAACTGATTTCTATAGAAGCTGTGTTTTACTCCCACAGGTTCTGTGCAATGTTAGCTTTCTCGTTCTTATATTATCAAAAATAGTTGTAGGCTCTTGCAGGCTTCTACTCTCTACCTCAGGGATGTGGCTGTGCTCTGTGTCACCCTTGTCCTCTGAAATCAGTATTATCTTGGGTGCTATTGAGATGCAAAGACATCTAAAATCTCTTTGGTGGAAAAAGTCATTTTCTGCACAGAGATTTTATAGAAGTTGTGCTGCAATCTAGTGTGAGCCAGTGTATGAGTTTCTTTCTGGGTTGATAATGGGAAGTCTCCAATACCTTAGAGGCAGTTGGGAGCTATAGTCTTACTACTACAGGTAGCAGGTTACAGTGGAAAAATTCGGTCATACAGGATCAAGATGTATTAGCAAGCATGCACAAAAATCATGGAATGTGTTCAGTATTACTAATGTAGTTCCAGATCTCTGACCATGTCATTGTGCCAACATAACTATACATAATTATTAGAGATGGATGTGACATCATTCTAGAGCATCACTGACTTAATGTTTTGGTTGGGACAGATGTCAAAACTTATAGGTAGTTGTGATGGTTAATTTTATGTATTAACTTGACTGGGCTTTGGGGTGCCAGATACTTGTTCAGACATTATCCTATTTCCATAAGGGTGTTTTTAAATGAGTTTAATATTTAAATGGATAAACTAAGTAAAACAGATTGCTCTTCTTAATGTGGATGGGCCTTATGTCATCAGTTGAAGGTCTGACTAAAGCAAACAGGCTGACCTTTCCCCAGGTAATCGGGAATTCCTTCTGCCTATCTCTGAGGAGAGACACTGGTTTTATCTTTACTTCAGACTTAGAGACTGAAAAATCAATCGTTGAGTTTTGAGCCAGCCAGCCTTCAGACTAGAACTTACATCATTGGCTCTCCTGGATCTCCAGCTTGTCTGCTATAGGTCTTGGATCTTGTCAGCCTCTGTAATTGTTTTAGCCAATTCTTTATAATAATTATATATTTGATATCCTATTTTTTTCTATTTCTCTGGAGAATGCTAATACAGTGGTAAAATACAAATCTAATTTCAGAATCCTAAATCTAAGATTACATCCTGTAGGATTGATCCTATTGGGTATGCTGATTCTTATTCTCTGTTCTTTGGAGTGAAACATGTCACCATGAACAGTAACTCCACACCCATCTTAACTGACACTTAGTGCAACGATGAAAACACATTTTCTCATCCAATATGTTAGCTTTTAAGGGCTCTGATGTTGACTGGGGATAAAAACACAAAGCTTCTTGACTAGAAACTCAAATGGTTACAGGCTTGTGAAGTCCAGTCAAGGAACTTGAAATGTTCACTCAGTGACCTTAAATAATAGATTAAAAACAACACATGTTATCTATGCTGAGGTATTTTAAAATCAAGTATAGACAATATAACATAACCAGCTCCTTACCACTAGCACATTGGCAGCAAAACCCTTCCTATATAGCTCACTAACTTTCTCTCAGTGACAGTAACTTGAGGTCCTCCTTTATTCCTCCACTATTCCATGTCCCATATTTGGGGTTATCCAATAACTATGACATTTCATAATTTGTATAAGACCAAATATTCAGATAAAGCTCTATTCACACTTTTAAAAGCATTTAGAGATAGGTGTCTTAATGTGACACAATCTTACACATATTCACATCTCAGCTCACGAGCTTTTCTGAAGATAAACAGTTTCATTGCCCAAGTATAACATTCTGGCAAAATCTCATGGAAGCAAATTTCATGGTTTCTGGGTTCCTTTGAATATATGAATTTAGAGACACAAAACCAACATTCACTCCATATTATTCTAGCCTCAGTTGGTTAGCTCCTTCTTTTTTTTTTTTTTTTAATATTTTATTTATTTATTTGGCAGACAGAGATCACAAGTAGGGAGAGGCAGGCAGAGAGAGAGAGGAGGAAGCAGGCTCACCGATGAGCAGAAAGCCCGATGCGGGGCTCGATCCCAGGACCCTGGGATCATGACCTGAGCCAAAGGCAGAGGATTAACCCACTGAGCCACCCAGGCGCCCCGGTTAGCTCCTTCTTTAAACTGATTCTAATTCCTTTATTTTTTTAGAGAACGTGTGAGGGGGTATGATGTAGAGTCTGAAGCAGGCTCCACACTCAGCACAGAACCCAATGTGGGCTTGATTTTATGACCCCAAGATCATGACCTGAGCCAAAATTAAGAGCTGAATGCTTAACCAACTAAGCCACCTAAGTGCCCCCAAAATAATTCTGATTCCTAAACAGACTCATTCATATTTATTTATTTATTTGAGGAAGGAAATAACATATTTCTCAGCCCCTTTACATTTAAAAAAGAATACCAGAGAAGCTGGGGCTGGTGTTGTTTGCCTCCTGTGAAACTCTGGCATATAGACTAAATCATCTAGAAACTAAAAATCTCTTCCCTTTAGATAATAGCTTTTGTATTTTAACAAAACCATTGCTGGTAACCTTCTGATACTGACTTAGTTTAGCAATGCCATTAAGGCACTTAGTCTGATTACTACTAACTGCACTGGTTTTCAGCCTCAAGTACAGTGACCAATATAAATCCCAAATATATGAAAAAAGTACTACTACAAGCCAAAGGCCATATCCAAATAAATTATCTTTCCCATAAGTTGACATTCAACACCAGAAAGCAACAAATTAAAAGAATTTCCAGGTCTAACCTGAGTGCTTCTGGGGGAACAATTGGTTCCTTTCTCCTTTCTCCTTCTCACATCATACTGAGCTATCAGGAAACCTTTAGCTCCATTTTGAGTTTTAAGGTATAATAACACTATACTCCTTAATTAACCTCACAACTCATTATTTGATCTAAAATTTGGGCCATCTCACCTGAATTCAATCTGAAACGGAAGCATCAGGCATCTGGTCCCCAAGTTTAGTCAACTAATGTGCAAAATACTTTCATAATTCCTTAATAAATAGACCAGTTAGCTAGAATAGGCCAAGCAGTTATTTGAGTGAATTCCTGTTATCTGATTAAATTTAGCAGACTGTTTAACTTGCTATTTCCAGGTTATTTTAAGTGGGTTCCTTTCTAGTAGGTCAGAATTTACTACTAATTTCTATGGCCTAATTGGATAGACTATTCTCGCACTTTCTAGACTTGATGACCCAAACTGTAGGGGAGGAAACAGAGATGTTAAGATTAATTTCACTCCTGCATCCTCCTCTTTCTCTCCAGAATGATTTGGAAGCCCCTGCCAAGTCCAGAGAGGCCACTACAGGCTATGAAGTTCAGGCAGTTTTGTTTGAGCGGGTTTAGTATTACTCCGTAAGCCTGTAGGGTAAAGGAGGGTAAAGCACTGCAGGTCACTCCCTCCAGGGTCTAGGTCAGAAAAATCACATTGATTCAAAATTTCAAGGGAAGAAGAGAACATAGTTAAAGCCTTAATGGTAGCAGGGAAGTTAGAGGCAGAAGACGAAGAGCACAATGGCATAAGGAAACGTGGCATCACCCCCATCATCCCAAAAAGTAGCAGGGCTGAACTGGTTGGTAGAGATTAGAGCACCTGTGTGGACAGAAGCAGCTGATGAAGTACCTGTTTTAATAATCAGATCTGTAGCTGCCTGTGCATTGCGATAAGGTAATGCAAATGCCGTGAGGTTAAGGAGTGGGGGAGAATAATGCTGAGCCTTCAACTGACAAGTTCTAATTGTCCTGTAGGACTGGCAAAGGATCAGCCTCCTAAGGATTACCCTTCAAAAAATACCAAGTGGAAACCTCAGGGCTTTCAGGCTGCTTAGAAATCTATGTATTTTTTCAGTGTCTGTCATTTAAAAGAGCACTCAGCCTGGCAGTGTTTGCCCCGTGTTAACATGACTGAGGGGAAGGAGCTGAACAAATGGGCACAGAACAGGCTGAATTTCAAAGTTAGCAATTGGGAAGCCATATTTAAGGCTGGTTTGTTTCTTTCTGAAATCGGTATTGATAACTGTTCAGAAGAACGCTCTGGAATCCTATAGATTCACATTCTCGCTCCACTATCCACTGTGTAACCTTGACAATTTCTCTGTCTTGGTTTACTTAACCTATAAAATGAGGAAACTGATGTTGAGAGGATAAAAGGGATGAAGGGTATGGAGGGCTTGGACCAGTGCCCAGAGCCAAATGATTGATAACAGATTTTCACTGGGATTTCTCATGGCTCCCACATGCTGCTTGGTCTGAAAGTAAAGCCTTTATAATTCTATGTTTTCTCTTGACAAGGAGAATGAGCACGATTGGATGCCCCCTTTCTGTGTACCTTTTTAGGTGGGGACATTTGGGTGGGGATTAGAAGAAGGAAGTTTCCAATGAGACGTGCAGGGAATGGTAACACCCACAGAAGTCTACTTAGAAGAGGGTGACAGGCTCCCACACAGATGGGAGTAAGAGTTTACTGTTGTTTTGTCCTTTTCATATTTGAGGCAGAAAAGCCTCCTGATGACCACTCTTGGCATTTTCATCACACTGCCAGTTCCAGATGTCACAATGGATAACTTGGTGGCGCTAAGCTATTTCTAGAAATCTGTTGGAAAATGGTTTTTGAATGAAAGAGGCCCAGCACCTTACACAGCTAAACTATTACAGGTGTTGTGAAGGGTCAAAACCTTTTGCTAAGTTAATGAAGTAATAGTCTTCCACCTACAGCTTACATCACCCTGTCAGTTCCATTTACTTTCTTGCCCATTTTCTCTTCAGAATGCAAGGCCATTGCAACTGAGCTTCATTTCTTTCTGTTGAGGCACCTGTTCTATATTCATTTAGTTACTGTGTAGCATTTTTATGTTCAGAAAACCACAACTGCTGTCATGAAATGACCCTAAGGTAATAAACCATGGATTATCTTTAATACCTGGTAAAGGATTTTGAAGTTATAAACAAGTAAAACAATTTGCTGTCACTGTTATGTCCACATCAGATTTACCTAATGAGACAATTTTGTGGCAAAATCGTTTTATGACACAAATCATTGTAAAGATGGTGAATGGATATTCCAATTTTTATGTACTTTGCTTTCAAACTGGATAAGAACTGGAGGTGGGAGTTGTGCAGGGAATGCTCCAAAATCAAGTTCGCTAAAGAATTAGAGAAATAATTTTAAAGTGAGCAAGCACCTGTAAGACTCACATCATGTTTAGTATAAGAAATGGGTAAATTGCTGGGGCGCCTGGGTGGCTCAGTGGCTTAAAGCCTCTGCCTTTGGCTCAGGTCATGATCTCAGGGTCCTGGGATCAAGTCCCGCATCAGGCTCTCTGCTGGGCGGGGAGCCTGCTTCCCCCCTGCCCCCATCTCTGCCTGCCTCTCTGTCTACTTGTGATCTCTCTCTGTCAAATAAAATAAATAAGATCTTAAAAAAAAAAAAAAGAAATGGGTAAATTGCTTTAAATCTGTTATGGAATAAAATTTTTAAGTGCATGTAGTACATGCATTCACATTGATATTTTATACCAAGTACTATGTCATCCTATGAAAATCACTGGGATCAAGAAGTAAGAGGACTTTCTTATTTTTCTTTTTTGCAGTGATGTTACCATTTTGTAACAAAGCTCTCTCTAAAGAACAACCAGTTTATATAATGTGTATATATACATGTAGATACATTTATACATGAATTATGGGGGGGTGTATATAGCCAGTTCACTGACAGTATTATTCATTGTATTTGCCTGCTAAAATGACTTTTTAAAATATTTCCCATAGTTTCAGTAGTTTAAACATCTGGAATGGTGGGAGACAGAATAAAATAACTGATTTTTCAGGATTGCAATATACATTTAAAAATGCATAAAATGGACAAAGAAAAGACAAAATAGAGGTAAAGGCAAGCTAAGAGAAGAGATAAAAGCAAAGGAGAATGTCGCGGCCGGCACGACAACACGACCAGGGTCAAGAGGATAAGAGGATGGTGAAGAACGAAGTTGCAAAGTGATGAGGACAGGAGGGGCAAAGTGGATGATGTCCAAGCAATGCCAGTTTATTCAGAAGAGTGCTCTGATATATATATATATCGTACAGAGACAATCACAAGGAAGCAGTGATCCATTGCATTCTTAGAATAGTTTCCACAGGTTCCCCTTAGAAGGTTTCTTAAGGCTCATGTGCAAACATCCTGATGCCAAGAGGGCTGCTTATAGATGAGTTCCCTATAGATAAGTAGACAGAGAAGGGCCAAAAGGGCATCAGGTGCAGTTTATGGCCACTGCAGGAACAGCAAGTCAAGTCACTGATTCACGGCTTTAGGCCTGCATGTCCTGTTCCAGATAAGCCCCAGAGGGTGGTCACGTAGGAGAGCGTGAGACCCATAGCACAGGCCCATTCTCAAAAGCACCTCAACTTATTACTCACAGGATTGCTTTAACCCTTAGGTCTCAAGGAGGCGCGAGTCAGGGCCTGGTTTGGTTCACTCTCAAGCTACTGTGCAGCCTCCCACAGGAGAAGAGTAGAGTAATAAGGAAAGTAATGGGGTATTGAAGAAAAATAATCAGAAATTAGGGAAAGGAACTAAAAAAGAATGTGGAGACAGTCTCTCAATTATCTATGATTGAGAGGCTCAGAAAGAGTTCCCTGAGGGAAGACCTCTTCACTAAAGAATAGTTGAAGAAGAGGAGAATGGTACAAGCTCCTCTTAGGAATGAAGACATACTGGGAAGATATCTTGCCAATCATCAGTTAAAAGTACAGAAAAGCAGACTTGAAAATAGCCCTTAAAAATGATCATTTCTTATACTCCACCTCCTAAAATACACATAATTTGCATCCTTTCTATTTATTTATTTTTCCTTGTAGCCTTTTAACTCTTAGAGATGGAATTTGCCTGCCTGGTGTCCTATAATTTTAAATGGGAATTTATAGTCCACTTACACAGTAAGTCTGAAGCATTTGTGGGCATTGTGCCCACTACTAAAAGATATCTGAGTCCAGGTTTCTGTGACTTTTCTTGGCTTTTCATTAATGGTCTTAAGCTGGCTGCTCCAACCTCAGCTCTCATACTCATACCAGACAGAAGGAAAGGAGATGGTAAAGGGTAAAAGGGTATGATTGTGCTGACTCAGTTCACTTTAAAGGAGATTTTCAGGAAGATCTGTCAGCTACTTACATTTTTATTTACTTGGCCAAAATTGCATTACTTGGCCTTTGCTGTTTGAGAGAAGGACAAAGTAGTGCAGGATTTTAAAACTGAGCCCATTGGTTGCTGCCTACACAATTGGAATGCCAGTAACAAAAAGGAGAAGACCTTTCCTTTTGAATTAAGTAAATTAAATTTACTGAAACTAAAATAATACAACTGGTTTTACCATTTCTTTCATATTAATGTATTAGATTTTTCAGTGAATACCTACATCTTATAAAAAAAAATCCTAAAGCCTAACTCAATGTTTAATAATGGCTATATTTTCTTTTCTTTTAATATATTCCCAATAATCACCAGGGAAAATTGAAAACCTAAATGCAGATGAAGGGGTGCCTGAGTGGCTCAGTCAATTAAGTGTCTGTCTTTGGCTCAGGCTGTGATCTCAGGGTCTTGGGATTGAGTCCCACATTGGGCTTCCTGTTCAGCAGAATATCTGCTTCTCCCTATCCTTCTGCCCTTCTCCCCCGTTTGTGTGTGCTTGCTCACTCTCAAATAAATAGAAAATCTATAGAAAAATAAAAATAAATGCAAATGACTAAACTTACATGAATAAAATCAACATGAATAAAAAAGGATGAAAATACTTCTTGCATCAGTGGTATGGATGTCCACAGTCTCTGGAAACATTTAGGAATTGTCAACAAAACTCCTTATTTTAAATGTTTGGCAGCTTTTAAAGGGATATGATTATGAGTTGGAATAGTTTGGCTGCATGAAAGAGAAAGTCTGAAATAACAATGAGGTTAAAAACACATAAGTATGTAGGCCAGTCTCAGTTGATGGTTTGATGAATTACTCAGCCACCTAACTCCTTCTAGGTTTCTGCTCAAGTATCTTCATTACAGGACTCCTATCTGCAAGGCTGCTTTCTTGACAAAGATGAATTCTGGGTTCAAGCCATCTTATGTTCAATACAGGTCAGAAGAAAAGTGAAAAGCACAGAAGCTGGGGATCTGAGTCAGCACCTCCCATCTGCAACTTTGCAGGAAGCCCCTTCCCACACTCCTGCATATGTCTTATGACAGCGACATAGTCACGTGCCCATACCTTGTTGAAAGGAAAGCTGGAAAAGGAAGGGAAAAATTGATTATGTTGTCACTCTAAATAAAGATTTAGAATTCAGTTTATATGAAAGAAATGGAAAATAAATGGGTGATAATTAGTGGCATCTGCCAGAGCAAGTTAAACTTCTACAAGCAGCAATTGGCAGGGGATCTTGACGCACAATAACTAGGGCAGTGTCCACCCAGCCAAATTTGTGATTGGAAATAGTAGCTTCATGGCACAGATAACACAGGAACAACAAAAAAGGCTTGGGTTGCATACTGTAACACACATACCTTTGCAGCTCTGCCCTTGTCTTCTGCTCCTGTTCAGACAAGGTGGAGCATTTGGTAACCTCTCCTACAAATACCACATATTCAACTTTGGAAGACTGGCTGAATAATAGAGATGTCAGGGAAGGTTTGTGCAGGGAAAGAGATGATCACTTTCCCTGTAATGTGAGAGATGTCCTTGTGTGCCACATCAGACCACTTGGTCTTCCTTCATGGGCTTTCTCCCTTTGGTAGCCATATCTCTACCCTCTTTTCCAACTCTTGCTTCTTCAGAAGCTCCTCCTGTCTTCTGTTTGGCCAGACCCTTAGTCAAATTTTCAGAGCCTTCATATCTTATCCATGGCAACACCAACAACAAACACAGAATTCCGCTCCTCCCAACCTCCACCCACTAAATGAAGACCACACAGTGTCCCTTAATTAATATCACTACATACTGAATAATTATTACATTTTTGCTATTATACATAGCAGGGTTCTCAATTCTTAGCAAAGTACAAATGTATATAAATTGGTGTCTTGCGGCTCTAGGACTTTGAGCTCCAGTGTAATGTAGAATGTAAATTCCACAAGGACTAATGCTGTTCTGCTTGGCTACTAGTGAGAGCTATGAGCATCAGTGAAGAAAATCATTAGCAAGTGTTGATTTTATTCCTCATGGGGCCCAACATAGCTTCTCTAGCTATGTGTACTCTCCTTGGTGGCTGCTTTCAACAAATGTTATTCCAGAGTCTTTTCTGCTTATATTTTTCCAGCTGCTTTTGTGATGAACATTAGAAAAAAATCTGATTTTTTTTTTTTCTTCCAATAGTACCAGAAAGTGTGTGCTCCCCATAGGACTAATAGAAATGGCCGCCATTGGGGCACCCAGGTAGCTCAGTGGGTTAAGCACCTGACTCTTGATTTCAACTCAGGTCATGATCTCAGGGTCATGAGATTGAGACTTACACTGGGCTCCCCACTCAGTGGGAACTCTGCTTGAGAGTCTATCCCTTTGCCCCTCCCCCTCCTCACAGTTATTTGTGTGTGCTGGCTCTCCAATAAATCTTAAAAAAAAAAAAAAGTGAGAAATAGCTACCATTTATTATACTTTACTGTATGTGAAGCATAGTGCTAGGTGCCTTATAGGTATTACTTCATCCTTTATATGGCGCTTTAAGCTAGTTATTTTTTTCTTAATTTTTAAAATTTAAACATAGTTGAAATACAATATTATATTGGTTTCAGATGTACAACACAGTGACTTGACATTTATATACATTACAAAATGATCAACATGAAAAGTCTAGTCACCGTCAGTCACTATACATAGTTATTTAGTATTATTAACCCACCCCTCCCACCTCCTCCCCTCTGGCAACCACCAGTTCTCTGTATTTATGAGTCTATTTCAGTTTTTTTTTATTGGTTCATGTTTTGATTTTCAAAATACACATGTAAATGAAATCATATATAATATTTGTCTGTCTTTCACTTATTTAACCTAGCATAATACCCTCTAGTTCCATCCATTGTATAGCAAATAACAAGATTTTATTTTTTTATATCAAGTAGTAGTCTATTGTATATTCATATGTACATATATACCATATCTTCTGTATCCGTTCATCTCTCAGTAGACACTTAGGTTGCTTCCATATCTTGGCTATTGTAAATAATGTTACAATAAAAGTCTTTTTGAATTAGTGTTTATATTTTATTCAGGTAAATACTCAGAAATAGAATTTCTGGATTTTGATATTTCTTTACTTCTATATTTAATTTTTTAAAAGATTTTATTTATTTGAGAAAGGGGTGGGGGAAACACAGAAGGAGAATGAGAGGGAGAAGTAGACTCACCACTTGGGCAATGTAGGACTCAATCCCAGGACCCTGGGATCATGACCTGAGCTGAAGGTAGACACTTAACTGACTGAGACACCCAGATGCCCTCTGTATTTAATTTTTGAGAAACCTCCATAATGTTTCCCACAGTGGCTACACCAGTTCACAGTCCACCAACAGCGCATGAGGATTAGTTTTCTCCGCATCCTTGCCAACATTTGTTATTTCTTTTCTTTTTGATGCTAGCCATTTTGACAGGTACAGGGTGATATCTCATTGTGGTTTTGATTTGCATTTACCCAATGACTAGTGATACTGAACATCTTTTCATCTGTCTGTGACCATCTGTATGTCTTCTTTGGCAAAAAGTCTATTTAGGTCCTGGGCAATTTTTTAATTGTGGAGTTGTATAGGTCCCTTATATATTTTTGTTATTAACTCCTTATCAGATACATAATTTGCAAATATATTCTCCCTTTTAGTAGGTTACTTTATTTGATTTATTAGTGGTTTCCTCTGCTGTGCAAAAGTTTAGTTTGATGTTGTCCCTCTTTCTGTTTTTGTTGCTTTCATAGTTTAGGGTCTTTTGTGGTTCCATATAAATTTTAGGATTCTTGTTCTAGTTCTATGAAAAATGTCATTGGTAGTTTGATGAGAAATGCTTGAATCTGTAGATTGCCTTGGGTAGTACAGACAATTTAATAATATTTTTCCAATGCATGAGCATAATATATCTTTCTGTTTGTGTCATCTTCACCTTCTTTCATCTGTGTCTTACACAATTATATTCTTATATTCAGAGTACCAGTCTTTCACCTTGTAGGCTAAATTTATTCTAGGAATTTTATTCTTCTTGATGCAGTCATGTTGTTTTCTAAATTTCTGTTCTTGCTAGTTCATTATTAGTGTATAGAAATGCAATAAATGGGCACCTGGGTGGGTCAGTGGGTTAAGCCTCTGCCTTTGGCTCAGGTCATGATCTCAGGGTCCTGGGATTTAGCTCCGCATCCGCTTCGGTCTCTCTGCTCAGCTGGGATCCTTCTTCCCCCTCTCTCTCTGCCTGCCTCTCTGCCTACTTGTGATCGCTCTCTCTGTCAAATAAATAAAATCTTTAAAAATAAATAAAATTTTTAAAAAATGTAACAAGTTTCTGTATGTTCTGTATTTTGCAATTTTACTGAGTTTATTAGTACAAAGAGTTTTTTTGGTGGTCTTTGGGGTTTCTGTGTATAGTATCCTGTCATCTGCAAATAGTAACAGTTTTGCTTCTTCCTTTCCAATTTTGATGCCTTTTATTTCATTTCCTTGTCTGATTGCTATAGCTAGGACTTCCAGTACTATCTTCCATAAAGGTGGCAAGAGTGGAAATTCTTGTCTTGCCCCTGATCTTAGAAAAAAAGCTTTCAGCTTTCTACCACTGAACATGTTAACGGTGTGTTTGTTAAATGTGACTTACATTATGTGGAGGTATGTTCCTTTGATATTCACTTGTTAAGAGTTTTACTGTAAATGGATGTTGAATATTGTCAAGTCATTTTTCTGTACCTATTGAGATGATCTTATGATTTATGTCTTAATGTGGCTTATCACATTGATTTATTTGGAGATAATGAACCATCTTGTATCCCTGTAATAAATCCCACTTGATTGTGGTGTATTTCCTTTTAATGTATTGTTGAATTTTGTTTGCTAATATTTTATTGCATATTCTTGAATTTATGTTTATTAAGGATAATGGCCTGTAATATTTTTGGGTTGGGGGAGACGTGTTCTTGTCTGGTTTACTGTCAGTTTAATGCTGGCCTGGTAGAATACATTTGGAAGCATCCCTTCCTCTTCAATTTTTTGGAATAGTTGGAGAAAGATATGCATTAGCTCTTCCTAAAATGTTTAGTAAATTCACCTGTGAAGCCATCTCCTGGACTTTTATTTCCTGGGACTTTTTGATTATTGATTTAATTTCATTTCTAGGAATCAATATATTCAGACTTTCTATTTTTTCCTAATACAGTCAGAAAATCTCATTCTTCTAGGAATTTATCCATTTCTTCTGGTTTTCCCAATTCACCTGTAAGTGTATATAAAATTTTCTTAATCTTTTTTTATTTTTGTGGTGTCAGTTGTACCTTCTATTCCATTTCTGATTTTATTTGAATTCTCTTTTACTTGATGAATCTGGCTAAAGTTTTATCAATTTTGTTTATATTTTCAAAGAACCAGCTCTTATTTCATTAAAAATTTTTTTTTTATCTCTTTTTCACTCTAGTATTTATTCTTTCCTTCCTTCTGCTAACCTTGGGCTTTTTTTGTTCTCCTTTTACGAATTCTTTTAGGTGTAAAGTTAGGTTTTTGTTTGGTTTGGTTTGTTGTTGTTGTCGTTGTTTAGATTTTTCTGATTTCTTGACATAGACCCGTATTAATATAAATTTCCCTCCTAACACTGTTTTAGCTTGGGTACCTGGGTGGCTCAGTTGGTTAAGCATCTGCCTTTGGCTCAGGTCATGATTTCAGGGACCTGGGATCAAGTTCCATGTCAGGCTCCCTGCTCAGCAATGAATCAATTTCCCCCTCTTCTTCTGACACTCTGCCTGCTTGTACTCACTCACTCACTCTAAATCAATCAATCAGTCAATCAATCTTAAAAAAAAAAAAACAAAACAAAAACCACACACTTTTTCCTGCATCTCATAGATTTGGGGATGTTGTGTTTTCATTTTCATTTGTCTCCAGGTATTTTTTTTGTTTCTTCTTTGATTTCTTTGTTGACCTGTTGGTTGTTTAGTAGCATGTTGTTTACCCTCCTTGTGTTTTTTTTTCCATTTATTTTGTTGTAATTGATTGCTAGTTTCATACTATTGTGGTTGAAAAATGTGCTTGATAGGATTTATATCTTAAATTTATTGAGGTTTCTTGTGGCCTAACTTGTGATCTATCCTAGAGGCACTGGAAAATAATATGTATTCTGCTGGGTTGGGTTGGAAATTTCTGTATTTATCTGTTAAGTATATCTGGTCTAATGTGTTATTCAAAGCCAATGTTTCCTTTCCAAAGCCAATTTTCTGACTGGGTTATCTATCCATTGATGTAAGTAGGGATATTAAAGTCACCTAGTATTACCATATTACTGTCATTTTTATCCCTTTACATCTTTTAATACTTCATATATTTGGGTGCTTTCATATTGGGTACATAGATATTTATAATTGTCATATTCTCTTATTGGAGTGATCCCTTTATCCTTATGTAGTACTCTTTTTTTGTCTGTTAGTCTTTGATTTTAAGTTTATTTTGGCTAATATGACTATTGTTACCTTAGCTTTCTGTTTCCATTTGCAAAAATAACTTTTCTATCCTTTCACTTTCAGTCAGTAGATGTCCTTCAGTATGAATTGACTCTTTGGTAAATGGTCTTGTTTTTTATCCTTTCAGTCATACTATGTCTTGGGCATTTATTCCACTTATATTTAAAGTGATTATTGATAGGTATATACTTACTGCTATTTGTTAATGGTTTCCTGCTTCTTTTATAGTTGTTCTCAGCTCTTCTATTTCTTCTGTGGCATGTGATTTGATGATTTTCATAGTGTTATGTTTGTATTCCTTTCATGTTATTTTTGGTGTATCTGTTACAGTTTGGTTTGTGATTACCATGAGGTTTATGTAAAACACCCAATGTATATAGCAGTCTATTTTAAGTTGATGGTCACTTAAGTTTGAGCAAATTCTTAAAGACTTACATTTTTACTGCTTCCTTCTTTTATGTGTTTAATGTCATATTTTACATCTTTTTGTATATCCCTTAACTAAATAATACAGATATAGTTGATTTTACTCCTTTTATCTTTTAGCCTTCATAGTAGTTTTGTAAATAGTTCATACACCACCTTTAATATGTGTTTACTTTTACCCGTATTTTTTTTTTTCTTTCGTAATTTTCTTACTTACAGTTATGGTCTTTTTAGTCCCTTTGACATTTCTTAAATCTGGCTTAGTGATGAACTCCTTTAATTTTTGTCTGGGAAACTCAAATTTGAACGATAATTTTACTGGGTAGAATATTCTTGGTTGTTGACTTTTTTCTTTTCAGCACTTTGAGCATATTATGTCACTCCCTTCTGGCCTGCAAAGTTTCTGCTAAAAAATCAGATCATAGTCTTACGAGGTTTTTCTTATATGTAACTACTGTCCTTTCTCTTGTTGCTTTTAAAATTCCTTATCTTTTACTTTTGCCATTCCAATTATTATGTATCTTGGTGTGGCCTTCTTTGGGTTTATCTTTTTTTGGGCTCTTTGTGCCTCCTGGAACTGGATATCTATTTTCTTCCCCAGGTGAGGGACAATTCAGCTATTATTTCTTCAAATATATTTTCTGCCCCTTTCTCTCTTTTCCCTTTCTGAGACCCCTATAATGTCAATTTTACTATGCTTGATGTTGTCCTGGAGACCCTTTAAGCTATCCTAATTTTTATTTATATTTGTTTTATTTATTTATTTTTTTAAGATTTGATTTTGTCAGAGAGAGACCAAAAGAGAGGGAGGATGTGCACAAGCAGGGGGGCACACAAGCAGGGGGAGCAGCAGGCAGATGGAGAAGCAGGCAGAGGGAGATGCAATTTCCCCACTGAGGAAGGAGCCCAATGCAGGACTCAATCCCAGGACCCTGTGGTCATGATCCGAGCCAAAGGCAGACGCTTAACTGACTGAGCCATCCAGGCATCCCTAACCTAATTTTAAAAAGAAAATATATTTTTGCTCTCTGATTTCCCCTACATTGTCTCCTAGATTCCTCCATTCTTCTGCAACCTCTAGTCTGCTATTGATTTTCTCTACTGTATTTTCCCCTTTAGTTGTTGTATTCTTCATCTCTGATTGGTTCTTTTTAAATTATCTCTATCTCTTTATTGAAACTCCCTGTTTATTCTTCTTTCAAGGTCAGTGATTATCTTCATTACCATTGCTTTGAACTCTTTATCAGATAGATGGCTCATTTCTATTTCTTTTAGTATTTTTTTCCGAGTTTTTTTCTAAGGTCTTTCATTTAGACCTTATCCTCTGTGTCATTTTTTTGCCTGGTTCTCTGTATTTGTTTCTATGTAATAGGTACATCAGTTATGTCTCCTGGTCAAAAGGCAAAAGGAATTGCCTTTTGTAGAAAGCATCCTGTGGGGCCTAAAAGTGCAATCCTTCATGGACACCAGAATCAGGTGCTCTAAGAGTACCCCATATTTCTGGTTGTATATTTTTTCCTATTATAGGTAGGTTGCTGCAGATGCACTCACTGGTGGGGCTGACCCCCTGCCCAGCTCCTGTGACTTCTACAGACTCACTCCTAGATGGGGTTGCCCACTCCCCCCACCCCTTCTCACATGACTGGCTGAGTGTCTCAGCTACAGTTGCTATAGATGCACTGGTGGGCAGGGCTGCCACCTCTCCTCAGGGGTCAGCCTCTTTGGAAGGGCACCAGTCTCAGCTGATATCACCTGCTGGATGTGGTGGGATGGGAGCCTCTTGGGGGTGCCAGTAATGCCCAGTTTGCCTACTGGTATGGCAGATTACTGGCTACTTCAGAAGGGCACCTGCCAGGGCAGGTGGATTGGGTGGTGGTCGGTCTGCTGAGGAATATCAGGTTGAATGAACATTGCTAGTATAGCAATGGAAAATATCAGAACTGGTGCCACCAGTGTCACACCAGCTTGGCAAAAGGTGGGCAAGAAAAATGTTACTCACTAGTGCTTCTGTTTCCAGAGAAAGTTCCCATAAACCCCTGCCCCTCTTGTATATACCCTAAAATTAGTCAATAAATCTTTTTCACATAGGGGTCAGATGTTTTTTCAAACTGTTCCCTCTGTGCTAGTTATTGGAGCAAGTAAAATTGCATGTGAGTCCTTTAAGAGCAGTCTGTTTCCTATAGCCCTGTGGCTCTCCCAAGAGCAAACCCCACAGACATTCAAAACTCCTACCATTAAGCCCACTGATTTTCAAAGCTAGATGTTATGGGGGCTCATCTTCCCCAGTGTGGGGCTTGAACCACTTGCTCCTTGGTGAGGACCTCTGTACCTCTGATATCCCTCCCACTTGTACATCACCACACCAGTAGTGTAGGTCCCAACCAGATCATATCTCCAATATCCTATGCTTCCCAGTGTGGATTTTTCTTTATATGTTTGTGGAAGAGCTATTCTGCTGGTCTTCAGGTCAGTTCTCAGAGAGTTGTGCCATATGTAACTGCAGACTTGGTATGTCCACAGGAAAAAGTGGGCTCAGGATCCTCCTATTCCACCATCGTGATTGGGCGAGTGTAGTATTTAAGCAGAACATAACTAAAATGTTTGAAAAGGAGTCTTTATTAAAATTATGTTTATACTAATACAGAAAAAATAAAATCATAAACTACGTTTTATTATTTACTAGTTTCTTTTTTCTCTACTTGTGACAATTTTATCATAGTTTTGGTAGTTAAAACTATGTAATCCCTTTCTTTCTTCTAGGAGCTTAAGAGTAAGGTACTTGCCTCTGTTCTTTCCCTGGGACCGCTATGCCTTACTTAAGATAATTAACAACTCTGTGATATATAGATGAAGAAGAAACTTAGATATTAAGTAACATCCCCAAGGTTATGTAATTAGTAACAAGACAGGAATTTAAAGTGAACTATCAACCACAAATTTCATCCTCCTTATCATTAATATATTCAGTCCTTTAGATTCTTAGTATTGGAAGAGGCTTTTCCATAAACAAATAATAAAATCTTGAATGGGCCAAACCTCAAATGACCATATTACTCATTAAAAAGAGTAAGCCAGTATGTGCTCTCTTACTCTTTCTGTCAAATAAATAAAATCTTTTTTAAAAAATGTGCTGGTAATGTTTAATGACTGGCTATCCAAATACCCATCATTTTTAGCATTTGCTGATTTCCATGATGTAAATATTCCCTCTATGGCTGATATCAAGCAGTCAATCTGGCGGAACTGAAAGGAGTTGAGAAAAGATATGCAGAAGAGGCTGTCATTATCCAGTGTGAGCCAGCACATTAGTGACTCTATAAGAATTAAAAACACTGTCTATGCTTTGCTTCAACAATTAGGTCATTAATCTGTAAGCTAAATAAGGTGTATGTGGTATGGAAAAGAGTTAGAATTTTCAGCAAGGTCAATTAAAATTGAATCCTGGCCATACTACTAAATAGCTAATAGCTAATATACACGTATATATATCTACACACATATCACACTCAGCTTCATTTTATTCATCCATCAACAAGCATTTAGGTTGTATCCATAGCTTAGTTTTTTATAAGTAAAGCTTCAGTGAACATGGGGATACTGATACCTTTTTGAGTTAGAGTTTTTATTTCCTTCCAACAAATAACCTAGCAGTGGAATTACTAGATCATATGGTAATTCTACTTTTAATTTGTTGAGGAGCCTTCATACTGTTCTCCATAGTGACTTTACCAATTTACATTCCTACCAAAAACATACAAATGTTGTCCTTCTTCCACATCCTGTCCAACACTTGTTATTTCTTGTCTTTCTTGATGATAGCCATTCTAACAAGTATGGGGTAATATCTCATTGTGGTTTTGATTTGCACTTCCTTAATTAGGATAGGCACTTTTTCATATACCTATTGCCCATCTGTATATCTTCTTTGGAAAAATGTTCAGATCCCCTGTCCATATTTTAATTGAATTGCTTTTTTGTTGTTGTTGTTGTTGTTTTTTTTTTGCAATTAAGTTGTATGAGCTTTTTAACATATTTTGAATATCAACCCTAATGAGATGTACGATTTACAAATGTGTTCTCCCATTTGTTAGGTTGCCTTGTGATTTTGTTGACGATTTCCCTTGCTGTGTAGAAGCTTTTTATTTGATGTAATCCCACTTGTTCGTTTTTGCTTTTGTTGCCTTTGCTTTTGGTGTCAAATCCAAAAAATTATCACCAAGACCAACAACAAGGAGCTTATGGCCTCTTCCCCCCCCCCCCAGGGGTTTGATGGTTTCAGAGCTTACATTCAAGTCTTTAATTCATTTTAAGTTGATGTTTGTGTATTGTGTAAGACAGTGGCCCAGTTTTATGCTGATTTTTAAATATTGTCTTTTAAAACACCATAAAACCAGTGCTGGATTAGGGCAGGTCTGACAGATTGACTGTGAGTTTTCAGCTTCCAAATTAGTGAATGAGGAGGGCTTGGATAGCAAAAAAGTAGAGGAGCCTGGACAAGAAGATATAGAGACAGGAATAATGAAGAGAGGGGTATTTAGGGCATTCTTCAGGCAGAGTAGAAAATCTGCGGCTGCTGGAGAGAAGCACTCTTGAGGTAGACAAGCTTGGATCAGTATCACTGGGAGAAATTGAGCATGGCCTAGAATTCCAGGAAATATGATTTTTCCACTGTAGGAAATGAGTTTTTATCAAAGAAAGTGGGATAATTAATCTGGTAGTTGTAGATGAATTTGGGAATGGGAAAGGAGTACATGTATTTTATTTTATTTATTTATTTGACTGAGAGATCACAAGTAGGCAGAGAGGCAGGCAGAGAGAGAAGGGGAAGCAGGCTCAGCAGAGAGCCTGATGCAGGGCTCAGTCCCAGGACCCTGAGATCATGACCTGATCCGAAGGCAGAGCCCAACCCACTGAGCCACCCAGGCACCCCAAGTATATGTATTTTTTTAAGTGTCTTATCCTTGGAGTGCCACCGTGGTGTAGTCAGTTAAGCTTCTGACTCTTGGTTTCAGTTCAGGTTGTGATCTCAGGGTCCTGGGATCAAGCTCCACACTCAGTGCAGAGTCTGCTTAAGACTCTTCCTCTCTTTCCCTCTGCCTCTCTCCCTGCACAGTCTCTAAAATAAATAAATCTTAAAAACAAACAAACAAAAACCTCATCAGGCTGACTGGATTTGCAGCTGGCTTATCACTTTATAATGCTGTTCCTGTGAAAAAGACATTTTATCTTTCTGGTTCTCATGATATGATTATTGTGAAGATTAAATGAATTACTGATTATGAAGTATTTAGGTAGTATCTAGCACATTGGAAGCATTCCAAACAATGTCAATTGTTACTATCCGTGTTCAGATAAAGGAAATGAGCAGCAGAAACATTGGTTAAGAAGTCACTAGAAAATACAGGTGCAAAGTGTTAAAGAATCAAAGGCATTTGATGGCTTTAAAAAGTATAAAAGTAAAGACAGTTTTTTTCTTTTTTAACTTGACTAATAAGAAAAATGTGCCACCTTGACAAAAATAAGGAATTCTAAATGAAGAATCTTGTGATCAGGGAAGATGAGTTCAACTTCACATGTGAGTAGAATTTGAGATAAAATATAAAAATGTGCTGTCAGCAGTTAAAGATATAGGACAAGAGGTAGATTGCAATTTAAATACGACACATTTACTGAACAGTGAATGATGTGCAGCATTTTATGTTTAGTGCTTTGGGAAAAAAAACAGATATGCAAAACAAGATCTATGCTGTTCATCAAACAATATGCCGTCTATTTAACACAGAAAATTAGACAAGGATGACCATTCCACCAGGTCAGCACTAAAGAAAATGTGGCAACAGAGCTCTGGGTGTTCACAGAAGAGAAAGATGAAGTTGGAGATGGAGGAGCATCGGAAGCTTTGAAAAAGGCTTCCTACACGATATGCAGTGATGTGGTACAGAGTTGGAGGGGCGCAAGTAAGCTTGAGAAAACACATACTGTGGAATACATAGGGCATATTGGGGATCTAGGCTCAAGTTAGTAGGGCTGGAATGTGGAGTTTTTTTGGATGTACACATTGTTAAAGCAGGAAAAAAATGGTTAGGAACATATTACAGAAGGTCTTAAAATCAGGATGATGACTTTCTTTTAATGCATTAGGTAAAGAGTTGGCACTGAGCATTTTGGCAATGTAATAATTCAAGGTATCTCTGCTTTTGAGAGAATGCCATTTTCAAATAGTACTGAGTAGATGGAGAAGGCAGATAATTACATGTGATACAATCTGCGTGATTTAGCACAGATTATGTGAAGGTGGTGAGCCTGAAGATGAGATGTGCATTTAAGGAAAGGAGCACAGTTGGGCAAAGCAGCTGGTGCCCAGGAAAACATCTGCAACTCAGAAAAGAGACTGAGCTTTAAACTGCAAGTTTAATAATCACCTAGAAATCACTGTTGAAACCATAAGGTGAATGGAATTGTCGTAGGAGCAAATTCAGAAGAAAAGAAAGGAATTCAGTGTGAGAGTCTTGGGTGATGCATACACATAAAGAATGGGAAGAAGAAGAAAACTTAGTGAAAGGGACAGAAAAAAGTGTTCATTGCAAAGGAGAAGCCAATATAGGTCACTGTCATGGATAACAAAGACACAAGAATGCCAGACAGCAGAGAGTGAAAATCATGATTGAGGATGAGTCCCTGTACTGCCTCCACTTTTTTCCTTCAAAGAAAAGGATGTATTCTGGGAAACCGCACAGAGCTCCGTCCAACAAAGGGGAAAGCCCTACACTGAGGGACAGAATAGGAACAACCAGAAAGAAATCAGAAGTCCAAAACATTCCCAATTACAAATAAAAAATGCAATTGGATTTCTTGGAATTTAGCTATATAATATATACCTATATAAATTATTTAGATTTTTAAAGTTGTTTACTTTCAATGGAAATGCAAGGTTCTATGTAGACATATCTTGATAATGTAACTCCATAACCCTAAGGAACCATTCTGTAGTTCAAGATTTTATCAGCCTTGGTACTAGTGACATTTTGGGCTAGATATTTGGTTGTTTAGGACTGTTCTGTGATTATAGGATGTTCAGTAGTATCCCTAGCCTCTGCCCACTAGATGCCAGTAGCATCCCTCAGCAGTTGTGACAACTCAAAATTTCTTCAGTTACCAAATATCCTTTGAAGGGCAAAATTGCCTTCTCTCCCCACTGCATTGGAAACTACTGCTATAGTTTAATAGTCGACAGAAAAAGGGTTTTTTTTTTTTTCCTTCTTCTTCCTCTTTTCCTTCTACATGAGAAAGAAAGCATACCTAGGCAGTGAATTTCCTGGAGAATAAAATTATAGTTACGAGATTTGTGACATAAAGATGTCATATACATATAGATAAACATATACATATATTGGCAGAAAGAGGAAAGTTAGCTTTTAAGTATCTAATGAGTGGAAGAGACTGAAGTTATAAAACCACAAAATAAATTAACCATTATATCTAAACAGATATGCCAGAGGGTAGTATTTCCATTTAGTGGCAAATACAATTAAGAAGACATTCAGTTTGAAGCAAATAAAATTCTCCATATATCTGGTGGCATCTTTACACTGATATAAATTGCAGTGAGAAGCAATTTGTATAAATCACTATTATTCCACAGAGAGATATATAGACCAAGCAAATCTAATGTGACAGATGTTATAAATGTCGTCATTATGGTTTTTCATTTCAATTCAAACAGTTCATAGACTTCCTGCACTGATTGTATTAAATAGGAGATTGGATCTTCTCTCGTCAAAAAAGACAACAGCCTTGTCACATAGTAAATTAGTTCACTCAAGTTGAACCATTTACCTTCCTGTGGATAAAATGGGCTCCATAATATAGCATTCAAAACAAATACTTTGGATCAGAAATAGTCTGAGAATCTACCTGGAATCACAGATCAAGACAAAACAAAAAAATCTAGTCCAAATGTAAGCAATTTTAGATAAGTCTGTGCAAAATAAATATTTTATATTTTTTCATATCAGTAAATTTCAAAATGTACAATATAAGGCCATATCAGTGGATTATAAAGGTCCCAATTCCCATATGCAGACACTGTAAGAGCAGTCTTGCAGCAGAAGTTGGCAAGTTCTTTTCATTCCCTCAAATGCAGTGATGATGTAGAACAGAATTTATCGGTCTGCATATGTAGGTCTGTAAAGCTATTTCATGAGAAATATTATTTCCTCCTAAGATATTTCTTAAAATAATAATGTACTACTATCTCTAAGGGGTGAGTTGACTATGTAATCTTAACCACAAAACGCAGACTCTATCTTAAGATCCTTCTCGGAATAGTAAGTTTCATACTTAAAATATTTATATACATATTTCTATACATTTATGAATGTAATATATTTTCTATATATATAAAATCAAAATATAGCAACATTAAAGATTATTCTTTGAATGAGCAGCTACCTATGAAACCAGTGTATCCTGGGGTTTATTAGACGTTATGGACTGAGTTGTGTCCCCTAAAAATTCTATATTTAAGCCCTGACCCGCACTGTGACTGTATTTGGAAATAGGGCCTATAAGAAGTAATTAAGGTTAAATGAGGTCTTCAGATTAAGGCCCAAATCCAATATGACTGGTTGTCTTTATAAGCGGAAGAGGCACTAGGGAGGCATATGTGCAGAGAAAAGGCCATCTGAAAACCAGGGAGAGGGGCCTCGGGAGAAACCTAAACTGCTGAGCCCTTCATCTTGGACTTCCAGCCTCTAGACCTGTGAGAAAATAAATGTCTGTTGCTTAAGGCACCCAGTTTATGATTGTCATATTCTGTTATAGCCACCCTAACAAACGAACACACCAGAGATGGTAATGTTTGCCTAAATTTCCCCAAACCTCTGTGCTCACTGCTACCAACTCTTAGATGTATAAGAACATAAAGAATTTGAAAGATTCTACCTCTGTAAATAGTCCCCAAAGGCCTTATGAATTCATATGCTTCTATGCAATGAGAATCAAGTAAAACTCTATCCTTTCCCAGTGGAATAGCAAGGAATGTAACCCTGTCAAGACAGGACTTGAAACCGCTGGTTTTAAGGTCAGTTGCCCAAGAAAGTTCAGGCTGCTGTCATCTCAGGGTATTGCCTTACAGTGATGGTAGTAGAAAATCTGACACAGCTGCTACTGTCTTAAAGGACTAGCTTGGAAAATGCATTGCCGCCATCATATTCTAGATGTCATTTCTACAGAAAAAAATTGTGGCCGTTGTTGAATACAGATCTAAAAGCAGCAGGGACAAAACACCTAGCCACATGGAGCTTGTAATTCTAATGAGAGAAGTAGCAATTCGGTAAATTATCTTGTGTTTAAACAAGAGCGTTTTCATGTAACTGGAGTACCTAATGTAATCCTGGAGGCTGAAGAGGTTTCTCTGAAGAAAGCTGTGGCCAGAATTATGACTAAGTCAACTACTTGGAGAGTTAACCAATGAACCACATCAGTGAAGACGTGAGGAAGCACAGAGCTGGGGGAACCGAAGCAACAGAATGCCTGTATGCTAGACAGCAGTGAATATGAATGAAGGCACTGGACAGGCAGTGGGAGAAAAGGCTGGTGAGAATATGTGCTCGAGTAGGTAGGACAGGAGCAGAGCCCATGCAATGTGATGTTTGCAAACCACTTTTTGTGTATGGCAAAACCTGAAATCTACTTCGTGATGCTTTCAGGTGATTAATTCTATGTCAAATAATTTTGAAACAAATTACCTTGAAGTGATAATTTAATGTGTACATTGGCAATAATTGAGCGGTCAAATGAGATTAATTCAATTGGGTATGTGAGAGGAGTTCTGTGGAGCAGGTGCAGAAATTGCCTGTGTGTGCTCCATTGCTTAAAATGTATGCTGGTAGATATGTGAAATACTTAAGGTATTTGGAATGGAGCTAGAGAGTATGTTCAAAATATGCAAAACTCTTTAACTTCTGATAATTATCTTCACTTGCCCACAAAGGAATGGGTTGTTTCCTAGTTGTTTACAGCCTCAGATGTCAGCTGCTTGAAGAATTACAGCTTCTGAGACTAATTCTTTGCCAAACTAGAGTTGCCCAGAGTTTGGGAGTTGAGAGTTCTAAGACCAGAACACCACCCACCTGCCATATGCTGTGCTCCTGGCAGACAGGCAAAAGCATGTAATTCCCACTGCTATGCTAAACACCCTACTTAGTCTTAGACGTAAGAATTGTATCTTCAGTGGCAGGTCAACTAATCTAGTGAGTATATCCTCAGTACGTGCTATTACTAAAGATTCCGGCTTACTTTTGAAATAATTTCCAAGTCAGAGTAGTTTCTGAAAGTCTAACGCAGCCAGTGCCTCAGTCCCAATCTATTATAACCCAGCCTGATGATTTCAGCAAATGAGTCTTAAATGCAAATGGCTCAACAATGCTTTTAGCCTATAATTTATTTCCAAGACACTTCTTATTGTCTACCCTAGAGCTGCTGAAATTGTTAAAGCCTGAAAAATAGTGATGCCTTTAAAAATGAAAACTAAGTCATTAGGGATGGCCCTCAAAATACCCCCCAGGTAATCATGGGATTCATAAAGCAAAGACAATTGGTGAAATAAGACTTTAAGTCCTTATCATTGTTGAGCTACTTGGTAGTCTATATAGTAAATATTTAAACTTTACTAGGTAAAAAGTACTGGTTTGGGGCATCTGGGTGGCTCAGTGGGTTAAAGCCTCTGCCTTCAGCTCAGGTCATGATCCCAGGGTCTTGGGATCGAGTCCCACATAGGGCTCTCTGCTCAGCAGGGAGCCTGCTTCCCTCTCTCTTTCTCTGCCTCCCTCTATGCCTACTTGTGATCTCTGTCAAATAAATAAATAAAATCTTAAAAAAAAAAAAAAGTACTGGTTTGTCCAAATCCTATTCTCACATATTTCCCCCTCAACCCTGCACTAACAGTAAAACAAAAACAAGAAATTTCCCCCAGGCTACATCCATAGCACTTCTATAACTTACATACAGGCAATACTCAGTAATAAGACATGTGTTATGGGCTACCTGGGTATGATGCATAAGAGAACCAATTTCCCTCCAAGGGGAATACTGTGTAATGGAAGGGAAAGATATTGTCATAAATATAATAACCAACTATGAACTGACAGGTGCTAAAAGTGAAGGATAAGAAGGTTTGGTGCCAGTTGATCATGAAATAAGAAAAACATAAAGAGATTTTTCATAAAGTTAAATACATTTAGTTGAAAGAACTCAACTTAGGGACACCTCAGTCAGTTAAGCCTCTGACTCCTAATTTTAGCTCAGGTCATGATCTTAGGGTTGTGAGATCCTGCTCTAGGCTCCAGCACTGGGTGTGGAGCCTGTTTTAAGTTTCTCTTTCTGACTCTCCCTCCGCCCCTCCCCTTTCCTGAGTGTGCCTGCATGCACGTACTCTCTCTCAAAAAAACAAAAACAAAAACAAAAAAAAAATCAAAATCTTAAAATTAAATAAAGGTCCTTCCTGATTTTTTAGGGGGTAAACATAATTATTTTATACAAAGATGGTGTTATAGATAGTAAGATGAAACATCCAGTGATGTACACGGAATCTCTTTCCTGAACATGTTCCCCTAAATATCTGAGATCCACAGTGACTCCTGAGCTCTCATACCTGTGAATCAGAGAACAATTCCTTCAAAAAGAGGGATCCTTGCGAGCTAGAAAGACTATAAAATAAAGGCTGTTCTAATTGTAAGTACTGAAAGTTTCGGTCATCAAAATGGTGAAAGAGCTTTAGTTTTTCAAGACCACTACAAATGAAAATTGAGTTTTTAGAATGTGCAATTAGAGTATGAACTCGATACAGCATATTATTAAACTTACTCTTATGTTGATGAAGTTATGCAAATATGTTCTACTTGACAGAAAAAACAATTAGTGTCAAAATAGAAATAATTGTCATGCTGAATCTTTCTCCTTGAAACTGCAATGCTCCAGCAAAATTAGAATAACAATTTACAGAGATTTTAGTATCTGCATTTTAATAAATACTGCTGTTTTGGACATGAGAATATATCTTGACCATAGACTTTCATAGAGCAGTTACAAACATCAAGTTACCTTAAATACCAAATGACAACTAGTGCAGACTATCATTGTGATGAAAGCCAACATCCAAGATGATCTAGGGAAATATAAAAGTACTTTAAAAATATAAATAGGTATAAATAGATGCTGGTAAACTCTCCTGATCTAGGAAAATAAGCTGACAAAGTTGAGTTTGCTATGAAGAAACTATGATGTACCTCAGTATCTTAAATATCCAAGGAAAAGTACTAAATAAACTAAAAGGTGGAAGGAGTCAATTTTCTTTTACATGAACCTAAAAGCAAGCTAAAAGGTAAAATGAATATAAATAAAATCGTATCAAACAAGATTTGTTTATTGTAATATATTTTCCAAAAAAAAAAAAAAAGAAAAGGAAGAACAAGAATATATTCCTAAGGAAGATAAAGTTAGAAAAAAGAAAAATAAAATCCTGGATCTATTTATTAGCTACTGAAGTATATTGAGAGTTTCAGATCAGATGTAGCTGAAGATACATTTCCATTGAAATTAGTAGATACATGTTTCAATTATAAAAATTAAATTATTTCCATCATGAAAATCTTTTGAAAAATACATTAAGACTTGAGTAAACCTGAATAAAAAGTGAACTTATTTTTAATCTAAAGTGAACACACAGAGGTTTTCAATCCTGTTGGGGTTGGAAATAGGAGAAAAAGAACCCTAGAGGTAGGCTCCCCTTTTTCTCTGTTACAGGGCTAGAGATCTTGGCCTGGGGATGCTAGAGGAACCTTCAGCTAGATGTGTCCCCAACTCTGCTCATCCTCTTTTTCCTCAAACGAAAGCCACACATCTTTTTAGTTCATCTCCTTTTTGTTTCCATAGCCACCTCCCTTCTGCCTCTATTACCTTGTCCCCTGTTCCATGCTACAAAAATATAAATCTGAATTGTGTTCTGTTTAAGCACACGAAATGGATCTCCATGCCTTTGGGTAATGTCCACACTGCTTATTATGCTATGGATAACTCTCTACAGTCCAGCTCTTTTCTCCCTCTCAAGAAGTCCATTCCCTAGTTCCATTTACACCTATCCTTCTGTCCTACTGGTCTAATTTCCAAATACATCAGATATCTTATACCCCCATGATACTCTACCTCTGTTTCCTTTGTCCAGAATGCCATTCCCCAATCTGACTCAAAAATTAACTCCAAATCCTTTGTGCAGACATCACCTAGTCATTCTAGACAATCTTAGCATCTTTGGTCTTTCAATATATTCTGAACATGCTTTTATAATATTACCTAAACTTTTTATTGTATCATAGCATTTATGAGTCCTCCTTCTCCATAATAGATTATAAATTTCTTGAGGGTAACATTCCTATCGCAATATCTAATGAAAATCATTCCTAGGTAGATGTGGTTACATCCTACTATCCTACCAATTGTGACTGCACAAAGTCCTAGATAAACTAGAAAAGACACTTCAGATTGTAGTAACAAACTGTAATTTTGTTATCCTCTCACAGTCAAGACTATAAAAACAAGTAAATGGAATTCTCATAGTCGTCTCAAAGGTGCATATTTTGTCATAAGTATATATCATAAATACTTTTCTCCTCCATTTTTATAATTTGTTTTATAGATTTTGGCCTTTTCCATATGTTAACAATCCCATTATTTTGAATAAGGAGAATGTCTAAGAATAATACTGAATTAGAGCAATCATACTGGGAACCCTTGACATATTCCTGACATGTCTCCATTAGCAATGATAACTCATGCAGATGACTTAGAGTAGGTTAAAAAACTTTTCAGTTATTAGTTTGCTAGCAGTTATTAATCATTAATAGGTATTGAATTTAATAAAATACATTTCATATGTTTGAGGCAATTGTTTCTCTTAATTTTTAAATGTAGCAAACTACATCTATAAATTTGCTTTTGAATGTTAAGCATCATTACATTCTTGAGAAAACCTAGTATGGTCATGATACATTTTTTAAAACAAATGTTTGGTTTGGATGCTAATATTTTTCTAAAGATATTTGCATCAATGAGCAGAGTTGGCTGTAATTTTCCTTTTTAGTTATTTTTGTTTTTTTCTTCTAAGTCTTCATTTTCACTTTATCTTATATTTACACACCTATTTATTCACTATAAAAAAAAAAGCTGTTAGGGTTGTATTTTTCTTAAGATAAATTTGTATAATCCCCTTGTTCTCATCTTTCCACCCATGTCAATCCTTACCTCCTATCCAAAAATGTAGGCATTATTCACATTTCTCCATGATCTCACAATAACATATAAAATTTGTAAATGTAAAATATATGTGTTTATATATATGTATTTTACACACACACATACACACATATATGTATTCAAACAGAAATTAATTTTGGGTGATTTTTTTTTAATGAAAATTGAATATTCTACATCTTTTTCCTACTTTTTAGCACCTCACTTTTATTCATTTGATAGTTCATAGAAATATTTCCAAATCCAAATCAAATAGTAATGCTAATTCTTTCTAATGGCTGTATCATAGTCCATGATGGGCAGATATCATTATTTATTAAGCAGTCTTTATTACCAGGCTTTTGTCTCTTATCTTTTTCTATGAAAGCTGCAGTTAACACCATTGTACTTGTGCTTTAATTTCTATCATGGTTTCCTAGGAAATATATTTTTGGAAACCTATAAATGTATATTTGTAAATGTATCCGTAAATGTTTAGTAATATATCATGCATACCAAGTAGTGCACAAACTATAAATGTACACCACCTAATTTAACATATACAAGATTAGCAGTACTCCGTTGTTGAACTTCACATAGGATCATACGGCATACGTTCCATTGTGTATGATGACTTTTGCTTAATATGTGTGTGAAAGTAATCCTTGTTTCACATAAAAATATTTACCTCATTCTCATTGTATGGCCCTCCATTGTATTAACTGACCACACTTTATCCAATCCTCCATTGAACATTTGGGTGTTTCTAGTTTAGGGTGGTAAGTACTGGTGCAGTTATGTACATTCTTCTACATATCTTTTGGTGCACATAGGCCCGTTTATACAAAGAAATTGAGTCAATGGATCATTGGATGTGCTTTTATTCCACTTTATGGAAACTGCTGTGAAGTTTATCTAAGGTTGGAGTACCAATTTACACTCCCTGTATACAAGGCTTTCCATTATGTCACACTCTTATTGACACTTGATACTAGCTTATTTTACATTTATTTTTATTTTAGCCATTTTGCAAATGTGTCGTGATAGTTCATTGTGTTTTCAGCTTCAGTGTGTTGAAAACTAATGAAATTTAGCAGTTTTTTTATTTATTGGCCATTTGGATATTGTTTTATAAATTGGTCAGATCTTTGGTTTATTTTCCTATTGTATTGTCTTTTATTGGTTCATAGTAGTTCATATATTCTGGATTCATATATCTTTTCATTTTACCTTTTTACTTTCTGTAATGGAATCTTTTGATGAATCGATACTTTAAATTTTAATATAGTTTGTCTATCAGTTTTTTATTTCATGGTTTTTATTTTTATGTCCACCATAAGAAATCTTTGCCAACCCAAAGCTTATTGAGATATTCTAACATATTTGCTTCCAGAAGTGTTATTGCTTTATCTATGACATTTAGATTTACAGTCCTTCTGGAATTGATTTTTGCATATGGTGTGAGGTACGTGCCAAGATTAAATATTTTTCTATATGGGTACCCAGTAGACTCAGCACCAATTACTGAAGAGACTATTCTTTCCATGCTATATTACAGGGTCATCTTTGATTTTAATCAAAGATGTGTGGAGTCTCTTTTTAGATTCTCTATTTCGTTAATTTATTTTTATTAGTCTGTTTTGCATCAACAACACATGGCCTTAATTGGTGTTGCTTTATAATAAGTTTTAGATACCTAGTAGTAACACTACTTCAACTGTGTTCTTCTTTTACTGATTTGTCCATTCTTGGCCCATTGTATTCTCATATATATTTAAGAACCAACGTGTGAATTTATACACCTATATTTGGGGATTTTCTTTAATTTACAGATAAATTTGGAAATAACTGGCATTTTTGCAGTTCTTAATATTGCAATTCATTAAGTTCCATTTACTTGGACAAGTCACCTTTAAATTCTCTCAAAAATATTTTATGATTTTTAGGTCTTAAACAACTTTTAGTTTTACTCTTTGATATTTGGTTCTTGATGCTAATGTAAATAGTATAATTTCAAGAGGATATGAGTTTGTAATCGTATGTTATTACATAGAAATATATATAATGACTTTGTATCTAGAGATCTTGTTAAGTTCATTTTTCAATTCTATTTTGAATATTTTGGTTTTTCTGTATACATAGTGACATGAGATGTGAATTATGACCATTCTGTTATTTTTTCCTAAACCGTATGCTTTGTTGTTCTTGCCATATTGTAGTAGAACAGAATTTTCATAATGTTGTATAGTGTTGGGCAGCAGTAGTAATAATGGACATTTTCATCTTATTTATTTCACAAGGAAAATTCAAAAGTTCACCATTAAATAGAATGTTATATATGTATGTTTATATATTATATATAATTGTATATTACATATTATTTATATATCTATATATAATATATAAATGTCATCTATAAATTATATATATTTATATTATATTTACATATATTATAATGTTATAAATATATAAATTTGGGGTTGTTTAAAGTTTTTATTTAAATTCTAGTTAGTGAGCATTTAGGGTAATATTGGTTTCAGGAGTAGAATTTAGTGATTCATTACTTACATATAACACCCAGTGCTCTTTACAAGTTGTGAAGTCCACAAATACTAAGTTTTCAACCTATCTAGTATTTACATGTGTGTATACCTTTGAAGCCACCACTGAATAAACCATCTTGAATCTTGGTACACTGCAGGTATCTCAGGATGCTCAGATGTGGTCTCCTCCCATTTCTACCAATATGTCTTTGCTTAGTGACTGAATCAAATTAGTGTTAAATGGGTAAGGGAGGTCACTGGTGAAATTTAAAAATTATTTTCTGGAGCACAGAGTATGATGAGAAATGTGAAGTTGACATTTGCAGGACAAAGATTCAGCCTTTTTTTCCTCCTCAGAGTTTATTTTTCCCCTCTGTTCTGGTAAAATCATCTAGCTCCATGCAAAATCCCAAAAGCTACTTTATCATCCTGAGATGATACCAATTCAATGTAATTTTTTTAAAAATTTTATTTATTCATTTATTTGACAGATCACAAGTAGGCAGAGAGGCAGGCAGAGAGAGAGAGAGGAGAGAGGAGGAAGCAGGCTCCCTGCTGAGCAGAAAGCCCGATGTGGGACTCGATCCCAGGGATCATGACCTGAGCCAAAGGCAGAGGCCTTAACCCACTGAGCCACCCAGGCGCCCCAATTCAATGAAATTTAAAACACTGTTCTTTGCTCTTCATATGTGACAGCAGGAAAAAAAATATAATGAAGTGTGGGAGAAAAGTGAATTAACATAAAATATGTATGTTGGGGATCTGATCTCAAAATAGAGTCACAAGAGAATTGAGTACACTAATACTAAGAAAAAACATAAAACCTTAAATATCACATACCTTTTAAAGTCATGAAAGAATGACCAGCACAAAGTTTAAATAAATAGTATCTGAAAAATGATGGCCCCTCAGAGATGAGAAAGACCAGCAACACTCTTCTTATTTTTTTTTTCTTAAAATGTATTTACTTGAGAGGGGGAGGGAGAAGCAGACTCCCCACTGAGCAGAGAGCCCAACATGGGATTCAATCCCAAGACCCTGAGACCATAACATGAGCTGAAGTCAGGTACTTGACCGACTGAGCCACCTAGGTGTCCCAACACTCTTTACTTCTTTATGCAGTTGTTGAGTCTACAGAAAAAAGAAAATGGGTGCAAAAGTAAGACCATTATAGGCAAAGGAACATTAAGGAGAAATCAGCTGAGATTTTTCTACTGCAATTTGGCTCAAATGGTTGCTAACCAATTCTCCACATTTAAAAAATCTGGGTAACTGAGCCATGGTCCTAGAAAATTGGAGGCTGATTAAATTTCAAAGCTTTGTGAGAGGGCAGGACCTAATAATCTCACTGTGAAAAACTAGGATAGTCACCTAACCACTGATTAAAGTGAAGATAAAAGTACCTAACTGAGATCAAAAGAGCAAAGCAAGTCCCTTCTGGAATAACTTATTATCCACTTGACTCTTTACTGATATTTTATACCTAAAGTACTGGACACACAAAAATAATTTAGAAGGACATCTGGGTGGTTCAGTTGGCTTAGTGCCTGCCTTCAGCTCAGGTCATGATCTCAGGGTCCTGGGCTTGAGTCCCACATTGGGGTCCCTGTGCAATGGGAAGTCTGCTTCTCCCTCTCCCTCTGCTGCTCCCCCTGCTTGTGCATGCTCACTCACTCTCCTAACAGATAAATAATTTTTAAAAAAAAAAAAAAGAAGAAGAAGAAGAAGAAGAAGAAGAAGAAGAAGAAGAAGAAGAAGAAGATGATCAAGAAGAAGAAGAAGAAGATCAAGAAGAAGAAGAAGAAGATCAAGAAGAAGAAGAAGAAGATCAAGAAGAAGAAGAAGAAGATCAAGAAGAAGAAGAAGAAGAAGATCAAGAAGATCTGCAAAGTGTCAGGTCAATGTGACCACAGTAAAAAGTTAAAAAGTCCCAAGAAGCAGAACCATAGATGAGACACAAATGCAGGAATTAATAAAGTAAAATAAATAAGGGGGTCAGGAGAGGGGTATTGGGTTATGGACATTGGAGATGGTATGTGCTATGGTGAGTGCTGTGAAGTGTGTAAACCTGGCGATTCACAGACCTGTACCCCCAGGGATAAAAATACATTATATGTTTATAAAAAAATAAAAATTCAATTAAAAAAATAAAATAAGAATTATAAATAAGTGATTTAGAAGAAAATGTGGATGAAATGGTGTAAAGATGGAGAGTTTAAGTAGCAAAAACAATTCTAGAGCTAAAAATTATATTTGAAATGAAGAATTAATTTGATTGGATTAAAAGTAGATTGGCTATAGAAGAAAATTATATTAACTTCAAAGGTCATCTGAAATTATTTAAACAAAAGCACAGAGAGAAAAAAATACAAATTTAAAAATTGGGGATGAGGGGGCGCCTGGGTAGCTCAGTGGGTTAAAGCCTCTGCCTTCGGCTCAGGTCATGATCCCAGGGCCCTGGGATCGAGCCCCACATCCGGCTCTCTGCTCCGCGGGGAGCATGCTTCCCCTTTCTCTCTGCCTGCCTCTCTACCTGCTCGTGATCTCTGTCTGTCAAATAAATAAAATATTAAAAAAAAAAAAGTTGGGGATGAGAACCTTTTAAGATACTGTCAATGTTTCCCTATATTCATAGTAACAAATAATTAGGAAATAAAATTGAAAAATATAGTTTACAGTAGCAGCCAAAAAAAATAATTTTAACCACATGTAAGAACTATACATTGAAAATTGGTGCAGGAAGTTTAAAGGCCTAAATAAAAGTAGAGAGATACTCTTGTCATATTGTTGTAAATTGAAAGTCTGAATATTAAGATGTCATTTCTCCTGAAGTTGATCTATAGAATCACATTTAACCCCTTCCAAATTCTAGTAGGTTTTTATTTTAGAACTTAAAGTTGAAGAGTGCTGGGTGGCTCAGTTGGTTAAGCAACTGCCTTTGGCTCAGTTCATGATCCTAGGGTCCTGGGATTGAGCCCCACATCAGATTCTCTGTTCCTGAACCTGCTACAAACAAACAAAACAACAACAACCAAAAAAACACGTTAAAGTTGAAGGGCATGTAAGTGCTCAATCGGTTAAGCATCTGCCTTTGGCTCAGGTCAGGATCCCAGAGTCCTGGGATCCAGCCCCACACTGGGCACTCTGCTTGTCAGGGGAGTCTGCTTTTTCTGCCTCTCCCTCTACCTCTCCAGCTTGCTTGTGCATGTGCTCTTTCTCTCCCTCTTACTCTCTCTCAATACTTTAAAAAAACAAACAAAACTTAAAGTTGATTGCTCATCAAAGAATTATAAACCCTATAGTAGATACATAATTACATATTAATATATTTTAATAATCCTATATGTTACATATAATTGAATTAGAATTCTAAAACTTATAATACATAATTATAAGTTTATATTTTACATACAAATTTAAAGAAGAGCCAAGGCAGTCTGGAAAGAGAAGGCTGATGTACTGTATTTCAACATTTAGAATAAAACTACATTAATTGAGCCAATGAAATACTAGCATACACGTGAGCAAATAGAGTAGTGGAACAACAACAAAAAGTCTAGAAACAAACCCCTGTGTATAATTACTTGATTTTGAGAGAGGCAACAATGCAGTTCAGTAAGGTAAGGGGAGATTTATTCAATTAAAAAAAAATTTATTAGGGTTCCCCAGAGAAACAGAACCAATTGGATATCTATAGATATAGGTGTAGATAAAAGGAAACTTATTATAGGAATTATCTCATGCAGTTATGAAGTCTAGGTTTCAGAGGAAAGACTTCCTCTGCAATCTGGAGTACCAAGAAAGCCAGTGACATTATATAGTCTAAATCTTAAGGGTAGGTGCTTCTGTAAGTCCCAAAGTCTAAAGATTCAAGAACCAGGAGTTCCATGAGTTTAAGGGCAGGAAAAGATGGATGTCTTAGCTCAAGATAAGAGAATTAACTCTTCCTTCACTTTTTTGTTCTACTCAAACCTTCAATATATTAGATGATGCCCACCCACCTTGGTGAGGGCGGATGTCTTTTATTTATTTATTTATTTCTGTTAGGGTCAGAGGAAGGACAGAGGAGGGGAGAGAAAATTTTAAGCAGGCTCCATGTGCATCACAGTCCTGGTATAGCGTTCCGTCTCACAACCTTTAGATCTCACAACCCTGAGATCATGATCTGAACTGCAATCAAGAGTTGGATGCTTAAGCACCGGAGCCACCCAGGAGCTCCATGGGTGGATGTCTTTAGCATTTTGATTCAGTAGACTGAGTTATCTCTTACAGATACATCCTTATAGGTACACCCAGAGATAATGTTTTACCAGCTAGCTGGGCCTCCCTTTCCTCAGTGAGGTTGACACATAAAATTAATTATCATAACACATATTGATGGAGAAATATATATCCAAATGGAAAAAAAAAGTTTATAAAATTTGTTACTACTGATCCCCCACAACCTCACCCTTTCCACCAAAATTAATACAAAATAGATTATAAGCCTAAATGTCAAAGATAATATTTTAAGCTTCTAAAAGAAAATATAGATAAATATGGCATAGGCAAATATTTCTTAATTAGGACAAAAAAGATGCTAAGCCTAAAAATAATTTGACTTAAAATTTAAATCTACATACCAAAAGATAGATTTAAGGAAGTAAAAAAACAAACCATAGACTTGGAAAGTATATTTACAAAATATGTATCTGACAAAGGATTTATATCCAGAACATATTAAAAAGAGCCTACAAATAATTAAAATGCTGACTTTTTTTTTTTCAAATAACCAAATTATTTGGGCAAATGCTTCAGAAAACAAGATATCCACATGGTCAATAAGCATATGAAAAGCTTCTCAATGCCATGACTATAATACAAACTACATTCACAATGAGACCTTAAAATTAATAACAAACACCATACATATAAAGCAGCTAACTTTAAACTCCAAGGATTTGTAAGGATGTAGAGTAACAAGAACTTTTATATTTAGAGTCTAATGTTGTACAACCACTTTGGAAAACCGTCTGCTAGTCTCTAATATCAAGTTTTGATCATATGAACCAGCAACTGTGACAATGCACATCTTGCACAGGAATCTTCATTAAAATTTAATTTACAGAAGTTTATAACTAGAAAGAACCTGAATTTTAGGCAATAATATATTGAGTCAATAAATTGAGGGCTCTAAGACCTCCAAACATACTAATCCCCCGCTGCTATGAAGAGGAAGCAAAAATTTGTTAGGTGATTTGGTGAAATCTAAGAGTAATTAATCCTGCCCCGCAATGGACTGAACATTTATCTGCCCCAAATTCATATGTTGAAACCCAATCCCCATGGTGATATTTGGAGATGAGGCCTTTGGGAGGGGTTAGGCCGTGAGAGTAGAGCTCTCACAAATAGCATTAATGCCCTTATAAAAGAGGCCCCAGGGATGTCTCCCACCCATTCCTCTCATGTTGAGATCAAAGTGAAAATAGAGCTCTCTAGGGGATGAAAGTGCAGTGTGGGGAATATAGATAGTCAGTGGTATTATAGTAGTGTTGTATGGTGATAGATGGAAACTACCTTTGTGGTGAGCAGAGAGTTTCATAGTGTTTTTGAATCGCTGTTATATACCTGAAACTAATGTAACATTATCAGCTATATTTAAAAAGGGGGGCGGGGCAAGCTTACCAAGGAAATGAGCTCTTACCAGACACAGAATTGCTAGTGCCTTTATCTTAGACTTCCCAAAACTGCAAGTTCATACAGTTTCCAGAATTTTAAGAAATTTCTGTTGTTTATAAGCCATGCAGTATGTGTTATTGTGTTAAAGCAGCCCAAACAGACTAAGACAAACCCCCAACACTTTATTTTACAACCCATTTATGGGACAGACGATTACTGGTGAGCAACTTATAGGGGCTCCTTTTGACCTTGAAGCAATCTCCCAAATGTTTCCATCCATTAGCAATTCCACCTTCAACTGAGCTTCTTATGAGACACGGGAGCATGTGGTGAGACTTCTGAATTTAGTCGGTCTTTGAGGACACTTCATGTGTATGAAATGAGTTCTCTAGTCCCGGATGACATTGTGTAATATACCTTACAACTAATAATTCTGTAAGTCCTTTAGTAGAGGTGCTGGAAAAGGTAATTGATAGTATATTTCTATCTTTGTGAGATCAACCCCTTCTTCCCCATCTATAAACAATCAGCCTGGTGTCGGGGTGCCTGGGGGAGTTAGTTAAATGTCTGCCTTCAGCTCGGGTCATGATCCCAGGGTCCTGGCATCAAGCCCCTCATGCGGCTCCCAGCTCAGGAGAAAGAACCTGAAGCAGGAGCCTGCTTCTCCCTCTCCTCCCAGCTTGGGCTCTCTCTTTTTTTTTTTTTTAAGATTTTATTTATTTATTTGACAGAGATCACAAGTAGGCAGAGAGACAGGCGGAGAGAGAGGGGGAAGCAGGCTCCCTGCAGCGCAGAGAGCCCGATGTGGGGCTCGATCCCAGGACCCTGAGATCATGACCTGAGCTGAAGGCAGAGGCTTAACCCACTGAGCCACCCAGGTGCCCCAGCTTGGGCTCTCTCTTGCTAACTCTGTCACTATCTCTCTCTCTCTCTCTCTCTCTCAAATAAATAAAAATAAAATTTTTAAAAAATATATAAACAATCAGCCATCGGGTGGTTAGCTGGTTTCTTTGGAAATGGGGACATTTTGGTCTCAATACTGGACTCTATTATTAGCAGGTTTTGCACTCAACAATAATGCTAAGCTTTTGCAAGAGAAGGTACTGAGCCTCCACCCCTGTAATCAGGGCCTCATTATAGTGAGTTCATGGAGCAAATACCAGAGTGCCTGGAGGAAAAGGCTGACATTCGAGAATGAATCTTATGCATTAATTGTTAAGAGTGTCTACTGTTGTGGATATTCTTGATCGACATTTATGTAGAACATGAATACCTTTATATCCTGTGCCAAGATATTCAACTTACTTCGCTCAGACTTTGTTGTCACCAATTTTCCAATTTTAAGTCCCTAATTTAACAGGCAACATATAGGATCACATATGAATTAGTGTCAGTCCTTACCATGGGTTGTCTCTATGTTATGTAAGTGAACAACCAGCTCACTGGGAAGATACCCATCACCACTGTTTTTCTCTTTTCTCCATTTCCACCTAGGGAGAGAACACTGTGTTGATTTATTCATAATCCAGATCTTTCCTTTTTTTCTTTTTCATTAACTCATTTCACAGCACTTTCCATGAGGCCGTAACCGGGATGAAGAAGACACAGTGAAGCAGCGGGAGTAGGCACTGAAATCTCAACCACTTTGTGCATTTTAACCCATACATTCTGGACCTGCTAGTGCAGGATTTTACGCTATTTCCACTTTATAATACAATTACTGCCGAAAACGTTCCGTTCTATGATTTGGTAAATTATGTAACACCAAATATATAGCAGGTACATTACAAGCGATTTAGATTGCGTAAATACTTACTGCCCCGTAGTCATGTGTTCAGTTTCTCCTAGTGCCCAGTAGCAAACCAGGGGCTGCTTTTCAAATGGGGTAGAGTTGTTAGTTGAAGAGCACAAAGAGGACACAACTGAACTCCAGAGTTTGCAGGGTCTGCACTGTGGTTCTTCTGCGGGGGCTTGCTAGATGTATCATTAAGCATCTCTCTAGCACAGATTTTCTCCAAAACAGTATGTGTATGGGTCACTTCCCAATGACAGGTGGCTTGCACTGCAGCCTGTACTTCCTGCAGAGACTTTTTGTGGCAGGGCCACACCCAAATCAGGAGTCTTCCAGTTAACCCAGCAAACACCTTGAAACAGTGTGCCTTAATCAATGATAGCCCCAAATCTGGAGTATCACCACAATTGGATCTCTTTCTTCATTGATGAGCAGGGAAAATTATACTAGTTTCTTTTTTTACTTTATAGGAGATATCCCAACATGCTGCACATCAGTGGGTCCAGAGTTTCACCATGGCCAGCCTCTGAGTGTTCATAGGTATTGCCCACCCTGTGGCACACATGTATTACTTTGTACTCTTTAAGTGCAATGAGAAAAGGTTATCAGTATAATAAGCTAGCATAATGTTTTGTGGGATATCAGGAAAATCAAGCTCCCTTTGGACTATATAATGAAAGAACAAGAGGGTTGATATGGTCCAGTGACAAGATTATGATCATATACCATTGCCAATACGTGAAGATAAACAACTTCTAACCAACATTGCTCATACCAATAAGGGGAACACTTTCCAAGTTAATATCTGTATACTAGGTGCCAAGGACTGGGTTGTTTCCCTCCAAAAAAATACATCAAGAAAGACAGCTGTAATTAACATCACTGTCTAATTAAGCTTGTGCTGATGTATACCAGAAGACCTCCGGCTTTTGCACTGTTCAAATAAGATAAAAGGGAATAAATGGTTCTCATCCCATGTATCAGAAGATGGTACCTTGAGAACCACTAAGTTAGAAAAATACCCAATCGCTTATCCAAACCATAGAACAAGGTATATGATGGTAAGTAGAGTTCTCAAAGTATGATCCCCAGACTAGAAGCATCACTACCACTTACAGACTTAGATGTGCAGATTGGTGGGCTCCATCAGAGACCTAGACGCAGAGACTTGAGGCAGAGGCAGATTGCCCTGCAATCTGTATTTTAGCTAATCTTCAGGCAAATCTGGTGTATGGTAAGTTTTGAAAGCCACGTTCTCTTTACTTGTTAGACTAAGTCTTAATTCTTGGACAGGGAAAATCCAGCACAGGATGTGTATGAGCTTTCAATGGACTCATTATGAGATAATGGATTGGAGTCAGAAGTTTATCACCTGACCTTCATAATTCCCCACTTTGACTTGTGAAACGTAGTAATGTTTTCAGTACCTAGGGATTTGCCTCAGTGAATAGCCAGTACTTAATTATGTCCCAAAGTCCAGAATTATGTATGTGTGTTTTCATTTCTGTAGTCCAAAAAGCTGATGGCAAGTGGCCACAAGTATCTCTGAAGAAGACTTGAGCTATGATTTATAGTATATTGTACTAGTTACATTGTACATCTCTTTTCCTATTAAGGGGCTCTAGGTCCATAAATTAGTCTAAGTCTGGGTATTGTGTAAGAGATCACAGTTCTCTAATATAGTTAGCAGATCTATGCCACAGATCTAGAATTTGTCTTTCTATAAATGTAAAGCAGAGCTGTAAAGATCCTCCAATGTATTTCTAGGGATCTTATAGTCAATTAACAATCACCTCACAGATCCTTATGGATTGAAATATTCTGATTACCACTCTGTCCCTGTGAATTTTTGTGAAAATTGTTCCCAATTTCCATTGCTGATTTTTAAGTACAGCAGCCTGAGCTTTCCCATGTAGAAACTTATTCTTTTTAAAAACAGGGAACCTAATTTCATTGCAGTATTATTCATCATTATCTCTGGTCTACAGAAGTCAGCCACCATAGAACTAACTATGGAAACTGGAGCCACCACAATACTTATTATGAAAACTGGAGATCTCTTTTCAATGCATTTTTAAAATTTTTCTTTGTTTTATTGAGACATAATTGGCATACAGCACTATATAAGTTTAAAAAATACACTATAATGACTTACATATATTGCAAAATGGTTACTGCAATAAGTTAATATCCAGCACCCCATATAGATATGTTTTAAAAAGAATTTTTTTCCCTTTTCTATTGTTATTTGTCTAAATTCTCATTTTGTTCATGGGTTGCTTTCCTAATTCTGTTTAGTTGTCTGTGTGTATATTCTTGAAGTTCACAATACTTCTTTAAGAGAATTATTCTGAATTCTCCATCTGACAGTTCATAAATCACCATTTCTTTAGGATCAGTTATTTGAGCTTTATTAGTTTCCTTTGGCATCATATTTACCTTCTTTCAAATGATCCTCGATTCCTTACATTGGTATCTGTGCATTTGAATAAGCACTATCCTGTTCCAGACTTTATGGGTTCATTTTGGCAGAGACATTTCTTCACCAGTATGTTCAACTGTGGGTTCTGGATATAATCATCTGGTAACATCCTAGGCTAGGTGGCACCTGCTACCAGGATCTATTTGGGAGCAACATAACTAAGTTCCAAGGTTGAAGGGGGTGAACCTGCTGACTGACAACAGCTAAATGGGACAATCGGTTTGGTTCTCTGCCCAAGCAAGGCTGGAGGATGGGTACTACATCTGTTGCTTGGATTCTCTGGTCAAGATTTCTAGATGGCAGGACTGGATACTATACTCAGCAAGAGGTGCGGCTATGATTTAGCCTCCATTCCTTGTTAGGGAAGCATAACAAGCCCCAAGGCATATATGCTTCATTGTTCAGGGACCAGAATCAAGCAAGTCCGAATATTGAATTCTCTGGCTAGAAAGAGCCACCAGTTTTGCTCTGCAGATGGCAAAGCCGCAGTCTCTTTTCTCTGTTCAAGTGCCAGCTGTAAGCAAGGCTGTAGGATGGGCTAGACTGTTTCCCCTGTCCTGTTTAGATTGTCTTGTCAGGCAGACACAAAGCTGTATTCACCTATGGGCAGGAATATGAATTAGTTTTCCTGTGTAGGCAGGGCCCCCCCACATGCCCCAGGGCTGGCAAAGTTCTTGTTTAAGGATCAAATTAGACAGAACTATGCACTCGTTTCCTTGGCCTAATGGGCCATTATTCTAGCACTGCAGACAAGTGGAGTTGCCAGCAAGGTTCTCTGCTCAAGTGCCAGTATAATCAACATTTCAAAATGGGCTACATAGATTCTTGGGACCTCCTGGTTAGATTTCCTGGTCAGATCGCCGTGGAGCCTGTACTGACCTTTGTACAGAGCTATAAATTATTTTCTCTGCCCAGTTGAGACTGAAGAAGAAGCCCCAGGGCCAGCAAGGTTCTTTGGGAATTAAGGCAGACAAGACTTCATGCTAAGCTCCCTCAATAGATGTGGCCACTGACTTGGGTCTGCACAGGGAGAGCTACTGGTCAGCCTCCCCTCTCAAGTGCTGTTGTAATCTGAGCTTCAGAGTAAGCTGCCAAGATTCCCCAGACCTCTGAATAGGTATCCTGGATGGCAGGGGTAGAGGCTGTATTCAGCTGTGGGCAGGCATACAGATTAATTTCCCTGCCTATGACGAGTAGAACACAGAACAGGCTCCAAGTCTTGCAAGACTTCTATTTGGGGAGCTAATCAGAGCTAGGCACCAAACTCATTGGCGAGGCCCAGTTTGTCTGGGCTCACTGCTTGAGTGCTGCTGGCCTAAGCAGTTCCTCAGGAGCTCAGGCCTGGCTTCCTGGTCAGGTAGGGTGGAAAAGTTATCCTCAGCAGTGGGCAGGGCTATGAGTTCACTCCTTTTCCCTTGGCAAAATGACAGAACAAGCCATAAGTCTGGCAACACTCTGTTTGAGATCTTCACTCAAGCCAAACGGTGCCCCAAGTTCCCCAGGCAAATAGAGCCACTGGCTTTGCTGTGTGGATGATCATTACTGCCTTTCATCTCTTTGCTCCAGTGTTCTGGGCTAAGTAGCCCACCAGGTGTCCCAACAAAGCTTTCTGGCCAGGTGGGCCTGAGAGCTATACTTATCAATGAATGGGGATACAACTTTGTTTTCCTGCCCCAGTGAGGGACCAACCAAGTTCCAGGGCCAGCAGAGCTCTTTGTTTAATGTTCCAATCAGGCTGACTTACACCCCATCAACTATCCTGGTCAGATTTGGCCACCATCTTGACTCTGCAGTTGAACAAGCCTGCTGGTTGGGAATACTACTTGGGTGTTGCAAGGAGGAACTTAGTATGCTAAGTTCCAAGTGTTGGTTACTATAAGCCCCTCTCCCTTTTCCATCACAATTCAATTCCTAGTAGTCAAGGCCTACAGTTTCCTCCATGATCTCCATGAGGAGAGACCAGAGTGGGACTCCCAACAAGCAGTCCACAATGGTGGGGAAGCTCGATGCTCCTTTTTACCACTGGAGGAACTGTAGGCTCAGGGTAGCCCTCTTCATTTGGTGGTAGGTGATGTGATTAGTGTGTAGCCTCTCCACTTAACCTTGTAATGCATTCTTTCTCTGTGGTGCAAGAGGTTGCTTCAGCCTCACCCATATGTTTCCAGGATTTTCACAGGGCATCCATAAATAGTTGTTCTTGTGAGGGGCAGTGAAGTCAGGAATGACTTATGTTACCATCTTGGTGAAATTACATTCCCAATTTACCAGTGCATTTCTTAATGCCTTCGTAAAGGTAGTATGCTCTGAGACTTTCATGAAAGCAAAGTTAATGAGTGACTGAGCAGGTTCAATGTAGTTCCATTTGAACTCTTGATTTCCTTGAGCTTTTGTCCTCTTCTTCTGGAGCATGTTTAATCTACCATTGAGTCTGGGCTTAAATTAGCCAACCTAGATGTCTATTAATAGGATTCCTTAGATGTTCAATGTAAGACATTAAACAATAAATTCTAGGTGACTGTATCAATGGCAACAAACTTGGGTTAAGCAAGTCTCTTACTTTCCATTTTGGGTCTAACTATCACTAGAATCTACCCACATGTGTGTTCCTCAGATTCCTTCCTAAACAAATTTGGTGACTATTTTCATTTTTTTTTCACCAGTCTGTACTTCATATTGGTATCTAATTCTCCTGTAAGTCTACAGGAAATAAGTAGTGATGGTAATAGATACTTAAGAGAGTTGACATCTTCTGTGATAGAACTTTCGGAAGTTTTTATGCATAGAGCAAGTCCCCTTAAGGAGAAGAGGAGCTACCTTTGCTGGTAAAGGAATTCCAGGGTAATTTAAAGTTCACAAGATTATTTGTCTATTCAAATGCCCTGTCTCATATCTCAGAGTCATATTTCTTTCAAATCAATGGCCTTATTTAGTATAAAATATCTGCAGTGTTTACAATCAAGACTTGGACTTACATCTCAGTCATAACTATCCTGAGAAACCAGCTAATATACCGGTGTTCTAACTTTCACCCACCTATATAATGAGTTGGTATTCAAGACCTTTAATTTTTCATTTTCTTTGTATGTGCTTTCCATGATTATGATCGCTTTTGTCATCACAGCAATGAAGGGCCATAGGGTTTCACTCTGTGTTACATAACATTTAACCACCAGTGTTAAGTTGGGTAATTGTGAATCTTTTGCATATACCCTTTTACTAGGGCAAGAAAGTAATTCATGTTCTCCTTAAACATATAAGCAAGGCAATACTGGAGTCCCATTTCCCAGTAGCACATTGGTACAAATTACAACTCAGTTGAAATAAGAAAGCAGTGGCTTCAGCAGTAGATGGATTTGAGTCTAATAAAAATATTTTTAAATAATTGAACAGGATTAAGGGAAGCCAGTAGTCATAAACAAGTATCCCTTTTATGCCTAAAGGACTAAAAGAAGTGAGATGGAGAAAGTAGGTGCTGTAACCCAGAGGGAAAATCTCTAGTTGTATGAGAGCATCACTCAACAGAAGCTATGGCCTTCATTAGAAGAATGAAGCAGGGCAAGTCAGCAGGGAGGTAGTTGGCTGAATGAGTAATCTGTTTGCTCTTTGATCTCCTGCCAGTATCTCTCATTGGCTGATCTCTACCTGAATCCAGAATTCAAGGAATCCCATTGATGTAATCTGTAAATTCGGTCTTCCAGGGTTGGTAGAAGAATTAAGATTGAGTCTGGAGAGAAAAATGGAAAACATCTAAAACATACTCCCACTTATTTAAATTTACTCTTTTGCCTTTAAATACATAAATATCCTACAGAAAGGTCTTATACATCCTTTGTTTACTCTGTCTTCCAGGGTAACACTGATCCATTCTTCAGCCTCTGTAAGCTGCTATTTATTTTCTGTAGTGTACTTTCTTTTAATTTCAGTTACTGAATTATTCATTTCTGGTGTTTATATTTTCTGTCTCTTTGTTGAAAGTATCACTGAGATCCTCCACTCTTCAGTAAGTATGATCATTACTTTGAATTATTTTTTAGGAATGTTGCTTATCTCCTTTTATCTGTTGTGATTTTTTTTAAATGTTTTTTTTTTAAGGTTTTATTTATTTATTTGTCAGAGAGAGTGAGCACAGGTAGACAGAGTGGCAGGCAGAGGCAGAGGGAGAAGCAGGCTCCCCGCTGAGCAAGGAGCCCGATGCGGGACTCGATCCCAGGACGCTGGGATCATGACCTGCGCCAAAGGCAGCCGCTCAACCAACTGAGCCACCTAGGCGTCCCTATCTGTTGTGATTTTGTCCCGTTCTTTCATTTGGGACATATTCCTCTATCTCCCCAATTTTTCTAGCCCTCTGAGTTTCTGTCTATTAAGAATACAGCTATGTAATAACTGGAGTGCTATAGCTCTAGTTCACCAGAGCCAAGTGATTCAGGGGTGTCTCCTATGTGAGGTGCATATGCTTTTCTGTTACGTTTGAGCTGCATTTGCCTTCAGTTCAGTCAGTTGTGACGCACACTTTGCCGATTGTGGGCACACTAGATAAGGTTTTGCCCCTGTGCTGTTATAGGGCCAGTCTAGGGACAGGACAGGCTTATAGTTGGATAGCGTCAGCAGTGAGACCAGAGGCCTACCCTCAGCCCGTCTGCCAGGGCTGCAGGGACACCAACTAGCAGTGCCTTCTCCCTGCCTTGTCCCTTGAGAGACTTTCATTGGTAGGTGGAGCTTACAGCCAGAACACATGCCTGCTTCCACTCCAGGACTGATTGGCAGGGGATTCTTTCTGCCCTGTTAGCTATAAAGTTCACCTGCTGGGACTGCAGATGTACTGGTGTGCGTGTGGTTATTTTCCCCTCTCTCCACAGCAGGACACATTTTGAAGTGGTGCCAGTCTCTCTCGGGGCTGCTTGCAGGATGTGTTGGGCAGGAGCAACTTTGGAGTGATGTTTGTCGAGGGGGCAAGTTGGATGGGACAGATCCTCGGGGGTGGAGCAAAAGTGTAAACAAGATAGGTGAAGGGTATTTGCACTGGTTCCCTCAAGTGTCCTACTATCTGGGATAAAGAAGATGGGGGCAGAGAAGTGGTGCCCACTAGCACTTCTGTCTTAGAGAAGTCTCCTAATAATCTCCGCCCCGCCAGAGCATGTTTTGAAATTAGTAAATCAATCTGCTTCAACCCCAAGCATTTTTCAAACAGCTGCTTTGATGCTGTATTTCAGCAGGGTTATTTATTAGCCTGTCTCTTTAGGGATAGGAATTCAGTTTCCTATTTTCTTCAGGCTCTCCCAGAGCTAAGCCTGCTGATTTTTTAAGTACCAGGAGTTAACCCCCACTGATTGTAAAAACTTCTGAAGTTAAGACCCACTGGTTTTCAAAGCTAAATGTTATGGGGACTGTCCTCTCAGTGCAGGGCCCCCATGCCTGGAGTGCCTGGTATGGGGTCTAATTCTCTCGCTTCTCATGCTTATGGTGTCCCTTCTACTTATGGTTCATCTCCTTTGGGGTCTGATTTCCAACCATGTGTGTGGCCCTCGTACCCTTTTTGATATGGTTGCCTCTTTAGAATTAACTATGGGAAGTCTGTTTTGCCAGTCCTCAGGTCATTTTCAAGGTACTTGCTCTGATGTGGCAGTCATCTCAGTGTGTCCATGAAACAAAGTGAGTTCAGGATTCTCCCATTTTACCATCTTCCCAGAACTCCCCATGACTTATTTTATAACTGGAAGTTGGTACTTTTTGAACCCCAAATCATATATCTTATGGGGCTAATATCTAAGATATATAAAGTATTCACATAACTCAATAGCAAAAGAGAGACCAAGAGCATAAAGCAATCCCACTGAAAAATGAACATAAGATCTGAAAAGATGTTTTTTTAAGAAGACATAAAGATAGCCAACAAAAGTTGGCTAATCATCAGGGAAATTCAAACCAGTATCACAGTGAGACATCACCTCAGATCTGTTGAATAGCTATTATCAAAAAGACAAGAAACAAATGTTGGCGAGGATGTGGAGAGAAGGAAATCCTTGTGCGCTGTTGGTGAGAATGTAAATTTGAGCAGCTGCTATGGGAAACAGCATGGAGATTTCTCAAAAAATCGAAAATAAAATTACCATCCAATCCAGGAATTCCATTTCTGGGTATTTATTCAAAGAAAATGAAAACCCTAAATTCAAGTGATATATGCACCTTCCCATGTTTACTGTAACATTATTTACACTAACCAGATATGGAAACTACCTAAGTGCCAAATGAACAGAAAAATGGATATATGTGTACAATGGAGTGTTAGTCAACCATAAAAATAATGGAATCTTGCCAATTGCAGCAATGTGGATGGGCCTAAAGGACATTATGCTAAGTGAAATAAGTCAGAGAAAGAAAAACACCTTATATCTCAGTTATATGTGAAATATTTGAAAAATCTCGTAAATACAGAGATGAGATTGATAGTTGCCAGAAGCAAGGTTTGGGTGGTAGGGACATGAGTGAAAAATACTTCTCCTGTTCAGTAGGTTGCCTTTTCATTTAGTTGATGGTTTCCTTTGCTATGCAGGTTTTTACTGTGATATAGTCTCACTTCTTTATTTTTGCTATTATTTTGGTGTCAAATCCATAAAGTCTATCATAAGACTAGTGTCGAGGAGCCAACTGTGCTTTCTTCTAGGAATGTAATGATCTCAGAGCTTAAATTCAAGCGCCTTAATTAATTTCAAGTTAATTTTTGTATATTGTATAATGTAGTGGTTTCAGTTTCATCCTTTTGCATAGGGCTTTTCAGTTTATAAAAACCATTTATTGCCAAGATGGTGCTTTCCCCATTGTATATTCTTGGCTCCTTTATCATAAATTAATTCACCATATATGTGTTGGTTTATTTCTGGGCTTTTATTTTGTTTCATTGATCTCTGTGTCTGTTTTATGATGATTCCATATTTTTTACTACTATAATTTTGTAATGTAGTTCAAAATCATAGTGTGATGCTTCCACCTTTGTCTTTCTTAAGATTTCTTGGCTATTTGGGGTCTTTTTTGTTTCCATAAAAAATTTTAGACCTGTTTATTCTACTTTGTGATAATTGCTATTGGAATTTTTATAGGGATTGCCTTAAATCTTAGATTGCCTTGGGTAATATGGACATTTTAGCAATATTCTTCCACTCCATGAGCACAGATTATTCCATTTATTTGCATCTTTGATTTTTTTTTTTAGTCTATGTCTAAAGCTTTCAGTGTATAGACTTTTTGCTCCTTGATTGAATTTTTTCCTAGGTATGTTATTCTTGATAAAATTGTTCATGGGATCATTTCCTTAGTTTCTCTTTCTTATAGTTTAACATAGAAATGCAACTGAATTTTTATATTCATTTTAGTATCCTGCAAGCTCAAATAATTTGTTTACTAAATCTAACAGTCTTCAAGAGTTTTCTTTCTATGCCATCAATAAAGAGTGACAGTTTTACGCCTTCATTTCTATTTTGGATGCCTTTTCTTTTTTTTTAATTGCCTAATATGTCTCACTAGGACTCCAATACGATGTTGAATAAAAATAAGCCTGGGCATCCTGTCTTGTTCCTGATCATAGAGTATGTCTTGTTCCTGATTATAGAGTAGACTCCTGTTGAGTATGATAGGAGCAGTGGGCTTGTCATATTTAACCTTTATTATGTTGAGTTATATTCCCTCTATACCCACTTTGTTGAGAGTTTTTATCATGATGTTGAATTTCATCACGTGCTTTGTATGTATTGAGAGGACCACGGTATCCTTCACTCACTTAATGTGTTATATTAATCTGTGAATTTTAAACCATCCTTACATTCATGTAAAAAATCCCACTATGTTATAATGGACCTTTTTATGAATTGTTGAATTAGGGTTGCTAATATTTTATCAAGTATTTTTACACCTATGTTCATGAGGTGTATTGGCCTATAATTTTCTTTTCTTGTGGCATTCTTATTTGGTTTACCAAAATCAAATGGGTAATGCTGGCCCCATTGAATGAGTTTGGAAGTATTCCCTTCATTTCTATTTCTGAAGAATTTGAGAAGGATTAGTACTAATTTTTCTTGAATGTTTGGCAGAATTTACTAGTGAGTTGTGGCATATGATGATCATTAGGGTGTTTTTGATTACTGATTTAATCTCCTTGCTAGTAGTCAGTCTGTTCAGATTTTCTATTTCTTCATTATTAAGTCTTGGTAGAGTGTGTTTTCAGGAATCCGTTTGTTCTAGGTTGTCCAATTTGGTGGCATGATAGTCTCATGTGATCTTCTACATATAGATTACTCAGGTATAATGTCTTCTCTTTCATTTCCAATATTGAGTCCTCTTTTTTTTTTCTTGTTGAATCTACCCAAGTTTTATCAATTTTATTTATTCTTTCCAATGACCAGCTCTTAGTTTTATTAATATTTTCTACTATATTTTCCTTTATTTTATTTTTGCTCTATCTTTATTATTTTCTTTTTTCTACTGTTTTTGGCTTTGTTTGTTCTTTTCTACTTCTGCAAGGTATAAAGTCAGGCTATTTAAGTTATTTCTTATTTCCCAAGGTAGGCATTTATCTCCATGAACTTCCCTCTTAAAACTGCTTTTGCTGATTCCATAAGTTGTGCTATGTTGTTTTCCATTATCATTTGTCTCACAATATATTTTGTATCTCTTTTGATGTCTTCTTTGACCCATTGATTGTTCAATAGCATGTTGTTTAATCTCCACATAATTATGAGTTTTCCAGTTTTCATCTTATAATTTGATGTCTTGTTTCATATCATTGTGGTTGGAAAAAATGCTTGATATGATTTCAGTTTTCTTAAGATTATCAAGACTTGTTTTGTGACCAAAAATATGATCTCTCCTGTAGAAGGTTTCATGTGCAATTGACAATAATATGTATTTTGTTACTTATGGATGGAATGATCTGTATATGTGCAGTTCAGATTTGTTATTTAAGACTAATATTTTCTTTTTTTTTTAAGATTTTATTTATTTATTTGACAGACAGAGATCACCAGTAGGCAGAGAGGCAGGCAGAGAGAGAGGAGAAAGCAGGCTCCCCGCGGAGCAGAGAGCCCGACGCGGGGCTCGATCCCAGGACCCTGGAATCACGACCTGAGCTGAAAGCAGAGGCTTTAACCCACTGAGCCACCCGGGCGCCCCAAGACTAATATTTTCTTAATGATCTTCTGTCTGGATGATCTATTTATTGATACAAGTGGAGTATTAAAATCACCTATTATAGCATTGTTACTCTCTTTAGATCTATTGATATTTACTTTATATATTTTGGTGCTATATCAAAAGCGCATAAGTATTTACCAATGTTATATTCCTGTTGGATGGCCCCTTTATTATTATGAAATGACATTCTTTGTCTCTGATTACAGTCTGTTTAAAATTTATTTTGTCAGAGACCACTGTAGATACATAAGCTATTTGTTTCCATTTTAATGGAATATGTTTTTCATCCCTTTATTTTGAGTTTGTCCTTACATCTGAAGTGTATCTCTTATAGGCACTATACAATTAGTCCTGTTTTTCCATCCATTCAGCCACTCTCTATTTTTTTTTTAAGATTTTATTTATTTATTTGACAGATCACAAGTAGGCAGAGAGGTAGTTGGGGGCAGTCGGTGGGGGGGGGGGAGACTCCCTGCTGAGCAGAGAGCCTGCTGCGGGGCTCAGTCCCAGGACCCTGGGATCATGACCTGAGCTGAAGGCAGAGGCTTTAACCCACTGAGCCACCCAGGCGCCCCAGCCACTCTATCTTTTAAATTGGAGAATTTAATCCACTTAAATTTAAAGTAATTATTGATAGGTATGTACTTATTGCCATTTTGTTCACTGTTAGCTTGCTGATTTGTAGTTCCTCTTTGTTCCCTTCTTTTCCCTTCCTTTGTGGTATGATGACTTTCTTTAATGGCGTACTTAGAGACCTTTCTTTTGCTTTTGCATATTGGTTTTTGCTTTGGGTTTGGGTTGATAACTATAGAAGTTTGAACACATTCTAAAGCTGTATACGTTTACTCTTCTCTACATTTTAGGTTTTTGAGGTCACATTTTGTATCTTTATCTTGTGCATCCCTCAAATTATTACTATAAAGTTATTTTTACTTGTCTTTTAACCCTCCCTTACCAGCTTTTTAAATGGTTAATTCCTTACTTTTACTATATATTTACCTTTACCATGTGAGATTATAGATTCATATGTTTTCCTGTTACTTATTAGCACACATTCTTTTCAACTTAGAGGTTGTTTAAAATTCATTGTAAGTGCAGTTTAATGTTGATGAATACCTTCACTTTTCACTTACCTATAAAGTTCTTTATATTTCCTTGAATTATGAATGGTAATCTTGCTATATAATGTATTCTTGGTTAAAATTTTTTTCTTTGAGCACTTTGAATATACCTTGCCACTTTCTTCTGGTCTGCAAAATTTCTGCTGGAAAATCTACTAATGATTTTACAGAGCTTCCCTTGGATGTAACAAGCTGTTTATCTATTTTTTTTTTTTTAAGATTCTCTTAATCTTCTGACATTTTAATTATAATGTGTGTTGGCATGGGTTTCTTTGGGTATCTCTTATTTGAAACCCTCTGGGATTTCTGGATCTAGATATTTGTTTTCTTCAGGTTAGTGAAGTTTTCAGTCTTTATTTCTTCAAACAAAGTTTTTGCCCTTTCTCTATGTCTTCTCAGTCCCCTATAATGTGAGTGTTAACCCAATGGATGTCTTGGTCCTTTAAGCTGTCATTACTTTTTTTTCTCCCTGTTCTGGTTGGGAGACTTCCACTGCCTTGAATTTGAGGTCACTAACTTCTTCTTCATCTAGTCTTCTGTCAGACCACTTTACTATATTTTTCAGTTCCATTATTTTATTCTTCAATTCTGTAAATTCTATTTGGTACACTATATGATGTTATTTTGTCTTTTTGTTGAAGTTCTCATTGTGCTGTTTTTCGCCCAAGTTCAGCAAATCTTTTAACCATGACTTTGAACTCTATCAGGTAAATTATTATATTTATTTCATTAATTTTTTCTGTGTTATATTATATATATATATATATGAACATATGCCTCTCTTTCTTCATTTTGCTTGACTCTTCAGTCTCTGTGCACTAAATGAAACAGCCAGCTTTTCCAGTCTCGAAAGAAGTTGTCTGGTGTCAAAAATAAAACTTGTTTTTTAACCTTGCCTTAGCACTGGTTGTCATTTAAACAATGTGTTTGTCCAAGTGGCCTGTTTATTTTGGTGTATTCCAATATAATTATCATAGAGTATTTTACTAGTTTCAGTTGTAGAATGTAGTGATACAGATATTTTATGCATTACTCATTGCTCATCACAATAAACCTATTCTTAATCTCCTTCACCTATTTTACCCATCCCCCAACCCACCACACCTCTCATAACCACCAGTTCTCTATATTTAAGAGTCTCTTTTTTTCTTTTGTTTCTTAAATTCCACATATGACTGGAATCATATGCTATTTGTCTTTCTCTGACTTATTTCACTTAACACTATACCCTCTTGGTCCATCCATGTTGTTGCAGACAGCAAGATTTCATTCTTTTTTGTAGCTGAGTTATATTTCATTGTGTGCATATATACATACACGGAGACGCGCGCACACACACGTGTGTGTGTGCGTGTGTCTCCCATCTTATCCATTCATCTATCCATGACTGTTGAGTTGCTTCCATAGTTTGGCTATTGTAAATAATGCTGCTATAAATATAGGGATGCATATATCTTATATCTTTTCAAATTACTGTTTTTGTATTCTTTGGGTAAATACTCAGTACTGGGATTACTGGAACATATGGTAATTTTATTTTTAATTTTTTGAAGAACATCTGTACTGCTTTCCAGGTTGCATTCCCACCAACAGTGCATGAGTGTTCCTTTTTTTCTGCATTCCTGCCAACAATTGTTATTTTCTTGCGTTTTTAATTTTAACCTTCTGACAGGTATGAGTTGATATCTCCTTGTAGTTTTGATTTGAATTTCCCTGATGATTCATGATATTGAGCAACTTTTCGTGTGTCTGTTGGCCTTCTATATGTGTGTTCATGTTCTCTGCTGATTTTTTATTTGAATTATTTGAGTTTTGTTTGTTTGTTTTTGGTGTTGAGTTGTATAAGCTTTTTATATTTTTTCTATACTAACCCCTTATCAGATATCTTCTCCCATTCAGTAGGTTATCTTTTTGTTTTGTAGACTATTTCCTTTGTTGTGCAGAAGCTTTATATTTCAATGTAATCCCAATAGTTTAATTTTGATTTTTTTCCCTTTATTAATAGACCTATCTAGAAAAATATTGTTATGGCCAAAGTCAGAGGAATTACTGTCTATGCTCTCTTCTAGGATTTTATGGTTTAATGTCTCACATTTAGGTCCATATTCCATTTTGAGTTTATTTTAGTGTATAGAATGAGAACATGATCTAGTTTCATTATTTTGCATGTGGCTGTCCAATTTTCCCAGCACTATTTGTTGATGAGAAGGTCTTTCCCAGTGAATATTCTTTCCTCCTTTGTCAAAGATTAATCAACCATATAATTGTGAGTTTATTTCTGAGTTCTCTATTCTGTTCCACTGATCTGTGTGTATATTTTTTGTGCTAGTACCATAATATCTTAACTACTACAGCTTTGAAATACAGCTTTGAAAACTGGGATTGTGATTCCTCCAGTTTTGGCTTTCTTTTTCAAGATTGCTTAAATTAGGATCTTTTTTGATTCCATACAAATTTTAGGATTATTTTTTTCTAGTTTTATGAACATTGATGTTGGTGTTTTGATAGGGATTACATTTAGTTTGTAAACTGCTTTGGGTAGTATAAATAATTTAACAATATTCTTCCAGTTCATGAACATGGAATATCTTTGTGTTATCTTCAATTTCTTTTATCAGTATTTTATAGTTTTCAGAGTATGTCTTTCTCCTCCTTGGTTGAGTTTATTCCTAGGTACAATTTTTGATACAATTTAAATGGAATTTTTTTGTACAAATTGTAAATGACACAATTTGGTACAATTTTTGGTATAATCATAAATGTAATTGTTTTTATTTCTCTTCTCTGCTACTTGATTATTAGTGTATAAAGATGGAACAAATTTCTGTTTATTGATTTTTTTATCCTACGGCTTTCCTGAATTCATTTATCAGTTTTAGAAGTTTTTCTGTTGACTTCTTAGAAAATTCCACAGAAAACTTTTGCAATCACCTGTAAATACTAAAGGTTTTACTTCCTAACCAATTTGGATTCTTTTTACTACTTCTTGTGTGATTGCTGTGGCTAGGACTTCTAGTGTTGTGTTGAATAAAAGTGGTGAGAGTGGACACCTTTGTGTTGTTTCTGATCTTAGAGAAAAATCTCTCCCCTTTTTTTTTTTTTTTACCATTGAGTATGATATTACTTGTGGTACTTGTGGTATGGTCTTTATAATGTTAAGATATGACCCCTCTGAACCTACTGTGTTGAGAGTTTTTGTCATGAATGGATGTTGTACTCTGTCACATGCTTTTTCTGCATCTATTTAAATGATCATATGGTTTTATCCTTTCTCTTAGTGATGGGATGTATTATTTTTATTGATTTGCAAATATTGAACCACACTTGCATCCTGAGAATAAATTCCATTTGATTGTAGTGAATGATTTTTTAAATATATTGTTGGATTCAGTTTGCTAATATTTTGTTGAGGATTTTTGCATCTGTGTTCATCAGGGATGTTGGCCCATAGTTCTCTTTTATTTTAGTGTCTTTATCTGGTTTTGGTATCAGGCTATTACTGGTCTCATAGAATACATTTGAAAGATTTCATTCCATTTTAATTTTTGATAATTTGAGAATGGCAGGCATTCATTCTTTGTTTGGTAGAATTTACCTGTGAAGTTGTCTGGTCCTGAACTTTTGTTTGTTGGGAGTTTTTTGATTACTGATTCAACTTCATTACTGATAATTTGTTCAATTTTCTATTCCTGTTTCTGTTTTGGGAGGTTGTATATTTCTTCCAGGTTGTCCAATTTGTTGGCATATAGACTTTTATAACATTCTCTTAAAACCCACTGTAGTTCTGTGGTTTTTTATGTTATTTCTCTGTTTTCATTTCTGATATTGAGTTTATTTGTTTCTTTCTTTCTCCTTCCTTCCTTCTTCTCTTTTCCTCTTTCTTTCTTTCTCCTTTCCTTTCCTTTCTTCTTTCCTTTCCAACTGACTAAAGCTTTGTCAATTTTGTTGATCTTTTCAATGAACCAACCCCTGGTCTCATTGACATGTTTTACTGGTTTGGTTTGGTTTCTATTTCATTTTTTCCATCTCTAACCTTTATTTTTTTCCTTCTACTATTTTGGTGTTTTGTTTGTTCTTCCTTTTCTAGCTCCTTTAGATGTAAGGTTAGGTTGTTCATTTGAGATTTTTCTTGCTTTTTGAGGTAAGCCTGTATTGCTATAAACCTCCCTCTTAGAACCACTTCTGCTACATCTCAAAGATTTTGGACCATTGTGTTTTCATTATCACTTATCTCCAAGTATTCTGTATTTCCTCTTTGATTTCTTGTTTACCTTATTCCTTGTTTAGTAGCATGGTATTTAACCTCCTTGTATTGTGTTTTTTCCAGACTTTTTCTTGTGGTTGATTTCTAGTTTCATAGCATTGTGATAAAAAAAAAGCTGCATTGTATGACTTTGATCTTCTGGAATTTGTTGAGGCTTGTTTTGCGGGTTAATATGTAATCTATTCTGGCAAATATTCCATGTGTCCGTGAAAAGAATGTGTATTCTGCTGTTTTAGGATGGAATATTCTGAATATATTTGTTAGATTCATCTGGTAAAATATGTCACTCAAAGCACTGTCTCTTTTTATTTTCTGTGTGTAATATCTACCCATTGATGTAAGTGGGGTGTTAAAATGTCCTATAATTTATCACTGTTAATTACTTCCTTTATCTTAGTTAATGGCTGCTTCATATATTTGGGTGCTCTCATACTGGGTGGATAAATTTTTACAATTGCTATTATCTTTACACTGGATTTTTTCTTTATGATTATATAATGTTCTCCTTTATCTCTTGATACAGTCTTTGTTTTAAAGTCTATTTTGCCCTATATAAGTATTGCTACCCTGGCTTCCTTTTCACTCTCATAGGCATGATAAATGCTTTGTATCTTTTATTTTGTAAATCCCTTTACTGCTTTTTATAGATATACTCAATTTTACTGCTTTTACACTTCCTATTTTTCTAATTCCTCCAACTTTTGTTTGTTTGTGAAACTCTTTATCTCTTGTTCTAGTCTGGATGATAACCATGTTGGAAAGAGTATTCTTGGTTTCAGGTTTTTCCCTTTCAGCCCTTTGAATGTATCCTGCCACTTTCTTCTGGCCAGCAAAGTTTCTGCTGAAAAATCAGCTGACAGTATTTTGGTATTATAGGGTTTCCCTTGTATGTAACTGTTTTCTCTTACTATTTTACAAATTCTCTTTATCACTAGTTTTTGCCCTTCAATTAAAATGTGTCTCCGAGGGAACCTCCTTGGGTTGATTTTGTTGGGGGTTCTATGTGCATCCTGGATCTGGGTATGTTTCCTTCCTCAGATTGAGGACATTTCCCCTATTATTTCTTTAAGTGTATTTTCTTCCCTCTTTCCTCTTTTGGGATCCCTATAATGTGAATGTTATTACTGAGTTTCCTTATGTCCATTCTCATTTTTTTATTTTTTTCTCCTGTTCTGCTTGATTGTTTTGATTTACTGTCGGGTTGCTGATCTGTTTTTCTGTATTCTCTAGTCTATTTTTTATTACATTTACAGTATATCTATTAAAGATTTTATTTATTCATTTCAGAGACAGACAGTGCGAGCAGAAAGCATCAGGGGAGGGGAAAAAGAATCCAAAGCAGACTCTACACTGAGCTCAGAGCCTCACTCAGAGCTTAATCTTACAACTGCGAGATCACCACATGAGTCTTACTGACTGAGCCCCTGAGATGCCCCTACAGCATTTGTAATTTCAAGTACTGAGTTCTTCATCATCAGTTCTTTATCTTTTTTACATTTTTCTCTCTCTGTTTAGGGTTTTACTGGGGTCCTCCCCGCTTTCCTCCAGTTGAGTGAGTATCTTTATAACCATTACATTAAATTTTTTCCCTCAGCATATTACTTATCTCTGTTTTGTTTATCTCTCTTGCTGTAATTTTGTCCTGTTCTTTTGTTTGGGACACAATCCTCTGTCTCGTTTTGTCAGTGGAGGATCTCAGCACTTAGATTCAGGCTGATGTAAGCCAGACCTGAGGTACCAGCTTATAAAGTATGCAAATATATATAATCCTTTGGGACTGCAAGCATAAGCCCCACTGGCCACCATAGCCAGGTGTTCTGGAGTTGTCCCTTGTGAATCAGTCATGAAAATTGGGGCTTGAGGGAATTGCTCCTCAGATTGAAGCTCCTGCATAAGAAAACTGGTCTATTTCACAAAAAGTCTACATGGGTGGGCACCTGGGTGGCTCAGTGGGTTAAAGCCTCTGCCTTTGGCACAGGTCATGATCCCAGGGTCCTGGGATCAAGTCCCGCATCAGGCTCTCTGCTCAGCAGGGAGCCTGCTTCCCTCTCTCTCTGCCTGCCTCTCTACCTACTTGTGATCTGTCTCTCTGTCAAATAAAAAAGTAAAATCTTAAAAAAAAAAAAAAAGTCTACATGGGTGTTTTATCCTGCTATCTGTGTAATGCCTTGATGGTGGCCTGTCAAGAACTGTCTCTCCAATTAGTTACAGTCTCTAGGACTCATAAATGCAACTCCCTTTGGCCTCTAACTTCAGGCAATCATTGGATATCCCCTGAGCTGTAGCTCCAAAAACCAGAGCACTAGACATAAAACCAGGGCGCCTCTGGGAGATAGTGGCACTATGGAGTATGGCGGGGTGGGGGGAGAAAGACAGTGCTCAGATGGCAGCTGCTGGTTGGAGCAAGGCAGTGGGGGAGCATAAAGATAGCACTCTGGGGTAAGGGTTGAGGGGAAAGCCTAGGATTTGGGGAAAGAAGATGGTGTGCATAGAAGGTGCCTACCAGGCTTTGTCTCTGGAGATTTTCCCAGAAGACCCCTAGATCCTAATTTAGACACTTGCCCATCCGGTTGATGCTTTATAATTAGAAATGAGCTTCTTTTCCAAAGTGTGGGCATGATCAGCTGCTTTTGAACTGGGCTCTGGGATGAGTGACTCCAAGTGTGTGGGTGTCTTTTAAGAGCCATTTCTCAGATCACTATGCCCTTCTAGGCACTGAAGTAAGCCCTGTTTCTTTACAGAGCTAGATGTTTGGGGAGCTTTCAGGTAAGGTTCTTAAAAATTGGGGTTCCTGATGTGGGGTTCAGAGCCTTCATTCCATGGGAGAAGTTCTGGGTTTTTAGTTCCCTCCTGTACTATAGATAGGGGTCAGAGCACGTGGGTGGCTTAGTTGGCTAAGCCTCTAACTCTTGATTTTGACTCACGTCATGATCTCAGGTCATGAAATTGAGGCCTGCAACAGGCTCCATACTCAACATGGAGTCTGCTTAAGATTCTCTCCCTTTCCCTCCATGCCCCACCCATTCTCCCTCCCTCTGTCTCTCCAAAAAAAAAAAAAAAAAGTTGGCGTTATGGTGGGATTGTATCACAGTTTCTTTGACATAGTTTTTTAATATTATGCCCAATGTATAATTGTTGCTTACATAGTTTTAGTTTTTTTTCAGAGGGACTTATTCTGCATAGCTGTAGATTCAAGGTGTCAGTTGGGGAGAAGGTGAATTCATGATCTTCCTATGTTGCCATCTTGAATTGGCAACATCAGTGCTTTGATTTCTTATGTAATTAACTGACTAAATTCTGTTATTAGTTGTAATCATTTATAGAATTTTCTTTGCCTTAACCATCAAGACAAATTTCCATCTATAAATTTTTTTCTGATTTCACTATCCATAACTTTTTCCCCCATTTTTTTTGTTTGTTTTTCACAACCTCTTTATTCAAAATGAGCTACCCAGAATTATTTGACTTTTATGGAATAAATTAAGTTTTTGCAGCATGCTGCTTTTTTTTCTGTGGTGGGTCTTTTCTGCTGGCATCTTTCCAGTTGCTAGTTTCTTAGCAACTGCAACCCTTTTTCCCACCAAAGAGTTATTCTGCTTCTTAACACCAATAACCTTCTTCTCTTTGTTCCCTACCAGTGGTTACTTGCCTAGAACCCCTTCTCATCTGATTTGGCTTCTAGTGCTGCCGCAATGTTATCCACCCAGGGATTGTGATTTTTGGCCAGGTGAAGAGTTCTGTTCTGGTTTACAGTCTTTGAATATGAGTTTAGCTTCAAACATCATTCTCAGATTTTTCAGTGGATTCTTCTTTAAGACTCTATGATGAAATTTTTGTGTTGTTCTAAGAGGGATCTTTGGATCTTTGTGATTTTTGAGATTCTGTTACGGTCTGTTTTGAAAATTGTGTGGATGGAAGATTGTATTTACTCTTGAAGGTAAATCATCTAAGAGAAAGCACTTTTAGTTCAAATGTAGAAACATTCCACATGCCCACCAGGAGTAATTTTCAAAATGTTCAGTTTGTTTACATTAAGCAGAGTAATTCTCAAGATGTTTCTGAAGACCTTGATGACACTTGTCTTTACTGATGATTCAGAGCCCCCTGTTCTGCATACAATGACCACTTCTCATTTTGCTTTTGCAGCTTCTGTTGGCTGAAACACATGGAACTTTACAATATCATTCTAGGCCCTAAGTTTCTTAAGAGGCAAAGTAGACTCCATAGTCATCTCTTAGCTTTCAACTTTATTTTCAGCCACCAAAGGAAATTCAGGAACTTCCTCAATATGATGACTTTAGATGCAACCAGGACTGGTAAGGCCAAAGCATCCAGGGCAGAGCAGAAGACATAACACTTCTGTGTTGTGTTCATTCTGTGTTTCCAATGGTGCGAGGTTTTGGTTGGTGGAAACATAAGGTTTCACAACACTTATCTCCAAAAGCACTCTGGGTGGAACTGTGAGTCACACCATCTTGAATTCTGGGAATTCAAGGCACACTCTCTTCATACCCCAACACCTAGCACTGGTTTGATGCCCTGATAATTGACTGGCAGCATAGTGCTGTTTTTGTTGCACAAGTTGAGCAAAGGTCACAGTATCTGGTCAAATGGAAGTCTTGAACGCAGCAGGCAGTTACATTTTTGCCAGATAACTTCCCCTCTTTGGAATAAACTGATATCAGTTGTTGCCCCACACCATAGTGTGGGGCAACCCAATAATTCCCACAGGAAAAGCTGCCCCTTATCCTCCTGGGCTAGCTAGAACATTTTTTTTTAAATTTTAAGATTTTGTTTATTTATTTGAGAGAGAGAGAGAGAGAGAGAGAGAGAAGCAGGCTCCCTATTGAGCAGAGATCCTGACATGGGCTCTATCCCAGGACTCAAGGATCATGACCTGAGCCAAAGGAAGATCCTTAACCAACTGAGCCACCCAGGCACCCCTTGCTAGAACTTCTTAAATATATATTAAAAACAAGTGATATCAGAATTCCTCATTTTAATTTTTTATTTAAATTGAGCATTTTAATATTTCATTATTGTATATGAGGAATACTATAAGTTTTTACAAAAACATTTTATCAGGTATCTAATTTATCTATTGCTGTATAACAAGTTACTTTAAAAAATAGTGCCTTAATATTATTGCCACCTCCTTTTTCTGCCACTTCTGGTGCTGCTTCTGTGGTGCAGAGCTGGTACCTCTTTATAAAGCAACAGCTGAGGAACCTCTAGCATATGCCATGGCCTACAAAAAAGCAAAGGAAGGAATCCAGACTGAGAATAGTGATCATATTAATTTGAAGGGAGTGGGGCAGGATGGTTCTGTGGTGTAGTTTAAAATTAAGAGGAATACACTACTTAGTAAACTAATGGAAGTCTATTGTAAATGACAGCATTTGTCAATGAGGCTGATCAGATTCCAATTTGATGAGCAGCCAGTCTATGAAACAGGCACACCTGTACCATTGGAAATGGAGAATGGAGATAGAATTGATGTGTTCCTGCATCAGATAGGAAGTGTCTACTAAAAAGGAAGCCTCCTACTTCAAAACCCCTTCCTCCGGACCAAAAAAAACGTTCTCAATTAGAAAACCACAATTTGGTTCCACCACATTCTGACTTATTACAATGTAGTTTTCTCTATTCTTTCATTTTTCCCTTTCCCCATTCATTTATTGTACATAAGGTAACTGTGTATGTGCACAAGCGTATTGCATTTTGTAAAAGTAAATGACCAATCATATATTTTGATTAACATCAAAAGGAGATGGAATGACCTAAAAATACTGGTTCTGTGAAAATACCCTCTTTCTCCATTAGTGCTATGCTCATTCAGCTCTTATCTTTATATTCTAGTAAGTTATTTTGTTCTCAGTGTTTAACAACAGCAACAAAAAGAATGACATCAAAATCCTTGCCTATCTTGTTCATATGGAGAATTTTAATGTTTTTCATTTATCATTATAAAACCAAGGACAATTTTATGACTTTATTATACATATCTATTACATGTAGGGCAATCTGTCTTTAAGGATAAATTACTCTAAAAGAAATAAATTCCAGGTAATTTTCCCTTCATGTCAACCATCTTATTTAAATAATCTTATTTAAAATGGAAAAAAAAAAAAAAAGAATGTCTCAAAGCAACAATAAAGTATATTATCTCATATTACTTATGGGGTATGAATCTTGGAGCACCTTAGGAGTATGATTCTGGCTTCTCATAAAGATGTATTCAAAATATCAACCATGAATATGGTCAAAATATCAATCAGGGCTCTAAGCACCTAGATTGGAGTTGGAGTATCAGCTTCCAAAATGGCCAATTCATATGGCTGACAAGTTGGTGCTTGTTACATGGAAACTTTAGATCCTTTCCACATAGACTTCACTGTAAGATTGCTTGAATGCCCCCATGATGTAATAGTTGGCTGCCCTTAGAGTGAGCAGTCCAAGACATAGCAAAGCAGGAGACAAAACATTTTTATGACAGCCTTCAAATCATATAAGGTTATTTCCACAATATCTTATTGCAGCCCAATACATTGTAAGAAGTAATTATATAAGTGCATGAATACCAGAAAGTAGGGATCAGGGATGTCTGGTCCAGGTGGCTCAGTCAGTTGAACACCTTCTTTCAGCTCCAGTACTGATCCCGGGGTCCTGGGATTGAACACTGCATCAAGCTCGCTGCTCAGTGAGAAGCCTGCTTTTCCCTCTCCCTCTGCCTGCTGCTCCCTGTGCTGTGTTCTCTCTCAAATAAATAAATTAAATGAATGAATAAATAAATAATTCTTTTTTTAAAAAAAGGTAGGGATTATGGGGGACCATTTTAGACTAACTGCTATATCAAATTAGTATCAATCTTCTATGAATAGTTTTGTCCTATTTTATCAAATTCTTTGTCACATTTGAAGTGATCATGAGATTTTCTTTAATATGTAAATATAATTAATTACTTTAGATGATTAATAATCAGCCAATCTTATATTTTAGATATATCCCAAAATTGTATGATATAAAATACATATTTGGAATTACTTTTGAGTATTTGCTAGAACTAACAAAGCCATCTGGGCCAGTTATTTCTTTTATAGGTAAATATTACTATTTTTTTAATACTAAGAATTCTGTTCAGGTTTTCAATTTCTTTTTCCTTAAAATTTTAAGTTGTCCATTATAGTCTCATAAAGTTGATGTTATTCGTATTACTTTTCATTCTCTATACCATGCAATATATCCCTTTTTTCATTCTAGATATTCTTTATAATTTTTCTGTTTTTTCTCTTGATCAGTCCTTCCAGAAGATAATCTGTTTTTCATTAGTTTCAAAGACACAACATTTGACATTGCTGATCCTCTATTTCATTTTCCCTCCCAAATTTCCAAATCTATTTGATATTTGATCTTCATAATTTACTTATAATTTTAGTCATATATGCTCTTTCTATGCATAAATAAGTGTATATTCTTGACGCCTGTAGTTTCCATAATTTGTAATTCAGAGTTACAAATTTATCTTTTATCTATTTAATTGACCATTTGCTGAAGGAGATATTCCACTATAATAGGGAATCATATCATTATATTTTATTTTTTTAAAATATATTTGAAGCTATATTAACTGACATGTTCTAATTAATAACCATTATAGTTTTGCAAAATTAAACTTGTCATTATTGTTTAAAACCATTTAAGCCTAGACTCGAATGTGAAATGTGCTCTTTTCAGACGTGAAAAGACAGAAAGTTTGCCTCTTAGCTTCTCTTCTAAGGAAATTACTTGAGGTTGTTCTTCATCAGAATAATAAAGTAATCCAAGAGAAGGAAGTCCCAGGATCTAAAAACCATGGATCCACCTAGATAAACAATAAAGGGAAGACCAGGAATGAGATCTCTATTTAAAAAAAAAAAAAAACAGCTGGGGCGCCTGGGTGGCTCAGTGGGTTAAACCTCGGCCTTCGGCTCAGGTCATGATCTCAGGGTCCTGGAATCGAGCCCTGCATCGGGACTTTGCTCAGCGGGGAGCCTGCTTCCCCCCTCTCTCTGCCTGCCTCTCTGTCTACTTGTGATCTCTCTCTGTCAAATAAATAAATAAAATCTTTAAAACAAAACAATGCAAAAACAAACAAAAAACCCTTAAGTACAACCAGTTCAGACTGTAGAAAGAGAATGAACTTGGGGAGTTTGGTAACTAGGAAAAAATCTTTATGAAGTTAAAAGTTAGGCTATGATAAAGACATGTAATACAAGAGGAGGGGAGCAACAAGACACTCCAAGGAAGCAGGTGGAAAAACTGGATGAGAAAGAATTAGTTCAAATATGAAGCAAAAAAAAAAAAAAAAAAAGCATACCTTTAAGTAACTGATAAAATAAGGCATCTATTGTACTAGACACTTTCTGAAGAAAATATAATCCAGTATGCTACTTGGTCAACTAGGGCACAATTTTTATTTAGTCATTAAAAATGATTGGCATATTGATGAGGGGAGTTAGAGAAGTGTTAATATTCTTACTGTAAAAAATAAGGAGGGGTGCCTGGGTGGCTCAGTGGGGTTAAGCCTCTGCCTTTGGCTCAGGTCATGATCCCAGAGCCCTGGGATCGAGCCCCGAATCGGGCTCTCTGCTTGGCAGGGAGCCTGCTTCCCCCAACCCTCTCTCTGCCTGCCTCTCTGCCTGCTTGTGATCTCTGTCTGTCAAATAAATAAATAAAAAATCTTTAAAAAAAAATGAATCAAAAGATTACTGTTGAAGATACAGAGGTTTATATATGTTTTTACATTTAAAATAGAAAGGAGGGGTGCCTGGGTGGCTCAGTTGGTTAAGTGACTGCTTTTAGCTCAGGTTATGATCCCAGAGTCCTGGGATCAAGTCCCGCATCAGGCTCCCTATTCCATGGGGAGTCTGCTCCCTCTGACCTTCTCCCCTCTCATGCTCTCTCTCACTGTCTCTCTCTCAAATAAATAAATAAAATCTTTAAAAAAAATAAAATAGAAAAGATAAAATATCTAAAATGTAAATATGAAAAACTGAGGAGAAACTATATCTGTGAGCTCCATACTCTTCTTTCATATCTTGATCTCAAAAAAATTTTTCTACAGTTAATCAAAGAGTGATGTATTTTCTGGAATTATGAAAATACTCACTTACTTCTGAAAGGCTGATGAAATTATTCAAGAAATTCCATGTGTTTGTAGTCAGATGCAACATCTCACATTGAGGGTGAGAGCTAAGTATTCCCTATCCTATAAATAAAAGGGTGGGTCACTTTGAAACTTTGTGGCATCCTTTATGTTATCATTCTAAGACGTATCAAAAATGTCCCTCTTCAAAGTAAGATCTGAATGGACTGACTAGATGTTGGTTGTAGAGGAATCTGCTAGGCCATGCTCATCTGAAGGAGAGTGAGTTTCTTGGCAATCTCAAGCCAGAATGCTTGCCAGCTGTTGGGGGGAAAGTTGCCAACACTTGAACCAAAACAATAAATGAAAATTTCCTCAAATTTGGGAAACTGGACCAATAAGCAGACAAAAAGACAAGTTGGAAATTAGAGAGCATGTTCTGCAATGACTGCCTGAAGCCCAGAGGAGTTTTGATATCTTGCCTTTATGGAACAGTTGCTGCTTGCTATTGGTATTGGGGTGGCATGAAAGTATAGCAGCAACTGGAACCCTGGCTTTTGTCATCTATAAACCCATGGTTTACTAGTGAGCAGAATGGTGATGGAGTCTGATGATAATTTTCAGCTCATGGTAGGGGTGGGGGAATTAATCCTTTATGATAATATAAACCCAACCACCATGAGTTGAATATAGCTTTGAAGAAAATTCATCAGGTGAAGCAATTATAGCATCTTGGTGATGTCCAAAAAGGAATTCACTGAAAAGCTAAGTAAACAGGCATTTATTTGGGCAATTAAAATTACAGTTTGGCAGACACAGAATCAGGTAGAAAGTTGATTTATGTTCTAAGGAAGACAGAGATTGAACAAAGTTAAAAAGCCAAAGGCTCTAAATGCAGTTCTTATTTAGGTCTTCTATGCAAAACAAGGATTAAAACTAAATTAACTGGGATTACTATAGTTAATATGCAAACTTGTTAAAACACCTTGGCTCCTTTCAAAGAGAAAAATATGAATGATCCAGGTGTCATGATGAGAAGAAAGTTAAGTTCAGGCTGAAGACTGTGTCTGGCAAAAAGTTGGTAATTCCTCCTTTCTTAAGGCCTCCTGACCCTATTTTAAAAGAGACTCTCTTAGAAAACCAGCAAATGACTGGCCCGTTTAAGAAGGAGATCAGGAGGATACATGCCATGAAAAGCAAATGAAGAAAGAGGTAGAACTGATCTTGTTGTCAACTGTGACTGATAGATTAACTAACTGGAAGACGAAGAATTGACTCTTGCGCTTAGCAATATGGAAATCATTGAGAGCATTGGTAAGAGCAGTTTTGGTGAAGTGAGGGGAATGGAAATTGATTTGAGTGGCTTCAGGAGAGAATAAAGGAGTGAAATTAGAGATAGTAGGACTTTTTAGGAGTTTTGGTGTATAGAGAAAGGGAGAAACATGATAGCTAGAGGGGAAGTAAGGTCAAGAGACAAAGGCTTTTTTTGTTTGTTTGTTTGTTTGTTTCTAAGGTAGAGATACAGCAGATATTAGGCTGATGGAAAGGGGACACAGGAGGAGGAGAAAAACTGACAATGAAAGTAAGGAAATAATTGCTGGAACACTTCTTAAATAGGTGAGAGAGGATGGGATCTGAATCTGGTGTGTAAGCAGGGGGATTGGCCTTTGCCAGGATCACAGACACTTTAGCCATAGAAATGAAAAGAAATTAAGATGCAGGTAGGTGGGAAGATGAGATTCTGGGAGATTTTGAAATATTTTTTTGTCTTGTTTTCTATTTTTGAAGTGAAACAGCAAATAAGATCAACTGAAGTAAGTATTGGGAAGGAGTTGTTGGAGGTTTGAGGAGGGAGAAGATGTGAAATAATCCTTTTTTCCCCACATTCTTTCCACATCAGTATTTAGCAAACTGGCCTGTAGGCCAAATGTGGACTGTCATCTCTCTTGAAAATAAAGTTATTAGAACACACACACACACAGACTCTCTTAGCTAGGCTTGATTGATCAGTTTTGAAACCTCCTATACATTTACTTTTTTTGATCACGATCTTTCTTGATATGAAAGCATCAAAATCAATCTTTTGGTTTTGGTCCCATTGCATTGCCAGAGTGGTTAGTACCTGCTCTGAGTCTATCATGTCCCTCAGAATGGGGACTCTCATATTCTTTTATATCTCTAATCCTATTATCTGCAAGTCCCAGGACCATATTTGAGAAAACAGGAGGAGGCCTTTTATGGAGAGGGTCTTTAAGCTATGGTCAATTCAGGTTTAATTTTTTGTTGTCAAAGTGTAGGTCTGATTAACACTTTTTAAGATCCAACCATTCTTTTGGCATTTTGAGTAGAAGAACTATGTGAAGGAATGCACATTACAAACAGCTTAAATATAACAGTTAAGATACAGGTTATGATAATGACTAATAGTACAATGTAAAACCAAACACAAAAGAGCTCCAAGCCCCAAGAGAGTGAACTAAAAATACTAGAAAATATAAAAAACCATCCTGGGGAAAATTTGGAACATATCTTTAGGGAACTGACCAATGTAAATAGCTTAATAGTTTTTAGTTTTACCTTTTTTAAGGGGATGATCCATACACAGCAAGCACTGTTTTCTGTTGTATAGGCTCGTACTGGGCAGCTAGAATGTTATCTGAAACTATTCTGTTGACTAGTATGACTCAGTGTAGGGAGTCTAGGGGCCTCTCTTGGGCTCTAATGGTTCTAGAAATGGACAAGACAGTTCTGTTTACAGTTTGAGTGAGATTTCCCATCATAACTTAGAGAGCACTGTCCCCTCATCACCTTGCCTATGTCTGCCCAAGAGAAAAGGTTTGCCTTTGACTCCATAAAACAAAGCTGGGAGGACAACCTTGACTCTAACTGTAAGAACCATCCTGGTATTCTGAGAGATCTGTATACGGGTAATAGAAAGCTGAGGGCCCTCTTTTTTGGGCTATGCGTACCTTGAGATTGTTTTACAACCAATTTCAGGACCTGAAAAAGGGTAGCCTAAAAAAGCAAGTAAAATCAAGTTCCCACTAGTTGTCAAGGCATGTATAGGCCCAAGGCTAATGATCATAGCCACAAACAAAAATATATCCTTTAGGGGCACCAGATTGGTTTTAGAAATTGAGGGATTGGTTAGTAGGTACAGAAGCTGTAATATTAAAAGGATTGTAGAGGTAGGATATAGTGTGTGAATCATTGAAAATGGTGATGGTGGTGGAAATATAAATACAGGCCTGGTCCTGAGTCTGGGGAAAGCAGTCTACTCAGATGTCATCTGCTTCTCATCCTCATTAATTTGATTCAGAGGTATCCAGTGTCTGTAAAGGACCATGTTTCAGGTGGAGCCTTCCTTAGCTGTGAGATGTGTACCCAAGCCTCAATACTTTTTTTAGTTTTACAGCATTGTTAGTGGTCTGGAACATTTGGTAAGGTCCTTCCAATAGGGCTCCAGGGCTGTCTTTCTCTGATGACATCTCCGGAATACCCAATCACCAGGACCCAGATTGTGACCAACAGGATCCTTTGAATTAGGATCCTGAAAGGCTTTTTTTAACCTATTGGTGATAGGCTTGAGCATACAACATTAGAGACTTTCACTAGCAGGTCATACTACCATAAGACAATAAGGGATCAACAGAAGTTTATATTCTGATAGAATTCCAAGAAGTTTGCAGAGTTTCTGTTAAGACTTGTATCATTTGCCCAGTGAAGTGGGTGCCTCAATTATTGGAAGTTATGGAAGGTATGCCCCAAGGGAAATATTTTATAACAGTTTTTGTTCCATTGTGAGGGCATCAGCCTTGCAGCAGGGAAAAGTTTCAATCCCTCTGGAAAACATACAAATAAGAACATATTGGGAGCCCATACTAAGTAGTAGTTGAATGAAGTCCCGCTACAGGTGTTCAAAGGGTCGAAAAAGAGGTCTGAAGGCTCTGGGAGCAAGAACAGTTTTTCTGGGATTAGAGACCTAAGAGATTAAATAAACATTGCTGGTAGACTGTTTTTGCAATGTTGTAGAAGTCTCATTACCAATGTCTATATTTATAATTTGAAACATTTAAAATGTACTGTAGTGTGTGAAGGTACAGAAAAACTAAAAAAAAATGGGTTTAATTAGGAAGCCAGGAAGAACCAAGCAGCTCTCTTGGGTTTCCCATAGCCCTGACTGTTTTTTATTTTGTAGTCATTATCCATCCATCTTAATTTCTGATTTAGGGGTACACTATTGCCATGTTACAAAGACATCAGGATAGCAGAAGTCTGGTAAAAAGGGACCATATTTCACAGAAGCAGAAAGGGCTTTATGCATATGTGCCAGTCTTCTAAATACAATATAAAGAAGGTTCAGTGTTACTTTGACAGTGCTTCCCATGTAATTTACATATCAAATAAGCCTAATTAGTTTAATGAATCCTTTCGAATATTCCAGAACAGAAAGTCTTCGTTTAGACTTGGAGAAGTTTGTCAAAAATATCTTTTCAGAATTTTATAGTATTTGCCTAAATAGGATCACAGGTCATTATGAAACTTATTATGTAGAAGTTAAAGAAACTTTCATAATCTTATCAGAAGTAGACCAAAACTCCAAGAAAACTTTGTCCTTTTAATAGAAAACCAAATTCTAATTTTGTATCAGCTTATGAAATTAAAGTTCATTTTAAAATAACTTCTTTTAATTCTTAGCCAGCTTGATCACACATTAAAATTCCTTTTTAAAGATTAATTTTATGCAATCCTTCTACAAACTTTTTTCCCTACATTCTGATTTTAGCCTGTTTTTTATTGTTGTTGCTGCTGCTGCTGCTGTTGTTGTTGTTTCTTTAAACAACCAATCTCACTTTAGGAAAACATTACTTTCAACAAAAAAACATCTGAAAACACACACACACACACCTGCCACATCTCCATTTCTCATACCTTCTTTTATTGAAAACATATCCTACATTGCTGGGATTTTGAGATTCCCTTATTATCCCTGGGAGATTTAGTTCCATGTATTAGAATTCTTAACCCTTAGAAACCTTAATCTGTAGAGAAAACTAAGGAATAAGCATTGTGAACTGGGCTAAAAACAGAATTTCGCCAAATAAATTTGGTGATCTAATTGGTTTTATTAAATGATTAATGAATTGGACAGCACATCATCTAGCAAGTAGAGAGGCACTCCAAGTTGTATAGAACAGAATGTTTTATAGGAAGAACTGTACAAGGAGGTTATTAGTAAAAGAAAAAGACTATTCCAGGCAAGGTCATACCCCTTTCCAAGAAAGGACAGGGCATCTTATCATACAGATTATTTCCTCTTCCTTCGGGGGTTGGGGAGGTGATGGAGAGTGCTCATGTGACTGATAGTGTCACTGGTGCTGACCAGAAAATTCCTAACTGACCAGTAGTGAGGTTGAAACTGCAATTTGGATATTAGACCCCTCTTTGAGAACTCTAAGTGCCAGTTTTCTTTCTTATCAACTCCCCCCTTTTGATCACACTCTGTCTAACTGAGAGATGTAATCAAATTGTAAGGCATTAAAACCACTTACAGATACCACTCTGCAATTAACATTTTGTTTATTTATTTATTTTTTTATATTTTATTTCCAGTAAAAGTAACTTACAGTGTTATATTAGATTTAGGTGTTCAATATAGTGATTCAACAGTTCTCTACCTTACTCAATGCTCATCATGGTAAGTGTATGATGATTAATCTTCTTCACTTTTTTCACCTGCCACTCCACCCACTTCTGGTAATGATCAGTTCTCTGTAGCTGAGCGTTGTTTTGGTTTGTCTCTTTTTTCTTCGTTTTCTGTCTTAACGCATATGAGTGAAATCATATGGTATTTGTCTTTCTCTGACTGACTCTTCTCACTTATCATTATACCATCTAGAATTATCCATGTTGTTGCAAATGGAAAGATTTCATTATTTTATGGCTCAGTAATATTCCATTGGGTGTATATGCCGTGTATGTACACCATATACACACATCTTCTTTATCTGTTGAACTGTCCAATGAAATTTAGATTGCTTCCATAATTTGGCTATTGTAAACAATGCTGCTATAAACATAAGGTTGCATGTATCTTTCTGAATTAATGTTTTTTGCGTTCTTTGGATAAGTAGCAGGTAATGGAATTACTGGATCGTATGGTAATTCTGTTTTTAATTTTTTGAGAAACATCTGTATTGTTTTTCAGTGGCTCCACCAGTTTGCAGTCCCACCAGCAATATACAAGGGTTCCTTTTTCTCCACATCTTCTCCAACACTTGTTTTTGTTTCATTTTAGCCATTCTGATAGGTGTGAGGTGATATTACATTGTGGTTTTGAATTGCATTTCTCTGATGATTAGTGCTATTGAATATCATGTGTGTGGGGGGGTGTGTGTGTGTGTGTATGTGTTAATAATCTGTATGTCTTTTTTGGAGAAATTTCTGTTCATGTCTTCAGCCCATTTTTTTAATTGAATTATTTATTTTTTGGGTGTTGGGTGTTGTAGAAGTTCTTTGTATTTTTTAGATACTTTATTGTATTTTTTAGATACTTTATTGGATTTTTTTTAATTGAATTATTTATTTTTGGGGTGTTGTAGAAGTTCTTTGTATTTTTTAGATACTTTATTGGATAGATCATTTGCAAATATTTTCTCCCATTCAATAGGTTGTCTTTTAGTTTTGGTGACTGTTTTATTTGCTGTGTAGGAGCTTCTTATTTTGATATAACCCCAATAGTTTATTTTTGTTTTTATTTCCCTTGCCTGAGGAGACATATCTAGAAAAATGTTGCTACAGCTGATGTCAGGGAAATTGCTCTCAGTGCTCTCTTCTAGGATTTTTATAATTTCAGATCTCACTTCTGGATCCTTAATCCATTCTGAATTTACTTTTTTGTATGATATAAGAAAGTGGTCCAGTTTTATTCTTTAACATGTAGCTGTCCTGTTTTCCCAATACCATTTGTTCAAGAGATGGCTTTTTCCCATTGCATATTCTTGCCTCCATTGCCAAAAATTAATTGATCATATAATTGTAGGTTTATTTCTGGTCTCTCTATTCTGCTCCATTGATTGATGGGTCTGTTTTTGTGCCAGTACCATAGTGTTTTGCTTACTACAGCTTTGTAGTATATCTCAAAATCTGCGATTGTGATAGCTCCAATTTTGTTCTTCTATTTTCAAGATTGTTTGATTACTCAGAGACTTTTGTGCTTTCATACAAATTTTAGGATAATTTGTTCTAATTCTAGAAAAATTAATGTTAGTATTGGGGCACCTGGGTGGCTTAGTTGGTTAAGCATCTGCCTTCCACTCTGATTATGGTCTCAGGGTCCTGGGATCAAGTCCCATGTCAGGCTCCTTGCTCAGTGGGGAGCCTACTTCTCCCTCTGCCTCTTCCCTCTGTTTGTGCTTGCTCTCTCTCTCAAACAAATAAAAATCTTAAAAAAAAATTTCTTTTTAAATGCTGTTAGTATTTTGACAGGGTTTGTATTAAATAGGTAGATTGCTTTGGGTAGTATGTACATTTTAACATATATTCCCAATCCGTGAGCTTGACCTATCTTTCCATTTGTTTGTGTTACCTTCAATTTCTTTCATAAATACTTTATAGCTTTCAGAGTACAGGCCTTTCATATCCATGGTTAAATTTATTCCTAGGTATTTTATTCTTTTTGGTGCATTTGTAAATAGGATTGGTTTCTTAATTTCTTTTTCTTCTGCTTCATTATTAGTGTATAAAAATCCAATGGATCTCTGTACCTTTATTTTGTATCCTGTGACTTTGCTAAATTCATTGATCAGTTCTAGAAGTTTTTTGGTGGATTCTTTAGAGTTTTCAGTAAATAGTATCATGTCATCTGCTTATACTGAAAGTTTTACATCTTCCTTACCCATTTGAATGCGTTTTTTTTCTCTTCTGTGATTGCTGTGGCTAGGACTTCTAATATTATGTTGAATAACAGTGGTGTGAGTGAGCATCTTTGTCTTGTTCCTGAACTCAGGGGAAATGTCTGTTTTTTACCCTTGAATATGATGTTCACTGTGGGTTTTTCATATATGGCCTTTACTTAACATTAATGTATTCCCTCTAATTTTGTTTAGGATTTTTATCATGAATGGATGTTTTACTTTGTCACATGCTGCTTCTGCATCTACTGAAATGATTGTATGGTTTTATCCTTCCTCTTATTGATGAGATATATGATATTGATTGATTTACGGATGTCGAACCAGGCTTGCATCCCAGGAATAAATCCCACTTGATTATAGTGAATGATTTTTTTAATGTATTGTTAAATTTCAGTTGCTAATATTTTGATATTTTGTTGAGGATTTTTGCATCTATGCTTATCAGAGATATTGGCTTGTAGTACTTTTTTTTTTTTTTTTTTTTGGTAGTTCCTGTGGTTTCGGTATCAGGGTAATGCTTATCTTACAGAATGTATTTGGAAGCTTTCCTAACTGTTCTGCGTTTCAGAATAGTTTGAGAAGAATAGGCTTTGACTTTTCTTTAAGTGTTTGGTTGAATTCATTGTGAAACTGTCTGGTCCTTGACCTTTGTTTTTGGGAATATTTTGATTACTGATTCAATTTCTTTGCAGGTTATCACTCTGTTCAAATTTTCTATTTCTTCCTGATTAAGTTTTGGGAGGTTATGTTTCTATAAATTTATCTATTTCTCCTAGGTTGTCCAAATTGTTGGAGTATGATTTTTCAGATTATTCTCTTATAACCCTTTGTATTTCTATGGTGTCAGTAGTTCTTTCTCCTCTTTCATTTCTGATTTTGAGTCCTTTCTCTCTCTCTCTCTCCTTCTTTCTCTATTTTTGTTTTTTGATGAGTCTAGCTAAAGGTTTATCAATTTAGTTGATCCTTTCAAGAATCAGCTCTAAGTTTCATGGATTTTGTTTGTTTGTTTCTAGTTTGTTTATTCCTGCCATAATCTTTATTATTTCCTTCCTCCTACTAGTTTTGGGTTTTGTTTGCTCTTTTTCTAGCCTCCTTTAGGTAGAATATAGGTTGTTTATTTGAAATTTTTATTCTTGAGGTAGGCCTGTATTGCTATACACTTTCCTCTAAGAACAGCTTTTGCTGCATCACAAAGATTTTGGACTATGTGTGTTCATTTTCATTTGTCTCTATGTAGATTTGATTTCTTCTTTGATTTCTTTTTTGATCCATTTATTGTTTAGTAGCATATTATTTAACCTCCATGTGTTTGTGTTCTTTCCAGATTTTTTTGTTGTGTTTTCATTTTCATTTGTCTCTATGTATTTTACATTTCTTCTTTGATTTCTTCATTGAATCATTTATTGTTTAGTAACATGTTATTTAACCTCTATGTATTTTTATTCTTTCCAGATTTTTTCTTGTTGTTGATTTCTAGTTTCATAGTGTTATGTTTAGAAAAGATGCATGGTGTGACTGCAGTCTGTTGAATTTGTTTAGACTTGTTTGTGCCCTAACATGTGCTGTATTTTGGAGATGTTCCATATGCACCTGAAAAGAATGTGTATTCTGTTTTAGAATAGAATGTCCTGAAAATATCTATTAGATCCATCTGGTCCAATATGTCATTCAAGGCTACTGTTTTCTTATTGATTTTTCTGTTTGGATCGTTTAGCCATTGATTGTACTGGGCTGTTAAAGTCTTCTACTATTATTATATTACTGTTGATTACTTCCTTTATGTTTCTTAATAGTCGTTTTATATATTTCAGTGCTCCTATGTTGGGTACATAAATATTTACAGTTGTTAAATATTCATGTTGGGTTTTTCCCTTTATGTCCTTTTTATAATGTTCTCTATTAAAGTCTTTGTTTTAAAGTCTATTTTGTCTGATGTAAGTACTGCAACCCAGCTTTCTTTTCACTTCCATTTGAATGAAAAATGTTTTTCCATCCATTCATTTTCAATCTGCATGTGTCTTTAGATCTGAAATTCATCCTTTGTAGGCAATATATTGAAGAGTCTTGGTTTTTTAATCCATTCCAGCACACTACATCTTTTGGAGCATTTAGTCCCTTTACATTCAAAGTAATTTTTTTTTTCAAAGTAATCATTGGTAGTTATGTAATTATTGCCATTTTGTTACTTATTTTATGCGTTTTGTTATTCTTCTCTATCCCCTTCTTCCCTTGCTCTCTTCTCTAACTATAAGTTAGTTTGGATTCCTTACTCTTTAGTTTTTACATATATATTACTTATTTTTGATTTTTGGTTACCCTTAGTTTTGTATATAACACATTCTGCATATAGCAGTCTATGTTAAGTTGACTATCACCTAAATTTGTACCCATTCTTTACTAGTTACCTCCCATGCTTTAGATATATGTTGTCATACTTTACATCCTTCTTTTTTGTTAATCCCTTGACTGATTTTAATAGATATACTTAATTTTAGTGTTTTTGTGCTTCCTAATTTTCTTCTACTTGTGATATTCCTTTCTGCTCAGAGTCTCCCTTTAACATTTCTTGTAGTGTTAGTTTAGTTTTCATAAACTTCTTTAACTTTGGTTTGGGAAGCTCTTTATCTTATATTGTGAATGATAGTCCTGCTATATAAAGTATTCTTGGCTGCAGGTTTTGTTTTTTTTTTTCTTCTTCTTCTTCAGTAATTAGAGTATATCATGCCAGTTTCTTCTGGCCTAAAAAGTTTCTGCTGAAAAATCAGCTGATAGCTTTATGGGGTTCTCCTTGCATGTAACTGTCTTTTTTTCTCTTGCTTTTAAAAAATTCTTTATCACTACTTTTTGCCATTTAAATTATTATGTGATTTGGTGTGGACTTCCCTGGTTTGATTTTATTTGAGGTTCTCTGTGTATCTTCGATCAGGATTTCTGTTTCCTTCCCCAGATTTGGGAAGTTTTCAGCTATGATTTCTTCAAATTTTCTGCATCCTTTTCTCCCTCTTCTCCTTCTAGTGTCCCTATAATGCAAACCTGAGTATGCTTGATGTTTTCTCTGAGTTCCCTGAGCCTATTTTCATTTATTATTATTTTTTCTTTCCTGATCAGCTTGTCTTTCATTATTCTGGCCTCCAAGTCACTGATCTGCTCTTCTGCTTTCTCTAACCTACCATGTATTCCATCTAGTGTATTTTTAATTTAAGTTATTGAGATCTTTATCTGATTAGTACTTTATGTTTTCTCTCTTGAATAAATGTCTCAGTGAGGTCTTCCACTCTTTTCTCAAGGCCAGTGATTATCTTTATGACCATTACTTTAGATTCTCTCTCATGCATATTACTTCTCTGTTTTCTTTAGCTCTCATGTAGTGATTTTGTTCCTGTTCTTTCATTTGGGACATATTCCTTGGTCTCTTCATTTTGTATAACATGGTGTCCACTTCTGTGTGTTAGAAAAGTCAACTACATCTCTACTCTTGAAAGTAGTGGCCTATAGAGGAAGGGGTCTTATAGTCCCCTACAGTGTAATATCCCCTATTCATCTGCAGTGGCAACTATGTGTGTTATGCATGCCCTACTATTGTGACTGAACCAATTTTGCCTTCAGTCCAGTCATTTTTAGTGGCTCTCATTGTCTGCTGTGGGCAAGATTTTGTCCCCGTGTTGTTAGTAGACCAGTGTGGGGCCACTTTGATTGAGTCGGATGAGGCATTCACCAGAGATGCAGTAGTACCAAATTGCAGGGCACTTCCCTTTGCTTTCCCCAGAGAATTTTCCATTGGTGGGCAGGTTCTGTAGTTAAACCAGGGTTATTTCCCCAGCCTGCTATTAGGGTCACAGATTGGTGTGCATGGTTGTCTTCCCCTCTTTCCAGATCAAGAGTCACTTTGGATTGGTGCTATACCTTACTGGGTCTCCTTACACATTTCCTGGCTTGTAGCACCATCATGGATGGACTCCAGAGTGTGTAGTGGAGGAGGCAGGTCTGCAGAAAATGTAGGGGTGAAGTCAATGCTGTTAGCTAGGTTTGAACAGATCTGCTATGGGGAGGGGACCTAGAACTCCTTTAGTAAACTCCTACCATAGGGCTGGAAGAGATGAATCCACAGGAATATAGGGCCAAGACACATAATGCCAGCAGGTTCCTTGGTGTCTGCTACAGGAAGGACCTATAACTACCCAAAACTGCAGATCCCAGCTGGATTGGAGTGGACAGATCTGCAGAAGCGTGTAGGGCTGGAGAATGCTGTTAGCAAGATAGGTGGAAATTATTCCAGCTATACTACTTCCTACAGGTGTCCATGGGTCTATGCTTGGGGGCTGGGGAGGGAAATAACAACTGCCAGCTCTTCTCTTGAACAAGTCTCCCAAAGATCCCTTCCCCACTAGCCCCCCCCCATCATATACTCTGAGATTAGTAAACAAATCTCCCTCTCTTATACCTCTGGCATTTTTCAAACTGATGTTTCTATATTGTATCTTTGTGGGTGTGCTTGTTGTGCTGTTTCTTCAAGGGTGGAGGCCCAGTTTCCTATTGCCCTATAGGTACTACCAGAGCTGAGCCCACTGATTTTTAAACATCCAGGTGTTAATGGTAAGAACTCATGAAATTAGGTTCCTCTGGTCTTCAAAGCCAAATATTATGGGAATTCATCTTCCCTATGTGGAGTCCCTCTCCCTGGGGTGCCTAGTGTGAGGCTCTGTTTATCTCTACTCTCCATGTCCATGGTATCCCTCCTTCTTAGGGACAGTCCTGAGAGTCTATTTAGCTCCTCACCAGTCTCTGACCTTCCTACCCTCTTCAGTGTGGCCTCCTTATTTTTAGCTTTGGAGAACCTGTTCTGCCAATCTTCAGGACATTTTCTGTGTTTTTTTTTTTTTTAAACATTGATATAGGTGTTACCTAGGTATATCTGTGAAACAAAGTGAGTTTAGGATCCTCCTACTCCCTCATATTCCCCACGAGTACAGTTCAGTTTTGTAGCTCCTTTGGTATCTATATGTCCTGATTGATTGATTGGTTTTTGCTTCTATGATAGTCCTAGGTCATGGCTTCCCATTCACAATGTTTAAGTTGGTTATTTACCTCATTCCTTAGATGTCTCAGTCTTAGGAAGATCATTTGATGGTCAGTTTGGTGGTTAATGCCTACAAACAGGAATTTAAAACTTTTGAGAGACTATAGTGTACCCAGGGAGATGATTATGATTACTATAAGCAGGATAATTCCCAATGTATTTGGAGTATACTTTGAAGTCCTGGTCTCCAATACCTAAACCAATGAAAATCAAATAAGTCAAAGACCAAACTCATGGAGGGAGTTACTTTTTTTTTTTTTTTTTAAGCCAAGTGACTTATTCCTACGTAACTGAGTTTTAACTTCCCCAGAAGCGTTAATCCAGGCATAGCAGGTAGTGTTAGACACAGCACAGACACCTTGCTCATCTCAATGATAATCAAGAGATATTCTATTAATAAAGAGAGTGACCAATGAGATGTCTTATTTTTTTCTTGTGAAAAGCCAGACACAGAGTTTTTTTTGGTACCCTGAAATAAAAGAGACTACCTTACTGTAGCAGTGGCCTGGGAGATACTAATGAGGTTGCCATCCTTTTAGGCCAATGCCAGAGGAAAGAAAAGGAAGAGAGAAAGAATTTTATAATTTGTTGAAGTATGAAGGCTTGATCTGGTGTCTTGGGTTGAAGGAGTGCACACCTTGATGTTAGTTAATTCTCCTCCTTGTCAATTTGATTTAGAGGTCTCTAGCATCTTTTAGTGAGTGTCAGTGGTCACAAGCACTTGGTAAGGTTGCTTTTAATGGTACATGGGCTGTCTTTCTCTGATGTTTTAAAATACCAAGTTACAAGGACTAAGATGGACAGGCTTTTTTGAATTAGAATTTAGAAAGGCTTTTTTAACCAGCTGGTGACAGGCCAGAGAATAAAACATTAGAGATTTAACAGTAGCAAGTCATACTAACATAAGACAACAGTGCATACTGATAGAATTTCAAGAATTTTGTAAGGTTTTTATTAAGGTATCTTTGATTTGTCCAGTGAAGTGGGTGCCTTGATCACTGAACATAATGGAGAGTACACGCCAACTGGGAAACTTTGTGTTTTTTTTTTTTAACAATTGGGTTCTGTTTTACTGCAAGGGCATCAGCTTTGTAACAAAGAAAAGCTGTAACCCATCCAGAATTTATACATTTAGTAACAAGAACATATTGATAACTCACACTAAATGACAGCTTAATAAGACCCAGTTTCAGGTTTTAAAATTTTATAGAAGTCTGTACACCAGTGTCTATTCATAATTTGAGTCATTTTAAATGTACTGTTGTGAGTGAAGGTATGTAAAAGCTGAAAAGTGAGGTTTGTCAGGGAGCCAGAAAGAACCAAGTGGCTGTCTTGGGCATCTGGTAGGCCTGTTTATTGAATTTATAGCCATTAGTTATATATATTGATCTGTTTTCAGAAGAAGTCTATTGGCATGTCACAAGAACATTAGAATGGCAAAAATCTGATGAGGGGACATTTCTGCAGAAACAGAATGGATATTATCTACATATACCACAATCTTACAAATACAATCTAAAGAACACTTAGTATTATTTATTTGGCAGTATTTTCTATGTATTTTGCACATTAAATAAGCCTAATTAACAGATCTTTTGGAATATTCCAGGAATGTGTTTTCCATTTATTTTAATCTTAATTCTAACCACTTATAAAATTCTTTTCTTTTTTTTTTTCTTTTTTAAAGATTTTATTTAATTTGACAGAGATCACAGGCAGGCAGAGAGGCAGGCTGAGAGAGAGGAAGGGAAGCAGGCTCGCTGCTGAACAGAGAGCCCGATGTGGGACTCAATCCCAGGACCCTGGGATCATGACCTGAGCTGAAGACAGAGGCTTTAACCCACTGAGCCACCCAGACGCCCCTAAGATTCTTTTCTAAAGATACTTTTTTTCACAAATTTTCTACAATTTTCTTTTTCATTTATATTTTACCTTAGGCTTTCCTTCACTATACCCACCCAGTCTCATTTTAGGACAAAATTACTTTCTTTTCCTTTCACAAAAATGGATTCCCATTTCTTATATCTTCTTTAACAAAAACACATCTCTTAGTTCTCTTGCATACAGAGTTGCTTCCCTTAATTTTTCCAATAGTTTTAATTATATTTATTAAAATTCTTAATGCTTAGAAACCTTAATTTCTGGTAAAACCTGGTGGGAAACAAAGGCAGAAGAAAAATTATTAAATTTCCTTACTACCTACAGCCCATTGACAAGTCCTTATAAAAGGCAGAGTGACATTCCTCTAGGGACTCAACTGCCTCAATGTTAGTATTTTGCTAGGGCAGAAGGCAATCCTAGCCTGACTCCCCCCTCCCACCTCACCCCATCCTGTAAGTCTACTTTAACATATAAAAATTCTTTTGGAAACTTCCTTTATCTCTAAACCCCTCCAAGATAATGTTGATAATCATGCCCCAAGAATATGGCCCACTGATATACATCTGAAGGGTCTCATGACTAAGGTTTTGTTGTTTTTTTTTTTAAGATTCTACTTATTTATTTGACAGACAGAGATCACAAGTAGGCAGAGAGGCAGGCAGAGAGAAAGGAGAAAGCAGGCTCTCCATGGAGCAGAGAGCCCGATGCGGGGCTCAATCCCAGGACCCTGGGATCATGACCTGAGCCGAAGGCAGAGGCTTAACCCACTGAGCCACCCAGGCGCCCCCATGACTAAGGTTTTATTAGATGGTAATAAATGACCTTTTCCCAACAATAACTAGCCCCCTCGAGGTCCTGGAAACCTTGCTTCCAAAGTTCCTTACAGACTTATACTATCCTTAATCCCCTCCCAACTTGAAAGTGTATAATGAGCCCCTCCTCATGACCCCTGTGCAGTTCTTTCTACCCATGGGTCCTGTCCCCATGCTTTAATAAAATCACAATAGATTTCTGCATCAAAGATGTCTCAATAATTCTTTTTTGGCTGTGAGCATCAAACCATAACATTCTTTCCTACATCAAAAACTAAGTATAGGCAGTTGTGAATAGACTGTCCTATCAGCAATTTTTTTAATTTGCAAATTTGTGAATAAGAATTTTTAGAAGTGTGCTTTTTTGTAGTATGATCATTCAGTAAAGCTTAAAACATGTTTACTATCAGACCTAAATTTACCTTTAGTTTCTCTGTGATAAGACACAGGTACATAAACCTGTATTTAATAATCAATATTTTAGCAATTTATCTTATTTGGAATAAAAACAGATATCCAATTAATTTAACACAGTTTAATCATGTAATCTAGCAAAACTGCACATTTTTAGATTACCAAATATTTTGGAACTATTTAAAAGCTTACTTACAAACCTTTTAATTTATTCAACATATTTGTTCTTAACAATTACCCATGAACTTCATGAGACAGATAAAATCAACCATCATTTTAAGTCACTTTTGCTGAAATTGCAACAGATAAAACATGAATTTAAGTAAAGTAAAAGTTGGTTATTTATATTATATTTGATATTAATAACTCCAAGTGACATGCCTATATTAATTAATCTAATGCAGGATACTCAGAAGAGAGGCAAGCAGGGGCAAGCCCCCCCCCCCGTCCTCAGATGAAACTACCCTTAAGAGGAAAAAGACCCTCTACTTCACCCTGGAAGGAGCCCTCCACCAAGCTTTCTTACATGAACAACTGCCTAATAAGTAGATGAGCACATGGACAAAAACCTGATTGGGTGACAGGCATATGGAGGGTTCATCAGATTAAAACAGCCCACCAACATTCTTCATAAATACCCTAGACTTAGGAACTCTGGGGGTAACCCTCTCTAGTCCCCTCCTTCTTTGGAAGGTTTTGTACTCTCACTCAATAAATTTTGCTTTGTTGCCTACCACTCTTTGTCTGATCCAACTCTTCCTTCTTCCAACCCGTGTGACCAAGTGACGTGGGAAATAGGCAGAAGGAAATGTAGATAAAATTACACATCCATATAACCCACAGCCCACTGACAAATACTTGAGGCAGGCGGGGTATAATGTACCTACAGGAAGCTCCAGTCTTAATGCTAATGCTTGGCATCAGTTCCCCCTCACAGCCCAGGGCAGCAGGGAGCCAGCTGGGAGAAGCACGCAGGGGTGGCAGCAACTCTTTCTGCCCATGGATCCTGTCTCTGTGCTTTAATAAAACCACTATTTTGCACCAAGGATGTCTCAAGAATTCTTTCTTGGTCATGGGCCCCAGACCTCACCTAAATCCAAAACTTCATCATAAGAACTGTGGGCACTAAAGGAAAAGAAATCCTGAGACAAAACCATCAATCCCAAACTAGCTTTTATATCAAATATATATATATTTTATATTTATCTATATATCATCTATCATCAATCTATATTTTAGGTCCTACGAACTTTAAAAGCATTTGTTTTTATCTTTCTGTGTTTCAGAATGCCCAATCTTTATAAGTACTTGCCTTCAAACCAACCAAATGTTATTTTACAAATCAATTTTAGCTATACCATCAGGAGGTAGAAACACATTTTATAATACAAATATAAACACGTGTCAACATTACAGATAGATGCAGATCTTACAGCTTCTGTTTTAAAATTACTGCCATCAAATAGGTACAAAATTTACTACTTATAAAAGCTGGATCTGATCTTTAATATTTGTGGAGAATACACTTCAGGTTTTCATTTGTCCTTGACAGGTTAACTTTTAAAAGGCCTTTACCCCTTGTTTTCACTTGATAAGAACTACCTCCCTGAAATTTGCATTTTAAAAAGGTGGGTGAGATAAGAATTCCTGCACAAGACCTAGCAGAACACTATACATTAAAGGCCCACGGGAAAATGCAAGCACTTTCTAGAAAGACTTTTGTTCTCCTAAGGCCAGAATTTTTACATTTAATTTATTGGCTGTCCCAAAGATAGCCAAATAAGGAACTGACAGCTTGCATGTGACAGGCAGGCAGAAAGCCAATCATGTTCTTAGGATGTAAAACAAGACTAGCAAGAAGGAAATAGTTATTGCCAGGAGAAAAAGGATTAATACCAATGGGTCTGGATTTGGAAAGGAATGGATAACATGTGATGAGATTTTAGAATATAGTTGACATTAGGGGGGTGGTACTGGAGCAACAGCCAAGAAAATTCCCGAGATGTGTTTGGTGCAAAATGGTGCTTATATTAAAAGCACAGGGACAGGACCCATGGGCAGAAAGAACTGCTGCTGTAGGGTTGTGAGGGGTGGCTGATTATATATTTGGGAGTAGGAAGAGGTAAGGAAAAAGGAGGTTTTCAGAAGAGTATGCTAAAGAGTACCTACAAGATATTGGAGGCTTGCATCATCAAGTTGTTTGTTTTTCCCTCTAGCAAGGCATTAACTTTAAGATAGTTGGAAATTTCCTGGAGAAGTGTCCCTCATATCCCACCCAGGAGTGGGGGGTTGGGGGTGGGGATGAAGGTTGCGGGGTGTCAGCTTGTGCTTTGCCACCAGCTAGCCTTCTGTTTCCTCATCAGCATGATTTTTTTTTTTTTTTTATGATTTGATTTATTTGAGACAGAGAGACAGCATGAGTGGGGGAGGGGAGTAAAGGGAGACAGAGGAGCAGACTCTTTGAGCAGGGAGTTTGAGCCCAGGACCCCAAGATCATTACCCAAGCTTAAGTCAGTCACATAACCGACTGAGCCACCTAGGTGCCCCAGGATAACATGAATTTTTATTTTGCCCTCTCAACTATGCTCAGGAAGTAACCTATTTTTTAAAATGCACAACTTTTTAGGATTCTCCCTGGCTTAAAGTTTTTTGCTTTATTTTGTTTTGTTTTGTTTTTTTCTTTTCTGTAACCCTTAGTCTTTAACCAAAGAGTGAAATATCTGAGGAGGATCGCTTGTAACTTCAGGTGGTGTTGCTTTAAAATGTAATTGCCTCTTCAGAGTGGAAAGACAGTTGAGACAAAATATTAGTAGATGGAGTACTCAGACAAAGAAGGATAGGAGTAGGAGTCACCTCAGTCTTACAGTTTTTTGTCTTAGGAATCAGGCGCGCGCACGCGTGTGTGTGTGTGTCTGTGTGTGCCTTTGTAATGAATCTTTTAAGAAGACTATTTTGGAATCTTCAAGCCTTTTTTGGAAGCTTCACTATGCCAGCTAAAATAGACATCCCATTTTGTTTAATTTGAGAACGCTCAATTTTAAGTGGACTTCTTAAATGAACAATCTTGTCTAATTGGAACATTCCCCATAATGGCCACTGTAATTTTAGGGGTTTTTTGTTTGTTTCTTTGTCAGTTGTTTTTTTTTGGTTGTTGTTGTTTTTTAAATTTCTTCTTGCTAGATAGCTGCAATTTCTGAAACTATAATTCTTAGATAAGATAAGCAGGTATGTAGGAAGTTAGTGTGCTTGACTCTTTATAATTAAAATGTCTCATTGGCTAAGACTTTGGGTTTCTTGGAGCCAAACAAAGCAGTCTAGAAAAGGAATGTGCGCAGGTTTGGGGATTGTGCATGTTACATAGTTACACAGTGTACCTTATTGCCCACTTTTCCTGAATTTGGCAGATGATCTAGTGTCAGTCTAACCTGTTCTGTGACCAACTTAACCTATTATAAGAGTCTTTTTGAGTGGCAAGCACTGTAATATCTTTTAAATACTTAACCTGTGCCCATCAATTTTTGCAGCTTTTTGGGTTCCTAAATGCCCACTAGCAACAGCCTTTACTTACACAAGATAAGACAAACATTGGCCTTAATGTATTAGAAGTATTGCATTCTGCCCTTAAGGAGGTCCTATGAACACCACCACAATTCCTGTGAAAATTTATTTTTTCACCCAGGAATTATGGACTGGAAAGCTAGGGGTTGGGTCTAGGAAAAAATATGGGCTCTCCTGGGCTCTGGGTGTAATTGTCCACCAGCTCAAGCTGACCAGCCCTGTAGAGGAAAGCCAATTAGATCAGTAGCTCACATGTGAAATACAACAGAACTCAGACTGAGAGGAATTTATACACAGCCCTCTGAAATGGCAAGAAAGACAGTGATCTCAAAGGGTTCCCGGATACTGTGCCTGTAGTTCTTGTTGTCTCCAGATGCTGCTGAAAGTTCACTTTGGATCCCACCACTCCCACCAAATCTGTTAAAAAAACAAAACACAATCAAGTAAATTTGGAGATCTATTTGGCTTTATTAAATGATGCATGAATCAGGCAGCACCTCACCTAGGAACTAGAGAGGTAGAGCTCTGAGGAGTTGTACAAAACGGAAGGTTTTTATAGGAAGGAGGTGGGGCAAGGGAAGTTATGAGCAGAAGAAAAGAAAGGATTATTTCAGGCTAGGTCACTTTCCTTTAATGCAATCCCTATCAAAACACCACTGACATTTTTCACAGAGCTGGAACAAACAATCCTAAAATTTGTACGGAACCAAAAAAGACCCTGACTCACAAAGGGAATTTTGAAAAAGGAAAACAAAGCTGGGGGCATCATGTTGCTTGATTTCAAGCTATAATACAAAGCTGTGATCATCAAAATAGCATAGTATTGGCACAAAAACAGACACATAGATCATTGGAACAGAACAGAGAGCCCAGGAATGGACCCTCAACTTTATGGTCAGCTAATCTTTGACAAAGCAGGAAAGAATATCCAAAGGAAAAAAGACAGTCTCTTCAACAAATGGTATTGGGAAAATTGGCTGCATCATACAGAAAAATGAAACTGGATAATTCTCATACACCATACACAAAGATAAACTCAAAATAGGTGAAAGACCTAAATGTGAGACAGAAATCCATCAAAATCCAAGAGGAGAACACAGGCAGCAACCTCCTCTACCTTGGCCACAGCAACTTCTTGCAAGACACATCTCTAAAGGCATGGGAAACAAAAGCAAAAATGAACTATTAAGACTTCATCAAAATAAAAAGCTTCTGCACAGCAAAGGAAACAGTCAATAAAAGTAAAGGCAACCTATAGGATGAGAGAAGATATTTGCCAGTGACTTAACAGATAAAGGGCTGGCACCCAAGGTCTATTAAGAACTTATCAAACTCAACACTCAAAAAACAAAAAGTTCAATGAAGAAATGGGCAGAAGACATGAACAGACACTTGATGAAGTTCTATCGTTTTACTCACTCTCCTTTGTACATGAGATTCATTCCTCAACTCCATGAGGTAAGAACTTAGCTCTCCCGCTTCAACACCATTTTGGGCTACGATTTTCCCTTTTTTTTTTTTTTTTTTTAACTGTTATACCAGCATTTAGATTAGCAAGTTTATGAACACATTTCATAATTTCTAGAATCATATGCCTTTTGAAATTTTTCAATGTAGGATAATATTTCCAAATGTGTTTTGGTTTCTAATAGCAACCAAAAGTAGACAAACCTATGTTTAGTAATTACTGTTGTAATAATTTGTCCTGTTTAGAAAATGATCCAGATAATTAGTGAGGTTCCATTGTCTAATTTAACTTAGCAAAACTCAAAGGTTTTAAGTTACTAAAAAGATTTGGGAGACTTTTTAAAAGTTAAAAATTTTAAATTTTATTTATATCTATTTAATTTACTTGTTCTTTGAACAATGTTTAGATTAGTCATGAAAATTTTAAGACACTAAACAGCCAACCATCATCTTTACATTATTTTTGCTCGTAGATCACAAAAGAAAAAACATATAATTAGTAAATTCAGGCAAAATAAAAGTTTACGTGCATTATGTTTGATGTTGATAACTCTAAACACATGCCCGTTTTAATTAAAACAACAAATTAAAACTAGCTTTTATATTGAATATTTTTCTAGATTATGTGAACCTAAAAAATGTTTGGATTAGTTTCTATCTTCCTGAGAGTTTTAGAATGCCCAATTTTTAAAGCATTTGCTTTTAAACCATTAATTTAACAATGCTATCCAGAGGTATAAAAAATCTCACATTTGCCATATGTGTGTATGTATGTGTACACACACATATATATATATAATGCAGATACACAGACCAATGTAAACACCTTACAGTTACTAATATTTGTGGAGAAGATTTTTAAGATTTCTATTTGTCCCTGGAATTAATCTTCAGGATGCTGTGTTAAAATTTAGGCCCAAGAAACCTTTTAGCAGCGTGTGTTTTTAAAAAAGCCTCTTTTCCTTTTTTTTCCTCCTTCCGTCTCAGGTGATTGTTGGCTGTGTTTATATTTTAAAGACATGATAAGATGGATAACTTAAGGGATAGAGAAAGAAATGTAAGTTCCTAGAAAAAGGATTTTGTTTTCCCAAGGCCAATAATTTACAAGACTTTTGAGATAAACAACGGAAGTTCTGGATTGGTAAAGAAATATGTGAACTTTGAATTGCTTCTAGAGCTACATTTCTAGTTTTGTAATGATTTGTGTAAGATAGGGGCGGTTACTTCCAGTTTCTCAAAGCACAGGCCTGTAACTTAAATGATATCATAGGTTTATCCATTTATCTAACTACATTACCTTCAATTTGCTTCTTTCCTTCTGGGTACATAGTTCAAATTTTAACTTAAAAGAGGTCTTTAAAAAAAAAAAAAAAGATTCCCATCAGGCTTTGAATATCAGCTTCCAATCTGGTTGACTTTTGACTGTAGAGCTACTTAAAAAATTCTTTTTAGTTTTCACCCAGGAACAGTAAATATTTCTGACCATATTAAAGACCCATCCCTTTGGTATAAGATGGGTTCCGGAAGGAAATACAGAGGATACTACCTTCCCGACATTCAGAGTGACTCCCAAAGATAACCAAAAGAAGCCACTGTTTCTGGATTTCTTTTCTTTGAGTGCCTGCAATTCTTAGTCACAATGCTTTGAAGAATGAAGAGAGACCAGAAGAAGAGTGGTAGGCAGCAAAGCAGAGTTTATTTAGCAATAATACAAAACTCCCCAAGAGGGAGGGGACCCAAGATGGTTGCCCCCAGAGTTTCTAAGTCCAGGGGTTTTTATGAGAATGTTGGCAGGGCGTTTTAATCTGATTAACCCTCCACGTGCCTATCGCCCAATCACGTTTTTAGTCCATGCGCTCACCTACCTATCAGGTAGTTGTTCATGGAGAAAGCGTGGGGCACTCCTTCCAGGGTGGTGTAAAATCCTTTTAGTGTGGGGCCCTTTTCCCTGCTTGCCTTTCTTCTGACTATCCCTCATTACCACAACCTATATGTCTCAGGCAGGAAGACGAAATGAGAAAACAGGTAGGAGATAGCTATTTCTTTTGAGCCTGCAGGGCCTTCCTTGCCTTCAACTCAGAACAGTCCATATGCCAAGGTTGCATGTATTGGGGTAAACTTGCTCTGAACCCCTTCAGTCCTGCCTTAGAAACTTTAAAGAAAATTCACAATCTAGAAGCTAAAATGATTTTTTTTTTTAAATGATCTGTTTTGCTAAGGCTGTACAGAGAAGGTGGATAGGAAGGGGTGGAAACAGCATGGGGAGAGAGAATAGGATGAAAGTGTTGAGAGGCTTCGGGGAAGGAATGGTGGGTAGGGCAAAGGGAGGGGGAGGAGGAGGTGTTTGTGAGGCTTCAGCTCATATACCTAATTTGAAAGCTTCTCAAAAGATCAATTAGCTTTTAAACATTGTGAGTTGACTCCTTGAAAGGAAGCAACCTTTTTAGTATTTCGTTTGGAGGCCTCCAGATGCCAATTAAAATAAACTTCCCACTCATTTGCTCTGATTTTTATAATCTTTCTCTTTCCAATTTTGCACACATTAATTCAGGGATATCAAAAGATGGGGATATCCCATCTTAGCCAATGAAGTTTTAAATTATCCTGGGTAATGTGAGTCTAATAGGGCAAGGATTTATAACAGGAAGGACCATATTCTTTAAGCATAAATCCAGTGGTGGTTTACAAAGAAGGTTGGTCATTTAGGGCTGTTATAGAGGAAATCTTTCCTGATGAATAAGATAGGATTTAAGTTGAAAGAAAATGCGGCCACTTGAAAATAAGCTGAATACTTACTGGTAAATAGCTTGTAACCCAAATCCTCCCCCATTTAAGGGGAGAAGGACATTCTCTCCTTGAAAGTATGAGGACAGAACTGGTTACTTTGCTCAAAAAAAGTCTGGCCTGAACCTTGAATAAAAAAGAAAGGGGGGCTCAGATCCAGGACAACTGACAGCCAGAACTCTGAGCCTCACCCATTGGAAATGCACAGAGAACCATGATTTCCCGGAGCCACCATCCACCTGTCTACACAGGCAACCAGGATCCAGTATCCATTCCTCTGGATCCTGCCAACTGTGCCAAGGAACATTACCTACTAAAGAATTCACTAAAAATTTAAGCAAACAAGCATTTTTTTAGGCAATTGGAATTAAAATTTGGGCGACCTATTCAAGTAGAAACCGGAACCCTGTTCTAGAGAAGACCAAAAAAGGGGAAGGGGTATAAAGGTAAATGGTCACATGGACAGTTCTCATTTATGTCCTCTAGGCAAAACAGGGATTGAAACCAGGTTAACTGGACTTGCTTGGGTTAATATGCAAATGAGGGATTGAAGTTTGGCAAATGACATTGATTTGTGTATAAGTGAAGAATGCAAACAATTCAGATGTCATAGTGAGGAAGAAATTAAGTCCAGGCTGAGGGCTTGTAGCTGGCAAAAAGTTCATGGTTCCCCCTCATGAGGACATGCATAAATTCTTCACCCCTTAGGGCCTCCTGACCCTGTTTTAAAGGAGATTCTCTAGCGAGGCTGGCTTGCTCCATTTTCAATCTTTTACAGTGACCATGAGCAGGATGCAATATTTGATGGGAGCCACATTGCTGTTGCATTAAAGCATCCGCAATTATTTTGAAAAGCATGACTTTTTTTATTTTTTAATATATTATTACAATAAGTCACTTTATAACATGTACCAATATACTATCCTGCTCTATTGGTCTTGAATTTTATATGAGTGAATGTCTTCCCTAAAATATCCACAATAATACATTTTTTCTTCCCAGCCCTTAGGGAACAGTGTGCTTTAATTAACATATACATTACACAAGTATCTGCTCATCTTAGTTTTCTGCCTGAAAGGGATTGAAATTTGTTCCACCAAAGAAGCAAAATCAACACACTTGGAGCCTGGGTGCAGGTATATTAGCATTTCAGAGGCTCAAGTGTCATAACTGGTTTAACTAAACAAAGCCATAATGTACATTTCAAAAAACTGCTGGGAAGGAAAATCAATTCTGTATTTCAATTGAATTCAAATAAATCCAGCACCATCTATCTGCACTCTGCATATTCCTGCTAGGATTTCTATGAATTATTTGCCATCAAAGTTTTACTTAAGCTTGTTTGAAAAGAGCACAAATTTGCCATTTTTCTTAAACTGAAAGGTTTGTCCTCAACAGATTTGTGGATCTTTTGTATCCTTAAAAGTGACTAATGTTGAACTGTTTTTTTTTTTTCAATTTATTACTGCATTTAATTATTAAAATTTTAAACTTTAATTATAAATTTACTCATTATGTTTGGGAGACGGACTAAGTGAATTGGTGGTGGTATATAATGCTTAGAGTCAGATTGATCAATGTTAGTGAAAAAAAAGTACCAAATATTAAGTCATGTGTACATTGACTGTTTCTATAAATTGATACGAGACTGGCCCTTTAAGGGAAATCTAGGAAGCTAATGGATTGTTGGATTACTCTTTAGTACTTAAAAGTTATTTTCTTTCTTTCTTTTTTCTTTTTTTTTTTTCTGACTCTTAGGATAAGACAAGATGCCAGTAGGGTATCATAATATTTGAAAGATATGCTGCAGATGAAAAGCTGACAAACTTAAGGTCTTATACTTACGGTCTATCTATTTAAAGAATAGATTAATACAATATAGTTTTTGAGGTTAAAAAATAAGTTTATAGGACTTTTTTTTTGCTTCAAGCTTATGTTTATTTGGTGCTCTAGCTTTGGTGTAAAACATTCTTTTGGGGAAGGGGTACAGAGGGAGAGGTAGAATTTTAAGCAGGCTCTACACTCAGCACTGAGCCCTAGGCAGGGCTTGATTGTAGAACCCTGAAGACCATGACCTTAGCCAAAATCAAAAGTCAGAGACTTAACTGACTGAGCCATCATAGCACTCCCAAGTGGAGTCCTTTCAACTAAATTTATTTAACTTATTTCATTATTAACTGGCACCAAACCTTGGTCTAGTGACACTTCTTATCCTTCACTTTTAGCACCTGTCAGTTCATAATTGGTATTATATTTATGAAGTTATCTTTCTCTTCCAGTACATGGTATTCCCCTCGGAGAAAAAATGTTTTTCTTATTTGTCTTTTGCATCACAACCAGTCAGCCCCTAGTATATGTCTTATTACTCAGCATCTAAGTTACTGAAGGTTGTGTCATGCATGTATCCTGGGAGAAATTTATTGTTTTTTGTTTGCTATCTTAATTGTAAGGGCCTACTTAGCCAGAGCAGCCCCACCTTGATAGAACAGCCATTTTGTTGTTTATGCAGTGAACTTAGATTGACCCTGCCCCCCAGAGGAACTCACTTAGAAAGGGGTCTGGGAAATGGGTAAAATATGGCCGACCAGCCCCTGATAAAAGAGCCCATATACAAGGACATGTCAGGTCAGGGAGAGATAACAGAGCCCAGAATGCAAGGACGAGTCAGGCCAGGTGGAGACATCCAATCAGTAAAGCGCACATACTATCTCTCTGACTACCAAAGAATGTGGGCCCCACCTTTTGGGCGCCTTTTGGGTGCCAATTCTGACCAAGGTGATAGGCTAGTTCAAATAGCTACTATAGGGTAAATTGTAATTCAATTGGCCTCCTGCACAGCATGACTGTGCAGCTTTCTCTGTGTGTTACAATCTCATTGGCCACCTGTATGTGGCCAGGCTCAACCACATGGCCTTTGCTCTATAAAAGTTAGTCTGTAAGGCAGGGAGGGTTCGCCTTCTCTGTAAGAGGCGGCCTTGGCCAGTCGGTTTGGTTCTCAGTGCTTGGTGAGAAATAAAGCTTTGCTTTACCTTCACTTTGTATCGGTCTTGTCCTTTTGTCCACGGACCCTTCATTAATTATTAAGATAATAGTGGGAAATATGTAAGAATAAAGTTTGAGCAAACCAGTACTTTTTACCTTTAATGTTTACATCTTACTGTAGAGACTACCAAGTAGCTCAACAACGATAAAGACACTTAAAGTCTTATTTCGCCAATTTCTTTATGAAGCCCATGATTACCTGAGGGGTATTTTGAGGGCCATCCCTAATGACTTAATTTTCATTTTTAAAGTCGTAACTATTTTTCTAGCTTTAACAATTTCAATACTTCTAAGGTAGACAATACTAAGGTCTTAATAAATAAGTTATAGGCTAAAAAGCATTGTTGAGCCATTTGCTTAATTTTAAGACTCATTTACTGACTCATCCTGGGTGATGATTTCAGGTCTCATATTTAGGTATTTAATCCATTTTGAGTTTAGTTTTGTGTATGCTATAAGGAGTGGTCCAGTTTCATTCTTTTGCATGTTGCTATCCAGTTCCCCCAATATTATTTGTTGAAGAAACTGTCTTTTTTTCACTTGGCTATTCTTTCCTGCTCATTGAATATTACTTGACCACACAGTCGTGGGTCTATTTCTGGATTTTCTAGTCTGTTACATCGATCTGTGTACCTATTTTTGTGCCAGAACCTACCTTAGTTTTTTTTATTACTACAGTTTTGTATTATAATTTGAAATCCAGACTTATGATACCTGCAGCTTTGTTTTTCTTTTTCAGGATTGCTTTGGCTATTGGGGGCCTTTTGTGGTTCCATACAAATTTTATTTTTTTTTTTAAAGATTATATTTATTTATTTGACAGAGAGATCACAAGCAGGCAGAGAGGCAGGCAGAGAGAGAGGAGGAAGCAGGCTCCCCGCTGAGCAGAGAGCCCAATGCGGGGCTCGATCCCAGGATCATGACCTGAGCCGAAGGCAGAGGCTTTAACCCACTGAGCCACCCAGGCACCCCTCCATACAAATTTTAGGATTATTCTAGTTCTGTGAAAAACGTTGTTGGTATTTTGATAGGGATTGCATTCAGTGTAAAACATTCTTTATTTAAAATACAAAATACTACAATTTATGTTACAAAATACTAAAATTAGAGGCAATTACTCCCAACCATCAAACTATGGAGACCATCGGGGCTAGAGCACTACACAACTGCAGGTAGAATTACACAGAAAACACTGAGAATAGCAACCCTCTTTTGCTACTGTATGTGAATGGAGCTCTTTGGGGCCAGGCAATGCCCTACAGCCTCCATGAAGGCTATAAATGTTTCTTATCTTTTGTATCAAGTATCCAAATAGGAGCACTTGAGATTCTACTTGTTCTCTTTCTCTCTCCCTCCCTCCCCTAGTGACAGCCCTTTAAACCACCAGAGTATTTTCTCCATTCATTTCCAAGTGATTAGCGTCATTGGCTTGTTCTCTTGTTCTGTCCAAGGGAAGATACAGTATGGGCCATTAAAAGGGATTATCCCTTATTCTGTTAAAGATAAAAGAATGGGAACAATAATTTTTAGGATTTGTCAGTGACCATGGAGCATGGCTCTATGTTTATGCTTAAAATCATGGATAAATCTATATGAAGATCTTAGTTTGCAATTTGTGATTAATAGCAGTTCCAAACATTGGCTAGGCTGTGGGATTGCCTGTTAGTTAAAAGATTAATCCCCTGAGTACTCACAGATTTATTCTAGTGGATTTGTTATAACTTACTGATGGAATCATCTCTCAAAGTACCTAACTGCAATGTAAAATGAGAATAATAATGTATTCTTGCCTAATGTAGTAATATGCAATATATTAGCTCTTGAGTAGTTTCAGATCTCCTCTTGTTTGACATAAAATTTAGATTCTCTGAGAAAATTTGTACACACATACATATGCATACACACACACACACACATACACACACAACACACACACACACACACATACACACACAACACACACACACACACACACACACAAATGTATTCGCAACTTTGCAGTCATGAACAAAACTTTCAGAAGTTGCTTTTAATTGCAATAGTTATGGATTCTTTCAACTTACGATATAATAATTAGTGAAGAAAGGTTTTTCTCCATTTTTTTACTCTATTTCATTTTTTTCTGAAGCTTTTTGCCTTTTCATATCTCCTCTTTTAATTATATGTTTCCTAGATACTATTTTGTTGTATATAAATATAGTTACATTAAGAAGGTGTTAATGGGAGGTGTGTAGGTAAGGGGTCTGGTGATAGAGAACAAAGGGGGTAGGTACTTAGTATTCTATTTTAAGGAATCTATACAGAATAATATCTGTACAGAACATATTTATTAGGGGTGAGTGGCTACATGTGAGTCATTGGACTGCTTCCCTTGTGCCTTTAAATATATTGCAAATCAATAATGTTTGATACAGAGATATTTGGAGAAATGAGAAATAAATTGAAGCTGTATTTTTAAGAACCAAAACAACAACAACAAATGAGGCTCAAGTGGTTATTCATCCCTGAAATGAAAAACAAACCCATGGAAAACAGACATGGATATCTAAAGCCCTGATATACTCAGGGCTCTTCAAAAACAAAATTCTGATTGGCTGTGTATTCAGTTTTTTCGGAATTACATTCACCAGTTTTTAAACTTATAAGGAAAACACAGCAAAAGGTAGCATCTGTTAGATACAGTGTGAACTATTAGCTTGAGGTAGTTCATATTTCAACATTAGATTAGCACTACATTTCTTTCTGTGAGGTCACATCTTTATGAAGCTGGGTTTTCACTGATGTGATATAAATGAATAGTGAATGAAAATCAATATGGAATAGAAAAGAGGGTGGCAGCATCCAATCTAATTCCAAGGTTTAAGTTCCAGAAGCACAAATCCACTTTATATGTTATATTAGTTATTTTAAAATGAAAAAAAAAATTCCTTCAATTTGTGTATTATTTTTTCTGGAAGTTTACTAAGTGGTTAAGCAATAAATTATTAGGTTGTCTGGATCTTACTATTTTATAAACAGAGTAATTTTTATTACTTTTGACCTGTTGACCATGGTGGAATAATTACTGAGACACTAAGGGCCCTGTAAATCAAGGAAGTCTGGGAAAACTCTGAACTACACAATAGCGGTGTTTCACACTGTTGAGCAGTTTGAATCTGTTGCTTTTCTATGAATAAATAACAAAGACCAAGTGACACTGTAGGAAGTTTTTCAGTGTTGTTGCTTTGGGGATTTTTTGGGTTTTTAGAGTATGTATATGTGTCTGTATAGTCTCTAGACTATGGCTAAATATTCCCTAGGTTCCCTGTCTCTAACTACCAATGAATTGAGGTGGAGTTTTCTTAATTAGGTATCTGAGAAGCATGTTCTTCTTTCCACAACTCCCATTTGTTGTATGAGATTGATGAGGTTGCCGTATGGTAGACATGGGATATAAACTTATTAGTAGGGAGCCTTCCAGTGATTTGGTTGAGAAGGAGGGTCTTAAGGAGTTGTAAGGACAGAACCATTTTACACGGCTTTATAAAAGATGAGTGCACTCAGTACTCAGTTCCAGCAAATTATGAACATGAAAGATTGAGACATTTGTTACCAGATCGTCTAGGTTTTGAAGAGAAGCTAGAAATTCAAATTTTGCAAAGAATCTCTCCATTTTAAATGACTGCAACTAATAAATAAAAAAATTTCTGTACATTTTTGGACCACTTTCTGTTTTAATGACTCGGATTTGGATAATATCTAGTTGAAAATAGGATGGGTGAGCTCAGGGTCTTCCTATTCTACCATCTTCCCAAGTTATCTCACCCACTTCATTTCTTATCTTTTTATTATAGTCATTTTAACAGATGAGGTGATATCTCATCATTCTTTTGATTTGCATTCCCCTGATAAGTAGTGACGATGAGTATCTTTTCATGTACCTGTTGTCCATCTCTGACTTCTTTTGAAAAAAATGTCTGTTAGAGATCCTCTGCTCATTTTAATCAGATTTCTCTTTGCTATTGTTGTATTAGTTCTTTATGTATTTTGTATATTAACCCCTTATCAGATATATGGTTTGCAAATATCTTCTTCCATTTGGTAATTTACCTTTTCAATTTGTTGATAATTTCTTTTGCTGCGCAGAAACTTTTTGGTTTCATGTAGTTCTACACTTTTATTTTTCTCTTTGCTGCCTTTGCTTCCGGTGTCAGTTCTAAAACACCATTTTTATGTATTTTACTAGTTGTAGTCTTTTAAAATGGAGAGATTTTATGCAAAAAATTTCCCCTTGCCTGAGGAAACCTATCTAAGAAAATATTGATAAGGCCAATATCCATTAGCTTACTTCCTGTTTTCCTTTAGGAGATTTAAGGTTTGGGGTCTTATATTTAGTTCTTTGATTTACTTTGAGTTTGTGTATGGCTTAAGAAAGTTGGCTAGTTTCATTCTTTTGCATGTGGTTGTCCAGTTATCCCAACACCATTTATGAAAGAGACTGTTTTTCCTCCGTTGTATATTCTTACCACCTTTGTTGAAGGTCAATTGATCATGCAAGTAAGGATTTATTTCTGGGTTCTCTATTTTCCTCCATTGATCTATGTTTCTGTTTTCGTGTCAGTACAATACTGTTTTAATTACTGTTATGTAATATAGTTTTGCTTTGTAATATGTTTTGTAATATAGTTAAGTTTTGTAATATAGTTTTAAATCTGGGGCTGTGATACCTACAGCTTTGTTCTTCTTTCTCAAGATTGCTTTGTTTATTTGGGGTCTTTAATGGTTTCATAAAACTTTTGGAGTTTTATTTTATGTATGTAAGAAAACTTTATTTTGATAAAGGTTGCATTTGTAGAATGCTTTTAGTAGTACGTGCATTTTAATATGTTGATTCTTTCAACCATGAGCGTGGAATATCTTCCCATTTATTTCTGTCCTCTGATTTTTTTCATCATTGTCTTACTGTTTTTAGAGTATGGGTCTTTCACCTTCTGGATTAAATTTATTTACTGTATGTTTTATTATTTTTATGTCATTATAAATGAGTTTATTATCTTAATTTCCCTTTCCACACAACAGATTTTGGCAAGTTGATTTTGTCCTTCAGCTGAACTGAGTATGTTTATTACTCTTAATATTTCTTGTGTGTGTGTGTGTGTGTGTGTGTGTGTGTGTGTGTGTAGAGGCTTTAGGATTTCCTACATGTTATCTGCAAGTAGTTTTAGTTCTTTCTTACCCATGTAGATATCTTTAATTTTTTCTGCTTGTCTGAATGCTTCAACTACTACTTTCAGTACTATGTTGAATAAAAGTGAGAGTGGACATCCTTGTCTTATTCCTGATGCAAACTAAGAGAAAGGTTTTCAGCTTTTCACCATTGAGTATGTTTTTAGCTGTGGGATTGTCACATATAACCTCATTATGTTGAGAAGTATTTCTTCTATGCCTACTTGGTTGTGCATGTTTATCACTAACGGGTATTAAATTTTGTCAAATGCTTTTTATGTATCAAGATGAATGTAGAATTTTGATATTTCATTTTCTTAATGTGATGATCACACTGGTTGATTTATATATATTGAATCAAATTGCATCACTGGTATAACTCCCACTTGATCATGGTGAATGATCCTTTTAGTATATTTTTGAATTTAGTTTACCAATACTTGATGTAGGTTTTTTGCATGTATGTTCATCAGGAATACTGATATGCAACTTTTTTTTTGTAGTATCTTGTCCAGTTTTGATATCAGGGTAATGCAGGCCTCTCATCGGATGAATTTAGAAGTGCTCTTCTATTTTTTGAAACAGCTTGAGAAGAATATATATTAATTTATTTATATGTTTGGTTGAATTCATCTATAAATTGATCTGGTCCTGGACTTGTCTCTTGGCAGTTTTTTTAATCATTAATGATTCAGTTTCATTGTTAGTAATTGGTCTGTTCAGGTTTTCTATTTTTCCTTACTCATTTTTGGGAGATTTATGTTTCTAGGAATTTATACATTTCTTCCAGGTTGTGCAATCATTGGCATTTTTTTTATAGTAGCCTTTTATAATCCTTTGTATTTCTGTGGTGTCATTTGTAACCTCTCTTTTATTTCTAATTTTATTTATTTGGGTTTTCTCTCTTTTGATTAGACTAAGGTTTGCCATTTTTATCTTTTCAAAGAACTTGCTTTTAGTTTTATTGATATATTCTATTTATTTTTTCTTCAAGTTTAATCTAAATTCTAGTTGGTTAAAATACAGTGTAGTATTAGTTTCAGGTGTAGAATCTAGTGATTCATCACTTACATGCAACATCCTGTACTAATCATTACTACTGCCCTCCTTAACACATTGCTCGTTTAACCCATTGCCCTCACCCACTTCCCTACCAGTAACCTTCAGTTTGATCTCTGTAGAGTCTGTTTTAAGGTTTGCCTCTCTTTCCCCCCCGTGTTCATCTGTTTTTTTTTTTTTTCTTAAAATTACATATATGAGTGAAATCATGTGGTATTTGTCTTTCTATGACTTATTTTGCATAGCATAATATTCTCTAGCTCCAGCCACATCATAGCAAATGGAAATATTTCTTTTATATAGTTGAGTAATATTCTGGTACATGCACATCCCCCCCACCATATCTTCTTTTTTTTTTTTTTCCCCTGTAACTTCTTTATTCCCCACCTTTTTTAAAACTTCATTTTATTTTTTCAGTGTTCCAAGGTTCATTGTTTATGTACCACACCCAGTGCTCCATGCAATACGTGCCCTCCTTAATACCCACCAAAAGGCTCACCCAACCCTCCACCTACCTCTGCTCCAAAATACTTAGTTTCTTTCTCAGAGTCCACAGTCTCTTGTGGTTTGTCTCCCCATCTGATTTCCCCCAATTCACTTTTCCTTTCCTTCTCCTGATGTCTTCTGTGTTATTCCTTATGCTCCACAAGTAAGTGAAACCATATGATAGTTGACTCTCTCTGCTTGACTTATTTCACTCAGCATAATCTCTTCCAGTCCTGTCCATGTTGATACAAAAGTTGGGTATTCATCCTTTCTGATGGAGACATAATACTCCATTGTATATATGGACCATATCTTCTTTATCCATTCATCCATTGAAGGGCATCTTGGTTCCTTCCACAGTTTTGATGCCCATGGCCATTGCTGCTATGAACACGGGGGTACAGATGGCCCTTCTTTTCACTACATCTGTATCTTTAGGGTAAATACCCAGTAGTGCAATTGCAGGGTCATAGGGTAGCTCTATTTTTAACTTCTTAAGGAATCTCCACACTGTTTTCTGAAGTGGCTGTACCAACTTGCATTCCCACCAACAGTATAAGAGGATTCCCCTTTCTCCACATCCTCTCCAACACTTGCTGTTTCCTGTCTTGTTAATTTTGGCCATTCTAACTGGTGTAAGGTGGTATCTCAATGTGGTTTTGATTTGAATCTCCCTGATAGCTAATGAAGATGAACATTTTTTCACGTGTCTGTTAGCCATTTGTATGTCTTCTTTGGAGAAGTGTCTGTTCATGTCTTCTGCCCATTTTTTGATGTGATTATCTGTTTTGTGTGTGTTGAGTTTGAGTTCTTTATAGATCCTGGATATCAGCCCTCTGTCTGTAGTATCATTTGTGAATATCTTCTTCCATTCATTCTGTGGGTTACCTCTTTGTTTTGTTGACTATCTCCTTTGCTGTGCAGAAGCTTTTGATATTGATGAAGTCCCAAAAGTTCATTTTTTGCTTTTGTTTCCTTTGCCTTTGGAGACATGTCTTGAAAGAAGTTGCTGTGGCTGTTGTGGAAGAGGTTACTGTCTATGTTCTCCTCTAGGATTCTGATGGATTCCTGCCTTACACTGAGGTCTTTTATCCATTTCGAGTTTATCTTTGTGTATGATTTGAGAGAATGGTCAAGTTTCATTCTTCTACACATAGCTGTCCAATTTTCCCAGCACCATTTATTGAAGAGAGTACCTTTTTTCCACTGTATTTTTTTTTTCACTTTGTCAAAGATTATTTGACCATAGAGTTGCAGGTCCATATCTGGGCTCTCTAATCTGTTCTACTGGTCTATGTGTTTGTTTTTGTGCCAGTACTATGCTGTCTTGGTGATCACAGTTTTGTAGTAAAGTTTGAAATCCAGCAACGTGATGCCCCCAGTTTTGTTTTGTTTTGTTTTCAACATTTCCTTAGCAATTCGGGGTCTCTTCTGATTCCATACAAATTTTAGGATTGTTTGCTCCAGCTCTTTGAAAAATGCCAATGGAATTTTGATCGGGATGGGTTTGAAAGTATAGATGGCTCTAGGCAGTATAACATTTTAATAATGTTTATTCTTCCAATCCATGAGCATGGAATGGTCTTCCATCTTTTTGTGTCTTCAGTATCTTTCATGAGTGTTCTGTAGTTCCTCGAGTACAGATCCCTTACCTCTTTGGTTAGGTTTATTCCCAGGTATCTTATGGTTCTGGGGCTATAGTAAATGGAATTGATTCTCTAATTTCCCTTTCTATATTTTCATTGTTAGTGTATAAGAAAGCAACTGATTTCTATACATTGATTTTGTATCCTGCCACATTACTGAATTACTGTATGATTAAAACATTCTAGTAGTTTGGGGAGTGCAGTCTTTTGGGTTTTCCATATAAAGTATCATGTCATATGCAAAGAGAAAGTTTGAGTTCTTCTTTGCCAATTTGAATACTGTTTATTTCTTTCTATTTTCTGATTGGTGTTGCTAGGACTTCTAGTACTGTGTTGAACAAGAGTGGCAAGAGTGGTAATCCTTGTCTTGTTCCTGATCTCAAAGGGAAGGCTGTCAGCTTTTTCTCATTGAGGATGATATTCGCTGTGGGTTTTTCATAGATATACTTTATGAAGTTGAGGAATGTTCCCTCTATCCCTATACTTTGATAGGGATATCAAACAATCAGGAATGGATGCTGTATTTTGTCAAATGCTTTTTCTGCATCAATTGAGAGGATCATGTGGTTCTCTCTTCTCTTATTGGTTTGTTCTATCACATTGATTGATTTGTGAATGTTGAACGACTCTTGCATCCCAGGGATAAATCCCACCTGGTCATGGTGGATAATCTTTTTAATGTACTGTTCTGTCCTATTAGCTAGGATCTTGTTGAGAATCTTGGCATCCATATTCATTAGGGATATTGGTCTGAAATTCTCCTTTTTGGTGGTGTTTGCTTGGTTTGGGGATCAGGGTAATGCTGGCTTTATAGAAAGACTCCAAAAGTTTTCCTTCTGTTTCTATTTTCTGAAACAGCTTTAAGAGAATAGGTATTGTTTTTTCTTTGAGTGTTTGGTAGATTTCCCCAAGGAATCCATCAGGTCCTGGGCTCTTGTTTTTTGGGAGGTTTTTGATCACTGCTTCAATCTCGTTACTAGATATTGGACTATTCAGGTTGTCAATTTCTTCCTAATTCAATCTTGGAAGTTTATAGGTTTCCAGGAATGCATCCATTTCTTCTAGCTTGCTTAACTTATTGGCATATAACTGTTGATAATAAATTCTGATGATTGTTTCTATTTCCTTGGTGTTAGTCATGATCTCTCCCTTTTAATTCTTAATTTTATCAATTTGGGCCTTCTCTCTTTTCTTTTGGATTAATTTAGCCAGTGATTTATCGATTTTATTGGTTCTTTCAAGGAACCAGCTTCTAGGTTCATTGATGTTTTCTACTGTATCTCTAGTTTCTATCTCATTGATCTCTGCTCTAATGTTGATTATTTCCCTTCTTGTGCATGAGGTTGGCTTAATTTGTTGTTGATTTTCTAGTTCTTTAAGGTGTAAAGAGAGCTGGTGTACTCTGGATTTCTCAGTTTTTTGAGTGAGGCTTGGATGGCTACGTATTTTCCCCTTAGGACCACCTTTGCCATATCCCATAGGTTTTGGAATGATGTGTTTTCATTCTCATTTCCATGAATTGTTTAAGTTCTTCTTTGATTTCCTGGTTGATTAAAAAAATTCTTTTTTTAATTTTTAAAGATTTTATGTGTTTATTTGACAGACAAAGATCACAACTAAGCAGAGAGACAGGCAGAGAGGGGGAAGCAGGCCCCCTGCCGAGCAAAGAGCCTGATGTGCAACTCAATCCCAGGACCCTGGAATCATGACCTGAGCCGAAGGCAGAGGCTTTAACCCACTGAACCACCCAGGCACCCCTGATTAAAACATTCTTAAGCAGAGTGTTCCTTAGTTTCCAAATATTTGAATTCATTCCATACTTTCTCTTGTGGTTGAGTTCCAGTTTCAAAGCATTGTATCTGAGAATATGCAAGGGATAATCTCAGTCTTTTGGAATCGGTTGAGCTCTGATTTGTGACCCAGCATGTGGTCTGTTCTGGAGAAAGTTCTGTGTGCACTTAAGGAAAATGCGTATTCTGTTGTTTTAGGGTGGAATGTTCTGTATATATATCTATGAAGTCCATCTGGTACAATGTGTCATTCAATGCTCTTGTTTCTTTATTGACTTTCTGCTTGGATGATCTCCCATACTGAGAGTGGCATATTAAGATCCCCTACTATTAATGTATTCATATCAATATGACTCTTTATCTTGATTAACAGTTGTCTTATGTAGTTGGCTGCTCCCGTATTGGCAGCATAAATATTTACAATTGTTAGATCTTGGTGGTGGATAGACCCTTTAAGAATGATGTAGTGTTCTTCTTTATCTCTGACTATAGTCTTTAGTTTAAAATCTAATTTATCTGATATGAAAATTGCTACCCCAGCTTTCTTTTAAGGCCCATTGGCATGGAAGATGCTTCTCTATCCCTTCACTTTTAGTCTGGATTTATCCTTAGGTTCCAACTGGGTCTCTTGTAGATAACATATGGACAGGTCCTGTCATTTTATCCAATCTGCAACCCTGTGCCATTTTATGGGAGCATTTTGGCCGTTCACTTTGAGAGTGATTATTGAAAGGTAACTTTTTATTGACATCATGTTGCCTGTGAAGTCCTTGTTCCTATAGATTGTCTCTGTAAATTTCTGTTCTATGTCACTCTTGGGTTCTTTCTTCTTTTAGAGAACCCCCTTAATATTTCTTGTAGTGTCAGCTTGGTGGTCACATACTCTTTTAAATCTTGCCAATCTTTGAAGCTCTTTATCTCTCCATCCTTTTTGAATGTCATCGTTGTTGGATAAAGTATTCTTGGCTGCATGTTCTTCTCATTTAGTGCCCTGAATATGTCTTGCCAGGCCTTTCTGGCCTGCCAGGTTTCTGTGGACACATCTGATGTTATTCTGACTGACCTTCCTCTGTACGTAAGGAATCTCTGCCCCCTAGCTGCCCTCAGAAGCTCTTGTCTAAAATTATGATTCGTGAGTTTCACAGTCAAGTGCCTTGAGGTCTTCCTAGATTCGTTGATCATGGTGGGTGTCCTTTCTGCCTCTAGGACACGAACACTTAGTCCATTCCCTAGATTGGGGAAATTTTCATCCAGATTTTGTTCAACTATATATTCTAGTCTTCTCTCTTTCTTACCACACCCCCCCCCCCAACAGGGATCCCAATAATTCTGATGTTGGAATGTTTCATGGCATCATTTATTTCCCTAATTCTGTTTTCATGGCTTCTAAGCAGCTTGTTCCAGGCTTCCTCCTGATCCTTTTTCTCTATCCGTTTGTCCTCTAGATCACTAGATCTATCTTCTGCTTCGGTTACCCTAGCTGTTAGAGTATTTAGATTAGATTGGATCTCATTGATAGCATTTTTAAGTTTTTCCAGGTTGGCTCTCACTTCCACCCTTACAGATTCTATGTTGTCACTAATGGTTTTCTCCAACCTAGCCATTGCCTGGATAATTGTTACCCTGAATTCCCTTTCCAACATACTGTTTATGTCTATATTCAGTAGTTCTGATGGAGAGGGAACAGTCTCTGAATTTTTCCTCTCTTGAGTGTTCCTCCTCCTTGTCATTTTGGTGAGAGGTGGCTGAGGGGATGTTTAGCTGAATATGTCAACCACGATCCAGACAAGTTGCACCCTGGAATGTTTTGGTGTAATTGGAAGTCACCATGAAAAAGAAAGAAAGAAAGAAAAAAAGAGATAGAAAAAGAGAGAGAGAAAACCCAGCCAAAATGAGCGCCAAGAGTAAGATATATAAGGTATATGAACAAAAACGGACAAACAAAAAGACTGACAAAAGTAAGTTACAAGAAAGAAAAAACCCAGCCAAAATGAACCCCAAGAATAAGATTTATATAATACCAAAACAAAAACAAATACACAGAAACACTGTCAAAAGAAAAAGATGAAAGGGTGCTTATAAATCCTCAATGGGGGCAAGGAAGGTTATTTTGGGCCTTCCTGGGTATATCTTGATATCTTTGTTAAAGCGGTCAACTTTCCAGAGATAAAGAGAGATTAAAACTGATTTTTATAGAGAGGTAGTATTGAATCAGGAAAAAGGATTACCTTGAAGCTTATATCTATATGTATATTTAAAAAAGAAAAAAAAAACATAGGTATATATATGAAAAATGTTCAAGTTAAAAATGGTAAGGAAGTTGGGATGCCTGGGTGGCTGAGTGGGTTAAAGCCTCTGCCTTCAGCTCAGGTCATGATCCCAGGGTCCTGGGATCGAGCCCCACATCGGGCTCTCTGCTCAGCAGGGAGTCTGCTTCCTCTTCTCTCTCTGCCTGCTTCTCTGCCTCCTGTGATCTCTGTCTGTCAAATAAATAAATAAATCTTTTTAAAAAATGGTAAGGAAGTTAAAAAAATTAAAAGAACAAGAATCCTGGGAACAAATTAAAAAAAAAAGCCATATCTATGAAACATAAAGGTTTTAGGGCAATATTGGGAGCATAATATATTTTCCCCTGATGTTGGGATTTTACAGTTTTATGGGGACCCTGTAGTGGTTGTCCTTCCATTCTTTTGGCTTGCCTTCTGGGGGAGGGCCTGCCGTGTTGTTTTTCAGTCAGTCTTGCTTGGGTTGCGTCATCCTGCCCCCTATCAAGGGCCTAGGCTCTGTGGAAACCAGTTTTTCAGGCTTTTGTTCTTGGGAGGTTTTTGTTCTTTGGTGGCTCTCTGCAGTTTTTTTTGGAGGTTTAGTGGAAAGCAGACTGTACCCAGACCTCCGCCTCAGAGAGAACCCTGTCTACTCTGCTCTGGGTGGTCCAGAACACACAGACTCCCCCTTTGCAAACTTGACTGGACAGCACAACCTCCCACAGGTGGTGTGCACCTCCAGCCACCATCTCAGTGGTTGCCTGAGGTCCCCGCTTGTTTCTGCACCCCTGTGCCACTAAAACCACAGGCAATATTGGTCCAGAGAGCCTCCTTCTGGAGGCTGCCTTTGCCAGGACTGCTGTCTGGAGTCCAGGCCCACGCAGGGTGCACTCAGACCCTGCGGTCGCATAGGTCGCAGAAGGATGCTGCCAAGGGATCCCAACCAGAGTTCCCACCGGGTTCTCTCAGGCACAGGCTGGGAGTCTTCAGACCCTCGGCTGGTGGCAGAAGGCCATGGTCCTAGGACTGTCAGCTGGCACCCACACCAAGCTCTCTCAGGCAAGGGAGGAAGTACGCTCAGCCCCCGTGGTGGTGCAGGGTGCGCAGAGCATGGAAGGCTGTGGATCTAAAGGTCACTGGCTGGCACCCACACCAGACTCCCTTACACATGGGTGGGAGTGTGCCCAGCCCAGCAATGGTGCAAGTAGTGCAAAGCCAGGGGCTCAGGGACCACAGACAAGAGGCTCCACCACAATCTTTCTGGCATGGGTGGTTGCCAGTGGTGACCATCCTGGGTCCATGGGCTTAGGCCTATGCCCATGACCGCCCAGTTCCACCATTTGTCCCTTAAATTCTTTTGTTCTTTTTGAGTGCTTTTAACCAGATTCCAAGTTAATGCTGGTCCCCAACCACAGGGCACTTTTGTACTGGGGTATTATTTCCCAATGGGTCACTTCTGATGGCTCCCTCCCCCTTCTATTTATCCTCCAATATCAGTCTGAGTGTTCCCACTCCACTTTACCTCTCCACTGATGTCTTCTGCCCCCACAGAGATCCAGAAGTGTATAAAATTACACCCAGGCTGATTTCCTGGGTGTTCAGAGTGTTCTGGTAGATATTTAACTCACTTTAGGGGACCGGTTGAAACAAGGTCTCCTACTTCTCTGCCATCTTGCCCATCCTATTTCCCCACACCATGTCTTCTTTATCCATTCATCGGTTGATGAATATTTGGGCTCTATTTATAATTTAGCTATTGTTGTTAGTGCCGCCAAAAACATGAGGGTCCGTATATCTTTTTGAGTCTGTATTTTGTATTCTTTGGGTAAATACCTAGTAGTACAATTGCTGGACCATAGGACAGTTCAATTTTTAACTTTTTGAGGAACCTCTATAATGTTTTGCAGAGTGGCTGGATCAGTTTGCATTCCCACTAAAAGTGCAAAAGTGTTTCCCTTTCTCCACATCCTTGCCAACACCTATCCTTTCCTGTGTTGTTAATTTTAACTATTTTAACTATTCTGCCCAGTGTGAACTGATATCTCATTGTGGTTTTGATTTGAGTTTCTCTGATGATGAGTGATGCTGAGCATCTTTGCATGTGTCTTTTCACCATCTGGATGTCTTCCTTAGAAAAATGTTTATTCATGGTTTTTGCCCATTTTTTAACTGGATTATTTGTTTTTTGAGTTTTGAGTTTGGTAAGTTCCTTATATAATTTGGGTAATTACCTTTTATCTTTTATCAGAGATGTCATTTACAAATATCTTCTCCCATTTTGAAGGTTGCCTTTAGTTTTATTGATTGTTTCCTTCATTGTGCAGAAGCTTTTTATCTTGTTGAAGTCCCAGTCATTTATTTTTGCTTTTGTTTCCCTTGCCTCAGGAGACATATCTAATAAGAGGTTGCTATGGCCAATGTCAAAGAGGTTACTGCCTGTGCTTTCCTCATGTGAGGTGGTTTCCTGCTACACATTTCACCCATTTTGAATTTATTTTTGTGAATAGTAAAAAGTGGTCCACTTTCATTATTATGCATATTTCTGTCCAGTTTTTCCAACATCATTTATTGAAAAGACTGTATTTTTTCCATTGGATAATCTTTCCTGCACTGTCATAGCTTACTTGACCATAGAGTTGTACCTTCATTTCTGGGTTTTCTATTCTGTTCCAGTGATCTGTGTCTGTTTTTGTGTCAGTTCTATACTTTTCTTGATCACTATAGCTTTTTAATATAACTTGAATTCCTTAATTGTGATGTCTCCAGTTTTGTTTTTCTTTTTCAAGTTGGCTTTGGCTACTCAGGGTCTATTGTGGCTCCATACAAATTTTAGGATTGTCAGTGAAAAGTGTTGGTGGTATTTTGATAGGGGTTTCATTAAATCTGAAGATTGCTTTCGGTAGTACAGACATTTTAGCAATATTTTTTCAATCCATGAACAGGGAATGTTTTTCCATTTCTTTGTGTCCTCTTCCATTTCTTTCATCAATGTTTTATAGTTTCCAATATGCAGATTTTTTACATCTTTGGTTAATTTATTCCTAGGTATCTTATGGCTTTTGGTACAATTGTACATGGGACCAATTTGTGATTTCTCTTTCTGCTGTTTTAGTATTGGTATATAGAAATATGGTAGGTTTCTCTACATCAATTTTGTATCTTTGTATCTTGCAACATATCATTTGTAGCAATTTTTTGTGGATTCCTTCAGGTTTTCTACATAGAGTATCATATCATCTGCAAATAGTGAAAGTGTGATTCTTTGCTGGTTTAGATTCTTAGTTCTTTTTGTTGTCTGCTAGTGAGACTAGGACTTCCAGTACCATGTTGAATAACAGTGGTGAGACTGGTCATCCTTGTCTTGACCATAGAGGAAAAGCTTTTCTGTTTTTCCCCATTGAGGATTATATAAGCTGTAGGTTTTTCATTTATGGCCTTTATTATGTTGAGGTATACTATCTCTATCCCTACTTTGTTAGGGGTTTTATCAAGAAAGTATGTTGCATTTTGTCAAATGCTTTCTATGCATCCATTGAGAGGATCATATGGACCTTACCCTTTCTTTTATTAATTTGGTTTATCACAATGATTGATTTGTAAATATTGAGCCACACTTGTAGCCCAGGAAGAAATCCCACTTGATCGTGGTGAATGATCCTTTTGATGTACTGTTGGATTCAATCTGCTAGTATTTTGTTGGGAATTTTTGCATCTGTGCTCATCAAGAATACTGGCCTGTAGTTCTCTTTTTTTAGTGGAATCTTTTTCTGGTTTTGAAGGCAAGGTAATGCTGGCCTCATAGAATGAGTTTAGAAGTTTTATTTTCATTTCTATATTTTGGAATAGTTTTAGAATAGGTATTTTTCTTTAAATGTTTAGTAGAATTTCCCTGTGAAGCCATCTGGCTCTGGACTTTTGTTTGTTGGGAGATTTTTGATTACTGATTCAGTTTCTTTGCTGGTTATTCATCTATTTAACTTTTCTATTCCTATTTCAGTTTTGGAAATTTATATGTTTCTAGGAATTTATCTGTTTCTTATAGGTTATCCAATTTTTTAGCATATAGTTTTCATAATATTTTCTTAGACTTATTTGTATTTCTATGGTATTGGTTGCTATTTCCCCTCTCTCATTTTGATTCTATTTATTTGTGTTCTTTCTCTTTTTAAAAAGAGAACATTGAGCGAAGAGTTTATTTTTTTCAAAGCACCAGCTCTTAGTTTCATTGATCTATTGGATTTTCTCATTTATTCTATAGCATTTATTTCTTCCCTAATCTTTATTATTTCCCTTCTGCTGCTGCCTTTAGGTCTTGCTTGTTGTTTTTTTCTAGCTCCTTTAGGCATAAGGTTAGGTTGTTTCAGATTTATTTAACTTCTTGAGGTAGGCCTGTATTGCTATATATTTCCCTCTAATGACCACTTTTACTGTATTCCAAAGGTTTTAGACTGTCATGCTTTTGTATACATGTGTTTCCATGAATTTTTAAAAAAATTTCTTTAATTTTCTGGTTGACCCATTCATTCTTTAGTAGCATGTTCATTAACTTTGCATTATTTTTGTATTTGTATACGTGGTCTTTCCAATTTTTTTTTTTATTTTTTAAGATTTCATTTATTTGAGCGATCACATGAGAGAGAGAGAGAGAGAGAGAGAGCATGAGCAGGCAGCCGGGTGAGGAGAGCGAGAAGCAACCTCCCTTCTGAGCAGTGGAGCCTGATGTGGGGCTTGGGTCTCAGGACCCTGAGGTCATGACCTGAGCTAAAGGCCGATGCTTAACCCAGGCACCCCTCCAAATTTTTTCTTATGGTTGACTTCAAGTTTCATAATGTTTTGTTCAGAAAATATGCATGGTGTGGTCCCAATATTTTTATACTTGTTCAGGCCTTATTATGTGTATGTGATCTGTTCTGGAGAATGTCCCATCTGCACTTTAAAAGAATGTACATTCTTCTGCTTTAGGATGAAATCTTCTGAATATATATAAGTCTATCTGGTACAATGGGTCATTCAAAGCCATTGTTTCCTTTTTTATTTTCTTTTTAGATAATCTCTCCATTGATGTAAGTGGGTGTTAAAAGCCCCTACTATTATTTTGTTATCTTTAAGTTTCTTTATGTTTGTTACTGATTGTTTTATAGACTTGGGTGCTCCTAAGTTGGAGCATAAGTATTTAAAATTGTTAGATCTTGTTAGATAGTCCCCTTTATTATGATGTAGTGCTCTTCTTCATCTCTTGTTAGAGTTCTTGGTTTAAAATCTATTTTTTCTGATGTTAAGTATTGCTACTCCAGCTCTCCTTTGATAACCATTTGCACGATAATTGTTTTTCCATCCCTTCACTTTCAAACTGCAGGATTCTTGAGGTCTAAAAGGAGTCTCTTATAGGCAGCATATAGATGGGTCTTTTTTTTTTTTTTTAATCCATTCTGACACTCTATGTCTTTTGATTGGAAAATTTATCCATTTATATTCAGAGAAATTGTTATGAGTAGTATTGTTATTGTTGTTATTATCGTCATCGTCTTCATCATCATCATTATCATTGTAGGCTCCATGATGGGTGTGGAGCCCAACATGGGGCTTCAACTCATGACCCTGAGATTAAGAGTTGGACTTTCAACCAACTGAGCCATTCAGGTACCCCCAGAGTAATTATTGATAGAGATGTATTTAGTGCCATTTTATTACTTGTTTAGTTGTTTCTGGAAATTTTCTCCATTCCATTCTAGTCTGTCATGTTTCATCTTTCCTTCCCACTCAAAGAGTGCCCTTCAATGTTTCTCAACCAGTTTAGTGGTAATGAACTCTTCTAGTTTTGTTTATTTGGGAAACTCTTTATTTCTCCTATTCTGAATGCTAGGCTTGCTGAATAGAGTATTCTTGGCTAAAGATTTTTCCCATTTAGCACATTAAATATATCATGCCACCCCCTTTGTGGCTTGCCAAGCTTGTGTGGAGAGATCTGTTCCTAACCTTTTGAGACTTCCCCTATAAGTTAGGGACTTCTTTTGTCTTGCTGCTTTTAAGATTTTTTTTAATCACTATATTTTGCAAACTTAACCACAATAGGTCTTAATGTTAGCCTGCTTTTGTTGATTTTGATAGGAGTTCTCTCTGCCTCTTGGATTCAGATATCTGTTTCCTCCCCCAGTTTAGGAAAGTTTTTGGCTATAATTTCCTCTAGCAAACCTGCTCCCCCTTTTTCTCTCATTCCTTCTGGGAATCCTATGATGCAAAATTTATTACATTTGATAGACTGAGTTCCTTAAGTCTACTCTTCTGATGCAAAATTTTCTTTCTTTTGTTCATCTTCATTATTTCCATAATTCTTTCTACATTACTTATTCATTCCTGTGCTTCTTCCATCCTTGTGGTCATTACATACAGTCATTTTCTAATCTCAATTATTTCATTTTTCATTTTGGCCTGATTGTTTTTTAGCTCTTTTATCCCCATGGTAAAGTCTCCCTGATCTCTTCCATTCTATGCCTAAACCCAGCCAGTATCCTTGTGATTGTTGCTTTAAATTCTGAATCTGGCATATTTTTATATTTGTTTCAATAGATGCCTGTCCCTGACCTTTTCTTCTTCTTTCTTTTGGGATGAATTCTTCCATCTTGGCATTCTGTCTATGTCTCTGTTTTCTGTGTGTCAGAAAAGTCTGTTACATTTCCTGCTCCTAAGAGTAATGGCTTTATATAATGTCCAGCACCTGGAGCTTCAGGATGCATCTCTAGTGTGTGCTTTGTGCACCTTGCTGCTGTGTTTCAGCTGCTCTATCCCTCATGTCAGTTGTCTGAAGAGGTTCTCCTTGCTTGCAGTGGGGAGTCTTTGGACCTTGGCCACAGTGTGGCAAGTTTCAACTAACTGTGCTCTGGCCTTCTTGTTAAAAAGAGACCTGATGCCATTTCCACTAGAACTCTGGTGAGTAGATGTATTGCATACAGGGTCTCATGCTGGCCTTCTGGGGAAGGACCCTGCAGAGGGGTGGGACTTGGGTTAAGCAATTTAGGCAGCCAATATTGATGTTGTGCTCTTTACTGAAGTTGGTTTATGCTGAGTGGCATGGAGGGAAATGGCACCAGCCATCTTCCTTGTCCCCATAGAGGAGAGTTTGTGTTTGCTGCTCTCAGGGAAGCATTTTCAGAGGAGTGAATAATTTTTCCTCATATGCCCCAGACATTTTTCAGATTGCTGTTTTTACATTATCTGTCTCTGGGTCATTTGCCTGCTTGGAGCAGTTCAGTGTACCTTGGGCCTTATCCCAGCCTTGCCTGCTGATTTAAATTCCAAACTTCAGAGACGTGATGTGTCAGGGACCTGTGCTGGTTCTCTGGCAAAGTGTCCTGTTATACTGGGAGTGATGCAGATTTGACCCAGATGGGTAATCCCACCAGAGTGCAGGGGCATACGTTTTAGAGCAAAGCAGGCTAAACAGCCAGTGTCCAGGTGGCTCCCCTCAGCAGGTGTCACTGCACCTATGCTGAGGAGCAGGGGAGGGAAATGGCACCCATTGGTTCTTTTGTCCGCAGAGAAGCAATGCTACACCTCACAGATGCTTTCCAAAAAATACCAACAGTTTCTTCCTATGTGCCTCAGGTAATGCTCAGGTCATAGAGTCTGTCCCTCAGTATTGCTTCCCTGTCCCTCTCCAGGAATTGAGCAGCATCCTTTGGTCTTTATCTCAGCCAAGCACAGGTGCCTCTAAAACTCCCGTCTTTGAGCCTTGCTAGCTGCAAAATCTCATGAAAATCAGCCTCTTTTTCCCCCAGCCAATGGCTTTGGGAAAATGTTCTCCCTGTGTGCATACTTGTATACCCCACTCTCTCTTGCCTTTCTCTGTGACCAGGACTCCCTCCCCTCTGCAGCACCCATGACCTGTTTCTTCCTGAACAATGTCTCTGTACTTCCTACCTTCCTCAATGCAGCCTCTTCTGTCCCTCTAGCTATGCAGTTTGTTCTATCAGTCTTCACTCATTATTTAGTCTTCACTTGTGTTTGTAATTCTTCTGGCTCTTATAATTGTGTTTCATGTTGTTGTGGTCAGAAAAAATCCTTGATGTGACTTCAGTCTTCTTAAATTTATTAAGACTTGTTTGGTGGCCTAACATGATCTATGTGGATGCATAATGTTCCATGTGCAACTGAGAACAATGTATATTCTGCAAATTTTGAAAGGAATATTGCATATATACATGTTAAGTCCAAGTGGTCTAACACGTTAGTCAAAGTCACTGTTTTCTTGTTGATTTTCTGTCTCAATGATATATCTATTGATGTGAGATGTTAAAGTCCAACACTGTTTCCATATTACTGTCAATTTCATTTTTATATCTGTTGATATTTGCTTTATATATTTAGGTGCTCAAATGTTGGGTGCAAAGATATTTATAATCATATCTTTTTTTTAAATTGGTCCCCTCATCATTATAATGAATGCCCACCTTTGTCTCTTGTTACAGATTTATCTTTTATTTATTCATTTTTAAAATTGAGATATAATTGACATATAACATTGTATTAGTTTTAGATAGTATAACAATGATTTGATATATGTATTATTACAAAATAAGTACTACAGTAAGGTTAGTTAACATTCACTATCACACAGAGTTACACCTTTTGTTTTCTTGTAATGAGAACTCAAGATCTACTCTCAATTACTTTAAACATGCAAAACAGTATTTTTAACTTAGTCACCATGCTGTACATTGAGTTTTTTGTAATCAAAATGACTTGGGAGAAGAGCACCACTGCATTTAAATGCACAGGGCCAGAGATGTTAACATCCTACAAGGAGTCCTACTGCCCCAAAATACAACACAGTTCTACATTGCAAATGATTGCTGAAACCAAATGCCAGGGATATTGATGCAATTTTTACAAACACCAACCTCATTCCGTGTGTGTGTGTGTGTGTGTGTGTGTGTATTTAAAGTATAGTTGACACACAATGTTACATTAGTTTCAGGTATACAACATAATGATTTGACAAGTCTATATGTTATGCTATGCTTACCACAAGTGTATCTACCCTCTGTCACCATACAACATAGTTACATTACCATTGAATGTGTTCCTTATGCTATATCTTTCATCTTTCATTCATTCCTTAACTGGAAGCCTATATCTACCACTCCCCTTCATCACTTTTTACTCATCTCCCTTCCTTCCTTTCCCCTCCAGAACTCACTAGTTTGTTCTCTGTTTTTATGAGTCTGTTTCTGAATTTTGTTTGTTCTTCACATTACACATATGAATGAAATTATACAGTATTTGTCTTCCTGTGACTGACTTATTTAACTTAAAATTATACCCTCCAGGTCTACCCGAGTTGTTGAAAATGGCAAAGTTTTTCCTTTTTATGGCTAACATTCCATTTATATATGTACCATGTCTTTATCCATTCATTTATGGATGGATGCTTGAGTTGCCTTCATGTCTACTATAAATTTTCATATTTACTATTGTAAATAATGCTGCAATAAACAGGATTGCATGTATCTTTTTGAATTACTATTTTCATTTTCTTTGGATAAATACCCAGTAGTGGAATTTCTGAATCATATATATATACATATATATATATATATATATACACACACACACACATACACACACACATATATGTATATATATATATATTTTTTTTTTTAAGAAACTTCATACTGTTTTAAAGGCTATACCAATTTACATATTGACCAACAATTCACAAAAGTTCCTTTTCCTTCACATCCTTGCCAGCATTGTTTCTTATCTTTTTGATTCTACCCTTTATGACAGGAGATACCTTACTATAGTTTTGATCTGCATTTCCCCAGTAATTAGTGAAGTTGAGTATCTTTACATGTGTCTGTTTACCATCTGTATATCTTCTTGGAAAAAAAAATGTCTATTCAGGTCCTTTGTCCATTTCTAATTGAATTATTTGTGTTTGTGTGTGTGTGTTGTTACGTAAGTTCTTATATTTTTTAGATATTAAACCCTCATCAGATATCTCACTTGCAAATATTTTCTCCTGCCCAGCAGGTTGCATTTGTTTTGTTGATGGTTTCCTTCACTGTGCAAAAACTTTTGATTCTGGTATATTTCCTTTTTTTTTTTTTTTAAGATTTTATTTGTTTATCTGACAGATCACAAGTAGGCAGAGAGGCAGGCGGGGGGTGGGTGGGAAGCAGGGTCCCTGCTGAGCAGAGGGCCCAACGCGGGGCTCGATGCCAGGACCCTGAGACCATGACCCAAGCCGAAGGCAGAGGCTTAACCAACTGAGTCACCCAGGCGCCCATGATTCTGGTATATTTCCAATAGTTTAGCTTTGGTCTTGTTTCCCTGACCTCAGGAGACATCTAGAACAATGTTGCAAAGGTTGATGTCAAAGAAATTAATGCCAATGTTTTCTTCTGGGAATTTTATAGTTACAGGTCTCAATGTAGGTCTTCAATTTCTTTTGAGTTTATTTTTGTGTATAGTGTAAGGAAGTGTTCCAGTTTTATTATTTTGCATGTAGCCATCCACTTTTCCCAGCGTCATTCATGAAAAGACTTTTTCCCATTGTTTATCCTTGCTGCCTTTCTTGTAGATTAATTGACCATATAGGTAAGGATTTATTTCTGGGTTCCTTATTAAATTCCATTGTCCTCTGTGCCTATTTTTGCTCCAATACCTTAATGTTTTGGTTACTACAGCTTTTTGTAGCATATCTCAAAATCTGGGGTTGTGATATTCTAGCTTTGTTCTTTTTCAAGATTGCTTTGCTTATGAGGCACGTTTTATGGTTTCATACAAATTTTAGGATTTTTTATTCTAGTTCTGTGAAAAATGCAATTGATATTTTGATAAGGATTTCATTGACTGTAGATTGCTTTGGTTAGTTTGGACATTTTAACAATATTAATTTTTTCAATCTATGAACATAGAATATTTTTCAGTCTTTGTGTATCATTCCCAATTATTTTCTTCAGTATTTTACAGTTTTCAAATTATAGGTCTTCCACCTTCTTGGTTAGGTTTATTTCTAGGTATTATTTTTGGTGCAATTGTAAATAGGATAGTTTTCTTAACTTTTCCTTCTACTTCATTATTAATATATAGAAATGCAACGCATTTGGGTTTATTAATTTTGTATCCTCAGCTTTACCGAATTTATTTCTTCTGAGTTTTATTTTAGAGTTTTTTGAATTTTCTATGAATGGTAGCATTTATTCTGAAGGTAGTGACAGTTCATCTTCTTCCTTATCAGTGTGGATCCCTTTTATTTCCTTGCCTGATGTAGCTGGGATTATAGTACTATGTTGAATAATAATGGCAAGATGGGACATCTTGTCTTCTTCCTTATCTTAAAGGAAGAACTCTCAGATTTTTATCATTGAGTATGGTGTTAGCTGTGAGGTTGTCATAAATGGCCCTATTTTGCTTGGGTGTGTTCCCTCTAAACCCACTTTGTTGAGAATTTTTATTGTAAATTGATGCTGAATTTTGTCAGATGTTTCTTCTATGTTTATTGAGATGATATATGATTTTTATCATTCCTTTTGTTGATGTGGTGTATCACTTGATTGAATTGGGAATGTTGAACCATTCTTGCATCCCCAAAATAAATCCCACTTGATCATGGTGAATGTATTGTTGAATGCAGTTTGCTTGTATTTCATTGAGGATTTTTGCATCTATGTTCATTAGGGATATTAGGCTATAGTTTTCTTTTGCAGTGTCTTTGTCTGGTTTTGGTATCAGGGTAATGCTGACCTCATAGAGTATATTTGGAAGTCTTCCTTCCTCTTTTATTTTGTAGAAAAGTTTGAGATCAGTAGTAATTTTTTTTTAAATGTTTGGTAGAATATACTTGTGAGTCCATCTGGTCCTGAACTGTTGTTTATTGGAATTTTTTTGATTACTGATTCCATTTTGATACTGGTAATTGGTTTATTCAAATTTTCCCCTCCTTTCTGATTGTTTTTAGAATATTGTGTGTTTCTAGGAACTGATCCATTTCTTATGGGTTGTCCAATAATTTGTTGGCATGTAATTTTTATAGTATTCTTTTATAATCCTTTGTATTTCTGTAGTGGTGTCCTATTTTGTCTCTTTTTTGTGTCCCTGTCTTTTTTTTTCTTTATAGGTCTGGCCAAGTTTATTAACTTATCTTTTAAAAAAACTAGTTTCTAGTTTTATGATCTTTTTGTGTTTTTTTATTTCATTTATTTCTGACTTTAATTATTTTCTTCTTATAATTCTGAATGAAGTTTGTTCTTTTTCTATTCTCTTCATTATAAGGTTAGCTGGTTTATTTGACCTTGTTCATATTTCTTGAGGTAAGCACGCATCACAAGGTATTTTCCTCTTAGTATTGCTTTCAGTGTGTCCAAAAGATTTGGAACAATTGTCTTCTCATTTTCATTTGTTTCCATGTATATTTTTCATTTGCTTTGATTTTTCTTGTTGACCCATTGGTTGTTTAGTAGTATGTTGTTTGCTTACATGGGTTTTTGTGGTTTTGAGGTTTTTTTTTTTTTTAATTGTAATTGATTTCTAGTTTCATGTTATTATGGTTAGAAAAGATGTAGGATATTATTTCAGTCTTAAATTTATTTAGACTTGTTTTATGGTTGAACATGTGATCTATCTTGGAGAATGTTCCAAGTACACTCGAAAACAATGTGTATTATGTGGTTTTGGATGGAATGTTCTATATACATCTTGTAAGTTCATCTGGCTGACTGTATCATCCAAAACCAGTATTTCCTTATTGATTTCCTGTCTGGATGATCTATTCATTCATGTAAATGGGGTGTATTGTATTATTCTTAATTTCTCCTTTTATCTGTTAATGTTTTATGTATTTAATATGGATATTCACAATTGTTACAGTCTCTTTTTGGATTGATCCCTTTATCATGATCTAATGCCCATTTTTATCTCTAACTGAAGTCTTTGTTATAAAGTCTATTTTGTCTGATACAAGTATTGCTATCCTATTTGCATGGGTTATCTTTTTTTTTTTAAAGATTTTATTTATTTACTCGACAGAGATCACAAGTGGGCAGAGATGCAGGCAGAGAAAAAGGAGGAAGCAGAGAGAGAGGGGAAGCCCCCGACATAGGGCTCCATCCCAGGACCCTGAGATCACGACCCCAGCTGAAGGAAGAGGCTTAACCCACTGAGCCACCCAGGCACCCCAGCATGGGATATCTTTTTTCCTCCTTTTACTTTGAATCTATATGTGTGTTAGGTCTTAAGTGAGTCTCTTTGAGGTAACATATAAATGGATTTTGTTTTTGTGTTTTTTAATCCTCTCTACTACCCTATCTCTTCTTAATGGAGCATTTAGACTATTTACATTTAAAGTAGTTATTGATAAGTATATTCTTACGGCCATTTTATTAATTGTTTTCTCATTGTTTTTGTAGTTCTTCTCTGTTATTTTCTTCTCTTTCCTTGTGGTTGATGACTTTCTGTAGTGTTATACTTGGCTTCCTTTTACTTTTTTGTGCATCTGTAATGGGTATTGGATTTGTGGTTATCATAAGGTTTATATATTAACCCAAGTATATATTAGTCTACTTAAGTAGATGGTCACTTAAATTCAAACACATTCTAAAATGACTTTTTTTTTTACTTCCCCCTTTAAATTTTATATAAATCTTGTCATATTTTATATCTGGTTTATAATTTTCTTCTGAATATCCTTCTCTTTTTCCACTTAAAGCAATCCTGTTAGCAGTTATTGTAAGGCTCAATTGGTGATTGACTCTTAATCTATTACTTATCTGGGGAACTATTTTTCTCTCTTTAAAGCACAGTACACAAGAGCTGTAGATTTTTTCCTTTCAGTACTGTGAATATATCACACAACCCCTTTCAGGTCTGCAAAGGAAAAATCAGCTGACAGTTATAGGGATTTTCTTGTATATAACTTTTTGCTTCACCTTTGCTGCTTTTAAAATTCTGTTTATCTTTAATCTTTGACATTTAATTGTGTGTCTTGATGTGAACCTCCTTGGGTTCATCTGCTTTGGAACTCTTTGTGAATTCTGAGCCTGGATGTCTGTTTCCTTCTGCAGTTTACAGAAGTTTTCAGATTTTGATTCTTTAAATTAATTTTCTTCCCCCTTCTTTCTCTTTTCTCTTTCTGGGACACTACAATATGAGTGTTTTTTGTTTGATGTTGTAAAAAAGATTCCTTAACCTACCCTCATTTTTTAAAGTCTTGTTCTTTCTTGCTATTCAGCTTTGTTACTTTTCATTACACTGTTATTCCAATTGTCCATCTGTCCTTCTGCATTCGCTAGTCTTCTGTTGTTTCCTTGTAGTGTATTTTAATTTTTTACTTTATTCTTTAACTCTGATGTGTGTGTGCATGTGTGTGTGTGTGTTTTTCTCTCTCTCTCTGTTGAAGTTCTGGGCTCTACCACTCTTCTCTCCAATGTAATAAACATCTTTATGATCATTACCTAAATTTTTTTATCAGACATGTTGCTTATGGTCTGTTTCTTTTCTTTTTTCTCTCCCCCCCACCAAGGTTTTTAATTTGGAGCATATTCCTCTGTCTCCTCATTTTGCTTGACTTTTTCTGTTTGTTTCTATGAATTAGGCAGAATAATTATTTCCTCTAAACTTGAAGGAATGGTCCTGCATGTGGTCATCCCCTGTATAAGTTGTGTGTATGTTGTGTCTTTGGTAATTGTTATGAGCTAACGTTCCTAGGGCTTTCCATGGGACTGCCCCGATGGATGAGCAGAACTGAAGTGGATATGGATCAACATGGTCATAGGGTTTTCTCTGCAGAGGGCACTCTAGCAGAGACGTTGTAGCCAAGGTAGGGCATGGAATGGGGTGTCAGCAGTGTTCCATGCAGGGGGTGCCCTGGCAGGATAGCTGTAGGTGAAGTGGGTAAAACCAGGGTGTCCTGCTACTATCTTCACTGCGAGTACTTCACTGGGAGGATAGCTAAAGCAGAGAGAGTGCAAGCTGGTGTGTTCTTGCACAGTGCACCTTGGAGAGGAATTTGTGAAGTATGAGTTGGGAGTTACCAGAGAGCTCTGCGCCAGGGGTGTGAGCAAGCTGTCCAGCCTAAGTGGTGAGGGACTGGAGTGTTCTGGGGTACTTTGATTCTGTGTCACTTTGGCACTACAGTTGGAGTTATAGTTAGTGCTGACTCTAGTGTCTCAGTGTGCATTGCACTAGGGACACCTTGGTGGGATAGCTGGGACTGGTGTGGGCTAGAAGCCCAGGGCTTGCTGAGATGGTAAGCGAACTAGGATACCTAGATCCTGTTTCTGTCCATGCTACCAAGTTGGAGGGAAACATAAACCATGGTGACAGACAGCTTCTCAGTCCTGGAGAGAACTCCAGTAGCTCCCTTGCCATTTGGCTGTTTTCTTTTTCCTTTCCTTTTCCTTTCCCTTCCTTTCTATTCCTTTCCTTTCCTTTCTCTTTCTGTTCCTCTTTCTTTTCCTCTTTCCTTTCTTCTTTCCCTTTATTTTCTCTTTTTTTTTCCTCTTTTCTTTTTCTTTTTTGGCCAGTTTCTTTATATTCCAGTAGAGCATTCTTGAGCTCATTTGTTCTCTCTCAAGTGCACTCTCTCTCTGTCTTTTAAACATAGTTGACAGTGTTATATTCGTTTTAGGTATACAACTTTGTGATTTGATAAGTTACCACAAGTGTAGCTGTACTATTACAATATCATTGGCTGTATTCTTTATGTTCTGTCTTTTATTCTTGTGACTGACTTATTTCATAACTAGAAGCCTATATCTCCCACTCCTCTCCACCCTTTTGCACAACCCAAGGAGTTTGTTTTCTGTATTGATAGGTTTGTTCTTCTTTTTGTTTATTTTTTTAAATCTTTTTATGGGTAGAATCATATGGTATCTGTTTTTCTCAGTCTGATTTACTTCACTTAGCATAATACCCTCTAGGTCCATCCACGTTATCTCAAATGAGGCAATATCCTTTTTGTAAATAGATGCTTAATATTCCATTGTATGTATATGTGTGTATGTATATCTATACATGTACACATCATATTTTTCCTTATCCATTCACCTATTGATGGACACTTAGGTTACTTCCATGTCTTGGCTATTGTAAATAAGAGTGCAATACACATAGAGATATGTATATCTTTTAGAAATTATGTTTTCATTTTCTTTCAGTAATACCCAGTAGTGGAATTATTTGCTGCTTCCTGACAGCACACAGCAGAAGAATGAGGCACAAGCAAGTCAGCTGCAAGAGAGAGGGAGCAGGGGTCAACAGTAGAAAAGACTGTTGCCCTGAACAACTCCTCAGTCTCATATTTATTGGCTATTTAGACAGTAATTAACAAAGGATCCGAAGAAGGCTATACATTAATCATATGCCTTGTAGATAAACAAGAAGGAATATGAGTTATACATTGATTATAAGTTTTATAGATAAGCAAGAAGAAAGGCAGGATATGTCAGGTCAAGTAGTATAGAATTTATTGTTGAGCCAGCACATTCAAAGGGATCATCTAATTAACCATAGGTGGTCTCTGGAGAAGGGGAGATAACAGAAAAAAAGAAGCAGGTGGTGTTCCACCCTGAGCAGGCCAGGCATTCCCAGCTGCTCCACTTCAAGGATGTATACCGTCCTCTCCCCCAAAGGCCTGTTGCTAATACATGTTTTTTTCTTTTTTCTTTTTTTTAAAATTATTTTTATTACCATATAATGTATTATTTGCCCCAGGGGTACAGGTCTGTGACTCGTCAGGCTTACACACTTCACAGCACTTACCATATCACATACCTCCCCCCAATGTCCATAACCCAACCACCCTCTCCACACCCCTTCCCCCGGCAACCCTCAGTTTGTTTTGTGAGATTAAGAGTCTCTTATGGTGCATCTCCCTCCCAATCCCATCTTGTTTCATTTTTTTCCTTTCTGACACCCCATGCCCCCAACTCTGCCTCTCAAATTCCTCATATCAGGGAGATCATATGATAATTGTCTTTCTCTGATTGACTTATTTTGCTCAGCATATAATACTCTCTAGTTCTAGCCACGTCATTGCAAATGGCAAGATTTCATTTCTTCTGATGGCTGCTTAGTATTTCATTGTATATACATACCCCATCTTCTTTAGCCATTCATCTGTTGATGGACATCTAGGTTCTTTCCATAGTTTGGCTATTGTGGACATTGCTGCTATAAACATTTGGGTGCATGTACCCCTTCAGATCACTACATTTGTATCTTTAGGGTAAATACCCAGTAGTGTGATTGCTGGGTCAATATAGCCAGGGTAGCTCTATTATCAACTTTTTGAGGAACCTCCATGCTGTTTTCCAGAGTGGCTGCACCAGCTTGCATTCCCACCAAAAGTGTAGGAGGGTTCCCCTTTCTCTGCATCCTCTCCAACATTTATCGTCTCCTAACTTGTTAATTTTAGCCCTTCTTTAACCAAAATTGTGGTTTTGATTTGTATTTCCCTGATGCCGAGTAATGTTGAGCACTTTTTCATGTGTCTGTTGACCATCTGGATGTCTTCTTTGCAGAAATGTCTGTTCGTGTCCTCTGCCCATTTCTTGATTGGATTATTTGTTCTTCAGGTGTTGAGTTTGATAAGTTCTTTATTTTTTTTTTAAGATTTTATTTATTTATTTGACAGACACAAGTAGGCAGAGAGGCAGGCAGAGAGAGAGGAAGAAGCAGGCTCCCCGCCGAGCAGAGAGCCTGATGTGGGCTGGATCCCAGGACTCTGGGATCGTGACCTGAGCTGAAGGCAGAGGCTTTAACCCACTGAGCCACCCAGGCGCCCTGATAAGTTCTTTATAGATTTTGGATATTAGCCCGTTATCTGACATGTCATTTGCTAATCTTCTCCCATTCTGTTAGTTGTCTTTTGGTTTTCTTGACTGTTTCCTTTGCTGTGCAAAAGCTTTTGATCTTGATGAAGTCCCTTGCCTTTGGCGATGTGTCTAGGAAGAACTTAATGCAGCTGAGGTCAAAGAGGTTGCTGCCAGGATGCCTGGGTGTCTCAGTGGGTTAAGCCTCTGCCTTCAGCTCAGGTCATGATCTCGGGTTCCTGGGATTGAGCTCCACATCAGGCTCTCTACTTGGCAGGGAGCCTGCTTCTCCTCCCCCAACTCCTCCCCCACCCCCGCCTACCTCTCTGCCTACTTGTGATCTCTGTCAAATAAAATAAAATAAAATAAAATAAAATAAAATAAAATAAAATAATATAAATAAGGTTGCTGCTTGTATTGTCTTCAGGATTTTGATGGATTCCTGTCTCACATTGAGGTCTTTCATCCATTTTGAGTCTATTTTTGTATGTGGTTTAAGGAAATGGTCCAGTTTCATTCTTCTGCATGTGGCTCTCCAATTTTCTCAACACCATTTGTTGTAGAGACTGTCTTTTTTCCATTGGATGATCTTTTCTGCTTTGTCGAAGGTTAGTTGACCATAGAGTTGAGAGTCTATTTCTGGGCTCTCTATTCTGTTCCACTGATCAATGTGTCTGTTTTTGTTTCAGTACCATACTGTCTTGATGATTACAGCTTTGTAATAGAGCTTGAAGTCTGGAATTGTGATGCCACCAACCTTGGCTTTCTTTTCCAACATTCCTCTGGCTATTCAGGGTCTTTTCTGGTTCCATATAAATTTTAGAATTATTTGTTCCATTTCATTGAAAAAAATTGATGGTATTTTGATAGGGATTGCATGAATCATGCAGATTGCTTTAAGTAGCATAGACATTTTCACAATATTTGTTCTTCTAATCCATGCGCATGGAACGTTTTTCCATTTCTTTGTGTCTTCCTTGATTTCTTTCATGAGTACTTCATAGTTTTCTGAGTACAAAATCTTTGCCTCTTTGGTTAGGTTTATTCCTAGGTATCTTATGATTTTGGGTGAAATTGTAAATGGGATTGACTCCTTAATTTCTCTTTTTTCTGTCTCCCACGTTAGGGGCATAGATATTTAAAATTGTTAGATCTTCTTGTTGGACAGACCCTTCGAGTATGATATAGTGTCCTTCCTCATCTCTTATTATAGTCTTTGTCTTAAAATCTAATTTATCTCATGTAAGGATTGCCACCCCAGCCTTCTTTTGATGTCCATTAGCATGGTAAATTGTTTTCCACCCCCTCACTTTAAATCTAAAGGTGTCTTTGGGTCTAAAATGAGTTTCTTGTTGACAGTATATTGATGAGTTTTGTTTTTTTATCCATTCTGATGCGCTGTGTCTTTTGATTGGGGCATTTAGCTCATTTACATTCAGGGTAACTATAGAGAGATATGAATTTAGTGCAACTGTATTGCCTGTAAGGTGACTGTTACTGTACATTGTCTCTGTTCCTTTCTGGTCTATTACTTTTAGGCTCTCTCTTTGCTTAGAGGACCCCTTTCAATATTTCCTGTAGGGCTGGTTTGGTGTTTGCAAATTCTTTTAACTATTGTTTGTCCTGGAATTTTTTATTTCTCCTTCTATTTTTAATGATAGCCTAGCTGGGTATAATATTCTTGTCTGCATATTTTTCTCATTTAGTGCTCTGAATATATCACGCCAGTTCTTTCTGGCCTGCCAGGTCTCTGTGAATAAGTCTGCTGCCAGTCTAATATTTCTACCATTCTTTGTTATATACTTCTTGTCCAGAGCTGCTTTCAGGATTTTCTCTTTGTCACTAAGACTTGTAAGTTTTACTCTTAGATGACAGGTGTGGACCTATTTGTATTGACTTTGAGGGGGTTTCTCTGTGCCTCCTGGATTTTGATGCTTGTTCCCTTTGCCATATTAGGAAAATTCTCTACTATAATTCACTCCAATATACCTTCTGCCCCTCCCTCTCTCTTTCTTCTTCTTCTGGAATCTCAATTATTCTAATGTTGTTTTGTCTTATGGTGTCACTTATCTCTCAAATTCTCCCTTTGTGGTCCAGTAATTGTTTGTCTCTCTTTTGTTCAGCTTCTTTATTCTCTGTCATTTGGTCTTCTATATCACTAATTCTCTCTTCTGCGTCATTTATCCTAGTGGTAAGAGCCTCCATTTTTTTTTTTTTTTTTTTGTATTTTCTCTTCCCTATGACATTTTTTTTTTTAAATAAACATATAATGTATTTTTATCCTCAGGGGTACAGGTCTGTGAATTGCCAGGTTTATATGCTTCACAGCACTCACCATAGCACATACCCTCCCCAATGTCCATAACCCCACCACCCTTTCCCGACCCCCCTACCCCCAACAACCTTCAGTTTGTTTTGTGAGATTAAGAGTCTCTGATGGTTTGTCTCCCTCCCTATCCCATCTTGTTTCATTTATTCTTTTCCTACCCCCCAAACCCCCCACGTTGCATCTCCACTTCCTCATATCAGGGAGATCATATGATAGTTGTCTTTCTCCGATTGACTTATTTCGCTAAGCATAATACCCTCTAGTTCCATCCATGTCATCACAAATGGCAAAATTTCATTACTTTTGATGGCTGCATAGTATTCAATCGTGTGTGTGTGTGTGTGTGTGTGTGTGTGTGTGTGTGTAAATACACACACACACACACACACACATACCACATCTTCTTTATACATTCATCTGTTGATGGACACCTAGGTTCTTTCCATAGTTTGGCTATTGTGGACATTGCTGCTATAAACATTCAGGTGCACGTGGTCCTTCAGATCACTACTTTTGTACCTTTAGGGTAAATACCCAGTAGTACAATTGCTGGGTAGCTCTATTTTCAATTTTTTGAGGAACCTCCATGCTGCTTTCCAGAGTGGTTGCACCAGCTTGCATTCCCACTAACAGTGTAGGAGGGTTCCCTTTCTCCACATCCTTGCCAGTATCTGTCATTTCCTGACTTGTTAATTTTAGCCATTCTGACTGGCGTGAGGTGGTATCTCATTGTGGTTTTGATTTGTACTTCCCTGATGCCGAGTGATGTGGAGCATTTTTTCATGTGTCTGTTGACCATCTGGATGTCTTCTTTGCAGAAATGTCTTGTTCATGTCTTCTGCCCATTTCTTGATTGGATTATTCTTTGGTTGTTGAGTTTGATAAGTTTTTATAGATTTTGGATATTAGCCCTTTATCTGATACGTCATTTGCGAATATCTTCTCCCATTCTGTCAGTTGTCTTTTGGTTTTGTTAACTGTTTCCTTTGCTGTGCAAAAGCTTTTGATCTTGATGAAATCCCAATAGTTCATTTTTGCCCTTGCTTCCCTTGCCTTGCCTGTGGCGATATTCCTAGGAAGAAGTTGCTGTGGCTGAGGTCGAAGAGATTGTGGCCTGCCTTCTCTTCAAGGATTTTGATGGATTCCTCTCTCACATTGAGGTCCTTCATCCATTTTGAGTCTATTTTTGTATGTGGTGTAAGGAAATGGTCCAATTTCATTTTTCTGCGTGTGGCTGTCCAATTTTCCCAACACCATTTGTTGAAGAGGCTGTCTTTTTTCCATTGGACATTCTTTCCTGCTTTGTCGAAGATTAGTTGACCATAGAGTTGAGGGTCTATTTCTGGGCTCTCTATTCTGTTCCATTGATCTATGTGTCTGTTTTTGTGAGCCTCCATTTTTTATTGCAACTCATTAATAACTTGAGCTACAAGTTGGGTCCTTGGGTGCTCGGTTAGATGAACCCAAGGTCCTGGGCTCTCAGGCAACCAGGGCTGGGGACAGTAAACCTTACTCATCTTAACCATTTTACTGTGAGTAGATCATCTTGAGGCCAGATCAATATGTAAATTTCCAGCCCAAGGACTCATTGTATCTCCTAATTATTAAAAATCAGTGCAGGTCTCCAGCATGGTGCTGGTGCTTCAGCCTCTACTAAGAAATAAGCCAGAGCATTGAGACACAACCCCATTCTGTCTTCTTGCAAACCTATTGTGTTTTGACTTTGTAAGTGTGTCCTTTCTGCACGTGGCCTCTACCGTCCCCTTATCACTGCACCAGGGCTGGGTCAGCCCTCAATAGTGAATACAAACAGAGGCGCTTCCAGACAGCCCTCTCCTCACTTCCTGTTCCCTGCCCTTTGTCTTCTCTCCCCAGATACTACAAAAAGCTCAGGGACCACCAGATGGGATCAGGGTCAACACTCACTGGATTTTGTGAACCTGAGAGCAGAAGTCAAATATATCCACAGTACTCTCCAAGGTATGAGTGACCTCATCTGGAGCCTTTTCCCCAGGGAAACCAAAGACACAGAGGAAGGAGCAGTCCTGTGAGGGAGAGTCAGCAAACAAATGCAGCTGGTGCATGATGAACTTTAAAGGGACCAGCCAGAAGGCCCAGTGGAAGGTGAAGGTGAGGAGCAACTTCCTCTGTTGGGTCCCATTTCATCATGATTTCTTTCCTGCCTATTTTATATTTAGCAAATGTCATCTAACTTCTAATATATATATATAGCAGTAGCAGACTACTATTTATAGAGTAGCAGACTGAAATGACTGGTAAATCATATATATATATATATATGATATATATATATGATTTACCAGTCATTTCAGTCTGCTACTCCTCCTCCATCTTGCCTCTGTAGTACATGTTTTTCTTAAGGTTATATTTAAGCATCCTTGCATGACTGGTATAATTTCTTATAAGTTATATTTTAAGTAATACATTGTTCTGAGGGACATTTACAATTATTAGATCATATATATATTTTTAATTGTTTGAGGTACCTTCATACTGTTTTCCACAGTGGCTGTACCAATTTACATTCCCATTGACAGCACACAAGGGTTCCTTTTCTTCCACATCCTCAACACTTATTATTTTTGTCATTTTAATTATAGCTATTCTATCTGGTATAAAGTAATGTCTCATTGTGGTTTTTTTTGTTTGTTTGTTTTGTGTTTTTTTTTAATTTATTTGACAGAGAGAAATCAGAGCTAGGCAGAGAGGCAGGCAGAGAGAGAGGGGGAAGCAGGCTCCCCGCTGAGCAGAGAGTCTGACGTGGGGCTTGATCCCAGGACCCCGAGATCATGACCTGAGCCGAAGGCAGAGGCTTAAACCACTGAGCCACCCAGGCGCCCCTCTCATTGTTGTTTTGATTTGCATTTCCATCATGATTAGTAATGTTGAACATCTTTACTTGTGTCTATTGATCATTTGTATGTCTTCTTAGGAGAAAAGTCTGTTTATGTCTTATGCCCATTTTTAGTTTGGATTATTTGGTTTTTTGGTGTTGAGTTGTATAAATTCTTTATATATTTTGGATATTAATCCCTTATCAGATATATCTTTCACAAATATTTTCCTCCATTCACTAGGCTGACTTTTTGTTTTGTCAGTGGTTTCATTTGCTGTGCAAATGTGTGTGCATTTTGCTCAATTTTGTTTTGTTTTGCTTTGTTTTTTTGCTGTCTCCATAGCTTATTTTGGCTTTTGTTTTCGAGGCCTTGGAAGACATATCTTGAAAAATGTTGCTATGTTTTTGATGTCAGAGAAATTACAGCCTGTACTCTATATAGGATTTTTTATGGTTTCAGATCTCACATTTAGGTCTTTAATCCATTTTTACTTCATTTTTGTATATGGAGTTAGAAAGTTGTCTAGTTTCATTCTTTTATATGTAACCATCTAGTTATCCCAGCATGATTTGTTGAATAGACCAGCTTTTCTTCCTTGTATATTCTTGCCTATTTTGTCATAATTGAGCAGATAATTCTGGTTTACTTCTGGAGTCTCTATTGCATTTCATTCAGCTGTGTGTCTGTTTCTGTGCCAGTACCATACTATTTTGCTTACTACAACTTTGTTATATAGTTGGGAATCTGGGGTTGTGATACCTCCAATTTTGTAGTTCTTTCTCTGAATTGCTTTGGGTATTCAAGGTCTTATGTAATCCCATATACATTTTAGGATTTTTTTAATTCTAGTCTGGTGAGAACTGCTGTTGATATTTAGTAGGGATTGCATTCAGTTGGTGATGCTTTGGATAATACGAACATTTTAACAATATTCATTCTTCCAATCCATGAGCATGGAATATCTTTCCATTTGTTATGTCCTTTTCAATTTCTTCCATTGGTGCTTTATAGTTTTCAGAGTATGAGTACAGGTCTTTCACCTCCTTGGTTAAGTTTATTCCTAGATATTTTATTCTTTTTGTACAATTGTAAATAGCACTATTTTTAAAACTTCTCTTTTTGCTACTTCATTAATAGTGTATAGAAATGCTACCACTTTCTGAGTATTAATTTTGTATCCTTCCAATTTCCTGAATTTATTACTTCTAGTAGTTTTTTTTCCCCTCCCCCTTCGGTGGAGTATTTAGGGTTTTCTATATATAGTATCATGTCACCTATGAATAGTGACAGTTTAACATCTTTATGAATATTGATGCCTGTCATTTATTTTTCTTGTCTGGTTGCTATGGCTAGGACTTCTAGTGTGATGTTAAATAAAAGTGGTAAGAATGGACATTCTTGTCTTGTTCCTGACCTTAGAGGGGTAGCTTTCAGTTTTTTACCATTAAGTGTGGTATTAACTGTGAGTTGTTAATATTTGTCTTTCATTATATTGAGATTGTTGAGAGGTTTTTTTTTTTTATCATAAATGAATGTTAAATCTTTTCAAAAACTTCCTGTGTCTATTGAGATGATAATGTGATTTTTATCCTGCATTTTGTTGATGTGGTGTATCGTATTGATTGATTTGCAAATATTGAGCTACCCTTGCACCCTGGAATAAATCGCACCTAATTGCGGTGAATAGTCTTTAATGTATTGCTGAATTCAGTTTGCTAATATTTTATTGAGGATTTTTGCATCTATGTTCATCAAGGTTATTGGCCTATGATTTTCTTTCTTTCTTTCTTTCTTTCTTTCTTTCTTTCTTTCTGTGTGTCTTTATCTGGGTTTGGTATTAAGTAATGCTGGCCTCGTAGAATGTACTTCAAACCTTTCCTTCCTTTTCTATTTTTGGAATAGTCTCTCTTGAGGAGAGTAGGTATTAATCCTTCTTTAAATGTTTGGTAGAATTCCCCTGTGAATCTGTTGGTCCTGGACTTTTATTTTTTGGTAGTTTTTTGATTATAGATACAATTTTGCTACTTGAAATCAGTCTGTTGAGGTTTTCCATTTGTTTTTTGTTTGGTTTGGAAGGATGGTATATTTCCAGGAATTTATCTATTTCTTCTAGGTTGTCAAATTTGTTGGCATGTAGTTTTTTGTAGTATTCTCTTACAATCCTGTGTGCTTCTTTGGTGTCAATTGTAACTTAATCTTTCTCATTTCTGATTTTAATTATTTGGGTCCTTTCTCTATTTTTTTCTGGATGAGTTTGGTTTGTCACTTTTATTTATCATATCAAAAACTAGTTCTTGGTTTCATTGATTTTCTTTGTTGTTTTATTAGTCTCTATGCCATGTACTTCTGATCATTATTTTTTTTTTCTGCTCATCTTGGGTTTTATTTGTTTTTCCTTCTAGTTCTTGTACATGGAAGTTTAGATTAGTTTTGAGCTTTTTATTATTTGCTGAGGTAAGCTTGTATCACTAGATTCTTTTCTGTTAGAATTGCTTCTTCTGTGTCCCAAAGATTTTGGACTGTTTTTCAATTTCATTTATCTTCCCGTAATTTTTTTTCTTTAAATTTCCTCTTTGATTGGTTAACCCATTGGCTGTTTAGTATTATGTTGTTTTTTTCTCCACATGCTTGTATTTGTCCCAGTTTTTTTTTTTTTCTTGTGATTTATTTCCAGTTTCATGCTGTTGTGATAAGAACATGCACGGTCTAGTTCCAATCTTCTTAAATTTATTGAGGCTTGTTTTATGACCTAATATGTGATCTCTTTTGGAGAATGTTACATGGGCCCTTGAAAAGGATGTGTATTCCATTGTTTCTGGATGGAATTTCTGTATATATCTATCATGTCCATCTGGTCCAATGTGTCACTTAAAGACATTGTTTCCTTATTGATTTTTCTGTCTGGATGATCTATCCATTGATGTGAGTGGGGTATTAAATTCTCTAAGTATTAATGTATGACTGCCAATTTTTCTCTTTATGTCCATTAATACTTGCTTTATGTATAAGTGCTCCAATGAGGATGCTTAGATATTTGCAATTGTTATATCCTCTTGGATTGATTCCTTTATCATTTTATAATGCCTTTTTCATCTCTTGTTATAGTGTTTTAAAATCTATTTTGTCTGATATAAGTATTGCTACCCTGGCTTTTTATTTTCCACTTCCATTTCCACTGCAAATGTTTTTCCATCTCTTCATTTTCAGTTAGTGTGTCCTCAGGTCTGAGGTGAGCCTCATGTAGGTAACATATCCATCTTTATCCATTCTGCTTCCCTATGTCTTTTGATTTGAACATTTAGGCCATTTACTTTTAAAATGGTTTTGATAGGTTTATATTTGTTACCATTTAAAAAAATTTTTTTGTAGTTCTTTGTTCCTTCTTGCTTTCCTTGTGATTGAGTTTCTATAGTGTTATATTTGTCTTTATCTGTGTGTGTGTTTGTGTGTGTGTGTGTGTGTGTGTGTATAATTTATCACAGGTTTTGAATTTCTGGTTACCATGAAGTTCATGTATAACATCCTAAGTAAATAGCAATCTATATTAATTTGATGGTAATGTAAGTTGGAACACATTCTTTAGAAAAATACACTATTTTTCCTCTCCTCTTCCCTTTTTACTATTTCCTCCACATTTTATGGATACGTTGTTATATTTTACATCTTTTTATTCATAATTTTCTTATATCTATTTATGGTCATTTCTTCCACTTAAAAGATGTCTTTTATCATTTCTTTGAAGGCTGGTTTACTTGTGATAAACTCCTGGGGTTTTTTTGTTTGTTTGTTTTGGTCTCAAACTCTTTATCTCATGGTCAAATCTGAATAATAAACTTGCTGTGTAGAATATTCTCGGTTGTGGGGTTTTTTCCTTTTAACACTTTGAATATATCATGCTACTTTGTTGTGGCCTGCAAAATTTCTGCTGAAAAATTGGTTCATAGCCTTATAGGTTTTCCCTTTCAGGTGACTTTTTCTCTCTCTCCTGTTGCCTTACAGATGCTTTCTCATTAATCTTTGCCTTTTTTTTTTTTTTTTTTTTTTTTTTTTTTTTTTTTTTAGTTCTTTGAGAGAGAGTGCAGTGGGGAGGGACAGACTGAGAGAATCTCAAACTGACTCCCTACTGAGCATGGAGTCTGATGCAGGACTTGAACCTACAACCTTGAGATCATGATCTGAGCTGAAATCAAGAGTCAGACACTTAACTGTCTGAGATACCCAGGAGCCCCAAAATCTTTGACATTTTAATTATGTGCTGTGGTGTGGACCTCCCTGGGTTCATGTTGTTTGGAACTCTCCATGCCTCCTTGACCTGGAGTCTATTTCCTTCCTAAGATTAGGGAAGGTTGGTTATTATTTCTTCAAATATGTTTTCTATACCTTTCTCTTTTTTTCTTCTGGGAGCCCTATGATGTCAATGTTATTTAAGTGATGTTGTCCAAGAGATCTCTTAATCTTTTTTCCTCTTTTTACTGTTCATCATGTCTGCTTTCCATACCCTGACATCCAGATTGCTGATCCATTTCTCTGAATCCTATAATCTACTGTTGATTGCCTGTATTTTGTTTTTATACTTTTAGTTATTCTTCAACTCTGGTTTGTTTTAATATTTTTCTATCTCTTTATTGAAGGTCTCACTAAGAACTTCAATTCTTTTCACTAGCACAGCTGGTATCTCTATGTTCATTTCTTTAAATTCTTTATCAGGAATATGGCTTGCCTCTGTTTCATTTCATTCTTTTTCTGAGGTTTATTCTTGTTCTTTCTTTTGGAGCGTATTTTTCTGTTTCCCCATTTTGCTTGACTTTGTGTTTATTCCTGTGGATTAGGCAGAATGGCTTCTTTTCCTGAACATGAAGGAGTGCTTTTTGGTTATGGTGTCCCCTATGCAGACTGCGTGCTTTGTGGCCTTCACTGTCTGGCTATATATGTTAGCCACTCTTAAATCATTAGTTTTCATAAAAAAATAGTTATAAGGAAAAAAAAATAATAAGAAAAAAATAGAAAAAGGAAAAACAAAACAAAAAAGCACAAAAATTAAAATATGACAACATGGAAAAAAGTAAAATTAATAATTAAAAAGCAAATTTTAAAATTTAATAAAACAAAACAAAATAAAAAACCAGAAGAACAAAAATAGAGACAACCTGTGGCTTATTTTGTGTGCCCCAGCACAACACCAGCTGATGTTGGCTTGAGGACCCTGGGCTCACTGATGTCACAAGCTCCCTGTGATCTGGACCCTGTTCTGGTCTGGTCTTTTAAGATAGAGATGGAGACTCTCCACACATCCTTGGCCCTTTTAATTCACCACTTTTTTCTGTGTCCCAGAACAAGTAGGACAGATGTGGGTTTGTAGACCGTTGGCTTGCTGAATTTGCAGCTTCCTGTGACAACCAGACCTGTGAGTTATAGCATTGGGACCAGTGTATTATGTTGTCCAGACCCTGCTCTGGTCTGGGCTTTTAAGATGGAGGGAATGTTCCCATACCTCCTTGGCCCCTTTAAACCTTTTTTTGATTGTGTGTGTGTGTGTATGTGTGTGTGTGTGTGTGTGTGTCCCAGTGTGACTGGAACTGGTCAGGGTTTCCAGATCCTGGGATTCTTGATGTTAGAAGATCACTTTGATGATTAGATCCACCAGCTATGGCATAAGGATCTTCCCAAGTGGTGTCCAGACTCTGTTCTGGTCTAGGCCTTTAAGATTGAGTGGGAATGTAAACTGTGGTGTTCTCTAGTTCGTCTTACCTGGAGAGCATTCCTATAGCTCCTCTGTTGCTTGGCAGAGTAGTTCTAGTATTGTCTCATTTATATGCTAGTTGCTTTAAGCCATGGCCTTTTTTTTTTTTTTTTCCTCCATGTCCAAGGACAGAGGAATCTGTTCCCAGTTCCTCAACACTATGCTTCCCCACTGCTCTTCACAGTGGAGTTCCCTTTGTTACCATGTTTCTGTATTTCTTGCTATTCATTTGCCATTCTCTTTTTGGTTGTTTAGTAGCTGTTAATTCAGTCCATTTTTCTTCAGGAGGAATTATTTTATTAATAGTTGTCATTTGGGGTGTTCTGTGGGGGATGTTAGTTCAATGTCTTCCTTCATTGCCATCTTGAACCAGAACTATCTAGTTGCTCTTTTAAACTGTAGTGTGTGTGTGTGTGTGTGTTGTTTTGCTTTGTTTTGTCTAATCTGAGGCACAGATAAAAAACAAAAACAAAAAAACAAAAACCCCACAAATCATCTCATGGCCCCTCAACGCTATCTCTGCAGTTTTCAGCATCAGGCATGAAGGTTTCTTTAGTTACTGTGTCTCAGTCTCTTGCCATTCTCTATGTGGTCTCTCTCTCTCTCTCTCTTTTTTTAAATAGAGAAACTGTTTAGGTCGCCCTCTAAATAGAGGTTGATTTGGTGTCTATGAGTTCATAGGCATAGTTCATAGGGTCTTCCATCTTGGACTGGAACTGGGACCCATAGCTTTTGTTTTAAAGTTTATTTTGTCTTATAAAAGTATTTACTACACCAGCTTTCTTTTTGTTTACACTTGCAAGGAATATCTTGCATTCACTTTCATTCTGCATGTATCTTTGGGTCTGAAGTATGTCTCCTGTAGACAGTAGGGTCTTATTTTTTTATCCATTCAGTCACCCAGTCCTTATGATTTTGTTACTTCTTTTGATTGGCACATTTAGTCCATTTACATTTAAAGAAAATACAGATACATATGTTCTCATTGACATTTTGGTAATTGTGTTTTGATTATATTTTTAGTTCTCTTTCTTTTCTTGCCCTCTTGTGGTTTGATGACTTTAGTGTTGTACTTAGTTACATTTCTCTTTATTATTTTTATGTGTGTGTTTATTATATGTTTTTGGTTATGATATTTGGTTATGATATAATGAGTTTCATATATAACATCCTATATGTATAGCATTCTTTATTAAGTTGATGGTCATTTATGTTCCAACGCATTCTTTTTTTTATTTTTTTTTATTTTTTTTTATTTTAATAAACATATAATGTATTTTTATCCCCAGGGGTACAGGTCTGTGAATCGCTAGGTTTACACATTTCACGGCACTCATCATAGCCCATACCCTCCCCATTGTCCATTTCCCCCCACCACCCTCTCCCGTCCCCCCTCCCCCCTACAACCCTCAGTCTGTTTCTTGAGATTGAGTCTTTTATGGTTTGTCTCCCTCCCAATCCCATCTTTTCATTTTTTCTTTTCCTACCTCCCCCCAACCCCCCCCCCCGCATTGCATCTCCACTTCCTCATATCAAAGAGATCATATGATAGTTGTCTTTCTCCGATTGACTTATTTCGCTAAGCATGATACCCTCTAGTTCCATCCACGTCGTCGCAAATGGCAAGATTTCATGTCTTTTGATGGCTGCATAGTATTCCATTGTGTATATATACCACTTCTTCTTTAGCCATTCATCTGTTGATGGACATCTAGGCTCTTTCCACAGTTTGGCTATTGTGGACATTGCTGCTATAAACATTCGGGTGCACGTGCCCCTTCGGAGCACCACGTTTGTATCTTTAGGATATATACCCAGGAGTGCAATTGCTGGGTCGTAGGGTAGCTCTATTTTCAGTTTTTTGAGGAACCTCCACACTGTTTTCCAGAGTGGTTGCACCAGCTTGCATTCCCACCAGCAGTGTAGGAGGGTTCCCCTCTCTCTGCATCCTCGCCAGCATCTGTCATTTCTTGACTTGTTCATTTTAGCCATTCTGACTGGCGTGAGGTGGTATCTCATTGTGGTTTTGATTTGTATTTCCCTGATGCCGAGTGATGTGGAGCATTTTTTCATGTGTCTGTTGGCCATCTGGATGTCTTCTTTGCAGAAATGTCTGTTCATGTCCTCTGCCCATTTCTTGATTGGATTATTTGTTCTTTGGGTATTGAGTTTGATAAGCTCTTTATAGATTTTGGATACTAGCCCTTTATCTGATATGTCATTTGCAAATATCTTCTCCCATTCTGTCAGTTGTCTTTTGGTTTTGTTCACTGTTTCCTTTGCTGTGCAAAAGCTTTTGATCTTGATGAAATCCCAATAGTTCATTTTTGCCCTTGCTTCTGTTGCCTTTGGCGATGTTCCTAGGAAGAAGTTGCTGCGGTTGAGGTCAAAGAGGTTGCTGCCTGCATTCTCCTCAAGGATTTTGATAGATTCCTTTCTCACATTGAGGTCCTTCATCCATTTTGAGTCTATTTTCATGTGTGGTGTAAGGAAATAGTCCAATTCCATTTTTCTGCATGTGGCTGTCCAATTTTCCCAGCACCATTTGTTGAAGAGGCTGTCTTTTTTCCATTGGATATTCTTTCCTGCTTTGTCGAAGATAAGTTGACCATAGAGTTGAGGGTCTATTTCTGGGCTCTCTATTCTGTTCCATTGGTCTATATGTCTGTTTTTGTGCCAGTACCATACTGTCTTGATGATGACAGCTTTGTAATAGAGCTTGAAGTCTGGAATTGTGATGCCACCGACTTTGGCTTTCTTTTTCAATATTCCTTTGGCTATTCGAGGTCTTTTCTGGTTCCATATGAATTTTAGGATTATTTGTTCTATTTCTTTAAAAAAAATGGGTGGGATTTTGATAGGGATTGCATTAAATGTGTAGATTGCTTTAGGTAGAATAGACATTTTCACAATATTTGTTCTTCCAATCCATGAGCATGGAATATTTTTCCATTTCTTTGTGTCTTCCTCAATTTCTTTCATGAGGACTTTATAGTTTTCTTAGTATAGATTCTTTGCCTCTTTGGTTAGATTTATTCCTAGGTATCTTATGGTTTTGGGTGCGATTGTAAATGGGACTGACTCCTCAATTTCTCTTTCTTCTGTCTTGTTGTTAGTGTAAAGAAATGCGACTGATTTCTGTGCATTGACTTTATATCCTGACACTTTACTGAATTCCTGTATAAGTTCTAGCAGTTTTGGAGTGGAGCCTTTTGGGTTTTCCACATATAGTATCATATCATCTGCAAAGAGTGAGAGTTTGACTTCTTCTTTGCCAAGTTGGATGCCTTTAATCTCTTTTTGTTGTCTGATTGCTGAGGCTAGGACTTCTAGTACTATGTTGAACAGCAGTGGTGATAACGGACATCCCTGCCGTGTTCCTGACCTTAGTGGAAAAGCTTTCAGTTTTTCTCCATTGAGAATGATATTTGCGGTGGGTTTTTCATAGATGGCTTTGATAATATTGAGGTATGTGCCTTCTATCCCTACACTTTGAAGAGTTTTAATCAGGAAGGGATGGTTCCAACGCATTCTAAAAGCACTAAACTCTTACTCTTTCCTCCATTTTTCATGTATATGATGCCGTATTTTACATTTTTTGTGCACCCCTTGGCTTATTTTTGTAAATATAATTTATTACTTTTGTGTTTTAACTTTCATAGTAGCTTTATAAGTGATTAATCTATTGCCTGTACTGCATTTTTGCTTTAACCAGTAAATTCTTTTCTAATTTTTTTCTAGTTCTGGCCCTTTCTTTTCCACTTATAGAAGTCTCTTCACAAGAAACATTAACACTGGTTTAATGGTGATAGAGTCCTTTAACATTTGTCTGCTGGGAAACTCTCTCTCTCCTATATTGAATGATGACTTTGCCAGGTAGAATATTCTTGGTTACAGGTTTTTTGTTGTTTGTTTTGACTTGTTTCCTTTCCTTTCAGTTCTTTGAATATATCATGCCACTTTCTTCCAATCTGCAGAATTTCTCCTGAAAAATCAGCTGATACTCTTATGGAGTTTTTGTTATATGTAACTATTTCCTTGCTGCTTTTAAGTTTCCTTATCTTTTATTTTTGTTACTTTAATTGTGTTATTTTGGTGTTGACCTGTTTGGGTTTTATCTTGTTTGGGGCTTCCTTGATCACTGAACCTGGATGTAGGGAAATTTTCAGCTGTTATTTCTTCAGATAACTTCTTTGTCCCCTTCTCTCTCTCCTCCTTCTAGGACTCCAATCATGTGAATGTTGTTATGCTTATCTCATAGGTAACTTTCCCTATCCTTTTTAAAACTGGTTTTTTCATCTGGGTTGCTTTCAATTACCCTGTCTTCTAGATTGTTGATCCATTCTTTTGCATCCTCAAATCTACTATTGCTTCCCTTAGAATATTTTTCATTTCAGTTATTATATTCTTCAGTCCTGTCTGGTTCTTTTTTCTATTTTCTATGTCTCTTTTAAAATTCTCAGTTCATCCACTCTTCTTTCAAGTTTGATTATCTTTATGACCATTACTTTAAAGTTTAATCAGGTTGATTACTTGTCTCTGCTTCATTTAGCTTCTTTTCTGTGGTTTTTCTGGTTCTTTCATTTGGAACATATGTATTCCTTTGTCTTCTCATTTTGTCTGAGTCATTGTTTGCTTCTATGTATTAGGTAGATGAACACGTCTCCTGGTCTTGAAAGTAGTGACATTCTATAGTACAGTCTTCCCTGGTTACCAGGACCAGGTGATGCAGTGATGGATCCTGTGTGGGCTGTATGTGCTCTCTTTTTGTGGTTGAGCAGCAACTGGTATTGTGGTGATATCAGGGCAGGGTTTGTTCCCATAATGGCTGGCTGAGAAGCCCTGTTGCAAATGCTTTGTGTGGGCTGGTGGGGGCAGGAGAGGCTGGCCCTCAGCTAAGCTCTCTGCAATGGTAGGCTCCAACTGCTGTGCCCACCCTAGTTAGTAGGAACTGCCCCCTGCACAGCTGGCTGAATGTCCCAGTTGCAACTTCTGTAGATGTGCTGGTGGGTAGGGTTTGGACACAGCCTTGTTAGCTGAGAGTCCTGGGTAGAACCAATCCAGACTTGCTGTTAGGTGGGGCTAGCTTTCAGCCCCACTGTCTGAAATATTTGGCTGCTACTGCTGTGGGAGCACTGGTGGGAAGGGCCTGTCCCTTTTTTGGTTAGCTGAGTCCTAGATGCAGCTAGTGCCAGGGTACTGCTGGTTGGGATCAGCTCTCCTTCTCTCTGGAGCAGGCATAGCTTTGGTACATCAGTCCCAGCTAAGACTGCCTTCTGGGTGTGGTGGGCCTTTTTGGGGAGATGCTGGTCTAAGCTGAGTCTGCCTGCTAGGTGTGGTGGGGCAGGAGCCACTTTGGAAGGGCAACTGCTAGGGTGGGTAGGTTAAGTGGGGCAGATCTACATGGGAATGATGGGGTGGGCAAGCAGTGCTGGCAAGATAAATGGAGGGTGTCAGAATAGGCTCCCAAAAGCATCTATCTAGGCTGATGGAGGACAAGAAAAATGATGCCCACCAGCACTTCTATTTCTAGAGAAAGCTTCTATAGATCCCTGACCCTCTGGCACATGTCCTAAAATTAGTCAATAAATCTTCATGTATAAAGGAAGTGATTTTCAAACTGCTGTTTCTGTACTGGTTCTTTAAGGGAAGAGACTTGGTTTTCTACAGCTAGGGATGCCCAGTGTGGGGCTTGATCCCTGTGCTCTTCCATGCTTATGATATCCCTTTCACTTGTAGGTAGCTATCCTGGGGGTTCCTGATGACATCTCTACTCTTTCTACCCTTTCCAATGTGTTTCTGTTCTTAAAACATTAAGCTGTGGAAAATCTGTTCTGCCTGTCTTTGGGGTGTGTGTGTGTGTGTGTTTAAATTTATTTGACAGAGAGATCACAAGTAGGCAGAGAGGGAGGGGGAAACAGACTCCCTGCCAATCAGGGAGCCTGATGCAGGGGTAGATCCCAGGACCATGAGACCTGACTTGATCCGAAGGCAGAGGCTTAACCCACTGAGCCACCCAGGCGCCCCCTTCCGGTGGTTTTTAGAGTGAGATGCAATACATGCACTAGTTAATTTGGTGTGTCCATGGGAGTCGCTGATCTCAGGATCTTCCTACTCTGCCTCCTTCCTGAGATCTTTCTTATTTCTTGATGTAGGTATTAGCATTATAATATATGGACTAACATTATCACTGTTGGTTTTACAAAGCATGCTGTTTAATCTTTACATATATGAGGATTTTCTAGCTTTCTTGTAGTTGATTTCTAGTTTCATGTCACTGTTTAGAAAAGATGCTTGATATTTTAGTCTTCTCAAATGTATTATACATACTTTGTGTGAGAATGTTGCATGTGTGCTTAATAAAAATGCTGCAGGTCTTTTTTTTTTTTTTTTTTTTTTTTAAAGGCTGTTTCCCTTGTTGATTTTGATCTGTGAAAGTGGGGAAATAAAGTCTCCTATTATTGTATTACTATTTCTCTCTTTAGGTCTGGGTCTGTTAATGTTTGATTTCTGGATTTTAGGTGCTCCTATGTTGGATATATAAATACTTACAAATTTTATGTACTTTTTGTATTGAGCCATTTATCAATATGTAATGATGCTGTCTCTGATTAGAGTCTGTTTTAAAGTCTATTTTCTGTGATATAAGCAAAGCTATTCCAGCTTTTGGTTTCCACTTGCATGAAATATCTTTCTCCATCTCCCCATTTTCAGTCTGTGTCCTTAGATCTGAAATGAGTCTCTGGTAGGTATCATATAGATGGGTCAGTGACTATTATTGTGAACACTTTGTCATTTAAATCACTTGTCTTTGTTTTATTAAGTCTTTTTCTGAAGTTTTATCTTGTTCTTTCATTTGGAACATATTCCTCTGTATTTTTCATTTTCCTTGACTGTGTGTTGGGTTTCTGTCCATTGGACAAAACAGCTATCTCTACCTGTCTTGAATCTGTAGGCTTTGCACAGATAAGCCCTTTTGATGAACCCTGCTGGTCTGTCAAACCTTTGTGACTGTACAAGCAGCCTACCTAGTTCTTTGTGGCTCTCAGTAAGTGAGGGTCTGCCAGCACCTGTTATGGTCCCAACGGGGAGGATCTCAGCCAACACTTAGATTTAGGCTGACTGGAAGCTGGACCCAGCAGCTTTTAAACTATGCAAATAGACCTCTTATTGGAGATGACTAGGAGATGGGCTTTTCTGTCTGCTCCTTCACTGAGCCCTGGGGAAATAGTGAAGTACTGTTTGATATCTTCTCACCTGTGAACCTATGAACACAATGCACAGTGGCCACCAGTCAGGTGATCAGGAGTCTTCCCCTGGGTTGGAGCCACAAAAACCAGGGTCCTAGATGTATGTACAATCTATTTTCTGGGAAATAGTGGCCACCTGAACAAGGTAGTGGGAGAACCTAAAGATGATGTTCCTATGTTGCATCTTTTGCCTCTTGCCTCTATGATCTTTATATCTGAGTGGGCCCCTAGATGTGTGCTAAAGTAGATACCTGACCCTCAGGTCAAAGCCTTTAAGATACGCAGATAGCCTCTTTCACAGAAAGACTGTTGCCTGTATGCTGTGCCCTGGTGTCTAGCTGTGTTGAGTCTGTGTGAATCCTTCAAGAACTACTTCTCAGTTTTGTAGTCTTGAGGTTTTGTGATGCAAGCCCCATTGGCTTTCAAAGGTAGATGGTTTGGGGGGATTCATCTCACAGGTACAGGTCTTCAAATTTGGGATGCCAAAAGTGGGGTTCAAACCTTTGCTCCTGTGGGAGACGCTTGGGATGGTGAGTCACTATACCACAGGTGGGGCTTATGGTGAGATTGTATCATAGCTTCTTCTGTCCTAGTGTTTATATTTTCTCATTTGCCTGATGTGTAGGAGTTGCTCAGTTATTTTGAGGATTTATTTCATTGGAAATTGTTCCATAGGAAGCTGTAGAGATGTTGGTGTGTCTGTGGGGTGGCGGTATGCTGGGTATCCTCTTACATTGTCATTTTGAACCACAACCCACATTTATTTTAATGTCTAAAAGGAAAATGATTTCATTATCTTCATTGTGTGGGTCAAACAACTGATCTTATTTGTGATCCTTATGCTGGGTTGCACATGGGAAAATGGCACAGCCAGGATTTGATTTCTGAAGAAGGATCTCTTAAATTTCTATGAAGATAGTTGATGCTGTTATTTAAGTAAACTAATAAGAGGCCAACTCTAGGGCATGTTTGCTCAGTGACACTATAGATATAAGCCATCCTATTCTCATGTATTTTTTTCTTTTTAAACAATAGTACCATTGGACAAAACTGGTTAATCAGTGTTAAATGCTTAACAGAAGTCCTGTATAAATGAAAACTTCCTCTCTCTTCCTCGGGGTATTGCATTTCTAACATTCCCATTTTCTGAGGACATTGACATATCAGTGTTTGGTTCTAGTGTTAACTGAGCTTTAAATATTCCTTCAAAGCTACTCTGTGGAATTGTAGTTGGCTCTATTTCATAGTGTATTTGATAGTGTTGAGAATGCAGAATAAGAATTCCTTTCTCCGGCAGTGATTTCATCTGTCAACCCCTACAGCAGTGACACAGCGAAACTGACAGCAAAACTGTTTTTGTCAAAGCAAGGGCATTTCATAAGTGAATAAGTCTAGAATAGGCAACATCTCAGTCTCTTGAGCACTTTATTTGTTATAAATACAAGTCAATACCACAAGATGGCACCTTCTTACTCTCAACATCTACAATTACAAACAATTATCTTCATAAAATGGTTTCAGCTCTTTAATGTGTTTAGGTATTATTGAAACCTTATAAAAGCAAGACTTGCTACAAACAGGATTGGTGTTTGATGTATATTAAATGAGGTCAGATAATTAAATTCAAAAAAAGAATTTATAAATATTCAGATAAGAAAATTGAAATTACAAAAGCAGAGTTTGTTATCATTAAACTGAATTACCAGTGTGTATGGTATAGTATTATATCTACATGGCTAAGTTTCTGTTAAAATAGTTTTAGTAATCAAATAATGTACCTCATTCTCCAACGTAATCACCTAACACTCAATACATATTTCATTCAGAAACCACCTAGCTTTCATCTAGACCAGCAATTATGCCCACGCCATTTTTTTTTCAATAAATGCAACCCATGAAGTGCCATCATCCCCTGGCTACAAAACAAAATACAATATTTAAAGGTAAAAACTCAGAGAATTTCTGAAATGGTAAACCATTCTCTCTGTGTTCATGAAAATAGGCAATCCAATTTGAAAGTCTTTGAACCAATGTAAACTCTAGAAAACTCAGTGTTGAAATATGGGAAGAATAAAGATTTGCACTAATATAGTGCATAACAAAGCAGTGTCAGGCTCATCATTTACAGTAAATGCCTTGATTGGACTTTCCTCCAGATTGTCATCATGCTGCTGAAGATAAAGTTTACTGAAGTCTGTGGGAATTCCATCATGTTTTCTTCCTCCCATTTCCAAACAGGAAGAGAAGGGTTTTCAGGACCCTTGGGAAAATCAAAAAATTAAACACACACCCACAAACAACTTGAAAGCAAAATGGCAGACCTAAGAATCCTTGACTCCATGTTCAAATGAAGTTGAGGAAATATTACTTTTGCAATATTTGTATTCTGCCCAATGTATCACATCATGAGATTCCTCAAAAAACTGAGAAGTCTGAGAGCTACAAAAGAGAAAGCGGTTAAGGCAGTTGATGTCTACATTTGGATTTCTTTTTCAGGTTACATGTCTAAGTCTCCATCGTAGGCTAAGGTCAGAGGCTTCTGTTGGGGAGGTGTGCTTTGATGTGGTTTTGGCTTCTTGCTGCAAAGGGAAAAGAATTCCTCAGATATAGATTCACAGAGCTCTGTTTATCTGCCAAAGACAATTACAAGGTGCAGAAATTCACGTGGTTAAATGACAAAAGATTGAGTGCTCTGAACATGTGGGTTTCTTTTTTGAATACTTGTATATTTTATCACTATTTTAAGGATAAGCTATCATTTTTTTTCAAAATCTTAAAAATGGTTTCATGGAAGCAATGAACTCAGTAGAGAGCTACTTTTCTCATTCTTGTTTATACTTAGTAATGCAACCAGATGCTGTTCACTAATTTCTAAGCTACCACGACCCTCCTATCAGAGATCAGCTGGAACAGCCAGACTCCTCCACCTTACCCTAGTGGTGTTCTTAATTCGCTGCTGCTCTGACCTAAAACCTGACATTTAGATGCCATGTCACCAGAGTCTGCTAGGAAACTTTCTCTGATCCTGCACCGTGCAGAGCCACTCTCGCCTGGTCTCTGTTTGACCTGAGGCTGACAACTTTGCCAGGTCAGGGAGGGCTGTTCTTCCTTCTCACAGAGAAGCTGAAATTGACCAACCTTGGCACATCATACTGTGATGGCCCAGATGTGGGGCAAAACAACCTGCATTATACCTTGTTTCTTAGTACGGGTAAAACTCAATCTATGAAGGTTGATAGTTTGAATTTTACCTCATCGTGCCCCACCCCTACCATACTGTTTCTCTTCCTTCCTCAGTGCCTTTGCTTTGCCATGCCTTCAGAGCCCAGCTCTTTGGCGTTGCCAACTCTTTCCTTGCCTCCAAATTATTTTACAGCAACATCTATCATTAATGGGAAGTATGCTCAGTGCTAAGCCTTGTGCTCACCATTTTACATAAAATACCTCAATAAACCCAGAACAACCCTGGGTGGGGGGTGGGGGGAGCATTAGGGTCAATACTTTTTTACAGAGAAGGACTAGAGAGGTCACTTACCTTCTCCCAAGTGACTGAGTGGCTCAGGCTGAAATTTAAGCACGTCTAACACAGACGCCCAGGCCCTTAACCTCTTCAGTGCACTCTCTCTGTATCCATGCCATTAATCTGGCATGTGGTAGACACAACATCTTTTTCTGAACATAAGAATTTTTAAACTTTGAACTTAGAAAAACACATTTTCACGTGTACATTTCAGTGGCATTTAGTATATTCAGTGTTGTGTAACCATCATCTTATCTAGGTCCGGAACATTTTCATCACCCCGAAGAAAAACTCTGCACCCAAAAAGTTGTCTTCCTATTTCCCCTACCCTCAGCCCCTGGCACCCACTTAACTTTCCATCTCTTAAGGATCTGCCTATTCCGGATATTTCATACAGATAGAGTCCTACTATATGTGGCCTTTCTGTCTGGCTTCTTTCCCCTAATGGTTAACATGGAGACTTTTGTATTATGTGAATTTTACCACATACACAAAAAGAGATGCCTGATAGAATTAAAATGAGCCTAGAGAGTATCACCTAGTTTAAATGCTCAAGTTCTAAAGCTTTTTTTTGTTTGTTTGATAATGAACATTACAAAAAGAAGAAATTAAAAATAATTTTAAAAATCACTAAAGGAAAAACCACAGATCCTATCAGTGCTCCTGCCTGGCATCTGGGGTGCAGTGGGGGCTCAGTGGGTGCTGGGCATGGGCTGCAGGCAGACACCTTCCAACCAGGGAAGCTGAGGACAGGCAGAAACCGGCTCTAGCATCCTCTGCCATAGGAGCCCTAGTCTCTGGTTGTGTGCTTCTCTGAAGGGTATTCACTGCATGATTATTAGAATAATATTCAATTTTATATATAAGCATATTCCAGTGGTCTAGTTCTACTGCCTGGCTCAGACTCTAGCAACAAGAATGGACCCAGCTTGAAATGAGGTCCAGAGGATGCTAATCTGCAGCATTTAAAAGTACTAAGAGATCACACCACAATTTAGGACAACCAAAAAGGGGACAGCTATGCATCTACAGTGGTGGTGGTGCTGATGAGAGTGGAGGTTGTCTTAATACAAGATGGTTCATCTGAAATGACAGTTGGGATCTTCTCCATCCTGTATCTCCTGTCTTTTCAGAGAAGAAAGGAAGAGAACGGGAAGAAATGTAGGTGCTTCCAAATAGTTCTTGATAGTCTATTCTTAATTAGCATTTACCAAGGGCTACTAGTCAAAGAGAAATGAAAGAAGAACCCCGGGGAGTGGGGAAGAGGGATAGAGATGGCTGGATCTTTATATTGATGTTGCCTGGGAGACATCTAAACTTGGCCAGCCTGTTTGTTGGGCCTATAGAATTCTCAAAATAATAGAGATATTTTTATGAATGAGTTCCCTGTATGGGATTATGGAAAAGAAAAGGGGTCTCCTAATACATAGGCCTTAAATCCTTGTGGGCCATGGAGTGCGTTGGGGATCATTTGGATGAAGACCTCATTTTTTATGGATCGCTTCAAATTGGGTAACCTCTCAACTGCTACTAATATAACTATGAATATGTGAGATCTGAGAAATTTTTAGAGAGCTTGAAAGTTCTTAAATGCTGGTAAAGTGAGTAAGGTGGTATATGTCGGGTAGCTGTGACTTTACAAATCTTCCTGACTAGTTAAAAAATGCCTGAGGAGAGGGGCTGTCCATAGCAAAGTCAGCAACTAGGAGGCCTATCTTGAGAGGCCCTGCTCTCTTTCCTTTCTCCCTTACTGGTACTCATTTTCCCCTTAAGAAATACTTTTTCTCTTCAACTCTGGTATCAGGAGAGGTGTGAACACCTCACACTAAATCAGGACCTGCGGATGCCTGCCACATGGGCCACCACCACTCATCCTGTACCCACGGTGGATCTCTAATCCATCACACTGTTCTTCCCTGTCGGACTGAGGTGTCACCTCATAACTCTTCCTAATGGAGCCCTCTTGACAACCACCACCACTTCCAGGGTTGGCACAGGGATAGTTATTACGCAACACCGATGGTAAGAGACCATTGCGTGACACACATTTAAAGTGACCTCCTCTGGGATCATTTGCATTTTAGCCAAGGACAAACCCAAGAAGCCAGAAAAGCAAACTGATGATGAACGGACAGGCATACTGTGGGGAATTAACAGCACCACTGATTTCAAGCCCCAAGGACCCATCCCCAGGGCAGGAGAGATTAAATAGCTTGATGAATGCCTGAAATGGTCTTTGGTTTAGGCAGCCACTCATGAGGGCGGAGCCTCGGGGAGTAGATGCGCTACTCTGAAACGTGGGCACAATGATGGCCCATTTACGGAGAATGGATATGCTGGAGTTATCTAGAGCCATTTTCTGGCACTATGTCTAGATTGACTATAGGTTCACCCAGCGCTCGTCTTCGCTAAATTGCCTCATGGATCTTTACTGCCGGGGCATCAGTAATATTTCAAAAACTTCGAGCACTAATGGTAGATGTTACAAAGGGTTGTATCTGAACGGAGTGGTCCTTAAGAAGACGATTTTTCTATATTTTCTCAAAAGCATTTCTAAGTTTTATTATAAACTGCTTTCATCTAAAGTATACACCTAAGGCCTGGCATATTACAGCAGTTCTCTTGTCCTAAGCCTTTTATTTTGGGGATAAAATATAAAATCTCCAAAACTGTCATTGTCTAACTCCTCTGCAAGCTATTTAATAGAAGAAAATGCCATGAAAGTATCTATTTGGACTCTCTAGGCAGCTCCTGTGTAACAGGAAATGGTAGGTGTTTTGATATCAATAGGTCTGTTTCCAGGTCTATAGCTTACTTGGGAAACAAGGAGCCTCTAAAAAATATGAAAACTGTAGCCACTACATTGAACCTAAAGGGTTTTTAGGGTCACTCAAGAGAAAGAAATTGCACACCAGAAGACCAGTGGAAAGCATGTAAAGCTCTGGGCCTAGACAAACCTAGAAGTGATTTTACCAGGCTCATGATCTCAGATAAGTGATCCTCAGAAAAGTGAAATAACTTAGCTCACTTTAAAATGGGTACAATAAGAGTAACAGCTTGGTAGATTTTTGTGAGGTCTGAAAAGGCAACCTATGTAAAATATTTATTCAGCCACTATTCTACTTCAGGTGGTAGAGGAGGGAGATATTTAAGAAACAACTATAATCACAGCCTAGACAAGTTCCAGAGAAGAGGAGGAATGGACAAGTTATTCCAGACTGTTTAAGGGGAAAATGCTGGCATTTGCATTTTACTGGGAAGAAGCAACAGAGTGTCAACAGCTAAATGTGAAAATTCATTCTAGATGAATGGAATAGGAGGAGGAAACCCTGGAACCAGAACCCTCCTTGCAAAATTAGAAGGTACCACTGTAAGTACCCTAATACAAGGTTTCTACTCTCAAGAAATTATCCTTCAGGATGAGGTTGTAGCCTTACATTCAGTACTTGGAAGTTTTTCATATAATGAAGCATTTGTAATACAAAAAAATACATAATAGACATCAAAAATATACATGCACAGTACAGATATAATGGTAAACTTCCCTAATACAATGGGTACATGGGGTCTTGAATAAAACTTATGAAACAGCAACACAAACTAAAAGTGCTGTATCTCAATAACTTCAAAAACTTGAAAAACTGAACCTGACTGTGGAAAGGGAGGTGAAAGCAATAATGAAATGATCCGAAAGATGGCCACAAACTATGTTCTCTATGAAAGAAGAGAAAAGGAGTATGTTATAATGAACTCATTAATATAGGATTGATGGGAATTAGAACTAAACACATGGATTAAATATTCCGGCAGAAAAGTACCATTTTATCAAAATTAAGAGTTTATAAAGGAGGTAATTTAAAAGGAAGTCTTCAATAAGAAAAAGTGATTTGGGCCTATCCAACACAGCAGACTATCTAAGGCATAGGGAAACTAATGATATTGTAAGAATTGTTCAGGCTTCAATTGTGGAAGACTTTAGTTGGCTGGTTAGGCAGCCAAAACCTGACTTTCATTTTATAGTCAAAGAAAGCCACCGCTGGGGTCTGAGTAGGAGAGGGGGGCTGATCATCTGGCTTTTAGGAAGACTAATTTGGCTGTAGACAGAAGAAAGGAACATTTGTTTTGAGTCCACATATATAGCTATTGTGCTACTCCTAAAGGGAGAGGACTAAAGTCAAGCACTGAAGCTGAGAAAAAATAGATGTGAAAAATACTGTACCATATATATTTATGTAATTTGGTCACTAAAATGTAAGGGAAAATTACACTGATGTTTAAATTTTCTAGAAAATTGTTTCCAGAATTCAGTGATGTACCTAATTAATCCCCAGAGTTTAGAGTCATTCAGAAAGGGCGTTGGGTGCCTGGGTGGCTCAGTGGGTTAAGCCTTTGCTTTCGGCTCAGGTCATGGTCTCAGGGTCCTGGAATCAAGCCCCACATTGGGCTCTCTGCTCAGCAGGGAGTCTGCTTCCTCCTCTTTCTCTGCCTACTTGTGATCTCTCTATCAAATAAATAAATCAATTAATCTTTAAAAAAAGGGGGGTCCTCAATAAATACTTAATTTTGAAGGACTAGAGAAATTTTCAAAGGCAAACTTAATGACTATTACTACAAATTACTCATCCCCAATTCTAAATCCTATGGTTCCCTCTTCCCTGGAATACCTAAGAGATTAAAAATTAACAAGTGTGATACATCCAAGTTTTGTTTTTTTTTTTAAGATTTTATTTATTTATTTGACAGAGAGAGAGGAGGAAGCAGGCCTCCCACTGAGCAAAGAGCCTGATGCGGGGCTCGATCCCAGGACCCTGGGATCATGACCTGAGTCAAAGGCAGAGGCTTTACCCCACTGAGCCACCCAGGCGCCCCTACATCCAAGTTTTTAAAGACGAACAGACTATCTTATTCCCTTGCACTGTGTTGGTCCCTTACTTTCAGAGAAGTTTCTCATCTGTTAAACCTTCATATCTTTTGTCGCAATATAAGACCTTTTCCTCCTTTTTTAATCTGTTCTAGTGATGAATGCATCCTATCACTCTGAACCTCATATAAAGCTTTCAACTTCACATTTGTTCGTTACGAAAGGATCTAAGAATACACACAAAATTTATCGAGACATAAAAATTGGTCAGATCATTTGATTATAGGGTGAAGGACTAACCGAAGGTGTTACTTTTTACTACAGCTCTATGGAAAGAGTAGTTGGATAGAAATCCAATTTCTAGCACTAGAGGTGGCAGAAAGAAGTGAATTAAAGTCATCTTATTTTCTTCACTAATTTTCACTGATCCAGGGCAAAGATTTATAAACCTGTGTAACCTTGGAAACAGAATCTGAGGCTAAATGTACAAAGGCTGGATTTGAATCGAGATTAAAACTTGGGTAAATTCTCAAGGAAATAGTTTAATAGATGATGAATATAAACATCTCAATTTGGAGGAAAAAAGTAGAGTAACACTTTGATCTCATGAAAATAAAGATCCTTTAGAAATTTTGCTTTGGAAGCTAATAAAATATTCTCAACACACTTGAAAACATTCAAATGTATTTACTCCTGGCTGGTTTTAAGAGCAGCTCATCAGCTAAAATATATTCTGTACAGTAAACCAATCATCATTTTCCGAGAATAATAAATTTTTAGGAATAAGTCCCTTACAAAATGGAATTGACAGAAGATTTTACATCTGGTCAAGGTGGGTAAACACCTGGTTCTACTATTTAAAATGTACTAAACTGGTTGTTTGAACCTATGGGTCAAGATAGGTCAATTTAAGAATTAGAATTTTCTAGAGTAATAGCTCTTAGCCTTAACTGCAGTTTAGCATTACCTGGGATGCCTTTAAGTATCCAGATGACCCAGCCAAAGGCAAGACTAATGAAATCAGAATCACTGGGGCTGGGAGCCAAGTATCAGTCCCCAGGAGGTACTAAGAGATACTAAGATACAGTCAAAGCGAAAAATAATCAAAATACTAAAATGGGGAAATCCTCACTAGTGACTTCCCTCTTACACCTTGTGATTAAAAGTAGGTTGTGTCAAATGAGGACAGGAAAGATAAATGATTTCAACTATTCTACTGTTGATAATTATTTGTGGGTAAAGGGTCCAGTGATAATGGCCAAGGATCTTTTAGTAAAACACATCACCAATCAGAATATGGAATATAAATGTTTTGTGAGTTAGCACTTACCAAAGAAGGTAGGAAGTAAATACTAGGAAAATCATGATAAGAAAACCTCCACCTGAGACGCCATAAACCCAAATTTTTACTCGGCCATCTGTTTAAGATAGAGATTAAATAACAAGCTTAGCATACAAAAGTCTTCTCATCTGAAATATTTATCATCTGAATTCTGAGACTGGCATAAGTCACAATCATAATGGAACTACCCACATGTGACAGCTAGAAAACATCGACAAAGGTGAAAAATGTAAAATGTTAAGACAGTATCAAATTTTTCACAATGGCAAACACACCAGTAAACATTACTTTATAAAATCTAATGATTGTCAGGCTATTTTAAATGTATTTTTATGTGTGTCTAGTCTCACACATACAATACAAAAAGTACTGCAATACATTTTGATAACACCGGGAGAAGCAAAAAATAAAGAGGCCATCCTGTAAGCAAAGCAAATTACTGTCACCACTTTGGTGACACCTGATATTGAGTGAACAAAAACTATATGCCCAAAAAGTAATATAATAAATTCACTAAATTATGTCAAATTATAACCACACATGTAAAAGCACAGACATTATTTTTATGACCTATCTGCCAGAGTTAAGAAAAATCATGTAAGTCTGATCTATTTTGTGATTTTTACTGTTATGTACAATTTGAGTGTATGTATGGTTTTCTATGTTCTGTTTACGTGAGCACCGTCGAATGCCTGAGCGTTCCCAAGGAACAGCCTTCCTTTCTGAAAGACACACACACACACATAGAAGATTCATTACACTACATGAATTTAACTAACTGCAGCTCCAAAAAAAATCAGCATCTTATTTGAAAGGCTTCTGTGGGGTGAACAACAACAAAATCTATGGTAATCAACATTTGGAATAAAATCACAATTACGTTCAATTATATTGTCATTCCCCATTAGAGTTTTTGCTTACAGGACACTTTAAAACCTCAGTCAGGTTTTAGAATGAGGTTTCAATGTAGTAATGATATTTTTCTACGGTCATGAAACTTTTAACAAAGCTTTGATTCTGATCTCTTTGAAACACTAATGATGAAATCCCCACTTCAGAGTTTTTTACATTTGGGGGAAAAAAAAAAAAAGTCTTCGCTAAGAGAGAAAGCAGCTTTCATCTTCTTACTCCTAAACCTCACAGAGCTGAAGTATTTGGAGGCTCCAGAACTTTGAAATCCCCAGTATAGAGGTATGTGGTCCATGTTACTTAAAAAAGAATATAACTTTTTATAATAATATAATGGACAGGATCAAACTATGAAGAAAAGGTAAGTCATGAAAAATAAGTCGTGCTGCTACTGTCTCTTAATTCCCAACCCAGGAGCTACAACTGTTATCCTCTTCCTTTCCTTTAGCAGTTGAGTTTCCTTTTGTATATGCAAACGTTCGAGTACAAGCATACAAATATATACATCTTTTCTTTTGGGGGGGGGATACAAATGGCACATATTTTGAATTCTACTTTTTTAAAAACAACTTCCCATGCTAGGTCAGAAGACAGGTCTCATTCTTTTTAATATGAGGCATATTGGATAATTGTATCATTTTCTTTTTCCATTTTCTGTTTATAGATATTTAGGTTGTTTCCACTACTCTTTAGAACAAACACTTGTAACAAACATTACTTAGTAGACATACATATATCTGTATGATGGGTTCTTAAGAAAGAAATTTTAGGTCAAACTAAGATACGTAATGCCTAAATGTCTTTCTAGAGGTTGCTCCAATTTATACTCACATGAGAAAAACAGATACACGTACGTACATATATTCACATCCCTGCCACCACTGATGTTTTCATTAGCCCCCAAAGGCTAAGGACTTCACTTGTGGATTTGAGCATTCATTTCTCTAGAACCTCACCCTAATTCTCTTCCTGAACTGAGGTCTACAGGTAATGGGTGAGCCTGGCTACATTTCCTACCACCCTTCCTTCAGATTTAAACCTACTGCTCATTTAGTAACAAAATGAATGAAACGCTTTAAAAATCCATGGCCTGCCCAGACATAGAGCAGAATCAGCAGCGAATAAGATACTGTGGGCATCCTGAAAAGTTGGCTGAGGACTGTACATCTGGTTTCTCCTAGATCTAGTGTCCTTTGGGCCCGGGCTCTGGTTTTTGCTTCATTTCAGCATATCATTAGGACACTTTTGATACACAGAGGCCTGGGGTCTGGGAGGAATGCTCAGGGTATGTTTTGCATGAGCTCTGTCTACATCTTCCCTCTCCACGCCCTGTCAGGCCTCTTTGCTTAGTTGTTATTAGCATTTTTGTTTCCTAGCAAAGGTATGTATGATTAGCACCAAGAATCTTGCTTTCATTTTAAGCATAAAGAGGGGAGCTGAGACAAATTCTGTGACCTGCCTTGCAAATCTTCCTATCACTTACTGGTGATAAAACCTTAGTCAAATTCATTTTCACTGTTTCAGACTCCTAATCTCAAAATCATTAGGTTTTTGCAACCTAATGAGATCATTCACTCAATACAACCAGCCCAGAACTACAGGTTACACAAAGCTTCTAATGTTGACTCCTCTCCTTAATAACCACTAATTCCTGACTCCCATAGGCCCAGCACTATGATAAAACTCACAACACTCCTGCAAGGTAGGTGACTTTGGACCTGTTGCCTCATTTTTGAAATCAGTTGAGAGAGATGAAGACATTACACTCAATCACAAAACAGGTACATTCTGAGTTTTGATGTCAAGGTCTGTCTCTGAAATTAAGGCTCTTTACTGTTCCACCAGTGTTTCTCAAACCATATAGAGTCCCTAGACATTTCCTGAGGTATCTGCAGGTTCTTGATCTAATGCAACTTCTGCTTTTAATTTCAATTATATACACATATTCACAGTTAAAATGGCATTCTCTTTTGCAGAGGTAATTTACAATGAAAAGATAACTCTAAAGGTTAATATCATGGGCACTCAATTCCATAGCTCTTAGACTGGGGTTGTAAGAGACTTCTCTTCAACCATCCAGGAGAACATTTTACATTGAAAGGGACTCTCCCTTTATGACATTCAGATTTGAGAACCCTTGAATTGGACCACATCACCTCTTCCATCTCTCCTCTTTTACTCCTTCCCTCCATTCTTTATGTCATAAGCAGTGGTGACAATACGAACCCCGATGTCCCTCCAGTAAATGTGTATTTCTTACTCTTCAGTGTACCTGGATCAAGAGGTTGAAGTGACCATCCTTTAAAAATGTCATGTATCTTTGAATTCACAGGTCTGTTTTTCCCCGCAAGGTTCTTCACATCAGCTTTTTTCTCCTCAGAGCCGGGTACTTTCATACAGTAATCCAGGAAACCATTTGATCTCATGATCTCTCTGTAGCCCTTCTCACAGCCACAGACTCCACCCTACAGCATATAAAATAGTTTTATGGTTACACGGTGATGAAAATGAACAACGTAATAGTTGGAATCACTTAATACTTGTGTGATGTGTTATGACAATTTGGGGTTTTTCAGCAACAGAGTTGCAAAAGAGATGAAAAACAGAGCAGTTCCTTTCTTGTGAATTCCAAAGTCAACCTTAAATACATCATCAGATCTCATGCCTTCCAAGAAAGAAATCACAATTCTTTGTCAACAGAGGGCATCAACTCTATCCTTTTCTCCCTTACAGAGATGTTCAAGGCATTTAATCAAATTATCCTCCATTCCCCATCTCCCCAATGCAACTGTTTGAAATTCCTGCCCGCTCACTAGAACCTGCTGCCCTTGATACTGAGAAGTAAAGCAACAGGGATTATGTACGGAGAGCCTTTGGGCTTTGTGCTCTTTGATGTCTGTTGCCGTATCAGCTGCTGAATGTGCTTACCACCTTCTACCACTGATCACTAACTAGTCTGAACTACCTCTCTGCTTGCAGGCTTGGTTCTGCACTCAAGGAGGGCAGCCTGAGTGGAGAAAAAGAAAAAAGACTTCACCAAAGGCACATGTTCCACAGTCTTCCTTGGAGGAACCCGGGGTCATACTACAACACGTTCCTAGTTGGCATTGTAACAGAGTGTCCTTCCTGTTTCTCTGAATTCCTGATCATTTTCATGTACAATAAACCTCTCCAAGATGCTGGCTAAGGTGAGATGTAACAAACAAGGATTTCTCTCTGTCTCTAGAAGTGAAACTGAAAATAACTGCTCTTCTGTCCTCCAGTAAACATAAAGACAATAGAGAAGAACAGAACAAGTTAGGCATAAAATTATGAATCTGTATGAGTTTGCTGTAGGGGTACCTTACCTGAAACTACTTGGCATTTTTTGAACAGACTCTAGTCTCACATAGCCACTCAAGGCTGGGTGAGCCATAAGGATCAGTAGATTTGGGTCATCGATTGTTAACTGAACACATGATATTAAGGAGCAAAAGATACTAAAGCTAAGGAGGGCACCTCAATCTTCTACAAGAGGAAAAGGTCAGAAAAGTACATTAAATTGTTTAGTAAAAGGCAGCATTCCTATAATAATGACATTACAGCATTTCATTTGAAGATATTACACAGTGTTTAATAGAGACCTAATTAAGACAATTAAGATCACCTCTAATCTAACTGAAAAGCTGTAGCCAATCACATGTGCCAAAAGTTCAAAGCAAAAGGTATTTATGTTCTATTAAAGAGGGTATCCAGACAGCTCGTGGAAAGCTACACCTTCTCTTTTGCAAACCTGATTAGCCTAGAAGTTGCTGCTGACCTCTTTTCTCCTCTGTAAGCTTAGGCACTAGCTTTTCTGTGGTAAGGAATTAACCCACCTTGAAGTGAAAGAGCCATAAAATAGGATTGAGTGCTTGAATTATTTTTAATAGGAACATTTTTGGAAACAGCACACAATAAGAAACCTGTTCCTTTAAGGAACATGATAGAGGCACTGCTCCCTGTGAGGGTCATTGATTAGAATAGACTGCACATTCTGCATTAATTCCTGAGCAGTGGTAAATGGGAGTTAAGGGAGAAGAATGGAAGAAAGAGTTCTGCTTTAAAAAAAAAAAAAAGAAAAAGATGTGCGCGCATGTGCATACATACTCTTTCTCCACGGGCAAATATTTAACTTCTTTTAAATGAACTGAAAATTTACTCATACTAGTGTAGTCAGTTTACTAAATAATTAGCAAATATGAACATTGATAAGATCTTTCAAAATAGTTTGGGTAGCTGAAAAGCTAATAATGAAAGAATAAATCAACTGAGAACATTTATTGATAAGCAGAGCTAATATGAATTAACTATCTGAAAGGCAGATTTGGCTATAGCCTTAAGACATGGCTCTATTAAAAAAAAAAAAAAAAAGATCCTTAATGGCTGTGATTATTCCTGCAAATTCCTCTAGATGGTACCGTGAGCACATGGAACTGGTGCTAGGGCTGTAGCTTGGCGGATGGAAAACATCCACCAGCATATGCAGAAGACAGCAGTTAAAGGTCTAGAAGGCTTCAGCGTGGGACTCACCTGTGTACAGTAGGAGAAAGGTTTTCTGCAGGCCGGATTACACTGCCGAATAGCAGCGGGACGTGCCTGAGGGGCGCAGCCTCCTACAAAGAAAAACAAAACAAAAAACACAAAAACCCACCATCATTTGTGGACTTTTCCATGATAAACATTAAAAAAAAAAAATGGTTTTCCTCTCTGGGCACTCCGTAACAATACTCTTTTTTATATGCATCTGCTGACACATGGTCCAGCTGTATTTTATTGATTAGGAAGAATTGTTCAAGATGGGAGGCTCTGCCAACAAGATGGTGGCGGTAGTTTTTGTACCTATTCATTGGCAAATGTGATTCTATCATAGGACTCTGCTTGAGGGCCACATCTGTGTGCCGGGCCAGGAAAAGAATGGATGAAATTTCAATTTCAGTTCAGGAGCCCAAAGTACATCTGCTCAAAGACCCATTCTTTGTATATTTTTCTCCAGTGCCTGAATACCCCAACTAGGCGATAAGCCAATTGACAACAACCAATGTTAAAAGAAAGCCACAAATAGGTTCATGGACCACAATAGCAAGCTTTTTGGTAAAGCTTTAAAATATATCTCAGCCAGAATGCATACACACACACACATACATGCACAGTCACAAATGGAGCTTGACACATTTTTTAAAAAAGCAAATGTATAAGCTCCTGGAGAGGCAGTCATACATCTGATACAGTACTTGCAGGTATTAAATATTTTGGAGTAAATGGATGGAATAATGTCTCTGTACTCTGCGATAATTTACACATTAGTTATGCCTTTCAGGAGTCAGGTACTAGGCTAAGAACTTGATGTATTGAGGGTAGCATTTAAATTGTATTTATGTAATACTGGTTTCACTTATAGATTCTAGCTTTTGCCTTACTATAATTGCCACCCAGTTATAGCTTATGATTGGGTGCCTAGCAAAAAGCTTTCAGACCAAGATGGTGTAGGAAACAGACCTACGTTTTCCCTGTGAATGAAGCAGCTAAATTCCTAGTGTTACTGAAAGAATAAAAATCCTCACAGGGTAAAACAAAAAACAAAACAAAAAACCAAAAACCTAAAATCCAGAACTATACCTCCGTGTGAATGGATAATTTGGACAGAGCAGCAATAACCACATGGTGGTGTTGCTGCCAGTACTGCTTGGGGGGTTTGTTTCCACTCTTAACCAGTGATCTCCAAAGAGCAGTGTCTGCACCCCTGGGGACAGAATCTCTAGGGAATTGGTAGAGATTCCCTAGAATCTCTAGTAGTCTTATCTAGAGGACACCATGTATCTTCTAGTATCTAGAAGATACTAGAATTTGTGTAGCTCATACAATGTTGTTTAAATTTTAAAAATGAAATGAAGCTGATAGTTAACAGCCTATAGTGATAACCTGAGCTCATCAATGGATGGCCCAGTGGTGTACACTGTGCAAGTCCACGGAGGAGAATTTGATAGTGTAACCCGCACCAGCCCGCTCTCAGGGTGCTGAGAGGATGCTGCTTGTGATGTTCCTGGTTAAACAGATTCACATTGTATTCAGTTTCAACAATAACTTACAGAATAGGCAAGCAGCTTAAAATAAATTACCATATGGATAAACTATGGATTAAAGGGAATACAATAACACAAATACAGGCAAACAAGACAAAGACAGGGCTGACAATTCTTCCATTCCTATGGAAGAATAGAAATTCTCATTGATATGATAAGCTCTGTCAGCTACAGTAAAAACAATGACAATTTTCTCTGAGAAGGCATTAAAAAACTTTAAAATTGAGATCATTTGTACAATCAGATTGTATCCACTGTCATGAGTAAAGAAACCTTTGCTCCATCTATGTTTAGATATTAAATAATGACTAGCAAAATATCCAAAACCAAGCTTCCTGTGCAAGATATGTTTTTTTGCACCATTAACAAATTTATTATCTCTTTATCCACCCTTTTATGTTCAACTTTTGTATGTTTTATAATATGATATGGTAGCATCGTATAGTATAGAATGTTGAGATATGTCCTCAAAAACTTTTTACTGAGAAGGTACATGATTTAAAACTTGAGAGACTGTTGTTTTAAACTCCCATGTGTCTTTTTCAGCCTTTGTATCAGAACATGATATTTAAGGAAATTTTATTGTGTAAGTTGTTGGATATTATGGGTCTTGGGATAAACTTGTTTGCTTTCTAAGATGCAAAGGTCTATTACTCAGCCATAAGAAGTCTTGCCATTTGCAACAACATGGTTGGACCTGGAGGGTATTATGCTAAGTGAAATAAGCAAGACAGAAAAAGACAAATACCCTATGATTATACTTATACATAAAATCCAAAAACAGAACAAATGAACAAACAACAACAAAAAAGAAAGAACCAGACATAAATACAGAAAACAAACTGGTGGTTGCAAAAAGTGGGGGCAGGGGGATGGGTCAGGTAAAACGGGTGCAGAGGATTAAAAGGTACAAGTTTCTAGTTATAAAATAAGTCACAGGGAAGAAAAATGCAGCATATGGACTATAGTCAATTATACTGTAATACAATTATCATGGTGGGCATCTTGTATATAATTATTGGATCACTATATTGTACACCTAAATCTAATTTAATGCTATTATGCCAAGGATACGTCAATTAAAAATTTAAAACAAAATAAGGTCTAATGACAATTTGCTATGAAGATCATCTAAGGCCACCTGCTCAGTCTTCTCTTATACTTTGTAAGCTAATTCTTCTCACAAACAGCAACACTCAGAGATCTTTTTGAAGTGCCCACACAAATCTTAGGCAGGAATACCTGTGACATTAATGCCATCTGAACGTTGGCACCATACAGTTCGTTCATTATTGTTCCAAAGACTTGCTTTCCATGTGTAGTGATAACATTTGCCTCCTGCAAGTAAATATGATAACAGCGGTTCTATTACACCTCACATAAAAATAGAATAAGCATTGATCAATCAAGGCTGAGAATCGAGAAGTGCTCTTGGTACCTGTACAGGGGCGTGTTTCTAGAACCTGCTGGGGGCAGCTGTCTTGGTTCTCAAAAGACTGGACTATAAATGCCCTTGACCTAGACTGGCGGCCCATGGTCTCGAAGCTTCTTCCATTGATGCAGGTTAATTCACATGTGCTCCATTCTGACCATTCCGTTAAGTGGCAGTCTCCTGGATGATTGTGCAGGGCAGAGGAAGGAAAATAATATGAAAACTGGCACTTGAAAACATTTACCTGGAGAGGGTTCACAATGACATCTGTGGTCATGGCACAGTGACAGGGGTGGGTTGTACACACTATACAATGCCACCTTGACCAATTTTTCACTTAGGATATTCTACGAATGATGATTGATGGTTTAACCTAGTTTAGCAAGAAAGTATAAAAAACTAAATTGCCATTACTTCACTTCAAATCATGGCAGCCTTATCTAGAGGACACCATGTATCTTCTAGTAATAATAAACTTCTCAAAACAGTAACTCAGTTTTCAAAGAGAGGCATAACGTCATAAAATAGACATCCATAGAAACCATATAAAAGGGAGAAACTGGTCTCTGAAGTGGGATATCTTTGAGTATAAAGGATGTTTAATAATATGAACATACACAATTGTGTGTGTATATAGACGTATGTGTCTACACACACCTGGACCTATTCAGCTACCTGAAAGGCCATATCAGCTAGGTTGGTTATTAGGACTAAAAATCAACTCATACATTTTATGTAACTAATAATGACTTTGACAATTACAGAATGCTTTCATGAACCTACAGGCTTACTTGCTTCCACACACCATCTTTCAGGGCTTCATCAACTCAAGGAGCCAGTCAGCATTTTTTTGAGAGATAGCCAGTGTGTTAGACACTGTCAGGTTAGGCATTATTAACAGATTTTCTAGATAGAACAATCGTTGGTCCAAGGCACTAGACTCTATGATCCTGATAAAACATCAGTGATTTGACAAAATTCTAACTTCATTCTTAAATTTCCAAGTCTGGTGCCTTTTTTTTTTTTTTTGCCTCTTACCTACCTTGCCTCCATTGAAGCTGTAGGGATCTTCCAAAGTGATAATTTTATTGCATTTTTAATTGTGGTTAATTCAAAATTTCAATTTCGATGAGAGCTTTTCCAGGAAAAAAAAAATTTTAAATGACTTTAAAAATCCACGGGGAAGTCCCTCCTAATCGTTTAAAACTACATACCTGGGCAAGGCACAGAACATGGCTGTTTCAGGATGCTGTCTTGAAAGGGCATTTCTCCACACAGTGCAGCGTCTACACTTACAGCTGAATGAGAGCTTGAACCATTGTGGACCATGCAGAACAGGCTGCGGATCTGGACTCCTTCCCCGCAGTCTCCACCCTATCAAAGCAAAGAATACTGTCAGAATTACCCAAACAATTAGCATCTCCCAGGTTTTTGGCTCTGGCCACCTCTCACCCAAGAAAAATCAGTAGCTTCCTTCTCTTGGGAGTTATCTTTCAATTGTTGACAATAACGCATCACTGAGCAATTCTCCTAGAGCTGACAGAGAAGCTGAAGTAGAAATGCAAATTTATTCCATGGAATTTATGTACTCAGATTAGGATGATTCATTTCGGAACTCAGCCAGGATTGACTGAAAAAGAACAAACGATACAGAATTTGTCTAGGGGTATGTATTAAAATGGCCTAATCCATAATCACTCCCCAAGAGAGCATGTATACAGCCACAGGGCATACATTTCTCTTTTACTTTGCTTGTTTTTCTTTGGTAGGGAATTCGGTACTTTCTCATATGGAATAGGCTAGGGTTTCCAATAAAACACCGATATTCTCTCTTGCCACAAGAAGTTGTTTTCCCAGCATGCCTTCTTGTTGAATAATGTTTTTTTAAAAAAGATACTTAATATAAATCCCACTCAGATTTTTCTGGGCAATTAGAAAAAAATTATGCAGTGTCTCACAGAAACAGAAACGTAGAGCTGGAAAGCTCTTAGTGATTATCTGACCTAACCATCTGCCTGATGAAAGGTTTCCCACTATAACGTTTTTGGCAGATACTCATGAGTATTTTCGCCTCAGTTTTTGTCAGGTGTTCATACTTCAAAAAGAAGTCCACTGGATATGAGGATAGCTTTAGAGAGCAGCTCTGTTTTTTCCGTAAGTACCGTAGAAAACGGAGCAGAAGGCAGAGCTTCTATGCTAAGGAGGTAAAATCCCAGGATGGCAAGAGAGAGGGTGAGGAACTACAGCAGGAATGGAGGGAAAGCAAATACAAAGTAGTGAGTTATCAAGCTGGCCTCAACTTCACAACTTCACAAAGTAGTGAGTTACCAGCTGGCTTCTTGGACACCCATGTCTTCCAGACAGGCCATGTGATAACATGGTACCATCTAAGATGAGGGAGGGAGGCAATCCCAGGCAGTATTAACTCCCCTAAACTTCTGAGCGATGTTAGTTCCCGCTAGTTCCAGAATTCAGTGGAAGAGGTAGAGTTTTCATGACTACTGATCGTATGGCAGGAGTCCAGAGGGAGAGAGAGAGAGCTAGAGCAAGTTCTCTGCACCCATGCTGCTGCAATCAGGGATGCCATGTGCTCTCATCCATCAACTCCTTATTAGGTGGCAGTCTGGTAACTGTGCCCTGCACTGGGAAAACTGGGTTTCATGTTCTTTTTATGCCTTCCCCACTGCAGGAGCCAGAAACTGCCTTTCTAAGGCTTTGGAGCTGCTGTGGCCTTTGGAGTGGCAGGAGCGAAGGAGGAGGAGGTGGTTGACTAACGCAGTCAGGATAGTGGGCCAGGACATGGAGCAGGTCTGGGGTGGGTGCTAGGCCTGCTGAACACCGACCAGGGCCAGGCATCGTGGCAGCAGCTGCTGAGTGCCAAGGGCAGGTTGTTGGACAGACTGCTGGACATCCAGGCTGGTACAGTGCAGCTGCTGAGAAAAATGCTTTACATAATAAGGAAGTTAGGATTCAAAGACCTTTGTTAACAAGAAAGAAAAGGTGCAACTTAGAAGAGGTCCAAGTTGGAGCAACTTAAAGTTTGACAATCTGAAGAGGCACATAAATTGGGGCCATCACCTTGCTTCTAGAGATTTTAACAAGAACTAGCATTTCTTTATCCAAGATGACAATTTCCACACCTGATTTATCAACAGTTCATAACTGCTCCAGTCATTTCTCCGGCCACTATGAAACTGTCAAAAGAAACGCACCCTAATTTTGGACCCAAGTGCATTTTTTGGGAGAGAGAGGTTCAGAGTTAATTCACAACAGATTCATTTAGCTCTAGTAAATGTTTATTCTCTAAAGTGGAAAATAGTATAAGTTGAATTTCTTTTTTAGGGGTCTCTCTTAGAAGTCATTATCTTGGATGATGGATCCATTGCTGACTTGTCCAAGGTGATATTTTGCTACAGAGTGCGTGGACAGAAGAGTATGAAGGCACAGTAGCATGTATGAAATTTGAAATTTGCTGTCTGGAACCTTGGGTAACAGAAGATGCAACTGATTAGAGTTTTGTTTGAAAAGACAGGAAACAAGTCTCCATCAGGGATGCCTTTAAACACCAAGACAAACAATAATATGCTTCTCGTATGTATCCACAGCCAACCTGAATCTCTTCCATCTTTGACAACAGCAGCCATTAAATGAAGAGAAATCAGTATCTGAAGGATAATCTCATTCACAAAGCAAGCATTCATTCACTCTCATTGATGAAGCTTTATACAGTAGAGGCTGAAAACAGACCTAGGCTTCTGTGAGCAAGACTGTCAATAACCAAGGATTCTCCCACTGACACTCCTCTGTCCCCATCATTGATAGACGTTTTGTATGTTCTGAATTGGCATCTCCACCAGATGTGGAGAGGCAGATGGTGACAATAATCATAATCACAGTTTTAATCAAAATTATAATAGCAGCTACAATTTATTGAGCTCTTAATTTATGTCAGGTACCATGGTAAGCACTGTATTAAAATGGTGTAATCCCAACAAAAAGTTCCCAGAAACACAGATATGATCGCTACTCTCCTGATAAAAGATGAAAACAAAAAACAAAACAAAACAAAACAGAACAAAACAAGAACAGACTTGGAGAGCTTACAGACTTGGCAAAATTTGCAGAGCTAAGAACTGACAGAACCTTGACCAAAATAAAGCCTGCTAGACTCAGAAGTCAGAGCTCCTAAAACAGATTTATCAATCTCTATGTGGATACATGTTATCAACTGAGGACTCTGGAAAGAAAAAAATCAGAAAACACTAAAAAAGTAAAGCCTAAGGATGAATACTTCCTTGTGCTAATCTCTTTCCATGTAAGACTGTGGCCAAACTGGCACATCCGCTGGGCCCCATGTTAGCTCCTCTGATGGTCTGATCCGTTGGATGGCAGTGGGCCATGTGGACATCCCCACCGCCCTCAGGGAGTGAGTGCCCAACCTGTATTTGGCAGGCAGGGACAAGGAGAAACAGGAGTGCAGCTGTGCGAGTGGGGATTTTCCTTTGTGTGCAGAGGCCCACATGTATTTTGATCAGTTGTTCCAAACTCTGTTGACATACACATTTAAGAAGAGGCAACCTTCCAAAAAGATACTGGGTTAGCCAACTCACAAAGATTTCACAGTTAGGCTTCAAGAAAAGCAGAAATGCAGCTTGAACTTGGGCAAAATTCAACTCCTATCATCATGATTCCCTTTCTCTTTCACCTCTTCTTTTTTCTGTACCTTTGTTTCTTCTTGTTTCAGAGCTACTTATTTCATCCGCAAGGTAGGAAAATGTGGCAGGTGAGAGTTCGCAAATACGCGATCTTCCAACAGCTTTAGTACCATTCCAAATTCTTAGGGAAGAAGGCTGTAGGGCCCCATTTGGGTAAGGTGCCAACCCCGGAACAATTAACTCCAGATGTGTTTTTCAAGAGCTTTGCCTGGATTAAGTCAAACTGCAGACTTCCCTCCTGCCCGGAGGTGCCAGTGAACAAGAAGAAGCTCATCTAGAAATCCGAAGCAGTTCCGAGATTTCAGGATTCACTGGCTGCTAGGGGCTCCCATGGCCCCCAAGCCTGGGTATCTCCAAAGGATGTGATGACCCCCAACCCCCACTGGCATTTCTAAAGAAAATGTTTACAACCCACCACTCTTGCTCCTGTGGTTCTGGTAAAAGCTCAGTATGTGACGGCAACCTGAAACACTACGTTTAGCATATCCCCATAATGTTCCCATGGGACAAATGGACAGATATGTGTGTAAAAAAAAGAAAGGCTCCTGGGTGGCTCAGTGATATAATGCATCTGCCTTTGGCTCAGGTCATGATCCCAAGGTCCTGGGCTCGACCCCGCACTGGGCTCGCTGCTTGGTGGGGAGCCTGCTTCTCCCTCTCCCACTCCCGCTGCTTATGTTCCTTCTCTTGCTGTATCTCTCTCTATCAAATAAATAAAAAATCTTAAAAAAAAAAAAAAAAAGAAGGAAAGGAAGAAAGGAAGAAAGAAAGAAAGAAAGGGCTCCTGACACCTGAGAAGATAAAAAGGGAAGGTACGAAAGAACAAGTAAGGTAGAAGTAGTAGTTGTAAGCCTGGCAAGACTTGGAGTAAGGAGTTTATCAGGCCTGCATCTTCCCACCCTCCCCCTAACTTTTTTCTCCCTTCCCCTGCAATGGGTTCCTGAATTCTCTGAGTTTATTTTCTCTACTCTGTCAACAGTTATCACCGTGCTAAGGAAAAACATTCCTTCCATTTCCTTATTGGGATTCCAAGCGGCATTTGGAAATTGCTCAAGATTTAGGAAAGAAGATGATTTTCAACTCATAGACAAAGATTCGTATTTAAAGCCATTAGGTTACTATTGAATTAATGAGCATGGTTATCTTATTTTCTGTAAAAAGGAGACTGAACAAATGTACCACACATTGCTGTTCCTCTGGGACTTATTAAAATACATGGGCATTTAACTTCTGCAAGATAGTAATGCTGCATGACAATGTCATCCTGACAGGAACACTAAACATCTCTCTGAGAATACTCAGCAGATTTCTTAACGCATAATCACAATTATTGTTACCTAATTAAAATGTGCTTTGGAATATGAACTGAAGGATAAACTAGTAAAATAAAAACCTAAAGAAAATCAATTGTGCTTTTTCTTATACAAGAAATCACAGAGAAAATGCAGGAGAGGATCTTTGCTGATCTAGCAAAAGCTCTGGGTATGTGATATATGATGATGTTGCTAGGCATTTATATTTCAGGTCAATAAAAAAGTAATCATTGAGGAAAATGTAGTAACCTTGGTTTGTGTAATAATGTTAAAATATAACTTTCATACACGTTTGGTTTTCTGCCCATATGCAAGATTTTGTCTAAGCCTTAAAGTGCCTCTTGAAGAAACAGGGCAAGCTGTGCATTCCCATCGCACCAGGGTTTTGCCTAATTAAATAATACTTTGATATTTTCAACAAGCCAAGAACATAACATTGTATTCCAGAGAACACCTAAGAGAAAGAAAGTCCCATGATCCCATTAGAATCCATGCCTAATGAGTGGCTATTTTCCTGGCAATAACACTCGGCATAAGGTTAAGTCATTCGGTTGTAATTTTGCGTGTATTCTATTGCATAAAAATACATAGTGCCAGGCCCCTAGTGCTGTGAAATCTATTCCATCGGCACACAGGTTGACCAGACAAATGCTTTAGACCAACTAAAAAGCATTTCTTTAACTAACATCACATGGCCTACCTCCAATTTACATGCAGACCAGTTGCCGAGGACCCAGCTGTAGCAAGGCGTCACTGGGCAGGTTTTCTGCTGGGTCAGCTCTGTGGGGCATGGCCGTCCTTCTCCTTGGGTTGGCATAATGATGAATCGAGCCCTGCTCATTTGACCTAAAATGATAAGGAAGGTTTTGGCTTTTTGTTTACAGGCTGGCTTAGTAAGAGAATTAAAAAAAACAGAATGTTGTCTTACATACACAAATCTTCATTAAAATACACCGAACTTTGTCATGTCTGGCTCTCAGTTTTTCCTGCCATTTTAAGTTACTTTCCTACAGATATGCAGGTTATGGAAGGTTTGCATAATGCTTAAGGTTTTGGAATTCTGTCTGCCTTTTACTTTAGTCTTCCTAACTCCAAACTCTGTACTGTTGCCCAAATAGACTGATCCTGTAAACATTGAGGGAGTGCTAATTAATTTGACAAATATTTATTAAGCTCCAGTATGATCCAGGCATCTTGCTATGTGCTAGGAATACAGGGCTGAAATTGCCAGATTTAGCTTCTGCCCTCATAGACCGTGTACTTTAGGCCAAAATTAAAAATATTAAACATAGAGTTGTATCTTTCTTGGTAGGTTCTAAATTAGCAAGTAGAGTAAAAATTGCACACAACCCAAATTATCCTAGAAAATTCCTTAGGAAGTTGCCATCCCAAGGTCTCCAGACTATCTTTCAATTAATTCAATATGGACAATTGTCCTACAGCTTAGAGCCAAATTGTTTTTTCACTGAACACAAGATGAATGAAGTTGCTGGCTTGTGTGAAGGAGGCTGGATGTTTGAAAAAATATGTTCAAATACTGGTATTCCAATTCACTAAAAAAAAAAAAAAAAAAAAGACAACTGGTTAATAGGAATAGCCAAGGAAAAAGCAGGGCTCCCATGTCATTTAACACCCACTCGTAAGCATCAGGTTTTAAACCTGCTAAAGGGGAACAGTGGGCAGAATTTAAATGTCTGTGTTTCTCTCTTGCTCTCTCCCCAACTCACTCCTGTCCTTAATCTGTCTTTGTTGATGAGGTACTATGTGCAAGTAGTTTCATTGCTATTGTCTGTGAATATGATGTCCTTCCACTGTTGTTATAAAGTTAACTATTTAATTGTATTTGTGATAAAAAAGAAAAACAGAGAGTTCCATGACAGCATGTTATGGGGGTACATGCCAGTCTGGGAAGGAGTCAGAACATTTCCATGAGCAGCTGACCTTTGAGCAGAAACCTGAAGAAGTCAGCCAGACATGATGTACAGGAAGTGTCTCATTGCTGAAGAAAGGGCACACGAAGAAGCCCTGAGACGCAAAAGAGCAAACCACATTTGTGGCACTGACAGAAAGCCAGTGTGGTCCAAACAGGGCTAGGGGAAGAATACGTTGAGGCTGTGCTATTAAAGCTATTTAAAGTGGGGTCTTTTAATTGATGTCACAGATTCTAGATTTCTATGTTAAGAAAAATGGAAAGCGAGGGAGAACTTCAACACAGAATTCCCTTGAAAGCCCTGGGTCAAGATAATTCTCAGATGTTCTCAAGTTCAGGGATGAGTAAGAGTGACTCACCTTTCACTAGACTAGACCTCTTCCTGGCTACTAGAAGATTACAGATTTTGTGCTAAACTAATTCTGAGAAAACCTATGGGGAAAACTAGGAGTTGTTTTTGTTTTTGTTTAAATTAGATTCCACTCCCAGTGTGGGACCCAAGGTGGGGTTTGAACTTACCACCCTGTGATTGAGACCTGAGCCAATATCAAGAGTCAGATACTTAACTCACTGAGACACCCAAGTGCCCCTAGGAGGCTCCAGTCACCCCATTCTTCATCCTTGAGGTTCGGGCTTTTGTCCCTAACATGGTGCTTCACATGTATTAAGCACTAACTGAATATCTGTTAAATTCATATTTTTATACATTGTCTATGTAATATCTGGTATCTGAAAATGTATGATAATATATCAATTATTGAGCAAGTACCAAGCACGAAGGTAATGTTCTAAATACTTAAATGCTGAAGGATAATAACAACCCTAAAGGAAAATTCTTCCAGTACTTCGGATAAGGAGAATGAGGGAGACTCTAACTCACTTGTCTAAGGTCAAAAAAATGAGTGAAGTGAATAAGGTGCAAGACAAGATTCAAAGTCAAAGTTTTGGTCCAGAGGCTGCTGTATTAGTCCCGAGTTGAGGGAGCAAGGATAACTACTTACCACGTCCTTTTATGGGAAACATAAAAGGAACTTTGGATGAAGGTAAATTTGAGTCAGTGATGACATGTGTTTGGTTAACGACAGAATCAACCCATTCTTCTTGGGTGTGAGTTCCTATGAAGGCCATGAATTTTTTTTGTTAAAGATTTTATTTATTCATTTGACAGACAGAGATCACAAGTAGGCAGAGAGGCAGGCAGAGAGCGAGGGCGGAAGCAGGCTCCCCACTGAGCAGAGAGCCAGATGTGGGGCTCGATCCCAGGACCCTGAGATCATGACCTGAGCCGAAGGCAGAGGCTTTAACCTACTGAGCCACCCAGGTGCCCCAAGACCATGCATTTTTGATGTTCTCCCCAGCATCACCCAAGTCAAATCATACCAGTTCGACACCATTCATTTGAAATCTTGTCCCTGCTTGGTGAATACATTTGGTTCAAGATTTTACATTAATGCCTGCTTAAATACTCCTTAGTTTTAAAATATTCTTTATGTTTATCCTCTTGACCTAAATACCTATTACCCTAAATGTCATTATAATTGGATTCTATTCTATCCATTGCTGTAAGAATAATAACAATGTAGTATTGACTTTATCACAGCTAAAGAGGCTCTATTTCATGATAACCAAATAATTTCAAGTTTGTGCTTGAATTGATGGCATGTAGATAGCCATTACTTTACAACTATTTTAGTCATTTCTATTAAAGTGACAGATATCTTTTGCTGGACATAGAGCTGGGGGGAACCTAATGTATTCAACAGAAAAAAAAGATGATGCTATTACTTTTTGAAATAATGGAAGTCTTAAAATCATTCCTTGAAAGCACAGCCATAGGATTTCTCTGCCTTTTGCTATCCTAACACAAAAATAAGATTTTCAGACAATGCCAATTACTACCAAGAACACATTTTTTTTAAACTAAGCTTATAACAATCCTACACTTTGAAGCGTATTGTCATGTTTAAGTGGCTAATATTAAAGATCAGTGACAAAATGTTGCTAATGAAGGCATGAGTGTGTAAAAGGTTTCTGTGGGGTACTTGATATAAGTTTCTTTCTTTTTTTTTTTTTTTTAAGTTTTATTTGTCAGAGATTTTTTTGTGTGTGCACCCAAGCGGGGGGAGTGGCACACAGAAGGAAATGCAGGCTCCCCGATAAGCAAGGGGGCAGGGCTCGATTTCAGGACCCCAAGATTCATGACCTGATCTGAAGTCAGCTGCTTAACCAACTGAGCCCCCTGGGGGCTTTTATGTCAGGGATAGTTGGGTTGTATAAATTATCAGAGAAAGCACTCCCCAAATTAATCACTCTTTCACAAATCCTGCAGTTGTAAATATTAAATCTAGCTACATGGAATACAGATAGCATCAGTAAGGAGGCCCACCATCTCCAAAGGTAGTAGTTTAAAATTGCCCAGGATTCCAAACATCAGACAGGTTGGAATATCCAGCCAAGCAGTATCTTTCAATGCTAATTATTCTAAAAGGAATCCCTAAAATCAGGAGCCTAACGACATAGTTTTGGTGATAGTGAATTTTCATGTGAGGGGAAAAGCAGAGGGAAATGTGGCCAAATTGATATTCAAAGTTACAACGTGATATAGAATATAAGGGAAAGAGAAGTTTAAAATAGCTGATGTATGCTGAAAAGAAACCTGGACTTGGCATCAAAATTCTCTAGTTGGAAACAGTTCTCTCAGATTAACAGCTCGTAAGTGATGGGACTACATGGAAGTACTTAACTCCTCAGAACATGAGTTTCCTCTTCTGTAAAATAAAGTATACAGAAAGTTCTTACTATCTGAGGATAATTCAAGCGGGGAGAAATGCCACTTAGTTTACTTAATTGGGAATTAAATTATTTTTAATAAAGTCTAAATGGGACTTTTTCTGGAACTAAAAACGTATGCAGGTGAGTTTATTTGATCTAATATCAACTACTGTGTGGATGATAATTGTTACAATGTGATTATTAGGAAAAATTATAAATCAGTCATTAATATTTCTTCTGTAATTTTATCATTACCCTATAAAAGATGCATTGTTTCATGATTGACTTTTGCAGTTTGATCATCAGTCTTTGGCCTTTGACTCACTTTTCATCAGCTTTCTCAGACGCTCCCTTTAATCTTTGATGCACAAATCGTTCCATTTTGTATCCTTTTGTTTTGGGTATGTACTCTATTTGCAGCTAGAGACTGATCAGCAAATATTCTGATGGAATGACAGAACATGTGTCAACGGAGAAAGGTTGTTGGTTGGGGGATAGCTTTGTAAATGGTCAGTTCCTTAGTGAATATGTTGATGTTATAAAGGCCTTGCTTTCCTTCGGAACTCAATTATACTGACTCAGGTGAAAAGCACTGAGATGATGAGGATTCCTTAGCGTCATCTCACATTGGTTATATAAATTTAAAAATACCATATATAAACCATCATATAGTATATCTAAAATACAGTAGTTGGTTGTTAAAACTTCTATTTTTAGCCATTTATTTTAACAACTGGTATTTCATATCTATTTCTAGAACTGGCACTGACTGCTTCTCCTAGTGTTCTGCTGGGCTTATGATATGAAAAGCATACAGTTATGAAATCCCTAATGATTCTGCCTGGTCCCAACCCACCAAACCTCTTACACCATAGCTTGGATTCCTTCTGCCCTCAGAATAAGAGTGAAGATTTCTACCGTGCCTGTCCCAATGCTTCCAATCTGAAAATGGGGGCATTTTCTTGGACACTCTCTCTGGATTCCTCTTGTTTGGGTTTATGTTTTTCAGTAAAAGACAGAGGACTAGGAATCTATTTGGAACTGAATTCAATAGCAGCTATAGATAAGATGTTTAACAAGCAGTACAACGAAATGTAAAAACTGAAATCGACTCTGTTCATCTACTCTTCAGGCTATAAAAGAGAGAAAAGCACTCCCTTACAAAATATGTTTCCAATTTAATAAAGACCCAAATTACAGTAGGGTACGTTTGCTAGCAATTCCCTGACACTTTTCCTCTCCTCCCTTGAGGAGCATTGGGAACTCATTATGAGCAACAGTGATATTGGGCCTACTGTTAAAATAGCAATTATTACTTGCAATGATGAAGAAAGAATTGCACGGTACGAATGCCAAGAAGAAAAGACAGTGAGGTACACATACCCCACATGCACCTGAAGAGAGGCCTATATTGGTGCCTACATATAGGTTTAAAGGATATTGGACCAGATCACACACCCACTGAAGTATTCAGACTTCACTCTGGGGCTCCACTGACAAAGGGGCTGTGGAAAATGCAAGCAGTAAAAAACCTCACAAAATAAATACTTGTCACTGTATAAATTCATAAAAGGAAATGGAGTCAATGCAATGGTTCTCTGACCAGACTTTCAGATCCAAGGAGCCAGCCACCATAGCATGCTTTAAACAATAGTTTAAACTATAAACATATAACATATAACATATAACATAGTTTAAACATATAAACATATAGCAGCATGCTTTAAACAATAGTTTATCTGCGGCCCTGACATATGGTCACTGGGTTAATTGAAAATTATGGTTTTGATAGCAGTTTGAATATGACCAGACAAACAATGCAAAGTATGTATGTAGGGGAATGTGGAAAAGGAAATATGAGAATAATGAGCAATAAAGAACATACCTACTTAATCTTAAATAGTTCATTAAATAAAATATCTCAGCAATTTAGATAAACATACTCATAAACTCCAGTGCACTGCAGACATGGAAATATAATAACAGTAGTATAAGAAGTCACTTTGAGCTTATAGCATGTCATTTGAATATTACGACTGGTTTGCTTTCCACCCAGGCATTATCTCTTTTGAACAGGAATTGAATTTTCAAGGCACACGCATAATGGGCTTCCACAGGCGACATCTACAAGGGATTGGCCAGTTTACACCATGAAAGGTGGGGCTCAATGTCACTAACTTCAACTTGATGGTGGTCCTTTCTGATGTTCAACAAAAAATCAGGTTATTTAATATGGTGTTTCCATTTTAAGTATTTCCTCCTGTGGATTTATCTTTAAGATTTTGGTGCCTGCTACTTAATGTTAGTAACAAATAATAGCAGATGACAAAATAAACGAAAAAGAAGCCAGGGGATACTGACAAAAACCTCATTAATAGCTGGTCAGGGCAATCTATTAATCAATTTTGATCACCTGTGTCTCTGGTTAGGACAATTTGTTGTATAATACCTTTTGTCATTACAAAAGTATTCAGTGTTATGGAGGGAGGGACTGAGTTAAGTGAATACAATGTGCTATGATACAGAGGCAATACAGTATATTCTAGCTTACATTTTTTCCCTTCCTTATCCTGCTTGCTTGGCTCTCCCTTCCCCAGAGAGTACCTGCTCTCCCCACTACCCTCAAATAAATCACTTCAACAAGAATCCCAATCTCATACTCTGCTTCAGACACAGTTATTAATATTCTCACTTCATAAACTGAAGCTCAGAGAAGTTAAATATGTTTTTGCAAAATCACACAGCTAGCAACGTTGGAACAAATATCCATCTTACTCCAAAAGCATGTGCTTCTCAAAGGTTTTCAATCTGGTCAAGTCAGGCATCAGATGCTATGCTGTAATTATTAGACCACTTGGACAAGTCTGAAATGTGTACTTAGGTCTACCCTGTGCAATAAATGTGTTTCCTGTATTCATGTATTTCCTGTTTTCCTTTAGTAAAAGGTATTTACGACTATAGTACTAACCTCTTCCACTCTGATAGCTCTTTATTTGTTTTGGGGTACTTCTCAGTACTTTTCTGAAAGCAGTGGAAAGTTACATTGTCTAAAATGTTCAATTAATTTCATGAGGCTCTTTATACTCTTAACAAATATCTCTTGGAGCCACCAGGCTGGATCAGTTGTAGAGCATGTGACCTTTGATTTCAGGGTTGTGAGTTTGAGCCCCACATGTGGTGTGATTACTTAAAAAAAAAAAAAAAAAAAAAAGGAAGAAAGAAAACCAACTTAAAAAAAAAAAAATACTGCCTAGACTTTATATCCAAGTTTAAGAGTAAACACTGTTTAAATATTTGGGATCAGTGTTACACTCTAATGTAACAGAGTGGGGAAAAATTTTGGCCCTGGTCTGCAACCTAGACTGATCCTTGGCCTACGGTTGGTATTGCTAGAGATGGAAGATATGGCAAAAGTTCTGCATTCAGAGCTACAGTCCAAAGATTTCCCCTACAGAAGGATTTCTTGGCCTATCTGAAAATTGTTGCAGGCATCCGGATACCTTTCATCCAAGAAGAGAACACTGAAGTTAGGCAAGATAAAGATTCTATAAGCCTTTCACAGTAAAGCAGACTAGTCCAAGACTTGACCATCTATCTGGGAGTGAGGTCAGCTAAGTAAAAAATTAGACCACAGTTTTAGAAATTGAGACATACCATGGTTATCACAGATCGTGATAGATCTTTCAAGGACAGAAGATTAGGCACCTTTGACTTGGTTTGGAAATAAAGAGCTCCTGACTTCTCTGTAGTGTGTTCTAGCCATTCATCTCCATGTCTATGCTCAACATTCAGATTTCTGTCCCATTAAAAGCTAACAAAACTTGACGGATGACCGTAAAAACCTATATACTGCAGAAATACCCCAATAAGGAGCTCCCCACATGACGCAAAAGGAGAAGGGCAGAGAGAGTGATTTTGGCCATCCTGTTCCTACTGTGTCCACCAGAGTCACACCTTTCCCAGGTAATACTGGATTCCTGTAGCTACGTTCCGATTGATGCGCTACATAATATGCAACATTATTGATTAGGAAACAAGTGTACATTTAGGAGGTTTAAAATTCTGGGGGACCTCTTAAAACTCTTACTGCCCTTTGTGTCCAAATCTGAGATCCATTTCCTCTACTTATTTTTAAATATACCTATAAATTATGAGAATTTTTATACAGTGATACACAGGGCCATGGACATAACACAAACATTTACAAGTACAGTTTCAGATGCAAAGGGGCAAGTGGAACAAATGGGGCTTTGGAGATGCATGAACATGGGTTTCAATCTTTCCTCCATAACTGACAAACTACATGACTTGAGCAGGTTACTTGCTTATTACCCCGCCTGTGAAGTTCTGCTTATGCCTATACTTCATAGTACTATTGTAAGAAGTTACTAAAACACTTCTGCCTCCAACAATTGTGCCTTTGACCAAAAGATGTTCAGCAGTAATTATTCTAACATTTCATCAGTTTACAGATAAAAAGTAGTGCAAGTGAGTTCTCCAAAGACTAGTTCAAAGACCTATAACTTGCCATTGGAAAAGCTAGCTCGAAAGCTCAGATCTTCTGATTTCTTGTGCAGTCTTTTGTATTCCCCATTCTGCCATTTTATAATTTAGCTCTTATTCTCTTATCATAGAACTAATTACTTGATATAACAAATAAGTTTGAATTGTTATAACTATTGGACTGTGCCTGGTCAAGCATACTACACTGATCACATTTTATACAGACACTAAAACTGAAGGCTACCAGCTTATCTTTGCTTAAAAAGAAAAAAAAGAAAGCCAGAAAGATCACAAAGGGGTGGTACTTTGGAGTTAATACAAAATTATTTTTGCATTTTAAGCCAGAGTTGACAGAAAAATTATAGGGCATTTGGGAAACAAAGAATCAGGCTGGTTTAAATAATATAGAAAACATAAACTCATATACACTGAATTAAAAAATACGAAATTGGAAAAAAATCAGTTTGGGATTAATAACATTCTTAGAGTGTTATCAGTCAAATAATAATTATGAATAATTCATGATATGCTAAATTTAAGGAGTTCTACATTCCACTGAACTGATGAAAATTCAACAAAGAACATGACTAATCCAAATATTAAGCTCTTCTATTACAAGCTTTGATCTTTGAAATCTATCTAAAAAGATCCCTTAGTGGAAGCTTAGAATCAGTCTCTCTCTGACGTGAAATAAATTGGATTCAAACTGTTCTGACCTTGAAATCTTTAACACAATTAGAAAGTATATGCCAAGCATCAGGTGTACATTAAAGAGGCAATCCAGACACTTGGAAAATAAAGGAAGAACTCATTTCAAAATCTCTCCCCAGATCAAGGTAGTTCTGTGGATTTGATGGCAGAAGTGTGGCTCGTGGGGGGAGCATCTGGGACATCCAGCACACCAGCGTTTACCTGACAGTCAGCGAATTGATAAACTGCGACAACTGTGTGAATTTTTTGCCTTTGATAAAGAAGTCCGCAGAGAGCCGCAGGTGCTGGAGTCAGACTCCCATGTAACTTGCTTGCCCACTTTAATGTGACTAAATAAACTCTCTCCTCTCATGGTTTCTGCCCCATTGCCACAACAGTTGGAAAAATGAAAGCGCCTCATACAAAAGACAGCTGCTGGCACACTGTCTCAGAAGGGACAAGGTACAGATGCTTTTCGATGATAGCTTCCAACCCTTTCAGCTCCAGAGTTTGGTCTCTTTTAAGAAACACATTCATCTGTGCCATACACTTTTGCTTTTGATTATTGCTGTTTTCTTGTTGCTTTTGGGTTGTGCATGAGGATTAAGGCTGGATCTAAATATGTAATTCTCTCATTTTGGAAACATTACTGTCCGCCTGTGGTGGGGGCGGGTGATGATCAGAGAAGAGTGGGGCTCTAAGATTAGGGCTGGAACTGGACAAGTTTGGAGGCTGTGCGGTAGAATGTAACATAACCAAAGATTCTCTGCAATATCCTGAGGGTGGGTGCTTAGAAATTCTAGGCCCATGTGTTCTATTCTTCTTTGTACCATTCAATTTATTTGTTAAGATTGAAATTGGGTACAAATATAATTACAAAAGTACTGATTTTTAGGTTTTTGTCTGTAGGTCCTGACACAGAGGCTTCAATGTAACAGGTAGTCAAAAAATGCTTGTGAATTGAGTAAGAGCAGCCTCCTAAAGAAAACACCAGTTGTAAGAGCTGTGGCAACTTGTCATTCAGTGTTGACATAAATATCACCTCTTTGGTGGCTTTTCCTCCCCCATCCCTCACTCCATGGCAAACTACTTGATCTCCTTATTATCCATCACATGATCTATTTTGCTTTCATTGTGGATTTCAGTTATTTCTGTGTTTATATCTTCATTTATTTGCTATCTGTCTTGTCATCACCAACTAATTTTCCACTGGAACATTCATTGTATGACATCAGGGAACTCTGTTTGCCTGGGATCCTTTCCGTTCCCTAAAGTGTGGTCTCAGCTGTTGCGAGAACGCCTGACACTCAGAAAGCATCCAATGAATATTTATAAAACATGAATACACTTCAACGGTCCTGCCTTCAAGAACAGACATCTAACTGGCATGGTCACCATATAATTTATTTTTCACATTGCCACTTTTGACAATGAAAGAAGACACTGTTAGGTGCCAGGATAATAGATATAAGCTTCATAAATCTTTTTTGAATGAATTAAGAAACACAGAATACACACACCCTTCGATCACTGGAGGGTCTGACAGATATCAGGATTACGGAATGTATTTTTAAATGTATAATTACATCTGACAATTCAGGAGATCAAGACATCTAAAGATCAAGAAAGGATTCCCAAGAAGATATCCTGATAGACCCTTAGAAACTAGCTAGAGGTGATTTATAACTAGTGCTATATTGAATGTCAATGGATACTATTTCGACGACTTCCAAGAGCTTTATGTAACTTGATTTCTCCAAGTAGTTAACATTCCTTCCCTAGTCCCACTGGTACCTTAGTTCACACAATAACTTCCTTAGGAAATCTTTGATTGCTTCTCTTTGTTTATTATTCTAAGGCTTAGAAAAGGTGAATTTAAGTTCAAACTCTAATTACCTAGAATTCTCCAATAGTGGGATTCAGATTTGGGAAAGTTTTTGTTTGTTTTTGTCTTTCTAATAGACAAACAGGCTGCTGAGTCCATAGCACAACAGAACTGCTTGAAAAATTAAATACTTGAATATTAAACTTACAATTAAGGGTCTTATTTTTAAAGGTAGTGTATTAGTATAACACAGAGATCTGTCATGTTTCATTGACTTGGTACAGTGGCAGAATTAGGACTGCCAGGCAAAAATAATAATAAACAGATCTGTCTCCTTTGCATTGAGCGCATTCTTGGGTAATGGTACCTAAGACGTGTGCATTTAGTTCGAGGGTGAGGAAAATATCCACTGGCACTTTTGGCTGCCTTTGGGCTTGTGATCCAGTATGTGGGTTCTTCCCCTATAATGAAGAACTGCAGGGGCAATGACAGATATTAACTGAAATTCCTCCAATATGTCAGGCACACATATGCTCAAGGGAACTGGGGAGAATTTACCCATGAAGAACCCAAACAGGGTCTTTGGCCCTTCAGACATACAGACGTAACAACTGACTCACTTCTTGCATGAGAAGAGTAGTAGGAGGCAGTAGTGGGTTGATGGTAAGATGCTCCACATAAGGAAAAGTAGCACACACTCAAGGATGACTGAAATACACTGTATGAGAGCAGAGAGAGCCAATGTATCAGAGGAGGGTGACGGGCATAGAGAGGCAGGCATGGGTGAGGTCCCACAGGTCCTGGTGGACCCTGTTTACAGTACAGGACTTCATCCTTTCTCTAGTTTTCCATGCTACCCTTCATCACTGTAAAAAAGAGACCCCTCCCAGAAACCCATAAGGACGAGACTACTGTGTTTATAGCTGTGGAATACCCAGGGTGAGTCACTGCTGGAGAAGGAGCAACCAGTTGTTCTGACAAAAGACATCACTAATGAGAAAACCACCTCTCATTTGTTTGAGCCCGTAGTGAACTCATCAACATACAGTATTATGTCTTTGCTGGTTTATTGTCTTCTGTCCAACTACACTGTAAACTCCATGAGAAGAGGCAAGTGTCTACCTCCACCCACTGCTGCTCCCCAACACATTCAGTGAAAACCAGCACATGGGTATTTGTTTAATGGATTTAAAAGTCCATAAGAAAACAACTGTTCAGATTAGCATTTTAAAAATACACTTAGGGGGCGCCTAGGTGGCTCAGTGGGCTAAAGCCTCTGCCTTCAGCTCAGGTCGTGATCCCAGGACCCTGGGATCGAGCCCCGCATTGGGCTCTCTGCTCAGCAGGGAGCCTGCTTCCCCCCTCTCTCTGCCTGCCTCGCTGCCTATTTGTGATCTCTGTCTGTCGAATGAATAAATAAATAAAATCTTAAAAAAAATAAAAATACACTTAGGCTGTGACTATAATATGTGGGTTTTAAATGGGGTAAAAGGATGAGAAATGAGGTTGGGAGACAGAGTGGCTAAGTCTATAGAATAATACTTAAAAGATCCTAAGGAGTCTCTGATGACCCTCTTCACTATTGGGAGCTACGAAGATGGAGATGGAAATTAACATACAATGTAAACACCCATGATATGTCAGTTACTGTACTAGGTGTTTATATACTTCATATTATTTAATTCTCCAACCAAAAACACCTCCAGTATGCATGAATTCTATTTTATAGATAAAGAAGCTGAGAATCAGATTAAGTAATTTCCCTAAACATCTCCAACTTGAACCTAGATTAACCCAACGTTTAAGTGGATGCCCAACTGGAGACTATACCATGCTGCCAATCAGAATATTTGAGTGAGGAACAGTCAATCACTGAAATCTTCAGATTTTCCATTTGGTTTCCTGAGGTTCTTTACAGGCTCTCAATTGCACAGGAAATGGCATGTCACCACTGGACTTGTGACTCTCATATCTTCATTGTGAGTGATGCTCTTTGCAGAAACAGTTTTCAATTTCCTTAGCCACATTTTTCCTAGTACAGATACTGACTATTGTTTTCAGCTCTGCCCTCCCCAAAATCTGATAGCTGAGTTCACACATGGGCCCCCTTTCCATGCTGCATCTTGCCCCAGTTCCTCAGATAAATCCAACTGAGGCAGAGAATTATCTGTAACTCCAGCAACTCGTTTGGAGGTAGCTTAGAAATGAGCCTCTGTTCTAGTGCCAGTAGTCCAGTCACTTCTAGAAATCTGTCCCAAATATTTTTGTTTGGCAATCAGATCCAGGTCTTGGTGTATCTTCCTCCCATTTTGATTCCATGATTCCTACAACTTGCAATTCTTCCCTTCTCCTCTGCTTAGTGCCTAACCATACAATAAGACTTATCCCTAGGACCCTACTCCAAATATCTGATATCTACCTTGTAATAAGCTAGAATCTTTTTCAGAACCACAGTCCTATCGTAAACCACAGGTCTGTGCTTTCCAATTATTTTCTTGAGCTCTTTTCCAGGGACAAGGTCTTGGGCCCCACTTTAGTCTGGTGCTGGAGTGCTACCTATATATCCATTTGCCTAGCTTCCAAGTATCAATTGCTTTCCTTGCTATTGTATATCATTTGTCCACTGAGATCCTGGAAACTTGTGGTAATGGTTTCTATCTGCTCACTACAGATTTATACTCCTTTTCCTCCATAGTGAACACTGTTTCTGAGAAGTGACTGGCCATCTGGAAACTACATTTGCTGCCTGACCATCTTGCATTGAGCTGGAACATGGCACTAAATTTTGTATAATATGCATGGAAGGGATGTATGCTACTTCCAAAGTGGCCCACCAAACCCTGCATAGAGCCAACTGGAAGGCACCCTCCAGAGACAACTGGTTATGCTACAGTGGTAGATCCTCCATCAACCTGTGTTCTTGACTGACTTTTCTAAAGTGCAAACAACCCTTTTATATGAGTGGAAAAGTAGTCTCTAGTCTGGTATATTAAGCTATTTTGATTTGGGGATTTGTCTGACACAAAATTACTTACAAAAGACATACTTATTCCAAAAACTATGAAGGCCAGTATTTTTTGTTTGTTGAGTGTATGACTTTTTTTTTTTTTTTTTTTTTTTTAAGAAGTGGGTAGCTGGAGAGAGGGGGACAGAGAGAATCTTAAGCAGGTTCCACACCCAGCACAGAGCCCTGAGATCATGACCTGAGCCAAACTCAAGATTTGGATGCTTAACTGACTGAGCTACCCAGGTACCTCGAATTTATGACCTTTTGAAAAAACACTGTTCCACTGGGCTACCAGCTCTTTTGGTGTCTGCCACTGTGGCCAGGTCAGGTTTGCAACCTCTACCTTGACAGAAAGGACTGATACAAAGCAAGTTCTATCTCTCCTCCCCTCTGGGTCAGCCTCACACTGCCTCCACCAACCTGCCAACGTGCCTTATGCCCATTTGTCAAGCTATGGCATCCAGAAAGGTATTTAAAAACCAAACTGTTGGGCACCTAGTTGGCTCAGTTGGTGAAGCAACCGACTCTTGATCTCAGCTCGGGTCTTGATCTCAGGGTTGTGAGGTTCAAGCCGCATATTTGGCTCCACACCGGGCATGGAGCCTAGTTTAAAAAACTAAAATTAAAATCATCATCATCATCATCCAAAGTGTTTACTGGGGACAAACATAGGGAAACCAAATACCTCCATGGCCACAGGTCTTTGAACATTCGGTCCATGCTGTCCACCCCGAGAGCTGACAGTTGACCGCACATTCCACCAGGCAGTGAATGCTCATTCTCTGAGGCTTCTCCAAGTTACGCTGCAGATGGAAATAAAATATGATTTTAATGCAGAAATCCTATCACTGTTCTATCAAATCACCTTTCATGGGAAAAACTTTATTCTATGATAATAATCTTTCTATGTCTTTGTATGGAAAAGTATCTTTCTTATATAAACTGGTGGCAGTTTTAGAAAATGGTTGTCCTAACTTCACAGAATAGAAGTTTGTTGGCCCAAATTTCTTTTTTAAAAAATCCTCAACTATAGAATAGACCTGTAGTTAGGGTACTAGGAAAGCAGACAGTTATAGGACACATCCTCGCTTAGGAAGTACAGAAGCAAGAGGACGCCTCGCTGTTAAATTCAGGTACCTTGCACTTCTGGATGGGCCAAGAGTACAAAGAGAGCACAAAATAAACAGTTATCTATGCTAAAAGTAAATAAATAAATAAATAAGAATAAAAACAGAATTAACAACCCAAATGTGCTCATTAAATAACACATATTAGGTTGAAAACATAACCTAATACTCTAAATCATGAAAAAAAAAATGGTGGTATAGTTTATTTTCCTCTTGTCCTTTCTTAAACCAGCATGGAGGCAAAATCAATAGATTTTTTTAATGGCCAAACTAGAAGAGACCTTCATGAAGGAAAATAAGTCATCTAAGAAACACAAAGGATAATGAAAAATCCTGCTACAGAAATCACAGACTGTGTGCTTATTTAGGAAAACTCTGACATTCAACACATGTTAAATGTTAGCAATGTCCACACCAAGCTAAAATGGATGATTAACACGATTACGTGCTGCATAGGCAATAGAGAAATTACTGCATAGGATCTTCAATCTATTTGAGATATATGGATACTCTAGATAGGTTAATAATTTGGGACTTCTTTAAACTAGTATTCTTTAAATATTTATGGAACATATGGTATTTGAAAAGCAGAGAAACTGATTTTTCTATTACTGAATAGTTTATATTTTACTTTGTATCAAAAGAAAAGATTTATTACATATACCAAATGTAAGATTTTTAACTTATTCGGAATTGCTGTAGATTGGTGATTTATTTTTCCTAAAGCAGACAACTTTTGGGGAAACAGGTTAAATGAAATGTTAAAATCAAGCACTGACACTTGTGAACAGAACTCTGCCCTGTCTTAACTAGTTTTAGAATTTCACCAAATAGGATATCTAATTTTGGATGGCTTGGTCTCAGGGCTATTGTCTATGGCTGTCCTGTTGGTTTAGAGAGCTGTTTTTATACTACTTAATAGGAGAATCCTTCAGTCAGGATAGGGGAGAAAAGTTTGGTTTCGATTTTAATTCCACTTGTGGACTCCACCTGTGTCAGGAGAAATGGGACCAGTTTTCGTTTTGCCAGTTTGTTTAGGAAGCCTCTGTGGAAGCCCGAGTTAACTGACCTTGTATTTTCAAATTATTCCAAAGACTGTGTTGGTGAGTCTACCAGTATGAGGGAACGTGGTCATCCTTATTTCTATTAAATTGTCCCCATAGAGATTTTAAAATGCAACTTCTTTGGAACAGGTTTGACTACAGATTTTGCCCAAGCTCTACATAGTTTATCATAGGGAAGAAAGGAAATATAACATTATAAAAATTCAGAACCCACTAACTGGAACTTGGCAGGGAGGCATTTTAACCTAGGTTGAGAAGAAAAATACAACTATGCCACTTATCTAGCAATCATTTGCTAAACAAATGAACAGCACATTCTAATAACAAGTGTCAGTGTTCATCTTATATGCAAGGCACAGTATTCATATAAGCAAATGAATTACCAGCTTAATACAGAGTCCGATCTAAACATTCAAGTCACTGGATGTGAATAGTTTGTTACTAAGCAAGTATATTTATATATGTTCTTGAAATAACAATAATTTTTTAATGAGTCCTTCTCCTCAAGGCAAAAGGACCTTTCCCAGTCATTTTTGACCAAGTTCAAACTAAGGAGGTATAACTGCCCCATACCAGTTCCCTCTTACTCTAACTGAACCGAAGCTTCAAGAAGCTTCAAGAAGGAATCAGGTTGTCTTTTATATTAAGCATCAAGGTTGCAGCCTAATACTAAGAAACACAAAGCCTCGAATGTGAAATATAAATATAGACCCATTACCTGCTCACACTTGTCCACACCAACTGGCTTGCCGTCACTGCGCACACAGCTCAGAAGGCGGGTCCTGACGCCTCGCCCACAGGTGGCATTTTCACTCAGCTGGCATGTGCTCCACTCTACGGGTAGAGGATCACCACAATGAATTTCAGAATTATGGTCATGTGAGCAGAATACAACAAACCTTTGATTATTTGCATTGGTGAGGAAGGACAGTGTATATATATCTATATACGTGTAACCCTAAAATCATTTGCAGCTGCCTTCAGAGAGCTACCTTCCTAAGTTGCTTTTTAAAAGTAAAGAACTGAATGGTTTTTTAGAGACCATGTCCCTGTTGACTGAAGAGGATGGGAAAGATACTAACTAGGATGGTAGAGGAAAACTAGTTTGGAATCCTCTGTTTGTGGGTGAAAACTGAGAGAAAAGGAACCCAGAAACAATGCTACTGTTTGATGTAACTTGAAAATATTTTCAAGGAATAAATCCAATCATTTAAACCATTTCATACTTCAGTACAGTGGCACTAAGGTGCCTCAGAAAGGAAAGAGAGGTACCTCAGGACTATATGCTTATTACAAAAAATCTACTTTTTTCAAATTATTCTCTCATGAGGGAAGATTTTATAGATTTGAATAGTTGCATTATAAATCAGATAACGGAGTTTGAATGAATTATCCCATAATTAATCTGATTAATTTTTAAAAAGACTTATTTATTTATTTGTTGGGGTGGGGAGGTGGGAAAAGGGAAAGGGAGAGAAAGAGAGAGCCCACAAGTAGGTGGAGTGGCAGGGAGAGAAGCAGACGCCCCGCTGAGCAGGGAGCCCGATGTGGGGCTCAATCCCAGGACCCTGGGATCATGACCTGAACCAAAGGCAAACACTTAACTGTCTGAGGCACCCAGGTGTCCTAATTAATCTGATTCTTAAACCAAACAAAACAAAAACAAAAAAAAAAACTCTTACTTTGCTGTAATTACAAAGAATGCTCTTTGATGATAAACATTGAGAACTTCTTTAAATACATTTTCAGGGGCACCTGGGTGACTCAGTGGGTTTAGCCTCTGCCTTCGGCTCAGGTCATGATCTCAGGGTCCTGAGATCGAGCCTGGAATCGGGATCTCTGCTTGGCGGGGAGCCTGCTTCCCCCCTCTCTCTGCCTGCTGCTCTTCCTACTTGTGATCTCTCTCTGTCAAATAAATAAAGTCTTTAAAAAAATACGTTTCCAATGCTTGATAAGTGATCTACGAGTTTAACAGGAATAGTAAGCCCATGTGTAATAAAATCAGTATTTTATTTTATTTGAGAGAGAGAGAGAGAATGCAAGCTGGCACAAGCGCTTGTGTGCAAATGGGGGAGGGGCAAAGGGAGAGGGAGAGAAGCAGTTTCTCTGCTGAGCCCAGAGTCCTACGCAGGGGTCAATCTTACGATCCTAAGATCACAACCTGAGTCAAAATCAAGAGCTGGTTGCTTAACCGACTAAGCCCCCCAGGCACCCCATAAAATCAGTATTTTAAAGACATGTTCTTCCGGTATAACAAATTATACTGTATTTCTAAAAAACTACTACACAAATCAAGCATCTGAAGCATGTTTAGCTAAAGAAAAAGGACAAATACACTAAGTCATCTTTCACCAATAAGGACAAATGGGCCCCTAGAATTCCCTATAAAGTTTTCTACGTGAGAAATCTCAGTCGTGCCAATGTGACCTCAGTGGGGAACTGGTTTCACAAGAGGCTGCTGCTTTGCCTCTGCTGGCATTGGTGGTTTGGTGGTCAGGAATGAATTCAGTGCCGACATTTAACACGGCTCCACGTTTGGTGGTATTTTGTATATCTGCTCCTGCAGGTAATGACAGGTAGCAAACCAAGGTAACTAAACAGACTGTGGTATTAGGCACTGTGGTACCCACACCTGAGCAGTGGCTGAATAATGAGGGGGGATGGGATTCCCAGTGCCTCTAAAACATCCCTGTCCACTCAGGTCTACCATTTGTCCTCATTGAGACCCAGAGAGCAAAGTATGTCACAAGTTTGAACTTCTTGAAATAACAAAGGCCATAGAAGAGCTAAATTCTATGACAGCATGACTACATTGCTCCCTAAATGGTTAAATTATCCCCTGCTGCATATTTTTCTTGTTTTGGTTTATCATGGCTTAATTCAGCTCTATTTTGAAACTTTACCAAGTCTTTCTAAGCATCTTGAAGTTCATAGATTCCAGGTGGCTTTGCTGAATCTACATGCCAAGAGTGAGCATTTCTTTTGTGAAGGGACACTGGAAATGGCAAATCCTCAGCCTTTCATGCAATATGTTCTCACACTCTACTGTCAGACCTTAATCCCAAGAAAGAAAACACACACACACACATACTCTCTCTCTCTCTCCCATTAGTAAATGTGTCAGTGTTCAGGGGAAATGGCATTGCTGTGGATTTCAACTGTACCTGTTAGATTGTACTGGAACTGGAAGCAATTTTCATTGAGGAGGCAAGGCCGCACCTGTGAGTCTTCAGCACATGTCCTTGAATTCAGTGAGGGTCTTAGCAGATGGCGGGTTCTTCTCTGTGTTGAGTGTGGATCACATGACTGTGAAAATCAAAGGGCAGGCAGAGTTAGAATGGACCCAGAGTTAGTTGGAAAATTATATATGATTATCCGTGTATGTGTAGCCACGTGTACAACAGCTACAGGGAAGAGACAACTGAGGTGTTAAACATAACATTTAGAAACTAAAACCATTCAGTGATTCACTATGAATTGTTTTTTGTTTTTCCCACCTGACAGCTCTTTCTTTTTCTATGTCATGGTGATGGCTACTTTTCTATCTTCCATGTAGAATTGGGCACACAGACACTACTTTCATCAATTTAACACTTTCTGTGCTCTCAAATAGCCTGCCACATAGCAAGAGATAAGTGCATTTTGAATGTTTTAACTGAATGAAAAAAGACCGAGTCCCTTTGCCCTCAGATAGTCTAGCCCAATAGAAATAACTACACAGAACATTTTAATGAGAAAATCATGTTTAAAACCCCAAAACAGGTAGATAAAGAGAATTCTAAAATCATTATTGCCAATATGCCAGAACTTCCTCTTATTTGGGAGGCCCTCTGACCCACAGGGGATGAGCCCCTGCCCGTCATACTGACCTTTCCACAAAACAAATGTATAAATGTGAACTTCAAAGACCTCCTGCAACTATCACTTTGCCCATGGGTCCTCTTCTAGCTTCAGTTCACATAATTCCCTTGAGCCGGGTAAACCTGTCAGCCACATTTCATCCAGCTGCTCTACCCATGGTGAACGTTCAAGCTCCCCCTACTGGAATAATCTTTCAATTGTCCTAAATCCTACCCTCCCGCCCCCCTTCAGAACTCTAATAAAGGCTTTATTGACACTCCTTTAAAAAAAAAAAAAAAAAAAAAAGATTTTATTTATTTATTTAGTCAGAAAGAGAGCGAGTGAGCACAAGCAGGCAAAGTGGCAGGCAGAGGCAGAGAGAGAAGCAGGCTCCCCCTGAGCAAGAAGCCCGATGCGGGACTCGATCCCAGGACGCTGGGATCATGACCTGAGCCGAAGGCAGCGGCTTAACCGACCGAGCCACCCAGCATCCCGACACTCCTTCTTTTAATAAAGATAAGTTTTTCTCTTCCTTCCTGAGCAACTCTCTACCCGTGCTCAGGAATTACTGTATAGGATTTGTTTCTGAACACATACACATACCCATATACTTAAACACTGCACCTGCCCTTATGATATTGCCATTCTTTCTTTATTACCCTGGCTCCTTCCTTCCTTTATAAACTCTTTGAGGGCATGATAGATCATGGTTTCTACTTCCCATGTCAATCTTTAAAAATATTGGTATGTATTTTACATAGTAATTGTTCACTAAATACCATTAAGTAGGTCATAACAACACAATTCCAGACCCCAAATCTAAAGAGGCAATAGATACTTAAACCACAGGAGAAACAAAAGCCTCTGAATTAAGGTCACTAAAGTCGTAATTTCTATATTGGGATATTTATTTTTATTCCTTTTAGTTTTCAGATATTATAGCAAGAACACAACCTGTAAATTGGATCTTGGTTGTTAATCAAAATGATAATATTGGATTGCACTGAAATATGCAAAAAATGCCACAAAATTTTCTGCTAATTTTAAATGTTTAGTAGAGCCACTGAAACACATTTTTTATGAATGTGACTTTATAGTTGGATAATCTGTCAATATTCGTAAACTAATTTTACATTTTAATTGTATCAAATTGTCTTTAGATGGGCCAGTGAAACCTGGTAATTATAGTTAATTATCTGCAAATGAATCCCATGCTAAATCCTTACCAATAATTTATTATTAGTTCACCAATTAGTTTGTTTGTTCTCATAAGAAGGAATAAGAACTTAAATGATTTGCCAATGAAAGAAAAATGAAGGTATCTAGGTAGATATCCCTGATTAGTGTTCTACTGATTTTCTACCTTTAAAAAAAAAAAATCAATTGATGTTGGAACCAAATGAATAAGTGTTAGGATTTATGTACCTGCTTAGTCTAAGCCATCAAATAAAGCAAAAAGAAAATAACACATGCACACATCAAATCATTATGTCACCTTGAACAATTTACTTATGTAGTCTAAATCTTAGCTCCTCATCTAAACCTGAGTGAAAAGAGGTCATGAATGTAACGATGAGATTTGGGAATTTCCTCCCTTAGACGTCATAGTCTATTAGTCTCTAATTCTGCTGGATGTGGTTTTAAAATATTCAGTTGAGGGCACCTGGGTGGTTCAGTCAGTTAAGCATCTGCCTTTGGTTTGGGTCATGATCCCAGAGTCCTGGGATCAAGTCCTGTGTCAGGCTCCCTGCTCACCGGGGAGTCTGCTTCTCCCTCTCCCTGTGCCCCCCGCCCCTGCTTTGGTTTGTGCTCTCTTTCTCTCTCTAATAAATAAAATATTTTAAAAATATTCAGTTGAGCATAATCATTTACAATCATGTATACCTTGGTAATTACTTTCTAGAAATGAATATATTGAAAACCAACACTGCAGCTAACTCTTCTACAAATTTTCTATCCACAAAAATAGACAGGAGAAAGTGTGGGTGACTGGAGTCCACAAACACAATCCAATCTAATCTTAGGCAATATTTTTATGTTCCACTTTTTTAAAAAAAATGCCCTAGCAAATGCTAACAAGTGATAGGTAGGTTAGTGTTTTCTCCTTATTTCTTTCTATTGGCAGTTTATAGGAAGTTCATAAAATAATGACTTGGTCACAAGGAAGAAGGGAGTGGAGCTAAATAAAAAAGAATGGTAAAGGAGGCTTATGTCTGGATGATTTCTTTATTGGATCAAGACTCCTCAAATACAAACCTGGATCTCCTCCCCTCTAGGGTATTTATATAAAGACATATTGTCAACTTTCTAAATGAAGTGAGAAAGTGATGTGTGGATAACTAACCCAAAGTCAACTTTGGATCAATTTTAGTGTAAAGATCAAGGTTATATAGCTAAAGTTTATTTGCTAGTGAAAGAGATGACCAATAAGAACCAGTTAGTCTTTGGTAAATAAGCCCCCTTTATGAGACTAGATTTTCTAACTTATTATCTTTGAAAACCAGCACTTACCTTAAAGTTCAGTCCTTTCTTATGACATTGTGCTTTCATACCTTTTGTTCTCTCCAACAATAGGGCCTTTACCCTTGGACCTAACCTGAATATTGGTATTCAACTGTCAAAATTAAATCAGATATCCCATCTGAGAACCTTCAGTGACTCCCTTGCACCCATAAAAATGGAATATCATCTTTAGTCCACATTTCCCATTGCTTGTACATGTATCAATGTGTGTGCATTCTTTCCCATGGGCTATTTGAAGAGAGTCCATGTCTTAATTTTCTGGGACACTTGTTCCAAGTTTGGCATAAAGAATGTAAATAATAAATACTTGCTATGTGGGATAATTTGGTTCTTCTGAGGCAATAAGATGATATTTCTAAACTACCATTAGTAGACAAATGGTCAACCCTGGACTATGATCATATTGCCAAAATGTAAGGATTCCCCATATATCTGTATATCTGATAAAAAGAGAATGTAATCTTTTTTCTAATTCTCACACATTTTCTATAAATTCTAGATGACAAATCACAAAATAATAGCATCGATCATTAAGTTAATAAAACATATCAACAAATGAGTTTTTATTTACCCAGATAAAGGATGACAGTTAATCTAGATATTTTAAAGAAACCCAAATAAGAATGTATAATTTGATATTTTTCTAATACTTAGCTACTAACAAACACCATTTAATAAAACTGCACATAAACCCAGGTATATGTGCATTTTAGTCATTCAGCATACTTCCTGTCTGGAGATCAGCATAATTTCAAGGTCTGGCCTTGTCAACTCCCACAAGATACAGAAAATGCATACTTTTTGTTGTTATAGAATTTATTTGATCATTCTGAGATAGTCTCTCCTTCATTTCGTTGATTAGTCCCATTGAGAGAAGCTAGAAGACTATTTTTCTCCACATCTCTCATGAGACAAATATGGACATACAATGCCATTGACTTTTCTTATTTGGAAAAATGGTGTAAAAAAGATTTGCAAGATACTATTATGGTGCTTTATAAGAAAATTTTTAATAAAATTAAATTCTGATTCTCTTTTTCCACATCCTTGCCAACACTTGTGTTTTTGATTTTAACCATTCTGACAGGTGTGAAGTAATACTGCATTGTGGTTCTGATTTGCATTTCCCTCATGCTTAGTGATGTTTAGCATATTTTTATGTCTATTGGCCATTTGTATGTCTTTTTTGGAAAAATATCTGTTTATGTCTTGTGTCTGTTCTTTTGATTTTGCATTTTATTTTTTTATTATGTTCAGTTAGTCACTGTATAGTGCATAATTAGTCCTTGATGCAGTGTTCAGTGATTCATTAGTTAAGTATAACACCCAGTGCTCATCACAGCATGTACCCTCCTCAATACCCATCACCCTGTTACCACCTCCCTCCACTCTCCTCCCCTCTGAAATCCCCAGATTGTTTCTCAGGGTCCATAGTTTCTCATGGTTCATCTCCCTCTATGATTTCTACCCCTTTGGATTTTCCTCTCTTCCCCTATGATCCTCTGTGCTATTGCTTGTGTTCTACCTATGAGTGAAATCATATGATAATTGTCTTTCTCTGTTTGACTTACTTAACATAATCCCCTTCACTTCCATCCATGTTGATGCAAATGGTGAGTAGTCACCATTTCTGATGGTTGGGATGGAATAATATTCCATTGTGTATATATACCACATCATCTTTTTTTTTTTTAAAGATTTTATTTATTTGACAGAGATCACAAGTAGGCAGAGAGGCAGGCAGAGAGAGAGAGGAAGGGAAGCAGGCTCCCTGCTGAGCAGACAGCCCGATGTGGGGCTCCATCCCAGGACCCTGAGATCATGACCTGAGCCGAAGGCAGAGGCTTTAACACACTGAGCCACCCAGGCGCCCCCGTACCACATCTTCTTAATCCATTCATCTGTCAAAGGGCATCTTGGCTCCTTCCATAGTTTGGCTATTGGGGTATATGTGCCCCTTCTTTTCACTATGTCTGTATCTTTGGGGTAAATATCCAGTAAGTGCAATTGCTGAGTCATAGGGTAGCTCTATTCTTAACATCTTGAGGAACATCCATACTGTTTTCCAGAATGGCTGTACCAACTTGCAACTTGTTCCCCTTTCTCCACATCCCCACTTACATTTGTTTCATGTTCTGTTAATTTTTGCAATTCTAACTGGTGTAAGGTGGTATATCACTGTGGTTATGATTTGTATTTCTCTGATGGTTAGCGATGTTGAACATTTTTTCATAAAAGACCCCCAATTGCCAAGGCAAGGATGAAAAACAAAAACAAAGCAGGAAGCATCACCTTGCCTGCATTTAAGCTATAATACAAATATAATACAAAGCTATGATCACCAAGACAGCATCGTATTGGCCCAAAAACAGACACATAGACCAATGGAACAGAAGAGAGACTCCAGAAATGGACCCTCAGTTCTATGGTCAACTAATCATTGACAAATTAGGAAAAATTATCCAATGGAAAAAAGACAGTCTCTTCAATAACTGGTGCTGGGAAACCTGGACAGCTACATATAGAAGAATGAAATGGACCATTCCCTTACACCAAACACAAAGATAAACTCAGAACAGATGAAAGACCTTAATGTGAGACAAGATCCAACAAAATCCTAGAGGAGAACAAAGGCAGTTAGCTCTTTGACATTGGCCATAGTATTCTTTCAAGACACGTCTCCAAAGGCGAATGAAACAAAAGCAAAAATGAACTTTTGGAACTTTATCAAAATAAAAGTCTTCTGCACAGCAAAGGAAGTAGTCAACAAAACTAAGAGGCAGCCCACAGAATGGCAGAAGATATTTGCAAATGACATTACAGATAAAGGGCTGATAGCCAAGATCTATAAAGAACTTCTCAAACTCAACACTCAAAAAACTAATAAAACAGTCAAAAAATGGGCAGAAGACATGAATAGACACTCCTCTCAAAAAGACATACAAATGCCTAACAGACACATGAAAAAAATTGTGTCCATTTTTAAATTTTATTATTTGTATTTTTGGTGTTGAGTTGTCCTTTATATATTTTGAATATTAGCCCCTATCAGATATATCATTTGCAAATAACTTTTCCCATTCAGTAGGTTCTCTTTGTATTTTACTGGTTTTAGTAAATATGCAAAAACTTTTTATTTTGGTGTAGGTTTTTACTTTTGTTTTGTAGTTTACTTTTACTTTGTTTCTGTGATGAGCACAGAGTAATGTGTAGAGTTGTTGAATCAGTATCTTGTAGACTTGAAACTGATATAACACTCTATGTTAATTATACTGGGATTAAAATAAAAATTTTAAAAATGAAACCCTGATTCTCAAAGGCTGATAAGGGATGACCAGACCTCTATAGGAGAAAAATCTGGACCTGAAGAATTGCTACTCATGTCTCTTATGCTTAAAAATATTCTCAAGAATTCTGAGAAGATGGTTACAGAAATGAAAAAAAAAAAAAGTTCTTTGGATACCACGGTCCAATAAGAAGAGCAAAGACAGAAACATATGGATAATATGCTTTAGTAAAATTAAGTGATGAGTTATCACCATAAACAAACTATGAACAGGGAGACCAATGACTGAAGTTGCAGCACCTTTATGACATCTGTATCCAATAAGCAGAAAGTAAAAAAGAGGCATCTGACATACCCAAAAACACCAAAATGGAAAATTAAACTTGAACACAGGAGGATTTTGTATACTCTAAAAGCAGGTGACCATAAGGGGGTCCATGGAGAAGTTTTGGGTGTTGATACAGTATGAGTCCAATGAACTCCTAACATCAATAAGCCAAAAGTCCTTTCAGGGACAGTTTCCTGCACTGAAGAGAAATGGGTGGGAGGAGTTTCCGAATTGAGAAAAACAGGGAAACTAACACTGAAGGAAAAAGAAGGACCAGTAAATGAAGGGGGAAGGACACAGGATCCAGTAAATCTCACAAAGTACGCTGCTGTAGTTCTCAACACTAAAAACAAAACAAAAGAGGGAAAGAATGAACAAGCCCTGGACCATGAAAATGAAATTAGGAAAAACAATCCTCAATCACAGCTCCCTCCTAAAATTTCACATAATTTGACCTCACTCCAAAAAACAGGGCACCTGGGGGCTCAGTTGGTTAGGCAGCCCACTTTTTTAAAATTTTTTTTATTTTTTTATAAATATATAATGTATCTTTATCCCCAGGGTTACAGGTCTGTGAATCGCCAGGTTTACACACTTCACAGCACTCACCATAGCACATACCCTTCCCAATGTCCATAACCTCACCCCCCTCTCCCGACCCCATCCCCCCAGCAACCCTCAGTTTGTTTTGTGAGATTAAGAGTCACTTATGGGGGTGCCTGGGTGGCTCATTGGGATAAAGCCTCTGCCTTCAGCTCAGGTCATGATCCCAGGGTCCAGGGATCGAGCCCTGCATCAGGCTCTCTGCTCAGCAGGGAGCCTGCTTCCCTTCCTCTCTCTCCGCCTGCCTCTCTGCCTACTTGTGATCTCTTTCTGTCAAATAAATTAAAAAAAAAAAATCTTTAAAAAAAAGTCACTTATGGTTTGTCTCCCTCCCTATCCCATCTTGTTTCATTTATTCTTTTCCTACCCCCTCAACCACCCATGTTGGATCTCCACTTCCTCATATAAGGGAGATCATATGATAGTTGTCTTTCTCTGACTGACTTATTTCACTAAGCATGATACCCTCTAGTTCCATCCACATCGTCGCAAATGGCAAGATTTCATTTCTTTTGATGGTTGCATAGTAGTCCATTGTGTATATATACCACTTCTTCTTTATCCATTCATCTGTTGATGGACATCTAGGTTCTTTCCATAGTTTGGCTATTGTAGACATTGCTGCTATAAACATTCGGGTGCACGTGCCCCTTCGGATCACTACGTTTGTATCCTTAGGGTAAATACCCAGTAGTGCAATTGCTGGGTCATAGGGTAGTTCTATTTTCAACTTTTTGAGGAACCTCCACGCTGCTTTCCAGAGTGGTTGCACCAGCTTGCATTCCCACCAACAGTGTAGGAGGATTCCCCTTTCTCCGCATCCTCACCAGCATCTGTCATTTCCTGACTTGTTAATTTTAGCCATTCTGAGTGGTGTGAGGTGATATCTCATTGTGGTTTCGATTTGTATTTCCCTGATGCCGAGTGATGTGGAGCACTTTTTCATGTGTCTGTTGGCCATCTGGATGTCTTCTTTGCAGAAATGTCTGTTCATGTCTTCTGCCCATTTCTTGATTGGATTATTTGTTCTTTGGGTGTTGAGTTTGCCAAGTTCTTTATAGATTTTGGACACTAGCCCTTTATCTGATATGTCATTTGCAAATATCTTCTCCTATTCTGTCAGTTGTCTTTTGGTTTTGTTAACTGTTTCCTTTGCTGTGCAAAAGCTTTTGATCTTGATGAAATCCCAATAGTTCATTCTTGCCCTTGATTCTGTTGCCTTTGGCGATGTTCCTAGGAAGAAGTTGCTGCGGCTGAGGTTGAAGAGGTTGCTGCCTGTGTTCTCCTCAAGGATTTTGATGGATTCCTTTCTCACATTGAGGTCCTTCATCCATTTTTAGTCTGTTTTCGTGTGTGGTGTAAGGAAATGGTCCAATTTCATTTTTCTGCATGTGGCCATCCAATTTTCCCAACACCATTTATTGAAGAGGTAGGCAGCCCACTTTTGATTTCAGCCCCACCTCAGGCTCTGCATTGGGCATGGAGCCTGCTTAAGATTTTCCCTCTCCCTCTGCCCCTCCTCCTGTCTCTCTCACTCTCCCCTGCCCCCAAAACAACAACAACATAAAGCAAAGAAAATATCAAATTCAAATCCCCAATGACAGTATTATGAAAAAAGATAATAAAGGTCAAAATAGGATACCCATAGATAAGAAAGTATAGTAGGAAGACATGCATGAAAAGCAGATGAAAACCACTATTTCAAGTGAACAAATCAGAATTTAGAAAATGGCACAAGACATGAAAAAACATAATAATTAGAAAAACACAGACTTTTAGTGATAGAACTCAGTAAGTAGAAATAAAAGAAATATTTTGAGAAATGAAGATAAGACTAGGAGAAATACAAGAATAAAAAAACAATTGTTTTGCTCAAGAAAAACAAAAAATGGAAAAAAAGGAACTAAAAAACATTTAACAAGAGATAAAAGTGTTTGAGAAAAACTAACAAATAGAAAAGTAAGTCAAAACATTAAAAGACCATGCATAAACTGTTGACAATATGTAAGAACTCAAGGAATGAGGTTTCTAGGAATCCCTTCTTAGGAATTTATTGGACATAGAGTTTTATACATCCAAAAGGACTTGTGGTAAGCCAAATTTACATGTAGGATTTACATGAAGAGATAGATAAAATTCAAATATAAAATATAAGCCTATGGAAAAAAATACTGACATTTTAAGGTACTCATGTTGGTCCTAGAAGTATACTTCTGAGAATGTTTTCTGTGTTACATGGAACAAAACAAATGTGTAATTATTATATATTTTGTTTCTTTTATCTCCAGTGTCCTTGAAAAAGTGTATTCTTAGTATAGAAAAAAGGAGATATAGATTTAATGTAGAATTTAAATGAACTCCTATAGGTCATCAGTGGGAACCCCTGATGTTTTTCATCTTCAAAATAAAGGAAATGTTAGTACGTATTTCAAACCTCTGTCTACTAAAGTGGCTTTGGGATACTTAGTGAGTTTAATGAAATTAATGAATGTAAGCATTTTGAATTCTTAGAGTTGTGGATTTGCAAGTGCGGTTAACTCTTAATGATATATTTTGCATAGGTAAAGAGTTGCATGCAAAAAGGAATATTTACTATGACATCATAGCAAACCTGATGAGAAATTAAAGTACCATAAACTAAAGTTACTGGTCAGTCAGAAGGGGCAGAGGTTGGATTCCTAGGCCCTACAGTGATGGGCTCTGTTTCTTCTATACTTTAACCCAGATCTGAGAGGTCCAAAAAGACATATAACCCTATATATAGCAGAATAGTCTTACAGCTTCTGTTTGTCTTTTGGGGCATTAAATGGATAATAACCAGTGGAGACTGAAACCATATCCTGGATGCTGTCTTGAACCCTAAATACCAACAGGTAACATTTTAGAGTACGAACATATGCCGAGTACTATAGTGGACATTATGTGGGGATTATTACATGAAGCCCTTCAACCTCCTGCTGATCTAGGCATACTTTTAATACCCTTGTTTTTACAGATGATGAAATTGAAGTTCAAAGAATATAACAATTTCATACTAGGTGCTCAAGCCAGGATTTGAATTGGGGAGGGCTAATTTGGTCTTCAGTATCTTTAACTATTCTACTTGTATAGTAGTGGTACTTGAGGAGTATGTTGAGGTGGGGACAGTGGGTAGAACAATGTATCAGAGAGCTGAATCGTGACTTGGTTACTATGACTGCTATTTATTTTAACCTGGGAAGAATTTAGTCTGGACAACGGTAATTAGAGATGGAAAAGGAGAGAGAGAAAAGACACAAGGAGCTATGGGTTAGAAACTAACCAAAAAGCAAGAAAAGTCACAGGCTGGAGAGTGGGAGGGTCAAGTTACGGATAGGATGATGAATAAACGTAGCTGCCTGCCTTTGAGGAGAACATAGTTCATGAAAGATGCTCAAATTCTAGGGGCTGGTGCATCGTATTTAGAAAGTTAATTGGAAAGAGGAGTGCCACATGTCTCAGTGTAATGAAACTGACAAGAGCAGGGGCAAAAGCTATCATATCATCAACATGAAATAATGTTCCTGGTAAAGCTTTCCTGGCCTATTGCTAGGAGGAAGTTAGGATGACACATAAATATCTGGAGAGTTTTGCTTCGCTAAGATGTTTGGGTGAAGATTTTATAATAGTCAGGGACATCCCCATATAGTCCTTCTGGTTGGTATTTTATGACTAAGGAGTAGTGAAGGTACAAATTCATAATCCAGTCAGAGACCCTGGAACAAATGAATGATGTATGGCCTACCCAATCACCATTTATGTCTTATAAATGGTGTCACCTGCTTACATTATTATTGAAGCTTGGGAATGAAGAAAGAAGAATAACCAAACACAGTCCAAAATAATGGCCTACATTTTTCAAAAATGCCAAAGTCATGAAAGAAAGAGACTGAAGAGACCAAAGATATACAACCATTAAGTGCAATATGGTCTGGATACTGTAAACAATGGACTGTAACTGTTAGAAAAGACATTATTGGGACCATTGAGAACTTGGAGATATGGTCCACAGATTAGCTGCAAGTATTGTCAGTGATATATTTCCTGAATTTGTTAACTATGCTGTGATTATGTTAAAGAATATTCTATACTTGGGAAATGCATACTGAATGGTCAATTTATATATGTAAAAAATATATATGTGTATACACACACACACACACACACACATACACACATATATAATATACATATATATTAGGGAGAGAGAGAGAGTCAAGTGGGCTCCATCTCACAACCATGAAATCATGACCTGAGCCAAAATCAAGGGTCAGATATTTGACTGAGCCACCCAGGCAGCCCCTGAATTGTCAATGTTAAGAGAGTAAAGGGCATGATGCCTTCAACATATGCAGGCGGCCCAGAAAAAAGAGTGTGTATATATGCACACGTATACCATTATTTTTTCACATATACGTGTGTGTGTGTGTGTCCATGTGGAGAAAGTGGTACCTGTATGTACAGGGCAGGGAAAAATAAAGTATATGTGGCAAGCCTAAAAACTGATGGTGTGACTTTTCTATAAATGTGAAATTATTTTGAAGCTTTTTGTCAATAAGAGAATTATAAGTGGTACTGGCACACCAATATTTAGGAGATGCTAATGAAGAAACAAGGAAGCATATAGTCATAACTAACTATATGCCACCTGGAGGATCCCTAGGTGACAACTGCCGTTTGAATTGAGGTCACACAAACTCAATCTCAACGTCATCGTTCTACCATTCCTTTTTTTCTTTCTTTTTCTCCTTTCCTTCTCTTATTTCCATGTGATCTTACTTATCTTTCTTCATTCTAAGCCCCAACCATCCAAGAACCAAATAAAAAAACCAAATCAACATAAGCAAACAAGTGCAATGCAATTCCTGGTGTGTGACGGGCCCCCCAAGGATGTTGTCAGCAAGGAGAACCTCGGCATAGAGTGTGGTGTCTGCCAGCAGGGCAGTAGTGCTGGGCCACTCTTCGGAACTCAGGAGATTAAAAAAGACTCAATTCTGTGATACTGTTTTAATGTTTGTGTCCTTCCTCCATTCCCAGTCCGACCATAAACCAAAGAAAAGGGGCTAAACACTTCACCTAGAATGTCTAAGATCTCACTCTCTACTTTTGCCTTTCCCCTCGCACCAAACATCCTTGGGCCCCTTGCCTCTCAGGAGAATCTGATCATTGGTTGGCCAGAACCACTTCATCTGCCAGAAGAAGAGTGCTATTAAGTTCCATAGAGGGGGCTAATAACATAGAGGGCACCCACATGGGAAGCTGACCTGGGTTCGCTCTTTCCAGTCACAACACTGCTCTAGGCTCTTGCTCACACTGAATCTTTTCTTTCATCTTTTTTTCCCTCTCCTCCATCATCTACTCTGCCTACCTAACCCTTACTCATCTCTAAGGTTTCCATATGTATATTTTCTTCCTGGAGTCCTCCCAGGTGTTAGGAAATGTGCCAATATACACTGACATGACACCCTTTGCTTTTTCTTTTAACACCTGCTACTCTGTTGAAACTGATTAGAAATTTTCTGCATTCCTCATTAACCGTATATTCCTCGAGGACAAGGGCTCTTCATCATTATATCCCAAGGTCTAACATAGAATTCATCACATAGGTGGCACTTAATATTTGTCTAATACACACTATTTGCAATTTAGTTTTGTACTTATGTGCTAGACACTGTGCTAAATAACTTACATGTACTAATCCTTACTATAACTTCTGAGTTGTGCATGATTATTTTAATTTTCCTGGTTTATTCAGGTTAAATAACTTTCTCAAATTGCCAATGATAAAAAGAGAGACAAGAAGGAAAGAGAATACAAATGTATCTAGGCTGTTCATAAATTTCAAACCTATTTCCTGCAAATGTTTACTCAACACAGCTGTGTACCTAACATACGCCTTTCAACATGGAATTTACCATCTGGAAAATAAGACATGCAACCAAATTGAGAAGGTCTATTTTATCTGAGGGTCTTCTGAAACAAGGGGAAAAAAAAACTGGGGGTGGGAATTTGGTCTCTATAAGATCTGCAATTGTAAGATAATCTGAATGTAAAACCACCCATACTATTTATATATGTCATTTCAGAATTACCATTTTTTTCTATACTGCCACACAGTAAGTGTACTATTTAAAACTTCAAAACCCTACAGATAAATATGAAGAACTAAGGAATACTAGTGAGATATGATAAAGTTAATCTAGCCAAACACATTATATCCTTTAAGAAAATATAATTCACTTATAATTACTCACAGATACTTTTACTAATTTGAGAGAGAGCGCAGAGGGAGATGGAGAAGCAGACACCCTGCTGAGCAGGAAGCCTGATGTGGGGCTCAATCCCAAGACCCTGAGACCACGACCTGAGCTGAAAGCAGAGGCTTAACCAAAAGAGCCATCCAGGCATGCCCCCAGATACTTTTCAAGGTGATATGAATATTGTAACCAAAATGGAAAGGGCATTAAGATTTGGAGAACACCACATAAATTTCAAAAATCTGAAGTGTGTACAAAAGTCACCAAGAGACTTTTCATTATAGCTGATCAGACATGCCATTGTATGGAGTTTCCCTAGCAATCAGTGCTGTAGTGTACCATAGGGGTAAATATATTTTCACTTTTTTTTCCCCATTTTACCAACTTGGGGGATTGAAATGATATAAAGAAGGAGTTGCAGGGTAACCTTCACATACTGTAAACACATGTTTAAAATTCAAGGTGAAAACCTGGCCTTTTCTACTTGGATATGAAACCTATATTTGGGATGAAATCGAAATCACAAGTGAAATGGAATATAGATCACAAACCTGAGTTCAAAACCATTAACACGGTAGTCTGATACTAAAGTTTTAATAATAGCCATCATAATAATGAAATATCATTACAGTAAAGAAAGTTCTCACATAGATCAAAGAAAGCAATTGAGTCATTTCAAAAAATTAAATTTTATATTTCACTACCTTAAAAAGTTAAAATAGTTACTCTCTTCATACTTCCTAGAGAAAACTCATACTCACTTGTGGAAAGCTGTGAAATATTACAAGTAAATTTGGGCTCCAACTCTGTCTTAAAATTGTCAACATTATTAACTTTTGATGTACTTGTAATCCCAATTAAAATCATTTTTTGAAATTCTAAAGAATAATTATTATCCTCACTTTTATAGATTAGTAAATTGAGCTTCCAGGAGCCACTTCCAAGAGACTTTCCATTACAGCTGATCAGACATGCCATTGTATGGAGAGATGTCTGGAAGTCCAAGAGACTTCCAGAAAGTCTCTTGGTGTGTCAACACCCTGTCATAGTCACATAGTATAATACAAAGAACATATATACAAAGAACATATATATAGTATAATACAAAGAACAGAAATCAGAATCTCCTTCTGTTATCTTCTTAGATATCAAGAATGGCATCACATATTACCCTTTATATACCTACTTTATAAATACTGTTTCACCAATATTAATTCAATAGCAAGAAGAATTATGATAATAGCTAAGTAGTCTTCATGCCCCATTCTACATTAAATAGGTGGTTGAAATCTTCCAAGTACACTGTTTAATAATCTGGATGTTGCTATGTCAAAACCTGCCTATATAGAAAGTTAGAGATTTCAAGAACCTATTTTAGCACATTGTGGTTACAAAAGGGGCATCAAAAGAAGCCCGCTTCCTTGACAAACTAAAGCTATTCCCTTTGGAAACAGAAGTCATCTCTCCATGTCTGTTTCTTCACTCATAGATTCACCCCAAATAATTCACAATGAAGAAAATAAAATAAGTTTGAGAGCACTCTAAAGAACAAAAAGCATTTTACGAACATACAAGGCACTTGGTGAGGGAAGGGGTCCATGCTGGACTGTGCCACAAGGCAGCAGTGGATTCAGCAAAGCATCATCTAAATGAAAACTAAGAGCCATCAAGTTCCAACTCATCACCAGTTACCCAAAGGTTGGAGCCACTCAGTCAGGTGTCACCAGAAACAAATTGAAAATTGGTGGAGCACAAAATAGATGAGAGTCAGACTCTTGAATGTGAGTCAGTGAGCATGAGGAAGGCTAATGACTATTGAAGCAGAGTCTTTGGGGATGGTAGGTACACAGGAGGGGCATAAACAGAATTCCTCATTGCAAGGTTTCTCAACTCCCTATTGACATAGACTCAGATGTATAAAGGATAATTTGGAGGGTATTCCAAGAAGTGTGGTGTTTTCTTAGGTTAGAAGTCCAATGCAACAAGAAAGAGGCCAAAGAAAGCAATTTAGGTAAATGTCATCAGTTGGGGGCGGGGGGGGCAGGCTACTGTAAGTTTGGAAACTCAAACACAGTTCACAGAGGCAAATTTTCAGAGCATTATATTCAATGGACATGACTAGCTTTCATAAGATAAGAATCTCTTGCCAGAGTTATGGAGAAAGGTCAAGCCAAAAAAATATAGATGCTTTCTTTTGAGTTAGGCTCACTTTCAAATTTGGACCCTGCAACGTCAGATATTATAAGTCTTCTAAACCTTTCACTTTCCCTACTAACAAAAAGGGGCTAATCACACTATTCTATAAGCATAAAATGATATAATACATACAACATGCCTAGCACAGAGAAACACTGGGTTTGGTTTTTTTGTTCGGTTATTTTGTTTTGTTTTCAATTTGTTTTTACTTAGAACAGTGATTCCAAGGATACATTGAAACCAATGGTCTATATCGTTTCCAAATCTGAATGCCCATTTTGCTTCTGGTGTATCTTAAGTTATAAAACTGATGGAGACGGGTGCAGACAAAATGTGCCTGCTTGGCCCTACATGATTGTGGGTGTGCGTGTGTAAAAGTGGGGAGAAGTAGTCGGAGGAGACGGGAGGAGGAGAGTGGAGAAGGAAGCTGGGAGAAAACAGAGCACAAAGGAAGCCTAAAAGCATTGGAAAACGGTCACTCCTTATGGTCACAAGCTTGCAGAGAATTCCTCAGTCTTCCAGGAAGGATGACTTGGAAGGGAAAGGGCAAAAGGATGAGTGAAGACCCACCTATGAGGAGTGAGAGTCACTCCATAGGTTTCTGGTTGATGCTTCTTGTTATACATTAAATCCTCTGGCTTCTATTAAAAAGTAAAGCTTTATAAAAGCATTGAAAATGAATATCTTTGAGGTAGATGTTTATTGCTATCATATGAGAGGAGAGAAAAAAAAAAAACAAGAGAAAAATCTCTAAGGTTTCCTTTAGTGGGTTGTAAATCATTGAATTATGAGTTACACAGATATTTACAAGCTTGGCCTAGATAGAGTATAGTAATCTATAAATGCTGCTCAAGTGATTTATGGCACAACTGTTCTAACACATTACCAATAGCAGGAAATGTATTTAATTTATTCTCAGGGATGCACATTTACATTATTCACAACACGCCATTTATAGGGAAATGTGCAACCCTTAAACTAAAGTGAATGCATCTCTAGTGGGTTTTGAGCAGTTATAACTGTCTAATAAATGCTCATATCCTAACTTACTGTATAAGCCAGTGTAAATGTTCACTAGCTATCCTGTAAACGCTTTATTCTGTGAATTAGTGAATAGTTCTAGAACACATGGCAAAACATGGAGACTAACAAAGTTGTTTGGGTCCTGAATGATAAAGAACCTACTGTCCTTGCTGAAATTTTGCTAATACATGAAAAAGAAACTCATCTTTTATTCCTGATCCCATACTCTAGATTTTTCAGATAGAGCAGAGTGATGTATTTCAAAGTTCTGAGGATCTCTTAGCATATTTGGCTACTGACCAGAGAATGTACTATCTGGCAGACTACTAGATCATTGGTCTAATTTGCAATCTACCTGCCTCAAGACAAAAATAATATTCTGAACCTTTCTGGCTTCTTTATAAAAATATGCATGCATATAGGTTGGAGATTGAGGTAAAGAAGAAAGGGAAGAGAAGAAAGGGGGGAGAGAGAAGACAGGAATAGGGATGGGAGGGAGTGAGGGATATAGGAAGAGGGAGCCCAATGCTAAATCACCTGGGTTTTCATATGTTTTATCATTTATTTCCTTTATCATTTATTTCCCATTTATCATTTATTATTTATTTCATATGTTTTATCATTTACTTCATATGTTTTTATCATTTACTTCCCTAGGTAGTCATCTAAATGTTTTATATATATCTATATATATAGATATAGATATGTAGGACTATACCTCTAGATACACAGTGTTAATAATTCCAATAATTCAGTCTCTTACTAGTCAACAGTGTAGCCCCAACTTAAAGTAATTAAACTGGGGGCACCTGGGTGGCCCAGTTGTTAAGCGCCTGCCTTCGGCTGAGGTCATGATCCCAGGGTCCTGGGATCAAGCCCCGTATCAGGCCCCTGCTCAGTGGGAAGCCTGCTTCTCCCTCTCCCACTCCCCCTGCTTGTGTTCCCTCTCTTGTTGTCTCTCTCTGTCAAATAAATAAATGCATAAAATCTTTAAAAATAAAAAAAATAAAAGTAATTAAACTGGAACTGCTATACCATGTACTCTTCATAGGTCTTAATTCAGAAAACTCCATGAACAGAATATTGCTCTTTCATAAATTTTGACAGTTATAAAATAGAATTATATTATGTATTCAAAACACAACATTTCATTGACTTTGTGTCTTTTGATCTTGATGATGCCTCAATTTCTCTAACTATAGTCTCTTGGCAATTGGTTGAGTCATTCCTTGTCATTAAGCAAATACTTAACTAGAAACTAACTCTTCCAAGGTCTAGATTCCCAGATAAGTTCTGGTTAGTGATAAGGTATCTAAAGACAACCACCACATTTTTAAAAACAGTTTTCCTCCTCTTTTGCACTGTACTTTCTTGAATTAGTAAATGATTTTGACAGTTAGCTTGTATAGCTGCTGCATTTTAAACACAAAGAAATTTGTTTCCTAACACTGAAAGACCATGCCCTGAGGCCTGATGGACATTGGAGAGTTCCAAGGTCTAAGACTGTTTAAAAGTCAGGGAATCATAACTCAATTTTTTAGGTGTTTGATAATATAGGCAGAATTCCATTATTCTAAATGCCATTACGACAAAGATTGTATACAACGATCCATTTCCATGCATCATGCAATTGTCCATGGCAACAGTAATTTGCTGTATTAATTACAATGATGCTCTATGGCAAAAAGTTGCCCAACAAAAATTTCAGCTTATTTCTTTCAAACTAAGGGTCATTATCAGTGAGAATAAAGAATGTATTATATTAACAAAGTTATTCCCATTGCAATTTCTCTGGAAAAGTTAAAGTCTAAGTAGGGAAGAGCAGAGCAAAGAGGGCAAAGGGTTTTATTTATTAATGAAAATGAAAGAGCTAAAGTGTATTTTAAAAATCTACCTCAAAGTTTTTCACTAACCCTTAATAGAAAAAAGAACCTGAAAAAGTTTTTGTAACTGACTAGGACAATTAGTAGCTCTTATGCTCTAGGATAATTACTTGGCTTTGTGTCCTCATCTACAGTAGAGACATGATCATATCTACCCCAAAACCTTCATAATAGGTTTGTGAGATCAGATATGTGAAGGTGGAATTACAATAATATTTCTTTTACTTTGGATTTCTTCAGCAGTCATCAACACATTCTGAAGAACCTAGTTTTATCATCTTAATATTTTCTCTGGTGGCTGTGTGTGTGCATGCACACATAGAATAATCAGAGGGAAAATACATACAAATCATTGGGTCATAAATTTTTTGTTTTTACAGCTCCCACTATATTTAAATTTTCCAAAGTTGTGCTGAGATTTCCTTTTAAATTATCCCCTAATATTGGCTACTTCCAATATACTAATATTACAAAATTTCAAAACAACATACCACATTCCCTCACATCCATGGATTTTGGAACTCTGGGCTACCAGAAATACTAGTTTCAAAATATTCTTTTTTGTGAAATACCACACAGTAGCTTACACACTTATGAAACTAGCGAATAAATGTTAAATATTATTATACCCTTCTATTGTTTCTATGGCAATGCACATTCTCTAGTATCTCTGAAATTTATACATAATTATCTTGTTTTATTAACTTAGTTTAAACCTTTAAAAATAGTGTAAAATATATAGTAACGGATGAGTAAATGTGCTGACCTATCCACTGTTACTGGACCATAGAAAATAGACCATAGAAAATACTACACATTATCCACTGTTACTGGACCATAGAAAATACTACACATTACCAATTTTGAAAAGAAAAAGGAGGAGGAAGAGGAATAATAGAGGAAGAGAAAGTCAAGGCAGGGAAGGGAAAGGAGAAAGGGAGGGAGAGGAGGAGAAGAGCCAGAAGAGAGAAGGGAGAAGGAAATAAACTATACATCCAGACTCAAAGAACAACTCTCACATGACTTCAATTTGTATACACTTTGATGAACTGCATTGAAGTCAATTCACTTTATTTCAATGTAAGATAAATACAAATTGAGATACAGCTAGCAGTGTCTGATACTTGATCAGAGTATGTTTAACTAGGATATAAGATTTTGGTTGCAGAAGCTTTATCTGCTTGTATGAGCAACCAGATGATGTTTGAACACACAGCTAAATGAAGTCTAATTAAAGGATTATCTATAATGGAAGTTTTTAGGAAGTATGCAGCTATCAAAATGCATACTAATTCTATATGCTGCAAATTCAAAGTAATTCATTAATCCAGCATTTAAACTTTTGTTCTTGGTTCCCATTTAATGGAATCCCCTGAGTTTGTTAACAGCTACACTATACTCCCGGTAAGATAGCTTCTGCCCTGTCCTTAGAGGATGTTGTATCAGCCAGTATGTACTCATGCTTTTTGCCTGTGTTTAGGGACTTTCTATGTGTTCATCATGCCTGCAAGATATATGACTTTTACTGGGAGTCTTTCTCACCCTCTTGGGATTACAGTAGTCTCATTCTCTTATAAATCCACATTAAGATTTAAAAACTGACATATATTTAACTATTTCATATTATTCTCTCCTTTTGCTACTCATATAAACAACTTTTTTTCTCTTCATTGAGATTCTGAGTTTAGGGATTAGAACAGTGTAATACAAATCTGCAAAAGTACCAAGCAATGTATAAACTCTCCAGAGCTTACATTCAATACTTAATAATTAAAATATTAAGTAGGCATCTAATATAAACTTCACTTAAAGGAGTTTTAATAAGTGACATTTTAAAAAGTTGTATGTGACTGATAAGTCATTTATGATGGATCTATATGTATATCTGTACCTATCTTCATTAACATGCATAGAAATGTATGCATATGTATACATATGTAAACACACATATACACAAATATATTTTTAAAATCAGAATCCTCCTAAAGAATGATCAGCAAAAAGGGATATTTACTTATATATAAAAGATGATTCATTCTGTTTTTTTTCTTTTTTTTATTAATATAATTAAATTTTTTATTTGTTTTCAGCATAACAGTATTCATTGTTTTTTCACTACACCCAGTGCTCCATGCAATCTGTGCCCTCCCGAATACCCACCACCTGGTTCCCCCAACCTCCCACCCCCCGCCCCTTCAAAACCCTCAGGTTGTTTTTCAGAGTCCATAGTCTCTCATGGTTCACATCCCCTTCCAATTTCCCTCAACTCCCTTCTCCTCTCCATCTACCCTTGTCCTCTATATTATTTGTTATGCTCCACAAATAAGTGAAACCATATGATACTTGACTCTCTCTGTTTGACTTATTTCACTCTGTTTTAAAGTGAAAGTTGAGTACTTCTAAACCAAACCAACATAGTAAATCATAAAATTGTCTAGATTAATATTTGAATAAGTTTTAAGTTAAACAAGTTGATTTGAAATTATACAAAGAACACAACAAAAGTATTATGAATCAGGGAATATTTTTTCTATATTACACCACTTTCACCCCTTTGAGAAAGTGTTTATCTCTTGGTTGTTAGGATGTGTCTGCTTTAGGGCTATTTAGTTGGCCGATAGCTATAAATATGATGGAAAGCATGCCAAGACTTACGAAGCCCACCATACCAATCTTCTCATACTACTTCTTTTGAAAAGATAGATACAGAAAGGAGAAACTGAATAGACTGACAAAAGGGGCAGATACGGCATTTTTGTACCTTCTTATAATTAAATATTACAATTTTAGAATAAAGAAGTATAGAAAACAGAACAAAGAGGAGTACTTGGATTTTGGAGGCCATAATACAGTGATGATATATCATAAGGAAAGGGGAGTCATGAAGTCTGGAAAGACAGATTTTCCACCCTACAGAAAGAAGTTATTTATTTATTTATTTATTTATTTATTAGATGTATTTATTTGATTGAAAGAGCGAGCGAGAGAGAGAGGGAGCATGAGTTGGTGGGAGGGGCAGAAGGGGAGAATCTTCAAGCGGGCTCCCCACTGAGTATAGAGCCTGATATGGGGCTCAATCACAGGACCCATGAGATCACAACCTGAGCTAAAATCAAGCGTCAAAGGCTCAACCAACTGAGCCAGGCAGGTGTCCCTTTACAGAAAGAATTTTTAGCAGTAGTGAATTTAGAATAGTTATTTCATATAAATTTAATATTTAAAACTTAATATTAGCAGTCTTGCCTAAGCAAGGAGGCTGACAGTGAGGAAAAGACAGCTCAAGGTTACAGAATGCTTTCCCATTGTTACAGAATGCTTCTCAGAAGGCTAACTTAGGTTTTGCTTTGTGAGAATCACTGTGGGGAATCAGCAGACTACACCACTGTGGATTATCTAGAGATGGAGAAGGGGGCAGGGCTCAGAACAACAAGCACATGGATCTTGGCAACTTAGGTTTCTGTTGGCAATGGTGTCGAGGCAGAAATGCCAGCCAGTAGCTCTGCCTACATATATTTCTGAGTGGGTGGCCCCCTCTACCCAGGGAACTTTGTGGTTTATGTCCCTAGCCAATGGCTTATTCTGAACATAGGGCCCATTTTACAGTCCTGCCTGGATAATAAAGCAAGTCAGCAGCTCTCTAGATGAACACAGCCTCTAGCCCCACCAACTCAGGAACCCTTGCTAGAGACCTTGATTCTCCATGAAGCTCATCCAATGGCTAGTCTGGGTAAAAGACCAAGCTAGCAGCCATGCACAACGGTTGAGAAGGGCCTCCAGTCCTGCCTGAGCAAGGATGCTGACAGTGATCATGGGCAGCCTCAGAGCCCAGCCTGCAGTGGTGCCTTACTGTGGAGCTCAGCCTCATCTGGCAAAAGAATACATACTACAGTCCAGTCTGATTGGTGAGCACAGCTATGGTCTCATTCAGGGAAGGAGCCCAGCTCGCAATGATGCCCAGTTGTGGAGTCCAACAAATAGCACTGACTTGTCATGGAACATAGCCTGTGACCCAGTCCAACTAGAGAATCCAGAATTAAGGCAGTGGCTCCACCTGAGGGTGGAGCTCAATCGTCAGCCATGCTTCATCGGTGAGCCCATTGAGTGGTCCCACTTGAATGTGGAGCCCAGCATCACTCCCCCAACCTCAGAGCATGGGCAAAAACCCCACACTACTACAGACTACTATAGCAAGTGTCACCCGCCACAGACATTACCAGCTAAACCATTCAGAACAACGAACTTAGCTGAAAGGAAAAGGTCTTTTGCTGCTGAAGGGAAACTGTAAAGGTTGGACAAGGAGGCAGCTTCCTCAATTGTAGTTACCGACTCAAGGATACAAAGAACATAAAGAATAATCAGATAAACCTGAGATCACCAAAGGAAACTAATAAAGATCCAATAACCTATTCTAAAGAAATGAAGATTGATGAACTGTCTACAAAGAATTCAGAATAATCCCCTTAAGAAGTTCAATGAATGCACAGATAAACATCTAAACAAATTTTGGCAAACAATGAAAAAATGAGAAGTTCAATAAAGGAATAGAAACCATCACAAACACAGACACAGACACACACACACACACACACACACACAATATACACTCACACACAAACCACCTACAAAAATGGTAAAACTGAAGAATACAATGACTGAACTGAAAAATTCAATAGTTTCAACAGGAGTCTTGACAAAGCTGAACAAAGAATCCATGAACTTGAAGACAAATCACTTGAAACTAACCAGTCAGAGGAACAAAAAGAAATAGGAAGAGTGACGAAAACCTATGGTATTTATCGGACATTTAAATATTCAATAAATGCATTATCAGAATCCCAGAAAAAGAGGGAGAGAAAGGGACAAAGTCTATTTTTAAAACAATGGGTGAAAACTTCTCAAATTTGAGGGAAAAAAGAATACCCAAGAACACCCTGAGATAACAGTTATATCTGAATAAGTAAATACTCTGAAAATAACCTGAAGACTGTCAGCACAGACCTTTCAGTTAATCACAGAGAGAAGGACACATTGGAAAGGGTAGGAGGGGCAGAGATGTGGTTGAAAAGCAAACCCCCTTTGAGATTAACCACAAATAGGAGGGACATCACAAGCCCAGAGAAGTGAGAGGATCACTCCCCACACTGGGCAGAGACTTCTGCAGCCACAAAGTGCTTCCTTTTCTTCAGGGAAAGAGTGATAACCCCATACACCAGTGCACCTACAGTTCCAGCAACCAAGACTTTTAGCTGACTGTGCAGATAGAAAGACCTGGCACTGGATACACCCACAACTGAGGCAGAGATGCTGACTGCAGATACCTAGTCTGACTGCTGGCCTGTCTTCCAATAAAAGTGTCTGTGGGCCTCGCAGAGTGGCTAATTGCAGATAGCTAAACTGATTGCTGCCTCTACCTATGGGCCCACCTGGGCTTCAGACAAGCCCTTCACTAACTCAGGGACCAAATAGCCTAGCATGCTCACAGCAGGCATTGTATCATTGCAGCTAATTGGGCTGAAGACAGAAGTAGGGCACACACTACCCACACCAGAGACACCCTTGGAATACCTGGTCCTGGCGACCTTACAAGGCACCACAGGAGCTCTTCTACACAAGGACACTACTTTTAAGACAAGGAGACATAGCTGACCTACATGATACACAGAAACAAACATAGAGAAGAAATGAGGAGAAAGAAGAGGATTTACCAAATGAAAGAACAGGATAAAATCACAGCAAAAAAAGCTAAGTGAAACAGATAAACAATATATCTGATGAATTATTTGAAGTAATGGTCATAAAGATATTCACAGAACTTAAGAACAAAGTAGATGAATCTAGTGAGAACTTCAACACTAACAACAAAAATGGAAAATATAAACCAAATGCAGAAAGAGATGAATCTAGTAACTGAACAAAGATCAGACTAGAGGGAATAAACAGCAGATTAGGGAAGGCAGAAAGACATATCAACAATCTGGAAGACAAGGTAATAGAAAGCAACCAAGGACAACAGCAAAAAGAAAAGGGAATAATAAAAACAGACAAGCTCAAGGCAACATAGTGACGTTATCAAGTGTTATAACATCCACATTATAGGGATACCAGAAGGAGAAGAGAGAGAGAGATAAAGGAGACTAAAAGGCACAAACTTCCAGTTATACATAAAGAAGTCGCAGAGATGAGAAGTTCAACATTGGGAGTATAGTCAATAATATTGCAATATTGTTGTATAGGACAGATGGTTACTGTATTTATTATGATGAACACAGATAATGGATAGAATTGTTGAATTAAGTTGCTGTTTTTCTGAACCTAATAGAACATAATGTAATTATACTTCAATAAAAAGAACACAAAACAAATAAAAGCGGATACACAAGGTAAGAAAATTTATGGGATTCAACAGAAGCATTTCATTTTTTAGCTATAAAAGCCTTCATTAAAAAAATAAAGATCTCAAATAAATGATCCAACATTATACCTCAAGGAACCACATAGAGAATAGACTAAGCAAAAATTAGCAGAAGGAAGAAAGAGAAAAATGAAATAAAGTTTATGAAAATAGAAAATATCAACAAAATAAGGCTCCATTATTTGAAAAGATAAAAAAAGTATGTTCTCAAAACATACATCAGGATAAGGAGTTTACATCCAAAATAAATAATGAATCCATCCAACCAACAGCAAAAATAAAGTAATCCAATTTAAAAATTGACAAAAGACCTAGACAGACTTGTTTTTTCCCAAAGAAGAAACATAATGACCAACAGATATGTAAATGGATGCTCAACATTTCAAATCATCAGGGGAATTCAAATAAAAACTACAATGAGATATCATTTCATACTTATTAGAATGGCTATCATTAAAAGGGCAAGAGATAACAAGTGAGGATGTGGAGAAAAGCATTATGTAGTGTTGGTGGGATTATAAATTAGTACAGACATAATGGAAAATGGTAGAATTATATAAAAAAATTAAAAATAGTACTACCATAAAGTTCCAAAACATGGAAACAGCCTAAGTGCCGGTTTGCAGATAAATGGATAAAGAAAATGTGGTGCATATGCAATGGAATATTATTCAGCCATAAAAAAGAAAAAATCCTGCCATCTGTGACATGGATGAGCCTCAAGGACATTAAGCTAAGTGAAATAAACTGGACAGAGAAAGACAAATAGTATATGATCTCAACTCTATGTAGAGTCTAAAAATGTCAAATTTATTAAAACAGAGTAGAATAATGGTGCTGGGTCTGGGGAGAACAGAGAAATCCTGGTCAAAGATACAAACATTCAGTTATAAGATAAATACATTTTGGAATCTAATGTATAGCATGGCAACAATAGTTAACAATACTGTACTGTATTCTTGAAACTTGCTAAGACAGAAGAAGAGTTAATGCCTATTCTTCTCGAGTTACTCCAAAAAATAGAAAAGGAAGGAAAACTTCCAAGTTCATTCTATGAAGCCAGCATTATTCTGATACCAAAACGAGATGAAGACTCCACTAAAAAGGAGAACTATGCCAGTATCTGATGAACACAGATGCAAACATTCTCAATAAAATACTAACAAACTGAATTCAACATTACATTAAAAAAAGCATTTACCACAATCAAATGGGATTTATTCCTAGATTGCAAGGGTGGCTCAATATTTGTAAATCAATCAACATGATACAGTGCCTTAATAAGAGAAAGGATAAGAACCATATGATCATTTTAATAGATGTAAAAAAAAAGGATTTGACAAAGTACAACATCCATTCATGATAGAAACCCATATAAAGCACATTTAGAGAGAACATATCTCAATGTATTAAAGACCATCTATGAAAAACCCACAGCTAATATTTTCCTCAATGAGAAAAAGATGAGAAATTTTCCTCTTAAGTCAGGAATAAGACAAGGATGCCCATTCTCACCACTATTATTTAACATAGTACTGGAAGCCCTAGCCACAGCAAATAGACAATAAAGAAGTAAAAGGCATCCAAATGAGCAAGGGAGAAGTAAAACTTCACTATTTGCAGATGACATCATACTATGTATAGAAAACCCTAAGGACTCCACCAAAATGCACTAGAACTGATAAATGAATTCATTTAAGATGCAGGATACAAAAATCAATGAACAGAAATCTGCTGCATTTCTATACATACCAAAGAAAACAGCAGAAAGAGAAATTAAGGAATCTCCATTTACAAGTGCACCAAAAATAGTAAGATACCTAGGAATAAACCTAAAACAAAGAGGTGAAAGACCTGTATTCTGAAAACTATAAAACACTGATGAAAGAAAGTGAAGAGGACACAAAGAAATGGGAAAACATTCCATGCTCATGGATTCAAAGAATATTGTTAAAATGTCTATACTACTGAAAGCAATGTTCAGATTTAAAGCAATTCCTATCAAAATACCAACAGCATTTTTCATAGAGCTAGAACAAAGAATCCTAAAATTTGTATGGACCCACAGAAGATCCCAAATAGCCAAAGCAACATTTAAAAAAGAAAAGCTGGAGGCATACCAATTCTGGACTTCAAGTTATATTACAAAGCTATGGTGATCAAGTTAGTATGGTACTAGCACAAAAATAGACACATAGATCAATAGAACAGAACAGAAACCCAGAAGTGAACCCACAACTATATGGTGAATTAATCTTCAAAAAAGCAGGAATAACCAATGGAAAAAAAGCCAAATGGTATTGGGAAAACTGGACAGTAAGATACAAAAGAATTAAACTGGACCACTTTTTTACCCTATACACAAAAATAAATTCAAAGTGGATTAAAGGACTAAATATAAGACTTGAAACCATCAAAATTCTAGAGGAGAACAAAGCCAGTAACCTCTTTGACACCAGATGTAGAAACTTCTTTCTAGATATGTCTCCTGAGGCCAGGGAAATAAAAGTAAAAATAAATGATCGGGACTACATCAAAATAAAAACTTCTGCCCAGCAAAGGAAACAATCAACAAAACTAAAAGGCAACCTTTAAAATGGAAGAAGATATTTGCAAATGACAATCTGATAGAGGGTTAGTATCCAAAACATATAAAGAACGTATGAAACTCAACACTCAAAAAATGAATACTCTAATTAAAAAATGGGCAGAAGACATGAATAGATATTTTTCCAAAGATGACATGTGGATGTTCAATGGACACATGAAAAGATGCTCAACGTCACTCATCATCAAGGAAATGCCAATAAAAATTATAATGAGATATCATCTCATACCTGTCAGAATGGCTAAAATCAACCACACAAGAAACAATAGGTGATGTTGAGAATGTAGAGAAAGGGGAAACCTCTTGCACTGTCGGTGGGAATGCAAACTGGTGCAGCCACTCTGGAAAACAGTATGGAGGTTCCTCAAAAAGTTAAAAATAGAACCACCCTATGATTCAGCAGTCACAGTACTAGGTATTTACCCAAAGAATACCAAAATACTAATTCAAAGCGGTACATGGGTCCTGATGTTTATAGCAGCATTATCTACCATTGCAGCCAAAATAAGGAAACAGACCATGTGTCTATTAATTGCTAAATGGTTAAAATGATGTGGCATGCACACACACGCGCAACACACACGCGCACACACACACACACACACACACAGGAATAAGCCTTTTGGGGAAAGACAAATACCATATGATTTCACTTATATGTGGAATTTAAGAAACAAAACAAATAAGTAAAGGGGAAAAAAGGGAGGGAAGGAAGCAAACGAAGAAACAGACTCTTAACTCTTGAGAAAAAACTGATGATTATCAGAGGGGAGATGGGTAGAGGGGATGGGTGAAATAGCTGATGGGGATTGAGGTGAGCAGTGCACTTGTGATGAGCACAGGGTGTTGTATAGGAATATTGAATCACTATATTGTACACCTGAAACTAACTGGAATTAAAATAAAAACTTTTAAAAAATATAAATGTTTTCACCACAAAACCAGAAACAAAAACAAGGTAACTTTGTGAGGTAATGGATGTATTACCCCCCTATTGTGGAAATCATTTCACAACATGTATATATATATCAAACTATCACACTTGTACATCTTTAAACTTAAAAATGATATTTGTCTATCTTTTTCTCAATAAATCTGGGAGGAGACAAGAAAAAAAAAAGCCAAGAAAACTATGCCCCCAGGATAAAAGTAAATCAGTGCATTTAAAAAACAAATAGGTAATTGACTTGAATAGGTGTTTTACAAATAAAATCTCTAAGAGGCCCATGAGCCCATGAAAAGTTACTCAATATTATTAGTCATCAGAGAGTTGCAGCTTGAAATCACAATGAGATAATACTACAAACCCAATGGAAAGGCTAAAATTTAAAGTGGAAAAAAAAAAAACTTGAAAACTTTAAATGTGGATGACGATGTGTTAGAATTGGTACCCTTGTGTATTGCTGGAAGTAGTGTAAAATGGTTCTCTAACTTTGAAAATAGAACATTTTTTTTAATTAATTAATTAATTAATTTGAGTGAGAAAAAGAGCAGGGGTGTGAGTAGGGGAAGGGGCAAAGTGAGAGAATACCCATGCAGACTTCTAATGAGTGCAGAGCCCGATGTGGGGCTGGATCCCACAAGCCACGAGATCAGGACCTGAGCAGAAACCAAGAGTCTGACACTTAACTGACTTAGACCCCCAGACACCCCTGAACATTTCTAATCTAAATATGTACCTGTCTTATGATCTAGTTATTCCAATACGTGCTCAAGTTCAGGGTTGCATGGGTGGCTCAGTTAAGTGTCTGACTTCAGCTCATGTCATGATTTCAGAGTCCTGAGATCAAGCCCCACATTGCTTCTTCCTCACCCTCTGCCTGCCACTACCCCCTGCTTGTGCTCTAACAAATAAATAAAATCTTCAAAAAAGAGAGAGAAATAAATTCATATATCCAACAAATGACTCATAGAATGTTCATAGTAAGCTATACTTATAATAGCCCTAAACTAGAAATGACCCAAATGTCCACCAATAAGAGAATGCATAAATAAACGATGCTATATTCCTACAATAAAATACTATTTAGTACTAAAAAAGAACAAGGTATTGATGTGTTCAACGCTCATAAATCTCAAATATATTAAGCATAACAAGCTGACACAAAAGAACATATACTATATGATTCCATTTATATAAGGTATAAGACATAAAGCTAATAAGATCAGACACAAAAAGGTACATATTGTAATATTCTAATTCCATGAAGTTTAAGGCAAGCAAAACCAATAAATGTGATAAAAATAATAATAGTGGTTAATTTGAGGTATGGCATTGTGTATACAAAGTGAAAAGTGGCGTCAAGTTAGGTGTCTATTCGGTGCTAGGATTGGCCTACATTTTGATCTGTTTGGTGGTTAATCAGATGTATAAAAAGTAAAACTGTATTAAGTTGCACCCTCAAGATCTGTGCACTTTAATGCATGAAATTTATACCTGATCAGAAGACTATTAAAAATTCCTAAAATTAGAAAGGGAAAATGCACATGTAATATCCCAAATCATGCTATACTTGATAATAAAGAAATGCAGGATGGATAAAGGTACATCCAGTAACAGATGGAAATGAGAGAGAGTGTAGGAAAAACAGTTATGGCCTTAGAATACATTAAAGCATTAGAGCTGGAAGTCTGGTCATACTTAACAAACTTAAGGTATCATTCCAACTTGTTTGAGGTGATATTTGTGATTAAAATATAGCAATTAAAGAAAGCAAAAAGAATGTAATAGAAAAAGAAAAAAAATAGTATTTTCTATATGGAAATCTACAAATAGCAAGTGATTATGTAAGATACAGAAGCTGATAAAAATGATCATTTAGCTCCATAATTGCCAATTTTATTGACAAAGATAGGATTTTTTTTTTAAGATTTTATTTACTTATTTATTTTTTAGAGAGGGAAAAGACAGCATAAGCAGGAAGGGGAGAGGTAAAAAGAGAGAGATTCTCAAGCAGACTCTACACTGAGTGCAGAACCTGACACAGGGCTCGAACTCAGGACCCCGAGATGATGATCTGAGCTGAAATCAAGAGTTGGATGCTCAAACCAACTGTACCACCAGGTGCCCCCAAAGATAGGAATTTGAGGGAAGAAATAAAACAAACTAGATATCTTTGACACACAGTGCCCCTAATGAGTGTTTCATTCGTAAGTTTATAACAGATAAAAATATATTTAAGGTTTTTTATAAAAATGAAAGAAAGTAGTAGTATTAAAATACTGAAATGCATAAAAAAATGCAAGGCACAGTCCATAAAGCCAAAGGAAACAAAAGAAATCTCAAGGACACATTTTTTTTTAAAGTATAAAACACAACAGATTCTAGTTATACAAATTAAAATTTAAACACTTCTATGAAAGGCCAAAAGAATTAATGTATACTTATAATAAAAATCTTCTTTAAAAGAAAATATAGAAAAAAATACTGAGTGAAGATAACACATATGAGAAGAAAGTAAAGCAGAAAAATGTGTCAGATGAAACAGAATAATGAGGCAAAGTTCTGATGAAACAAAGATCAATTTAAAATTATTGAAGCAAACATTCATGAAACTTACTTTGCTAAATGACATGGTATTGAACTATGAAAATAAAACCTGATTATAAAGGAGAATTTGACAGAAATACAATCTAAATAGCGTACTCTAGCAGACCACTGTCAGTCTATAACTTTTCAAGTTGGCTAATGACAAGCATGTATACAAGACTATTAAAAATATAGAGCTGAGTTTTTCCAAATATACACATGCATCCTAAGAAAGGCAAGAACTCATTTTTCAACCAGAGTGCAACAGTAACAAATACTGATCCTATACCAGTCTCCTAAGCAACCCTCAACACATTTTTAAAGCAAATTGAAATAAATAAAATCTTAAATAATTAGGGAAGCCATTAAAATTTAAAAATTTAAATACACTTTGAAAAACAACTATTTAGGACACAAGGACATTTATATTTTGATGGACTTTTTAGTCAACAGTGAAAATGAGAATACTTCATACCAAATTTAAGGTAAGAGCCAACTCCTTACTTAGTATTCTACCTGCTCTTACCCTGTCTACATTCCATTACAGATAAATCCTATAATATCCTTTACATTAATATTATTGAATGTTTTCATTATTGCAAAAGGCAGCAAATACATTAAAAAGTGATTTATTCTAGTTGGGAGAATACATACTTTAAAACCCAGAAGTAATAGATTGATAAGTACAATGACCAAAAATAACAGATTAGAGAATAAAACAAAAAAAACAAAATTGATCATGAAATGAAACCTGGAAATTGATATCACTAAAATAAATAAATTTCTGGCAAATCTAACCAAAATAAACGAAGAGAAAAAATAATAAACAGAAAAACTGAGAGACGATAACAGATGCAGAAGTCTTCTCCCCAAGGGGAATTTTTAAATGTAGGAGAAAAAGAAAAGTATGTTTCTACACTTAACTCAAGGGATAATATAAATCTGCAATAAATTGATAAGCCTGGGAAACGGAGGACATAACTAAGGTGCCTTATCAAAAGGTTATGTCCAAACAGTTTTATAGACAAATTCTATCAAACATTAAGCATCACATACTTTCTCAGATTTGTAAACTGTTTCAAAGCATAGAAAACTTTTAAGGCATGCAAAGTTTATTTAATAGCACTGAGAGAACTCTGGCATCAAAAGCTTACAATAATGGGTTGCCTGGGTAGCTCGGTCGGTGAAGCGTCTACCATTGGCTCAGGTCATGGTCTCTGGGTCCTGGGATTAGGCCTCATGTCGAGCTCGGGGCCCTGCTGAGCAGACAGTCTGCTTCTCTCTTTCCCTCTGCCCCTCCACCCTACTTGCTCTGTCTCTGTCTCAAATAGAAAAATAAAATCTTAATAAAAGCAGCTTACAATAGTAATGCATAAAAAAGAAATTTCAAGTCAATCTCAACTATACAAATATGATGGGAAAGAACTAATGTGTTCGATTATATAATAAATGCTTAGAAAAAGAAACTCAGAGCCATAATAAAAATATAATACACTGTGAAAGATTGCATTATTTTTTTCTGGGACAGCAAACACAGTTCACATAAAGAACTTAAAAAATACCATGAATTCAGCAATTTATACACATGCACAGAATAACTGTAATGCACGTCAAGTATTTAATCAAGTAAATCTAAAATCCACAACTGATAAAATCTCATATATGTAGAGAAATAAATATGTTACCATCATACACAGGTATACTAGGCAAGTCAGTCATGGTGTCTGTCATGCCCAAACTCCTGTTACAGTTGGCCTCATCCTGCCCACTGTTCTGGCTCAGAGAATTATCATCAAATTGGCTCATGTCAGAATCAGGCTCTGTGTGCACCACATTGCTGTGCCTTGACAAAAACTGCTTTTCTTTTCTTTTTTTTAAAGATTTTATTTATTTGAGAGAGAGAACACAAGCAAGGAGGAGAGCAGAGGGAGGGGGAGGAGCAGACTCCCCCTGGAGCAGGGAGCCTGAAGCAAGGCTTCATACCAGGACCCTGGGATCATGACCTGAGCCAAAGGCAGCTGCTTAACCAAATGAGCCACCCAAGTGCCCTGTAAGGAGCTCAGCCAGGGGTCTAGCTCATTCTTGGACTTTCACAAGAGTATACTGTGAGGGGACTGTTTAGGGACAAGGAATCGTGGAAGCATAGCTCAGATATGCCAAGTGGAGCCTAGGTACTAACAGCAAGGAGAAAAATCAGGAGCACTATGGAAGAGAGATATGAACTCAGACAATTTCACTGTAATTTCTGTCTTTTAAAAAAAAATGTAAATGGCAGTTTGGTGGTCTTAGCTTTAGTTTCTGGTCTTAGTCTTTTGTTCTTTGAAGCCAAAAGAAAAATATTATAAATTATTTATCTCTATATGATTGTCCTAATAACTGTAAATTAATGTTGCTGTGAAACTCAGGAATATGACAAGGATATCCAATAACAGTCATTATTTGAGATGATATAGTTACATCTCTTAAAATATCAAGAGAACACACCCAAAATATAAGAGAAAGTACAGAAGTCTAATGAAATGAATAGAAACATGAAAAAAAAAAAAAGAAAGAAAGAAAATCCAATACTTTGGGCTCCCTGCCAGCAATAATACTTAAAGTGGTGCTATTTAAAATGGTAATGCCTCAGTATAAACTTTACATAAAATGCCTACATAAAGAAGGCCACAAAATTTCACAGAGATACATAAAAGAAGGGCTGAATTTAAAAAAGAAGTACACAAATTGTCAGGATTTTACAAAGCCAGAAGTTAGACACTAACATTTTATTTACATAATTCTCTACAGCTTTCTGTATGCCTAAAATGTTTCATGATTAAAAAAGAGAGAAAGAGAGTCCAACCAAGATGGTGGATAGGAGAATCCTGAGCTCACCTCCCCACACGGACACACAAAGCTGCAACTATGAAAGGAGCTATTTGCTCTTTCTGAGTGTGACCTCAACACTAGCAGAAAAGCTCTTCCATAGCTAAAGCTACAAAGGAAAGAAAGTCACATCCAGAAAGTAGGAGGAGCAGATGAGGTCTGGTTGGGACCCACAACCCTAGCATTGTGAGCCACAAGCACAAGTGGTCTCACAGGCACTGATGACCTCCCTGAGGGGGGGCTCAAGCTCTACATCAGGCACCTCTCATCCCCTCACCCCCACTTCTGGGGACTTGCATAAGGAAAACTAGCCACCATAACATCTGACTTTGAAAATCAGGAAGGCTTCACTCTGGGAGTGCCAGAGGGCTATAGATACTGTGCTGTAAAGGGTCCCGACTCAGCACAGAGGCATCATTTGAAAAGCGCTTGGGCCACTTAATGGAAGCAACCTAAATATTAATCAATAGATAAGTGGATTAAAAAGATATGGTTTATATATGACAGAATATTACTCAGCCATTTAAAAAATTAAATATTGCCACTGGTGACAACATGGATAGACCTACTGGGTGTTATGTTAAGTAAGTCAGAGAAGACAAACACCATATGCTTTCACTTACATGTGGAATCTAAAAACTAAAACCAATGAACAAACAAAACCAAAACAAACTCATAAATACAGAAAACAAACTGGGGGTAGCCAGAGGGGAGAGGGGTGGGGGAAATGAGTGAAATAGGTGTAGAGGATTAAGAGGTACAGTAAGTTAGATATAAAGTACAGCATAGGGAATTGTAGTCAATAATACTGTAATAACTATATATGTCACTCATATATGGTGACAGATGGTAACTGTACCTGCCATGCAGAGCTTTTCATAATGTATAGAAATGTCATACAACTATGTTGTGCATCTAAAACTAATATAATATTGTTTGTCAACTGTATTTCAGAAAAAAGGAGAAAATATACCATGTTTTTTTTAAATCGGATAGACTGAGGTAAAAATCTTTTCAAATTGAATTCAGATTTAGTAGAAATTTAGTACATATCCAAGTTTCTTTTCCTTCAAAGTTTAACTAAAATGCAAGAAGTTTTATTAGGAATAATAAGATATATAAATAGCCAAAAAGAAAAGTAAGTGACAGGCATGTACCTGCTTAAACACTCAAAATGTATATTAGTATATATTTAAGCTATATGAACTAAAACACAAAACTCAAATACCAATATACTGAGATGAGAATAGAAATGTCAAAATGCCAGAAATACACATACACACAGACACATTTATATACAGGAAGTGACAAATATATAGTATGTGATAAAAAGAAAAGGAGATAATCACAGATATGATATCAAATGAATTCAAAGAGAAAGTTGTGTGCACTTTAAATTGATTTTCAAAAAATCTAGCAAAATATGCCATACACATGAATTATGTGAAAATCTAAAATCAGCTCAAGAAGTATATGTTAACTAACTAGAATTTAAATAAGAATTTTTTTTAAAGTAGATAATTTCAAAAGAACATAACTATATAAGAAATTGGAAGGATTTTCAAAAACATACTATTGGACAATATTCTGGCATTAGGTGTTTAAAATTTTAAAGAACTAATTCCTGTATTTTAAAAAAATGGTTTCAGAGAAAAGAAAAATGTGGAAACCTTTCATACATATTTTTTCAAGTAAGCCCAGTAAATAAAATACGTTAAGATGGGAAGAATGAGAAGTATAACTATCCTGAACCAATTAAAATAATGATAAATTATAACCAAATAGAGTTTAAGAATAAATGCACATTTGAAAGTTAGAAGCTCCATTTTGAAATAAATATTTATAAAAGACAAACTAAAAATTCTATCAGTAATATTAAAAAGCATTTGCTAAAACTAGTCATTTCTAAAAACATATTTTTATAAACAGATAGTTACACATAGATTAAAAGAAATTGAGAGAAAATTCTAAAATGTGAGAAAAAAATTGCTCCAACATGTTACAGTTAAAACCACTGATAAGATTAAAGTGATTTTTTAATTTGATTTTTAGCACTACTTAGAAAGTTCTTGCTAATAAAATGTCTAGAAAAATAATACAAATATAAAAAAAGATAAATACAAATAATTATTGGCAGATTTTGTGGTTGTATATAGACTATAGGATTATATGATAAGGAAAATCTAAGAATGTAAACTAATAAAAAAAGCCACCAGTAAAATAAGAAATATTAGAAAGTAGGGTAAATGTAAGATGCTCATAATAACCAAGTTTAATTAGATCCTAGAACTAACCAGCAGAAATGCATAAGCAGCAGAAATACATATGGGGAAATAAAACATTAACAGTGATGAAAATTTTGGTTGGATAGGTCAAAAAAATGAAGGAAATAAACCCCATGAACAAATAAAAACATACCTAGAATATAAAATACAGTCAGTGGAGGAATATTTATTTAGAATTTAAGAGAAAAGTCATTCTCATAGCATATACAAAGTAAATGCCACATGAATTAGATATCCTTATGTACTTTTTAAGCAATAAAAATATTAGGAATTTTAAAAAAAATAAATCTGTTAAGTTTTTAAGTAAGAAACAACTTAATTTCATGGCAACTAGAAATTTTTCTATGGCAAGAGATATCATAAATTGCGTTAAGATTCAATTGATAGAGATTTGGTTTAAAGATCGAAGACACAACTCTTTCTGGAAATGCTACCAATATGGCATTCAAGGGATTAAAATAAAAGTAAATTTGTTTTTAAAAGTGCACAAATGGTTACGGTGATGATGCTGTGAAGGTACAAAGAAAAAAATTAAGAAACTGGAAAGCTGAGGAGCTAATTGCCTTAACTGATCTGAGAGTACTAATTCCAAACCAAGAACGGGTAAAGGGGAAATGAATTTGTTCTGGAGAGCCTCAACACATTAGGAATTTGACCAGCAAGCACATCTGAAAAAGGAAGTGAAATTAGGGCTCAAAACTGGAGTACTCATCAAGTCTGTTTTTCAAGTAGTTATCCTAACCTTGTAGCCTCTCCCCACTTAGCATAGTCAGATGCTTGCCTTTCTCAACTCTAGCTAAAGACCAGGCCTTTATCGTTTTAAAAAAAGTAAAACACATTATATATTAACTAACTAGAATTTAAATAAAAATTTGAAAAAAAAAACTTGGAGACAGACAAAATTAACTATCTTAAGTCATCCTTTTGCTAAAAACTTCAACAGAGATAACAGGACCTTATTCAAGCTTCAGTAATCCTTAGTAGAATAAAAGTTTCAAATTTAATGCTGATTAAAAAATAAAAATAAAGCTTAAAAGTAAAAAAAAAAAAAAAGGTAAAAAAGAATTATCTGCACCAGGGGCACTAGAGACAATTGAGCATAAAGCTAACATCTGGAAAATACAGGGATGAGGTGAAAAGCTGCCTGTATAATAAACAATTAGACCTCTAGCCTTTTCTCCTACTTTGTTCTCACAGTATTGTCAACCAGAATTATATGACCCAGATAACATTATCTGAGGACTACAGCCATCCCTAGATTTTGAATAATTCCAGCTATTACTTCCTTAAATATTTTTCTATCCACTCTTTACTCTCCTTCAAATGCTCCATTTACAGTTATATTAAATCACTTGTTCATGTTCCTCAGATCACTTCATCTCTACTCCTCTTCTTTTAGTCTTTTTTTTGTTGTTTTGTTTTACTGTACTTTTATTACTATGTCTAAGAGTTTACTTATCCTTTCTTCTGCAAAATCTAATATGTCTTTACTCCCATTTATTACATTTTTCATTTTAGACATTGTATTTTAGATCTCTAAAAGTTACATGTGGTTCTTTTCAGTATCTCCTATTTCATTCATCAAGTCCTTATTTTCCTTTAAATTCTAGAACATACTTAAATTATTTGTTGCTGTTTTAGGTCCCTTATCTTTAATTTCTATAATCTCTTCTATTTCTGGTTCTGCTTATATTGACTAGTTTTCCTCTAGCTTATGGACCATAATTTGTTGCCCTCTCATATGTATTGTAACTGGGTATAAGATATATGCAGAGAAATGCAAATATCACAGGAACTAAGCTCAATGACTTTTTGCAATGTGAAAACATATGTATAAGCAGACCGGAGCTCTGCTTATACATATGTATAAACAAGTATTACCAGTTCTACCACCCCAGCCCCTATTATGCCAATCTAATCCATATAAACCCAATGATATTTCTGCCCTAATGATATTTTCTGCCCTAATTCTCTTTGAACCAGTCTTATAGTTATGCTGGTTTAATTATTAAGAAGTTAATTAATTTGATACTTTGTATAAGAGTCATGTTTTTAATTTTCTATAATCATACTCCTACAAGGTATAAATAACATGGTTATGTTTTGCTGTCCTTGTGATTAGTCATTATCTCCTAGAAAGATTTACAGAAATATTTATGGATGAATGATATGACATATACTTTAAAGTCATTGATTGGAGAAGAGATAAGAAGTGGAGGAGAAAAAATTATTATATGTAGATAATTAGTGAAGCTGTGATCACTGTTGATGCTGAATAATTAACTTACGGGATTTATTATACTATTTTTTGAGAATGTCTATTTAAAAATATCCTTATTTTTTATCTCTATATCTCTAATCTCTAAAATAGAGATATCAAAAATATCTCTAAAATAAAGATATTTTTAAATATAGAGATAAAGATAAATAGAGTAGAGGTAGATAGGGAGAGAGACAGAGACAGAGATACTAAGAACAATGGAACCCTTATTTTGTATTCCAAATTGGTGATAGTGAGATTCAAAGAAATCACACTGCGTAAGAAAGAATAACAAACAAATTAAATTTTAAAAAAGCCAGAGCACCCCGAAGGCTATCTTTATAGGATTATCATTTGCTGCTACAGTGCATGAAATGAGGTCCCTTTCTGCAGGGCCTAATGTAATTCTGGAAGTAAGAATGATTCTAGATTATATAAAATCTCATTTCATACTGGGGTAAAATACTCCACAGATCTCTGAGTAATCAATTATTGGCTTCTGATAAAGAGCTAATATCAATTTACAAAAACAACCAGAGTTTGCAGTCCAGAATACAGAAAATAATCATTCTTCTCTTCTGGCTTTCAGTTGTGAGTCAAAGAAAAGCACTAGGCAGCTTGAGGGTCGAGACCATTAGACATGCCCCCAGAGACAAATACAGGTTGTCACCTGCATGTTATGGACTGAGGAGAGGTTGATAAAGTGCTTGGAGGTGAATAATGCTAGCAGTGTACATTGGGGTACATTGTTTCCCTGGAAACATAACTCTTAGAGTGCCGTTTTACTGCTAAGGTACTGAAAATGCTGAGTCACCAGTAATAAAATGTCATTGTTGACAGTCTTTACCAAAAATAACACTGGAGCACCATGATAAAAATAAGGTGCTTTTTTTTCCCTCTCTTTTTTAAAATTTTATTTATTTATTTATTTATTTATTTTGAGAGAGAGAACGTAGGAGCAGGGGGAGGGCCAGAAGGAGAGGGACAAGCAGACTCCCCACTGAGCAGGGAACCCCACGTGGGACTCTACCCTAGGACCCCAGATCACGACCTGAGCCAAAGTCAGACCCTTAACCGAATGAGCCACCCAGGAGCCTCCAAAATAAGGTTTTTCTTAACCCTCAACTGCTTAATTCTGGAGGACTTAGAAAATTCATCTGCATTTCTCTTTCTCTTTTATAGAAGTTTCTTCACCTGGAAGAGTAACAGTAGTATGTATCTGTCAGTATATACCTGTACTGGCTTTTACTAATGTATCCTGCACACAGAGTCAAAGAAAAAAGTATAGAAATAAGATGTCTTTTGGAAGCACAATATTAAGACTATGAAAGAATCCAGATTCAACTGCACTTAACCCCTACATAGTTTCTTTGCAAAGTCTTCCTTTGTGATGCTTCTGAAGAGGTTGTCCTGGTAATAAGGCAAAGATTTAGAGCCACTGTTTGATCATGAGGTTGCATGCAGACCACCGGTAAATGAGTGTCCAGTTCCTACAGTGTAAGGGGCTGCCTGGCTGTAGCTCTAACTGGCTTCTGATGCATTCAGCTGGAAGTGAAACAATTAAAGTCCAGGTAGGTTTGTTAAACTTAAGTCATCTTTCTGGAGAGGGTTTGCAAAAGCTTGCTTCTGTGACATATACATCAGTTTGGAAATTCACCTCCAAGACCCTCTTTGCTCTCTCCCATCAGCATTATTGTTTAAGAAATTGCTTTGTTGAGCTTCCAAGGAGAGTCACAAATAGAAAATGTGTATTACTCGATGGCAAATTTCTGTAAGGATTGGCAGCATACAGGGAGAGAACTATATATTCCTTTAGATATATCAAGGGCTGAGCAGTTTCTGATTAGAAATTTGTAAACCTCTCTTGAGGAATATAAGATTCTATGAATAATACTCATCAGCATAATATGAAGAATAAGGATTAAATGGGAAATAATTAAGATTAGGTAAACAAAGGATAAATACTTCGTAATAAACAATGAACTGTCATATAAATGTGTTTTTCATATGTGTATACATGCACACATGTATTTATATACATATACACATACCTTTAAAGAGTGAACACTATTGCAAACCTTTTTAAATGTATAATTCCATAAGCTTCCTTTCCCATTAAAGCATTCTAAAGAAGTAAGCATACTGGACTCAAAAAATGAATGAGATGTGTGCGTGTGTGTGTGTGTTGTGGGAACATGAAAAAACAAGAACAGGGGCTCCTGAGTGGCTCAGTGGGTTAAACCTCTGCCTTCAGCTCAGGCCATGATCTCAGGGTCCTAGGATCGAGCCCCATATCGGGCTCTCTGCTCAGCAGGAAACCAGCTTCCCCTTCTTTCTCTGCCTGCCTACTTGTGATCTCTCTCTCTGTCAAATAAATAAATAAAATCTTTAAAAAATAACAAGAACATAAAAGTAAGTGAAACATGTGGTTTTCCATTTTCTGCAAATTCTGACTTGAACTGTATTTGTTTTGCTTGATCCATTTATAGTCTCCAGTTCTTGCCACTATAGTTAGAATGATGCCAACACAATTTTTAATGCCTTGTCTCATTTGCTCTTTGGTATGGTTTGCAATAGGCAGTCACTTTAAGGTCAGTGACCCATTCATTTGAAGTTATCTTTCTGAGGCCTTATTTTTGGGGACTGCTATCAAATTAGGCATGTCATTTTTCAGCAAAGGAGGTGACATTTTATTTCTGTAAGATCATATAATAACCAATTTTGTGTGAAAGAAGGGATATTTCCTGTACGATTTAGAAAATATATAAACACCTGTCTTAGGTTTCCCAACCACACTGTACACAAGGCAAGGGGAACCTTTGATTTGCTTTTTCCTTTTCCTTTTTTTTTTTTTTTTTTAACGAACCTATATTAAGAATACTCTGTGCTATCCACTTTATACACATTATCTCTAATCTTTAAATAATCTGGAAAAACAATGATTATTGTCCTTATATTCCTGATGAGGAACCTGTAACTCAGAGATTTCAGTATCTTGTCCACAGTCCCACAGCCGGCAAGTGTTCTTGGGCATTAGATCACACACTCTTTTATGACTCCTTTTCTTTCCCTCGCTGGCAAACTATTTAAATGAAGTAGGTTATGGAATTTAGAAGTATGTTCCTTTGCAAATACAACAGTCAGAGTAAACCAGAAAAGGAGACGACAAATCACACCGGTTAGCAGTCTCTAGGACGGGAAACACGGATTCTGTTTTCTTTGTAGTGGTTAGGGGTTATGTATGGATTACATGAGCTTAAATAGTCACTGTGCCTTTTACCAGCTCTTTAGAAGCAGCACGTTACTAACCTGAGACTCAGTTTACTTATCTACACATTGGAAGGGTAGTAGTATCTGTTTTGTAGTGGCATTCTGAAGATTAAGTAGGAAATAGTGCTAAACACATTGTCTGGCACCTGGAAAGCACTGCAAATATAAGCTAAGTAACCAGTTAATACTAGTGTTGACTCAATATTCAACAAACAGTTGTGATTCAAGTGAGGCTGACAAAAAACATGGCTTGAACGTAATGGCCAACAGCCTTGTGACTCAAAGTGTGTTCCCAGAGAAGCAGAATCAGCATCACCTGGCAGCATTCTAAATACCAACTCATGGGCCCCACCCAGAAGTCCTGAATCAGAATCTCTGGGACAGGGCAGAGCTGCTGTGTGTTAACAGACTTTCCAGACGCTTCTTATGTGTGCTACTCCGAAAGTCACTGACCCAGAGGTTAGGAAGTATACTTAATCATTTTCCATATTGCCTACCTCTTTATTAACAAACATTGTGTGAACTGATAAACACTGCTACTCAGTTATTGAATCCTTTGCTATCCACACACAGGATGCACTTATAAAGATGCTGACGACTACGATTCCTTGGGAGCAGTGATGGTCTGTCATATATATTTGGCCTCAGACTATAGGACACATACGGGGAATTTGAGACATGGTTTTACTTGATTAATTGATTTTGCTAAGTCTCTTTTAATTGACTGGCAAATCTACTTACTTTACTATGTTTATACCATATCAAAGTATAAATTTCAGAATACTTTATAGATATATAAGAGAAACATATTTTGTCTCAGAAATATCCTTCATTTGTTTTTTGGTGGGGAGAGGGTGGACTTGTTTACTTGTTTGTTTGGTTATGTGTTTGACTCTGAAAAAGTGCCATGGAAAGAAAAAGATGAAAGAGAAACACAGTGAATTGGTCCTATTAACACATGTCACACTGCAGACTCTCAGAGGAGAATTCAGTAAAATGGCTAGTATTTAGATCCATAAATCAGAACATGCTATAGAGAACAATTACACAATAATTGTTTTATTTTTCTCAGAAAATGCACACTGAAGTGCTAATTAAACTTCAAGCACAAAGATCCAGATTGCTAACTTTGCTATAATCATGATCATGATCACTGTCAAGTACTGCTTAAGTACCTAGGATGTTGGGGCATTATGCTATGATACTGCAATTTATTAAATTTATGTAACATATTTAGGAGATGGGGAAAATAATCAGGTATGAGTCCTGATTACCATTTTTTTTAAAGATTTTATTTATTTATTTGACAGACAGAGATCACAAGTTGGCAGAGAGGCAGGCAGAGAGAGAGAGGGGGAAGCAGGCTCCCCGCTGAGCAGAGAGCCCGATGCGGGGCTCGATCCCAGGACCCTAGAATCATGACCTGAGCCGAAGGCAGAGGCTTAACCCACAGAGCCACCCAGGTGCCCCTACCACTTTTTTTTTTAAGTCTTTATTTACACTTGAGAGCAGCATGGCAAATGAAAAAGAGCTAGGCCATTGTGGTTGAATAGACCTGAGTGACTGTGGATAAATGTCCATCATCATAGCACAGTGTTAGGAAATTCCAGCACAGTGCTTATTACATAAGATGTGCTCAATGAAAGTTATTACTGTTGTCACAGCTATGATGATGATAATGATGATGATGATGATAATGTAACTTTGCAGGTGCATAAGCATTTAACAGACCAACCCTCTCACTTCACGCTGACAAGTAAGGAACTGCTTATGTCATCTTTCAGACATATGAAAGGAGGCTGAAAGGTTTTCTCTATCTCCAATTTCTAAATGCTCCAAAAATAGTGTAATTATGTCTGGAAAAGTCAACCTTAAAGGGAATTGCCTCTTAGAAACCCAAAGAAATAAACACAGAATGCCAGACCATCACAACATCATATAAAATGCTCCTAAATCAGACATTTTAGCTCAGTGGCCAGAATCCTTGACTTAGAAGGGCAACATTTTCATTGTAAAGTGTTCATAGCTTAATGGAGTTTACTATGAGCAAATTAGAAGCAAAGCAGAGTGAGTAAGATCATGACCTCTACATTCAATTTAACTTAGATTGCTAATTCTGCAAGTCGATTAATAAAGAATGTATGCTGCTAAATTTTTGAAGGTGTAGTCATAGTATAATCATACAGACCACTAACTTGCTTTATTCTTAAAATAAATGCATCTTAAAGAAAGAAAAGTATGGGTCTAAATCCACTTTCATTCATCCAAGTTTAGGAAGCCAAGGACATAAGAACAAAGGCTTTGGCTTCATCAGATAGTCTAAAGTTTAGCCCAGCTACATCACTTACTCAGTGCAAGCTATTTAGCCTTTCTGAGAATCAGTTTCTCCATCTGTACAATGGAACTGATAATAGTATGTACTTAGTAGGATTGTTATGGGGACTAAAGAGAATAATTTTACATGTGCCTTGCACACAATAAGCGCTCAATAAATGTTAATTTTTATTATATTTAAGTTACACATAATTTACACATAAGTTACACACATAAGTTACACACATTTCATTCCTTCAAATTACCCTTAATTAATAACTCTTCATGTTGATATTGTGTTGTCCTAGACCCAAAAACAACTCAAAAAAGAAAAAATAGTAACAAAGGGAAATCTTTCAGGAATAGAATTATGAAAATGTCAAAGATAAGGTTGCAAAGATTAACGATGAATCAATCATTCAAAACTGCAAATACAGGATATTAATTGATTTCGAAAATATTTTCCATTTCTATACAAAGATTTTATACAACCTTCCCACAAATTATATTACCACCGTAAACCTAAGTCTCCCTTCCTAATGTTTGGAGTTATATAACATATTCCTTATCCTTATTTTCTTTTTTAGCTCTGTAAGCCAAAATACAAGTCTAAAGTATCAGAGTTTAGTTTCCGAGAATATTAAGTGGAACCATTCTATTTTTTATTTTCCCATAGTCACGTTATGTTTCCATTTAAAAAAACAAAGGCAAATGCTTTCGATTTTTAGAAAGGGTGTTTTGTGTGTGTGTGGGTGGGTGTGGGTTTTTTTTGTTTGTTTTGTTTTTTTTTTTTTTTTGGTCAGCTTTGGAAGAAGAACATGACAAAAGAACACCTCATCTTTGGGAAAACAGCAAAAGGCAAAAACAGATCATCAAGAACAGAAACGAAATTACACAGTAGAGCTGAGCTACTAAGATATAATTGATTCTGCCAGGATAAAAATGGAACAGAACCAAGAGATTATAATGAGAATCATTTTGGTACTAAAGAAGACCCCGTTAACAATGGGTGTGCATTCAAATCCTAGTTTGATCATTATAGGCTCATTTTCCTTGTTCGTGTTCCCATGAAAAAGGCCTTAAGAGAAGCACTGGCATTTTAAATTGCTCAGTCTAACTTGCTTAATTTTTTTTCCTCCTTCTTAGGTAAAATTATATTCTTATGTTATTAGAAGAATGTTTTGGAGAACAAGTACTGTGACTATATAGTGGCCAAAACTGAAGGCAACACTGGAGGATTAGGGTATTGGCAAGGGAAGAGGAATTACCTGTGGGCATTTGCTCCAAGGTCCCCACTCAGACATGACACATTCACTGGGACACAGAAGAGAGCAGGACTGGGTTGCTGGGGGAATTTCATCCTGGCTGCATAGGCTATTATCCACAGCTCCCCCTTCACTATCAGCAGCATTCACACATCTGCAAAGCAAGATCAAAGTTAAAACAGTGGAGACTTAGAACAGTGGAGAGTACATATAAAATAGTTATGATACGCCATAGTTACTTACCAAAGAAAATTAAATAAGACTGGCAGAGAAATCAAGGGGAAAAAAATTCCTTCTTCAGCCAGTTGCCCTTTATTGAGTGATAACCTTTCAGTTAGCAGAGCAAGAGAGAACAATGGGAAGACTAAAGTCCACTGGCATTCTCAAAGAACTCTCCATGTCAAGAGATGTACGCTATTTTTACCCAGGTCCAGCGCAGAGTGAATTTTCTTTTTACAGTAACAAATCTTGAAGGCTCTTCTTCTCTGAATGAGTTCATCACTTTGTAACAGTGAGAGCCTTCCTAGTTCCTGTGACTCTCTTAGACCTTTCCTACACTTGTATCTCACTTCATCCAAACTTCCCTAATCTCTGTCCAACACATTTAAGGTCATGGCCAAGGAATGTGAAACATAATCGAACATGTCTTTCTTTCAGGTATTTTCTGCATTTCAGTATGGAATTTTGGTATCACAAACCAAAGGACAATATGTAAGCATTTTCATGTGGCACTTGAACACAAGGTATACAGGCACTTGGCCTAATCTGTATTGGCCTTTGAGATAAGTGCTGGCTAAGGCGAGATAAATAATCATGCTATTGATTCAATCAAATCAAAACCAGTGTTAAGACCACTTTATATCCATCAGAATGGCTTCAGTAAGAAAAATATGGAAAATATCAAGGGTTGGCAAGTACATGCAACAACTGTAACTCTTCTTACTCCAATGGTTGGAGCATAAACTCTTTGGAAAACTAGTTGGTGGTATCTACTAAATGGCAACATATACATATCACATGACCCTACAATTCTATGCCTATTTACATACACAAAAGAAATGTGCACCAAAAAAGAAAAAAAGTTGACAGAAAATATTCGTATTAGCACTATCTGTAATCATCCAAACTAGAAACAGTCCAAATATTTAACAGCGTCAACAGATAAATATATTGTGGTAAATGGTGGGAATGTATGAACTATTTTGACATGATGAAACATGAGTGACATTCGAAAATTCAATGCTGTACAAAAGAAGCTAGACACACAAAAGAATACACTGTATGATCTCATTCATAGAAAGAAATAGGCAATATTCATCCTGCTTTCAGAAGTCAGAACAGTGTTTACCTTTGGGGGAATGGTTACTTACTACTAGGGGCTTAAGGTAGTCCCGGTAATATTTTGTTTCTTGGCCTCTGAGTTGGTTACACAGCTGTGTCCCTGTTGTGAAAATTAAGTTAACCATACTCTATGAGTGGGTATTTCTCTATATTTATATTAAATCTCAATTAGAATTTTATGTTTGAATTATTTTAAAAAAAATGTTTAAGAAAGACTAGCTACATGCAAGCCTCTTTTTCTAGGTGCGGGATACAAGCTTAGTATTTGTTAATAATGATTCATTCAGTAAATATTTTTGAGGACTGACTGTGTACCAGGCCCTTGCCTAGTTGCTGGGGTACACACCAAAAAAAAAAAAAAAAAAAAAAGAGGGACGATCCCTATTGTTATGACACTTTTCTTCTGTGATAAATAATCGAAGTGAAGGTGAAAATGACAATGACAATGAGATAAATGGTGCCATTTGCTGATCTGATCACTTGAAACACGATGCCACAGCCAAGGAGTAAGCATTTTAAGACAGATATGATGGAGAGCTATTGGTGTCCCCCAAATCGTGCTAAGCTAGAATGAAATATCCTATGCATTGAGTTTCTTTTATACATATATTTTTTTTTAATTCAGGAAAATTGCAGAGTAATCTATTACCTTGTACAAAACAAAGTAACCTTTATGAGTGTGACTTGGCAAAGTAATGAAAACCTGTACATTGTATAAACAAGGTTAACATAAAATGTTAGAAGATGTTAAGTAATGTCTTCTAATGTAAGAAGGCATGGTACAGAATCATCTATGGACTTTAATTTCTTTTGTGGTAATAGTCAATAGTGGAAGGAGGGACCACAAAATAGTTTATATGCCTTGTTCCGGACAAACTTAAAAGCTGGAAATTGCTTTCCTTCTTGCCTGCACACTCTCTGTTGATGTTCTTTTATTATTTCACTGAGAAAGAAGACATAGGCGTCTGGTCAGTGGTGTCCAGCTGCATGTACGCACCAGTCTTTGTTCACTCTTAATATGCCACAAAAACAATAGTAAAGTCATTTGTTACCAAAAAAAAACAAAAAACAAAAACAAAAACAAAAACAAAAACAAAAAAAACAGAAAAAAACCCACAAAGAAAACTCAAAAACTCAAGGTGGGGGGAAAGACATTACCCTACAAGGACAAAGAACAAAGACAACAAATGGAAAATAGAAAAGCTGAAATACCAACACTCAAGGAAAAACAAAGAATGCAACTCCATTTACACCACAGAAAACATAAAAAATTCAGGAGCTTGTGTCACCAAGTACTTCTGGAAATGTGGATAAAGGTGATGCTGAAAAATTGGAAGATATACTGAAAGTATGTTTAAGAGGTACCTGGGCCTTCAGATCTCCCATAATCCACAGGGCTAGGTGATGGCCCCTCCCTCAGCCCACCCCCTGCAGGTTAACTGAATGTTTATTATTTGGAGAGGGTCATAAAAATAGTCAGTCTTTGGACTAGAGAACATAGCTCACTTAAGGATGAGAATATCATACTGAAAACAAGGGTTTACGTACAAGTTAACACACTGGAAGGACTACCACAAACCTAGTGGTTTAAAGAACAAAAACTATTTTACAATTCAGTAGTATAGAAATCCAACACGGACCCACTAAGGTAACATTGATGCCTTGGTAGAGCTGGATTTCTTTCTGGGGGCTCTAGAGGAGAGACGACTTCCTCACCTTTTTCCAGATTCCGGGGGTCATCCTCATTCCCTGGTCATGGCCTCTTTCTCCATCTTCAAAGGCATCAGACTTGCATCTCTCTGTGCCTTGCATCTCTGGTCACATTTTCCTTTTTCTCTCCCATTTCCCCTTTCACATTTAAGAACACTTGCAAATAAAGTGTCCCTGCCCAGACAATCCAGGTATATCTTCCAGATTTAAAATCCTAATCTAATCACATCTGCAAAGTCCCTCTTACTATAAAGGTAACAGATTCACAGATTTCAGGGATTAGAATGTGGACATCTTTGAGGGGGGCACAATTCTGTCTACCACATCAACAACCTTCCTTCATTAGGTTCCAAAAACACTGGCTGCTACTATTATCTATTTCACGCCTGATTTACGAAAAGACTTTTCTGGGAGTTCTGATAAGCCTAAGAGTAAAGACTTAAAAAGACTGAAATTGAAGGTATTCCCAAACAAAAATGCCCCTGCAGTTACATATCCTGGATCATCAATTTCCATCCCCATCTCCCTTCAACTGTCACCTCATTTCTACTGAAAACTCAGTACAGAACTGTTTTGAAGCATATTTGCTATTCCCAAGCCTTCCCCCTATTTCCTTCATGACTGTCTCTTGAATTTCGTTTAATCACACTTTTAGTACCGTTCCAGAGAAACCTCTTATCTGGGTCATTAACAGACTCCCCCCATTGCCAAACTCAATGGTCAACTGCCATCTTAGTAAATTTCTGAGAACCTTTTGAAACAATTGATGACTATCTTGTTCTTGAAAAACCCTCTTGCCTTCCCATTGCCTTCCCACTTTCTTGCTTTTCCTCATTCTCCAACAGCTCTTGCTCAGGCTTTGGAAAGCCTTCTCTTTGCTATCATCCATGAATATTGGAGTTCCCCAGGGCTCAATTTCTTATGTCTTTTCTATCAATATATATCAAATGTATAAGCTGTTGATGACCAAATTTATACCACTGTCTCTCTCTGAACTCCAGTCTGTTTTGTCACAGTTGGAAGGCAAATTTAATGTGTTCAAAAGCTAGCTTTTGATTTTCCTCTCTCAAACTTGCTTCTAATATTCCTCATCTCAACAAATGGCACCATCATCCCTATGATTGTTAGGCACTGAAACCTAGTGATCGTCTTTGATGCTTTTCTTTCTTCCATGTTCTACAATCACTTCATAAATAAATCCTACAGTCTGTGCCTTCCAAATATAGTCCGAATGTGACCTTCTCACCACCTTCATTATTACCAAGCCCAGTCCAACCATCAGCGTCTCCCACCTGGAATTCTGGAATGTCTTTGAAACCTTCATCCCTGCTTCCATTTATATACCCCAAAATACCTTCTCTACATCCAACAAGGTCCTTTCAAATGTAAATTAAAGCTGTCATTTCCTCTGTCTCAAACCTTTCATGGCTTCAAGTTGCAGTTAGAAAAAAATCCTTTTACCTTGTTTTAGAAGATTGTGTGATTTGAGTCCCGGCATCAGCTATACAGAACACTTTGTTATTCATCTTGTTATAAAAACCCAAGAAGATTTCTGCTTTGGATACTCTTTCTTCCTGGGATTTCTTTCAGTAATTCTTTATATTCATTCAGGTCTCATGCTATTCTCTGCTTGGATACTTTCCTGGCCAACCTCTCCAGTCTTCTCCATCAATCCAACCCAATTTTATTTTTTTCTTGGCATTTCATAGCAAAGGCATTCCATTACATTCATGTGTTTATCTTTTTCTCTGCCACTATAAGTTATTTGAGGATAGAAACTTCTTTTGTTCACTTTTTTTATCCCCAGTGTCTAGACTGCCTGATACATAGAATATTTTTTGAATTAATAAATTATTGCAATCCAAGATGAACCATAAGAATGTCCTCCGGTTTCGAAGTTTCAAGAAAGAGAAGGATAAGCTATTTTGTTCATTACAACAGTATCTTATTAAGACCAATAATGGTTTGGAATGCAAAATACCTAGAAAATCTACTTCACATATTTAAATGTGATCATACACACAAAGCCTGCCACAACAAAATATCACAGACTAGGTGCCTTAAACAATAGAAAATTATTTTCTCACAATTCTTGAGGCTCCCCATCTTGCGATCAAGGTGCTGGAAGGGTTGGTTTCCACTGAGACCTCTCTCCTTGGCATGTGGATGGCTAATGAATGGTGTCTTTATTTTTCATTTTCTTATTTAAATTCAGTTAGCCAACATATAGTACATCATTAGTTTTAGATGTAATGTTCAATAATTCATCAGTTGCATATAACACCCTGTGCTCATCACATGCCCTCCTTAATGTCCAATCACCCAATTACCCCATTCCCCCACCTACCTTCCCTCCAGCAACCCTTTATTGGTTTCCTATAGTTAAGAGTCTCTCATAGTTTTTCTCCTTCTCTAATGACTTCCCATTCACTTTTTCCTCCTTTCCCCTATGGTCCTCTGTGACCTTTCTTATATTCCACATGAGTGAAACCAATTATCTTTCTTTGATTGACTTATTTCACTCAGCATAATACACTCCACTTCCATCCACATTGATGTAAATGGCAAGTATTCATCCTTTCTGACGGCTGAGTAATATTCCATTGTGTGTGTGTGTGTGTGTGTACACACACACACACAGCCCACATCTTTATCCATTCATCTGTTGATGGACATCTCAGCTCTTTCCACAATTTGGCTATTGTGGACATGGCTGCAATGAACATTGGGCAGCAGGTGCCCCTTTGGATCACTGCATTTGTATCTTTGGGGTAACAACCTAGTAGAGCAATTGCTGGGTTATAGGGTAGCTCTGTTTTTAACTTCTTGAGGAACCTCCACACAGTTTTTCAGAGTAGCTATACTAGTTTGCATTCCCACATGTAGAGTAAGAAGGTTCCCCTTTCTCCGCATCCTTGCCAACATTTGTTGTTTCCTGACTTGTTAATTTTAGCCATCTGACTGGAGTGGGGTGGTATCTCATTGTGGTTCTTATTTGTATTTCCCAGATTTCCCAGATGGTGAGAAATGTAGAACAATTTTTTATGTGTCTGTTGGCCATCTGGATGTCTTCTTTGGAGAAATGTCTGTTCATGTCTTCTGCCCATTTCTTGACTATTTGTTTTTTTGGGTGTTGAGTTTTATCAGTTATTTATAGATCTCAGCTACCAACCCTTTATCTGACAGGTCATTTGCATATCTCTTCTCCCATTTTGTAGGTTGCCTTTTACTTTTGTTGACTGTTTCCTTTGCTGTGAAGAAGCTTTTTGTCTTGAAATTCCAATAGTTCATTTTTGCTTTTGTTTCCCTTGCCTTTAGAGACATATATAGAAAGAAGTTGCTGTAGCCAACATCAAAGAGGTTACTATCTCTGTTCTCCTCTAGGATTTCGATGGATTCCTGTCTCACATTTAGGTCTTACATCCATTTGGAGTTTATCTTTGTGTATGGTGTAAGAAAATTGTCCTGTTTCATTCTTCTACATGTGGCTGTCCAGTTTTCCCAGCACCATTTATTAAAGAGACTGTCCATTTTCCACTGGATATTCTTTCCTGCTTTGTCGAAGATTAGTTGGCAATAGAGTTGAGGGTCCATTTCTGGGCTCTCTGTTCTGTTCCATGATCCATGTGTCTGCTTTTGTGCCAGTACCATACTGTCTTGATGATTACACTTCCTGTGTCTTTACATGCTCTTCCCTCTGTGTGTGTCCTAATCTCCTCTTTTTTAAGGACACTAATCAATTGGATTAGGGCCCATCCCAACGACCTCATTAACATTAATTACCTCTTTACAAAGAGCCTATCTCCAAATACAGCCTTATTTTGAGGTACTGAAGGCTACGACTATAATACATAGATTTTTGGGGAACACAATTCACCTCACAACAGAGTGATATTCAATAGCTGTATTATTTGTATTATATCAAGCTCTGTAAGTTTGAGCTATGTATGGCTTAAAGGCCTTCTTATTTAAGTATGTTTTTCCTCAGTCAGCCTGCCATAATTCTGTCGGTAGCAATTTATTCTCTTAAAGCTTTCCTTTCTCTCCTGAGATTTTGCTGAGTACTGCTAAGAAGGCCTGGCAAGGATGAGAGTGGGAGGTATCACAGCTCACCCTCTTGTTAATTGATAAGCTAGGTTGATTAGTCATTTCTCAAAACCATAAGAATAAGACACAGGAGACATAGATTTTGAAGAGAAAAAGGTCTGTGACAGCATGAGCCCAGTAGTCCTCAGAGGAAAGAGAAATGAACAAAGTGACAGAAAGACAGTTTGTCTGTCAGCCATTTGCTTGGGTTGATGCTAGTTTCAGCAAGAGCTACTTCTTCCAACATGTCTACCAGTGATTTTGCTACACTGGGACTAAGTCTCGGAAATGATGTGTATGTACCAAATTACTGAATAAAATAAATTCACTGATATTGAATAACAATCAACATATGTAGGCTCTGACTTAAACGACTTCAATCTAACAGTTAACTGAACAGGGAGTTGTAGGATTTGAGAACTGTCTGTCCATTTGAAATGGAGCTTCCTAAATCCCACAAAATGATACTCCGTGCTCATGCAATTGAATAGTTGGCTAAACTATATTTTCTTCTTGATTTTACATACTAACCATTGTTTATCATTAATATTTCAGTTTTCACTTATTCAGTCTAACATTTATTACCGGTATCCTTAATTGATAAAGAAATTCATTCTTTCCAAATCATTTTTAAAGAGGCCATTTAGACAAACTCGGACCAAGTGTTTCTTTTGCTTATTACTGCTGTATTTACTAAACAAAAAACTTTATACAAGATCCCTCCATAAATAACCCAGAATTCACTAAATTCTGTCAGAGGTGTGCTCCTTTTATATTAAAAGTCATCACTACGGTTCATAAGTATTCTCTGACTATAGTTTCCAAGACCAGCTGTGAGGGTTTAAATTGACCTTTCAACATACTGACATTCAAAATTAAGACAATGTCCATCAACTACACTACCCACAGAGCAAAAAAAAAGACATGATATCATAGCCACAATCTCCTGATTTGTTAACAGTTATGGCTATGCGTCAGTTTGAATCAGTGAAGGGATACCAGCCTGCTCCATGCAGTTAGCCTTCCCACTGAAGTCATTTGCGGGGAATGGCAGAGATTGTGACTGCACTGCAGAGGACATCCCACTGTACACGGGGCAGTTAAGGCACCTATACTTCTATACATGCTTAATGATTAGCAAAAGCCGAGTATGCAGTATGAAAATGAGGGTGCACTTGGATAAACAACACTCTGGTTTTTTATAAAAAGCTGTAAGTTCCACTGCCCCATTTCCCAAATGTCTCCATTTCCACACACCTGATTTTCCTAGATTGCGTTCCTCCTCCACATCGTAGAGACCTCAGCTCATTGTGGATTTTGCATGGAGACCAGTGTTCTACCACCCACGAATACTGATTGCATTCACTGTAGCATGGGACTGCCTCATGCACCTGTCAAGAAGAGGAAATGAAAAGAAAAAAATTATGTGGAACTATCCAAGTTATATAAAAAGAGCCCATCTTTTAGAATGCCTGCTGAACATAACCCAAGAACTATACTCTGGCTAAAACAGCCAAATTACACTCCCAAAAAGCAAGATGTATTTGGCTTCTCTGAAATTACTGACTCGCCTAAAGAAACATACAGGGGAAATCAACTAAGACATGATGGTATGCCTTCACAGAGGAGAACAAAAGACAGTCATTTCCTACCACTGAGAAGAGGAATTCTATTACCATTTCATTTCCTCAAAGACCTCACACAGCCATCTATTAGATGGTCCAGCTCTCAATTATATGGCATACTGTATTCTCAGATGTACTTTGAGATGTCAATTGAAATAAATATATGTAAGGAAAATTTACTCTTGAATATAAGAGGTCCTTAGAATGCATAAGAAAAGTGGTATTATTTGCACCGGACATTTCTTTCTATGCCCCCAAATGATCAATGCTAACAGGCAATCATTTAGCCTCCTGGGTATTGTGGCTTCATATGAATTTAGCTATTTGTAGGATGTTTTCAGAGCACAGCTATAATACACACACACACACACACACACACACACACACACACACACACTGCTAGACTGTTAGAAGCTGGGCATGATTGATTACTGACTGTGAATATTTACAATTTTATGGTAAAACCAATGATTACAGTAAATGAATTCTTAGGTTACTTCCTATGCACTTGTTGGGGATGATTTTTTTCACCTGGAATTATATCAATTTTCACCTCAATTGAGTTTGCCTCCCTTTTAAAAACTGAATTTAAAACGCATTACTCAATATAGAGCACAGCCCTCTCCCTCAGTAAGAAAATGTTTCATTGCATGATAGGTTACTCTAGATCACAAAGATGACTCTAGTATAGCCTGCTGATGAAGACTGATTCAACCTATTACCAAAATAGTTAATTAATGCTTTTCCTTTTAAATAAGAACTTAAGCTCAAGTTCTTTTCTCCCACTGCCTTTCTAATTCCAAAAAATTGTAAATGATGACTAGGCAGTGCTATCCAAACAGAACCATTACTTGCGAGTTTCCACTAAATGCGAGGGAAAGCACTATGTAATGGGATAATCAGAAAACAAGATTGGAGCACTGTCAGCATGTTAGATGGAAATCAAATGAGAAAAGGTTATTTGTGACACTACATCTTAGGAATCACAAATAATGTCAGAAACTATTTTTAACTGTGTGGTTCTATATTGCTCTCTCATGTAGAGCACACAAGGAAAAGGAAAAACCACAAAGTGAAAAATATGTGAGGGCAAAATGAAAGGAGATGGGAAAATAGAAGTGGAAATGGGTGCAGGAGAGTAAGGAATTAAGTAATAAAAGAAGCACATTTCATGCTGTGAATGCTGCCTAGAAAGGAATGAAAGGTTTGGAAGCAGAACCTACATTAGAATAAGGAGGTAATAACTTGTAAGGGACAAAAGTCTGCCTGACTCCTAGCATGGTAGAGGTAAGAGAAAAATCTACAAAAATGAAAAGACATGACCCCAGCAGAACAGACACCTGGAAAGTGAGCTGATGACAGCTGCAGGCTTAGCCAACTCCACTTTACCACAAAAATGAGCACTGAACTGAATTTGTGGGCTCGTTCTATAAACTTTTCAATGTGTATCAGACAATTTAAATAAAGCTCTTTGGCTTTCATAGGAGATACATGAAAGTCTGCCAAAGCACTTGGTACAGACAGGGGGTAGATGGAAATATTCATTAAAAAAGTATTTTCCCATGCCTCGTGCATAAATTTGAAGGCAAATGGATGGAATATCCTGAGAGGGACCTATTTTTCTGAAGTTACCCATACTAAACAGAGCTTACATTTCCACCCTACCTCCTACAAAAGGCCCAAAGACAGAGAGAAAAATGAAAACCTATGTAGTTGCATGTTGCTCTGATACACACATTTGAATGTCTCATTGTATATTTGATTTACTATTTTTACTCTTTATGCTATGCAACTTATACCTAAGCAGAGTAGCTAACCTCAGTGAAAAGTTGCTGGAAGATAGGTAGCATATCTAGGTAGGAAGATGTTGACTCACCCTTTTAACTAATGGGTTAAAAAAAAAAAAAAAAAAAAAAAAAAAAAAACCTCTTAAAAAGGATTCACATGGAGTTACTTGATTTTTTTTCCCCACATGTGTATGTTATTTTAATATTGCTCATACTGTTATTTCTAGATGGTAAATCCGTACCCTTCCTTCAAAGCCCAAGTAAACCCCAGCACAAGGCTTCTCCCATGACCCCTAGTTGACATGTTTTGGTACAACAGTCTCTGTTTAAAGCAAACTTGTAGTCATATTATAACATCAGGATGCACATGTATCGGGGCTGGGACAGTGCTGGTTGTGAGAACCTCATTGTGTGTTGCTGGGGGAACAGACACATTTAACTCTTAGGTCTTTCCTATTTCTCACACTACTTTAGCTCTTTTTCTCACCTTGGTCTTAATGACTACTTTTTACTCGATATAATAAGTCTACTTTTTTACTTTAAATAAAACTGAGAAAACAAGCTCAAAGAAACAGAGTTTGTACTTTTCACACCTAAGGATGCTTCTAGTCCTAACCAAAGTCAGATCCGGATAAGCAGCATTTGTTTAGGCGACCACTTAAAAAGACTCTTGATTCTTAGGCAGGCAGAAACCTAGTTTCCATGATGTCTGTCTTTCACAAGACATGGGGGATGGAGGGGCTTCAATAAGTACTGGTTGAATTGAAAGGGGCCCAGGTTATTAAATGACCTTCACACAATTCTCTAGAGAACACAGGTCCCAAAACAGAACGTGTAAGGGGTATTTTACAAAGCCCAAAGGACAGTAAGAGGGAGCAAAACCAAAAACCTTTTCTTTCCACCATGGGGCTGGATGAAGAATAGCAATCACTATGCCATCAAAAGGTGCTGCTCGATGATTTTGCTATAGGAGAGAAAGGCTTTTCCTTAAGAATTGTGAGAACAGTCTCCTTAGAGTCCTTGTCCATTAGGCATGGAATCTTATTGAGAGGATTGAAAACACCCACAAGAGGCAAAAAGTGCAGCAGGCATTCAAGAATAAAAATTAACTACCCAGCTGGCCAATTTCTTCTCCTGTCAGTCCTTTATGTTCTGGCTATTTCATATTGCTATTTAGTTGGTGCTTATTACAGTTTTATAATGGAAATGTGTTAAAGCAAGGACTTTATCAAGGAATCATATGGAAATGTTCTGAAGGAGAGAAATGAGCCATGGGAAAGTTAAATGAAAATCATTCGTAAATGGCACAAATTAGAGAGAAAATAACAGGGTCTAATAGGGCCAGAGATGCTAAAAATGCCACTGAAAAATCTAAATCCTCTGAGAGAGGCAACATTTCCTTCTCTTAGTAATGAGTTCTATTTATTACTTCTTCAGTGGGGAATTGTGTTTTCATAATTTTGCTAGTTTCAGAGTCATATCATAAACTCATTCATTGAGTCGGTCTTTTAATATTTATTAAATAAGTCTCTGCTCGTTGTAATTGATCATTTTAATTAAGTACTATTTCCTGATACTCATCTCCAACTATAGCAGACTTCCCTGGCATAAACTTGGAAGCAAGGTCTCTCTCGAGCTCAGCAGATGTTATCACTGCATATCCAAGTCCTAGGGTTCAAGGGCTCAAATAAAGCAAACAAACAGTAACCACAATAAAAACAAAAATAAAGAAAGGAAAACTCATAACTTCCAGTTTTCTATACTAAGACCCTTTTCTCCAGTGAATCTGCAGTCAACACCGGTACAGAAATCTTCAAGCTGAAGACTTCCATGCTGGGCGCTGCGATTACTTGGTAGAACTTGACAAAAGCCCATCTAAGACCAGAAATTCCTGCAAATCTGAGCCAGGGTCTGTACCATTGGAAGGTGAGAGGAAATGGTCTTTTGGGAGTGGTGAGATCAATAAAGCGCTATGGGTTCCATTCTCCCCAAATGCAAATGCAAATATTATAAGCTTTTAACATAAGATGTGCAAATTTGGGTTCCATTCTCCCCAAATGCAAATATTATAAGCTTTTAACATAAGATGTGCAAATTTGCCTCAGGTTAGGACTCTCATGCCTTAATTCAAAGAATCCCCGCCCCCCCCCAGCCCTTCTCTAGTTGTCTGTTTCCTCTCTTTCCTCCTCCAGGGTTCACACTTCCCCTTCAGAAGGGTCCTCTATACAAAACCCTCCCTCAACCAAATTTTGTCCCTTTTCTCATTCAGTCAGCAGCTAAATTATGCACTCTTCCACTATGAATGTCTACATAACTAGAAAGTATCACATTTAGGCAAGTAAACTTTTGCTTCCATTTGTGTTAATCATGCACTTATACCAGTCTGTATAAATATAATACATGAGGTGCTAAATTTCAGTCTTCATGCAACTGTACCCACATGCTTTACCATGTGCCCATCACTGGCCCCTGGTTATCAATGACCCCATATGATGCTGTGTAGAACTTTAGAGCTTGTATAGGACATGTCATGCCTCAGGTCTTAATCATCAGGATCATTTGAGTTACACAAGTTTATAAGAATCCCTATTTCTAGGTAAAAATAAAGAGAATTTGAAGATGCTTAGTCAGTCATTCATGACAGATTCATGACAGGTGAATGACTAGACTAGTGCTCAAGTGGAGAAGAATTCAAAATCCCACTCTGTCGATGCAAACAGTGCATGGGTTTTGCCTCTTTAGCTTGTTTATGCACATTGTCATGCTCAGAGAATATCTTTTCAATGAGGAAGATAATGCTAATATTTATCAATTCCTTAAAAGGGAAAAACAAGAACAAGAACAGAATTTTCATAGATGTCGACAGAATAGATAATGTCTATTAATATATACATATGTTGTATACATTATATATATGTGTGTGCATACATACACACACAAACACACTATGTAAACAACTGCACAAGCAATTCATCCCAAGGCTTCAGGTATGGAGTCTTTTGAGAATTTCAAAAAACCAGGAGGTATCTCAGAAAACCTGCTTTCATGTTCAAAGCAAGAGCAGGCCTGAGTCCTTTAGATGGTTGCAATTTCTTATGTGAATGGGGGGTTAAAAAAAATCCACAACTGTTTTTTAAATTGGTATCTGTGGGAAAACCATCGTGCCCATCATTTGCGCAATGTGTTGCTCAACAGGGCGGCATTTGAAGTCAGGTTTTTTCTGGAAATCTGGAATAAAGTGATCTGTACTCGTGAGGCGGGCAACTGTCAGTTCCCGCCTCAAAGTTCAAGTCTAAGGCCCTGACTGTCTTCCTCTTCCAAGACATTTTTCTCACCCAGGCTTCTCTAGCTACACAGCAATTGAAAAGACTTCCTGAGCATGTCCTGAGCTTATCACCATGCCTGGTCTGTGAGATTCACCAGCGGTTTTAAATATGCATTATAGGTTTTCTTTTCAGTTTTCACACTAAAAAATCTCAAAACAAACCTCACAATGCTCCATGAGTCTTATTTGCAAAATCTGGAGACAAGTTGTTGAACTTTAAAGCCAATGGGAAGTTTATTAGAAAAGTAATGGAGGGGGCTACGTTCCTCATCTTCTCACAGGATAGTAGCTTCCAAGCTACATGTACAGACTCTGATAAGTGTAGCATTGTACTGAGGGGCCTGTAAATCCATTCCCAAACCAAACCTTGCCTGTAGTCTCAAAGAATAATATAATCTCAGACATATTGTCACCACTGCTCGTCGAATGAATGTAGGCAATACTGTGATTAATGAAGTTTTAATTTAACTTGAAAGCACAGCTGAATTTGAAATTGCTCATTAGAAAGTTTCTCAATTCAGGCTGGCTAACGATGCAAGATCCTTATAACAAAAACGCAGGGAACTACTGCCTTTACATACAAAAAAGAGAAAAAATGGACTAACAATGGGCTATGCCTTGAAATCACATTACTGTTTCTATTTCGACAGAAGATATGTTGTACAGAATAGCTTTTTTCTAAAGTGGACATGGAAGAATATTTTTCTTTTTTTTTTATTTTTTTTATTTGAGAGAGAGACAGTGAGAGAGAGCATGAGCAAGGAGAAGGTGAGAGGGAGAAGCAGACTCCCCATGGAGTTGGGAGCCCGATGCAGGACTCAATCCCAGGACTCCGGGATCATGACCCGAGCTGAAGGCAGTCGCTTAACTGACTGAGCCACCCAGGTGCCCGTGGAAGAGTATTTCTTATTGAGAAGGTCATAACTCCAGATTTTTTCCCCTTTCATTTTTTTAATGGGCTAAAGTACTCAACTCCTTACCTTTAGCCTGAATACCACCGATGATCTTTTAAGCACAGTGTCATCAGAATCAAGATGAACAACCACTCACAGCTAAGCTAGCTCTGTCATTCACGCAGTCCTATTTTCCTCCCCACAGTAGGGGTGGAGGGAGAGATTGGTATGGGTACAAAGACTGAATAAGTTGGGACCCAAGCCTTGCATATACTTCTTCCCCTTCCCCATGTTTCTTGCCTCCTTCAAGGATATTACACATAGCCTCAACTTTACAGAAGGTATTTTATAGTGGGGAGCCACTAAGTCTTCGTGTAAAACACCATGGTTAAAGCTCAGTTATCTGTGCTAATGGAGTTTAGATTATTTGTAATGGCAAACAAATAACAATGTCTCAGTTGTATTGCTGTTGTTGTTTTTTAATCCATTATACTATATTTCCCTGGTAGCAGACTTACATTTCTTCCTGTGCGTGATTTAAGTGACTATGAAACCACAGTCTTAAAGTGAACTGCATGGTAATGGACAATCAACAAAAATGATGATTGCAGAGATCCTATGCAGTGCATGATATTCTACAGTAAAGAACTAGCACACACATATACACTCGGGCACTGATTGGACTCCCTCTGTGCCTGATATGTGGTACAGAATTGAGAGAACACACTGACATAGACCAGTTGGGGCAAGTTGAACTGTAAGGCCCACACTTTGTACCTCAGCACTATGTAAACAACCATAAAAGACAGAATGAGAGGGGAAACTCACTCCACAGTTGGAATGAGTTTTCCAACACCCTGGGAGACACCACCCACTGCCATGCTGTTCTATGATAAAAAAATCAGATGGGATTCTGTAGATCACTCATAGCATGCCAGGGACTACTGTCATGGTGGTCCGTCGGATTTTCATAGAACAGATTGCAGTTATCAGTCACACTGAAGTGGGGGAAAAAATACCCATGTTAATGTCAGGGATACTTCCAGAAAACTTTGGAAGAAGTGAACTAACAGCCTTTCAGAAAAGAGGTTATAAATGAACCTTGAGGACATTACGTGAAATAAGCTAATTACAGAAGGACACATACTATAAAATTCCACTTATATGAGGTATTTCAAAAAGTGTAACTCATTGAAGCAAAGAATAGAATGGTGGTTGTCGGGGCTGAGGGAGAGGGAAATGGGAAAATGTTAAATAATGGGTATATAATTTCAGTTATGCCAGATGAATAAATTCTAGAAATCTGCCTATAACACTGTGCTTATGGAGAACAAATTTTAAGTGTATTATACGCTTAAAAATTTATTAAGAGGGTGGATCTCATGTTAAGTATTTTTACCACAATAAAAATGTATTAAGAATTTTAAAAAGAAGTATGTGTCTCAAAGGGTTAGATTGCACCATGGAAACCTGACCCGAGAAAAAAAGATGTCTGCCTTTACCATATACGAGATACTAGGAGTCTGGTGCAAAGATTAGATGGATAAATAGATGGATGGATAGACAGATGGAGAGAGAGACAGAGAAAGTGAGTAAGTTTGTCACTTATCTGGGTCACAGACTACGACCACCAGAAATCAGGGAAGAAAAGAAAACTTTCTTTCTCTGAAGACAAAAGTCTGAAATGGAAACTCCTGCCTTTTGGCAGGTAACAAAAGTTTTACAAGTTAGAGGCATAAAGCAGGGATGAACAGATCTCAGTTCTTAGAAACAGATGTCCTAAGGGTATCTAGATCAGAAAGGTATATGGTACTATTTAGGGTTTATCAAAAAAGGTAAGAGAAGGGGTGTGGCCTGAAGCTTGCAACTCATTATCTACGTGTCAAACAGAAGTGAAAGCTTGGCAGAAATTCTTCACTTTCCTTATTAGCCTTTGATGGGACAGAATCCTGTACAGCTAGCTCCCACTTGTTCTCAGTAGTTGAGACCATCATGCTATCCTTACACTCTAGATACATACAACTGTTTCTTCACTTACTAAATGCAAGGAGCCTATGAAAACATGCCTAGGAAATCAATAGAACTTGGATGATAAAAATGTAATTGTATAAAGAAGCGGTTTAATCTAAGTTGCACACCCCTTAGGCAGAGAAATCCTATGCTTGTGTGGTCAGAACCTCCAATACAAATGCACAAAGAAGAGCCCTAGTTAGGATAATCTAATAGGAACTACTTTGGATGAGAGATTTGCTAATCAGGCAAACAACCCAAAATGTAAATATAATTCTCATAAACTGTACACAAGGGCCCCAGTACATATGAGATGAAGCCTGGAGACTGCAGCTAGCTGCAATAACATAAGTAAGTAAATGGGAAAATGTGATTAGATAGAATTTTATTTGTAGACAATGGGAGCCAGTAAAATCTCTGAGATTTATATCAAAAGAAAAATTCCAAGTAAAGTTTGGGGAACATTAGTCACCTCAAATGGAAGGGAGATGAAAGTGCAGGAGAGCTCTGAGCAAAGCAAAAATGGCAGCAGTCCCAGTAGGAGGCTACAGTTTGGGAATAATGATCTTCTTAACTTGCTATTTCCACGAAGCTTCCAACAGAATGAGGAAGAAGAGACACCGGGATTTGGAAGTGAAAATGAAAGGGACAACCCAAACATCAGTGCTACTTTTTCAAACCATTTAAGATTAGTGTATTCTAGAACGTAGGAACACATGAAAGATTTTTCTTTTTCACTAAGAGAATTGTGAAGAAAAAGACAAGACATCAGTTTCCCAAGAGCCCTAAATTCCAGGGAGTATTGCTAATGAGCAGAACAGCAGAAACTCTTGGGCATTTGCCCAGAAAACTTTTCATGACATATTTACCATCTTATTTTGTCTTAAGTTGGCTTAGTTGGGATAAATCTGATGCCGTATATGACCTGAAAAGCAATCTGGTTTTTGGAAGGTTTACTCAGAACTTACCAATACTCACAGTAGGCAAGCACAAAACTGGCTTCTAGCACGACGACTAGAAGGAAAGCCTCATAATTGGTGTTGCACATGCATTGAGAGCTCTAGGCCCGTCAGGCTATAGTCTTTTAATCATTACCGCAAATAAACCTTACCTACTCTGAAATGCATGGGGAGTTCTCACACAGCACTATTTCAAAGTCAATCAGGAATTCAAAGAGAACAAAAGGGGCCATCAAAAAATATAAATAAAAAAAAGAAAAGGATGGCCATTTTTCTGTTCAGCAAAACCAATTTAAACCAGAAGGAACAACATAAGAAATGCTGACTGAAAACTCCATTCCCAATGTGGCTAATTTCTAAATGATCCTATCATAACAGGCAGAGGAGAGGAGGAGATCACTGTATCTTTTCATCCAAGAAAAACAGACACAATTATTAATTCCCTATAGGTTGGAGCCAGGGAAATAATTACAAAATGCCCCTAAAGAGACTTTTTGCACAGAGGTTATGTTATACACATACACAGAATGATCTTTTTCTTCTGTACATAACTGTATAAAGCAGTAGTTCTCAGACTGCATTGGGCTCTCACAGTTTTCCCTGTTAAAATCCAAGGCCAGGCACAGCAAAACATGGCTTTTTAAAATATGAACTCTCAGTGTGAGTCCTCCCATAAGAAACCTGATGTGTCGGGGACACAGTTAAAGTGAAACACAGAGCCACACGTGATGTTTATAACCCAGGATAGCACAGCCTGACCTTTGCAGAACTGAGAGGCGAGATTGATTGGATAATGGAATCCCTGCCATTCACTTACATGGTGATAAATTGGGATCCTGGCTCCGATTTCCACCCCAGTTTCATCAGTCAGAGGCTCTTATTAGGGACTAATTGAAAGCTGCTGCTTTATGGAATAAAGAGTATCTTGTTGCAAACATTCTTCCTTTGAGGCAGACAGTGAGGAAGAGGCAAGGACGGAGGCAGACCTTTCTGGTTCTTCACGAAATAAAAACAGAAGATGATTGCTGCAGGAAAATGATCATTTAAGGCAGACCTTACCCTGGCCTCCGTTTTAGTAAATTTTATTTTGACCAAAGGGAAGGCAGCTAATGTTAGGCAGGAGTCAGGTGTAACAAGAACAAGTATTACTATATACAACACAAATAACGTACCTATTCCTGGGTACTTACAAAATACAGGTTATTTGAAAAATCTAACAGTGAAGGTCTTAAAATGTGCTACAGAATGATCATTTAACCCATTTACATAAAGTGGACATGTTCCTACAACGCTGGCCTAGATAAAAAGTTATAATAATAAACCTGTGTGTATGCAACCAATGGCAGCCTTTCTGGGATCTCTACTTAAGGATTCCAGAAATCATGTTTTGTGCAAATAACCCTCTCTGCCCCACCAAAATCACTAACAGGGTATAAAGTTATTTTGTGTCCCTGGTTCATACTTTGTGCTTAACAGATGTATATTGGCATAAATATGAATGAGTGCAGAAATATTTCTCTGAGCTTGCTTCCTAAAGATCATATACCTAGATCAAACCATGAAGCTAAAAATCTTGTCCTCTTTATAATAAACTTTACAGGAATTTTTAAATTATGTACGAATAATTCAAATCTAACTGCTTGTAATTGTACTCCGGTCCCAAGATTTGGAAGTAGATACCCAAGTGAATTCAGAGCCTTATATGTTTTTACATTTATGTGATTTCAAAATTCTCCCATTTCTAAGTTCCTGATCGCTGAATATAGATCTAGTAATTGGAGAGTGTTCCCCATTTCCCCATTCCTATTATGGATGCCTTGAATTAAGAAACATACAAGCTTCTAAAAGGATTGACTTTGTTTTCCCTTAAAGGTAGGTAAAATTCAAGGTGGTCAGCTCTCACCATCCTTGGCTAAAGGCAGACTCTGCTGGTGTGAGCCAGGCTCATAGTGACTACTTGATCCCTCAGAAGGTGGAGGTGATACCCTGCGCATCTCTTGCATTGCACATAGCACCCTTCATGTGCAGGGCCCTTGACAGACTCATAATAAATTCCTGTTGAACTAAACTACAGGAAGTATAGGATTTATGGTTCTAGATCTGAGCTGGCATCTCACTTGTGGAATAGGGTCTTGTTAAAATATTCCTCCTTAGCAGGAATCACCCAGCTTTGGATGGATAAAACAGCACCTGTAGAGCAATCTAGGAGATGGGCAGCGTCAAGTACTTTACTTGTACTGGATTCCAATTATCCATTATTAGATTTTTTGGTGGGATCCTATTAAATTAATAATGGGGTCCTCTTTGGTGGTGGCTTCATTTCACTCATGAAGTGATCCTTTACACTGTGTGAAAAATTATCTGTGGTCTAGTGATCAGAGAAGGAAGCTATGAGAAAGGGGTTTTGTATCAGATTCTGCCACTGATTTCCTTAAGGGACTCTCAGAGACTAACTTTTTTTTTTTTTTTCCCCATCTCCTTACTTTAATACTTACTTTCAAGAAAAGAACAATAATGCATTAGCCATTAGGGAAATTCAAATCAAAACCACATTGAGATACCACCTCACACCAGTTAGAATGGCCAAAATTAACAAGACAGAAAACAAGAGAGGATGTGGAGAAAGGGGAACCCTCTTACACTGTTGGTGGGAATGCAAGTTGGTACAGCCACTTTGGAGAACAGTGTGGAGATTCCTTAAGAAATTAAAAGTGGAGCTTCCCTATGACCCTGCAATTGCACTACTAGGTATCTACCCCAAAGATACAGATGAAGTGAAAAGAAGGGCCATCTGTACCCCAATGTTTATAGCAGCAATGGCCACAGTTGCCAAACTGTGGAAAGAACCAAGATGCCCTTCAACAGACAAATGGATAAAGAAGTTATGGTCCATATATACAATGCAGCATTATGCCTCCATCAGAAAGGATGAATACCCAACTTTTGTATCAACATGGACAGGACTGGAAGAGATTATGCTGAGTGAAAGAAGTCAAGCAGAGAGAGTCAATTATCATATGGTTTCACTTATTTGTAGAACAATAAGGAATAACATGGAAGACATTGGGAGAAGGAAAGGAAAAGTGAATTTGGGGAAATCAAAGGTGGAGATGAACCGTGAGAGACTGTGGACTCTGAGAAACAAACTGAGGGTTTTGGAGGGGAGAGGGGTAGGAGGTTGGGTGCGCCTGGTGGTAGGTATTAAGGAGGGCACATATTGCAGGGAACACAGGGTGTGGTGCACAAACAATGAATTTTGGAACGCAGAGTTCACTGTAATAAGTAACATCTGTTTTGAGGAAAATGAGCATTGAAACATGGAAGTGAAGGAATTCTGAAGCTGCAAGTAAGCTATATGATCATCTAGTGCAACTGCCCTACTTTCTTCATCAAAAACACACCCGCATTTCCATGTAGATTAACCTAATAAGTTTTGAATAGTTTCTAACATTCTAGGTTTCTAACAAGCTCAAAACCTGAGAGAGATGACAGAATGAAAGAGACAAATGCCTTCAAGTTTTATGCTTTCTCATCCTCCACAGCACCTAATACATTGCGGAGAAAAAGAGATGTCCAATCAGTGACAGCTCAGTGAGCAAAACAACTTCGGTCATTCCAAAACTAGCACCATTATTTCTGATAAAGATACAAGGGGTATTTACTATTTCACAATCACATCAATTTTTGACATTTCTTTTGAGCATGAAATGATTCCTACTAAAAAGGTAAAATCTTTTTATAGCTGAGACATATCAAGTGCCCTACGTTGAAAGACTTAATTAAAAACTATTAACAATTTAGCGATCACTTACAAGGTAAGTGTATGAGGCATTGATGAGGAATAGAATGAAGACAGAGTGAATATAATGAGAACTATTCTTCAGTAAAGATGTGTGTTATCTGATAACAGCAGTTACAAATTGTAAAACAGTTGAAAGTACATGTCTTGTGCTTACTCATTCACTCATGCATTAATTCAGATATTACTGATGTTGTACTACATAAGACCGACCCAAAACCCCCTTAGACATTAGATAAATAAAGATGACACAAATCCTTTTCTTTTGCATGTTGGGAAACTATGGTCCATGGGCCAAATATGGCTTTCTACTTTTTTTTTAAATGAGATATAATTTACGTATCCTAAAATTCTTTTAAAGTGTACAATTCAGTTTTTAAAAATACATATGTAAAGTTATGAAATCACTACTACTTCTGATTCCATAATATTTTCATCACCCTGAAAAGATACATTAAACCCACATTAGCCATTACTACCCATTCTCTCCTTCCCCCTACCCCTGGCAACCAACCATTAATCTACTTATTTTTTTTCTTTTGCGTATTCTGGACACTTCATATAAATGAAGTCATACAACAGGTGGCCTTTTGTGTCTGGTTACTTACACTCAGCATAATATTTTCAAAGTTTATCCATGTAGCATGAATAAGTATTTCATTATTATTTATGGACATCACGCAATGAACATTTGTGTACTAGTGTTTGCATTGGATATATGTTTTCAATTCTCTTGGCTGTCCACCTCAGAGTAGAATTGCTGGGTCAGATGGAAACTGTGTATGCTTATCTGTTAATTGCCAAAGAGTTTTCCAAAATGGCTGCAACATTTACATTTCCACTAGGAATGTACAAGGATTAGGATTACTCTACATTCAACATTTATTATTGTCTTTCTGATTTTGATTATAGACATCTTACTGGCTGTGAAGTGATAACCTCATTGTGGTTTTGATTTGTATTCCCTAATGACTAATGATGTTTAGCATCTGAGCATCTTTTCATGTGCTTATTGGCCATTCGTGTATCTTATTTGGAGAAATTTCTACTACGGGTCTGTACTCATTGATTAATCGGTCCTTTTATTGTTGAGTCGTAAGATTTATTATTTCTTGGATACTAAATCATCGTCTGATAGATGATTCGCAAATACATTGTCTCATTCTGTAGTTTGTCTTTGCAGTTTTTTGATGCTGTACCTTCAATTACAAAAGCTGTTGGCCTGGACGAAATCCCATTTACCAGTTCTTCCCTGTCATAGCTTGAGCTTCAGGTATCCATTGTCTAATCCAAGGTCACGGAGATTTATACTGAAGTTTTCTTTTAAGAGTGGAATAGTTTTAGCCCTACATTTTGGGCTTTGGCCCATTTTTAATTAATTTTTCTGTGTATAAAAAACACTTTCTTTTCTATTTGCATAGCTCCTATTTTTTGGTTGAAAAATAAGACATTTAGAATAATAAAACATGGCAACTCTGGAGACCAACTTCTTCCTTCTCTCTCCAGTATCTGTTGTTCTTGTTGCTAATGTTGTTTATTTATTGACTTTTTTTGAACTAATTCTATGAAGTCTGTGTTTGTTATGCCTAATGATGTCTCTGTCTAATGATCTGACACAGATTCCCTTTAACACCTGGCACCAAAGTCTCCAGTCTTTGCCAAGGGCCTCTGTGTGTGCTGGGGCACACATTTAACCATTCAGCCAGGCAGTTTACAACTCCATCCTTGTGTTCATTGTGTGCTTGCATAGAGCCTGAAGGTTAGCCCAAGGTGAGAGAGGCTTGTTAGGGCATTCCTAAGTATGTGCACAGCTATCTGCAGGTCCATGGTCTTGAAACTCCCAGCAATATGTCAAGAGTTTTCCCAAACTCTTTTGGACATCTTATTCCCTAGCTTTTCCTTTTAAGCTTTTTGTTAGTCTACCGTTTGCCCTAACTATCAGCTACAAGTTAAACAATCAACCTCCGTTTGTTTTGGAGCAACGTCCCCAAGCTCTTCACACTGGGACGGTTCTGAGTCAGGTCAAAGTCAGCCTTGTGAGTGAGACCTTCCACAGCCACCAAGCTCTGCAGCTGCCAGAGCTCCCACTCTGTTTAGCCTTCTCCAGTGGCTTCCAGACTACTTATTATTTTTTATACTGTGCTTATAGATCGTTTCTTTCAAGAACACTATGGAGCTGAAATTGTAAGCATTCATGTAACACAATTTAAAATGTAGTAAGCCTTTCTGTTCTGAGATTCAGCCATTTTTCTTGAATAAATATTTCCAGCTTTTGATTAATTTACAGAGTCCTGAGAAATGTTATTTGGACAATTTTTGCCAGTTTTCTTGTTGCTTTTATGCAGGAAAGGATTTTGGGAGACTCTTTCTCTACTATTCTCACTGACATTGCCTATTTCTTTAAATTTACTGAGTCACAGACATGCTCATTCATGTATGTCTTATCTATGACTGATTTTGTGCTCCTATGGTAGGGCGGAGGAGTTGGGACCAAGAAGCTAATGCCTGCAAAGTTATATTTGCTTACCCTTTCTCTAAATCTCAGCCCATTCTACCACATATTCTCCATGTTATAATCTATATGAACCTTCTAAATCTTCTAGTTTTTATATGGTAATTTTATAAACAAATTTTAGGGGAAATTTTCAAATGAGTGTCTTTTTTGGTACGAGGTTAAATAAAAATGAAATGTACCAATCAATAAGTAAAGGATTGGTTATTCAGAAAGAAGTATGTTGTGAACTAGGAGAAGGATATACACCATCTTCAACCCATAAAAACGAAATGACTTTATGTCAACAAAATGAAACATCTGGGGTCAGTGAGCTTTAAAACAATACCCCAAGTTGCCTGTACCATATAGCATGGCATATAGCCCTGTTAGCAAAAAGTCATCCTTTTTACTCAGAGAAAAAGTTTCCATGGGACTCTAAGTACTTATCTGGACAGATCATTTTAAAAAAAATCTTAGAGTTAAATAGGAGAATGTGAAATGAATCTTTAATTTTAGCAAATGTATCTTCTTCATAAATTGTTTATATATGCCCAAAGCATAAAATAGGAGACAGCGCTATGGATAGATATCATGCCATAATTTTACATACCATATGACCAGAAAATCACAACTTGGCCATGCAGATGATGCTTAGACATAACAGTAGGTATCACGTTATAATAGTCTTTGGATTTGAAATTCGCTATCTAGCCCCAGTTAACAGGTTGAGTAGGTCTGGAGTTGTACATTCTGTACCCTCCCCCAATGTACAGGATCCAAATTACATAGCCATTTTACTTTTCATGGACAGTCCTCGTAAAACTTGGCACAGGAAAAAAATAAATCTGGATTCTTCTGTACTGACAAACTCACTTTAGGTGTAATTAGCTCCTGGCCCCTAATGCATCACACATATCACTCTAGTCTACTATACAGTTAGCCTCTGAAAAATTTACTGATTTTTTATTATGTGACCAACAGTATTTCAAACAAAACTGGGGTGGGCAGAAATAGCATGTGGACTTATTAAAACTTAAGGGAACTTAAGATTTATAAGGAATACTGATGTAAACTTGCAAAAAAGATTAATTCCTTTAAAAAACAAGAAGAGAAATTGAAAGAGAGAAAACTATTGATACACTGAATGATATTCGCTATAAATTTGGTGACCCTGAAATCAGCATCTCAGTAGGAAGCTGTGTATGGAATTCTCAATGCTAAGTTTGAGATTGATCATGCACAATGCCTTCTACTTTACTCTGAAAGTACAGAGCAGATTTAATATCAGAAACCTTTCCAGAGCCTGATATATTCTGCTGATTCTAAAATCTGAGAGTGTCATTTTCTTCAATTCATAAAATAAACCACACATGACAAATTTAAGCAGATATAAATCAATTTTCTGGGTTTCAGAAATAGTCATTTTGTTGATGGAAAGGTGTACACTTAAGAGCAACATATAGGCAATGGACTCTCCTCTGGGAAGATTTTTTTCTTCCATGTGTGAATAATGTTTTGATCGGGATTTACAAAGAGAAAAAAAGCTGATTTGTGAAGGAAAACATCAAAGCTTCTTTTCACTAAATGAAAACAGTAAAGATCAAAACAGATTGCAACACCAACCTGAGCCTTTGTAGAAGTCCATGTTGGCAGTGCATGACAAGCAAAAGGGAAAGAAAATTATATATGCATTAGTTGAGCTGCTATTATAATGCAAAAATGAAAAAAAAAATAGAAATCCTTTTCCCGGGTTATTCAAAATTAATGGCTTACATTTCAGTTAGAATTTGAATGTTTCCCTCCCAATTTTCAAGCAAAATGCCTCCTCTTAGTAAATATGACTCATGTTTGTGTAGGATAAAAACACATGGATCTGAGAAAGTTGAACAGATTTTTCCCAGCTGTCCTCTGGCTATGATAGCTGAGTCCTATGACCAAGGTTTAAGGAAATAAACGAAACCTCTGAAGTTTAACTCAAACTCCCTTACTATCCCAGTTACAGCTCATCAATCATGGCAGAAGAAAAATTATTTTTGAAAGATAAAAGCAACATATAGACCAGACTCCTAGAATGTGGTTTCCATGACACTTGTTCCTACTGCTCTCTCTTTCCCCACCATGCATCTTTACTCCTTGATCTTACCATAATTTTAATTTTGAACTTAAGTGGCTATTTAATTACTGCCATTTCTACTACTATATGTATAACTGTATGCTCCCTAAGGGAAGGGTCACTATCATTTTTTTATTGTTGTCCATCATTGTATTCTCAATGCTTATTCAATGCCTGGCATCGAGTAGATATTAAAAAATGTTTGTAGAGAGATCAATGAATGTAGTCCCAAGGCAACGTAAATTACAAATCTTACTATATGTCTGAAAAATTATAACCTAACTCTAAAATCAATTTTCAATTTGAATTCAAGTTTTACTCTTTTGTGTAATAGATCAGAAATCTTAACTTATGCAGTAACAGTTGCAAAGAAACTAAGTTGGGTAGGCCAATTAAACATCCATATACCTGGTATCTTGCAGATTCTAGTCACATTTGAATCAGTCCATCATCATCACAATCTATAAATAATGGTTGTTTACAACCAAAAATTACTTTACAAACTTAGCAGGTAGCTAGACTAACTATTGCTATTTCAAAAGCACTATTAAAATGGATTTGCTGGTTATAGATTATACAGGTTAGTCAAAAGAAGAATATCTTTGGCTTTAGATAGAAGTATAAAAACATTACAAATAGTTAGTTAATGATAAGAAACTTAGAAAAATTCCTGATACTAGAGAAATGTCTGTTTTGCGATAATGACTAGATATAATTAACTCAGAGTTAAGTGAACAATGAAAAATGTTCACACAATTATTTTATGGCATATAAGTATCACATCTATGGAAGTGGTTCTTTTTTTCAATAGTTAATAGTAAGTATTTTAATATTTAAATTAAGTCACTACCAGATCTTGATGACTGCTGTTCATGGGTTGGAATTGAGATCGAAGAACAGAGAGCTTTGGGTGTATTGCTTATTTTATTCCTCTGATTGTGTCAGCACCTTGAGTTTTTTGGCCTGTCCAGAACTCAGGGTTATAGTACGGTTCTACGAATACAGCTCCATAGTTCAAGGTTTGCTAAAACTATTCAATTGCAGTTAATTGTACTTCTATAGAAAATATGTATAACTATGTAGAAATAACAAGTACATTATTAACCTTAAGGGCCAAGAATTCCCTCAATGAATAATAATGGGTAATTTCTTTAACATAGTTGGTTAAATTTCTAAAGGGCAACAAACAGTAAACAAAATTACCCCCATGTTATTCCTAGGATATCTACGGAAGTTTTCCAAAGCATTAATAACTGTATCAGATCTGGGAATGTGACTGTACTTGAACTCAGTTATTTTCCAGAAATTACATATATTACCTTTTCTTTTTCTGTCTTTTTAAAAAATCTTGGTACCATAATGATTTAATCTGTGGTTAAAATATATAATTTTTGGACAAGATTAATTCTCTCTTTTTAATGCTTAAAATTCTTTGAGATATTTCAACCACTCTACCTCTATATGCAGTATATAGTTCCTTAGCTTTAGTCAAATTGTTTTTGGCTCTTTCTACTTTAAAATACCACTACTGGGTAAACTGTAATGTGTCTAAACAGAAACTGCCTACCTTTCCCTCTGGACCAAATCCATTTTCACACATCTAAATACTACTGTCTTTAAAGCTCAGTTCAGTTCAGGTCTTACTTTCTCCTCCTCTAAATTTCCCAAAATCTGTGCTTCCACAGTCCCCTGAATTCCTGAGGCTCAAATAGAAATGCCCACAGATTTGGATGATATATATTCTATGTATTTGGAAATATATATATTCTAAATATATACATATTTTATGTTCCTAGATAGAGTCTGAGTCTGTTTTAAGACCAGGACTATAGCACATACATCAGACAAGTTCAAACCAGTTCACCTGACTACTGAAAACACTGCAGGAGCTACCACTGCACTGAGAACCATACCTGTGGTTCTCTTACTCATGACTCACTGAGCCAAAAGAGACCCCATCCTGCCTATTTCTCTAACTTTATCTCCAAGTCTGTCCCTGTAGCTCATTCCACTCCAACCACACAGCACTTCATGCTGTTCCTCAGACAAGAAAGTGAAAGCCTGCATCTGAGTGTGTCCCTCCCTGTATCCTCTCCACTGTGACATTCTGCCAAGCTTCCCTTTGCACATCATTCCTGACTATGCTCTCATGTCACTATCTCAAAAAATCTTCCCTGATTATTCTATCCCTCTACCCTTGTTTATTTCTTCACACTACCCATCATTACCTGCAAGTATTTATTTATATGCTTACTTATTTGCGATCTATTTCCATCACTTGAATATAAGTTTCATTAGAGCAGAGCTTTTGGCTGTTTTGTCCTTAGCTGTATTCTAAGCCTATGGCAATAGGAGGTACTACCTAATTTTTTATTTCATGAATAATTACCTCTTTGTACATTAGGTACCTGGTATAGTGTCTTAAGCATGGACTAGAGGGTTGGTAATTAAAGAATAAGAAAGCTTGGTAAAAAGATACTTTGTAGAAATGCTGTGTGTGTCAATGTGGTCAGTAAACTTAAATAGGGACAGGTGTTAGAATTCTACTTTCATGCAATCTGATTTATTCATTACCTTAAATTACATATCAATGACAGTTAATACACATGGTCCTTAAGACAGCTAGGGCACAGGAACATCTTTCCTTTTTATTTGCTCTGCATTTCCACAAATAAGAAATTTTCAGCCAGATGTATTAATATGAATGGAGAAAAACTATATAGACATGTAAATAATGAACACTGATGGAAATGTGAATTTGAAATATGAACCGTAAGTAAAAATGAACTGATTCGTTATCACAGTTTACAAATTAAGTATTTTCCATAGTGTTACCTGTACTTACTTTTTATAAACCCAAGCACCATAAAATTAAGTAAAATGCTAAAAATATCTGAAATCTACCTTAGAAAAAGCTAGAGAAGAACAGATTTTAATGAATAGATAGTTAAGGAGGAGTTCAATAGATAAAACTAATCTTCTATTCTAGGAGGATATATGAATTGAATGGTTTTTTCTTATGAAATATTGAACTAAGATATGCCAGGATAGTCATTCTCACATTTTAATATGGAATCACATTAAAGGATATGCTATTATATGGCTTTTATATTAAAGTTATCTGTTGTGATCATAAGCAATGAGATTTTTCAGTTAACGGAGAACCTCACATAGAGATACTGGGGACATATTTATTACTCACAGATCTATATGTATGTTTCTGCATACCTTAAAGTTTTTGGGAAAAAGAAAGCTATTATTATGTGTATTTTTAATATGAGGTGCACAAAATTTCCCCACAAGTTACATATTTTGTATTTAGTGCTTGGGTTATAAACGAATTAGGTATTACATACATTTTATAATTAAAAAAAGAGCAAGTTGTGATGCAGACATATCTCAAACATGCTTCCTCTTTCCTTTATTATTACTTTTTGCTTCCTCTTCCTTAGGATACATGTATTTTGATCTTACCTCGAAGACCAAGTAAGAAAAAAAAAAATGCATTCTCTAGGAATCTCACCAATGATATTTTTCAATGAGTACAACTTTTAGTTGGTTGTAAAATGGTATTCTATGATCATGATGACATAAAAAGGACTGCTATGCACGATTTAATAGTTACCACTGACTTCTAAAAATAGATGAATGCTGTTAAAACCCTGGTTATCATTAATCCTCTGAAATCCTCCAAAAATAGGTAAGAAGGGAGAAAAAGAAATTACTTTTTATTGGATGGTACAGAAATCAGAAACTAAAAATGGAAGAATAAACTTGGATCAAAGGAAAAGGGGAAATTGAAGGATTAGGAAAATAATCGATGTTTCCAAATTCAGAGTTGGAACAAGACAAACTCCTGCTAACACAATTAATTGTGCACTTATGCCCGTGTGTGTCTGTGTGGGCATGTTGGGTGCCTGTGGCAGGTGTGCATGAGTAGTGTTACTTAGTATATATTTTAAGGACATCTGAATAAACAAGAGTGACATTAGAGAGAGAATAATCTTAAGAATGGAGTTGCTGAATCAAGTGTTTAGTCAAAGTTTTCATTGTGCTTCCGTCTAATAAGAGAATCCATCAGGCAAACAGAGGCGAATTGCTGGTTTTGAGAGTCCTTTAATCAGATGGAACTTGTGAAATCTCAGTGACCTAAAAAGCCCAGTGGCAGTCCAGGCTAAGGGAGTGCACACTATGACTACATTAAGAAAAATACAATCATCTGTCTGGGGATTCATTACTTTCTTCCTTTTCAGAAAGCTATTTACATAACATTTATAATATACTGCTTTGCAACGCACTGGACTAGATCACTAAACAAAGCCATTTGGAATGGAAGATCTAAAATAAAGAAGCCAAACCATGAACCAATAATAACAGCTAACTAGTGTGCCAACTGCTTTGACTTTTTGCTGCATAACAGAAAAGCAAGATTTTTTTTTTTTTTAAGTAGGCGTGCTGAGATGGAGTGATGAAATTAAGTCAGGCAAAGGTAAATCTGAAAGTTGTAAAATAAAATGATAAAGTTATTTTTCATGGGAAGACACAGAGGAGAGATAGACTTAATTAGTGTAGGAATAACAGGCTTTACTTTGTTTTCTTATTTCTGTGGGACAAATTTATGGACAGTATGTTATGAAGAATTCCAACATTCCTAATACTAGAGGAATGAGTTAGGAATAATGCATTCTGAAGAAGTATGTTATGAAGAATTCCAACATTCCTACAAGAATTCCAACATTCCTAATACTAGAGGAATGAGTTAGGAATAATGCATTCTGAAGAAGCCCAGGTGCCCCTTCAACTCAGTTTTTAGTATCAAAACCACGATTTGGGGCACCTGTGGCTCAGTGGGTTGAGCCTCTGCCTTTGGCTCAGGTCATGATCTCAGGGTCCTGGGATTGAGCCCTGCATTGGGCTCTCTTCTCAGCAGGGAGCCTGCTTCCCACCCCCTCTCTGCCTGCCTCTCTGCCTACTTGTGATCTCTGTCAAATAAATAAAATCTTTAAAAAAAAAAAAAAACCATGGCTTATCCACTACTTTGATTTATTGGCATCAGACTTGTTCATCCCAATCATAGAAACTTGATGTATCATAGTCACTAATCAGCTAGTTTATAGACTCATTTTCATAAACAGAACAAGTTACAAAATTTCTGAATTACCCATTATTAAGAAACTACAAGAGTGTAAAACCCTACAACTAAAAGCAGAATCTGGATAAGAAAGAGAAAGGAGAAAGCCAGCCATATTCTGTATCTTGAAACAGACTCTGGGGGATACAAAAAACATATTTTGTCTCTATTCCATAACCATGCAGTTTAATCATTTCGGGAAATAATTTAATTTCTTGCAATCTCTAATAAGGAAATCTTACCTTAGAGATGTTCACTCTTCCCCAAGGGCTGTGATCTCATCAAATTAAATCTAAATTAAATGTGTTTTATAGGAATTTATTAAGTTTTAAAACACATAGAAACAGAATAATCTAGAAAAAATTTTTCCCCTCTATCTAAAAGTTTTCCCTTTTCTATAATTAGATTATCTCTAGTTTCTTCAATGGTTAGTAATACCAAAAGTCTAAGAATTTCCCTTTTAGGAGCTGAGTCAGTAATGACTTCATTTGTTTAGAAAAGCATCCTTTGCTAGCATTTGAAATGCAGAGAAACTGGCTTAATACATTTGACCAAGATGGTTCTAATGATACCCCAATATGTAGATTCAAAATGGTCCTAAAGTAATTGCGAGGCTTATTCATTCACCAAACATTTCCTGAACACTTACAGTGTTCTCAATATAATGCTAAGCAACTGACTTGGTAAATCAGAGCTGCTATCCTCACTTCCTTAAGATTCAACTCCAGAAATACAATTAAAATGAGCTCTTCCTTTCAAGTACATTTCGCTCTGTCAAATACACTCTTTCTGTTTATTTTAGAAGAGTTTAATCATCTCTGTTTGGCTACAAGCCCTGGAGTTGGGCTCATCTACCTGCCCAGAAAGCACTGTTTGATATTCTGTGAGAATACCACAATCACCCAAAGTCTCCACGTCACTCCAGGAAGACACTGCACCTACTAAGAATTTAAGATAATGCTGAATTAAGCTTAAGTCACTAGGTAGTGGTATTAAGCAGATGAGCATTAAGGGAAAATAGTCACATAGGCTCCTCTGTCTTAAGTCCACCTTTAGCCCCTGCAATTTACTGCAGGTGTACGGAATTACATGCAGATATAATTGCACCTGAAATTAGCTGACTGCAGGTGTAACTGGTCAGTTGTACCCTCCCAAGGGAGTCCTTGGTTAATTATCTCAATTATTAGGTAATTACAGGTATAATTATATGATTTCCATATAATTTTATTGCTTAAAAAATCTCTAGTGCAGAAAATAAGATATTAACATAAGCTGTCATAAAATTTTCATTAAGTGAGAGTGTTTTGGGGTTTCAATGAAGAACTGAATTTTACACCAACAGTTAGCCTGGGTGCGTGCCCCTATACTCAGTCACTGTTTACTTGAATCATACTTGTACATTTTCTGACACAGTGGTACAGCAAGGGCATCTGAGTCAGTATATTTTCTTGGGTTCAGTATCAAGTCTACATACCACCATTAAGTGTGGAATATATCATGCTCTGTAAGACTGCTTTCCTGAACATCAGAGTGCAAGCAATGCAAATATTATACAATCAAGTACTGTTTTCAGAGGAAAGCAAGGTACATATCTCACCTTACTGCAATGGGACAGAATGCCTATATTCCTCTAGTAAAAAGAACTTGATCGCTGTGATTTTGTTCTATTTTCTGGATATGCAAACAATGAATTTAACAGTTAACAAGAAGATTCAGGCTATAAAAGTACTTTGTACTGCTAGAAAATCTATCCCAAATACTGCATATGTTTGGATATTTGAGAATTGAAGAATCTGGCTGATTATATATCAGAGTTCAAGGATCCACGGTGCCCATGTCCTAATTCCAGCCACTAAGCTCTTGCCATGTTCCTTGTGGGACCAAGCCCTGTTACTTATCGCGATTACAATTATAGGTCCTACCCTTGTTCTCATGTGCTTGAGTCTACTTTGTGCTTTACAGAACTGTGTTTACTCTTTCCAGTCCTCCTGGAGTCTAGGTCTGCAACCTGACCCCTAAGACCAGGGCTGTAAAAATGATCACCAGGACTCACTTTAATTGCTGCCTCTTTGCACATCCCAATTGGGTCTGCAGGAGTATGACTCATCTTCCCAACCTGGTAATTCAAAGAGCCTTGTGCTCAAACAGCCCGATTATCCAAGAGAGGCCAATGATCAATGACTTGAAGCTCTGTCTTGTCATTTTAAGTATCACCTGGCAGATCCAGAAAGTAGCAATCATATCGCAGTTTAGTCTCATTCTGGTTGTGCTCCGGCAACACCATGCAGGGGCTACAGTCTGAATAGTGCACCTTGTCATGAAGAAACGTGGTGAAGCCTGGGGGGTCATTTAGCCAAGGCCAGCAATAGCCCCACGGATATCTCACAAATGGCTTAACAGATCAGGTTGTAGGAACCTTGTGGCCAAAGAAAAAGCTGTAAATCCGTGAAATGTTCACTTTTTTAAAAGTTCAGTAGTCAAAGTTATTTATGAGACATCGCATTAACTATGTATAATACACAAATACATGTAATATACATGTCCCTTTCTTTCATCATGCACATTTACATATCAGAAGTCTTAGACTTCCTGAAAAAAAAAAAAAGGCTTACATTTGTTAAAATTCATGTTTTTCAACCCTATTTTAACATGAAACTCTTTGGGGAAGAAAATATCTGATACTAGTCTTTATAGCATTCCTTGAACATGCTCTGGGAAACACTGTTCCCAAAAGCTGCCTCTGCAAACATGGCTTACTCATTTTGGATCCCCAGAGCTTTTTTACCTATTATTTAGTCAATAACTGACTACTGCAAAGGGTGGAAGAGGTAGGCACATCTCTACAGCTTATTGCAAGAGCAACAGGATAAGGATTTTTCTTACAGTTCTGCACGGCATTTAACGTCAAATTCTCTCAGGTGCACCACAAAACATGCTGTGCCACTAACAGGAACTTTTTCAATTAACAGTCAGTATTTAGAGAGAGCAGTAAAAATTTTTAAAGGCTCCTTTCTGCTTAATTGTTCCCATACACTATTTAAAAGGCACTTTCTTTCCCTTTTAATGTTAATTGAAACATCATCTACTTGTCACTAAAATTTTAAACGTGGGGCAGGCCAGTCCTCCAAGTGCTGCCTTGTAGGTTAAAGGCCACACTCCAAACCCACATGTGTGACTATTCTCACCTCTCCTCCCAACCACAGCAAGAAAACTAAGTGCGGTTCCTTCAGGACGGTTTAAGTCGTCTGATTTAGAACACATATCCTTCTCGAAAAGTTTATACTTTCCTTCTGAATTTCTGAAATCTGCTATGGTTTCTCCAAGTGCCCAAGCACAGGGGCACTTTATTTTTTTTTTTTTTCCCACCAAAAGTTATCAGCTCTTTAATTTACATTTTACTTTTTTTTTTTTTAATTTCTTTTCAGCGTAACAGTATTCATTGTTTTTGCACCACACCTAGTGCTCCATGCAATACGTGCCCTCCTTAATACCCACCACCTGGCTTCCCCAACCTCCCACCCCCGCCCCTTCAAAACCCTCAGGTTGTTTTTCAGAGTCCATAGTCTCTCATGGTTCACCTCCCCTTCCAATTTCCCTCAACTCCCTTCTCCTCTCCATCTACCCTTGTCCTCTATATTATTTGTTATGCTCCACAAATAAGTGAAACCATATGATAATTGACTCTCTCTGCTCGACTTCTTTCACTCAGCATAATCTCTTCCAGTCCCGTCCATGTTGCTACAAAAGTTGGGTATTCATCCTTTCTGATGGAGGCATAATACTCCATAGTGTATATGGACCACATCTTCCTTATCCATTTGTCTGTTGAAGGGCATCTTGGTTCTTTCCACAGTTTGGCGACCGTGGCCATTGCTGCTATAAACATTGGGGTACAGATGGCCCTTCTTTTCACTACATCTGTATCTTTGGGGTAAATACCCAGTAGTGCAATTGCAGAGTCATAGGGAAGCTCTATTTTTAATTTCTTGAGGAATCTCCACACTGTTCTCCAAAGTGGCTGCACCAACTTGCATTCCCACCAACAGTGTAAGAGGGTTCCCCTTTCTCCACATCCTCTCCAACACACGTTGTTTCCTGTCTTGCTGATTTTGGCCATTCTAACTGGTGTAAGGTGGTATCTCAATGTGGCTTTAATTTGAATCTCCCTAATGGCTAGTGATGATGTACATTTTTTTCATGTATGTGATAGCCATTTGTATGCCTTCATTGGAGAAGTGTCTGTTCATATCTTCTGCCCATTTTTTGATATGATTATCTGTTTTGTGTGTGTTGAGTTTGAGAAGTTCTTTATAGATTCTGGATATCAACCTTTTGTCTGTACTGTCATTTGTAAACATCTTCTCCCATTCCGTGGGCTGCCTCTTTGTTTCATTGACTGTTTCCTTTGCTGTGCAGAAGCTTTTGATCATCTGATGAAGTCCCAAAAATTCATTTTCACTTTTGTTTCCTTTGCCTTTGGAGACATATCTTGAAAGAAGTTGCTGTGGCTGATATCGAAGAGGTTACTGCCTATGTTCTCCTCTAGGATTCTTTTTTTTTTTTTTTTTATTCGACAGACAAAGATCACAAGTAGGACAAGTAGGCAGAGAGGCAGGCAGAGAGAGGAGGAAGCAGGCTCCCTGCGGAGCAGAGAGCCCGATGTGGGGCTCGATCCCAGGACCCTGGGATCATGACCTGAGCCGAAAGCAGAGGCTTTAACCCACTGAGCCACCCAGGTGCCCCTCCTCTAGGATTCTGATAGATTCCTGTCTCATGTTGAGGTCTTTTATCCACTTCGAGTTTATCTTTGTATAGTGTAAGAGAATGGTTGAGTTTCATTCTTCTACATACAGCTGTCCAATTTTCCCAGCACCATTTATTGAAGAGACTATCTTACCATAAGATACCTGGGAATAAACCTAACCAACGAGGTAAAGGATCTGTACTTGAGGAACTACAGAACACTCATGAAAGAAATTGAAGAAATCGAAGAAGACACAAAAAGATGAAAGACCATTCCATGCTCTTGAATCGGAAGAATAAACATTGTTAAAATGTCTATGCTGCCTAGAGCAATCTATACTTTTAATGCCATTCTGATCAAAATGCCACCAGTATTTTTCAAAGATCCAAGACCATTCCATGCTCTTGGATCGGAAGAATAAACATTGTTAAAATGTCTATACTGCCTAGAGCAATCTATACTTTTAATGCCATTCTGATCAAAATTCCACCGGTATTTTTCAAAGAGCTGGAGCAAATAATCCTAAAATTTGTATGGAATCAGAAGAGACCCTGAATTGCTAAGGAAATGTTGAAAAACAAAAATAACACTGGCAGCATCACGTTACCTGATTTCAAGCTTTACTACAAAGCTGTGATCACCAACACAGCACGGTACTGGCATAAAAACAGACACATAGACCAGTGGAACAGGGTAGAGAGCCCAGATATGGACCCTCAACTCTATGGTCAAATAATCTTCAACAAAGCAGGAAAAAATATACAGTGGATATCCTTTACTTTAATTTTTTTAGAGGATTTTAAATTCCTTAAAATATTCAGATTTGTCGGACATTCTATACTACACTTCTCGGTCTTTACTTCTTGCTTATTCTTCTTCAAGGCTCAACTCTCAGTCATCTTAGTGAGGCCTCCCGAAACACAATGACATGATTTGGGCTTTATTCCTCAGACAATCATTAGCCCCATAGCACATGCAAGCCTTATGTTGTTAAATAAATTTTAAGTAAAAGAGCCTTAAAAAAAAGTCCTTGATTGCATCAAAACCCCACTTTGCCTATAGGTCATTGTATTTCTGATGCATGTCACAAGTAATCACTCATTCTTCCTTTCACTCACTCATTCATTAAACAAACACGTACAGAGCATCTCATTAAATACTATCTAGATTGCTGATATTCCAGTGGAAGAAGTGAGGGAGGGGAAGCAGGTGATCATCACATAAAAATGAACACTTCCTGGGGCGCCTGTGTGGCTCAGTGGGTTAAAGCCACTGCCTTCGGCTCGGGTCATGATCCCGGAGTCCTGGGATCCAGCCCCGCATCGGGCTCTCTGCTCAGCGGGGAGCCTGCTTCCTCCCTTCTCTCTCTGCCTGCCTCTCTGCCTACTTGTGATCTGTCCGTCAAATAAATAAATAAAATCTTTAAAAAAAAAAAAATGAACACTTCCTAAAGGTGAAGGAAGGGGACTATTTCTGTGAAAGTGGGAGAATCCCAGAAGATTTATTTTAATCTCTATCACTAACGATAAGTAGGAATTTGCTCAAAAAAATGAAAAGAAAGTTTTTTTATGTGAAAATAATTACAGCATACAACCTGTATGAAAATTTAATGACTACAAGTACTTATATGCTCAAGGAAAGCCAAGAACTTTTGAAGTGGCTGGAACGTAGAGGGTTGAGGAAGAAGTAAATGGTACAAAGCTTAAGTCTAGAAAGTGTTAGTCAGTCATGTGCTTCCTGTGTCATCCCAATTAATGTGGTCTTACCCTATAGACCGGCTGATATCGAACTCTGATGTGTACTTCAGAAGCTCCTAAGGATTCTGTGGAAGGAGGTCTACAGTGAGTTGCAAGAATATGCATTTGTAACAACTCTACTGATTCTGATATAGGTTATCCTCAGATGAAGTTGTGAGAAATGCCATGTGTATGCAATGGGAAACCTAAGGGGGTTATTAAGTAGGCTGTGTGGGGGCTGAATTAAACTGGGGAGTTTAATTCTCCACTGCCAGGAAGCTTTGGCACTAGGTCAGGCAAGGGGGGGGTCAATTTTAATAATGATAGTTATAAACAGCTTTTTATTTATTTATTTGCTCCTATTCTTGCCTAAGACAAGATTGTAACTGAATGATTTGTAAGTGAAGGCACTTAAGTATCTTTTTTTGATTTATAATATTCTAGCATGTATCACTCGTACTACACAGCATATTATCCCACGTAAGCCTCATAAAAACTCAGTGAGGTATTTATTACTATTTCTGACAGATGAGGAAACAAGGGCTCAGAGTTGAAATGAGACAGTGTTACACAATTCATCCGTGATTGGAAGTAGAGGGTATATGCTAAGTGAAATAAATCAGACTGAGAGAGACAAATACCTTATGATTTCACTTATATGTGCAACCTAAAAACAAAATGCATGAATGAGCAAATAAAAGCAGAATCAGAACTATAAAGAGAGAACAACTAGTGGTTGCCAGAGGGAAGGGCGTGAGAGGAGTGGGCAAAATGGGTGAAGGGGAGTGAGAGATACAGGGTTTGGGTTATGGAATAAGTCACAGGGATGAAAGGTGCAGCACAGGGAATATAGTCAATGATATTGTTCTGTGTTGTATGGTGACAGATGGCAGCTACACTTGTGAATACTGGGTAACATGTAAACTTGCTGAATTTCTATGTTGTACACCCAAAACTAATGTAACATCGTGTGAAAACCATATTCAAAAAATTTTTTTGAAAGATTAAATCTAGGTCTATGATTCCTTTTCCTACACCATGCTGCCTTGGCAAATTACTGCAAAGTCATGTCCAAAGTATGCAATGAAATACAATAGTCATCATTTTTCTGCTTAACAAAGTTCAACATAAATTTATATTACTGGAGGTTAAAAATATAAATATCAAATTATCTTGTATTAGGATTATTGCTATTGCAAATGACAACAAACCAAGGACAAATGGTTTAAAGAAAATGAGAATTTATTCATTATTATGGCTCAAAAGGCCATGGTAAACTCTAGGTATCACTTGATTTTGAGAATTAGAAAGGACTCTAGAAACAAGTTTCTCCTTCTCCATCTCCTGACTGCTTTCTCTGTGTTATCTCCATGTGCAGTGCCACTGGTCCTGGCATGATGGCTTCCTCCAGAATACTAGCTTCATATCCTTCACAGTTCAAGTATAATGGAAAAGAGCACATTTTTGCCCCCAGCAATCTCTGTCAAAGAATGCTGAAATTCTTATTGGATCCCATGTTCATGCCTGAGTCAACTGCTGTATTCCAGGGCTACTCAATCCTCTGACTTTCCAGGTGAGAGCCCATTTATTTACCTTTGGACTCAACTTAGACTCAACACCATAGACAATGAGTGGGGGGAGAAAAGTTCCTCAAAATAAAATCAGATTAATGGTACCAAAAAAGGGGGCTTCAACTTGGGGCAGTAAGATTAACAAATATTCACCACATTCAGCTAAAGAAAGGAGCAAGATAACTGACTGTGACTTTATATTACTATCATAGATCAGTTGAACTCACTGAAGAATTAGAAAATATTTTTCTAAATTTCCTAGTTACTTTAGGATAACACATTGTCAAAATAAGTGGACTTTTACTTCAACAAGAGTATGTTTTGAGATGGTTTCTACACACACACACACACACACACACAATATGATTTCTGCAAGATTATTTGGCTAAGAATTCAATCCATTCAAATAAGATTATTCCATAAACAAGTGAATTCTGTTATTTTGTTTTCAAAATAACACTGCTCCACTGAAGTCATGCACTTTAAAAAAAAATTTAAAAAAATAAAAAAACCTTTGAAATTAGTTTGTGTGCACATACAGCCACACTCATTCCTCAAAGTACATGGATTCTTTTAATCCTTTAATCAATGCTTCATTCCAGCAATTCATATGTTTTTATTCCCTTTCAAAAATCAGTCATTTCTCTAAAGAAAGTGGAAGAATTTACTGATCCACCTCTTTGGTGGCTTGTTTCAGATTAGAGAAGCAGTACAAAATTCCTGAGTTTTACTTTTTGGTGACACGTAATGTTTTTTGTTTTTGTTTTTGTTTTTTTCCCCAGTATATGTGTTAGTTTTCAACCTGTCAATCCTTCAAATCAGGTGTCTGGTTTCACCTTCAAAGAGGTGTCTCTAAGACACCTCTTCTCTATGCTCTGATAGCGCCTTATTCAAAACATTTATCACATTGTGACACAATTATTAAGTATTAATAATAAAATTAATTACACAAATTAAAAACCATTAATTAAACTAAAAAAAAATCAGTTCACTCCTTCATAAACCAAAAGCTCAGTAAGGTCATAACCCTGCATTTTCAGCCTCTAGCATACTGCTATACAAATAATAACTGTTGGTTGGATGAACATATGATAAACAGTCATGTGGTAACTAAATATTTCATTTTTTCAAAAAGTTGATTCTGTTCTATCCTCCTGGATGAAAGTTTACAAAGGGAACATACTCAGTAGCCAGATATTTTATTCCTGCAAGGTGGAGGCTGGTAGGGGATATGGTTCTATGCCCCTCTCTCTCCAGACAGTACATGCACTGGCACTGGGGAGAAGAGGGAAAAATGAGGCAGAGAATAGACACCAAATGGCTTGTGGGTTGGAAGTGCTGTCTAGGCACAAATATCTGAAGCTGAAGAGCCAGAGCTGGGAAACAACACCCTGACACCCAAGAAGAGGTGCTTGCAGACTAAGGAAGAAAGAAGCTGGCTAGTGTACCAACTGTGACAGAAGCTGGATGGAGCAGTCTTTTCTGTGACTCCAAAACAGGGATGTAGGACTCTATTAAAAGCTTGGAACAGAAAGAGAAATTTGGGCACACAGACACTTACTCATCCAGCCCCTTCTGACTCATTCAATACTTATAAATGTGTGAACTCACGGACAGCTCTTTGCTCTCCAGCTTTTCTTCTTATTAGTTGCTACATTTTCCGACTGCAACATTTCCATTTGTAAGAATGGCACATCATGAAATAATGGCGTTAATGATATTTAAACGAATTAAATTGCACTAGTATGGTTGCCCAACGTGGTCCACATGGATCAACACAACAAATTACAAATGCAAAATACTACTTAAGCTGCATAATGGCAGCATATTTTAAAATTTGTCCCTGAGTGGCAGTTAAGAGTTTCTAGAGGAGAAAGAAGAATTCTACTTTGTGGGATATAGATAAGTAGGTATAAGTTAACTACTTCTGGGAAAAGACTTGCCTAATAAAATTTACTTCCCAAGACATGCTGATAGGCTGCCTGCCTAAGTGAGGATGCCTCAGCAATCACCTGGGGCAGTGGTTCTCTTTTGTGTTGTTAGGAGTTAGAATAAAGTGGTATGTCTGGCGTCAGGAAGACAGTGCTAGAAATTATACATGATGTGGGTCTTCTATTTTATTCTTAGCAGTTCACGTTAAGTATTCTGCTTATGTGAACAGAACATTCTTGGGTGGTCTCACTACTCTGGGTACTCTGAACTTCCTAACCAAACAGCAAATACGGATTTCATTCTAAGAACCAAGGATGTACAAAGCATATGGGAAAGTCATCAACCCCAGTTGTTGGCACTCATGAAAAAGACAGTGAGCAGCAAAACACCAAACAATGCTGTCTAGAACTCAAATGGGTACATGTTCTAGGGTAGTGACGACATTCAAAATGTTTAACAAACTGTATGGCTGTGTGACAAAATACAAAATATATATTTGGTTTCTGCCCCTGGTTCCTGACACAGAGCTACGAAATCATTTAAGTTTCCTAGGTTAAGAGAAGCATCTTTTTTTCTAATGAGGTAACTAAGGCTTGGCTACTGGATAGCCATGATTAGAAGCTAGTACCTTACAGCCCCTACTTCTGACCTCCAGGAAAGGGAGAAGGGCTGAAGATTAAGTCAGCCACCAATGACCAACGATTTAATCAACCATGCCTCTTTGATGGAACCTCCACAAACCCTGAACAATGGGATTTGAAGAGCTTTGGGATTGTGGACACATCCAAGTGCCGGAGGGTGGCATATCCTAACTCCAAGGGAACAGAACTCCTGTGTGTAGGACCCTTCAGGCCCTGACCTTAGCTAGCTCTTCATCTGTATCCTTTAGAGCAATATCCTTTATAGTAAGTAAGTAAATGTTAATAAATGTTTTCCTGAATTTTGTGAGCTGTTTCAGCAAAGTATCATACTTGAGGAGGGTTGTGGGAACCCTCAACTTTACAGTCAAGTCAAACAGAAGTGTGGGTACCCCAGGGACTCAATGCTTATGACTGGCACCTGAAGTAAGAATATTATGGGGTTGAGCCCTAAAATTTATGGGATTTGACACTAATTCTCAGTAGCATCATATCCAATTGGTGTCCAGAGAGTGGGGAATTGGTTGTTCTGGGGAAAACACCCACACACTTTTGGTGCCAGAAGTGCTGTGGACAGACTAAAAGTTTTCCTTTGGACTACTATACACCAATCAGAAAAGTCACCAAACAATCAGAGGGAGAACCGGTTGGTGAGCTGGACAGGTATATATCCACGGAATGTCATTCTGAAGAGAATGGGCTCTCCCAAGCGGGAATGACCTAAGATTGGGAGCTGACCTCAGATCACAGCACAGCAATTTCCTGAATTGACAAATATTCTTTTGCTGCATACTCAATCCTTACAGAACAGAATCGAAACTCTTTGAGAGTTGGGACTGTTTCTTACTTAACTTTAGTACGAGGCAGTTGATTTTAGAACAGTGGCTTGACAAACATGAACAAGGATGCAGCAGGCACCTATTAACATTGTAGAGGTTTCTGTTCTGGACTGTGTAGAAAAGTGATGAGGCACCTTGTACTTCAAAATAGCTTGGTCCCCAAAATAGCAGTGAACAGGAAAGAAAGAAAAATGAACAGTGAGCTCTAACAAGCATGGTTCCTAAGCTCTGCCAGCCAAGCAGCAATTTCTATGGCCCACGGCAGGGAGGGCGAGGACGCAGTTCCACATGATGGACTTCTTCATGAGTTGGAAAATGCCTCTTAGGCTAACTGCAAAGCCTCCCCAAGCTGGGTTGGGATTTTCCAGTGGCTTACTGAATATCCTATTAGTATCTCAAGGCATTCTTCGAAAATGATGTTTGGATGCCAAATGTTTTGACATTTTGACAGACTACAAACACTCAAAGCAGTAGGACTTTGTGTTGTTGCTGTCGTTTGGGTTTCAGTGAAGTACACACACATGCAGTTTCACTCAGTAGACTGTAAATAGGATTGGATGAAATCCAGAAATTGATTAGTCGACTATTTTAATGGGGAAAAAAATCCATAAACAACTACCTTGACATAAAATTCTGTCCAATGTATTTTTTTAAGTAAGAAGCATGTGTTGAGAACTTACTTATACAGAATATGGTATAGCAGTGTTTTCCAATCATGGCTCCACATTTACCATCATATAATAATCCTTTAAAAAAAGATGGTGTTGCCTGAGCACCACCGTTGAGCTTACCCAGACTGTACCCTAGAGATCTGTGAGTAGAAGTTACAAGAAGTAGGTCAGAGGCTGACTAAACAGCATAATGGATTAGCCATGACTGGCTTAGACTCATCTTGATGAACTCAGTGTGGTTGGACCTATAACTGACTGCACACATTTGGGTTCTATGAACATGAAAAAAGGAATGGAAGGAAGAATAGCTATGGGGCAGGCAACCAACTGTATCTTCAATGTACTCCAAGTATCTCAAATTGTTCTTAGAAATTTCCAGAGTGAGATGGGAAACTTCCCAGAGCATAGTTTGAAAATAAAAGTATTTATCATATCAATTCAGCTAGTAAACTTCCTATTTTGTATGAGTACAACACACAAAAGTAACTGGCAATGGAGCAGAGAAATGTGGGATTGGATTCAATCATTCTTAAGCTTCCTTTTATCTTTAAAACTCCATGATTCAAGACACTATGGTAAACTCTAAATGTGAGAAGAAATAGCTTTCCGGCTTACCAAATATAATCTTATAGAGACATATCGGGACACACAGAAAAAATTTGAAGATTGTATTGACAACTGAAATTGATGTGACAATAAATGAACTTTGAATTAGCGAATTAGAAGGGGCAGTTAATAAAATAACAACTGCAACCTGTAATCAGGAGTGAATATATGCATAGTTCATTTCCATGTGTGTGAATCCAAACTAATACACATATACACAATCACATTGATCTAAGGAAAGTGTATCACTCCTTGAAGCATCTTTAGGTTGTGGCATTTATGATGTCAGATATTAATCCTCCAGAATATTCGTTCAAAATACACATTTCTGTTTAGTAGTCACTACGTGTAACACCCTCCACCATGTGTTAGGGATATTTAGAGATGAACGAGATGCAATCCTTGCCATCAGATAGATAAACAACTAGTTTGTATGCAATCACCCAGCACAAATGGTAGTAACTGGCAGATTCTTAAATGCAGAAATGATCTATCTGGAGCCAGTATATACTGTGTCATAACATATAATTCTGAGTGCTCTGTTCTGCTCTGCTGAGAAACTTCTAATCATATTCTCCTTTGTTCTCATTCAGGTAGCAGGTAGGTTTGCTACAAAACTATTCTCTTGTAAAGCTGGGTTTATAACAACGTCAATGAAGTAATACAAAGCACTGGAAAGCTTGCAGTGAAAGGGGTTGCAAATAAGGTTTTCTAAGTGCTAAGGAATGTCACAGTTGCCCCATCCTTATTTTTCCCTCTACATTAAAAAAAAAAAAAAAAAGAAAGCCACTCAGAATCACTTTCTTTCCCTCACCAGCAATTCATTCAACAAACATCTATCAGGAACTTCCTATGCAGCAAGAAATACGCTAAACACAGAGAAGAAAATGAAGTTGCAAGGCAGACACAACTCTGAGGAATTTCTGGGTTGTTATCATCCCATTTTTGAGATGAACAGATTGAGACACATTGCCTAACTTACTCATGTTACAGAAGAAACAAATAGAAAACTAGGAATTAAGATGAGGTGTCTTATACCTAAATGCTGCTTACACAGGGTATCCATGGGGGTTACTGCCCCCAGAAGGGTCAAAGTGCAGGACCACCCTGGATGCGTGGGAGTGTGCTTCACGCCTAGAGCACTGCGTGTCTCGTTCTTGAACATAACACAGAACATGAACATGAGGTAACTCCACAGCTCAGGGACACATGCCAGCAGAGCCTGGCCCTGCTATGTGGACATCCTACAACTGACAGGCCCTCTGATGCTCTACTGTGTGACACAGTGACCATATGCTAGGAGCACTCCTGCTCTGTGGGGAGCCAGATGGTCAGAGAAATCTCAAAAGCCAAGCAGATGCCAGCAGCCCCTCTACTGTCGCTAATCTACCAGAAAGAGCCTTGCCAGCTGGCATCTCCACCTCCCCCAATCATGCTCTGATCACAGAAAACAAACAGGGCTGAGACACTAACAGCTCTATTCCTGTATCAGCTCAGCTCTGCCAGCGAGAGATGAATCAATGGCCAAAGGAGCAGGTCCAAAAAGGAGGCAAAGAGGCATGGGATGAGTATGATTGTGCCTTCCTCTGGGCTGCTTTTCCTTAGACAAGCCTATGATGCACTTTGCATGGCCTACTATCAATTATTCATTGCATTATCTCCCTACTCATTATAGTACAAACTTTTTGGTGACAGTGATGGTCTCACTGACGTCAGTTGTCACAACTCTTTCCTGGCACAGTGGCTGGCACAGAGTGGGCACTCAACAAAAATGTTTTGCTATTTTTGTTAAGAAGGATGCTGTACTCGTGAATGGGGATAGAATACGTATTAAATAAGGATGGCGAAATTTACATAATGTGACGTCCTGAGATCCTAGGCACACCTCCTCCTCATCTAGAAAAATTCATACAAATTATACATCATCCCATAGGCGACGCTCAAGTGGCTGTGTCTGCCTCTACAGCAGGTTTGCTACAGAGCAACCCAAGCCCAGCCCCACCCTCGCTCAGCAAATGATTAGAAATGGGGAGGGGGCTGATATTTTACTTCTCTCTACCACAGACTTTATCACACATAACTTTCAAACAATTTGGAGATGTGTTAAAATTCTAAGTGCTGATGATTTAAGCACTAATCATGATTCATCCAGCATATTAAATTATCAAATGTAATTCTGTAGAAATTTCATCACCCTCTAGCATTATGAAAGCAGTAATATAGAACTGCAACTTAATATGAAGCATTGCCGTGCTTATTGGTTTTCTAGTACATAGACTATGCCACAAAGATGCTAAAGATGAAACTATCTCGTACCAAAAGAACATATTGCATTTGAACAGACTGGTTAAAAGGAAATCAAGCAATAAATGACTTTACTATTCTTACAAGGGCTCCTACTGCCACAGTACCTACTTAGGAGTCTTCAGACTTAAAATATACCTCGTATTTATAGGCATCTTTGTTTTACACATTTAACGCATTTAATGGAGAGTTGAGAATTAGTTTCAGTGTCCCTTACATAAACTGAGTAACTAGTTCACTTATACCTCATTTGTTTCTCTGTTAAATTGGAGTACTTCAACATACTAATGATGACGATTATTATATAGATAGAGCACTTCTAGTATCTGGCATATGGTTTGCATTCAATCACAATTAGATTTTCTTAGTTATAGAAGATGCCATTATCATCATCATCATCATCATCTTTGATGAAACAGCACAATAATGTTGGACGAGACTTAAAGGGAATTAACTAATCGACACTTTCCTTTTTCTTTAGAGAAAAGAAATCACACTCTAATAACAAATGCGTTATCAAAGTCACCCAACAAATCAGGGAGAAAAATGAAAACAAGAATGCATACTAACTCCAAACCTAGAGCTTCTCCACCAACTATTAAAATATGCACTGTTTTTAGGTTGTTATGTGTATCAGACAATATCAGAAACAGGGAATCTTTACCTCTTAGCATCTCCCCTGCAGAGCCCACAAGGCTCTCATTCCCATAGATGGGCTCTCTGCCTATATCTGTTCAGCTGCTTTTTAAGGTCAAAAAGGAAAGGATAATATGTAGTGAAAAGTTCTGATACTCTTTTGCTGACATTCATACATTCCCTGAGGTATATCCTCTTTTGAAAGTTTCAGTGACCATGTAAAGTTCTGTTCTTATATTTTAAGTATTTATGAACTTTTCAGAAGAATTTGAAGGAAACTATAAGGTCTACACATATCAAAGTAGGACCACCAACACCCCTGCCTATGGCAGATGCTTTATTTTTGTTTCCTTTTGATGTGCTAGACATTTACCTATTAAGTTTCAGCCCTATACTTTTCCTTCTATATTCACCTTCAAACTGCTACAGCTAGTAGCCTGAAATCTATAATTTGTAGGCTTTCTTGCCAGCAAGTTTGTTGTTATATTCTGTCACTCATGCCAAAATGGAAATCACTAAAGGTTAGACATTCACCTTCTGGCTGATCCTCCTGTCACGGCGGGGGCAGGAGTCATCCAAGTTCTACTAACTAAGCATTTTAAAAGCAGCAGCTAGGAGTTCCATCAAATGGAGTAAAAACACTCTTGCTCATGGTCACCTGACTGCATGATTACAGGAACACTGAAGATAACTGTTCTAACAATTTTAGTGGCAAGAAAACTCTTATGGACATCAGCCCCCAAACAGCAGCATCTTCCTGACATCTAGGCAGTCTTCTTCTTCTTCTCCAAAACTTCTAATACTTTATAAAAATATGTTTTTATTTATTTATTTATTTTTAAGTATTTATTTATCTTACAGAAAGAGAGAGAGAGCGCAAGCAGACAAGCAGGGGCACAGGCAGAGGGAAGGGGAGAGAATCTCAAGCAGACTCCCTGATGAGTGCAGAGCCCCATGCAGGGCTTGATCTTACGACCCTGAGATCATGACCTGAGCTGAAATCAAGAGTCAGACATTTAATGGACTGAGCCACCCAGGTGTCCCTGTTTAATACTTTCACAACCTTTCCTATTAAAAAAAAAAATCATTCTCTGGCTTAACTACCTAGTTTCATGTTGATTTCCTGAGTAGAAAATGACTAATACACAAAATTTTTACAAAAAGTCCTCAAGCCAGTATTGTTACCTCCACTTAGCAGATGAAAAAATTAGAAAATTAAGTAATGTGCCCAGGGTGATCTGGCCAGCAAAGTAATTAGAATGGGAAGTATAGTTCTATTGAGCTCAAATACCTTATTTTCAACAGTAAGAACTACCTATTTAAGCATTGTGTGAAAAATTTAAGTGTATTTGATTCTAATTTTGATAAAATACATAATACATTTGTAAAACTCGGAAAAATACAAGGACTAAGCATTTCCTTCTGAGTTTTTAGGTGGACTGAGCAGTGCTCTGATAATTCCTTAAGGCCTTTAATTGACGTGGCATACCATATATATCACATATGCTGTCATATACATCAGCAGTAAGAAAGGGTGCAAGGTCAATTTTGAGTCATTCATCAATTCTGAGTCGATGTTCAGTGGGAAAATACTCTATCAATAATAAAAAGAGACAGTTTACAGAAAGGGTAGGAGAAAGAAAAAAATGTATACTGAGGCACAGAGATAGTAACCAAATTACTACTTCAAGACACATAAAAATTGTATTTTACAAAGGTAAATGGAATGTTATAGTCATTCCCCGTGTCTGACACAATTTATGTCTCATCTCAGAGCCTCTTGATATCATCTGTCTTCCACTACTCCAGCTTTGGTCATAGAGACTCCCACCTTCTATTGCTGCCACATCTATAAACTCTGTTCCTTGCCCGTTTGACCTCGACGAAGTGTCCAGTTTTAGAATAGCCCTAACCCTGCTTCCTCTAGCTTTGCCTCAGGATCTGTTTTCCATGGTGCCCTGGGTAAAACAAAAGGCAGGAAAAAATCACTCTTAATGAAAAATTTGCTTATTTGAGTTAAATTAGGTTTGTTAAATTTATACAAGATTTTTGTTAGATGTAATAAGTGACTATATACTCTAAAAGTTATTGAAGGCTTGGAATTTACCAAAGGCAATGTATTTATACCTACTTGCAATATTTGGAACTAGCTTTTCCAAATGTAAATTATTAGGAGATTATACCTTTTCTGCTCCATTGACCAAGACTAATTTTTTTGTGAAGCTGTATCCTACATTCTCCATTTCCTCTACCTCCAATTAAAACATCAATGCTATAGAGAGGTCATCAATTTTTCAACAGTTACTTTATTATGCTCTTTCAGATACATGTTGCAGCAAAACTTCCTATCTCCCCAAAATTCTCAACTTCAAATAATTCACACAGAATCACAACATAACCTGCTACTTATTATTATTTGACTGGTTGACTGTATTAAGTTTGGGTTATGAGCTAGCGAAACAAACAGCATTGTTAAAAAATATGATAAACAAGCCCTGATCGCTTAAAGAACCTTGAACTCTTCAATGTGGGAAATCTTGAGGAAGACCTGGGGAAATAGAGATTTATATAATATGCCCTTCTGAGGTTTTCAGTGCTGTTGTTTAAATGCTCAGTGTTTTTTTTGTTTTGTTTTGTTTTTTGTTTTGTTTTGTTTTTAAATGTATAATTCAGCCAGTGTTAGAAGGTCTTTGAGAAGCTTTGATATTTTTCTAGGTTTGTTTCTCAAATGTTGTGAGAGAAGAGACTCCATATGCTGGTGATTATTCCAGAATGCCTTAATTTATTAATTTCAAGATTTTTATTTATTTGACAGAAGGAGTGAGAGTACAAGCAGGAGGAGTGTCAGGCAGAGGGAGAGGGAGAAGCAGGCTCCCTATTGAGGGCTGTGGGGCTGGATCCCAGAACCCTGGGATCATGACCTGAGTGGAAGGTAGACACTTGACTGAGCCACCCAGGTGCCCAGAGAGTGCCTGAATTTAAGTCCCAGCTCTGCCATTTAGTAGCTAGAAGTTCTTAGGCAAGACATTTATTCTGTTCATGCTTAGTTTACTCATCTAAAATGAAGTCAATAATAATACTGCCTCACAGGAGTGCTGTGAAGATAAAACACATGATTACACAGAAAGAATTTAGAATTGTGCCCGCTTTAAGTTAATCTTTACATACATGAAATGTTTTATCACAGGCTTTTCAAGATCCTTTAAAAATCTGTTTAAAAGGCTTTTAAATGAAAAACATTCATTTAAAGGGGGGAAAAAACATATATATATATTTATATATATATATATTTATATATATATATTTATATATATATATATATTTCATGACTGATTTCAAATGACTTAAGAAAACATTTAAAATAAAATGAAAGAATTTTACTTCTAATAAGGCCTTACTGAGGAACACGGCTGGTTGTACTATGCAGAAAACCAGTTTTAAATTGGTCAAAATTATTAAAAATAATCATTTCAGGACATTGAAAAATAATGGTAGGCAATACATTGCAATGGTTCATTTTGCAACACTACTAATTTATCCATAAGAACAGATTTTGTGGCCATATTGCTGGACACATTCCCATTACCTCTGTTCAGTGGCACAATACTGTAGCTCTACCAGTTGGCATTTACAGACTCCATTCAGGGCAGGTGGCAAAGCAACCAGAAATTTAAAGTGAGGAACTTTGCAAATGGGAAAGATGTAGAAAGGCTGAAAAAATACTGGTTTACTCTTAGATTACACATCAGGATCCAGGTGAAAAATGAAAACCTGGGGAGTAGTGTGGATTTGCCATGCTTTTAAGTCCATCTGTCAATCAACAAGCAGCTCAGGGGGTAGAGGATGGAAACTTTACTGGAATCGGCTCTATGAACATAATCTCTGTATGGGTCACTGACTGACCATGAAACTCTGCAAGAGAACAGGGCTATTAACACTGAGCAGAAACATCAGAGACTAAACAATAGGATAGTCAGAATTTGCAGTTTAAGTCCAGAGAATTTAACTGACTATTAAAACAGCACAACAACCCTCAGAATAAGAAGATACCTGCACAGAAGTAACTACAACACATCATCTATACTGGCCAGTTTCTCACAAAAGAAATTACTTGACATGCAAAGAAGGAAGAAAGTTATCAATGCACAGGGAAAAAACAGTCCATAGAAACTGATCTAGAGAGGATTTGATGAAGACTTCAAAGTAGCTATCCTAAGTCTGAGTAAACTTAAGGAAAATATATACAAAGAATTAGAGGAAGATATGTTCAAAGAATTGAAAACATATGGAAATATAGAAATAACAAGCAAATAAATAACTGTGAGAACAGATCAATATCCAATTCAAAGATGAGACAAATGTTTATGGGAAATGAACAGCACCTCAGAAATTTACAATAAAATGTCCAGCACTCCAACACTCATTTAATTGAAGCTCTAGAAGATAAGAGAGGGAAAGGGTAAGAAAAAATATTTTAACAAAATGGAAATCTTGAAAGTAGCAATAGAAAAATGACATATCACATACAAAGGAAAAAATTTATGAGTAAGGGTAGAATTCTCTTCAGAAATAGTGAACCCAAAGCATTGGAATGCCATTCAAAATGCTCACAGGAAAAAAAAAAAAAAAAAAAGTTAATCAAGAACTCGACATCCAGCAAAATCATTCTTCCAAAATGAAGATGAAATAAAGACTTTCCTAAAACAAAAAAAACCAGGAAGAATTTGTAGCTAGGAGAATTGTGCTATAAAACAAACCCAAAGAAGTCCTTTAGGCTTAAGAAAAATAACACAAAATGATAACTTAGCTGCACTGGAAAGAGCACCAGAAATGGTAAATATGGGGCAAACGACACACACACACGCATTTCTTTTTTTCTTAACTTCTTTAAGACTCAGAATTGTGTAGGGTGCCTGGGTGGCTCAGTGGGTTAAAGCCTCTGCCTTCAGCTCAGGTCATGATCCCAGGGTCCTGGGATGGAGCTTGCATCGGGCTCTCTGCTCCGTGGAGAGCCTGTTTCCTCCTCTCTCTCTCTACCTGCCTCGCTCCCTACCTGTGATCTCTGTCGGTCAAATAAATAAATAAAATCTGAAAAAGGAAAAAGACTCAGAATTGTGTAAAGCAGAATTTATTATGTTATTTCTTAGGGTTTATAAGGCAGATGTAATATACTTGACAACAGTGCAGAATGGGTGGGTGAGATGGAGCTACACCTGGGGCAAGTTTCTGTATTTTATCAGAAGCCAGTGTTAGATTATAATAAAGATGATGTCATAATCCCCAGAGCAGTAACTTTATAAAGAGTAAAGGAATGTATCTAAAAAGTCAATAAAGACGGTAAAATGGCTATGACTCATAAAAGGAGAAAAAAATTTAAAAAAGGACTAGAAAATAAGTAGCTAAATACTGTATCTAAATCCAACTGTATCAATTATACTAAATGTTAACTTATTAAACCCAACAGTAGAGATTTTCAGGCTGGATAAAAAAGAAACTCCAACTGTATAATGTGTACAGGAAACACACTTTAAAATTAAAAAATGTAAACAGGTTGAAAATAAAAGGATAGAAAAAATTAAGTCAACAAATAAATAGGAGTTGGAATTGCTTTACTATTTCCAGACAAAACAGACTTCAAGAAAAGAAATACTACTAGAGAAAGGAACTTCATATTTAATGATAAAAAGAATAACTAAATCATAAGCCTATAACAGTTACAGAAGAAAAGCACCTACCACCTAAAGGCAAAGGAGCATGAGGGATATCTGGGGGATGACAGAACTGTTCTAAAACTTGATTCTGGAAGTAGCTAAATCTCATCTCACTGTAAACTTAGAATGGTTGAATTTTACTGTTAATAAAGCCATACCAAATACATAAAAGAGGAAAGAAAAAAAGAGTGAGAGACAGAAATATGGCCTTAGAGTCCATAGGGCTGCCCCAGGCTGTGCAGGGCCCTGGGCCACTATTTCTGGTAACTTTCCTGTCTACAGAAGCAATTTGAGTGCTCCAAAATCAATGTGAGTACTCTTCTGACCTCATATGACCCTGAAAAACAAACAGTGCTGTGGTCACTGAGAATGATTCACTCGCCAGCCTGCCTCACGGGAAAGAGGACCTGCCAAGGTGCCCAAGACAGTGGTGACCCATAGGACTTCTTAGTTAACCTGCATCAAATAGATCTTCTTGTGGTAGGAAACAAGACGCACCCTATATGGATCTAGGTCTGGCTCAGGACCCCTCCTAGATAGCACTGCTGATCCTTGATGATTTTAGTGGGCGCAGGATATTTTCTATCAGGGAGGGAATTACAAATCTCAAAAATCCTTTGAGAGGAGACAGGAGCACCATGCCCGGGAACAGTGATAGTACTAAGAATACCTATATATATATTAAAAAAAAAAATCAATTTAGTAATTTCAGTTTAAAAATATTTCTTTGAACAAGTGAAATCTAAACTTGGTTCAACTCGTTCATTTTCAAACAACACTTTAAGGTATCTTCCTACTATTCAACAAATATAGTGATTATTGTATGCCAGTCACTATTTAAATTGTTTGGTAAATACTAATCTAGTTCATGATTAAGACAACCTTGTGAAGTTGCTGCTATGACCTTTCTCCCATTTTATTTTTTTAAAAGATTTATTTGTTTTTAGAGAGCGTGTGAGTGAGTGAGCAAGTGGGAAGAGGGGCAGAGGAAGAGAGAATCCTGAAGCAGACTCCCTGCTGAGTGCAGAGCCTGATGCAGGGCTCAGTCCCAGGACCCTGAGATCATGACCTGGGCTGAAATCAAGAATCGACCACTTAACCAACTAAGCCACCCAGGAGCTCCCCCCCCACCCCCACCCATTCTAGACAATTTGTTTTACCTAACATAAATTAAAAAAAAAAGGGGGGGGCAGGGAAAAAAAGGAAGGAAACAAAGAGGGAGGGAAGAAAATGCTTTGAATGTAGTAAGAACTCAAGATTTGAAATTAAGTTCCTATTTGAAGAGAAATAACTTTTCAAAGAGCTTTACTCTCATTTATTACCCATTTCAGGCTCTCACTAAAGTCACAGGGAAGAAGTGGGGATCCAGGATTTCATTGCATTTAAAGCCACCTGCCTTTAGTGGCAGAGCTAGCTAGTAACAGAATAGTTCTCACTGAGCCCTGCTGACTCCAACAAACTTCATTCCAGAATTTTCAAATCGCCAAACTCCAAAGTCACAGGAATTTGTCACTGGCGGGGGAAAAACAGTAGACTTTCTGGTATGATTTACAACCTGGAAATCCCAAACCCATAAAGTGTGATTGCAGTTTGACCTCCCCCAGGGTTGGCAATTCTTAAACTCTATGTTGAGGTGGCTCTATTTTCAGTGGTTTAAAAAGCCTAAAGGTAGGATTGTTACTTTCTGGCATGGATGTGAAACCCATTTGTAATTTCCTTCCTGTTGCTGGCTGACACGGTAAGATGACTGACAAACGGGCCAGATTTTGGATGTGTAAGAATACTCTATTGCTGGAGGGATTATCTATTTTCCTTTCAAGGATATAATTATGTACCGTGCTGCCCTCCCCAATACCTTCAAGTACCTGGAGTCTACCAGCTAAGCTGCTATTGTTATACTGAAGTCAACACTACTTTCTTCAGAAAACAGCAATTATGTGATTATGTCTTGCAAGCCTCTGGAGATGAGTGTGTCTGCTGAGTTTAAGGTTGTCAATTCACTTTTCTTTCCATTTGCTGCACAGGACTCCTTTCTGACTCAGAGATTTTTACTATTAGCTGCCTCCTGAGCCCAGGAGACAGGCAGTCTTGCAGTAGCTTCCAGGACATTCCCTCACAACAAAGGCGGAAAGTCTATTGCTACTGAATCAAGTTTTTTATCATGAGGTCATCAGAAAACTTCAAAGAACACTATACAAGAGAGTGAAAGATGCCCACTCTCTGAAGCATTTTGTGTGGTAAACATTAATGGATAAGCTGTTTGTGGGCTTCTCCTGAACCTCCCTCCTGAGTATTTACCTAAGACTTTCCACATCCCCTTTGCTCTCTACAATGCAGCATTTTGAGAGTCAGAAGAACAGAAAGTCAAAGGCAGGTAGATTTATTCTCCTTAGAGAAATAAAAGGCTGGTTGATAGTAGTATAAAAGTAAGGACTTGAATAAGTTTTTATCCAGCTATATTGGAGAAATTAAGAGGAAATAAGAAAATGCCTATTCTTACTAGAAAATGGTTTTCCCGAAGGAAAACCAATCTCTAAAGAAAACTGCCCTCAGACGTAACCAGTAATGCTTATGGTTAAAGAGACGTCTAAGTGCTTTTTCTGCTTATAAGTCCCTTCTGAAATAAAGCCACTGATATTCACCATGGTTCTAGTTTCTGTAAGTCTGATACTTTATCTACCATGTATCTCCTGATAATATGTCTGGGTCACCTTGCCATGGTCTCTTGCCTCCCTCAACTAACCCAACCATTCCTTAGGGAGATCTTCTTCCCAGAGCTGTGCTTTTCAAAAACAAACCAATCAATCCAGAGCCCACACTCCAAATGACTCCTTTATGAGGCTCTCACATTCCCAGCCACTATACAACTGCTGTGATCATCCCTCGACTTGGTACCAAACTGGAGACTGTCCCTATGCCCCAGAGCCCACTGAAATGATTCAAACTACCAATGGTAGACGTGCTTAGCCAGACTCACCCATTCCTTCCTGTGAAAATCACAATAAAGGCTCTTGCCACAGCAGTTCCCCACTCCCCCACAGCCGCACTGCCAACCCTTGTGCTTTCCAGTGTGTCCCTGTGTGGTGTGGTCCCTCCTCTTGGGATTGATGAGTAACAAACTACCTTTTCAATGACAGTTATCTCCTGATCTACTTGCCTTACTATACTTCCAATTTTCTATTAATGCACAATATTTTAAAATCTAGTATTTATCATGCAAGGTTACAACTCTCTGTACATTATCCCAGATGGCTGGTCACAGATTATTTGTGCAGGGATGATCAGGTGACACAGAACCATCTAAATAGTGGACAATGGCCCATGAGTTGGTCTGGGACACAAGTCCTATGGAACTGGGCTTCTTTGATTACAAGTGGAGAAGTAATGGAATCACAAATACAGACTGATCAGTAAGGGGGTATGCTCTCCACCACTGCAATCCAATGTGTGGTGCCTGGAGCCCATCAGAGAGCTACAGAATCTCAGGTCCCTTGGAAGACATATTGAATCATAATCTGCATTTTAACAAAAATCCCTAAATGGCCTGTATGCCCATTGACAAGGACCACTTCTGGTGGTCATGAGCATAATCTCTCAGTACCACAAACTGCTGAACTCTGAAATCCTTCTGTGTCTGTGCTGACCCAGGCTTCCCAGCAGCTGCTCCTAGCTCCTCACTGATTACAGCGGGAATAGTATGTAGGCACATTCTTGGGAAACTGGGGACTCCCCCAACAGGTAAATTTGACTCAAGGACTCTGATGACCTTGCTCAATTTCCCTTAGAACTGCATTCTAAAATGTTTGCACCAACCTTCCTTTCCTCCCTCCCCCTCTCTTTCACTCAGAGTCAGACCTGCACTGGTGGTCCAATGGCTCTACCAATACTATCGTGTTTTCTCCCATAGGCACAATCCCAATAAACTGCTAACACCCTTAACCCTGAGAGTCTGCCTTTGAACAACCGGGATTAACCCACAAACTATACCATCTCAAGTGGCAGACTGACAGATCTACAAAACTGACACAAAGAAACTGCCCAAGTTGCAATTACATGGATATAGATATTTATCTTTCCTCACCAGAGGCAGTCTCCGATATCCCTTCCTGAAGCTATGATCTGAGACTGATTACCAGACAAATGTTGGGCCCCAGGTAAGTACAGAGGAAAGACAAAGAAAGGGGGGGCACTTTTCCAAATCTGTGCTGGGGATCCAATTTTTGTTTGACTCAGTCATATTTGTGTTGTATCAAAAACTATTTTAGGTAAAGATTGGACTAAGTGTCCTTATTGAAAGGACAGGTGTTGGAATTGCTGCTTTTATTTTGATCAAGTTCATAAAGAGAAATAGTCAACCTACAGGGATTAGATGGAAGGGAAATAACCCAACACCAGCCCTGGAAGCTGGTATCTCGGCAGAGCAGTACCAGTTGAGGAAGAAGACGTAGGCCTTAAGTTAGACGGATGTAATAATGACTTTTGTCATCTAAAAAATACACACAAAATATCTTTTCGATTACAATGTATCCCATGAATTAACATATTTTGCATGTACTTCTGCAGTACTCTAAGAATGTTATAAATTTATCATCTGAAAAGAAACATTACAAGCCATGACCCAAGGAGTTAGAGATCCTGCACAGGACTGAGACTGACCAGAAAAGGTCTTCAGGGTAAAGGTAGTCTGAAGACAAGGTATGTTCACCAACATAAAGGGGACAATCACTGACTGGGTGAATCCTCTACAGGATCTGATTTCTCTTTCCCATGCTCTCAGTGGAGTATTATCTCCATTTAATAGGGGAGGGAACCGGGGTCACAGAGGTTACATAACTTGAATGAAAACTATGCATTAAGAAAGTAGTAATCTGGAAGTTGAAACAGGTCTGTTTTGTATCAAACCCAGTGCTATTTTTACTGCTCTCTAGCTGCATTGCTTAATATTCTCCTCCTGAGAAGGTCATAAACATAAGATTATATAACTATAGTATCTTCATATACAGAAATGTAGAATTTTCAAAACACTTTCACATGTCTCTGTCCTCTAACACATAGCATGCTTATTAGTGACAAGCTTAAGATGGGGAATATTGCTTCAACTAGAGTGGTAGTTATATAAGTATATACATTCACCATAATTCATTGAACTGCACAGTACACTTAGGAAAGCATTTTATTATATATGAATTAAACCTCAATGAAGTTGGTTTCATGAGTCAAAAAAGGTGTCCCAGGGTTGCAACAATGGTAGGCTTACAGATTATATGTTCCCTTTGGATGCATGATACTCTGCAAATAGCAATGATAGAATGAAGGTTTTGCCTAAAAATATCCATTTTCCATCCTGCTTCTTTAGAAATTTTCTTACTGTGTATAGGCTATTATAAAATATGTGTAATATATAATAATGACTATCATTCTCTAAAAATTACACAGGGCAAGGATTTTTTTCCAATTACATTACAGTCTATGAATATACACACTTCACATGATTTTCTATAGGACTCTAAGGATATAAATTCATCAGCCTGAAAATAAACATCATAAACCATGACCCATAGAGTCAGAGATATCATAGAAGGTTGAGATCGACTAGAAGTGGTCTTCTAAGTAAGGGCAATTTGAGGACAAGTTATATCTGCACTGGATTAATCAAAATCCAGACTGTCCCAAGGTGTAAAAATCCCAATTCATTTAAATTTACCCAGCTAATATTTATCGCAGCCATGATGAAAATTTTAGTTCCCCAGAGTCAGCTAGTTTTATCACATTTTAGTCTTTTTTCAAAAAATATTTTATTTATTCATTTGCCAGAGAGAGGGAGAGAGAGCATAAGCAGGGGGAGTGGCAGGCTGAGGGAGAAGCAGGCTCCCTGCTGAGCAAGGAGCCTGATGCCTACTGATTCCAGGATGCCAGGATCATGACCTGAGCTGAAGGCAGACACTTAATCAGCTGAGCCACCAAGGCCTCCCTACCATATCTTAATCTTAATCCACAAGTAAGATAGTTGATTTGGAAGCATTTACTTAGGGCCAAGAGTAGAGTTTAGTAAGGAGCTAGATTGTATTCATTTTGCCCTCAAGTGTAAGGGCCTATTCAGCCAGAGCAGCCCCACCCCAGTTGAACTGCTATTTTGTTGTTTATGCAGTAAAGCTTAAATTGACCCTGCCCCCCCCCCCAACTTACTTAAAAGCAAGTCCAGGAAACCAGTCCCAGGTAACAAAGCCCAAATACAAGGGTGGGTCAGGTCAGGTGGAGACATTCAATCAGTGGGGGTGCATACTGTCTCCTAGCTACCAAGGAGTATGGGCCCCACCCTTTGGTGGGGCGCCCATTGGGCACCCATTGGGGGCCCATTCTGACTAAGGTGATAGGCTAGTTCAAATAGCTACTATGGGGTGAATTGTAGTGCAATTGGCCACCCGTGTGTGACCTAGCATGACTGTGCAGCTTTCTCTGTGTATTGCAATCTCATTGGCCACCTGTGTGTGGCCAGGCTCAACCACATGGCCTTTGCTCTATAAAAGTTAGTCTGTGAGGCAGGGAGGGGTCGCCCTCTCTGTAAGGGGCGGCCTCCACCGGTCTGTTTGACGGTGGGTTTGATTCTTGATGCTTGGGGCGAAAGAAAGCTTTGCTTGACCTTCGCTTTCAGTCTCACTCCTTTGACCATGGACCCATTATTGGGGGACCTAACACAAGGTTTCATTAACAGAATTAATGCATTCCCTTTCTAATGTCAGAGTTGTTTTTTCTCTTTCTCCGTCTCTCATAATATACACAAACATGGTACACAAACAGATATATACGCATGTATGTACAAATGTATCTGCCTATCTATATTTAAGGATTTATGTTGTATAGTGATCTCCTGATCTGACTTACTAAGAGACCTGCTAAAGTGCACAATCATTATGATGAAAGAATATTAATGTTAAAAGAAAAATAAACACAAGGATCCTAGCCTTAATACATACAACCTGACTTCATCATCATGGGTTTTATTATCTAATATGTTTTCAGATTATGCTAAAACATTTCACCATGCATCATTTATTGGTTTATGAGTTTCTTGCATTTAGGCTTAGGATAAGTACCAAGAGCTGACAAATCAACACTTTTAGCTTGTGCATTGATCATCAGTGCCCATTTAATCCTTTCCTGTTTAAATTACTCAATTCATTAGCCAGACCACAGCCGCAAAAGCACTTCCCAGTTGCATTCAAGGAAAGCTCAACATTCTTCCTGAGGAAAAGCCCTGCTTAGATTTCTATAACTACCCTCACATTTAGACCCTGAATTTAACTTACCTCTGCTCTTCTGTAGCTTTAGAGATGTTAATTTCCTTGTTAACCCACAATTAGAGGAGTAAATCATAGGCAATTTTCTTAAAGAAATACTGAATTAAATGTAAATTACTTGAGTAATTCCTATAAGCACAGTCATATTAGTAATGCATCCATGACTCTTTTTTGTGCTGTAGAAAGGGGGTGTGCTAAATTTCACTCTACTTTAAGGGAAGTTTCCCATCTCTAAAGCCATCTAAGGAGGTATAAATCAATACAAGTAGAAAGAGGGAGGAATGGATTCATTTTCATATTATGTCAGGATAAAATTCAATCAAAAACTTTTTAGGAATGATCTATTTTCACCTCTTTCATAAAATACCTTTACCAAATTTATTGTTTTCTTTTAAAAGATGGATGCAGAACACCTCAAGGTAATACTGAAATAATTCTGGTATTAAGAGTGAATTCATTCCACATTCTATACTGACTGGGACTGCGTGCTATTGTAGAACTTTGTGAAAAGAGACACACCATATTCTCTTAAGAGAGATCATTCCCCCTCCTCTCTGCTATATTCTGGCTCCTCTTTTCAGTCTATGAATACCCTTCAGTGTTGATGAAAGAGATGTGTTTCCGTAGTGTGCACATATCATTTTGTTCAATCCTCAATGGAAGCTCCCATAAATGCATCTTAGTAGGACTATTTTACACAATAAGAAGTAGCTTCAGGGAGTCTAAGTGATGTTCAGGGTTGCACTGATAGTAGGTGACAGACCTGGAAAGCAAACATAAGTGAGCCTGGCTTCAAACAGGCTTTTCTAATTTGCCTCATTCACTTTGTTGCTGTGTTAACTCTTGAGGCCCCGGAAACTCTAAAGAACAAACTAGTTAACCTATCAAACCAAAATGAATACTGAGCCATCAGCCTGAATATGCGTATCTATAATCAAGGTCTTTGGTACTGAGCCAACAAGATGTGTCGCTGAATTATTCGCATAACCCTTTAATTTGTATTTTTGACAGCAGATCTAAACAGAGTCAAAACTTATTCTTAGCTTACGTTGAGTTGTTTTATTATCCTATCTATCCTATCCTACACTCATATAGGCTTTTTTACTCAACATTCAATTTTTTACTCAACATTCAATTCTTTATTTTGAGATTTCATAATAGGTATTTTAATTAGGTCACAATTTCACTAATGAGTGATGGTTCTCAAGGAAAGAGGAGTCTTCAGTTGGAAATGAAGATTTTTGTCTGAATTCCATGCTTACATAGTGAGTATCTTGAAATCCATCTGCTTTTGTTATTTTCCACCTACATTATCAGGGATTAGATACCACGACTGTCTTTTATTATATTATTTTTTTTCATAACCTGCATTCCTTTTGATTTAGAATATTTTAACCTCATTTTCCACTTCTCCCACTCCAGGATTTACAATATCCTTCTCACTGATCACTGCTCATATTGCATTGCCTGATCTCTCTTGCATTGTGTTCCTTCTCCAAGAATTTGGTAGTCTTCAAGTGTGGGGTGGGGAGAAGAATGGGGAATGGTTATACCTACTCACTTATAGCTACAATCAGCTACAATCACACATGGTATTTCTCAATCAGTTTCCTCCTGCTCTACTTCATATCCCCCAGTGTTGATATATTCTGTTCATAAAGCCCCTTGAAGGATTTTTTGTATTGTGGATAGCTCTTGGAGCCCTTGGAGAGAACATTATTATCTACTAATGGGCATTGGTGAGAATGTAAGCTATTCAATACTTACCAGATATAAATGACATCAGAATCATATGAAAACCCTTCGGAGTTCATAGAATGGTACTCTCTAACATAAACCACTGAAAGAGTATAAGTAGAAAATGAGAGGGCTCTCCACTGCAAATTTGGGAGTGATTACAAATTTAGAGGAATGAGTTATGAGAAGATACTGAAATGATGGAATGAGGAAATTATTTTGTTGTTACTTACACAAGCATCAATTAGAATGTATTTGTGTTTCAAGCAGGCTGAAAATATCCATATCCTTTTTTTTCTGCAAGTGCCAAGATATATTTAATTTCTCAAAATAATGCAGGTTAGACAAGTCCCTGCAATCTCTGTATTAGCTTATGTTTACAATGAACAATTGAGACTAAATGAATTGGTCTTAGATTAAATTGGAATAGAGTAGATTGAAGAAGCATGTGTTCTGTGGACCTCATTATATTCCACGCATAAAATAAATCCCATTACACTAATAACAGAGATTTTTTAGTCCTATCACCAGACCTCCCATTTGTGTGTCTCCTAAAAGAGGCTTCCAGACTATTCCAAGTTTTCTATTAGTCTGGAACAGGTGCCCACAGGTTTGGGGGGGGCGGTTAATGTTTAGTTAGCCAGCATACAGTACTACAATTTTTGATATAGTGTTCAGTGATTCATTAGTTGTGTATAACACCTAGTACTCATCACAACACGTGCCCTCCTTAATACCCATCGCCGTGCTAACCCATCCTCCCACCCCTGCCCCTCCTGAAACCCTCAGTTTGTTTCCTGAGTCCATAGTCTCTCATGGTTTTTCTCTCTCTGATTTCTCCCCCTTCCATTTTCCCTCCCTTCCCCTATGGGCTTCCGTGCTATTCTTTATGTTCCACCTATGAGTGAAACCATAGGATAATCGTCTTTCTCTGCTTGACTTATTTGACTTAGCATAATCTCCTCCAGTTCCAACCATATTGATGCAAATTGTGGGTATTCATCCTTTCTGAAGGCTGTGTAATATTCCACTGAATATATGGACCACAACTTCTGTAACCATTCGTCTGTTGAAGGACATCTTGGTGAGCCAGGGTCTTAATCACAATCTTACATAGGAGCTCTAGAACTCCCTTGTCCATATTCCATACCCAGGAAACCACCTGCAGAAGCTCAGTACAGTCCCTGCTACAGGTCATGGTGATAGTGCCTACATCCATGTCAAGCGTGCAATTTGTCCTGATTCTCTAGATGTCATAACACCGTAGGATTCTTGGCAGAAACTGGGAGTATATCCCCTTCCCCATCAGGGCACAGTGCATTCTCACTTAGGTCCTGAGACTCATTTGCTTTCTCCTATAGTTTCACAAAGGCTGACATAATGATCATTTCTTCAGGATATTATGTTCACCTCTCTCTCCACAACTAGTACAAGTGGTCAATGCCTACCCCTCCCTCTTTTCCTCCTCTTTAACTCTGACTAAATGATTTTTATAGAAGACTACAAAATAGCCAACAAATAAAAGCCTCCACCCCCTCTTTCAATTTGCTCTTCAGCAATAAAATATCACCAACTAATAGATCCAAAAAAGCAGCACTGGCAAGTAAACTCTAAACCCTGAACCTTGGTTTGGGACTGGTGGGGCACCTTGTTTTAGATTATTCAACTTTAGAAGATACATAGAACCATCTAGTCTGATGTTTTCACTGAAGGATGGGAGACTGAGGCCTAATAGACATGCTCAGAGTCTCTGGGCTACTTAGTCATGAAGTCAATTCAAATTGTCTAAATCATGATAATAAACTCTGCATGTGAAAAAGGGACCTCTACAGAGACATGACATACTTAACTGAAATAATATTATTCACCTTTTTATTCCCTGTGCCTAACATAATACTTTGACACATACGGAACTGGGGTGGGGGAGGGGTGGCTCAAAAAATATCTACTCAATGAACTCAACAAGAAGATAGTAAAATCTCCAGATTAATTTCATTCCATATTTATCTGAAAATACTTAACCAATCACAAGAACTATTAGTTCTTATACTACCATTTTATATATAGCTAAGTCCTTTATGCCTTAGAAAATTCAAACTGCAATGGTAGTGAAGCTGGTATTCCATGGTACAATGAGTTCTATTATGGTGCCTAGCATCCAGGACTTCAAGGGAAGTAAATTACCATTGAATCTACGTTCTCCACATGCAGGTTACATTTTGTTTCACCTTGGTGAAAAATATTCAATTTGAGCTTTTTGAGGCTTAGAAAGAAACCAGCTCTCCATGAAAACCAATATTAGTTTATTCTCTTAACGTTGCACTTGTGTGACTTCAAAAATGAGAGCCAATGAAGGAGTCGTGAAACCTTCCTGCTATTTAACAGTGCCTTTATTTCATGAGGATAACCTCACCTAGCAGCGACGAGCAGTAGGAATTAAGTTATACTGCTATTACGGATTTTTGTAAAGGAGTTAATTCTTCTCCATATGCCAGAGGAAATTCTTCATTAAAGAAATATATATGTATATATATATTGCTGTATTTGGTCAAAAAAGTTATATGCAACTGCCACATTTGGAAATGAATCTGGCCTCAAAACAGGGCTAAAATAACCATGTTTAATAACACTGAGTTGGGGGAGATATATACTATTTACTACCACTTACTACCAACTTGAAACAATTAAGTCCACATTAAATATTTTCAGGATCTAAGATTTTTTTTTTTGCCATGAAGTAGTTGAAAGAAAAAGTAATTCTTTTAAAAGTTGCTGTACCATCAGGGTTAGTAAACAGAACTTTATCTTCTTTAACAAGCCAAACGATGCTTGAAGTAAGAGCTAGCGTGTCTGTATATAGAGTTTTGGCTGTAAGAAGCCCAACAAAGGAAATTACATTTCTGGATGTTTGGATTTACTTCATTATAGTTTGGGCAAGGGTTAGCTTGAATGAGTATTTCTTAACCATTTTTTATGTTATAAATCCTTGAAAAAATTAATGAAGTCTAAGACTGCTCTCCACAGAAAAAAAAAGAAATGAACACATGAACAATCATAGAATTGTTCTTACATTTTCAGGTGGTTCACTGACCCCAGAAGAATACATGGACTAGGACATTGGAACCTTCTAGGGGTAACCTCTGAATGTATTAATTTCTAAATCCCTAAATCCAGGTGCATTGTAGGCACTCAAAAACTGTGGCTGAATTAAAAATTATCTTTATAAAAAAAAAATAAAGACAAGTCACAATTCAATGGATAGAAATTAAACCATTTTTTAAACTGTCCTTACTTGCAGAGTATCTACAACGTCCTGATCACTTTAGAACTCTTCTAATTATAAGAGTTTATCATATAATTAACTGGATCAGAGATTTATACTGCCCAAAAAACTCAAATATTATCCATGGTTTTTTAGAAGTGAAGTTGAAGGAGAGAAGAATGGATTGGTAATTATAACTGGTAATAACCTAAAAGAGGTGGCCACGTAAGAGAAATCAGCATGTAATAAAAGCTGGCCAGACATTTGGGAGTGTAAGGAAAACTACAAAACAGAGGACTCTAAGAGGTATGAAACAGGCTTATCTGTGAGGAGAGACAAAATTTTGACAGAGATCATGGATTAATATAGCCAGACTTAAGTCTAACTTACTTATTTACTTATTTTAAGGATTTATTTATTTAAGAGAGAGAGAGAAAGTAGGTGAGAGAGAGAGCACAAGTAAGGGGAGGGCCAGGGGAGAGGGAGAAGCAGACTCCTCTGCTGAGCAGGGGGCCCAATGAGGGTCTCAATCCCAGGACCATGGGATCATGACCTGAGCCAAAGGCAGATAGATGTTCAACCAACTGAGCCACCCAGGTGCCCCTAAGTTTAACTTTAAAATGTCAGAGGACACAGACCTGCATTAGCTCAAGTGGAAAGTGCATTGATTTGGTGGTCAGGAAAGCTGGTGCTGGTCTGAATCATTATTCTTTGGCTGTAGAAGGAGACCTTAGCAATGTCATCTGTGACTGTTGGTCTGGAATCTATACATCACTTGCAAGATGAAAGGGCTCAAGAACTGTGCCTGAAAGTCTTGGTAGCTTTAGAATTTTAGCTTTCTTTGATATATCTCTGCTTGCAGAATTTCAAAGGATGGTTCAAACCACACTAACCAATTTCAGATTTTTCTTGCTTAAATTTTTGTGACTCTGACTTAGGACACATAATGTTTTTAAAAAATAAGGATAAAAAGGGTAAGATGTAAATAATTAAGTCTACATTAAAATGTGATTCCCTAGAAAGATAACTGTTGTTTTTAATTTTTTAAATGTAGAAAACAAAGTGAAAAACAAAATTTGCAAATGAATGTAGTAGGCTTGCCAGGAGGTAGAACTTTAATTTTGTTTGGACAGAATGCATCATTTAAAAGTTAAGAGGCACATATCTTGTCTAGGTATAAATAGCAAAGATATTTTAGAGAACTTTGTTCTGCTAAGAACCATGTACATAGTCTCTTTGAGTTACGTAACAACTCATTGCTCGGAAAGGTATGAAATAAAAGGGCACTGGAGAGGTTGCTAGGCAGTTGGACTCTTGGGACCCTCTGGCAGGCCCTGAACTCATCAATGGGATGTTAATGAGAGCTGAGGTTTGGACCTTCTAAATGACTAATTTACTTATTCTCAGATCACTCCCAAGATAGCAGTGGGGGTGAAAAGGGTGTTAATTTCAGAGCAAACCTCCCTAGATTTTGGAATTATTACAGGTGAAGGAAGGTAAGACCTGACTTCTGACTAACACCATCAAGGAAAGAAGGGTTCAGCTGGGTAGAGTAGCTATAACAGCCAGGGATCAGAAGGCTGCAGCTTTGAAAGAAAAGAAGGCTAATGAGCCTACTGTCTTACTGCCTGGCTATAGTAAGTATTATACCTGCCATTTTTTCTTGGTTATTATTTAATCTGAAATGATATATTAATTGACGTTTTTATGCATTTCCCCCACATGCTACTATATAGAAAAGATTACAAGTTGGTCAAATAAACATTTTAAATATACAGTACTTAGCTCTGTGCTAAGGAGTCTATCTACCCTATATAGAGAAATAACCAATAATTACAATATGACAAGCGATGGGTGATAGAAAGCACCCTAGTAGTCCTTCAAAATGCAAAGCAGCCCTCATTGTGTTCTGGGATGGTGATGGTGATCTGGCCAGCATTACTGGAAGAGAGGACATAAAATATGCATGGGGGTTACAAAGGCAGAGAACAGAGAAGTGGGTTGGGTAGGCAGGGTAGGGATTATACAAAGGGTACATTGTTTGAGGTCAAGAAGACTAGGGTGTCTATAGAGGTATTGTGAAAACCATGGTTACAAAGCTAAGGAGGATAAACCTTCTCTTGATATAATAAATAGTGGCTACAAAAATTATTATAGGACCAAAATACACTTTAAGAAGTTAAAAGTAGATATGAGATAAAAAATATATATATATACAGAAAGAGTGACTGCAGAGTGGGCAGGGGCAATTGAGTGACACTGAATAAATGCTTCCTAAGGAAAAGGAGATTACCATTTTGTATTACCTGCTAAACTAAATGTTTAAAAAAGGCAGGAAAAGAAGACAGATTATATTCCCTGTTCATTTATTGCATGATCACAGGATCATTTCTGAATAAGGTATAGAAGGAAACCATAATGTATAGAATCTCATCTAAATATTATCCTCCTGTTTTTCTGTACTTCACACCCAGAAAGAGAGAGGGAGGTGAGGAAAACTGGCAAAAAGTACAAATTTATTTTTCAAAAGTGTATAAATTCTAAGGAATTTTTATAGTTCCTCTGATCTATTTGCCTCTATTTTATGAATCTTTATTGTACTCTCGGTACAAAACAATATTTAGAAAATATAAGGGATCTAATCATCAGAGAATATTCCATTCCTTGCATTCATCATACCATGCTCTATTTAATAAGGCTATGAAATAGACTAATAATTTGAAGCTATTTTCAACAGCAAAGATTAAATTAGTAACTTTCTGTTAACCACAGCTTTATATTTTAATAATGAATGCCTTCTCTCCATGCATTTTAGTTAATCAAGAGTCAGGAAGATTGATTTCTCATGGGGAAATGATATGCTATTGTTCAATTTATTTACTAGTAAAATTTTATATTCAAAAACTCCATGCATCAAATTTAATTACAAAGCAGATGATGCCATATAAAAAAGGGGAAGGTATGGAGAAATGTGACGATTTAAGCTATAAATTTTAATATCATCATTTTCTAAATGATGTAAAGGGTATAATGCCCAATGGTAGGTAGATTTCCTTGAGTATTGGTATTACTCTTCTTAAACTACATGCTGATCAAAATGGAAAAAAAAAAAAAGATTAAGAAAGAAATAGGAGCAGGGGTAACACATTTCCAGTATGTTACTATTCTCTGCCTTTTTAGAAGATTTCGGACTTTAAAGGTTGTCAGCACCTTGCCTCACATGTGTGGCTTTGTTTCTCTCCAATCCACAAACCAAAGGTAAAATTGGACACATGAGCTGACCTTTACCATCAGCCATTCTTTTATTTGAAGATGATAATGGATTTTCCTCATGGAGGAAGTTGTGAACCACGAGAGCCCTCATTTATCACACTGTTCAAGTGTGTGAAGTGGTGACAGTGGGGGGAACAGGAGGCAGCCGCTCCTAGGACAACAGTCGACAGGCATAGCTGCATCATGGTTTATTACTTCAAAATGTTCTTTGATTACATATAATAAAGTTAATCTCTTGCTGACATTTAACCTGCATCTTCGTGGCCAAAATAATAAGACCCATTCTGCAAGCTGTTAGAGAAAGCAATTGTCAAAACTATGAAGGGAAGGCCTCAGTAAATTTGACTCCAAACTTCTTATCAATCTCCTTCCAGAAAATCAAGGCAGATTTGAGAAATACTATAGATAAAATAGGAAAACAACAAAGAACTGCTGTCCAAAAAATATTTTCTTTAGTGTATGGCTGAAGTACTTAAAAGGATACGATTTCTAAGTGCTGATTTCTTGTGTTATTTATTAGCTTTTAATTTATGTTGGAAACTATGCTTGGTGCTTTAAATACACCATCTAACTGCATCACTGTAAGGTTTCTGAAAACTAGCCACTGCTAAACCTTTTTACAGAGCAGGAAACTGAGGAATGGGACCAGAACGACCACTCAGGTGTTCTTGATACCAAATCTCAACCTTTTTCCATTACGCCCATCTACCTCCTCTCTACTTATCTTGAATTAAGAATTTTTCCTTTGCAAGACAAATTATACTGGGCAGATGACAATACTATGCCTATCAGCCACTTGTTTAAACCTTAGTGCAACTCATTTCAATTCATATGATTTCTTCCTTAGATATGATGTATTTGATGCCAAAATGCTAGTCTGCGTTACCTAAATAAGAGAGACATGGTCAAAGGGTCCTAGTAGGCATACGGATACAATGAATATCTGGTGGGTGGGAACACCGAACCCTGGAAAACAGGTATAAGATGGGAAGAAAAGGAAGTTTCAAAAATTAAATTCATCATCTTGCTGTTAGCTCGACTTAACCGAGGTTGGAATCTGTTCCGAAAGTTGGCATAGAAAGTCTCATTTTCCTATCATTAAAGTACCAGGTATTTACTTGTATCCTCAAGGAGTAGAAAAAGAATTCAGGGTTAAATGTAAAATTGTAAAGGATGGATATAGTTGAAGAAAGAGCTAATCAAGAAATTGCTCTTGTCTTCCTAATTGAAGTGCAAAGAGATTAGCTAAAACCAAGACCAAATTAGAAGCAGTACTCTTAAAGAAGAAAAAGAGTGAGAGAAGGAAAGAAAACACTTTAGATTTTGCAAAGATCAAATTCACAGCACAGATTGCTTAATAAAATTGGGTAATAATCATGGTATGTAGGATACTGCAAACAACCTGGAAATTAATGGAATTGTACACTAATTTTCTAGAAACAACTCAATTCATTTCCTTCAAATAATTTTTCTCCCATGTGTCACTTTTAAATGGATTACCTTTCTTTCAACTGACTTTGAAAGTAAGGAAGGCAAAATCTTTAAAAAATTAACTGGAAAATATTATTTCCAACAGTATATAGCATGAAACACGTCCTGGCTCAAAGCTGTGGCCAACATAATAAAGTGGCTTCCAGCAGCCTAAGGGTGAAGAGGCTTGTCAACTGCTGTCTTTTGGTCAAGCCTGTATCCAAACTTGTATCCACATGATGGCAAAATCGTCTATCTAGTTAGGACATATTGTGAATAAGGGAGCAAAAGGCAGTAGTTAAACACATTCCTTGGCAACATGTAAACAGAACTGAGCAGCTGACTTAATATTATGTCCTCTAGTTCGTGGCTGTTACGTACATCTAGACTAATGGACACAGTGAATAGTAATAGTCCTACCAAAACAGTTGGTCACTCCTATAGTTCCTGATAGTCTTTCCTAGTAGTTAATTCAGAAAAAAAGATCAGTGTGTTTTCTCCCTTTTCACCCTTCTCTTTTCACTTTAAATCCAGTTGGTAGGGGAAAAAAAATCACTATCTCATGTGTGTATGTGTATGTTTCATTCCTTCAAGGTCCAGTGAAAAGCTCTCTAAGAGGTCCTGGTTTACTACACAGTATTACCATGCACATACTAAGTACTCAACTAGACAATGGCCTACCTGCTGGAGAATACATCCTTGTCATTATCTGGGACAATGTATCTTTAGCTTAAAAATACAGGGACACACAAAAACTCCACTCCCATGTTCACCAAAGCATTGTTCACAATAGCCAAGATGTGGAAACAACACAAGTGCCCCCTGACAGAAGAACAGATCAAGAAAATGTGGTATATACATAAACTGGGGTATTATTCAGCCTTAAAAAAGGATGAACCATGGGGCTCCTGGGTGGTTCAGTCATTAAGCGTCTGCCTTCAGCTCAAGGCATGATCCCAGGGTCCTGGGATGGAGCCCACATCAGGCTCCCTGCTCAGCATGAAGCCCGCTTCTCCCTCTTCCACTCCCCCTGCTTGTGTTCCCTCTTTCTCACACTCTCTCCCTCTCCCTCTGTCAAATAAATAAAATCTTAAAAAAAAAAAAAAAAAAAAGGATGAACCTTGAGGATACTATGTTAAGTGAGATAGTCCAGTCACTGAAAAACAACTGCATGATTCCAATTATATGAGGTATTGAAAAGAGTAAAATTCATGAGAACAGAAAGTAGAATGGTGGCTGCCAAAGGGTGAGAAGAGAGGGAAGTAAGCAGTTGTGCTTGAATAGGCATAAAATTTCAGTTATTCAAGATGAGTAAGTTCTAGAGATCCTCTGTACAACATTGTGCTTTTATATACTACATTGTACAAATAAAATTTTCCTAAGAATGTAGATCTCATGTAAAGTGTTCTTACCACAATAAAAATAAAACAAAAACTGGGATCAACTGAATAATTAACTGTCACTGGTCTGTGGATCTCAAATTCAGATTTAAAATAAACCTTTGAGGGGCACCTGGGTGGCTCAGTGGGTTAAAGCCTCTGCCTTCAGCTCAGGTCACGATCCCAGGGTCCTGGGATCGAGCCCCGCATCGGGCTCTCTGCTCAGCGGGGAGCCTGCTTCCTCCTCTCTCTCTGCCTGCCTCTCTGCCTACTTGCGATCTCTGTCTGTCAAATAAATAAATAAAATCTTTAAAAAAAAAAAATAAACCTTTGAGGTAATTACTTATTAGTGTGACCAGAAGGACAAATGTAAATAAAGGTTTAACTGTATCCTATAGTAATTTATCAAGCATTTGTTTGGAATCCAAAATACACTTACACTCATTTTTTATAAGAATAATCTTTGCAATAAAACAATCATAAATACATGTATGGACAGTTCTTTTAAACAGCTTCTGGGGTGTCTAGAGTATGTCCATTATCCCCTGGAGATCTTCAGACACTAGTTGGATAAACTTCGATGTAAAAGATTAGCCTATTTATCACTTTCTCAACAGCAATGCTTCTGTAAGGATCTTCCGAGGGAGGAAAACAAAACACAACAGCTCCGGCACCTATTAAAATCTTTATCTTACTTTCTAACATCATTTGGAATGGATTTATAAAAAATATGGTCTTGTGTATGTAAAGGGAATTATCATCAATAAAAAAATAATTAAAATTTACACTTAGAATTCTGTAACATCTAGCAGAAAGTTCTAAAAATCTCTATCCTGACTGCCAGTGATCCATAGGAGGTCGAACTTAGCTGGTACTCAGTGGGTACCTTTTGAATGTTAGTAGGCAAATGCTAATGGCCGGAAATAAACATTTTAGTTGTACTCACTTTACGACTGTTTATAACATCATCATTCACACTAGCTTAGTGATTACTCTGATCTTATGTACTGTCTAATCTATTTGCATTTTCTCCTTGGGGAAACTCAAATTACCATTGATTTCTCTGATGGATTTTTCTAATGACTATCTGTTGCTCCTGAGTTGCTCAAGTGTTTTCTGCACGTGATTCCATGCAGAACAAAAATGTTGTTCTGGGCAACTTGCAGTCATGCAGTACACAACAAGTAGAGCTGTGTAGTGATGCAGGAAGGAGACGACAGGAAAAAGAGGTTTTCTCTTGAAATGGAGGGATGGTTGAGATACAGTCAGTGATTTCAGCCAGCAAAACATAAAAATATCCCATATTGAGGATGTATATAGGGTGTGTTGTGTGTGTGTGTGTGTGTGTGTGTGTATGCATACACATCAAGAATAACACTGAGTTCCAATCTGGGATTTCCTTCCCCCCACCCTCCAATATTATTTGGGCATAACTGATATAGCAGTACATATTATATTTAGAATTTGGTAAGTTTGACATATACATGTTAGGAGCCTGACATGTACCTATCAACCCGATAATACCATGACAATCAAGATAACACAAATATTATCCTCAAAGTTTTCTTTTTGTCCCTTTTTTGTTGTCGTAAGGACCCTTGAAATCTATACACATTAAAATTTTTTTAAGTTTACAACACCATATTTTTAACTACAGGCATTATGTCAGGATTTCCTATTTTTAACCATTCATATCACCTAAAGAATAACTCCACAGTGATTTTAAAAGCTACAGTTAGAATTTTCAAATATATATTTGATTTTAATTCAACAAATGCAATTCTTGAAACAAACAAATGAAAAAAAGTATGGTCCCCAAGAACAAAATTTTTAAGCACCAAAGAAACAAAACCTAATTTTTTTTATTGGTTCTGGGATTGGGTAGGTTAGTATTTTCTCAGGAAGAGAAGAAATAGGAGACCAGATCAGCTTTTCTATTTGTTAGCATTATAAGCCACCCAGAAAAAAAAAAAAAAATGTAAAGTGCCTTCCTTGATCAAATATTAATAAGTATAGGAAATTAAGTTAACATGAACAGAATTTCAGTTTTATCTCTAACATCTGAGAGCTGAGGGCAGTCAGGAATGCTGCTGTGGGAATATTGGAAACTTCATTCTAGTCCTGGATTTACCCATCATGCTTGAAAAATCATGTTACATATCTGTGGCTCATGCTGCAGTAAAGGAGGAACTTTATCATGGACAAAGTTCTTTCCTGGTTATCATCTAGCAATTTCACATTCAATCTCTGTCCATTCAGACCTGATGATCTGCAACTCTCCTCTCAAGCAAGGCATGACTGAATGCTCCCTTCTCTAAAAAGCGATAGGACATGTCTTAGTTTTTTCACCTCAGAAGATTTGTGAAGAATATACTGCTATACATATGTGAAATGTACATATGTGAAATGGGGAGAAAGAGAATGAAATGACAAAACTGTGAAGTCTCAGCCCCATAGCGAGAGAGCCATTTCATTAACAGCTTTTAGAGACTCGATCATAGATACCTAGTGTGGCAATTATCTCTCCCCATAAATGAGTAACATTTGGGCCACTACCACCTCTGTTTCCAATTTCATAATCAGTGAAAATGTGTATCTTATGTTGTAAGCAGTAGATAAAATTAAGAAGGTCCAATCTTAAAGTCATACCCCTAAATCTCCTCTACCAATGTTTTGAAACTCTAAGTACCTTTTCTCAGAGAAGATATATATATATTTATTTACCCACACATATATGTATATAAAAGATACATATAGAGAAGATATATGTATATGTGCATACATATATAAAACAGAAGCCTATTATGTATACATAAAATATGTATCATATGTATATTGGCACATATACATATACATTATGTATGCATATACCTGATATGTGCAAACACCTTATCTAATTAGTGTTTATTTCATAATTTCAATAAGTTACTTCTGATTTTATTATAAAGTTAGTAACAGCTGAAATATTTTTACCTTTTTCACTCTATCCCATTTGGTCCTATACTGAGTGTTTTGCTATGCTTCAGATCTAAATATCAAACAATTAGCTGGAAAGCTACACCTAGCTACTTTAAGGAACCTCAAACTAAGCATGTCTGGAACTAATCACGTCACGTCCAGCCCTCAAGGTTTTCTCTGTCCATTAATGGGGTTAGCATCTCACTAAGCCATCTAGCTTGAAAGATGATTCTCCCTAAACCCTCTCTGCCTTGAATTCCAATCCATCAACATGCCTTATAAATTCTGTCTGTGAAACGATTCCTGAGGCTATAACCAGTTGTACCCAACAACATACAGCTCCTGACCCCCACTAATGGCTGAGGACCTTGTGTTTTCCTGTGCTCAGAAGGCTTTTTCTCCATTTCCTATTTGTTAACATCATCTTACAGGCTCAGGTCAGTTGTAACTTCCTTTACAAAACCCTCCCTAACTTCATTACCTAGAATTAATTGTTTCCTACTCAGTGCTTCTGGAAATCCAACTATAAAAAAATAAATACACACTAATTAGAATTCAAAGAAGCAGTTACTGTAAGTGCCTTCAGGGGAAGGGTTAGATCATATTTACTTCCAAGTGTATTGCTCCTGGAACAGTGCCCAGCATATTCAATTGTCATTAAAGCTTTCAGCTGGTATAAGTGGCCTCTGCTTCCTCACACACCAAGTCAGTAGAGACAGGCATTAATTCGGGCTCTGGAGACAGGGTTCCTTGTGTCTAAGTCGTAGATCTCTGAGTTGCTATCTGTGCAACTAGGCAATGACTTTAACCTCCCTGAAGACCACTTTCTTCAGCTTTAAAAAAAGGCAAGGAGCAGCACCTTCCTCACAGGATCAATCCAAGAACTAAAAAGATAACACAGGCAAAGCATTCTGGTCATCAGTTTGAACTCTTAATATTATTATTTCCTTGAGCAGGAGAGCCACCAGAACATCAGAACCAATGGTGGTTTGGTGCAACAGAGGGCCAACATGAGTGAGGAGCTATAGATCCCAAGGCATCCTGTTGAGGACACTTCTCCTAAATGGGACAACACATACTCTCACAGCTCTTACCCATGACTTGTCACTTAATGACTTCCCACTCTTTCTGCCTTCTCAAGTTGTTTGCTACAACCAGAGCACTGTGCGATGCTCTAATGTTCCAGGAGTCTGACTTAAAACTGATCTGTAACTCAGAGAACGTAGGCTGTAGTGGGCATAAGGATCCACTACTTTTCCCTGATTCTGGTCAGTTCTCCCCGTTCTGGTACAAGGTGGGAAGTCAGGACAAAATCAAGGTGGAAAGGGTGGTGCAGAGAAGAGAAAGCCCTAAATGGAGGATGAATAATTATCCTTAGGAGCCTACTGAGCCCTTCAGCCAGGAAAGATATTTCCAGATGGCAAGTTATAATTAAGAAGGCTGGTAGGAGTCCTGAAGCCCAGGACTAGCATTTCTCAAACGCTACTACATGTATCTCCTATGACTGCTCAGTGGGGCTTCCATGGTTAAGTAAGTTAGGGAAATATATCCACCATGTCATCTGGAGATTTATATTATATATTAGTGTATAGTAAAGATTTTGTAAATAAAAAAAAAACCATAGTCTAATTCTGTATTTCTGAGAATTATTTAAACTTAAGAATTTATACAATTACTTCTATCTTAGAATGCTAAGTGACTTCTTGTTGAATATGTGAGATATGGTTGAAAAGCTGATCTATACTAAAAAGCAGTCAACAGTTTTATATGCAAAAATGAACCCTATGGCTAAGCTTTCACAGAATGCTATTTCTACGAGCCCAAAAGAAATGCACTCTTCACTTTTATAGGCGCTGTTCTGAGAACACTTGGATGTGTGAAAGGCTAACGGGATCTGCTATTTTATTTGTGTGATCTGATTTTTACTGTCTTCTCTCACTCCAGATATTCTGTGAAGCTTTTACAGGGGGTATGAAGGCTGGCAAAGGACAACCCATGAGCCAAATCCAGTCTACTGACTGCTTATGTATAGAGAGTTTGTTGTGAAACCCAGACATGTTCTTTGTTTAGTAATGTTTCTGGCTAACTTTGCCACACAACAGAGCCAACTAGTCCTGCCAGAGATCATGTGGCCTGCAAAGCCTAAAATATTTACTTTATTTACTTAATTTACTATATCCTTTATAGAAGAAGCTTTCCGACTCTAATTTCTAGGATTACTATTTAATTTAAAATTAGATGACATCTTTCTAAAAAGATACTTTCTAAAAGTATCTAAAAGTAACTTTATTATCCATGTTAATTCAATCTGGAGAATATCCACTTAATAACTTTATCTAATGCCAGGAAGAAAGAAAAAAAAAAACCTTAAAACTGTCGTGGATACAAAACTAAAACATCAAAAACCAGCTGTTCCATAAGAGTGCAAAAGTCATGGCGTGCAGACAGTCTCAGGGTTTTGAGAGAACGAAGAGTTGCCCATTTAGAGAAAATTTTTTTCAGAATTCTGACTTAATTTTTAAAGCTTTACTAAGTTGTCTTCTTAAAACTCTAGACACTTTCCAGAGTCCTTCACATCATTAAAATTTTAATCTTGTTAATTTATTAATACACTTAAATTTAGCCTCTTCTGAACACTAATGAAAATCTTTATTTGAATTATAATTAATTGGAAAGTTCTTGAAACATGCAATTTAGTTTAATCAAAAGTGAAAATTCTCATCTTTCTTCAGTAAAGATAGAACTTCAGAGCTATTGCTTAGTATGTAGAACACTACATGTAATTTGAATAAAATAATCTATCGCTTCTCGGCCTTTTGGCTAAGATCAAGTGTTGAATAAAATAATCTAATACTTAGAGCTGGTTTTTTATTGAATTGCCGAATTTGATGAGACCTACATGGGTACTGTGATAAACATCTTGTGTTGGTATTTTAAATTAACAGAATATCCTATAAATCAAAATGAGTTTCCAAAAACTCTAAAATAACATGATCACAGGCTTTTTGTAAATATTGAGATAACAGTTATGATTTAAAATTGCTATGAAAGAATATCCTGAGCATATTCTTTGTAGAATCACTGATGGTAATCTATTACTGCATTCTTATCCCAAATTTTAAAGAGTAGTCCAAAAGTTCTTTAAAAATAGTTTGTCTGGGGGCACCTGGGTGGCTCAGTTGGTGAAGTGTCTGCCTTTGGCTCAGGTCATGATCCCAGGGTCCTGGGATCAAGCCCCATATTGGGCTCCCTGCTCAGCGGGAAGCCTGCTTCCCCCTCTCCCACTGCCCCCTGCTTGTGTTCCCTCTTTAAAAAAAAAAAAAAAAAAAAAAGTTAGTCTCAAGACCTTAACATTGATCATACATCTAAATACATATGAACTCCACCTGACTGTTAGAGTAAATGGAGAGTAATGATATCACATAGAGAATAAATGACATCACTCAAGCCCACTGAGGGTACTTGCCCTTCTGAAAGTTTACTTCCCTTTTGGAGGCTCTGAAAAAGAATACCCAGTCCTAGAGTAACTTACACTTGGATAAAGAACTGAGAAAAGTGAGTAGAAATGGGACAAAGCCCTTAGAATGATCTATTAGCATTATATATATGTATTATATATATATTTTATATATATATATATCATTAGCAATGATAGCTATCATTTCTTGAGGATTAATACAGTCAAACTGTAGTAATTTCTGTACATTATTTTTCCATATGCTAATTCAATAATGTAGATATTATCATTACCATTTGTGATTAGGATGTTGGGATTCTGAGATTTAACCTTGCCAAAGGTCAAATAATAAATGATAACAATGATAAGATATGCTTACTGGACTTCAGTGTCTAGGCCCTCATAACTATGCCTTAAAATCTAGTGGACAGGGGCGCCTGGGTGGCTCGGTCATTGGGTGTCTGCCTTTGGCTCAGGTCATGGTCCCAGAGTCCTGGGATCGAGCCCCGCATTGGGCTCCCTGCTCAGCGGAGGCCTGCTTCTGCCTCTCTCACTCTCCCTGCTTGTGTTCCCTCTCTCGCTGTGTCTCTCTCTGTCAAATAAATAAATAAAATATTTAAGAAAAAAAAGATCTAATGAACAGATTCATTAATTAGAGCAGATGAAAGATGGAGCAAGAAGGCACATTTAGCAATTTTAAAATCTGACTGATAGCTCAGGTGTCCGTGTTATGATCCAGAGTTGGAACTAACACAAAGCTTATGGGAGTAAATAGAGGAACAGGTCTCTGAAATATCTGGCATTCCTATACATCCTGGTCAAGTTCAGTTAACCCTGTGGTCCCTATCTTGAGAGCCTGGAGAAAGTGCGTGCCCACTGGTAATGCTAGGGAGGAAAAAGAAAATAAAGACCGACTGACACAGGAGAATATACTTTGACAATCAGAATCTGAAACCATCTGATGGCTTTTCTTTAGGTCTGATGACTTAAATGAGACTGGGATAAGCAGAATCCAAGGGAAAAGACTGATTAATGGCACACAAAGTAAATTGCTGGAAAAGCCTAACACTACCCAAAAACAGAAGACTGGAGAGCAACTTAAGAGCAATATTTACAGAGAAGAATTATAAAAAGGCATGGTAAGCGTATGTACTCACATAGTGATTCTAAACTTGAGTAGGAAAGATTTTAGTCATGAATGAAAATAGTTTTGTTTTTTTTTTTTTTTTTTAAAGATTTTATATATTTATGTGACAGGGAGACACAGTGAGAGAGGGAATCCAAGCAGGGGGAGTGTGAAGGGAGAAACAGACTTCAGTCAGAGCAGGGAGCCCTATGCTGGGCTCAGTCCCAGGACCCTGGGATCATGACCTAAGCCAAAGACAGATGTTTAATGACCAAGCCATCCAGGCACCCCTGAAAATAGCCTTCTGATAGTGAGGATCATTAGAATTGTAATGTCTTGGTAAAAGGGGTTAGGTAGCATTCTTTAAAAAATAAAAAAAAAAAAACCCTCTAAAGTCTTTTTATAATGGATTTATTATGACTAACTGGGAAATCTAAAAGGGAAATGCTGATTTATTTCAGGAGGTTCTACACTCATCCTCCTACTGTTTAAGGTAGCAATTTTTGGTTTTTTAAAGATTTTATTTATTTGAGGGACAGAGAGTGCACAAGAGAGAGCAGGGGGAGGGGGAAGGGCAGAAGGAGGAACAGACCCCCCACTGATCAGGGAGCCCCATGCAGGGCTCTATCCCAGCCCCCCACCCCCACCCCACTGACCACCAGAGATTATGACCTGAGCCTAAGATAGATGCTTAACTGACTGAGCCACCCAGGTATCCCAGGTAGTAGCTTCCAGAGTGTGGTTTGTGGATGCCTAAGGCGTCCTTGAGACACTTCCAGAGGGTCTATAGCACAAAACTACCTTCATAAAAATTATAATACAGATGTCATTGGCCTTTTAATCTAACTCCTATGACATTTGTAATGATGATGCAAAAGCAATGTGGGTAAGACTGCTGGTACCTAAGATGAATCAAGGAATGGCACAAAACTGTACTATTGTCATTGCATTCTTCTCTACTATAAAACGTGGCTAGACATCCTTATAATATGCTGCATGACTAATTCTGAAGTGTGTGTAAAGCTCTTCTACTGCTCACTGAATTTAGATGGTTCTCTCAAGAAAAGGCACTTATACACAATTGAGTTGCAAGCTAAACTAGTTCCTTCCATCATAGGTTAACACTCTCAAAAGAAAGAACATTTTGCATATAAACTGTGGTTATACAGACTTGAATAGTTAGCAGACAAATTCTTAAAAACAGGAAGTGAAGAAAAATAATAGCATCTGTCCACCTTGATAAAATCAAGCTTCCAGGGAAAAAGTAAAATTGTGGAAAATTTGAATCTGCCACCACAAACTTAGGAAGCTTCTCAATACATAATTTTTTTCTGACAAGATCAGTGGTGATATTAATATAAATTTTGGATATTATATAGTGAAATAGGTCAATATTTCAGCATAACTCAATCAACAAATATACACTAGATGACCCATGCATCATGTTACAAAATCATGGATTAAAGATTTATACAAAGTGTCAGATAGCTCACTGGATTTTAAGGTCACAGAGTATGAAAAGTGGATTGCTATGATTTCATGTTTTACATTGCAACTGAACGCTGAAAAACTATTAGTCAAATTTTGGTATATATCAAAGACTATCCGAAGTTATCTAAAAAGTCTACTAAAATACTACTTCTTCTGTCTACATATCTGTATAGGGCTGGAATTTTTATGCTTCACTAAAACCTATAACAAACAACTGAGCCCTGAAACAGATATGAGAAGTTGGCTGTCTTCTATGATGCTGGAGATGAAAAAAACTGCAAAATATCAAATGATGACATTTTTTAAAAACTCTGTTTTGGAATATATAGTTATTTTTCACCTAGTATTGTTAACATGTGAGGAATTTAACTTTAATTATTTTAAAGAAATTCATTTTTTAATTACCCACTTTGTATTTTGAAAACAGTAAACACAGATAAAATCCATATAAACAAAAGTTCTTTTGGAAAGTTTTTAGAGTATAAGGGAACTTAAAACCAGACAATTTGAGAATCATTGTTTTAAGGGCACTATCCTAAAAGCCTTTTATTTTTTTATAAAGGTTTTGTTTGAGAGAGGGCGGCAGATGAGGGAATGGGACAAGCAAGCTCCCTCCTGAGTGAGGAGCCCAACACTGGGCTTGATCCCAGGACTAGAGATCACATCCTGAACCAAAGTCAGAGGCTCAACCAACGGAACCACCCAGGTAACCATCCCCTTCCCCCAAAAGCCTTTTAGATGAAACTGATTTCTTTCCTAGTTCAATTGAAATAATTTAGCAAGTGTTCTACAAATTTCACTCTGGCATTAAGACAAGCAATTAATATTCATGAACAACAACTATGTACCATAAACAAAGCACTAAAAAATGGGCAGCAGAATGACTAAATTAAGACCTTTAACTCAAACACCTTCAGATTCTGGGCATGTGACATAAATACATAAAATAATCTCCATATAAAAATATTCTTCAAAGTCTCCACATTATTTTTCCATCAGTCATGTTATTTTTCACAGAAACTTCAATTCTAAGAATATGGCTTTCATTGTAAAACTGTCATAAGAAAGCAGTATCACAAGTGTCATCACAAGGAGTCATGGACCCTTACTGTCTCCGGCTTCTTCCCTGAGTTCAGAGAAACCCTCTCTGGCCCTGTTCCAGCTGGAGCTCTTCCTTATGGTGAAGAATCTGTAGAGGCAAAGAAGGCACTGTGGCTCTAGGTGGTCTGCTCTGTGCCTCCTTCTAACATCTGTTAGACCACCTTCCAAAAGCCTGAACTCCAGAAGTCTCTGGCACATATATTCCTCAAAAAAACTAAAACTTGAGCTACTCCATGATCCAGTAATCACACTACTGGATTGATCCAGTATTGATATTGATCCAAAGAAGAATATGAAAACACTAACTCAAAAGTATATATACAACACTATGTTCATTTAATTTGATCCAAAGAAGAATATGAAAACACTAACTCAAAAGTATATATACAACACTATGTTCATTTAATCATTACTCATAATAGCCAAATGATGAAAGCAGCCCAGTGTCCACTGATAGATGAAGAAGGAGAGGTGGCATATATATATAATGGAATATTATTCAGCCATAAAAAGGAAAATCTTGCCATTTACAACAACATGGATAGATGTACAGGGTACAATGCAAAGCAAAATTAGTCAGAGAAAGACAAATACCATACAATTTCATTCATATGTAAAATTTAAGAAACAAAGCAAATGAACAAAGAGATAAAAAAGACAACTCAAAAAACCAGACTCTTAACTATAGAGAACAAACAAATGGTTACCCAAGGGGAGGTGGGGGGGGATGGGTGACATAGTTGAAGGGGATTAAAGAGGCACTTGTGATAAGCACTGAGTAATGCATGGGACAGTTGGATCACTATATCGTATACCTGCAACTAATACAGCATTGTATGTTAGCTACACTGGAATTGAAATTAAAAAAATATAAAGAGCAGTAAAAAATACTTTTTTGCCAAATGAGTTTAAGTTGCTTTCATGAGTTGGGTCTCTTCTCTATGTTTATTCTCCTGATGGATGGGACTCATCTCTCCCTGCACATAAGTACCCCTAGACCTGAAGGGTGGCCATGGGGTGTTGGGCTGTAGTGGACAGAGCATGTACAAATAGTGGGACAGAGTTGGGGCCGGAAAAGCACAAGAACAAAGCATGGGCTGAAGACTGGCTCTCCTTATAGCACCATATTCCATCCCAAATGTAAACTTAGCCTTCTGGGTTGTCACAAAGGTCTATTTGTTAAGGGAGGAGTATACGACATATTTTTTTCTCCCTCCTCCCTCCCCCCAATACAACATATTTTATACAATAGTTTGTTGCCCTGATTTATAACCTGATTATCAAAACATGAAATGTGGGTAACTGTATGCTCTTGCCAGGCTACCACTATTAAGGGATGAGCCTGGCTATGGATGCTGGCCTAGGTGCAGGGCAGGCCTAGGGGACAGGGAAAGAAGATGACCAAACTGATAGCACCTGTCTAAAGATGACAGCCATTTTCAGATTCAGTTGAAATTTGCCAGATATTCTGATTTTTACAGAGATGTTAGGAATCCAAATTTTCATGCAGAAATTCCTATTTTTAAAATCCTGACAACTAATCAAAGAATACCTGGTAACAAACACGGATCGGTCCAAATAATGAACTCGGCAGTCAGTAACTTTCCAAGGGACCACCAGATTATAACATCTGGATGTGAAGAAGGTTTGTTATACGGTGAGGTTTCCAAAAACTTTCTCCCCAGATCCTCACCAGTATCACAATTAATAGCAATGCTAATAATAACAGCTGCTACTTACAGAATACCTAATGCAAAGCCAGGCATATATTGTTGACTGTGTTATTGCCATGTCATTTATACTTCCAAGGTTTTCTCATCTATGGGAAAGCTTTGGAACTCAACTGTCCATTTTTATTTAGCCAGTCCCGTTTATAATAATTCTTATCAAGAAATCTGCTTACACTTCTGCAGGGTGACTTGGTTGCGGAAGTGTAAAGTATGTGCATGTAGATTAGAACAATTTACCTGATCTGTGGAGGGATTAAATCTTGGCACAAATTGTAATTAAGTGAGTTAATCTGCTTCCCATATTGATTCCAAGCTTGTAACTCAATAACAGGTTCTGGGCGAGTACAAGTTGAACCCTTTTGAGCAATAAGGGCATCAGGCATGAAACTCTTCTTCTTCTATGCCAATAAAGTGTCATCTCTTGATTATGACTTCTTTTATAGCTTTTCCATAACTCCTTCAAATGGTATTCTAGATGGGCTATAAAGTAGTTAATCAGAATAAATTAAAATTTGTACTTAGCACTAAAATGTAAATTAATTGTAGGTTTTCTCCCAAATCTAACCATTTTAAACATCTGGTATATATATTTTAGTGCTTCATTCACTCTAATGGTGATAATTTTAGCAAGTTGTTAAAACTACTTTTCACTTCCTCATCATAGCAGTTCAAAGGATGCAGCTAATGTATCAGCATTGAAGCATCTCTCACAAACTCATTAGAGAAACAACCAGTCCTCTTTGGTTCATCATAAAGTAAAATAGAGCAGAACGTTATCATCTGCCCACTGCCAACCACACAATGAAACTACTGGCCTTACCGTGAAGAAAGTTTAAAGTTTTCAAGAATCAAGGACATTAAGTACAGAAAATTAATCTTTTCACTGCCATGTTTTATACTTCTGAATATCAATTTTTACCAGCTGTGATAGTTTCTTTTTTAAATCTGCTGGAGAGTGGAAAAGATGCATAGCGATTGTATTTAAGCATAGCAATACTTTTTTTTTTTGATGATTAAGGCTAACAGAATTATGGAAAATTCATGACTTGCAAATGATATAAATTATATAAAGATTAAAAATGCTCATAACTTACTTTTAATTAAGTAATAAGCCAGAACAGATTTTTCAGTAGTTTTGAGTAATGTGCATTGTAAATGACAGGCAATAATTCATGCAAAGAGGATCATATATTGAGTTCAAGATGTTCATATTTCATTTTTACATTGCAAAGCTGTTTCAATTCAGTTTTTTCTCTTAGAGCTTTCCTATCCCCATTTCATGTTAAATAGCCAACTTGACCAACTGTTTCCCCAAAATTATTCACTATTTTACTCAATTGTTTTTCTGGTTTGGCTTCTTAAATATAGAGGGCTTCAATCCTAATGCTTACAACTCTGGGCTGAGAGCAAAGAAAGAATCCAGACAGGCCTCTCTTCACATCATGAAATGTTCCATTTTCATAAATGATTTTCCCTGGACTTTACTGAACTTGTCATTTGTTCAGCTTCATACAAACATAGCTTCAGAGATCACATATAGAAAAATCATTTTTTAAAAAGTAGACAAAAGCTGGCAATCCAGTTTTCAACAAAATGGTGTATAGATATACTGCTTATCTGATTTAAGTCTGCTTACTTATCAAGTAGGCTGAGGCACTGGAAGGTTGGTGATGCCAAATAACTTGCAAGATGGAATGATGCTCTTGCCAACAAAGAAAGAAAAATTGTCATGGAAGAGTAAAGGCAAATCAGGCAATTCATATTCTCATAAGGAAAGTTATTAGGTCATTTTTCTTCACATATAAGAGACTTTAGATACCCGATTAAAAACATTTTTTCCGTCTTAATATAAGTCTCAAAAGGTTACTTAAAACTATTTGTGCCTTATCAAATTAAATGTCAAAAAGAATAAACTTAGGAGCATACAGTAGGCATTTTAGTTGACTTCTCAAAACACATGGCACCCCAGGTGATTCTCCAGTCTAGGAAAGAGCTTCTCAAAGGCTATACATTAGCATCTGCAGGTGTTATCCGCAGACCCAGAGCTTTGCTACCATCTGGGAGCTTGTTAAAATCACAGTCTCTATCTCCTTACCCTCAGACCTACTCAGTCAGAGTCTCAATTTTAGCAAGTCAGGTCCCATGATTCTCACACAAATATAAGCACTGCCCGGCCACACCAGTGTCTCCAAAGTGGATTTTAGATGTGCCTGTAACATTGAGTCTAGGGGGTCTCAGACCATTCACTCCTGCCATAGACAGCTTGAAACACATATTCCAGTTTGCCAGATGAGTATTACTGATTCCTGTATGTGCCATGATATTTTTAAAAAAGGTTGGAAAGTCCTTGATTGAGCTAATCAAGTTCATCCCATGACCCCTTCCAGAGATGGCTTAGGAATGGGCACAAAATCCAACTTCAGCCAATGAAGCACGAGATAGTCTTTTAGGGAGAGAAGGAGACTCAGGGAAAATCCTTTTGTTCCTAAGATCCCGCAAAGAGAGGCACTTTCTTATTCTTCTGGTTATTGCTGCATCAGGAGGCTATGCCTCAAACTGCTGATGTCAGTCCTCCTAAAATCCTGAGGATGAAATCAACACCAAAGATGACAAAGCAGAGAGGTTGAGAGCAACTCGGTTCTCAATAACAAGGCTGAGCCGCAGAACAAACCAGTCCTAGCGCCTGCATCACCACTAGATTTATTATATGAGGTAATGTATTGCCTTTTTTTTTTTTAGCCAATTTAGGTTGAGGTTTAGGTTAGTTGCAAATCATCGTAAGACTGAGAAATAATGGATAATTTTGCTGATTGGTTCATGCATTTTTAAAAGCAAAGCAGTTCTGATACCACAAGCATCTAGAGCATTATCTATAATTCTAACCATTCACTCGAGATTCCAGGAATACAAATTCCCAGTGAAAACTGAGCAGTGGAGCTGAAATGAGTGTAAATGAGGTCTCCTCCTGGCACAGCATTTATTCTCAGTGTTTGCTGAGTGAAGGAATGAATGAATGAATTATGGCACAGGTGCACAAAATTAAAGTTGACTTTCAAAACATTTATGATTACCTTAAATTCCATTTGATTTTTACCTCTTCTCTTTCTGAAATCTACCAGGGCTCATTAAAAAATTACTGTTGCTAAGGAGTCCCTGTCAACATCATACACTTAGGTAATTTTACTGTCACATTTCTCTAGGTCTCCTCCCAATGTACCTAGTTATACGGCATGGAGATACACCCATAATATTTGAATAATGCAAAGTAAAATATATTAACTACTATATCGTACCACTCCAAATCATGGGTCCCTGCAGTATCTTATATTTTTCTACGTATTCAGGGGTATTTGCACAGCCAAGAGTTAAGTCTCCTCATGCCTAAGGAAAAGGGATTTGCTGGAGGCCTTATGTTCATTTAAATCCTCTCCCAGAAGAGGTTACTTTCTCATGATAAAGGTGGTTTCCCCCTTACTGATACAGGGAGATTTATTGCCAGAAGAGAAGAGAGTGTTGCAGAATGTCAGAGTGTCCCTTACTTGTTTTCCTAGAGAATGATGAACATGTAGTATATACTCGTGTCACTGATATTTCCTACTGTACTCTCCCCATGAATATTCCAACTTCCTGGCCCTTCAAGGTATGAAAACCCTAGGCATGGGTTTTCAAAGTCTCTTTGGGTTCCCAACAAGCTTCCACTTTGGTACCTGCCATGATTTCCGGCTTAATAACATCCCTCTTACTGGTTTTTTCCCTTCCCTGAAGCACTTATTTTCTTAATGACGCTGCCTGCACTTCAGAAATTCTTGTTTTTGAATCCTATCTGAGGTCTGCTTCTGGGAGAACCTCATCTAAAACACGGTCATCCCTTTTCAAGGTGCTCATCCAGAACCAGACTATACATCTGTTTTAGGGGTAGCAAGGAGAGGCAGCCAAAAATTAAAATCAACAGTAAGTGGGGACATCGTATAGTAGGAAAAGGAGAACCAAAGAAGGGCAAATAGAAGAAGTGCGAGTAGAGAGGTGGTCAGGTAAGGCACCTTTAGTGAATGTGAGCTAAGACTTTAAAATATCAAAACACAAGGCACATGGCAAGTGTCTTTTTAAATGAACAAAATGTAAAATTTTGAATCTGCAGTGACTTAAATACAATTGTGTTCCCTTGCTCCAGAACAGAGCAAAGCAATAGCAATTTCACTCTGTGTTATTACCATACTGCTTTATGACACATGGAACCTGCTGGCCTCCCTCTGACATACTGTGCGTTGGAGAGTCTGCTCAACTCAAACTTCTTCCCTAGTATTGCTACTCAAATCAATTTACCTTCAGTTCCAAGGGTGACAAGATTGTTGTCTATTAGGTGGAACATGGCTTTGGACAACCCTTCTGCTATTAGAGAATATTCTTTGGAGGCAGACTTTGCAATTGGATCTGTACTTCCATGCTTTCGGCACAGGTCATAAGCACAGTGTCCCTTACCTTGCCATCCAAGAGAGATTCCTCTTCAGGGAAGAAGCTGCAACTCCAAATGGCCCTGGGAAGTCTATATGTAAATAGCAGTGGAGTGGGACTTTAATCCAGTGTGGAGGGAGTTTGATGAGTAGCTTCCAGAGAGAAGGGAATAGAGTAAATCCAAGTATCTAACATCATTAAAGAGTGTTTGGTGACTCCTGAGTTGAAAGTCCATTTTTGTTAAAAGACAGCGTGTTAGACAATCACTTGATTTATATGATCAGCCTTAAAATGTGAGAGCCTCACTCTCTATGAAAAAGCCTGTATGAGGGCTGTTGAGGAGACAGAAACATAGAAGTGGGGCTCCTTCCTCTGGACTCACAAGAAGCTTCCCTGGCCTGAGGGCCTTGCTGACTTGGAAAGGACTCTGAGCTCAGAGACATGTGTTTCAGGGAATATTAAATGTCTTATGAACTATATCACATAGTTTGCACTTTATCCCAAAGGTAACAAGAGATCTATGAAAGGTTTTATGTATAACCAGATCCGTGATTTAGAAGGCTCACAGAGGCTGCTGTGTGAGGAATGGAGCAGAGGGGAGGAGAGGAGAGATTAGAGACAGTGGAAATGTGATGGTTATAATGGTTGTTTAGGAGAGAGGTGAGCAGAATTCAGCCAGGAGGCAGTGCTCCTACACTTGTTCTCTTTGGGAAGGCAGCTGTGACTTAGGGGAACACACAAGTCACTGATATGCTGTGACAGAACACGTGCTGAGGTAACACTTAATGTATTTGTACAACTTCCACACCCCTTTTCGTGGTGTCAGACAGGCCATAGTTCACATCATTATCTAGAAGTATATACTGCCTGTATTTAGGACAATTTGAGATAATTTAGAAGTTAAAAAAAAAAAAAACGCCAATTCTCTACTGAAGTTGAATATATAAGCACACCCAATAATAGGAAGTCTACTCGTAGGTATGTATTCAACAGAAATGCACACATATGAGTACCACAAGATGGGGATAGTCATAGCAGTGTTATTTCTAATAGCCCCAAATTCAGAACAAATCAAATATCCATCCATCAACAATAAAAATAGATAAGATGTGGTCTATACAATAATATGATATACCTAAAGACATAATAGAGCAATGGAAATGAAATATTAGCACAAATCACAACATGGATGCTGTCACAAACATGCTGAGGAGGAAAAGACAGGCACAAAGAGTATACAGTGTAGAATCCATTTATGTAAATTATTTTTATAATGAAAAAACTAATTTATAGTGAAGTGGTACAAAAATATACCACCCTAGGGTGCCTGAGTGGCTCAGTGGGTTAAGCCTCTGCCTTCAGCTCAGGTTATGATCTCAGGGTCCTGGGATCAAGCCCTGCATTGGGCTCTCTGCTCGGCAGGGAGCCTGCTTCCTCCTCTCTCTCTCTGCCTGCCTCTCTGCCTACTTGTGATCTCTGTCAAATAAATAAATAAAATCTTAAAAAAAAAAATACCACCCTAAAATATGCCTCTTTGATAAATTATTTTAATCCAGTTATTTTTAGGAAACTGTAAACACAAGAGAAGGTTTGAAAACCCTGTTGTAAGAGACATTTACATATATAAAGGAAAACTCCATTTGTAAGGGTTCCTTTCTCTCTGTAGCAGGAAGGGGGGGGGATGACTCAATCTCTAGAACCTCTTATCAACAGAGAAAGCAACAATTTAAATACCCATAACAACCTTATTATGTTTACTGTGCTTTTCCCTATAACCTGCCATGACCCACTCCCCAGCCCCAACATCCTTTCTGTCTTTAGTTGAAGATGGTATTTAGGGTGATGACTTCTGGCCATTTCAGGGAGTTACTCCATATTCCTGGGTCAATCCCACGTATACAGGAGATATACTGTTACTAAATTTTTGTTTTTGTCCTCTTAATCTGTCCCAAATGATTTTAATTCTTAGACCAGCAAGAAGAATGTTGAAAGGCAGAGCAAAAATTTTTCCTCCCCAACAATACTGTTGGAAGTAGTAGTTCTATTTGGTGAGTGGAAGCGGGTAGTAAGAAAGGTAGAGCACAAAGGGGCCATCTGAGATGTTGATAATGCATGATTTCCTGATGCTGGTGGTAACTGAAAGGAAAGGTTCACTATGTGAAAATTCATAGAGCTCTACCCATCATGATTTGGCTATCTTTTTGTTATACTCCTTAAAAATGTTTATAAAAATAAGATGCAAAGAATCACAAATTCATAGGAAATTAGTCACAAATATATAAAAAGTTATGTTCCTTTCTGCTACAAAAAAAAAAAAATGTGGTGCTGAACAGGATATTTAGAAATAAAATAAATTAGGCTTCCTGTACAGGAAGCAGTGACAGTAGCTTTACTATGTATCTAAGCTGAGTTATTATGACTAAAATATTTGACCACAAATGTTCAAGAAGCTAAATGTAAAAAGAGAAGCAATCTGCATAACTTAGTTCTAAAAGGCAGTATTATATAGGTGAAAGCAAATGGAGTTGGAAACACAAATTATGTATTAGAGAGCAAGGAAAAAGCATCCTACCTAACATTTATCAAGCACACACTATTTTTCCAAAAATGAGATAGAAAGTTTGTATTTTCATTTTATATTAATACAATAATTTCATGAGGTAGTTGGCATTATTATACCCATTTGACAGATTATGAAGGTGAGACTCAGGTTAAATAATTTTCTCCTGTTCCCACAACTAAGAGATGACAGGGCAGCATTTGACCTCAGACCTGATTGACTCAACCTGTTGCATGTATCAGTGGGTGGATTGGGGCAAGTCATTACACCTCTGTAAGCCTCAGTCTCCTCTTCTGTGAAGTGGGGGGGGGTCCCCCCCCCCCGATTGGCTTTGAGTAGCAAACAAACAGTGGTTGTGTTCACTGTTTGGATTCGAAAGGACAGGCTAAGGTAACTGCAAAGAAAATCTTTTCCAGAGCTGAACTCAGCAGAAATGGTAGCCTCAGTGGCAAGAATCTCAATTATGGCAGCATTCACTAAGTTGCCTGATCAGAAGAACCAGTAAAAACAATCCATTATTAACAAATACACATTCCTGGATCCACTCTAATTGTGCAGACCACAGTCTCCAGAGCAGGGTCCTGGGAAAGTATCTTTACACCACTTCCCACCCCCATGGTGACTGTTCTATTCTTATGATCAGTAAAGGTTTTGAAATAATTTATATGCAAACAGCGAATCATGGAACACTACATCAAAAACTAATGATGTACTGTACGGTGACTCACATAATAAAAAAAAAAACAAACAATGAACTCTGGATTTCAAAATTCAGATAAGCTTCTCAGAGAAACTATTTTTATCCTGACTCTCAAGTCATGTAGAAAAAAAAATAAATCATGATTCAATAAATGCTTTTCTGTAAGGGTCTAGTATAGGATCCAGTCAGGATCTAGGTAACCGGCTTTCTGGTAACAATATTGGGATAAAGCTTGAAAGATCTAAAGGGTATAAACTTTAACACATAGGTAAATCCTGAAGATCTAACGCGCAGCATAGTGATTATAATCGACAATACTCTACTATAAGCTTCAAAGTTGCTAAGAGATTAGATCTTAATTGTTCTCATCACAAAAAGGAAATGATAGTTATGTGAAATGGGAGACATGTTAGTTAATGCCTTAATAATGACATTGCAAATATAAATGTATCAAATCAGCACACTGTACATCTTAAATGTATACAATATTATAAATTTATCTTAAAAAACATAATTAGCAAGCCATTAATATCTTAGTTTCAAGTAGATATTCAGAAATTTTTTTTAAAGAAGGCGCTATACTCCCATCATTTCAACTTCATTTTCTGAAAGGTATGTTTATTATAACCAAATCTTGTGGTTAGAGTCAAAACCATGTTCTTTCAATACCTGAAAAAAAGAAGGAAGTTTCCGTTCTGTATTTAAAGCTTAAAAGACTGACAGAATGATTCAAAAAAGATATGAAAAGTAGGTTCTGCCACTATTTTTCTACAAAAACACTTGAGAACTTCTACTTTAAGTACTTGGTTAAGAAGACGGTTTTAGAAAATTGGAAACACAGATGATGTGATTTCCTGCTGAAGCTGATGTTATCCAATGTAATATTTCAGGACTTCAGGAGTTAAGAGACCAGGGATAATATGAGCTATGGGAACACAGTGAAAGAGTTACAAAGACAAAATTTGACAAAACTTCCCTGTTCATAACTTTGTAGCTATCCCCAGCCAATCCTGGAATTCCTGCCTAGGAACAGTATAGGGGCCAAGGGCAGGCTGCCCCACTATGGGCTACTTTGACAGGAAAATTACTCTAAGCTGAAAGCAATCAAGACCCTATCAGCTCAAGAGAAAATTTGCACCTCCCTTAAACACACTGAAGAGGTCTTTCCCAGAATAAGGATCACTCTCAGAGATAATATTATCAAAGTGGCCCATCTGCATGGCAGGGCAAACATCTAATTACCAAACATCTGCTCTTCTTATCACCCTGTGAATTGTATTCCTTTCCCCTGAAGTCCCAGACTCCTACCCTCTTTCTCCTTGGTTCAGAATGACATGTAGACCTCATATTGCCTGTCCTTGGAATTTTCATGTCTATGTGGATTCCCCATACATGCTCTACTAAGTTTGATTTTCTCCTGTTAATCTGTCTCAAGTCAATTCCATTCTTAGTCCAGCTAGAAGGACCGTTGAAGAGGACATAATTCTTGTTCCCTGACAACAATATTAGGAATATTTACCAAAACAGCCTAATAAAGAACATTCTAGAGATACATAAGAACATCTGAATAACAAAAGTAATTTTGAGTATTTGTAGAGTAGCAATACCCAGTATCAAAACACAGTAAAATTCAAGACAGAGTGGACAACAGGCATAAGAAAATTGCTTTCATGAGTGATTCTGGCAGCTCTCAAGAAAAATGATCAAAGTTCCAAAAGATTTTAACAAGCCTGAGGGGTATTACTTTGGAATGATCAAGAATAGTTTATGTGTAGACACAAATGTGGGGGAAGAGAAATCTCTTAAGAAAAACAATTTTTCTTCTAGACGGTGACAGGGCAAGAACAGAAAAGAAAAATTGCCTGTCCTCTGAGCTCTACTCAGCTCAATTAGTGAGATGTCACAACATGAGAGCAGTTTGGATTGGCAGACAGGCATAAAGGGGGGGCGGGGGGGAAGGGAAGAACACTGGCCCGTAGGCGCTGTTTTATGCTGCCTCTGAGATGGGAAGCAGTGTACTGGGTTTTGGAATAACTACTACTACGTTAGAGAGAGGTGATGTGTTCTAGAGTATCTGCCCTATTAAATCCTCCCAAAAAACCCTGAGGAATGAATCACTGTGCTTCCCTTAATTCTATGGCATATATTTCACACTTAAAACAAAGCCTTTTCAAAGGTGCAAACACCAACACCCCTCCCCACACAAGAATGGTACACCTGAATGTACTTAATCATGGATAAGCTTGGACTGCCTACTATTTTAATGCTCAAGAATACGACTTCTCACTTCATTACAGTCTGGGTCTCTTGCCAAAGTACTAAGTCCAAAGTGAGCAGGACACTGCCAGAAATGATTTGGATTAGCCTAGAATGGGTGGAAGTTGGGCCGGTCAAAAAGAAGCAAGAAGCCAAAATTGGTTAAGTTGAATTAAAGCTTAAGTGTAGCCATATTTTTCAGGTAAACAGATATTCAGATAGACTGACAGTTTCCACATCATAACATTTTGCTATTAATTAACGAAGTAGTATTAAAATGAGCATAAGCTCTTTCTCTGTAGAAATATTTCTTCATCCACAAGCCTCTTCTAAGAAACAAATATTCATGCTAGAATATTTCTATGTATCTTTGGAAAGAAAGTATTCTTTAAAACATTATTACCCTACTATGAAAAATAAAATGCATTATACTCATTTTCAAATTTAGATCACTTCTGTTTGGGGAGAAGATAGACTTTTAAAATTGCAATTATTTCTTAAAAAGCACACATATTTAATTTACATCCTCTCATTTAGTTGCAAACATAACCAAAACTCAAAAATGTTAAATATATTCTTTTTAAAAATATGTGCTGCCTACTTAAATACTTAATACTACTTAAATAGTAGGCAGCACATATTTTAAAAAAGAATAGGTAATGAATCTCAATGTATCATCCCTCCTCCCACCCCCATATACACTGTTAACACACAGATCTCCAACCAAAAACAAAATATAATTTCCTGGAACTCTTGCCTTCAATCATGTGAAGAATTCATAAGGGGAAATATAAGTCCAACAGAGCTTTAATGTCCCTACATTTGAGCTTTTATTAAGGAGAATTTCAAAATAAAAAAATAGCAAAAATATAAAGTTAAATAATCTACTCAACATATTATAGACTACAAAAAATTTAAAATATATTATGTATTTTATTATGCACAGGAGAGTCAAGGGTATCTGCCAACTGACCTGATAATCCAATAAATTATTCAGAAGTTTTCTGCCTTGATAAGAGTTTTGAGTAAACTGCATGCCAGAACTATTTAGCATCACAAATATACTTAGCAAAAAGCTATTCAAGTATTGCTGTCACTTTGGCACTTCTAGAGAAAAAGCCATCACATTGATAGTTTCAGGTTTAAAAGGGAGGCATTTCATGAGAGATTATAAAAATTGATTCCACTAACAGGTTCAGAGCAGTGTATGAGCTTATGTACATAATACCAAAAATTTTTTTTTTTTAAATCACTGAGATTTCAGTGGGGATCCAACATTCAGGAGTTTTCAGATCAATTTTGAAAAACTCTTTGGGCAATTATAGTTTGGAGGTCCCTATGTCTTTCTTCTAGAAGAACTAGTGTTTTTGAGAATTTAAATGACACATCATAGCACAGGAGACCAGGGTTCTAACATTTTTTCTACAGAACTAGCCACCCACTCATCCAGAGAGAAGGCTTTTTAAAAAATAAAGCATCTAGTAAACATCATTTGACAATACACAAGGTAGTGCACTAGGGGCTGGAATGAGTTACAAAAATAGAAAGACCTTGCCTTCACGAGACCTCCCGTTCTACAGAGAAATGAAGGAGAAGAATGAATAAGCACATGTAGGTATGCTGACATTTACACAGGCATGTGCATTATATATACATATACACAAGTTGTATATATGTTTACATAGATATTTATTAACAGTGTGTTTGGCTCAATCTGACATATACAGAATTTTCCTCTTGTACAGGTACTGAAGATATGTGACTCTCTTACTGCTAAAATTTGGTTATATATTTTTCTAAGTGCTTACTTATGTGAACAGAACAGAGAGTATTAACCTGGTCCTAAAAATAGGAAAGTAAATCTAAACCCGAGAACTAATTGGAAAGGAGACAAATAACCTAAGGCCAGCAGTGAAACTGAACTTTACAAAAAAGGCTCCGTGGGTGTAGTTCTAACTAGATCATATTTCCAGCTTAGGAAAACAAATAGCCATCTTTTCTAAAGAAAACTTGCCATAAATAATGGAAGCTGGGGAATATTTCCTCAATAATGAAAATTCCTGCCAACCCAATTTATTTTCAGATGAGTTAAGAAATTATGGATAACTTTCAACAGTTTTCTATATAGTATGTAACATGCACACATACATATATACACACGAGAGGCTCTTATATTTAAGAGCGCATACATAATGAAGTCAGCAAAGATTGTTTTCCACAAATCTATTCCCAGGTAAAAAGTGTGCTTGCTTTAGAAAAGAAATTTCTCTAAGGAGGATTTCTTCTAAATTTACAATTTTTAAAATTTTTTTTTAAAATAACAGTATTCTTCCTCGCCGTTCAGAGACTTATAGGTGAGAGGGAAGCCTTATTACCTAATGCCCCTATCAATTAAATTATGCTAAAATACAAAGTATAGATTAGGGTGAAGTTTTTCAATTCAAGTTGAATTAAGGCACACACATGCTAGACATCTGAAACCTCTTTATAGCAGAACACATACCACACACCACATGAAATTTGATTTCTCCTCATTAAAAGCCAGGATTCGTTTTGGAGCATAGCAAACAAATGTCTCTGGAATGCTAATATTCCCTTATTGAACCCAAGAGTTAGAAATTTCTCTTGCAGACAGCCCCATCCTCACATAATTTTCACTTATGGAATTCATCTAAGTTATTCTTAAAGTTGGGTTCAATTTTTTTTTTTTCAGCTTGTAATACTTCTTAAGGTTACCAGTTTTATATGTCAATCAAGTGTTTTGAGAAAGTTTCCTTTAAGTCAAAACAGGTTGACAATTATCTTTATCTTATTCATACTCTCAAATTTGATAGACACACGTCTACACATTTGCCTTTGCATACTGAAAGCAGAGTCTTGAAGTCTGCACTCCAATGAAGTCCCTTTAATCCCTTGGTAATTTCCTAGTTCATAAAATTAGCATATTAAAAATCGGTGTTTAACATAAGTGTTATTAAGGTTTAGGTCTCATTGACGGTTTTGAGAAAGAATAAGAACTACCATGTATTGTTTATAAATGCTTAGTAGTTATTTTCCTTTTTAATTAATTATGTATTTATTTATATGACAGACAGAGGTCACAAGTAGGCAGAGGCAGGCAGAGAGAGGGGGAAGCAGGCTCCCTGCCGAGCAGAAAGCCTGATGTGGGGCTTGATCCCAGGATGCTGGGATCATGACCTGAGCCAAAGGCAGAGGCTTTAGAGCCACAGACACCCCAGTTATTTTCCTTTTTAAATGCCTGGAAAATCCCCTAGGGACGGGGAAATAGTCCTCATACATAGAATTCACTTGAAAAATTTTCCTTGTATTCATAAACCTGTCTTATACCTCTCTTTGTACTAAAGCAAGGCTTATTATCTCCTTAGACCATCTCTGCTCTGATTGTTGCTCTCCTGTTTTTATTAATCATATTGTAATATTCCCCCTCACCAAACTACCATATTTGTGAAGTTTTGGGGGTTTGTTTTTGCAATCTCTATGTTGATTTTATGATTTTCTGCCTTGTCTTCCCCCATAGGTTTGCAATAGTTTTGAGAGAAGAAACTACGGTCACTATTTTACTGCATAATCTTAAAAAAAAAAAAGAGTAAAATACTCTGCCATCTTAGAACATAACTATTTTTTGGTGGAATGGTAATTTTTCACTTTTCAGTGAATTATGGGTCTTTTAGCAAAACTTACAAGAAAAATATCTAGGATGTTGGCCTTAATTGACACATGGTATCTACTTGCACGTCTGTATGCATTCAAATTAATTAAGAATGGAAATATGGATTTCCATTCCACTAAACAATCTGTACAGAAAGTCTAATCAAAAGGGGGATCATAGGGCAGAAATTAATAGAATTAGTAAATGAAGCCTGTGCATGCAGCTATTCTGTTAAAATAGCTGCATGATTACAAAGGAACTATATATACATATAGGACACCTTTCACAACTTTAAGAATAAAGAATTTTCAACAATCATCAACATGTGCTCCACCTATTCAATTGATTAAAAAATACATCTGTCCTAATCTGATAACCACTATATAATCATGGGAGAAATTTGAGGTCTTTATTAAAACTCTTAACTAATTCTTAGACTGGTACATGGGTAAAGCCAACTAACATACTCTAATCAATTTTGCCTAGGATGGCAATTTTACTAGACATCTATATGGAAGGGTATACTCCAAATTCTATTTATGAAAATAGCTTTGACTTTTAGGGTAACAGGTAGAGAAATAGCTTAGAAAAGACATGAAAAAACTGGAAACTTTAGTGAGATTGAGAAGAAAAAAACAGATGAAGAGTTTGGTGAAGGAAAAGAGTATCCCATTTTTGGAGTACAAGGATGAAACCACTAACTACTTACTGCCATAAAGTATTTGACATTCTCCCAACATCAGTATTTATATATTTTTTAGTATTTATATTTACACACACACACACACACACACACGCAAATCACTTTTATAATATGAATAATCAAGTTATACTTCAAGACCATACAAAACCAGGTGGATTATTTCTCATACACATTATCATTGCCAATAACACCAACTTGGTCTCTGCATTACCTAGGAGTGGACAAGGCCTCCATTACTAACTCTGTTATATTACTTTATGTCCTCCTAACCCCTCTTTTGAACTTGTGATAACTGTTTATGAGTTACTTATAGCAAGAGAATGACTTCCATTTCCAAAAGAAATAATCAAGTGAGTTTTTTAGGTTTTTTTTTGTTGTTGTCGCTTCATGTACTTTACCTGATTCTTGAGATCCAGTCTGGGACATGGGCGACCTCCATTGTAAGGTTTTTCTTTTAGCCATTTGGACCGAATTCGCACTCCAATCCCACAAGATGAGCTGCAAGACCCCCAACTAGACCAGTCGCTTAACTTGCAATCAAATGGGCATGGGATGACACACTCTTCTTGAATATAACCTGAAAGAAAAAGATTTACGTGAAGGGAGGAAAATCTAGTCAAAATGTATGGATCAAATTTACCTCTTTATAGAAAGTAAAGAGTCACAGCTCAGATTGTTCAACAGTATCGCTGCAATGGCTTCAGTGATTTTCTATTCAAATAAACAGACAAAGGTTTTAAGAAATAGGTAATATAGTCACATCTGCATTCCAAATTTGTGCCATCTTATCACTTTATAGCCAATTCTGGGAGGGAAGAGCAAAGAAAATGCAGTTACTCCTATTTTCTGTTAGGAAGAAATAAATTATCGCAGGGCTAATGATGGCACCATTTCCCTCACTGAGCCTTATGTTCTATAATTCCCACAACTCACCATCTGGGATCAGGGTGCACAAGAGAATGCACCTTTTTTAGTATCTGTGATCTGCAAAGTTTTCACTAAAGGAGCTCTTGATTCTTACTTCCAGGTAGTATGGCTTGGAGTTGGGAGGAGGAGAGACAGTGGACCACAAATTAGGAGAAGCAGGATATTATACCAACTACAGGAACAGTGAAAAGTTCCATGATGATATTGACTGGAATCAAGAGACATGGGTGGAAATGCACAGGTAGATGCTCTAGTTATCTGGACTTATTCCTGTCCCAGCCCACTTCTTGCTATAGTCTTTCTCTGGATGATCCCATTATTTAACTATCACCTCCACTGACCATTACCAAATATTTATTTCCAAATCTAACCTTACTGACTTTTCTAAGACCTACTGATCCACTCTAATTGGATGCCTGATTATCTCCAAATTCAACATATCTAAAAGTGAGGACATCCATTTCCTTAAAAAAAAAAAAAAGAAAGAAAGAAAGAAAGAAAAGAAAAGAAAAGAAAAAGCTAATTCTCTTGTATCATTCATCTTAACTAAGTGCAACATATCTGATCCCTGTACCCTGGTGTCCATGCCTGTATACTTTTATCCCTTTGAGTTTGGGCAGAACCTTTGACTATAATAGAATTCCATTCCCATGATTAGGTTATAATGTATAGTAAAAAGTGAGGAACTTCACCAATATAATAATATGTCAAATTAGTTAATTTTGAGATGATCAAAAAGGAGATTGAGAGTTTGGCCCAATATGGTGGCATAAGAAGACCCTGAACTCACGACCTCTGTGGACATACCAAATCTACATGCAGTTATACAGCAATTCCTCCCAGAGGACTGTGAGCTAACTAAACAACTTCTGCACAACAAAAAAGAGACCATGTAGAGAATGGCAAGACAACTGTGACACAGTAACTAAAGAAACCGCCACGCCTAGTGCTGTGAAGTACAGTGAGAAAGGATATTACTGAGGGACCTTGAATGGGTTTGTCTATCCAGGACACAGAAACAAACAAGCAAACAAACAAGGTTTAAAAAGCACTAGAATGAAAAGAAAATAGCCTTAGAACCCTGTCAAGTAGAAAGCTGCTAGGACTCTCTCCAGGTTGGAGAGGCTGGCTAGGATAACAGTGATATTCCCCTTCCATCCTCCAGATAGGAGCAGGGTCCAGGCATCCTAGCCAGACTACCACCTCAGCAACCCCTGGGCCCCTAGCTTGCACCAGCCCCAGATGCCCTCAGGGCACAAAAAAAGCCGTAGGTTAAAAGAGTAACTAGAACATAAAGGATCCAGCCTCAGATCTCTGCCATACAATTGGAAGGCTGCTGGAAATCCCTCCAGGTTGGAGGGCCTGGCAAGTGCCACAGTTTATTTACTCCTTCCATCTTGATAATGTGGACAAAAATGGGATCCAGGCACCATAGCTGGCCTATTGCCTCAAGTGAGCCTCTTGCCCCTAACCAACACTAGCCTCAGCTGTCTCATCAAGGAGGCCCCAGGGCAGCCCATACTGGGACACACCTGGTCAGTACTCACTATAGCTTCAGTCATCTTTCCAAGGTAGTGTAAGCACAAAGCACCCCAGAACACTCCAGGTCTGTACCACTTAGGCACTATAAACTTGGCAGGGGGAGCCCTACCTGGAGTGCTTTGGGAACACCTGGGCCACTTCCACCTCAGCTCCAGCCATTGTGCCAGGATGCCTTGGGTGTGAAGTACCCTGGGACACACAGCCCATGCCCATATAGGTTCCAGTCACCCCAGCAGGGTGCCCCCTCTGTGCAGAGTGCCCTGAGACACCCAAGCTTACATCTACTTCAGTTCAGCTGTGCTGCCAGGACAGTCCCAGCCTGGAGGGTCCCAGGATCCTCAGCCCACCACAGCCACAGCTCCAGCAGTGAAAGTCACCAGATATACCTCTAGTTTAGGTGAAGTAGCTGTTCTGCCGAATTCATATAAAAAAGTCAAGCAAAATGGGGAGACAGAAGACTATGTTCCAAATGGAAAAACAAGGCAAAACCTCAGGAAATGAACTAAGTGATGTGGAAATGTGCAATATGCTTGATAAAGAATTGAAAGTAATGGTCATAAAGATGCTCACCAGACTAAAGAAAAGAGTGAATGAACTCAGGGAGAACTTCAAAGAAGAAACAGAAAACATAAAAAAATAACAGAGTTGAAGAATATAATAACTGATATGAAACATACACTGATGGGATCAAAAGAATGAATCAGTGGTCTGGAAGACTGGGTAATGGAAAGTGACCAAAATGAATAGCAAAAAGACACAGGGAAAAAAATGAGAAGAGGTTAAGGGATCTTTTAGACAGTATCATGTAAACAAATGTATGTATTATATGGAATCCCAGAAGGAGAAAAAAAGAATAAAAGGGGCAGGAAACTTATTTGAAGAAATAGTAACCAAAAAATTTTCCTAACCTGAGGCAAAAGAGATATCCAGTTTCAGGTAGTACTAAAAGCCTCAAATAAAAAGAATCCAAGGAGGTCTACACCATGACACCCAAGAAAAAAAGTGGCAAAGATTAAAAATAAAGAGAATTTTAAAAGCAGCAAGAGGGGAGCAACTATTATGCACAAGGGAATCCCCATAAGACTATCAGCTGACTTTTTTTTTTTTAAAGGAACTTGGCAGGCCAAAAATGAGTGGCAAGATACAGTCAAAGCACTAAAAGGAAAACAAACAAAACAAAACCTATAACTAAGAATACTCTATCCAACAAGATCATCATTCAAAATTAAAGGAGAGATAGTGTTTCCCAAACAAAAAGTCAAAAGAGCTCATCACCACTAAAGTTACCTGAAAAGAAATAGTAAAAGGAGTTTTAAGTGGAAAACAAAAGGTCATAAAGAGTAAAAAAAATGAAAGAAAAGGGGACTCAAAATAAAAAGATGTAAAATATGACAATATATACATGAACTATAGAGCAGAAAGTAAAAATGTTCTTTAAGAATATGTTGAAGCTTAAGTGACCACCAACTTAATATAGACTGCTATATATTTAGGATGTTATATATGAATGTCATGATAACCACAAACCAAAAACCTGTACTAGATACACAAAAAAAATAAAGAGGAAAAAAGCCAAACATAAGACTATAAAAAGTCATCAATCACAAAAGAAAGGAACAGAGAAGTCGATGAACAACCAGAAAACAATGGCAATAAGTACCTATCAATAATTACGAGCTAAATGCTGTAATCAAAAAATGTAAGTTAACTGAAGGGATGAAAACCAAGCCTCAACTGTAAGTTACCCGTAAGAGACTCACTAAAGACACATATAAACAAAAAGTTAAAGATAAAGATATAAAGTAAAAGATATTCCATGCAAATTGAAGAGAAAAAAAAAAAGCTGAATAGCAGTACTTATATGAGACAAAGATTTTAAAACAAAGACTGTATCAAAAGACAACAAGAGTACTACACAATGATAAAGGGATCAATCCAGTAAAAAGATAATGATTGTACATATCTATGTATCCAAAATTTGAGCACACACATATAAAAAGTGAATATTTGAAGACATAAAAGGAGATACTGACAGTAATACAATAGTAGTAAGGGACTTTATCATCCCACTTATATCAGTGGATAGATAATCCATGTAGAAAAAAAAAATCAATAAAGCAGCAGTGACTTTGAATGACACATTAGGCCAGATGGACTTAAGATGTACACAGAAAATTCCACCCCAAAACAACACAATACACATTCTTTTCAAGGGCCCATGGAACATTCTCCAGAACAGATGCGTGAGGTCACAAAGCAAGTCCCAAAAAATTTAGGAAGATTGAAATCTTATCAAGTATCTATCTTTTCCAACCCCAACAGTATGAAACTAGAAATCAATTATAAGAAAAGGACTGGAAAAAGGTACAAACACATGGAAGCTAAATAAAATGTTACTCAACAACCAGTGAGTCAATGGAGAAATCCAAAAAAAAGGGAGAAGTTTAAAACCTGAGACAAATGAGAATAAAAATGTAACAGTCCCAAAGCTTTTGGACATAATGAAAGGTATTCTAACAGGGAAATTTGTAGTGATACAGGTGTACCTCAAGAAACTAACAAACAAGGAAACAAACAAAACCAAATGATCTAATCTTTGTCTAAAGGAACCAGAAAAAGAAGAACAAAGTCAATCTAAAGTTAGAAGGAAGGAAATAATAAGAGCAGAAGCAAATGAAATAGAGACAAAAAGAAAAATAGAAAAGATAAGTGAAACCCAGGAGTTAGTTCTTTGAAAAGCAAAACTGATGAACTTTCGCCATATTACAAAGAAAAAAAATAAAAAAGACCCCCGAATAAATAAAATCAGAAATGAAAGGAGGAAGTGACAACTGATACCACAAATACACAAAGGATCATTAGATTATAGGCCAACAATCTGGACAACTAGAAGTAATGGATAAAGCTTAGAAACATATAACCTTCAAAAAGCAAATCAGGAAGAAACTGAAAAATCTAAACAAACTAAAAAAATCTAAACAAAACTAAATCAGTCATCAAAAAAATTAAAAAAAAAAAACCACTATGAGACAAAAGTTTAGAATCAGATGTATTCATAGGTAAATTTTACCAAACATTTAAAGAAGAGTTAATACATACTCCCCAAATTAATAAAAAAAAAAAAAAAGAGGAAGATTGAAAATACATTCTGTGAGCACAGCATTATCCTGATACCAAAACCAAAGGCACTATTTAAAAAAAAAAAGAAACTACAGGCCAATATCCCAATAAATGTGGATATAAGAATCCTCAACAAAATATTAAGAAATTAAATTTAATAATACATTAGAAAGATCATTCACCATCAGCTAGTGGTATTTATTCTGGAGATGCAATGATGGTTCAATATCCACAAATTATTCAATGTGATACACCACATCAACAAAACATAAGATAAAAATGATAAGGTCATCTGAATATATACAGAAAAAGCCTTTGGCAAAATTCAACATCCATTCATGATAAAAACTCGCAACAAAGTGGTTTTTTATGGAACATACTTCATCATAATTAAGGCCATATAGGACAAAGCCAGAACGTACATCATACACAACAGTGAAAAACGGCTTATCTGTAATGTCAGGAAAAAAGACAAGAATGTCCATTCTTGCTAGCTTGATTTAACATGGTACTAGAAATCCTAGTCATAGCAGTCAGACAAAATAGGCACCCAAATTGCTAAGAAAATATGAAACCTTCACTATTTGCAGATGACATGACATTATACATATAAAACCCTAAAAAAGGCAGCAAAAAACTCTTCAAATAAATGAATTCAGTAAAGTTGTAGGGGATGAAATGTATAGAAATCTGTTGTGTTTCTTACATTAACAGCAAAGTAGCAGAAAGAGAAATTAATAATCCCATTTACAATTGTACCAAAAAGCACAAAATACCTAGGAATTAACTGAACCAACAAGGTGGAATACTTATACTCTGAAAACTATAATGATGAAAGAAATTGAATATGATACAGACTGGAAGATATACTATGCTCATGGACTAGAAGAACCAATGTTGTTAAAGTGTCTATACTACCTCAAGCAATGGACAGATTTAATGCGATGCCTATCAAAACACCAACAGCATTTTTCATAAAACATAATACTAAAATTTGTATGGAACCACAAAGAACTAGCCAAATAGCCAAAAGCACTCTTAAGGATAGAACAAAACTGGAAGTATCACAATCCCAGATTTCAAGATTTATTACAAAGCTGTAATCATCAAAACATGGTACCAGCACAAAAAGACACAGATCACTAGAATACAGAGCAGAAAAATAAAGCAATTGCTTTTTTTGGTCAATTAATCTATGACAAAGCAAAAATATACAATGAAGAAAAGACAGTCTCTTCAACAAATAGTTTGAGGAAAACTGGACAGCTACATGCAAAAGAATGAAACTAGACCACTTTCTTACACCACACACAAAAATAAATTCAAAACAGATTGAAGACCTAAATGAGAGACCAGAAACCATAAAACCCCTAGAAGAAAACATAGGCAGTAGTCTCTTAGACATCGACCTTAGCTACATTTTTCTAGATAGGTCTCCTCAAGCAAGGGAAACAAAAAGATTTTGCAAAGCAGAGGAAACAAAGCAAAAATGCAACCTACTGGATGGGAGAAGATATATGCAAATGTTAAGTGTGATAAGGGGTAATATCCAAATATCCAAATAATATCCAAAATATGTAAAGAGCTACAACTCATCACAAGAAAAAAAAAAATCCAATAAAACATGGGCAGAAGGGAGCGCCTGGGTGGCTCAGTGGGTTAAAGCCTCTGCCTTCAGCTCAGGTCATGGTCCCAGGGTCCTGGGATGGAGCCCCACATCGGGCTCTCTGCTCAGCAGGGAGCCCGTTTCCTCCTCTCTCTGCCTGCCTCTCTGCCTACTTGTGATCTGTCTGTCAAATAAATAAAACAAATAATCTTTAAAAAAAAAACAAAAAACAAACAAACAAAAAAAAACATGGGCAGAAGACTTGAATTGACATTTTTCCAAAGAAGACACATAGATGGCCAACAGACACATGAAAAGATGCTTAATATCACTGATCATCAGAAATGAAAATGAAAACCACAATGAGGTATCATCTTACACCTGTAAGAATAGCTAGTATCAAAAAGACAAGAAATAATAAGTGTTGATGAGGATGTGGAGAAAACGAAACCCTCTCACACTGCTGGTGGGAATGTAAACTGGTGCAATCATTGTGGAAAACAGTATGGTGTTTCCTCAAAAAATTAAAAATAGAAATATCATATGATCCAGTAATCCCACTACTGGATAGTTGCCCAAAGAAAAGAAAAACACTAACTTTTTTTTTTTAAAGATCTTATTTATTTGACAGACAGAAATCACAAATAGGCAGAGAGGCAGGCAGAGAGAAGGGGAAGCAGGCTCCCTACTGAGCAGAGAGCCCGCTGTGGGGCTTGATCCCAGGACCCTGAGACCATGATGTGAGTCCAAGGCAAAGGTTTAACCCACTGAGTCAGTCTGGTGTCCCCAAAAACACTAACTTGAAAAGACATATGCACCTTTATGTTTATAGCAGCATTGTTTATAATAGTTAAAATATGAAAGCAACCCAAGTGCCCTCAACCAATTAAGTAGATAAATGTGTGTGTATGTGTGTGTGTGTGTGTATGGAATATTAGTCATAAGAAAGAATGAAATCTTAACATTTGTGACAACATGGATAAACTCAGAGGATATTATTCTAAGTGAAATAAGTCATACAGATAAAGATAAATACCTCATGACATAACTTGTATGTGGAATATAAAAACCAAACAAAAAACAACAAAAAGGCAGAAACAGACCCATAAAAAACAGAACAAACCAAAGCTGCCATAGGGGAGGGTGGTGAGAGGATGGGCAAAATGGGTGAAAGGGCATGGGATGTATAGGCTTGTAGTTTATAGGATGTGTAAGTCAGGGGAGGAACACTACAGGGAGCAAACAGGGGATGCAGTCAATGTATTTTAGTAGTGTTGTATGGTGATAGATGATAGCTATACTTGTGAGCATAACATGACATACGTAGGTGTTGAACCCATGTTGCAAATGTGAAAATAATGTAACATTGTGTGTTAAATATATTTCAGTAATAATTAGAAAGGGCAGAGTGTCCACGACAGAATATTAGGTGCCAAACAAATAGCTACCACAACAACGAAAAAGGAGGGAGGAGTTTACCTGGGGGTGGGCATGACTTAATCAGGTGAAAACTTTTAAAAGAATGCCTAGTACATTTCTATGGAGGAAGAGCTCTCCCGGTGGCCAAAAAGATGCAAAGAGCCATGGGTAAAATGCCTGTGGAGTGGCCACATTTCTGGAGACTGCAAGCACTTTCTAGGAACTGTCAATCAGTAAGGAGGCAGGGATCTCAGCCCCATAGTGCATGGACATGAATTCTGCCAAGAATTCCAAAGGAGCTGGGAAGAGGAGCTTTCCCAAGCCACGCCTCTGCTGAGACCTTAGCCTTGGCTGGCATCTTAACTGTAGCCTGTTGAGACTCCCTAGCAGAGAATCTAGGAAAGCCATTCCTATACTCATGACCCACGGAAATGGAGGCAATAAATGTTTTGAGCTGCTGAGTCTGTACTAATTTATGCAGCAATTGAAAATTACCATATTATTGCCAATACAAATCTGTTATCTTAAACCTTTCTCCAGCATTTTATACATATATTATTAGGTATAATAATTCCAACTGTTGAAACATCACAAATAATGCCTTTTGCTCTATAATTCTTTTGTCAGTTCCTGGTTCAAGATCTTCCCTTTTGTTATTGGCCAGTCACTCCAAAGAAAAAGTTTCTTTTCTAAAATATGCAATAACTTATGCTATTCCACTTTTAAAACCTTTGCTGATTCTTCATTTCCTTGAAGATAAGTTGCCAACCACTTGGCAAAAACTGTAGGATTCCTTACCAGAGGCTCTAAGGAAAGGTTTTCAACCCTGGCTGTAAAATATATTCTCATCGCCCAATGACCAGAATGTCAAAGAATGGGACCTAGAGGAATACTCAGGAGAGTCTAATATGCAGTCAAGGTTGAGGGCCACCTCTCCAACTTGTTTTCCTCCTGATCTTCCCTCTCCTGAATCTTGAAATTTGTCCACATAGGCTAATCCATTTTCTCTGGTAATCTCCATGCTTTCCCTCGTGCAAAAACTTTCTCCAACCAGTTTAGCCTTCCTTGTTCATTACATGAGCCACTCTCTGGCTAACAGAGTCAACCACCTGGCACCTTCACTCTTCTGCCATTCCAGTCTGGCAAAACATCAGACCTAGTTTGGTCCAACCGTTTTCCTACTCCGCTTAACCCTGGACTACCTCAGCAGAGATGAAGATAATACTAACTCCCTGCTTGTGACATTGCCATGTGCGGTCTCCATCTTCAACAACTACGGGATTCTCTGACTTTCCTCCCAGTCCCATTCCATATTCTCAAACTTTAAAGACCTCATTCCTTCTTTCTCATAGAAAAAACAGAACTCCTTCAATCTCCTGTGAATATGTCTGTATGCATTTTCATGTTTTTCTTCTCTTTTCATATCATAATGGAAAAGGCATCCAGTTTCCTATATAGGGTACATTTAAAGAAAAGATTTTATTCATTTGAGAGAGAGATACAGAGAGAAAGGGGGAGAGAGAGAGAATGAGCAGGGGGAGAAGCAGACCAAGAAACAGGCTCCCCACTGAGCCAGGAGCCTGACGTGGAGCTTGTTCCTAGGACCCCAGGATCAGGACCTGAACCACCCAGGTGCCCCTATAGGTCACATTTTTACCACTTAAGTTCTCTACAAGCTCTTTCAGGACCTCAGTTCCTTGATTGTATTTCCCTTCTCCTTCCCTGTATACGTGTGTCTGTGTGTTTGCATATATATGTTATATGCACTATATACATATTTTAAGTTATATATATGTTATATTAATATGTATATGTACACACTATATATATATATATAAGTTCCATTTCTTGATTAATATTAGAATGACTTTACATTTCTGAATAATAATCACTGACTAGGGAGATTACACTAAACATCTAAGAGTCATCAGGAAGGATCCTTGTAGGGTTGAGAAAAATCACTCCATTTGATGTCATTAAAAGACTAATTTTCTACTGTTTAACATAATTATAATTCTACAGTCCTCTCTAAGGAGTCTTGAGTATTAGTATTAGCTACATAACAAATGCTAATGTAAGATTAAATACATACCACAAGCATTGCTTAATTTTATAGAGAAACTGAGCCACAAAATGATTCCATTTGCTACTGAACAAAAAATGAGGACTAGTAATTAAGTGGAATTAATTCTCAGGGCATTCAAGCTTTAAATATAAAATTCTAGGAGACTTCATATAAATAACTTTTAAATATTTGAGTCCCCATATAGATCCTATTTTAAAGCAGATCTTGATTTAGATGCCCTTTTAATTCAATGAAATTTTAAAATTTTCACCAATGCTTGCATATTGAAGGATTTTAGAGAGCCTCTAGCAACATTTTTTTTCCCCTTTCACCACAAGACATAAAACCAGAGGACCCCTATGAAAATCAAGGTCATAAATTCAATGAGTATAAAATAATTTTGAAATTCAACAGGATTAAGCAACAGTGACATTTATTTTTCAGGAAACTTATTTTCATGCTAGAGTATACCCCAAAGGAAAGCCCATAGTGAGAACCATTAATAATTGCATATTCTTATACCTATCTCGTTAACTGAAAGGATTAGTTTTACTCACATACTTAATACTTGACAATTTTTGGCAACAGAATATGATCAAATGTGACTATATACAAGGTAAACCTGCCATATAAGAATTCTAATTCTTGACTACGTAAACTTCACTAATGTTTTAAAAACTCATTTACATAAAATATACCACAGAATAGCTTCACTGGCAACATTCATAAATCTAAATCCAATTGCTATGAAAGAAGCAGTTTTTCTGCCAAAAATATTTTATACTACAAATTATATGCAGAATACAGTGCTTGGACCATCATTTACTTGGCCCAGGGATGCTTCATGTTCCATTTTAGTTATCCATATGCATATGAAGTAGGTATGAAGTAGTCATTAGAGAATTATCAATAGAGCATGTACCTACATTGTGATTTGATCAAGTATAAGACATTACACATAGTAGGTGCTCAAAAATTATCTGTTCATATTATAAAGATGAATTGAATAGGACCCATTAATAGTATCTTTTAACTATGTTATAACTAAAGGAAGTTATTTAATGACCTACACCCAATGGGACTGAAGCCCAGAAACCTGGAGTGACTTTTCAATCTATATTACTAATCCCAAATTTTGCTCTTTAGGTAAATACAATGGACCTGGGTGATAATACAGCTCTCTGAATCAGGTAGTCTCATTGATAAAATACTTCCCAGGATGCTACCTATGTATTCCCCCCCCATCCCCGCCATTATTCAAGTCCTAATGCATCTCCACCCCCCATAAGATCTTGTTATGGAGGATATGAAATATTGATGATATTAAGCCTGAAGAAATAACCTAGATCAATTACTCATATTTTTCTACTGTGTAAAATAACAGCAAACATCCGAACTAGACAGTGCATGTTTTATTTACTGACACTGCTAAAATAATGAGAATATAGTCCCAACAATAAGACAGGGAAAAGGGGCACCTGGGTGGCTCAGTGGGTTAAAGTCTCTGCCTCCGGCTCAGGTCATGATCCCAGGATCCTAGGATCGAGCCCTGCATCGGGCTCTCTGCTCAGCGGGGAGCCTGCTTCCCTTCTCTCTCTCTGCCTGCCTCTCTGCCTGCTTGTGATCTCTGCCAAATAAAGAAAATAATAAAAATCTTTTTAAAAATTTTTAAAAATAAGACAGGGAAAAGATAAAACACTGACCATCTCTTCCTCAGTTCCAAGTGAGGATCTGGGAATACCTTGTAAATTAAAATGAGATGTCTTAATTTCTTAACCTTTAAAGATTTACTGTTTTAATCTATATATTTTAGTGCTACTATTTATCTCATAATACACCATACTGAAATGTATCTAATGATATAAATCAAAGTAGTTTAAAGTATGTTTAGGGGAGGGGGACAGAAACATGATGGCAAATATTTTGACAATGTTGCAAGAACAACAACTTGACAAAGTAGATCAATACATTATCATTGCTCCCAAGGGAAGAACGGACTATATTAAACATTTATTTAAAATCTCAATCCAGGGGCGCCTGGGGGGCTGCAGTTGGTTAAACTTCCAACTCTTGGTTTCGGCTCAGGTCCTGACCTCATGGTTATGAGTTCAAACCCCATGTCGGGTTCCATACTGAGTCTATTTTAGACACTCTCTCCCACTCTCTCTGTTCCTCTGTTCCTCTGTCCCTCCCACATATGAGCAAGCTCTCTTACTCTCTCAAAAGAAATAGATCTTTAAAAAAAAAAAATGGAATCTCAATCTATTAGTGTGTGGAAATTTAGATCAAACTCAGTAGGACTGCCAGCTTGCTTTGGGGAATTTCTATTTTGATCTAGTACTGCTCCAGAATAGCAGCTACATTGCTTTCAAAGATGGTGCCAGTTTTGTTTAGGTCTTTGTGGCGTCTGAAATAGTAAAGTTGGAAAGCTTCAGAAATACCATTACCTTTTTAACAAGACTGATTTTTTGAAAGTATTCTCTAGTATCTTTCCTGCATATGACCTTTTAGGCCATCAGAAAGCCTTTCTAATGTTAAACCTTATAAAATGATGATTATGGTATTGTAAATAACAAAGTATCTTCTTTGGACTGACAGCCTGATCAGATACCCAAAACACAACTGATTTAGAAGTTACACAATATTCAAACAATCATGTTGACAAAAGAATTTTCCTAGACTCTTTAAATCTCAAATATTTCGGGATGTGTAGGTAGCTCAGTTGGTTAAGCATCTGCTTTCAGCTCAGGTTATGATCCCAGAGTCCTGGGATCAAATCCGGCATTGGGCTCCTTGCTCAGCAGGGAACCTTGCTTCTCCCTCTGCCTGCTGCCTCCCCTGCTTGTGCTCTCTCTCTCTGACAAATAAAATCTTAAAAATAAACTCAAATATTTCATAGAATTATTATTACATTTTATTACACCTCCCAGAAAAAAAATCATTTAAATATCAACTAATTTCTTTAATAACAAATATAACTTATTGGTGTCTTTTTAGATGTAGATGGGCTATTCAAAGTCATGGAGGCCAATAGCTTATTTTATAAACTGGTCAGAAATAGAAAGGGAGCTCTAACCCAGACTTGACTGAGTTACTCAGCTTACTGGCAAGAAAAAAAAAAAAAAAATCATTATACACAGCCCCAGAATGTTCTCTTTAGTGCTAGAGTAATAAAGTAGAAAATCAACTCTGCCCTTAAAGAAGTTCATATTTTGGAAGACAACAGTCTTATAAATGAGAAAAAAAATGGTATATGATTAACTACTTAAATTATGTGATACAAATAATATACACAAATTTTAACATAATAGGAGCTATAACAAATGCACATCCTAGCTTTACTTTTTAATTTATGTGAAAATACTGGCATAATTTGTGGTAAACACAGGTTTTTGACTTATTGCTTGAGATGGTTCAGCTGCTAAAACTAAATATATCAGTGTTAATTTAATCAATCAACCAAATCATATAAAGAACTGATCTTTTAAATTGAATTGTCCGGGCAATTTAATCAAGATGGTATTTCTAGTTGTTCATATATACCAAGTTTCACATTAATGACCTTGTGCCAAGGACCTCCGGGCAGACGAAAGAGAGGTTTCTCTCTTAGAAGACACCAAGCATATTAGGGACAAATGAAACATTAGACACAGAACAATCTGAACCGTTCAATTAGGACAGTGTGTACTAAAGCACTTTCTATCAATACTGCAAATAAATGCTGTTAAATTTAGTGACTGAATGCTTTAACCACATAATAAACTTGACATTTGAAACACTACAAAGGTATACAGACTGTTGACAAACCAGTATTACTAAGTAATTCTTAGAATGGTGGCTGCAAGAGACCACAAGAGACATTTCCTTGCCCTGAAAAATCTTGACTTGCATCACACCAGAAATTCTCTGCCTTACATTTCCTTAAAAAAAAAAAAAAAAAAAAAAAAAAAAAAAAATCCTGAAAGCTAATTTGAGGGCATATCTTGTATTCATCAGTGCTATTGCCCAAATATATTAGGTTGTGTTCCCTGATCCTTGAAGTTAGGTGTGATTTGCTTTAGCCAATGAAATGTGAGAAGTGAAACATGACACTTCTAGGTTGAAGCCTTAGGAACCAAAGTGTACTTTGTGTACTCTTTCCTTCCTGTATGCCACAGGGACCAAAAATGTTAGATAGTGGCAGCTCCATAGCTAGGACTCTGGGGTAAAGCAAAGCCCCTAGCCAACCAAAGACAGATATGGATACTAAGTGATCTTTATGGCTTTCAACCACTGTGATCTTGAAATATCAGTTGCATTTGTAATTGTACAATAATCTCTCATCTTGATGGATCTACCTTGAAATAACAAAGTGTATCTTTCAGAAGATAAAGAGTCAAGTCCCATGAACAAGTATTTAGAACATTTTGAAAACCTATATATAATGTCCTGAGAAAATAAAATTAAACCATATCAGCAGTTAGCCCACTTTGAAAGGCAACAGCATCAAATGAGAATATGACCTTGAAAAAGTTGAGCCTATGGATAAGTAATTCAGGAAAATTTATAATTTATTATTTTTTAAAAAGGACTAGCAATATGGATTATAAATCAAGGTCTAACCTTATGTGATCTGGAATAAAATATTAAATCCTAATAGTTCAGCCTCCTCATATGAAAATAAAAATGCAACAATACTTGCCCTTTTTAACTCCCTTTTACACTGGAAGGTCAAAAAACAAGCAAGCTGTTGTGGAAAAAATTAACATACGACATAAATGACATGGTAATATTTTACCACCACTACAAGTAGTATAGCAATGTAAAAATGTTTTTGCATTGTCCTGTTTTTGGTGCTAGTGATTGATGGAGAATATAATTCTGTAAAGATGTTTTAGTAAAAAAATTACAGCATGGTAATTTTCAAATTTGGGTGCCACTTCTCATTTCAAATCATTTCCATATAAATTAAAAGCTAGGCTAACATTGACAAAATGAGAAATTCTGTACTGCATCAGTAAATCAGTTGTTTGAGTCCATCTCTGTCTTTCCAACTCTGCCACCAGCCAAGGCCAGACACTCATTGTCTCTCACCTGGACTACTATAATGGCCCCTTAACTGATTCCATGTTTCTAATATCTTCTCATCCATTCATGTCTGCTCAGCCCCCTTATTTATGTCCCAAAGCATGTTTAACGTCCTAAATATATCATGGTTTAACTTTAAATAACCTCTACAGCATGGCAAAACTTTGATAAAAAAGCATTCCAGGCAGGAGTGATACCACAAATTAAACTGAGAAGATGCAAATGGACCTAAAATGTTCACAAGTCAATGGAGAAATCTCTGTATGAGAATGTGAGGTTGGGAAGAAGTATAATATTGGCTACATCACGTGGAGCTATACTGGAAGGTCATGACGGAGGACTTAAAAGTTGATTAAGAATTGTGGTATTAATTCAGGTGTGCTATTAAAGAAAAGACATCACAAGAACAGGGTACCTTTTTAAGAAGTGATTTGAAAATTCAGAACTTAAGTGACAAATGGCTAGGACTTAGGTTAAGAGATCATTAAGTATAATAGATATAGATTACATTTACTTATATATGTTGTTAGAGAATAATATAAGGAAGTACGACTATTACTTATAATTTACTAGCTCTGACATGTACACATGGCTAATATATAGTCTAAATGGAAATGATTATCTTCCAAATGACCACTGAACCAGTTCTTTAAATAGCAGCTTCATTTCTCAACTGTTAAGACAGGTTTAATATAACAAACTCCAACCATCAGCAATGGCCAGTTTATGAGATAGATGCTTCTAAATATCCCATGGGATTCAGAGCTTAGAAGTGTCCTTTTTGGCTTTATCTTGTAGGTCCCTAAAGGAAGCTCTGACCTAAATCCAGACATATTATTAGACCAGCATATTGCCTTTGTCTCTTTTATTTATGTATCTATTTTGAAACTAAGAGTTCAATATTGGGGGATTTTATATGAAAATAAAGATTTCCAGCTTCTCTTGCAAATGGGGAGGATCTGGGAATATCTGGATCCTCATTCCAACGTGGGATTAATTGGTTGAAACCAAATAGCAGGGCCTCTTCAGGTAAAATATGCCTTACCATTTCTCTACAGTCCCTTGGATTTCCCCTCAACTAAGGCAAAGCTTAACTCACAATTCCAATATGGAAACAGATGAAGGGAAGCTGCTTGCATTGTAGGGAAAAGTAGAAGATGAAGCAGCCCATGAATCACCCTACTCATTACATGAAGGCATCTAGACTCTAGCTAGAAACCCCTGCCTTGGGAGAGACCCATGCAAGAAAGAGTCCCTAGAGTGTCAAGTTTCTTTAGGGGATTTGAGTTCTACTACCATCAGGACTTTGTATATTACTCACACCAGTACTTAACCGTAATTCTTAAAAGTGTCAGCAAGAACAGCATGAACACCTAAAATGAGATGGAAGATGTCTCCATTCAGAGCCTCCCTTCTCTAGTCTCTGTGGCACGGAACAAAGCTCGTAAGTGACAAAATTCAGAGATGAAACTGCTTTTTATTCGTTGGAATTTTGGGCCATCCAATGATTTGTGTTCACAAACAACAAAACATGTTATTATAAATTCTAAATTATGGAGTACATGATGAGGAAAATTCACCTCCAAAAGTTTGCTTTTGCCAAAGAACTGCATGTTTCACTGAGCTAACACAGAAATCGATGCACTGGAATGAATTCAAAGTACGTTAACTTCTTGCAAGTTACTGTAAAAAACTTTGAAATATCGCCAAGGTGTAAAATTAAGTAGGACTCCCTGCCTTGATTTATACTGTAAGCTGGTAATGGTGAATTTGTTTCACTTACCAACAAATTTGTTTCCTAATGGATTATGTATCACCTAATCCAGAGATTTAGGCTTTTCTTATCTCCTATAGACAAAGAGCCATCTTATGATTTTATTTAATAATATACCAGCTAAAGGAAAAAAAGTTGTGGGGTGAAGAGATATTTTGGTTTTCCTCCAATAAAACTGAAATAGTCAACAATCTTCTAGTTATACTTATGGTGTCAAGGAACTGTGGATAATGCCAATTCATGAAAAAAAAGAGGGCCTTTGAAGCCAGGAAGAAGCCTGAAGAGTAGCCTGAAATACGCCTCTGAAGAGAAAACAAAGGAATAAAGAGGGAGAGTTTATTAGTTTTCCAGGAATGTCGTAACACTTGGCTTGTGGCAGCATGCCTCCAATTCCTGCCTTCTCTTCGCATGGTCATCTTCCTTGCGTATCGCTGTGTCTCACAACTCCCTCTCCTTTTTCTTATAAGGACACCAATCACTGGATTTAGAATCCTCAATAAATTCAAGATGATCTCATCTCGATTTTCTTAATTTCATCCGCAAAGACACTATTTCCAAATAAGTTCACATTCACAAAAAGGAAGCTAAGACTTAAACATGTCTTTTGGGGGACATAACCCACTGGAGTGAGGAATAAAAACAATGATAAAGAAGACATAAAACACAGGGATGAGAATCTGGCCTTTGAGATCAAACCAAGCTAGGCCTACATTCCACTTTAACATGAACTTCAATCTTACCATCCATAACATAAATTGGCGAACTATGGCTTGCTGGTCAAATCCAGTCTCTGCCTGTCTTATAAATACAATTTGCTGGAACAGAGCCATACCCATTTAAGTGCTGCCTACAGTGGTTTTTGCACTGCAAGAGCAGAGGTAACTAGTTGCAACAGAAACAGTATATTATACAAAGTCTGAATATTTGCTATCTGGACCCAATGTGGGAGGCCGCGCAGTAGCTTGAGAGAGAACCAAACCAGCCCCTGACTCACGCCTCCTTGAAACCTAAGGGTTAAAGCAATCCTGTGGTTAATAAGTTGAGGTGCTTGAGAATGGGCCTGTGCCATGGGTCTCACGCTCTCCTGCGCGACCACCCTCTGGGGCTTATCTGGAACAGGACGTGCAGGCCTAAAGCTGTGAATCAGTAACTTGACTTGCTGTCCCTGCAGGGGCCATAAACTGCACCTGATGCCCTTTTGGCCCTTCTCTGTCTACTTATCTATAGGGAACTCATCTTTAAGCAGCCCTCTTGGCGTCAGGATGTTTGCACATGAGCCTTAAGAAACCTAAGGGGAACCTGTGGAAACTATTCTAAGAATGCAGTGGATCACTGCTTCCTTGTGATTGTCTCTGTACGATACTTATACCAGAGCACTCTTCTGAATAAACTGGCATTGCTCGGACGTCATCCACCTTGCCCCTCCTGTCCCCATCTCTTTGCGTCTCATCTTCATTTCACCATCCTCTTACCCTCTCGACCCTGGTCGTGTTGTCGTGCCGGCCGCGACAACCTTTATAAAAAGAGGTTTACAAATTCTGGTTTTTAAGATGGGATTGACAGTACTCACTGCATACAAGAATAAAATGAGAACTCTTAAGTAGTGTTGATGACACAAGCAAGTACTCTGAGTTACTTGTCTCTATGAGAGGCAAAGTATCAGGCACATAATAGTATGGGCTTGCAAAGGAGAAAGACTGGAGTTCAACATCAAGCAGGTCACTTCTTACTAGTGGTATTAATTTGTGCCTGTCACTGACCATTTTCAAGCCTTGATTTTTCTCATCTGCAAAATGGAGTTAATTATTACATCAACTTCAAAGAGTTGTTCTGTAGATAAGAGGATCTGAGACAAGGAGTTAGCTATTGCTATTACTTATCATTCTCCAACAAAGAAGGTATAACATCATCTTAAGTGTATGCAATGGGTATGGGAAGCAGGAAGACAGTCTAGCTTGGGAAATCCTTGACAAAGATTCAACATCTTGAGTCTTCAAGAATGATACGTTCTCTGCAAAGCCAAAACCTCTGGGGCATGCAGAAATGGGTAGAGTGCTTGAGTGAATTTTGACACCATGCACAGAACAGGTAATGATGAGTTTTGGTATTTGTCAAGGATAATTACATGCTAATTAAAGTAGCCATATTAAAACACTGAACAGAACTTGAAGGCACATAAAGATGGGGATGAAGTTACAGACTAAAAACACAATGAACTCATTATTAATGCCAGCAATCACATTCCTCCTCTTTCTATACTAAAGTCCAAGCTCCTTGATATAACTTATGGAACTTCCCTAATCTGTTGTTTTCATGTCTCTCCATTAGCATTTAAGTTACATGAGATTCTGTAACTTCACAATGCTCACCATGTGGTAGTAACTTGGTGAAGTGAAGATCTAATTCAGGAAGCACTTAACACAGCTTCCTTTATTTTTACTTCAAGCAGTACATATTCAGCTTAGCTTTATAGGTAAGTCTTTACAATCATTATCAGTTTAGGAAGGAAGCAGAGGCTATCGCTGTGTATATTTGGAGTATAGCTCTGTTTCGGTGAATTATTTCATCTAAAGTTAGTGAAGTACAGTCATCCTTCCAATGTCCTCAAAGATGATTCAGAGACAGATAAAATCCTCAAAAATTCTTACCTAAGAGAACTGAAGTAGTACCAACCAAGGTATTTTAAGGCATTAAATTCTTGTTTTTTGTTTGTTGGAAATGATTGTGGGAAACCAATCCATACTGGGATTTATGCAAAAATCAGACACAATATACAGACCATGGAGGTAAAAATTACTCTCTGGCTTTGATTCTGCATATGAGACTCAAAAGCTCAATGCTGTAAATAGTATGATTCTAAATGTAGAGATATGGAAAATAGAAAGCAAAAAGAGGAAAGAATTTGAGAAAGAAAATATTCTCACCATTCAAAGGCTACCAACTATTGATTTTTGGTATAATTTTCATTCTTTGGTTAATGTTCTTAATTTGGGGGGGGGTAAATAGTACTTATTTTATCTCACTAGCTACCTAATATTCATTTTGTAGCACAAAGTACCATGATAGAACTATTTAGAACAACCTTACTTATTTGGCCAAAACTGGAATGAAGAGTGGATAATTACTAATATTGGAAAGAAATATAAAATGTTACATATGTGTAAAAGATGTAATATTATGCAGTGTCCTCAAAGGAAAAACAAATCTATAAAAGGAAGAATGGAGGCAGTTAATATACTAAGAGATACACTCTGGAATCAAACTGCATGGATGAGAAAACAAGCTCTCACATTACTGGTTGGGCAATCTTATACAACCTCTCTATTCCTTAATTCCCATATCTAATATAGTAATAAATAATTGATAATGTTGATATAAAAATAAACTGAGCTAATAGAGCATTTAAAGCCAAGTATACTCTACTGTAAATGCTAAGTATTAGCCATATTTATCAGAAAAAAAAACTGGAATACAACTACCCTATGATCTAGAAATCCCACTACTGAAAAAATATGCAAAGGAAATTAAATCAGTATTTTGGAGAGATATCTACACCCCCATGTTCATTAGAACACTTCACAATAGTTCAGATGTGAAAACATATATATTGATGCATAAAGAAAACATGCCATTTATATTTAATGGAATTGGACTCTGTCTTTTTTTTTTTTTTTTTTTTTTTTTTTTTTTTTTTTTTTTAGATTTTATTCATTTGTCAGAGACAGTGCGCACAGGCAGACAGAGAGGCAGGCAGAGTCAGAGGGAGAAGCAGGCTCCCTGCTGAGCAAGGAGCCCGATGTGGGACTCGATCCCAGGACCCTGGGATCATGCCCTGAGCCGAAGGCAGCTGCTTAACCAACTGAGCCACCCAGGCATCCCAGGACTCTGTCTTAAGAAGGAAGGAAATCCTGCCATTTACTAGAACATGAGTGAACTTGGAGGCTGTTGTGCTAAGTGAAACAAGCCAGGCACTGAAAGACAGTACTACATAATTTCACTTATATATAGGATCTAAAATAGTTGAACTCAGAAGCACAGTAGAGTGGTGGTTACCAGAAGTTGGGAGATGAAGTGGGCAAACACTGGTCAAAGGTAGAAAGTTCTAGTTGTACAAGATGAACAAGTTATGGAAATCTAATGTACAGTATGGTGGCCATAGTGAACAGTACTGTATCATATACTTTAGTTTTGCTAAGAGGGTAGATTCTAATTGTTCCCACCACACTTAAAAAAATGATAACTATGTGAGGTAATGAATTTGTTAACCAGCTTGATTGGGGTGACAATTTCCCAATGTACACATATGTCAAAACATCAAATTATACAACTTAAATATACACAACTTTAAAATGAGATGGATGTATATTATAAAGGTAAATGAAAACACACACTAAATAATTATATATATATATACTTTAGGAATGCATATACTTTAGGATAAACACATGCAGGGTGGATTAGAAGGTTATAAATTAAATATGAGGGAAGCTAATAAGATTGGGGATAGAGAGTGAAAGGGGGATTTATGAAACTGAATTAAGAATCAAATATGTGCATGGACTGAGGATGAGAGCATGAAACTCCATCAGATTCTCTCTCCAAATATTTTAAATATGAGACAGAAAGACAGTGGAAGAGATAGGGGAGAAATGTCTAGGCTGTCAGCCAACATTCAAGAGACCAAAAGACCCAGGCACATGGCAGGGAGCAGTAAGTAGAGGCCAGATCCAGGAGTCAGGTGTGATTCCTCCGGAGGCAGAGGAAGTTCTCTTTGCCTCCTTCACTCCCCTTGTATCTAACAATGGACGCCAGTGTTTGGGGCTACCTAAGTTTGTCCTAATTCTTTGAAATTAAAAAGAGTCCGATAAAATTAAAATTAAAAAAAAAAAAAAGAGTCCGATAATCTATCAGTTTGAGTGGATATTCAAAAGAGAAAATTTCCTGAGGACACACATGATAAAGCACTTTAGTTCAACTTGAGACATTAAACACAAGGAGACAAAAAATCATAAAGACCTTCAAGACACACGTTATTTTTCCCCTGTCCAAAGCCCTATAGTGGACATTGGGTGGGGCAGCAATGGGAAAAAACAGTATATTTGAAATTTCTATGCATGACGATCCATGGTTCCACCTCTCTGTATCACATGGAGAATCTGAAAAGATTTAAAATACTTGAATTCCCTCCAGTGTGATACAGTATCAAGAGTGGGCTCTGTGGGCCCTGAGATTTTACTCCATATAAACAGAGGTTATGAAATAACATAGGCAAAGCCCCCAGGCGGAGTGCCTAACACATAGCATTTACTTGAAAAGCTAGTATCTTACTTTTCACCTTTCCTAGGCATGGCTCCAATATCCAGGAAAAACTGTTAAAACTTATTGATTGCTTCTTTCACTGATGACGTCAGCGGGAAGGAATATAGCTGATGAGAAATATGGAATGCTGTGCCTGGGACTTACTAGTCTTAGATATGAGAATAAGGGATGTGGGAAGAAACACGGTAAGAATCAGGAACACTTGAAAACTGGGTCAGGAATGGATGGAGACACTGGCAAGAGTACAATACAAACTTGAAAGTGGAGAACTCAGTTTTAGACAGTTTGGGAGCTGAGCACAACAATTAAAAATGTTAAAATAATTGAGAATATTTGAAGTCAGGAGAAAAATCACTAATTGTAGGTCTGGAATATAAACATTGGCATAGATTTAGGTGGCAAGGTAGGTGATAAGGGTGATGCTGAGAACAGGAAGAAGTTATCTTGGACAGAATGCTGTCATTGTTTTTATTTGGGATGATGAGAAGATGAGAGAAGAATCATCTACCTTATGCTTAAACCTCCTCACTGACTAGAAACCATCCTACAACAGTCAGCTGAACAGCTGTAAAATTGGAAAGATCTTTTTAAAATCTAAATGGAGCTCCCTCTACTAACTGGTTCCAAATTAACTTTATTCAATTAAAAAATCTAAAATATTGTCTATATAAGAATATTTCAACAAATCTGGAAAATTATATATATATATACACACACACACACACATACACACATACATACATACACATTTTCAGTATAATAGATATAATTCAATATAATATCCTCCACATTTATGAATTTATAAACATTTTATTTTCCAGGCTGAATGCTGAGGGGAAAATGCTTGGTCCTTTTTGCTCAACACTTTGATTAACAACTTCGATAAAGACACAGATGGCATGCTTATCAAATTTTGGGATGATATAAAGCTGAGAGTTATAGCTAATATGTTGGATGTCAGAATCAAGATTCAGAGTGCTTAACAAGCTGGAGTAATGAGCTACAGCTAAGAATAGGAGAAAGAAGATAGGAAAAAGCACAGTTCTGCATTATGGTACCCAAAAGGCAACTGAACATACATACTCAGAATAGGGGAATAAAAAACTTTATAGTGGCTCCTAAAAAACAAGACTTTCTGATTTGGTTACAAACTGAAAATTCATCAGTAGTCACTACACAAATTAAGCATTTCATTTATTTTAATGTAAACTTCATCTACTGGGAAGTATTTAAGATGATTAACAAAACATGCACAAAAATACTATTTAAATGGCCCAAAGAAAATGGATAAATACAATATAATTTTGAGGATATTGTACTCCTACTCATTCAAGAAACACTGAGCATCTGTTTTGGCTGAAACACTCTTCTTTGCCTATTAAACATCTACTCATCCTTTACTTTTTAGATCTTATTTTCTTCCTTAGAGTGGCCTTGTCTGATACCCATTTTAAATGATGTCCCCTCTTATTCTGTCCCCTGATCAATTTTGTCCCAGCACTTAGGATGATTTGAAATTGTATTTCCTGTGCATATATTTTCTTAATATATGTCAATAATTAGACTACAAGGCCCATGAAAGCAAGGATCACCTAAGTTTTGTCTAACACTACATAACCAAGGTGTAGCATAGTGCTGGATGCAAACTAGGTGTTCAATAAATAGGTCCTACATTAATGAATTAATGAGCTAAGAACTAGATACTAATAATTTGGAAGGGGAGCAAAACCTGTAAAGAGATAAAATCTAATATAACTCATGTTTTACATGGAAGTATGACTGTATTTCTGTAAGAATACAGAACAGCTCTATCAAAATTGGGGAAAATGCTCTTTGAAGAAATGGACTTGAGTGAAGGTTCAAAAGATGAATGGAAGTTCACCATAAAGAGAAACACCTTGAAAAGACAAGACTGAGGAAGGAACATAACAGGCAAAGGAAAGAGTCACTCAAGGGCAGAAGGTACGTGGGGAGCAGTGAGAGGAAGTCCAGTATGGTTGCAGCAGATGGTACATGTAATGTGTGGTTGAAAGTGACGCTGGCACACCGTGTTCCTTTTACCATCATTTAAGAGCTTACTGCCAAATAGAAACATATTGGAGAAAAATGAGCACAATAATCAAGAGCTAGATGTTGCATATGAGATAGAGTATAAAACACTATATTTAGCCTTGAAAATAAAATGCTTATAAATTTATAAATGTAGGGAGCACACACACACACACACACACACACACACTATATCTATACCTATATCTTTATCTATATATAGCATATATATTCAGATTTTTTAAATACTCTTATATAAACAATATTTTAGATTTTTTTTTAAAGATTTTATTTATTTGATAGACAGAGATCACAAGCAGGCAGAGAGGCAGGCAGAGAGGAGGAAGCAGGCTCCCTGCTGAGCAGAGAGCCCGATGCAGGGCTCAATCCCAGGACCCTGAGATCATGACCTGAGCCAAAGGCAGAGGCTTTAACCCACTAAGCCACACAGGCACCCCAATATTTTAGATTTTTTAATTGAATAAAGTTAATTTGGCACCAATGAGCAGAGGGAGCTCTATTTAGATTTTAAAAAGATCTTTCCAATTTTACAGCTGTTCAGCTGACTGTTATAGATTTAAACAGAAGGTGAAGACTCCTCTCTCACCATCCCAAATAAGAAAGATGTCTTAAGCATTCTGTCCAAGATAACCTCTTCCTGTTCTCAACATCACCCTCATCACCTACCTTGCCACGTAATTCTATGCCAATATTTATATCCCAGACCCACAATTAGTGATTTTTCTCCTGACTTCAAATATTCTCAATTATTTTAACATCTTTAATTGTTGTGCTCAGCTCCCAAACTGTATGAAATGGAGTTCTCCACTTTCCACTCTCAAGTTTGTATCATACCCTTGCCAGTGTCTCCAACCATCCCTGACCCAGTTTTCAAAAGTATTGCTGATTCCACTGTTTCTCCACTTCTCACCACTATTGCTCCCTCTGACTCTCAGGCACTTTCTTCCCTGTGCTCCCCCATGGCATCTGCCTTTTTTCATTCTCACAGGGGCTACTACAACTCTCTTCCAACTGGTTTCTCTACCTTTAATTTTTCTTTTTTCTAATCCACAATTTCCAACTTGAAGCCAGAATGATCTTTCCAAAATAAATTTGGAATCCTATCACAACCCTGGTTAACAACCGTATTTCTAAAGCAGCAACGTCTTGACAGTTTGAGATTTGCAGAACCAGTGGGAGAGTTAAAGGTAGAGTCAGAACAAGGTCTCTTGGTTTCACTTCTCCTCAAGGAATTTTACATATAGGGCAACTATTGGGAACATCTATTATTGATGAGTGTTTCCTAAGCAAACATTATGGGTATATAAACCCCTGGAATGAAACAGTTGAGAACTACTGTCCTAAAGCTGTTCTACAGGTCTAGTAATTGTTTAGTAGGTCAAAATTAGAAAATAAAAAGAAATAAACAATATAGGATCTGGATAGAAGTGGATCCCCTATATCCTGAAACAAAAAGAAAATCCCCAAACAAAAAAATGAATGGAAATACTAATTCCATATATTGTTTTTCAAGAAAATAATCAAAAGCCCCATTTTTTTTCTTATAACATTTCAGCATTCTATTTTGCCAAGTAATTTTCCAGATTGTTGTATCATTCATATAAATTCCCTTGTGTAGATACTGGACACTATACACATGAAGAAATAAAGAACATAACCCTAGGTGAATGTTTGAGACGTTTCCAATTATTTTTAATTTGCACATCTTTAAAAGAAGTTTAAATTCAAAAATTTAACAGCCTTAACATACTGTGGTAGGTTGAACAATGGCCCCCAATGCTATCCTAGTTTTAATTTCTAGAACCTGTGAATGTTACCTTATATGTCAAAACAGACTTTACAATTGTGACTAAATTACCAATATTAAGATGGTAAGATTGTCCTGGATTATCAGCACAGGCTAGAAATCCCAAATGTCCTTTTAAGAGGGATGTAAAAGGAGATTTGACACAGAATCAGGAGGCAAGAAGACAATGAAGCAAAGGGCTATGCCACTGGTTCTGAAGACTCAGGAAAAGGCTCTTAGCCAAGGACTGCAGCTTTAGAAACTGGAAGCCACCTAGAGCCATTCAAGGGAGTATGGCCCTAATGAGACCTTATTTTTGACTCAATGAAACTGATTTTGGACTTCGGATTTCTAGAACTGTGGGAGAATAAAGGCTGTTTTTCAAGTCACCAAGTTTGCAATTTTGTTATGGCAGTTGTACGAAGCACATTTACATTAAAATTCTTTACACATAAGCATAGGTTTACAACATGTTAATTATTGAGTATATATGATGTACTGTCTCTTTGCCAGATGTTGGTAAGGAAAGTGATGGAGTAGACAGTCCCTCCCTCAAAGAGCACCTATCAGCGTCTGGCAGGATCAACTAGCAATAAAGTAGTTGAAATATGAGAAGCATCTAAGAATCAACACAGGTATTCTGAGCTCTTAATGGGTTCTAGGGTTTAGGGGGATGGTGGACTAGTGAGTCAGCTTGTGGTCTTCTAGAGGAGGTGATGTTTCTGATGCATGTCTGGAAAGGTTATTAGGAGTTGGCCAAAGAAGGAGGTTGTAAAGCAGAAAGATTAAAGTCATAGCAGAGATAAAATGTAGAGGTACGAAAGGCAAAAGCCCTAGGAGAATGCCTGTAGGTGTTGAGATGTACAAGAACCTGAGAAGTCTGGAATAAGAAGGATGAGGGGCAAAGTTTCAGAGATTAAAAAAAGGTAAAACCCTGCAGGACCTTGGTTGTGCTAAGGCATCTGAGCCGCAGGTTTTAAACTCGTATCAACCTAGGAAAGTGGTAATTCCATTTGTCTTTTGGAAATACTACTCTTGAAATGGGAGAAAAAATGTGGTGGGAGAAAGAATCCAGTGAAGATAGTGGATGGGCAACCACTATAGTCAATCTAGGAAAAAGAGAAGTGAAGTTTGCACAAGAAAAGGGGAGAACAACTGGGATGGAAAATCCTGGGTAGAAGTGAGAAATGTCTCTAAGCAGCAGTATTGAATGCATTTTTTAAACAATATTCCTATTAAAACAAAAAATACAATTTCAACATGAAAAAACACAGAAACATATTCATCTTGTCAAATTTAAGTATTCTTTTTACCAAAACAGGCACTATTCATTCTTCCCTGAGTAATGATTTGAAGAGCTTTTCAATGTCACAAGAAACAAAGACGCAGAGGACAAAGGAAACCCATCATTTGGCAAAGGAAGCAGATGGCTAAATTGTGTCTTTCTGTAACTGAGGGCGGGGTTTAACTATTTCACCCATTCTGGGAGGTAGACTTAGTAAGACTAGCTCACAGTTGGGGCGCCTGGGTGGCTCAGTGGGTTAAAGCCTCTGCCTTCGGCTCAGGTCATGATCCCGGGGTCCTGGGATCGAGGCCGCATCGGGCTCTCTGCTCAGCGGGAGGCCTGCTTCCTCCTCTCTCTCTCTGCCTCTCTGCCTACTTGTGATCTCTGTCAAATAAATAAATAAAATCTTAAAAAAAAAAAAAAAAAGAATAGCTCACAGTAGTTTAACAAGTTTGTCCTATCTTTGCTATAAACAAATCTTTGCCAGGACACTTTGTAAAATGCTATCTAAACCACCCAGTTACTAAAAATAATCAACTTTCAGTCCCTGAACATGCTCTATCAGCTCAGGCAAAATAAGCTTGCCTACATGTAGTTATAACAAATTTTTCACTATTTCAAATTTAATACCTACAGATAGATGTAAACTTTCTAAATGTGTTAACATTAGATTATTTTCTCCAGTAATGGCAAATATGTGAAACATTGTTCTTTAAATCAATGATTTTTTAGGGTATTTTGGTTTTGTGGTTTTTGTTTTTGTTTTTGTTTGGCTTTGTCTGTTCTCCATACCTCTTTATATATGAGAGCAAGTTAATAAAATTGCTGTAACAGTTAAACTGAAAATGCTCATCTCTGGATGAAATATTAATAAAAATAATTTAATTGTCTATTAAAAATAATCCATCTGGAATCAGATATAAAACAGATTATATTTTCATTTTTCAGTTTGATTAATTAAAATTGTACATAGCTATCGCTGGATCAATTGGAAATCTTTGCCTACATTCTTCCCTTCTTTGAAAAACATGGTTTGTCCAACTACAGCAACAAAACTTCATTTCCTCTGATCCCCAGCTGTAGATCAAAGGCAAAGGAGAGCAGTAGAACCAGGTCATCTTGTAGTCTTTCACCATGTATAGCTCAGCTGACTTCTCTGTGGGTCTATGTTCATTATACATAGTTCTTCTACCTAAAGCTCTATTAAAACATAAATGCGCGCGTGTGTGCGCGCACACGCGCGCACACACACACATACACACATCCCTTTACAGAAGTACTGAAGTGTGTGTGTGTTGAGTCATGTCATGTCATGTCTGCACTAGTCTTCCATTCATTCAGTGAACCTATACTGATAGCTTTGATGAGCCAGACACTGTTACACATTGGGGATGAAGAAATGAACATGATTTAGTCCTGAATTCTAATTCAGGATGAATTGGAGCTATAATTTTATGTGAGAGGGAAAAAAATCTACATGGAGAAACTTAGGGGAAAAAAAGTAAATATAGTCATAAAAAGAATTACAAGGAATCATGGCAATCCTCAGAATGATCCCCTCACCTCTCCTGAGAGTGGAAATAGGGGAAGTACTTCCCGGAGGAGGTAGCACTTGGTCTTAGTCCAAAGAGCAAAGAGTCTCCTGATATGAGAAAGAGCATGCCAGGTAGACTAATCATGGACCTTCTGTCATGTCCTCTTTAGGAGATGTTCAGAAGATACCAGGAAAGAGTGCAGGCAGAGCACTGGCATGGTCACACCCGCTTTTTAGTGTAATGGCTCATGGCTCCTGGTGTGGTGGATGTCAGGTGGATAGGTCAAGGCAAAATACTTGAACATCTACTATCAGGATTGTTACATAGAAGGATAAAAGGAGAAGATTGAGAAATAGAAAATTTTTAAGCATTATGAAGACTTGAGAATTCAGTTCTATACTAAAAAATCTGGAAAACCTACTAACTTTTGGGCACTAGTCCTGGTGTTGTGTATTTAGTTAAAAAATAAAAAGAAAGAAAAGAAAAAAAGCAGCTATTTCTCTTGGAACTTTATAATCTACTGCTACAGAAGAGATAATAAGCAATTTTTAAGTGAATATACAACATTTATGTTGGTGATTAAGTGGACCATGAAAAAAAATAAAGATTAGTAAGGGGCATAGGAAGTAATGAAGTGGACTGATTATTCATATCCAGTCGTTCTCTAACTTCTCTCAGAGAACCCACTGAAGAGAAGGGTAAAGCCCGTGCAATAAAGAAAACAAAGCCTTGTATGCTTTTGCGCCCTGTTCTTAGACAAATTATCAGTGGGATAAGAAACATAGTTGGAAATAACTCATCTCAACTATATTACTTTTGGCACATGCTCTTTTGTTGTAAGAACTAGGCAATCTCAGTCAACCTCTGGCCTGTTGTCCCACACTTGGGAAAAACATTATATACTTTGGGATTAAACCATGATGGGCCTCAACAGGAACAACTACTGACAGACATCAACAGAAATTCCTTATTTTTTAAAAAATAAAATCCAGTTTTACTATCAGTCTCCATAGTGCTATTCCCAAAGTCAAACAGACTTGGCTGAGATTATCTGTGGTCTGAATTATCCATGGGATCTATGAGAATAGGGAACTGAGAATTTACTAGATTGTATTGCCCATGGCTCTGTTTACCAGGGTCCACACAGGAAACCTCAGCATGAGGAATAATAATTACCCTCACGAAGAAATTTATGGTATAATTCTGGGGAATTCTGTTTAGGTCTTCAAGAGGCATATGGAAGACAAATCCATGTAAGAGCTTAAAAGGGCAAAGTCTTCACTGTTCTTATTAGGACAGCCAGATTCAGGTTACTGCTCTGTGCCTTCTTATACACGAAGTTAGAAATTTTCATAATGAGTGAACTCAGATTACAATACAAAACAAAACAAAACCAATGTTTTTATTGGTGCTGTTAAGTTCACTGTCACCACCCTGCCTTGATAGATGGGGTGTGTCTCTTTCCCAGAGGTGACAAAATAAAGTATTGCCACTTACTCTTTTTAAAAATCTTTTCAAAGATATACTTAAATTATCTTAACACAAATATAAAGGTTATGTGTCTATGGTAAATCTTGATCAAAGCACTATTTTCACTTTGTAAAAATCTTAGATTCTCTAATAGCTTTTGCTGTTGCTCTGCAAATTCAATTACATCTCTTCTTTCTCAAGAATGTACTATTTTTTTAACCTGAAATAACTTTCTAAATTAAAAAGACATGAAAAATTACTGATCAGTGAGATATAAAAAAGAGATGACTGGCATTTACAATAAATTAGCCAACTTTATCTTAAAATTTTATTAAAGACTACCTTTTCTCATTTCTTTATTGCTATCATCCTCTTTTAACCTAAAATCATGTCTTACACCATGACTACTGCAATCATCTCCAATGCACCCTTGCCCCTTTGAAGTCAATCTGTACATAGATTTTTAAAATAATTTTTTAAAAGAAAAAGTGATTTTTAAGGAAAAAAGAAGGTCCTAAAATGATAAAAGGGTCAATACAGCAGGAGGATATAAATTGTAGAACAAGGTAGCACCTAGATATATCAAGAAAAACTTAGTAATAAGGGGAGAATTATCCAGCAATACACTAATAAAAAATTTTAATACTATACTTTAGAATCCAGGAATCCAGCCAGAAAATCAGTAAAGAAATATTGGCATTAGACTTGTTAGACAAGACAGACTTTACAGACATATACAGAACATTGCATCCAAAAGCAACACAATACACATTTTTCTCAAGTGCACATAGAATATTCTCCAGGATATACCATATGTTAGGCCACAAAACAAGTTTTACTAAAAGAATACTGAAATCACATCAAGCATTTTTCTAAACAAAACAATATAAAATTACAAGTTACAAGAAGAAAACTGGAAAATTGACAAATATGTGAAAATTAGAGGACATGCTACTGAAAAACTAGTAGGTCAAAGAAGGAATAAAGAAAAATTAAAAAAAAAATACTCTGATTCAATGAAAATGGAAATACCCACAGCAAAACTGAAGAGATGCAGCTCAAGCAGTTCTAAGAGGAAAGTTGATAGTGGCCAATGCCTACTTCAAGGAACACAAAAAACTTAATAACCCAATTTTACGCCCCAAGAAATTAGAAAAAGAGCCAGTGAAGTCCAAAGTTAGAGGGAATGATATAACAAAGACCAGAGCAGACATAAATGAAATAGAGACTCAAAAGAAAACAGAAAAGATTAATGAAACCTAGAGCCAGTTCTTTGGAAAGATAAACAAAATTAACAAACCTTTAACTACACTCACCAAGAAAAAGATAGGACTCAAAATAAGAAATGGGAGGGGAAACATAACTGGTGTCACAGAAATACAAGGGATCTTAAGAGACTACTCTGAACAATTATATGTCGACAAATTGGACAATATATAAGAAATGAATAAATTTCTAGAAACACACAACTACCAACACTGAATCACAAAGAAGTAGAAAGTCTGAACAGACCAATTACTGGTAAGGAAATTGAATCAGTTATCAAAAACCTCCCAGCAAACAAAAGTTCAGGACCAGATGGTTTTATTGGTGAATTCTTTTTTTTTTTCTTATTTATTAATTTATTTATTTGAGAGAGAGTGAAAGAGAGCATGAGAGAGGAGAAGATCAGAGGAAGAAGCAGACTCCCCATGGAGCTGGGACCCCAGGACTCCAGGATCATGACCTGAGCTGAAGGCAGTTGCTTAACCAACTGAACCACCCAGGCACCCTCACTAGTGAATTCTATCCAACATATAAAAAAGAATGCCAATGCTTCTCTAATTCTTTCAAAAAGACAGAAAAGGAGGGAAAACTTCCAAACTCATTTTACAAGGCCAGCATTACCCTGATATTAAAATCAGGTAAGGGCAACACATTTAAAAAACAAACTAATATATCTCATGATCATAGATGCAAAAAATCCTCAAAATATTAGCAAACTGAATTCAACAATGTAGTAAAAGGATCCTACACCATGATTAAGTCACACTTATTCCAGGAATGTCAGGATGGTTTAATATCCACATAATCAATATGATACACCATATTAACAAAGCCAAGGATAAAAAGCATATGATCATCTCAATAGATGCAAAAAAAAAAATTGACAGAATACAACATCCATTGAGGATTAAAACTCTCAACAGAGTGTGTATAGAGAGAACGCACCTTAACATAATATAGGCCGTACATGACAAGCTTATTGCTACCATCGTTTCTAATGATAAAAAGCTGGAAATTGTTCAAAGATCGGTAACAAGACAGGATGCTCACTCCTACTACTTTTATTCAACATAGTATTAGAAGTCCTAGCCAAAGATAATAAGCAAAAAATAAAAGGTATCCAAATTAGAAAGAAATAAAACTTTCACTATTTGCAGATGCAGGATTTTATGTATAGAATGCTCTAAAGACCAACATAAAAAATTGTTAAGAACTAATAAATCTGGTGAACTTGCAGGATACAGAAATTCAATATACAGATCTATGATCAGTTGCATTTCTGTATATATACACACTAATACTGAACTACCAGAAACAATTTCATTTAAAATTACATCAAAAGGATCAAAACCTAGGAATTTAACCAAGGGGATGAAAGACCTATATACTGAAAACTATAAAACACTGATAAAAAAATTGAAGAATAAGTGGAAAGATATTTTGTGCTAATGGACGAGAATTGATATTACCGTGTCCATACTAATCAAAAGAATCCACATATTTATTGCAATCCTTACCAAAATTCCAATGGCATCTTTCAAAGAAATAAAAAAAAGTCCTAAAATTTCTATAGAACCACAAACACCCCAAATAGCCAAAGTAATTCTGAGAAAGAGCAAAGCCAGAGATATCATGCTTAATGTCAAACTATACTACAAAACTAATCACAGTAGTATGATCTTGGCATTAGAAACAGACTCATCTATCAATGCAACAGAATAGGTAGCCCAGAAATAAACCCACACCTATACAGTTAATTTATGACAAAGGAACCAAGAATATACAATGGGGAAAGTACAGTCTGTAATAAATATTGTTAGGAAAACTGGACAGCCACATTAAAAAAAATAAAAGTGGACCACTATTTTATAGCTACACAAAAATTAACTCAAAATGGAATAAAGACTTAAATAGGTAATACCTGGAAACATAAAACTCCTAGAAGAAAATAGGTGGTAAGTTTCTATAAATCAGTCTTTGCAATAATCTTTTTGGATTTGACACAAGAAGCAAAAGCAATAGAAGCAAAAATAAACCATGGGGACTACATCAAACTAAAAAGACTTCTGCCAAGCAAAGGAAATGATCAACAAAATGGAAGGAACCTATAGAATGGGAGAAAGTATTTGCAAGTCATATCTGATAGGAGGTTAATAACCAAAGTAAAGAATTCATACAACTCAGTAAAAAAAAACAACCCCCCAAACACACACACACACACAGGAAAAGAATGGAAGTTGGTGCAGCCGCTCTGGAAAACCGTGGAGATTCCTTAAGAAATTAAAAAAAGAGCTACCCTATGATCCTGCAATTGCACTACTGGGTATTTACCCCAAAGATACAGATGTAGTGAAAAGAAGGGCCATCTGCACCCCAATGTTCATAGCAGCAATGGCCACAATCACCAAACTGTGGAAAGAGCCAAGATGCCCTTCAACAGACAAATGGATAAAGAAGATATGGTCTGTATGTACAATGGAGTATTATGCCTCCATCAGAAAGGATGAATGCCCAACTTTTGGGACAGGACTGGAAGAGATTATGCTAAATGAAATAAGTCAAGGAGAGAGAGAGTCAATTATCATATGGTTTCACTTACTTGTGGAACATAAGACATAACACAGAGGACACTGGGAGATGGAGAGAAATGAGCTGGGGGAAACTGGAGGGGGAGACAAACCATGAGAGACTGTGGACTCTGAGAAACAAACAGGGTTTTAGAGGGGAGGAGGATGGGGGGTTGGGTGAGCCTGGTGGTAGGTATTAAGGAGGGCACATATTGCATGGAGCTCTGGGTTTGGTGCATATACAGTGAATTTTGGAACACTGAAAAAAAAATAAAATTAAATTTTAAAAAAATCCAAAAACCCAAATTGGGAAGTGGGCAGAAGATCTGAATAGACTTTCAGACAGATAGATGGCCAAAAAATACATGAAAAGATACTCAACATCACTCATTATCTAGAAGAAGTAAATTGTAGTCACAACAAGAAATCACCTCGCATCTCTTAGAATGGTTATTATCAAAAAGACAAGAAATAACAAGTATTGGCAAGGATGTGGAGAAAGAATACTTGTGCACTGTTGGTGAGAATGTAAATTGGTTCAGGCATTATTGGAAACAGTATAAATGGTCCTCAGGAAATTAAAATAGAACTATCAATGATTCAGCAATTCCACTTCCAGTATTTATCTGTGAAAAAAAAAAAAAGAAAGAAAACACTAACTTCAAAAGATATGCATGCCATCATGTTCACTGCAGACTTATTTCCAATAGCAAAGCAACAGAAGTATCCACTGACCATAGATAAATAAAACACAATGGAAAGGTACAACAGAGTATCATCACCCAGCATTAAAAAGAAAAAAAAACTTGCCATTTGTGACAACACAGATGGACCTTGAGGGCATTATACTAAGTGAAGTAAGACAGCGAGAAGGACAAATACTGTATGAACTCACTTATGTTGCGGGGGTGATAAACTCACTTATGGTGATAAACTATAAATATGGTGATAAACTCACTTATGTTTATCACCACCAGTGATAAACACACACACACAACTCAACTCACAGACATAGGAAAACAGACTGGTGGTGGTTAGAGGTAGGGAATTGGGAGTGGGCAAAATAGGTAATAAGGTACAAACTTCCAGGTCTAAGTAAGTCAAGGTGATATAATATACAATAGATTATTAACTGTTTTGTACATTAGAAAGTTCAAAGTCTTAAAACACCACAATTGTAACTATGTATGTTAATCGTTAGACTTAATTGCTCCAATTTTACCATAAATACTGAATCATTATGCTGTATGCCTCAAACTAACCTATTGTATGTCAATAAAAATATATTTTTAAAGCTTGAATTATATTACCTCCCTTTATTTTCACATATGATTGTATTAAATTAGATCCATACTCCTTGCTTTGTCCCCCAAGATTCTGCCTACTTGTCTAACCTCATTTCACAGAATTCTCTCACTCCCTATGTTAAACCATAGAGCTTCCTTTGTTTTGCTGGCAGAACTTCTTTCATATTTTACTCATTTACTCCTTAGAACATGCTTATTCCACTTCCCGAAATGGTCTCGTATGTACTTTTCATGTGGTGGCTTCTTTCTCCTACTTCTTTCTTGTACTTCAAATTTTTGTCACATCAGCAAGGACTTCCCTAAAGTTTACTTAAATATTTTATACTCAGCATCCAAAGAGCTAATAAAGACCTGAAATTCCTTTTTTTCTTATCCCCACTAGACAATAAAGTTCACGAGTATTCTACTTCCACTTAAATGTGTACCCAAATCATAGAAGACCACGTACATAGCTGGTGTTCAATATACAGGTTTTGATCACATGAATGACTAAATCAATATGTCAGTGACCTCAGTCTCATGACAACAGGAGACATTCCTTTCTTTACTCCCCTTTTAATAACTAATTAGACATCTGCACAGAATAGAAGTGTCTTGGCATATTCCACCACAGGATCCAGATTTCTAGTTAACAAGCACATCCAAAAGTAACCAAAAAAAAAAAAAAAAAAAAAAAAAAAAAAAAAAAAAAAACCCACAACAAAAAAACAAAAGTAACCAAATGGTTCAATAGATGTACTTTGTCAGATGCTTTTTCTACAATATCCATTCATGATAAAAAACCCTCAAATAGTGCAGGTTTAGAGGGAACATATTTCAACATAATAAAGGCAATGTATGAAAACCCCACAGCTACAACATCCTCAATGGGGAAAAACAGCTTTTCTTCTACTGTCAGGAACAAAACAGGGATGTGCAATCTCACCACTTATTTAACATAGTACTAGAACTCCAAGCTACAGCCATCAGACAACAAAAAGAAATAAAAGGCATCCAAATTATCAAGGAAGAGTCAAACTTTCACTGTTTGCTGATCACGTGATACTCTATATAGAAAACTTGAAAGACTCCACCAAAACACTGCTAGACGGACACAGATTCAGTGAAGTTGCAAGATACAAAAATCAACATACAGAAATCGGTTTCATTTCTACACTGATAAGGCAGAGAAACTAAGGAACCAATCCCATATATAGTTATACCAGAACAATGAGATACATAGGAATAAACCTAACCAAAGAGGTGAAAGACCTGTACTCTGAAAACTGCAGAACACATGAAAGAAATGGAAGACGACACCAAGAAATGGGATGGCATTCTATGCGCATGCATTGGTAAAACAGATATTGTTAAAATGTCTATACTACCCCAAAGCAATCTACACATGTAATGCAGTCCCTATCAAAATACCACCAGCATTTTCCAGAGCTAGAATAAACAATCCTAAAATTTGTATGGAACTGCAAAAGACCCCTGAATAGCCAAAGCAACCTTAAAAAAGAAAAGCAAAGCTAGAGGTATCACAATTCCAGACTTCAAGTTATATTACAAAGCTGTAGTCATCAAGACAGAATGGTACTGGCACAAAATAGATACATAGATCATGGAGCAGAATAGAAAACTTAGAAATGAACCCACTACTATATGGTCAGTTAACCTTAAATAAAGTAGGAAAAATATCTAATGGGAAAAATGACAGTTTCTTCCACAAACAGTGTTGGGAATCTAAACAGCAACATGCAAAAGAATGAAACTGGACCATGAATACCCAACTTTTCTATCAACATGGACAAGACTGGAAGAGATTATGCTGAGTGAAATAAGTCAAGCAGAGAGAGTCAATTATCATATGGTTTAACTTATTTGTGGAGCATAAGAAATAACACGGAGGACATGGGGAGATGGAGAGGAGAAGGGAGTTGAGGGAAATTGGAGGGGGAGATGAACCATGAGAAACTATGGACTCTGAAAAACAATCTGAGGGCTGTGAAGGGGCGGGGGGTGGGAGGTTGGGGGATCCTGGTAGTGGGTATTATGGAGGGCACGTATTGCATGAAGCACTGGGTGTGGTGCATAAACAATGAATTCTGTTACACTGAAAAGAAATTAAATTAAAAAAATGAAAAAAAAAAAAAGAACGAATGAAACTGGACCATGATCTTATACCATACACAAAAAAATTCAAAACGGATTAAAGACATAAATGTGAGACCTGAAACAATAAAAGCCTAGAGGAGAACACAGACAGTAATTTCTTTGACATTGGCCATAGAAACTTCTTTCTAGCGATGTCTCCTGATACAAGGGAAACAAAAGCAAAAATAAACTATTAGGACTTCATCAAGGTAAAAAGCTTCTGCACTGTTAAGGAAACAATCAACACAACTAAAAGGCCACCTTCAGAATGGGAGAAGATATTTACAAATGACATCTCTGATAAAGAGTTAGTATCTAAAATATAAAGAACTTCTAAAACACAGCATCCAAAAAATGAATAATCCAATTAAAAAATGGGCCAAAGCCATGAATAGACATCCAGATGGCTAAAAGATGCATGCGAAGATGCTCAACACCACTCACCATCAGGAAAATACAAATCAAAACTATGAGTTACCATCTCGTACCTGTTAGAATGCCTAAAATGAACAACAGAAGAAACAGGTGTTGGCAAGGATGTGGAGAGGGGAACCCCTCTTGCTACTGGTGGGAATGCAAACTGACACAGCCACTCTGGAAACCATACGGAGGTTCCTCAAAAAGTTAAAGATAGAACTACCCTACAATCTGGCTATCCTACTACTAGGATATTTACCCAAAGAATACAAAAACACTAACTCAAAAGAATACATGCCCCCTGATGTTTATAGCAGCAGTATCAACAATAGCCAAATTATAGAAGCAGTGCAAAGGTCCATGAATTCATGAACAGATAAGGATGATGTGGTATGTATGTATGCATGTGTATGTACACATATATATATATAATGGAATGTTATTATTCCATTTGCAATGACATGGATGGAGCTAGAGAGTATTATGATAAGCAAAATCAGTCAGTCAAAGAAAGACCTACCACAGGACTTCACTCATATGTGGAATTTAAGAAACAATGCAAGTGAGCAAAGGTGGCAAAAAGGAGAGGAGAGAGGGAGGCAAACCAAGGAATGCACTCTTAACTACAGAAAACACACTGATAGTTACCAGAGAGGAGGTACATGGGGTGGGGGGATGGGTTAAATAGATGATGGGGATTAAGGATTGTACTTGTAATGAGCACTGGGTACTGTATGGAAGTGTTAAAAAAATCACTATATTATATACCCAAGAATAGTATTACATTGTAAGTTAACTGCAATTTAAGTAGAAACTTAAGGGGTGCTTGGGTGGCTCAGTTGGTTAAGCATCTGACTCTTGATTTTGGCTCAGGTCATCATCTTAGGGTTGTGAAACAGAGCCCCACACTGGGCTCAGCACTAGGTGTGGAGCCTGCTTAAGATTCTCTCTACCCCTCTACCCCTCCACTCCTCAGTGGGAGCACATGCTCACTTTGTCGCTAAGAAAAAAAAAAAAAAAAGTAAAAAATTTAAAAAAGGTGAAAGAAACTAGGATAGATTTGGATTTGATCAGAACATTTAAAATTGGTGTGCAGAAGGAGAAGAATGGCAAAAAGTAGGCAGAGTTTAAAGAAACAAAAGCTGAGAACTTCCCAAACCTAACGAAGGACTTAAATATACATATCCAGGAAGCTGACAGAAGACTCCATTATCTCAATGCAAAAAATACATTTTCCAAGAAACATTATATTGGAACTGTCAAAAAAAAAAATAGTAAGTCAATGGTAAAGAATATGAAAGACAACCAGGGGAAAGAAGTTACTTAAAGAACCCCCTTTAGGCCATCAACAGATTTCTCAGCAGAAAGTCTACAGGTCAGGAGAGAACAGATGACACATAGATGACATACTCAAAGGGCTGAAAGATAGAAATGTTAGCCAAGAACATGTGAGCCATAAGTTATCTTTCAGACAGGAGGGAGAAATAAAGGCTTTCTCAAACTAAGAAAAGTTGAGGGAGTTCACCACCGACAGACTCGCAAAAAGTGCTGAAAGGGATTCAAGGTGGGATGAAAAGACACTAATCAGAGAGACAAAAACATATCAAAGTGCAGAACAGTTTGATAAAGTTGAAAAATAGAAAGCAAACTCTGCTAGAATGTGTCTTAACCACTGACCTACAGTATAAAAGTTAAAAAATATTAAAAATCATCATAGTGACTATAATTTGTTGAAGAGAATAAAGGCATAAATCATAAAAGAGGTAAACTGTGACATCAGATATATACAAAGGAGGGGTGAAAGGTAGAGAATTTACAGGCAAAAGGAGATTAGTTATCAACACAAAATTGACAGTATTATCTGTGAGAAGTTTTAAGTAAGCTTCATCATAACTGCCAAGAAAAAATCTGGAGTAGATTAATCAAAATAAAAAAGGGGGAGACAGAGTATATCACTGTGGAAAAGTACCAATTTACAAGGGTAGGCAGAAAAAGGAAAAATACCCTCGAGATATACAACAAGAAGGCAAATAATAAAATGGCAGCGGTAAGTCCTTACATATCAATAATCACCCTAAGTAAAAATGGGTTGAATTCACCAAAAGGCACAGAATGGCTGGACAGAAAAACAAGACAATCATATGATACGTACAGGAGACTCATGTCACCTTTAAAGACACTCATACACTCAAATTTTGAAGGAACAGAAGAATATATCTCATGCAAGTAGGAACCAAAATAAAGTAGGAATAGCAATACTTTGACAAAATAGACTCCAGGCCAAAAAGCAAAAAGCAAAAACAAAACAAAAAATAAGAAACCAAGATTACATAATAAAGGAGTCAATATATCAAGATGTATATCAACATTCATAAATGCTGATATACATTATATAATAAAGAAGTCAATATATCAAGATGTATATCAACATTCATAAATGCATATATATCCATTATTAGAGCCCCTAAATGTATTAAGTAAATACTAACAAATACTAACAAATGTGAAGAGAGAAATAGACAATTATATAAAAACAGTAGGGGAGTTCAACACCACACTGTCAGTAATGGATAGATCACCTGAACAGGAAAAAAAAAAAACAAAAAAAAACAAGGAAATGCTATAATTGAACTGTACTTTAAACCAAATAGACTTGACATATATAAAACATTCCATCTAACAGAAGAATATAGTTTTCTCAAGAAAAACTGAAAGGTTTCCTTTTAAGAACAGGAAAAAGAGGGTCGCCTGGGTGGCTCAGTGGGTTAAAGCCTCTGCTTTCGGCAGAGGCTTTCGGCTCAGGTCATGATCTCAGGGTCCCGGGATCAGCAGGGAGCCTGCTTCCTCCTCTCTCTCTGCCTGCCTCTCTGCCTACTTGTGATCTCCATCTGTCAAATAAATAAATAAAATCTTAAAAAAAAAAAAAGAACAGGAAAAAGACAAAATTGCCCACTCTCACCTCTCTTATTTGATACAGTACTAGAAGTCCTAACTGGAGAAATTAAATAAGACCAAAAAAATGGCATCCAAATCAGAAAGAAGGAAGTAAAATTGTCACTATTTGCAGTTGATAATTTGTGTATAGAAAATGTCAAGGGACGCCTGGGTGGCTCAGTTGGTTAAGCGGCTGCCTTCGGCTCAGGTCATGATCCCAGCGTCCTGGGATCAAGCCCCACATCGGGCTCCTTGCTCGGCAGGGAGCCTGCTTCTCCCTCTGCCTCTGCCTGCCACTCTGTCTGCCTGTGCTCTCTCGCTCTCTCTCCCTCTCTCTCACTCTGACAAATAAATAAATAAAATAAAATAAAATAAAATAAAATAAAGAAAATGTCAAAGACTCAGCCAAAAAACTGTTGAAGTTAAGCAATTTCAGTAAAATTCCAAGGTATTAAAAAAAATCAACATACAGAAATTATTTATGTTACTATACACTAATTATGAAGCATCTGAAATATAAAACTATCCCATTTGCCATAGCACCAAAACAATAAATAGTAATAAATTTAACCAAGTGAAAGATCTGAACAATGAAAACTTTAAAACTTACTTGGAAAAAAGTTGAAGTAGATACAACATATGGAAAAAAAAACACCTGTGTTCGTGGTTCTGAAGCATTTTGTTAAAATATCCATGCTACCTAAAGCCTTCTATAGAATCAATAAAATCAATGTAATCTGTCAAAATTCAAATGTCATTCTTCACATAAAGAGAGAACTGGAACTACCAAGGACCCCAAATAGCCAAAGCAATCCTAAGGAAGAGCAAATATGGGAATGTTACATTTCTTGATTTTAAATTATACTACAAAGTTATTGGAATAAAAACAGAATATTATTGGCATAAAAATTAAACACAGACCAATGAAACAGAATTAAGAGCTCAGAATAAACCCATGCATTTTTTCCTCAAGAATTTTGATGGATTCCTATCTCACAGTTAGGTCTTTCACCTATTTAGAGTTTATCTTTGTGAATGGTTTAAGATAATGGTTGAGTTTCATTGTTCTGTATATAGCTGTCCAATTTTCCCAGCAACAGTTATTGTAAAGACTGTTTTTCCCCCCCCCACTGGATAGTCTTTCCTGCTTTGAGCTGAGATGTCCTTCAATGGACAAATGGATAAAGAAGATGTAGTCCATATATACAGTGGAATATTACTCAGCCATCAGAAAGAAAGAATACCCAATATTTGTGTCAATATGGATGGAACTGGAGGAGATTATGCTAAATGAAAAATCAAACAGAGACAATAATCGTATGGTTTCACTTATTTGTGGAACATAAGAATAGCATGGAGGACATTAGGAGAAGGAAGGGGAAAGTGAAAGGGGGGAAATCAGAGACAACCATTAGAGACTATGGACTCCAGGGAACAAATTTAGGGTTTCAGAATGGAGGAAGGTGAGGGGATGGGTGAGCCCAGTGACGGGTACTAAGGAGGGCATGTATTGCATGGAGCACTGGGTGTTTGTTATACACAAATAATGAATCATGGAACACTACATCAAAAACTAATGATGTACTGTATGGTGACATACATAACAACAACAACAACAAAAAAACAAACAAGCATTTTCAGTGAACTAATACTTGACAAGAGAAGAAATAACACTTAATGGGGAAATGGTCTCTTCAAATGGTGTTGGGAGAACAATGCAGAACAATGAAATTAGACCCCTGTTTTACAGCACTCAAAAAATTAACTCAAAATAAATCAAGGCCTTAAATAGAAAACCTGATACCAGGAATCTCCTAGAAAAAAATGTGGTGAAGAAGCTCTTTAACACTGGTTTTGGTAATGTTTTTCATAGGTCACCAGAGCAAACAAAACAAAATAGGACTACATCAAACTTAAGCTTCTGCATAGCAAAGGAAACAATCAACAAAATGAAATGGCAACAGAGCTAATGGGAGAAATTTTTTGCCAACCATGTATCTGATAGCAGGTTAATACCCAAAATATATAAAGAACCTTTTCAATCTAATTATGAAATAGGAAGAGAAATGGACATTTTCCCAAAGACATCCAAATGGCCAAGGGGTACAGGAAAAGATGCTCAACATAACTAACCATCAGGCAAATGCAACTCAAAACCACGGTGAAATAACACCATAACCAATAGAATGTTTTTTGTTTGTTTTTTTTTTTTTTAAAGATTTTCTTTATTTATTTGACAGACGGAGATCACAAGTAGGCAGAGAGGCAGGCAGAGAGAGAGAGAGAGGAGGAAGCAGGCTCCCTGCCGAGCAGAGAGCCCAATGCGGGGCTCGATCCCAGGACCCTGAGATCATGACCTGAGCCGAAGGCAGAGGCTTAACCCACTGAGCCACCCAGGAGCCCCCAATAAAATGGTTTTAATTGAGAAAAGAAATAATGGGTGTTGAGGAGGATGTGGAGAAAAGGGAACTCTTGTACACTGTTAAGAAATGTACATTCCCTCAACCACTATGTTAAACAATATTAAAGTTACTCAAAAATTAACCGATCTACTATGGGATACAGTAATCTCACAGCTGGGAATATACCCAAAGGAAATGAAAATAGAGTACCCAAGAAATATATATATACTCCCATGTTCATTGCAACATTTTTCACAATAGCCAAAATATGGAAACAACCTAAGTGCTCATCAAAAGATGAATGGATGAAGAAGATGCGATCTATATTTGATAAAATATATCTCATATTAAAAAATGAAACATTTGGCCATAGAAATAATATCCTACCATTTATGACAATATGGATAGACCCTGAGGACATTATAGCAAGTAAGGTAAGTTAGAGAAAGGCATGTACTGTAGGTTATCACTTTTATGTGGAACTTAAAGAAGTCAAATTTGTAAAAACGATAGAATGGTGGTTACCAGGAGATGAGGAATGGGGAGGAGTGGTTAGGACAGATATTATCAAACTGTTTAAATTTATAATGAGTAGTACATAAGTCCTAGAGATTTGATGCACAGTATAGTGAACACACACACCAATTTTGTATTATAATCAAACTTGCTAAAAGACTGGTACTTAATTCCAACCACTAAGAAATAACTCTGTAATGTGATAGTGATGCTAATTATCACTACAGTGCCAAACACTACCATATGAATAATCAAACTGACATATTGTAACCTTAAATTTACACACTGGAAGTCAAACATATTTCAATGGGAAAAAGGAAAATCTAGTTTTAGAAAATGAACCAATACATATATAAAAACCAAAAACAAAAATTAAAGTCAACCAGTTTTGGCTTCCATAAAATGGGTCCACAGCTTGCTTCTGATGTGTATAATGTTTCTCTGAGTCAAGTCACTGAAGAAAATTTTATAGAGTAACCCAGGAAGCAGAGCCAATGATATCACCAATTAAAAGGTTATTAAGCCTTAGGTTGCATTCACAAGATGGTACAGGCATATCTTCAACAGTTAATCCATTGACTATGAAGACAAACTGTCATTTACCTGACTTCTATAACAGAACTGAATTCAACTCCCCATTATTATTATTGAGAAAGCTTATTAAAAGAAATACTTTGATGATAGAGACCCAAATTTTTTTCCTCCTAGAGTTTGTCAAACATGAATTCTTTCATACGCTCTGTAAAATTCCTTACCATTTTAATCTTATTAAAAAAAATCAGTAACAAACTAGAGTATGAAATTCATTATGTTCCATTGTAATCATTAGTCTCAGCATCCCCTATCAACCTTCATCCCGACTAGATTGAGTCTCATTCTTTTCTCCATTCACCCCTCTTCCAAATTCTCCCAAGGTTCAAAAAAGGCAGTCTTCTCCCTGATTAACAGCTCACAAAATTCTTCCTGATGGCTTTTTTCTACAGTTTTATTCTATTAGTTTGGGTATACTTATATAGTGCATTGCAAAACATTTTAAGTCAAAGTTTTCATTGGTAATTTGTCAACTACCTTAGAAGAAATTCAAGGCCTCATGCTTTCTATGCGTATGATCAGAGCACCAAAGACCACCACAAAATATATTTTGTATTAAATACGGCTTTTCTAATGAAGTAAAGCAACTGCACTCATCCACAGTTAACCAAGTGGCCAATGGTAAAGTATAGAGTGAGGGGAGTCAAAGATCCAAAATAATCACATTCCAAATAATCAGTGAAATATGGACACATGTATTCCAAATGCCTATATTTTATGAGAGGCAGTGTGTTATTAACAAAGGAAAACTGAAAGAAATATTACAGAACAAAGCTACTAATTCTAGACTTGGATACACCTCCTGGGCTGTATGTGTATGTTCCCATCTCCTTAATGTTCCTCCTCATCCATCTCCTTACCAGAGCTCCTGCAGTGGGAGGGGTCAACAGGTCTTCCATTTTTATCAGAGCAGGCTATTGCTCGAAAGCGCAGGCCTTTTCCACATTCTTTGCTGTCTCCTTGTACCCGATATCCTCGTTGAGACTCCCTTCTGCCTTCTGGAAGAATGCAATCTGACCAGTTTCCATAAGGCTGAGATATAAATACATCACAAGGGCACAGTTCTGTTTCTATGAGAGGGTACAGGTCAGAGTCCTGGCATTTCTCTTTCTTCCTGCTTTTCCCTGTTTCAAAAACAAAACAAAACAAAACATCGATATATTAATTGCCAATCTGTTTTGTTGAAAGTCACATTATTGTCTTTACTAGTGTTTATTTACTAAACATCAAATAAAATATGGCCTTCCCCTGCCCCTCTCCACAAACCCCCCCTTTTTTTTTCTGTGAAAGCAAATCCTAGGACAATGGAAGCAATTCTCAAAGCAACTTTGAAATTAAAGTTAATTTGAGGGGTGGCTCAGTCTGTTAAACATCTGCCTTTGGCTGGGATCAAGCCCCACATCAGGCTCCTTGCTCAGCAGGGAGCCTGCTTTTCCCTTTCCTTCTGCCTGGTGCTCCCCAGCTCATATACTCTGTAAAACAAAATAAAATAATAATAATAAAGATAATTTGGAAAAAATTTAAAAATGGTTTATATTGGATAGTGGCAAAAAAAAAAAAAAAAGAAACTGAAAGCTGTTTGCTGCAGTGACTCAACAGCTGGAAAGTTTTTATTTATATGATTTTCTCTATAACTTGTTGGTAAGAACAAACAGATTACTTTGTTTTCCTGAAAATTAATGGTTTCCAGGGAAACCAACAAAATACTGGAAATAGTTAACATCCTGTCTTTTTGATGTGCGTTTTTGGAAACAGTTTATCTATTCAAAGAACAAAATGATATCTCATCCAATGGCCCTGGAGTGAAGCTAGGTGCCACTCGGGGTGAGAGTGACAAAGTCAAACTTATTTTGGTCCTTGCCATCAGGCAGCTCACAAATGCTGACACAATAAAAGGAAATAAATGGTCAAATAATGTTGGGTAATTTAATCTGAGAAAAAGTTATGACTTCCACTTTGAAAGACCTTTTTAACTTAAGTATTCTAGAATATGACTTTACCTTAACCAAATGACTTTGATGGAGCTTTTAGCTGTGATCCTGTCTTTGAGTAATGAGAATGCAGAATCATTTCCCATTGCTGAGTACTTGATAATCATGTTTAATGGGATTTCGAGTCTGCATGTAACTTGATTCAACTTTTCTGCCAACACACTTCTGCTAGATTCCTAAACGTTTTCTAATAGATCTGATTATATTTTGTTTCATCATTAATAAGTCATCAGCTAGAGTCTTGGCTGGTTATAAGAAAATATGAAGTAGGCTGCTTTATTGGTCTTATTCCCAGTGTTTATAGGGATTTTAGAAAAGCTTGATTCAAGCTGATGCATGGGATATTATCTCATTGTCAAAGAATTTATACACAATTTTATAGTTGTTGCCTGGATGACTGGCTCTATGGTCTGACATGTTGCTTACAGTCATAATAAATAATGATTTCTGCAGGGTCTGAAGATGTTGCTGGAGCTTCAGCCATGCCTCTCTCTCTCTCTCTCTCTCTCTCTCTCTCTCTGGGAGGATGTATTCACTTGCCTTTACCATTAGGAGCACTTAATGAGAAAATGTTTGAGAAACACGGTCCTCACCTATGGCGGTGAGAAGCTGAAAGATAGGTCTATGTGTGGTGACTGGACCAGCACCCAGCATACTGAAGTCTCTGGTGCTTCTTAAACGTCTCCATCTCTTCAATTTCTATTCTCTTCTCAACTCATTTAAGCCTGGATTCAGAGTCGACCTATTTCTTGACACTCTACTTACTATTGACAAAGTAATAAAACAAATGAAGCCCTGTAATGTCTCTCTACCTTACCCTCAGGCTTAATCGTTCAATGATTGTTCAGAATGTTGATAACACCATCACTGTTGAAACAGTCTTCCCAAATTCCATTGTACCTTACCTTTTTGTCCCTCACCCCCACTATCCCTCCGGGAAGATCACATTTGTTTGTTGCATCATTTCCTCTCTCTACATCTCTTAACTGATGGACTTTCTCAGGGCACTGTCCTAGGTTCTCTTCTTTTCTGATCCATTATCTTCACTCACGAGTTTAAAGGACCCTCTATATCTCTTAAATTCTTATTACCTCCATTCTAGATTTCTTGCTCAAGCTTCTGAGCCACAGACTAAGAACCTAAAAGGGCCTATCAAACTCAACCTGGCAAAATTCATACTCAACTTCTTCACACCTGGGCCTTCCTTTCTCCATCTTCATTTCCCAATTATATCAAGAAGGCCAAGTCAAAATCTAAAATGTCGCACTTGAATTCTGTTGTACTATCTGCATCTATCTGTTTAATGACAAAGATATACCATTTTAAATGACTATCTCTTGAATCAGTCCTTGTTTCCATTCTGACCAATACCACCCATAGGTAGCCTATCTCCAAATCTCTTAAATTCCCACAACACCTTCTTCCCGTATTTTATAGCCATTGTACTTCATATTCCCCCAGTCTTCTGCCCACACTGCAACTAGAAGCAGCTCACAAAGACGGAAATTAGATCACATCATTCATCTACTTAAAACTCCTCATTGATTTACCATATTTCATGAAATGAAGTCTAGACCCTCTGCTATGGTCATCAAGGCTCTGCAGTCCCGAGACCATTAGGACCTGCCTCCTATCTAAGTTGTGTCATTCTGCCTCTGGCATGTTACAAGCTAGACATACTGCACATCTTTCAGTTCCTGGAAATTACTCATTGGTTTCTGGCCTTTGAATTTTTTAATTACTTTTATTAACATAATGTATTATTTGCCCCAGGGACAGGTCTATGAATCCTCAGGCTTACACATCTTACAGCATTCACCATATCACATACCCTCCCCAGTGTCCATAACATAACCACCCTCTCCCTACTGGCCTTTGCATTTCTTATGCCAAAAGTTATCTTAAGTTCCAACCTCCCTCCATGGTCTAGTTAATGCCTACTTGTCCTTGAAGTCCAAACAAATACATTACCCTTGCCAGAAAGCCATTCTTGAGACTCTTCATCTCAGGTATGTAAAAGGTACTCTTCTGTACTGTCCTTATTCTGCCTATCATAAACTGCCTTTCCAAGTATGTTCGCTCCCCAGTTTTTGGAATTTGTAATTATGCTACCTTAGATGGCAAAATGGATGTTGTAGATGTGACTAGGATTATGGGCCTTGAGAGGAGATGATTCTGGATTATCTGGGTGGGTACAACCTAATCACATGTCTTAAAATAAGAAAACCTTTCCTAAGAGATAGTCACACATAATGTTACTGAACTTCAAGATCGAAGAAGAGTCCTTAGCCGAGGAATATGGATAACCTCTAGAAGCTAGGGGGAAGAAAAAAAAAAAAATACATTTTCCCCTAGAGCCTCCAGAAAGTCATACAGTTCCACCAACATCTTGTTTCCAGCCTTGTGAAAATGAAATTTGTTTCAGACCTACATAACTAGGAGATCATAAATTTGTGTTATTTTAAAGCCACAAAATTCATGGTAATTTGTTACAGCAGCAGTAAGAATTTAATGTAGCACTAATACAACAGCTTTTGTCACAAATTCTATATTGTATTTTAATTGTAATAAAATCTCTATCTTCCATTACACTATAAACTCTTAAATTAGGATCACGTCTATTCCCTAGTAGTATTCCTAAGGCAGAGCATGCATAAGTGGTCAACAAAATGTTCATTAAGAAAAGGAGATTTAAAGAAGTGGGGTGGGGGGAAAAGGAAGACAGAAGGAGTAAGTGAGAGCAAGAAACAGGGGAAGAAAAATATTTGTCTATAAGGCAACCTAAAGTTGTTGGCAGAACAAGTATTCTGTATGAAAACATGCAGTCTCTGTATTTGGGATAACCTTAAATAGAGGACATAGCTGTTTGAGGATGGATTTGAGTACATTAATTCAGAAATGGTTCCCAAGGAACAAATTATTAGTGGTCCTTTACTTTGATTACATTATAGTAAAAGAAAATCAGTATTAACCTTTGGATTAAGAACTAGTTTACTACTAAAACACAAGTTAACAAAAACACACACACAAAACAACACAAAGAAAAAAGAAAAAGAAAACCAATCCCTAATACAACATTCCCCCCCCTTAAGTGAGATGGAAATTTGTGACTTTTGCTTCAATAACATAAAACTATTAAATATGTTTTATTAAATATGTTTTATTTATCCAGTTATTTTGCATATTAATAACCTAAACCAATCTACTGATAGATTATTTTCAGCACTTACAAACAACTGCTATAATTACCATTCAATCCTAAACTTGTGATGATCTAGTTTAGGTACAACACCCAAGACATCCAGATATTGAAGTCTCATGTTAAAAGTGGAAAAGAGAAAAACACGCTAGATGGTCCATTATTTCATGGAGTAACTTGTATTTTTGTCTACATGCTTCTTTATGTATCTGTATTAAAGAGAATCACAGTTTTATGGTCTAAGTCCACCTTTTACTACCATTTATGTAAGAGATTACTTGAGTTTACCACCAAACTACATGTGAGAGACTGAAAAACATAGTACCACAACAATAAAAATGTCTTAAGTAAAAAATTTCAATTCACTACAGCCTGCTGCACACTCAGTGATACAGAATTCGTTTTTTTCCCCCCTACAATTCAGGCATTTCATGAAATTGACCAGTTGGTGTCTCCAAGACATGAAAACACACAAAGATCAAGTATCCAGCAAAAAGCATAACCAATAATTTAGAAAAATTCTAAGTAATTTTTTTTTAGTAGGAGTAATTCTTGGGATAGATTTTGGAGAAAAATATACAATGGCTCTTCCAATATTTATGTAAAAAGTGTATTTTAAATAAGCTTAATGCTTACAACATTTTGACAGTTCATAATAAACTGTACTAGTTCAATAAATATCCTAGGTTCTTCTATATTCCCATTGTCAACTTGCAGATATAAAATACTATTAGTACACTCAAGAACAGAAAACTGGCCAATAATTAAAACCTTGCTTTCCCCTCTAAAGGAAATTCTCATCCCAAAGATGGAGAATTGCCAGGATGATGGCTTCAGAAGCCTTATGTATGAACGTGCACACCAAGCTTTATTGTTGCCAGTGAACTTGAAATTACTCCTGTCAAACACATTCCACCCCATTATATTCCCTAGAAGAACTATTTTCATCTTAGAAACACAAGCAGTGTTGCATAAAGTTATGTATTCATAGATTTTTATAGAAGAGAACACAAAGTACAGCATATTTTTTGTTCCTATTTGAATATAGAGTTTACCTACTCATGAATGGGCTTCTGATTTGTGTTTAGAAACCCCGTTACAGGCTCTCATCGATTAAGTAAATCCATTAGAGTTAAATTTAAAACATAATCTTGTAAGCCATACATTCAAACAAGGGGAATTTGAAACCGAGAGAATAGCTCTTGAACTGCTTATAATAACAAATGGTCTTCTGTGCTTAATTCTTCAATGTCAACAACAATTATATTATCCCAATGATTATTTTGGAATTTTTCCTTTGGGTCTTTATTACCTAAATTAAGTTTTCTGCATATTCAAATACAACTAAAGAAATTGTGGGATATTTATCTAGACAAGAAGTACAATATACTATACTGCATCAATTATTTGTACATTATAGGCAAAAATTGCCCCAGCACCTTCATTCAACTATTAATTGCTTTAATTTCCATTAAATTGCATGGATGTAAACAGAGCCAAAATAATATACCACAAAAGCAGAACCTACATATATAATTTGACTTTTATCTTACAACTAAAATTCTAAAATGTCAAATTGTTTATAAAGTAATGGCAAAAGAGAATGATCTAGATTAGATCTGCCTATTGAGGCCTTTTACACATCAGTCACTGCTTTCAACCCTGCCGAGATCCTGGCATGACCACATACCAGAAATTTTGCCATTAACTACTCCGAGGTAGTGGGTGGCTACGTTGTCATTTACCACTGTAAAGATTATAAAGCCATACAGAGAGGAACTTCACAGCCGTATAATGGTTCACATCATGCATTTCACAAGTATTAATTCAGTACATATTATGTGCCAGGCATAGGCGCATCAGATGCATAGCGTCAGGAAGGATAATTTTTATGACCACTCTAAAGTCTACCACGGGCTGAGAAAAGGAGAGACCCGATATAATTTCTAGTCTTCCTGGAGTTTCCATTCTCTTTTGCAGGTTCAGAAGTACATCCCTGTTTGAAGCTAAGAAATGAAAGATATACCCTACCTGTGAGCTGTCGCCGTCGACTTCGGGTTGATTCACAATTTGTGGAGCAGGGAGTAAACTTGGACCAAACTGTGAAGGTGCAGTCATCTCGACACGGGACTGTGCATTCTTGTACAAGGGAAGGCATTCCGTTTGTCTGCTTGAGGCATTCCATCATTTCTGCCGACTGGTTATCATCAGAGATACAGGAGACCACTTTAAAAAAAAAATGAATTCTTTTGTTATTATTTTGATTAAATCAGTCTGTTGCTTGTACTTCAACAAAATAGCAGAATCCCCCGATGTTTGAAAATTTGGTTATCACTGTGATTGGAAAAGGTGTTCAACACAGCTAACCTTATTTCTCTCTAGAAATTAAACGTTTAAGGTTGCCAGTGGAGTATCTGAAGATTTAATTGGTTTCATTATTAATTCAATTTGGTTGCACTGACAGCAACCAAAATAACTACCAGTAATTTATTGTACATAAGCCTGTGAGTATCTGATCTCTAGGGATGATCACAAACTAGGAAAGAATGTGTAAGAGTAAAACGAGGACAAAAAAGGGACAAGACCATGAATATCATGTGAATTCTTCCTTGATTTTACTTCTCTGGTTTGAATGGCACTTCTGGAAACAGTCCTATTTTTGCTTCATTACCAGTATTTCAAAAAATAATTTGTTATTTTTGTTATATTTGTTATATACATTTTATATATATTATGTTATATTATATAATATATAATTATATATTATATAATATATTTGTTATATTTGTTATCCTTATTAACATTTCAGGGGGAAAATTTTAAATATTTTTTCAAGTATAGGCATAATCTATCCAGGTAACTCCCATTATAGATATCCTATCAATTTCAGATAAAGTTTGTGAATGAAATTTTGAAGAATTAACTAGAAGGTCTCTAGTCATACCATAAAACAACCAATAATCTTGAGGTAAAGAACTTAAGAAATTTTGCTAAATTCTGTATTTGATTCTTTGAGCTAGTGACTTTTTATTCATTTATACAGGGTATTTGCTGTATCTTTTATTCACCCTAATTATGAACTTTTGCAGGGATCTTTGTAGCCTCTAGACCAGTATTGGCACTATTGACATCTTAGGTTAGACACTTTGCATAGGTATTTGTTTCTTGTGCACTGGAAGACATTTAGCAGCATCTTTGGCCCCTACCTACTAGATGTCAGCAGCACACGCACCCTCCCAGTTGTGAAAACCAAAAGCTCCAGACATTGTCAAATGTTGCCCCAGGTGAAAACTACTCTTCTAAACTCATTGCTAACCATGGAGATCTAGAAGAACACGCAGATTCTATGGCATGACTTCGGACCTACTGCATCAACATCTCTGGGGCAGAATTCTAGGCATGTATTTTTGTCTTTAAGTGTCCCAGGTGGTTCTGCTGCAGCCTGTCCACCGACAACCCATTTTTGGGATGGTGCCTGTGGATATAGGGTAGGTTAATAGGTATTTGCTGAACTGTTCATCCTAAAGAAATCCCAGTTTAAGATCATTTTTATGACAACTCTAAAATCTACCAAGTTACAAGGAATAAACATACCACAGCTTAGGATCAACATTGTTAAGAACACTTTACATGAAAAGTTTTATAATGCAGGGTAACTGTACATAAGGATTCCACTTAATTGCTCATTCTTATATTCTGAATTTTTTTCCAAAAAATTTTTCAGTGTTCCAAGATTCATTGTTTATGCACCATACCCAGTGCTCCATGCAATACGTGCCCTCCTTAATACCTACCACCAGGCTCACCCATCCCCCTGCCCCTCTCCCTTCCAAAACCCTGTTTGTTTCTCAGAGTCCAGTCTCTCATGGTTTGTCTCCCCTCCAATTTCCCCTATTTCTCTTTTCCTTTCCTTCTCCTAATGTCCTCCATGTTATTATTCCTTATGTTCCACAAGTAAAAGCATATGATAATTAACTTTATCTGCTTTACTTATTTCACTCAGCATAATCTCCAGCCCTCTCCATGGGGATGTAAAAATTGGGTATTCATCCTTTCTGATGGCTGAGTAATATTCCATTGTGTATATGGACCATATCTTCTTTATCCATTCATCTGTTGTAGGGCATCTTGGCTCTTTCCACAGTTTGGCGATTGTGGCCATTGCTGCTATGAACATTGGGGTACATATGGCCCTTCTTTTCACTACATCTGCAACTTTGGGGTAAATACTCAGTTTCATTATTCTGAGCACAGAGAACAACTCAATCTGATTTTTTTTTTTTTTCTTAATAACTGAAAGCCAAATCCATCCAACGTTTTAGGACCAAGGAGTTAGCTAAGGCAACAATGGATGCATACACAATACTTCCCAGTTTGTACATCTGCTCTGTGCCAGGTGGGGTTCTTCACCGGTTCTGAGCAATTTTTACTTTTGTTTTTATCTACATTCTAGGAACAAAATCCATTGCATACAAGGCCAACATCACCTATGGTTTTTTCCATTGGAAATATTATGGCCATTAATAAATACACCAATATACTTTAAGTAGGATACATGCAAATGTTATTTCAATTACATGTTTAGATAATCAATCTGGAGTCAATTTAGGGGACTTCTCTCTTCCCAAGGTATTTTTCCTCCCAAGATGACAATGCACTGATTAAGATGAAGTGGAATTTTAAATACTTTTAAAAAGCATTGTTATTTGAAATCTGAACCTCTATGTATACAAAAGGTTTTTTCCCAAAGAAGTTTTTTTTTTTTTTTAAAGATTTTATTTATTTATTTGACAGACAGAGATCACAAGTAGGCAGAGAGGCAGGCAGAGAGAGAGGAGGAAGCAGGCTCCCCACTGAGCAGAGAGCCCGATGCGGGGCTCGATCCCAGGACCCTGGGACCATGACCTGGGCTGAAGGCAGAGGCTTTAACCCACTGAGCCACCCAGGCACCCCACCAAAGAAGTTTTTAAAATTATTTTCCACATTAGTGTATAGTTTGACAACTATGATAAATATTCAATGATATTTTGAAATTTTGCAAACTAAATTAGCAAACTCAGAATTTATGAATGCCTATATTGAGCTATTTTGCATTAATGAAAGAAAGCATCAAGAATAAAGAATAGCTATAGTATATGATGTAATTCAGAGACATTCTTATCAAATGGTATGAATACAAATTCCAACTCCAAACATCTGGGAATTCTATGAATGGAGTTATTTAATCTTTATGCATAGACTCATCTATAAAATGATTATAATCAGAGAACCTATAACAGAGTTGTGAGAAAGCTTAAAACAGTATCTCTCATACACTCAAGGTTCCAAAATGCTATAGACTATTAACTTTTTGTATTTAATTTTTAATTTCTGTATTAAATCAAGCAGACTGATAGTTCTCCTCTCAGGTACACACACTATCACTCTCCATGGCCACCCTCAGAATCTGAGGGATAAAGGAAAGGAGAAAACCATGGTTGAATCTCACAGGAGTCTGGCACTACACTTAAAAAATCACCATTAGTCAAACAGTATGTCAAATATGCCCTAAATGCATTCACTACATTAGCAGGGCTATGTAGACCAAATCAGATCCAGTGTTCCTATACGAACTGATGTATTAGAGTAGTCTGACAGAGACATTAGAGATCTCTAAGGGCCTAAGAAAACACTGGCAGTTGTAGCATGAAGTTTCACGATACCCACATTAATCTCAAGACCACTGTTCTGTGTTATTACTGATGGTCTGTTAACTCAAGGGTGAGTGGCAACTGATACACTACATATCATACAATCATCCAATTAGGTCAGGCATTATGGCTTTCCGATTTCTCCAAGTTCAAGATTCTAATTTCTTTTCAAGTCTGGAAAAAAAAAAAAAAAATCACCAGACAAAAACTTAAACGAGGGGTGCCCAGGTGGCTCAGTTGGTTGAGTGAATGACTCTTGTTTTTGTCTCAGGTCAAGATCTCAGGGTGCTGAGACCGAGCCCTCTGCTGGGCTCCCACTAAATGAGAATTCTGCTAGAGATTCTCTCTCCTCCTCTCCCTCTGCCCCTCCCCCACCCACTTACTTTGCAAGCATGAACATGCACACACTCTCTCCATCTCAAATAAAATCTCAAAAAATATTAATGTTTCTTGGGAACATTCTAGTATAAAACGAATCATTTAATAAGCATTTACTGGAAGACTGAATATTGAACTATACTAATGGGTACAAAATTACCAAGGAAAAACAGCAAGAGCAAAGTATGCAGGACTGGAAAACCAGGAAATGAGCAGATATCTGGAGTAAATGAGGATAACTAGTAGCTAGTGGCACAATCCAATTCAGAGCCTCCTTTCATTAGGCAACTCATGGGGAAAGGTTATTTTTAAAATTATTATTTTAAATCTACAATATAGTTCTTAACCACTAGAAGGTGTGTAGATTCCTTAAGCCCAAAAACTTATTTTGAGAAAACAGAGATGGCAAAGCATACTGATAAAATTATAAGTCCTAGTGTCAAATAGAACTAAGTGACTCTCCATTTTTTTCTACTGTTACCTTGGACAAGTGGTATAAAAAGACTCCATTAACCCATCCATACAATTTTAGAGTAATATCTATACTATATAATAAATTGACGCAGGTGAAGTACTTAGCACAGTGCCAAGCACTTAGTACATGTGCCCAGATGCTGATTTTTTTGAGGAGGGGGTTGTAAGCAAGCAAGTGCATGAATGGGGAGAGGGGCAGAGGGAGAGGGAGAGAATCTCAAGCAGACTGTGCCGAGCAGGGAGCCCAAAGCAGGGCTCCATCTCACCACCCTGACATCATGACCTGAGCTGAAACCAAGAATTGGACTCCTAACCAACTGAGCCACCCAGGCATTACATGGAAGATGACCTATTTTTATGATAAAGTCTTCTAGAAATGGAAACATAACAAGCATCAGGAAAGAAGAATCCAACATTACTTGACTTGGCTCAGGAAGAATTTTCCAAATCCCACTACCAATAATCTTGGCCCCTAAGAAGTATAACTGGAGTCTCCCTTCAATTACAGTATTGAAGTCAGTAGCCTATTCCAAACACTACATGGCTCTCCCAAAAGATATGGTCTATTCTATTTCCAAGTGATGCTCTGTGCATCCTGCTAATTGTTTATGAAAATGAGCCTTATAAGCTAACATAGGAAATCAGAACTCCAGAGACAGTCAGAAACTGAAATCCAAGGCCTGTTGGGAATGTTTTCCAGAAGCACCAAGATCAGAGTCCTTAAGAATCTCAAGAGTTTCATGAAAGGACCATGAACATTTGTGCAGAAGAGTGCTGGCCATATTTGCAGCTTCATACCTCACTCACTGAGGTGATTACATCCAGCACAAACATGTACCATGCCTCTCTAAGCAAATGCTAAATTCAAAAGCACTTTAACATCTGAGGCTTAGGGGGATTTATCAAACTTTTCTGACCATTTGTGCTTCATTACAGATCAGGAGAGGGAGGAAACAAGGCAAAGAAATATAGCTTATGCCCTAAAGTCAGAAAAACATCTTGAAGTCATTTTCTCTACTTCTGTGGTGGTCTAAACATTAAACTTTGCTTATACACCTGAATCTTAATTACTCACAGCTTGTTCCCTATTGATCTTATTGAACTTGATCCATTCATCCATCCATCTAGTCAATATATAACCAACTATGAAACATTATAAAATCAATGTGTATATATACATATGCATGTACATACACATAATCTGGCTTCTGGGAGGCTACAGTAGTGGCAGTGACAGAAAGGTAGATGGTACAACATTGACCTCTCCCTAATGGAGACAACCAATAAGGGAACTTGGTATAGAAAGGAAAAGTAGGTACTATAATCTTACACGGAAAGGACGTGCTGTGGGGAAGCAGGAAAAAAGCCATTACCAAAAATTTATCTATCAGACATTTGCTATTTAGTTTCACCCTGAGTCCTGGGTCCTTTGGATCATAGCAAATCACTTGCAGACCACAATCTAGAGAAAGTTTTTTTTTGGGGGGGGGGGGGGGAAATGGCGGCGGAGAGGGCTTCTAAGTAGTTAAAGTACTGTCCTCTATACTAGGGGGCAAAGTCTTTTGAGGAAAGGGAGAGGCATTTACTACTGATCCTTCCTGTCCTTTATTTCTACATGGACTAGATTGTTTAAGGAATGGAGATTCAATGCTCAATTATAATCATTTATTAAACTTGGAATATTGTTGTCTTTGTGAGAGGAAAATTGTACTGCCAGGTAAAATTAGTTCCAATAGCTGCGGAACAATCTCATTATTGGGCATGTTTGAAATTTAGTGACCTTAGGCTTTGGACAGAAAGTTCTCAGGCTAGCTGCCTGGGACAGCTGAGTATTCTTAAGGAACAATGGAGAAGCACGTGTTTGAACCAAGCCACGCAGATGAGAGCTCTCAGACAACAGTCACCTACTAGTAAATGGGAATGGTAGGGTGACCTGGAACCCCCCAGAACTTTTGTGAAGTTTGAGGTCATATTTTCCCATTTACAGTGTCTAACAATATATACAACACATAGAATTGAGTTCAGCTTCTTCACCTTTCTCGTAATTACGACATAAGCTGAGCCTTAGAGAGGAAGAAAAAAAAAAAATCACAAAAAGCAGAGAAGAGTTACTAATTGCTTTCCCCCGTTACCTCTTTTCAATTTTAGTAGCATGAAAAGCAATACCCTGACACAAAATGTAAAATTATCTGATAATCTAGCAAAAGAAATAAAGCAAGGACCTAGCTGAATTCTCAGTATGTCTGAATTAATTTTTAAAAAAGAACTACCCGCTGTTAATGTGGGAGGCTTAAGCAACCTTCTCAGGCTTCCAAGGTGACTAAATTCATCAGATTTTTAACTGTTACTAAACAGCTAGTCTTTTTACCCTCTATCACCTCTAGACTCAGGTCATCAGACAAGACGTGTAAGTTGGTCTTTTTAGAATCCCCCCCCCCCCCACTTACAGCATGAGAAGTGCAGGGGTCACTGTCCTGATAAGAAAGGATGATAGTCGGCCTGGGAAGAATAAGTTACGGAAGCTGCTACTTCCCCATCTGTCTACACTCCTCCCCTTCACCAAGGACAACCACATTACTTTCCCCAAGTTGCTACGGACTAGAGTTCAATTGTCATAGTTGACAAGAAAGGTTAAGAAGAATTTCTTTTTAGAGGTGATGATTTCCAGGAAGCGGGGGTAACATGCTAAAAAGCCAGGAGGGCTCTATGAGCTTGCTGACCTGCCGTGAGCTGCTTCAAGCACAAAGCTCCATTTACAGGTGTCAAGAAACAGAAAGGAGCGACAGCAGCTGCCCAGCTCAACAAACAGTCTGACAACATATTCTATCAAGCCCTGCACTGGTAGCTGGGGACACACAAGTGGAAGTAATGGTCACTGTACCCAGGGTCCTGCAAGAGCACAGCATGGGAGCCTCTGGCAAACGGGCAGTCAGAATAGCTTTCTGGAAGGACAGACACATGAAAGTGGGGTAGGATGTACCCTTTATAAACAACTTGAGCCAGGCCAGGGACTTGACATACCATACACCTGTGCAGAGAACCAGCAATACGGTGGGCTGGCTTCCTGTCTTTGCTCTGCACACTCCTAGGACTCTACCTCCCCTTTGATAAGATCCATTATGTATAGAAATACATGGTCTATATCTGGGATGTTACTAAATTAAGGACATTATGCCAGGCTGCCCCAGACAAGTATGGGGTCCAGTGTGAGAAAGTAAGAAGAGGTCATAAACCACAAGTCTTAAGAGTTAAAAGTTAAAAACTGAAATTAACAGATGTGTAATAGATCTGTTCTATTTCCCTACATTAACATATTTGCTTTCCTAACGTCTTGGAAAGCTAGGTTCTAATAAAAATTCTGGGATGAAGTTTTCGTCTGGAATGTGCCTCCACCCCAGCCCTATACCCTGGCCCCCTCCCTTCCCTTCTCATTCCAGCCGAATTCTACCCCAGCTGGGACCTTCCTGCACTTGCTGTCAATCCTGCAAAGCTCAATTCACAAGTCAGCTGCCTGTCATCCATGCCAGGCCTAGAGTATACACGTAGCTAGAGTAAGCTTTCCTCCAGTCAGACTCCAAAGAGGCCTCTTTCATCCTTGAGGCTGGCTCAGGGACATATAGGCAGGGAGTTCTAGAGTCCTAAGGACTAGGAAGAGATAGGGGCTGGGTAGGGAAGCGGGACTCTGTTGGGACTCCTGATCTGTGAGAGGGAAGGAAGCTGGAAAGGCCAGAGAAGGGCCCTTGAATGTACGGGAGCTAGGGGAAACCACCTCTTGGTGAGTCTAAGGGCAGAACTGCCTTCCCTTCCAATTAATTCTTTACAGACTGATGGAATTTTCCTTAAGACCTCCCCTCCTGGTAGATAATCAGGGAAAGTACCAATTCCAATTAAAGCTATTTCAGTTTGGGCTACTTTAATTTGCTCCCTTTCTATTTAAAGTAATTTTCTGGGTGAATCCTCTTCAGCCTTCCTCTTTGAGCTACTAGGCACACAGGTGTGGCAGCCAGCAAGGGCCTCGGGTCTGCAAGAAGGTCCTTCAGAAGTAGTCCCTGGACTTCTTCTAATGCCTGCAGTAAGAGGCATTGTCCATATCCACTTGACATTCACTGCTACAGTCTACTCTAAGCCAAGTCCCGGACCATCTTTCTCTAGCTGATGAGGCCTACTCGACCCCAGTGCATCCTAGGGCTGCGGGATCAGTGCCCTGGGAGAACTAGGGTACATTCTCCTGGTATGCCTGTGGACAGCACAGCAGCCACCTCACCCTCTTCAGGGAATGCACGAACTTCTAGAGACTCTCAATAGGGGAAGCAACTCTGGGGAGCCAGTCAGGCCCTCCTTCTGGAGTGGGACCTCTGGAGGCCATCTCTTCCCAGAGTTCCAAACACAGCATGGAACACAAACCCTTCAGCTTTCTTCCTTTCCCTTAGCCAGACCTTCCACCTTTACAACATCAGCCCTGAGTCAGAGAAACCAGGATGTACATTCCTTTGGCTCCACTTCCCCCTCCCTCAGGCTCTTTGCATTTCCTTCCCAGCACCCATTCTGGCAGAAAGAGGAAGAACTTCCCATTCTTCTTGTCCAACAGACCCTTCTCCTGCCTTGCATCCATCTCCCATCTGAGGTGGCTTTTACCATGTTCTTTTTCCCAAAGCCATAATGGCAGACAGGCCGCAGAGAGAAAAAAACTAATTAGATTAAGGGGGCAAATTAAGAAGCATCTAAAAAAACATGAGGCCTGCCATACACATACTTCACTACTGGGTACTGAGGTCCAGGACTGCTGTACCTGGGTTTGGCTTCTGTATGGAAAGGTCTCCCAACAAGCGACTGACACACATTCAGGTGCCACTAAATGGAGGGATGGATTCTTTGAAGCCCACAATGGAGCAGAAGGCAGAGGCACAAAAGCACTCTGTTGGAAAGTTCAACGCTTTCCTTTAGTTTCAGAAAAAGGCTCATGGTTTTTTGTTTTTTTTTCCAGTGCTAATTTACTTCCAAGGGGTTATTGTTTTCCAGTTGCCACTGTAATAAACTACCACAAGTTAAGCCACTAAAAAACAAAAGTTTGTTTTCTTACAAATTCTGGGAGTCAGAAGTCCGACATCAGTTTCACACGGCAAAAATCAAGACGTCAGCAGGGCTGGTTCTTTCTGGAAGCTAGGGAGAATCAAGAAGCTCACTCACCCTCTCCAGCTTCTAGAGGCTGCCTGTATCCCTGACAGGCCCTAGCTCCGGCTTCAAAGCACACCCTGTGCAGAAACACAGCGCATGCCCGTTTCCTTCCTGTCTCCCACCTCCCTTATAAAGGCTGCTGTGATTACATTGGACCCACCTGGATAACCCGGGCTAATTCCCCTTAGAATCCTTAGACTTAATTACATCTGCAAAGTCCCTTTTGCCTCATAAGGTAAGACATTCTCAGCTTCCAAAGATTAGAACTTGCCACTTTGGGGGGCCCTTATTTAGCCTGCAACACAGGGGAGAAGTGTTTCTTCTAGTTCCGAGGTACTGCCTCATTCACTGGAATAAGAACCAGGCCTACTTCATCTGCTCCCAATAAAAGAAGGAAGGCAGATTTGACACAATCAGATTTACCAGGACTTCCCAACCCCTGCTCTCACGCTGGTTTGTTTTGTTTTGTTTTAATTCTTTAATTTTTCAATCACCGTGCCTGGCTTTCCTCAGTTATCCAGACTACCTTTAGAACTACTCTCCCCATACTCTGCTGGGGTATTCTTAGGGAAAACAGGCAAGTGGACTTATTTCTTATTCAAGATCAAGCATAATCAAGAATGTACATCTAGGGGCATCTGGCTGGCTGAGACAGTAAAGCAGTGACTCTTGATTTCAGGATTGGAGTTCAAGCCCCATGTTGGGTGTGAAACCTACTTAAAAAAAAAAAAAAGAATAATAGCTACATTACATAAAAGTGAATTATTCTATTTAGGTCAGTCTGAGCCAGGCAAAATGCAAAGCAACATCCCCCCACCCCCTGCCCCATCCAACCTTCAAGCTTCAATTTTTGGCTTCATGAATGAATGAAGGGAGAACCTCTTCAGAGAAATACTGGAATTGTACTATGTCCCCAAAAGAAGGCCAACTCTACGCTCTCTTTCATAACAAGCATGTCTTGTTGTCTCTACTATGGGGACATGCTCTGAACTGTCCACCATGAATGCCAGCAGCTCTGAGACACTCCCTCACTCCACTCCATGCTCAAGAGCCAAGTGCTGGCCAAGGTGAGGACGCACATCGATAGGGTCCCGTGCGTGCTGTGTGGAACAGTCTTCCCATCTTGTCTGTGCTGTTACTCTGGCTGTAGACAAAAGAGAAAGACTGTCCTAATCCTCTTCCAATGTGGCCAGCCCTGGTGTAGGGTAGGCCAAGGAGTCCTGGTCGTATAAGAAAGAACAGGAAAAGTGGCCATCTAGCACATGCATTTCCTAGGTACAGACATCAGGTCACCCCAGAATGACCAAGCCAACTTCTCCACACAAGGATCAAACCCAGGCCATTCCCCTTTGGACTTTAATCACAGGAGTTGAACGAACCAACACTCCTCATATTCTAAATTTACTCGGTGGATGTGTTAGCGATTGCATTTCTGTGACAATTGTAAGTTAATAGAGAAGACATTTTCACTTGCTATTCTCCAAATGAGTCGATTTGGAAGTAGAAGCCAGTTCTTGCCATATCCCACTTGCATTCGTTTTTTCCCTGCATTTTCTCTCTCCCCGTGCAGAACACAACATGTGGGAGCACAACGTTTGGAGGTCCCATTCTTCAAAACTAGAATCTGAATAAAGTGTGTGCTTATGATTACATGCTGACTGACATATATGCAACTTGTGAGTGGAACAGCATGAGTTGTGGAGATTGAATTAAACAATAAACCCATAATTGCTTGTTAGGGTGCTTTAATTGACTCATAAGTACCATATGCGAAGCTGCGTGGCTGCAGGAGCCCAATTATAAGCTTGCTTATGGAAAGATACAACTCATTTTGCATGTTGGAAACATACTCCCCAATTATTGTTGCCTCTCAGAAAAAAAAGCATTTTTAAATAAATAAGAAATACTAAGTGAGCTAATAATGTACATTTAGTCCCAAGGTAACCCTGAAGCACTTTATTTAGGTTCTAATACAAGATCAGAGAATGCACAGTGAAAAAATGCCCCTTTGCTTTATTCTGTTAAGCCCGGAGCTCTCCGTGTTCACAGCTAACCAAAGAAGTCTACACAGGGCTTTTGGCTTAAGGGATTTTCCCCCTAACTGATAAAAAACTGGTGAAAATAAACACTTATGGAAAAAAGAGAACAAAGTAAAATTACAAACAATTCATAAATTAGATTTAAACATAGCTAATTCATGTGAGGGTCACAGAGGAGAAAGGGAGATCTTAAACTCCAGCTTCCAATCTAGTGGGGCAAATTCCAGGAGGTAATGCTAGGAATGCGGTCAGGTTACCAAGCTGGAAGCACATTGATCAGGATCAGCTGTGGGCTGGTGGAAGTGGGAAACACAGGAGGTAGATGTTGACCAATTAGTAAAATCAGGATATCAGGAGGTTCCAGATAAGCAGAGTGAGCACCTTCGTAAACTAGAGTTGAGAAGATGGTAGCCAGTGGGAATCCTAAATCTAAGGAGGAAAAGCATAAAATTGTCCTTCTCTAGGGCACCATAGAGCCTGACCGTGGTGTTTGCATGAACATAAGTGGTCTTGGAGTACCTTTAGACCACCAGTGATTTCCAATTAGCCACAGTGACATCTCCCCCAAATAAATAGGTAAATACAAAGAGTAGCTTGTTTGCTAACGAAGCTGCCAGGGAAGTGTTTTAATCTCCTGCTACTCCCTCCCTTAAACTAGACCAAAAAAGATGTACACTCTGAACACAAAGACAGGGGATGCTAGGCAAACCCAGCTTCAAAAGTTTTCAGCCACTCCTGCCATTTAGATTGCCTCTCCGAGTAAAACCTGTATTGAGAAAAGATATTATAAATGCATATAAATCATCACACTCACAGCAAGACGTTGGCAGCAATCACTCTAAGTTAAGTCATGACAGTGAATAGGAAGGAGCCATCCCTGCACCCAAGCTCGTTATACACCAGCGATTCTCTCCCTGATTTAATAACTCCTTAGAGTATCTCCATTTATCTCAGTTGACTTTCTCCCATTAAAAATAATGCAAGGGGGAATGACTGCTAAGGGGATAGTGTTTCTTTTGGGGGAGATGAAAATGTTCCAGAATTAGATTACAGTGATGATTGCACAGCCCTGTGAAAGTACTAAAAATGACCAACTTATATACATTGACGATCAAATTATATCCCAACAAAGTTGCTATAAACAATCCATAATGTATTCTGAATCTTGAAGAAATATAAATTATAAATATAGTTCTAAAAAAAAGCTCAAAAGTCATGTCACAAAATCATGTCTACCAGATGCAGCATTTCTAGAAATCCTGGGAATCAGAAGCATTTAGCTGCTACCAAAGAAATCATTCTCTGAAAAGTTATGCTGAAAACCACTTATGTCAACTTTTATAAACAAGGATGTTCCCATAAATAATGAATTAGGGTTTTATCATTAATACAGTTCTTTTTCACATGATTCTGATCTGCAAATTTTTAAATTTTGTCCTCCATTAAGAAAAACAGAACTAAACAAAAAACAAAAAAACAAAAAAAAACCCATATTTGCCTAGACTTTCTGTGGTGCCATACTTGCCAAATTAGAATTCTGTAGAATGCTATTTCGAGGATACAGTTGGTTGAACTATGAAGTGTAACAGTAATATAAGACAGAATTTCTGCCCTAAGAGGGCTTAAAATCTACACAGAAAACTTTTTTGTGTGTGTTAAGATTTTATTTATTTATTTGACAGAGAGAGATTACAAGTAGGCAGAGAAGCAGGCAGAGAGAGAGGGGGAAGCAGGCTCCCTGCTGAGCAGAGAGCCTGATGCGGGGCTGGATCCCAGGACCCTGAGATCATGACCTGAGCCGAAGGCAGAGGCTTAACCCACTGAGCCACCCAGGTGCCCCACACAGAAAACTAATGTGTGGGGGGAACCCCATAAATATCTGAGAACCACCTGTATGTAAACAAATTTTGAATACAAAAGCATTGTATAGTAGTTAATTTCTTACCACGTTTTAAAAGCTGTCAAGTAAGAAATCATCTAATTCCCCTCATAAATTATTTTTCTTTCCTTCTTTCTCTAGCATGGCCTCATTAGAGGCGTAAACTAATGATGAGATGCTTTCTAGCATTTCCAAGTCATTTTCCTCACTGCCACTAAAATTCTTCAGATTCGTTCAGAAATATCTGCCACATCTAAATTCTGTGTCTTATGCCGAATGAAGTCCTCAATTCAAATCATAGAAAAGTTTCTTGACATTTCTTTTATATATTTAGAAAAAAAATTCATACACACTTCATTCTACAGAATATTGCCTATAACTACGCAATCTGCTAGAAGCTTTATACTCCTCCAGCCTCTATTTTATGTACATGTGCAAGGGAAATGTCTATTTGGAAGCTGTGAAAGAATAAATATGCTAATTCATACACTGCAAGAAGAAGGTGATTTATTCCATTTTTAAAGGAATATGGCAGTATTTACATAAGTTTCACCTGTATCTCTGCAAACAGCTGTTGTGCAAACAACTTCTAAATCAGGAGAAAAAACGGGCTGAGTATTTTTTTTAACAGTAGCTCTGCGCTTCACAGATGGACGGTGCTTTAGTTACCTGCCGCACTTCACATAAAGGCATAGGGAAGACTTGGGCCAAATCACTGCACCAAGTAATTACAGAATTAAAAAAAAAAAAAAAAAAAACTTACCCTTGAGTATGAAAGCTAAGATTCTTAGATGCCTCTACAAAACAGAAACTTTATTTATATCTGCCACAAAATAAGCTATCTTGATAATGAGTGCTGTATCATTTATCAGGAAGCTCCACTTTGCCTCACATAATCCTTCTAGTAACAGTAACTAAGTAACAAATGAGATGTGAAACTCCAAATTAAGAAGTAATTTGGTGTTCTCTATTGAAAAACAAGTGCAAAGACCGGGGATATTTCATTATCTCACTGCTACAGAGAAACAATAAATCAACAGAATATCCACACATACTCCCCACCCCTTGCTGAAGTATACTACATTCGCTTGTGGATCTATCCACCTAAAACACGTCAGGAGGAACTTTTCTTTTTCGACAAATGATTTCCTCTTTGTAGATCACTAGGAGTACTCATGCTTTACAGGGAATCATAATCACTGCCATTATAATCAATTGTCTGCTAGGTACAAGGCTGATGCCATGTCAAGAAGGCATTTGTTTTCATTTTTGTTAGGTCTCCTCCCCTATAGGCTCTGCCAAGATGCTGCTGAAATTATGTTTATTCAACCCCATTTTGTCTTTGGTCCCTCTGGAGGCCAAGCATTTGCTGCATCCTCTATGAAAAACACATTTGTTACACTTTCATTCTGTTCTAGAATCTCAAACTTAATAAAACCCTACAATAAAAGTCTGAGTAACAGTGGGTTAGAGGATCATATTGTAGTTCTTACACACTATATATATATATATTCGCTAGTCACACAACTTAGCTTCTCTCACAAGATGTTTTAATGAAGAATAACTCACTTCATACAATATACAGATGGATTCCTGAAAAGTTGTATGCAATGCATAGGAAGGAATGAATCAGATTTTAATGCAACAGGAAGCCTGCTCTCAAAAGGTTTTCTACCCAGAATAATGCTATTTAACCTCAAAGATTCATTTTTCAATGTAAACAACCCATGTTCTTATTTGAAACTGAAATTGTCTGAAGTGATGTTCATCGTTCAAAATCAAGTGACCTCTGATTTCTTATGTGTAAATTTTATACCTGCTAACATAAGCTCAGTTAAGAGTAAAACCACCTTCCAATGTCTTACCAGTTGTAAGTGAAGACAGGAACTTGATCTATTTTTACCTTTAAGCACTGATAAATAATTAAACCTAATGTGACTAACAATATCAAATTCATACATTTTACTACTTTGCGCTAGTACTGGCCAGCTGCATAATTCAAATTACCAAGGCTAATTGGGCCTGTAACCGAATCTTCTTCCGATAATACATTGTTTTCCACATTTGCTTCAAATCTTCATAGCACCCAAGTGGAACCTGCTTTTTAGCCAAAGCTCCATGCAAATGACCAGGACCCAAATACAATCTGAAGAGGTGACAGCATCAATCAGGAGATTGAGTCCAGCCCTGGCTTTTCTGGTGAGAGCTGTATGACCCACTCCGGGTAAAACTCATAAAGAATCAAGTGTATTTATGTGTACAATGAAGGAGTTGGACTAGGTTGATCGGCGACCCTTCCTGCTGTAATACTCCATGATGACATTGTGGGTATAGGCATGACAGAGCATTCTCAAATATATTGTTATAATCCATGGTTTTATTGAGAACTTGTAAGATTACCACAGCCAGCTGGTCCTAAAGTAAGCATTTATGCATAATTGTTTTTATTTCCTTTAATGACGTGTTGTTAAATACATACAGCATGCTAACACACAAATGCTAACACATTCTACAATTTTAGTAAAAATAAACCTATACTTCACTTAGGAAAGCATTTTATGTAACATATAAATTAGTTGGACTTTCAGGTAAAGATGGCAGAATGGAAACAATTATATTTCCACCTCCTTCTAAAACGTCATTAAACTTTGTGAGTCCTTAATGCATTAAGAGAGTGGGAAAGAACAAAATTGTGTCATGATTTTGGAAGCCATAAATCAATGGACAAGAGGCAAAGGGCTGTACAGACTGAGGAAAATATTAAATTTAAGGGGTAAAAAACAAAAGCCAAAAGTTAATCTGACTTGCAACACAGACTCTCTAGAAATGGGGCTGAATGAATGAAGTTGACATTGAATAAGTCAGAAAGACCCATGAAAGTTTTTCTGAAATATGATACTGAAGGATCTGATTATCTTGATAAAATATTTACTTAATCAGTGGAGAGTTTGGGAGTTTTTTAGGGCTGAAAAGATGAAAAACAATGCAAAGGAAAAAACAAACAAAAAGCAACCTAGGGGTGCCTGGGTGGCTCAGTCAGTTAAGCTTCTGTCTTTGGCTCAGGTCATGACCCCAGGATCCTGGGATCTAGCCCCAAGTCAGGCTTTCTGCTCATCAGGCAGTCTGCTTCCTCCTCTCCCTCTGCCATCCCCTCCCCAGCCCCTGCTCCTGCTCTCTTTCTCTCAAATGAACAAAAATCTTAAAAAAAAAAAAAAAAACCTAGAAAAATAATAATAAGATGTTTCAAGGAAAGAAGGATTATCATAGTTCACTTAGAGTAAGACTTTCAAAAATACAAGCATAATCAGATCAATATAAACACTGAATATATTGATCTAACAAAATTACATGATAATCATATGGGGAAAATGGGAAATATACCAGCATAGTGGGGGCAGGATAGTACAAGAGAACTAAATCCTTATTATTCATATGGGGAAGGCAATAGTTAATGCTTAAATCTGAAAATATAACAAGTCAAAAACCAAACATAGTTTCTGGAGATATGATTTAAAAATAGCATCATCAGCTAAAAGTAGTTGAAGAAAATGGAGGCAAGGAGAAAAACCTTGTAGAATTATTTATTTTTTTTTCTTTTTACTCCTATTAAAGAACTATTTGATCCTTCAAATTATGAAGATCTATACATTTGATAAAACACTTAAATGAATGACTGAGTGAATAAAATAGACTAACTCTAACATATTTAAAATACTCCCTGGTATATAAAATATTACCTTAAATCAAATACATACTATGTTAGATTATGTCTCATAAATACATTCTTTATAGGTAATGCCTTTCCAATTTGTCTCTCCCTATGTATTTATCTTTCTCCAAAAAAAAAAAAAAAAAAAGAAAACCAACATAACAAAAGCTGGCACATTTTTTTCTTCTGATTTTGTGAAAATAACAGAAACATCTATTCCTTCATTTCACTTATTAATGGCTTACTATGCATTCTATAAAACATTATAAAATAAAAACACACACAACAGAAACCCAATCCTTGGCTTTTGACAGCTGAAGTGGCTGGTTGGCCCAGGTGTCTGATGTAATTTACTTTTAACCTCTAGAAGGAAAAACTAGGACCAGACACAGAGAAAACTGTTGATAAAAGAGGTCAAAATGATGAAGATGAAGCAGGATGGTTATTGGCTCATAATGAGAGATGAACAAGCAGGAACATCGGGGAGTACAAAAGAGAGTAAATTACTCCTGAGCTGTGTGGAAAGGCAAAGGTAGTGGTTACTTAGAAGTTTTCAGTTTACTTTCCTTATTTAGAACAATTCTGCCCCTTTTAGGACATTCAGCCCCCAAAGACCACTAATTTAGAAATTACGTAATCTCAGGTTTTATTTCCATATTTTTATTTCTCTTTTTCTAGAAGAGTAGCACTAAAATTAGGTATCCCTTAGATCTAATGAGTCACAAAGAAAAGTCTGGTGCAAATTTAAAGCCATAGACAATGGATTTTGGTATTGAAGTCACCTCTATTCCTCCAAGCTGCTGTTTGCTAAAGCAAATAATGCCAGAAATCAATCTGAGGGACTGCCGAGAACAATAACAAACCTAAGCCAAAATAATCTAATTTTATTCTTGGCCAAGACAAACTCATTATTGAGTATAAGAGATCTGCTTCCTCCCAAACTGTGGTACCTTGTGGGGAAAAGGAAGGGAAATGTCTGAGGTTGTTTCAAAACAACAATGATCCAGGAGGGATAGTCAATGTGTTCAAATCAAATCCAAGGAAAGCTGGTGGACCAGGTGGGAAAATAGTAAAATGTTCTTTAAAAACTTGGCTTTAAAACACTTATGTACTGTTTACATTCTAATCTTCCAGTAGTCTGTTTCCTTGGAAAAAATGAATCCTTATAAAGGAAACTAAGACGACTCAGGAAATAAATATCAAATTGGACCTAGCTCAAGAAATTCCAAGCAGAGTTCTAAGACTACTTTATTTAAATATGATTGAGAATTCTGAAAATTATGGGATGGCAGTCTTTTGTGGTCAGGTTTCCCAATGCAAGTAACACAATGAACACATTTATAATTAGTTAAGAATTGGGAATTAATGAATTTGGATAAAGCTAAAACTCAACACACAATTTTTTCCCCTAATGAATTGATAAGAAAATTCAGTTTCTTTTTAATAATACTTTCCAGAGGTGCCTGGGAGGTGCAGTCAGTTAAGCGCCTGACTCTTGGTTTCAGCTCAGGTCATAATTTCAGAGTCTTGAGATCGAGCCCCGAATTAGGCTCTATGCTCAGCATGTAGTCTGCTCGAGACTCTCTTTCACTCCTTCTGTCCCTCTCCCTGCTCTCTCTCTCTCTCTCAAATAAAGAAATATTTTTTTAAATACTTTCCAAATGGTGGAGACTGAGACAACTGTTTGTTTGTTTGTTTAATAGTGAAGTGCTCTTGGCTCTATAATCTTCAATTCTGATCATCTAAATGATCACAGTAAAGATATGTCTGAAAAGGAATCCAGGCTTTTGAATATAACATCATCAACAAAATGGGTTTGTAATGAAACCAACTGAGTTGGTATATTACCCTTTGAGAGTTCAATGTAAGCTAACTGACGAATCTAGAATTAATTTAGCTAAATACTTCCTTTACTGATGACATAATTTTCATATGGCTAGGAGAAAAATCAAAGGGTTAAATAAATGCCAAAATACTGATCCACACTTTTTTTAAGAGAAAGAAAAAAAAAGGAGGAAGAAAAGAGAGAGAAAAAAAAAAAGCTTATATTTCTGGCAAGAAATTTTAGTATAAAAATCTATTACTTTTTTTAATCTAGAGATTTACAGACTTTTTTTTTTTTAAACATATCCTAAATCCAGACAGAAAATAGTGAGCTCACACTCCCTCCCTACTCTTCCCTTCCCTAACCTCTGGGTATAGGGAATTTTTATTCCCGCTCTATCATTCCTCTTCAAAGGAAAATGATTCTCAGTCCTTTAGGGCCTTGACCTACATAGCTCACCCTCTCCAATATATTTAGGGAGATACATCGAATGGGTTATGTTATGGACTGAATATTTGTGCCCCCAAAATTCATATGTTGAAGTCCCAACCCCTAATAGTATAGTGTATGAAGATGAGAGCCTTGGGGGGGCACTTAGGATTAGATTAGATCATAAGGGTGGGACCTCCTGATGGGACTAGTAGCCTTATAAGAAAAGCAAGAGTGAGAGAGAGAGAGAGAGAGATACTTCTCTCCTGACTGGCACATACCCAGAAAAAACCATTCAGAGTCATAGCAATTAGAAGGCCATATGCAAGCCACAAAGAATCCTCACCAGAACCTAACTCTGCTGGAACCTGAATCCTCGACTTCCAGACTCCAAAACTGTGAGAAAATAAATCTCTGGTATTTCAGCCAACCAGTCCTGGTATCTGGTTATGGTAGCCTAAACCAGTGTAGGTTATAAATATTATAGCATTTTAAAGCTAGAAAGGTACATAGAGATGACTCAATCCAAGGGTTAAAAACTGGTGGCCTTTGAATCAGCCTGCAGACTTGTTTTGTAGGTGTGCATAGAATTAAAAAATACCTCATGGAGGATAACTATAATTTTATAGAAGCCCCATTATTGCCAATTGCATCACTCCTTCCCTAATAACACATTTGTGTAACTTGCTTCAATGCCTGTGTCTCTGATTTCTGTTGACTCTCTCCTTTTATTTTTTTTTAATTTTTTATTTCTTTTCAGCGTAACAGTATTCATTGTTTTTTCACCACACCCAGTGCTCCATGCAATCCGTGCCCTCCCTAATACCCACCACCTGGTTCCCCCAACCTCCCACCCCCCGCCCCTTCAAAACCCTCAGGTTGTTTTTCAGAGTCCATAGTCTCTCATGGTTCACCCCCCCTTCCAATTTCCCTCCTTCTCCTCTCCATCTACCCTTGTCCTCCATATTATTTGTTATGCTCCACAAATAAGTGAAACCATATGATACTTGACTCTCTCTGCTTGACTTATTTCACTCGGCATAATCTCTTCCAGTCCTGTCCATGTTGATACAAAAGTTGGGTATTCGTCCTTTCTGATGGAGGCATAATACTCCATAGTGTATATGGACCACATCTTCCTGACTCTCTCCTTTTATACATGAGGAAACTAAATTTCAGAGATGTAAAGTGACTTGCCCAAGTTGAAGCAAGTAATTAAAATGAAAAATGGGTCTAGAATCCAGATCTCTTAATACCCTATCAGGCTTTCTGCTATGTAGGCTGTCTAAGGCTTAGCTAACTACATATTAGTTATGCCAGCTAACTACAGCATCACTAGGACATGAGACTAACAAACAGTTTGGTTACTGAAGCATGAATTCCAGGGGAAAATATCAAGCAAAAAAGGAAAAATAGTCATTTATTTTTCATTTTATCTCTTCTTTTGCTCAGACTAATCCTGAAAAAGTACACAGTAACTTTGAAGGTGAAATGCCATCACTCTGGAAGTAAAGAGGCAAAGCAAAAATTTCATACTATCCTCCTTGAGCTAGTTCTGTTAATATTCATTTCAAATTGAATTTAAAGCATTTTTGGTAGACAAATATGATAATAGAGATGACAGCAAAGGAAATAACAGGAAAAGGAAAACTAGTTATGGAAATTCTATAATTTAATATTGTATTAGAAGAGTGAATAATCTATTAAAATGTCTATATTTTAATTTAATTATATTATGTAATTATAGGAAATATTAAAAATCATTTAGATTTTATTTATTTATTTATTTATTTATTTATTTGAGAGAGTTGAGAAAGAGAGAGCACAAGCAGGGAGAGGAGCAGAGGGAGACAGACAAGCAGACTCTGTGCTGAGCGTGGAGCATGATGTGGGGCTCGATCTCATGACCTTGAGATTGTGACCTGACTTGAAATCAAGAGTCAGACTCTCAACTGTTTGAGCCACTCAGGCACCCCTAAAAATTATTTAAATATTAAATATTAGTGAAGTATTGTAGTTAAAATTCCTTAAAGTTTGCCTTTCAGAAACATCTTATATGCCACCCATCTCCTGATATTTCTTCTCCTCACAATAACTTATTGATACCTAACCAATAAAAGAAAAATTAAAGAAAAACTAGGCAGCATTATGTCTTTTTTGTAAGATTTGTAAAGATCTGAAAAAGCAAGTAGTAATAGCTAAGGCAGGGAATTATTCCATTTCAAAGAAGAGGAAACTAAGGCTCAAAAAGGCTCAACCTCAAGTCCAGCAGAGTCAACCACAAATCCGTGTTTTCTGCATTCTGGTCCATATTTCAGACATGGAGATGTCCCTGCTTCATTAAAAAAGGTTTCATTGTCCCTTGTTTCATTAAAAAAGGTCATAGACTTCAATGTGTTTTTATCTGGCAAGTTAATTTTTGTTATCGATTACCTAAGCTTAAAAAATGTAACAGTTACTTAGTTAACACAGCCCTGCTAGGTATATGTTAAACTCATATTTTCTCCATATTACTGGATTTCAAATTAGATTTCTATATTACAAGTAAGTTACTTAATCATTGCCTTATTCATTATTTCAGTAAAAAATATCTCAGATGCCACCTGTCTTGGGAGCTTGTATGTGTTTGTGAATATGAAGTCAGTGGGTCGTGGAAAAGATAGAAACCTAAGTGTCGAACAAAGCCCACCTTCTAGACAGCACCTCACAGTAGAGCAGGAGAGGCATGTCATACGCACATCTGAAAAGAGTACGTGGGACATGACCTGTTTTTCTAAAAGTTCATGGTGCCCTAGAGGGGACTGAAGGTTTTAGCGAGTGTCGAATGTTACTACAATAGCCTACAGGTGAGCATGCTCTTCTACAATGTAGGCCTAAATAAAAGGGCAGATTAAGGCCAGAGGCCTCTCTGTAGCATCCTGCTATCTCTGTATGACGGCCCTCCTTCAATGAGAGCTTACTTTGAATTCACCCACCCCCCATCATGGCTGTCTTCCTTTGGAAGTATGGTGGCTTAAAGTTCTCCATAATCTCTCTAAAATTTCACCTTCTTTTCCTCTGCCTTGATGCCTTATCACTGACTCCCCTTTTCTTTAACTCTCAGATCTTTTTTAGATAAGCTGGCTTTTCTGTGTCCCAGCACTAAGCCTTACCAGACCTTTCTTTCAAACGCCAACTATGACAGTTCTGGTTCCCTGCCTGTCTGTGGCTCACTCTACCTCTGGACTGAATGGTGGCTGAGATGTTCCTGGTGGTAGCTCCTTCCCAGGACCATGAATGATGCATACAGTTTTGCCTGATAATATGGGGAAGGATGACATCCTGTAGAGAGGGAATGGCATTGCTAATTAGCCCTCCTTGGACTTAAACCTAAGGTTTATGTGGGAAATGAGGCTATAAATGTAAGCACACACAAAATCGTAGAAGACCCTAGATGCTCTATTAAGGGTTTTTGTCTCTACAGGTAATGGGATGTGGAATTTGTTTTGTTTGTTTTCAGCAGAGAAATATGTATGTTAGGATATTTGATGAATGTCCATAAGTAAAAGCTGTCTCTGTAAACAGCTGCAGGCACCCAGAAAACCCACAAATCCATATATTTATAACCAAGGACACCGATATAAATGATTCATGAAAGCTGACAACCAGATTGTGATACTTGGAAAAGTAAAGTTACTAGAGCCACGTTGAAATCATCACTCAGTGAGTAAGTATCCACAAAGCTCCTTCCAAGTGTGAGACACTGTGTTTGGCACTGAAGAGATCCTGAGTACATGATGGCTTATCAGGGGTCTACAACAACTCCTGATCACTCCTGCTTCCCTTGAAACTCCAGGTGGTGACAAGCAATACCAGAAGTAGACTAGAGGAGTTCACTGCTGGTGCCAGTGCGTCTGCTTACCTGAGAGCCATTTTCCTAATGCACTCCCCTTGCTTCCTGCGAGGTGATCTCTTCTAAACCATTAACAGCCTCACTATTGTTTAAGATATTGTTTCCTCAAATCAATTTGCCATATTCATCTCCAGCCTTCAATATACATTTTTTTTATATTTGTAGTAAGTTTACATCTAAATCATCTACTGTCTACAAATTAAATCTGCCCTTAATCATCACCAAGAATGTTCTGGCAGATGCTATAATATGAGAGTGAAAGGTCTGTTCTATTTTGAATCATTTTATAAAACAAGAGAAAAAGAAATAAGGCTCTTAAGAGAGCCTTAGATAGTAATATATATATATTTTTTTTCTTTCTTTTTCTTTTTCTTTTTCTTTTTTTTTTTTTTTTTTTTTTTTTTTAGGTAACATGTCCATGAGGAAATTTCAGTGGGGATCTCAGAATTCCTTTTAGGAAAAAAAAATGACTAAAGAGTCTTCTATCTCATAAAAGAAGTTTGCTTTACTTGTTCTCAAATATTGGAAAGAGGCACATCTCAGGACTGGTGGCTGAGGGCATCATCATGAGTAAGGGAACATGTCAGGGCAAAGGCAAAAGAGAATAAGTGGAGAAATATTTTGCTCTAAGATATGAATAAGTGGTAGGATTAAAATGCAATTTACAAGGGAACTGTTAGAAATACAGGGTAAAGCCTTACTCTCTATTTGAAATGTTCTAACAGGTGTGAATAAGAGTGAGCTGCAGAGTAAAGTATCATCACAGCTCTTCCCACAGTTATTATTACTTGGCTATTGCAATTTCATCCCTATGATGTGTCTCACCTTACAACTCTTAACACTTGGGGATGGAAGATTAGTAAGGGGGGTATTGGTATTGGTCATGCATTATCCTCAAAAGAGAGACTTAGAAGGCCCCCAAAGTTAGACTGTCCATTTTCTCCAAATTCCTTTTTCAAACAGAACACTTTCCAGTGTTTTTTTTTTTAAAGTCTGTCCAGATGGTCTCAAAACTGGCAACCAGCAATGGGAAACAGAGCCCTGAACATACTAAACAACTAAGACATCGAGGGCCCAACATTTTGCTACGTGCTTGGTGAAATCATTATCTAATACTTGTAACAGTCCTACACATGAAATAATGTAGTCTTTGCTTGTAGATAAAACTAAAGCTCAGAAAAGCCTATCATTTTCCCTCAAACCACAAAACTAGCAAATGGAGATGCCCAAATTATACCTATGGTCACCAAACATCACAGGATACAGTCACTACTGTTATACTTAGACACTTCCAAATGGGGAAACAGGTATTTTTGAAGCATAGCAACATCTGAAGATGTTTAATTGTAAAATACCAATTCTATTATTTTTCCTCCTTTCCACATATTTTCTTTAAGGTTGAATTTTCTTAATACCTAGTAAAATCTCTTTCTGGGCATTTACCAATCTTTCATTTAATGAATCATATACATAGAATGTCACTAATCTGTTTCGACAAATATAATTATAAGCTGTGTCTCCTATGAACACCTAGTACATTTTCAAGCCAAGCATAGCAACATCTGCTACCAAAGAGTAAAAGTATGTGTGGTGTGTGCATGTGTGTGTGTGTGTTTCTCTTCACTAGGGGAGAGAGGTGTTTGCTAGTACTTTAGTTTGAATAGTAGGCATTGACACTGTATCAGTTTATGTATTTATGCACACAAACCACACAAAACAAAGCTTACAACTCTGGGTTTTCTGGGCGATTCTCCTGGTGTTGGCTGGACTCACTCATGGGACGGCATTAAGCTGGAAGATCAGCTAGAGGCTGGGCTGAGCTGTACGGATGGAATAGCTGGGCTTCTTTTCCAGACTCCCTCAGGGGGTGACAGCAGCTGTCCAACAGGACAATCACTAACGGGCAAGCACTTGTAAAATCTATGCTTGTGTCATCTTAACTAACATCCTACTGGTCAAAGCAAGTCACGCAGGCAAGCACAGAATCAATGTTGGAAGGGCTACACCGAGGACGTGGAGAGTAGGCTCTCATTAGGAGCTATTAAGATAACACTCCACCATAGATATATTTTTGGACTTGAAGATAATTTTCCTTTGGAAAGGTGAGTGAGCAGCCTTATTGTGCAAGCTCCTAAAGTGACGTTATCAGATACTTGGTGTTTAAGGATTAAAGGTGAAAAGATATCTAATCATAAGGTCGATTCTTAAAGAGAGAAAGGGGGGCAAGAGTACTAGCCCATTTACTGGTGGATCATGGAATCATTCCTGAAAGGACACACCAGGGCAGGTATAGACCCAAGGGGTATGTCTGAGAAATAAAAGTACTGAGCAAAACTGATAACCTGTGACAGGGTACCCTTGGCCAGACTTCACACTATGGGTATAGAACTGTCTTCACATGAAGAACCTTGGTGGCCCAGTGATGAAGATTAATACTACAGGACCACTACAACAGACTAGCCTTCAACAGCAACTCCTGTATCAATGAGAAACCATGCCTGTAGGGGACTTCACAGATGCCCACTCTTACCTTCTTGGATGTGCATGGCAGACTACTACCCCTATGATTTTCAGGAACCAATAAGACAAGGCAAAGGGGCAAAAAAGCATAGTTAGTATTAGCTAAGCATTACAGAGCATTTACTTTGTTCCAGGTACTATTCTATACACTCCACAGTTGCATTCTATTATCATTCCTACTATATAGAGAAAGAAGTAGATGCAAAAAAAAAAAAAAAAAAAAGTTAATTAACTTTTCAAATCCAAGGAGCTTATGCAGCAGAGGTAGGATTCAAAGCCAGGAAGTCTCACTCCAGAGTGTGGGCTCTGAACCACTGGTCATTCTGCCTTCATAGATGATCAATTAATTAGAAAAATTAATGGTGTGACTATATTTACAACTCTTTAGAAAGTTCATGCTGATTTTTTTTTAAGATTTAGTTTATTTATTTGACAGAGCGTGAGAGAGATCACAAATAGGCAGAGAGGCAGGCAGAGAGAGAGGGGGGATGCAGGCTCCCTGCTGAGCAGAGAGCCCAACCCCCAGGACCATGAGATCATGACCTGAGCAGAAGGCAGAGGCTTCACCCACTGAGGCACCCAGGCGCCCTCATGCTGATTTTAAAAAGCATTCATGCATTAGGAATTATCTATTCGTATGCTTTAATGTCTATACAAACATATCTGTTTTTTTTTTCTCAGTTGTAAATAGGAATTTCTTTTACTTTTCATTCTCTCTTAAGATACTTAGAGGAGAATATATAGGTGTTATAATATATCTTTACAAAAGAAATCCTTTATTCTTACTGAAATATTCCTGCTATGATTGTGTCATTTTCTTCCTTGTAAAGTAAATATCAATCATACGATATTGCTTATATTGTAACACAACCCTGATGGGCCATTCTGATCCTCAGCCTTGCAGCATTTAAATGACCATCCACATTTCAATGTTAAGAGTTGATAGCAACTGGCTTACATTTTTATTGCTCTGGCTCCAGCGAAAATAAAACCCTCCATAAGAACATCAAGCTTCTAAAAAGCTTTAAAGTTTGTGGGTCTTCTTAAAAAGCATAAATATTTGAGGTTTGAAACTCATTCATGATTACTCCTTTCACAAACCATTAAAAACTCTATCACTTCAAACAAATCTATTAAAGATACTTAGAGTGGGTGCTTACTAATTTTTTTTTTTAATTTGGTTGTTTACTTTGCCATTTCCTTGCTAGACTGCAGTAGTCCCTTGCTATTCTTTTTATTTACCAGTTATTTCTGATCTCTCATAACATCTGCTTGAAGCCTGACTGTTAATTTTAGACAAAATGAAAATGCATTCAGAATATTCCCTTTTGATTAGATGATCAAGTTCCAGAAATAAATGGCTGTTCAGATACCCAGAGGGACCTGAAATTCAAATTTTGATCAAAATAAGACTGAGTTTATGAATTGGTTTTTGAAAAAAGTTGTTCTACCTTGATTCTGTATTTCATAACTACAAAAAAAAGCAAGATTACCACAGATTTCATAATATGATATATAACCACAAAGGCAACCACTAAACAACTCAGTCACAGGTGACGATGGAACCTGTATGCACAACTCTTAACCTGAGGCTATTTCCTATCTGTTAGATGTACCCCATGTTATTTTATTTATATGTATTTTATATATAAAGATATTTCTTTATAATTTTAGATATATCCCTATAAACATATATTTTATATATACAGAACATAAAATACATATATCTTCTATACATATAGAATATATAATACATACATATTTATATAAACATATACATATTTATATAAACATAAAATTTGCTTGGAGACCTATAACAGAAATTGCTTGGAGACCTATAACAGAAAGAATCTAAATGTACCAATATGTTGTCTTTACACTGCTTAGCAGAGGATTTTAACATATGAGTATTAAAGAAAAATCAATCCAATTGGTGAAACCATGAATATAAGTTATAGGCTCTTTCCAACAGTGAACCTCCAGGTAATTTAACCAGTTTCCTGGTTAAACAGTCCCTGTTGAAAGAGGGACTTTTAAATGTAAAGTGCCATGCATTGCACATTTACCAGAGGTATCAAGAAGAAAGAATTCTTTCCTGATGGCATTATTATATATTATTATATTCATGCATTCAACATCCAAGAGCTATGAGGTTGTGGGGATGCAAAGGCAAATCAGACACTACTCTAACCCTTAAGAAACTCATAATCTCATGGGAAACACAAATACATAAACAAATAACTATAATGTTATGTAATAAAATCTTTTCCGTGGAGTTATGCACATAGTTGTCTGGAAGCAGAGGGGAGAGAGAGATGCTGGCTCTGCCTCCAGGGCCAGCCATGTAGTTACAAAGAGGATTAGTATGAAAGAGACGAGCATCAGATATCAGACACAGTTGGAAGACTGTAAAAGCAGACCATATGGTTGTAAGATTACCTGTCTCTAATAGAATGTGACACAGAGATTGATTTAAATGTGTTGTATTTTTTTCTGTTATAGCCACAGCCTACTAATTCTCCTAAAATATACTTTACCTCTTTTTCAACCACGTGTAGTTTCCTGAAATATGTAAAATAAGGATTATGAAAGATTTGAAGGAAAGCTTCTATATGGTTGAAGCATCTATTATATTCAGCAGTGTAGGTATAAGATTCTTTTTTTCGTATGTATTTATTTACAAATCTTTATCTAGAAAAACAAAAAGGATAAATCCAGGTCAAATTCTCTCTAGTAAAGGATTTACAGAGTGCCAGGCATGAAAACAAATACACAACCTAATTTATACAGTGTGCTAGGAGATCTGGAAGAATAAATCTTTACCCCTATGATTCTGTTAGGGAAATCTGTGCCATCATCCAGGATAGGACAGAGTCAACAGAGACATTCCAACTTTAAGGAATAGGAGTATGGTTGGTTGGGTCAGTTAAGGATACACAGGGAGGCTGGGATGCATGGACCACTGTCTGTAGCTGTACACTTGGCCTTGCAGACAACTGGGACAAAGGTCCACTGGAAGCCAAGAGTAACTGGAATGGTCTAACAGCACATCTGGCAACTGATGCATCTTGCTAAACCCTCAGATGAGGCCACCTATTTCTCTGGAAGTTAGCAGATCATCATACTCATTTTCATCATCATACTCAGTTTCTTTCTGCTTTGCTTACTATCCACATCTCCACTTACTCCTGATTTCTTTCCAACCAACACTGCGTATCTATCTTTAAAAAAATGGAAATCTGAGTCAAATAGTCACTGACTAATACAGTACATCTCAACTGAGCAGATTTCCATAACTAGGCCAACTTATAAGGTACCCAGTCTCTTTTATGGCTAACTCAACATTTCTATACTCTATTGGAATAATCCTTGGAGGGGACACTAATTCTAGCAGATGTTAAACAGAATTCTGCCATCAAAAAAGCTAGTGAAGATGCATACCAAATCAACCTGTTAGGCAGTCATAATGTATGTTTACATATTGAAGCCTCTATAATGTTCAAAAAGAAAACCAGTTTAACACTGCTTAAAAGTCATTTACTTTAAAGATAAGACTTTTTTTTTTTTTTTTTTCCTGAACACTTCTTAGCCCTCTGCACATTTACCAACATTCCCACAGCAAGCTTAACCTTAACTCTAGTTTGGGAAGCACCACTCTGGTCAGCCTCAAGTGGAACTCTGAGACCTGGTCCCTGGGTTGTGGGGTGAATGTCAGGAACACAGGATACATACTCAGTGGTCTGTATCAGGAACCACTGGTGAACATTTGCCTCGGGAGAGGGCTGCAGGCATGAGAGGCATTCTGAATCTCAAAGATTCCAATCTAGATAAATCCCATAAGCTCTGAGACAGTAATTTCAAAAACAAGATTCCCTAAGTTTGAGAAGACTATTTCTCAACCCATGAGCTGAGTCAGGTTCTGGAGAGGCCAACAAAACTAAACTAATTTTGAATGGGAAGGGAAAAAAATTTCCTCCATAAAAAGCAAGATATTGGGCCCCTGGGTGGCTCAGTGGGTTAAGCCGCTGCCTTCAGCTCGGGTCATGATCTCGGGGTCCTGGGATCGAGTCCTGAGTCGGGCTCTCTGCTCATCGGGGAGCCTGCTTCTCCCCCCACTTATCTCTGCCTGCCTCTCTGCCTACTTGTGATCTCTCTCTGTCAAATAAATAAATAAAATCTTAAAAAAAAAAAAAGCAAGATATTAAACGTGAAAACCTGTGGACTTTCAGAAGCAATCATGGTTCATCTCATGGCCTCTTAATTTCCATTTGGATTATGCAGGCAGATAAGAAAAGTAAAAGAGAGCAGAATGTTTATTCTATACTGACTAGTACACAGAATCCAACTTTCCTTTAGAATTATATAATTTTTTTCTCTTCTTTCTTTTCCTTTTTTAAGGTAAAATGTTCCTTTTGAAAAAGAATAAATAATACAACCATTTAGTGTTCTGCAGCTCTAGGGAGACTCAAAATAATACTATCAATATTATTGAAAGTCTATCCTTAAAACTTTCAGCTGGCAAAATTTCTCTCTAGGCTTTCCCGTCTCCTAATTGTCTTCACTCCCTCTAGGTCTTCTCTTTCTCTCCCATGTGCTCAGTGTCCTCATGCTCAAGTTTGACCCAGAGTCCAATGCTGATAATGATCTACATTTTATCTATTTCCTAAACTCTATCAAGACTTATCCATGGAGACGTATCCTTCTATCAGAACTCTATTTTGTCTTTAGTTGGAAATTATCCCTTGTATAAATGTTTGCTAACATTGTAACTCACTCTGCTTATGCACAGACAGTTGGGTAGTCTTTATTTTACCAACAAATAATCTGAAGCCTTAACAGGCAAGACTTGCCTGAATTCCCAGAATATTGTGTGTATCCTGGTGAAAATACAGTACTTCATTTGATGGTGATAAGAAACAATCTATCAAACGTATGACTTTAACGTTCCATGTTCAACATAACTTGCTAATTACGTAAGTTATTAAATGACACCCCAAACTCACACCATGTTCTATCATTTCACGTTCTAATGTTAGAATTCCTCAGGGTTTGCTCTGAAGTCTTCATCTCTTCTCACCTGACATTCTGCCATCTCTCAGATCAGCAGATCTCATCCTATCCCAAAGATTCAATTACTAATACTGAGACTAACAATTACCAGGCTTGAATCTGCAACTCAACCTTTCCATTTAGCTCTCGTTGTCCACAGACATCTCTGTTATTTTTTCAGAATCTTCAAACTTGACATATTCCAAAGTCCTATTAATGATCTTTTCTCCATTCTGCTTCACTCTAGAGACTAACTCATTAGTGGTGTCAATGCTGTCATTGTTCAAGCTGGAAACCCAAGTGTCTTCCTGGGTACTTCTCTCCATTTTACTCCCCTATCCACTTAATCTTGGGTATTCTTCTTTTAAAACGCCTCTTCAGCATGTCCTTTTCTCTCATCTCCGATGATATGTTGATAATCAAAGCTACCATCAAGTCTTCACCAGATTATGAAAACAGTTTTTTATATGGTCTCTCTTAATCCAGTCTCTCCCCACAAAAAATTCCTACCCCACACTGCTGCCAGAGTGATCTTTTGAGAACCTAAATCTAATCATGCCACCCTCCAACCTAACCCTCTACTATGGTTCTGTTGTTTTCATCATAAATTCTAGGTAAACTCCCTTACAGACTCCCATATGATCCTTCTTCCCTCCCCACTGATGTAGTTTTATTTTAGGCCACTCCTCAACTCTATTACTGGCTATAATTTAACCATTAGTTCTATTTCAATTATTCCAATGATCTGAACAATTTCCTTACATATAGATTTACATATACTATCTCTTTGGTTGGAAATGAAGAACTCTTCTTGACCAATCAAGTCCCTTTCATCTGGCATCAATTTTGCTAAACTCATTCTTTTTATTCTGAATTTTTCCTTTATAGCACTTATCAGAATAATAATTACTTATATTTATAAGCCTTTGTCTAGTACATAACTTCACCATTAAGTTAAAAGATACATGGGGCAATGCTCTATATACCCTGTTCTCCATTCTATCCTTAGTATCTTGGTACATAGCAAGTTATCAAAATAATTCTTTTTAAAAATAATTATGAGAAACACCTACTATTTAAAAGACATTTTCAGTGAGACATGACAGTAATAGCACTCTTTCCAACCCCCAGGTATGTGTTCCATAGTAGAAGTATGAAAAACTTAGTCTAGCAAATGAATATTAACAATGACCACATCTTTTCTGGGAGTTAGTGGAAAAGAGAGATACTTTTTAAAAAGACACTTCTCCCTCTTAATCTCTGGTAGTTCTTTTGATGTTATGACTTTAGCATATAATAGTTCTCATTAGCTGATCTTTGAGCAGAATTCTGATAAAGTACGGACTCATTTTTTAAAAAATGAGAGAGAATAGAAATTTGGAATAACTTATCACAGGTAACTACCTGGGTATTCAAGAGTCAAAGAAAAATGGTCTCAATAAAATGTTGAACACAGCAGGCAGGAGCAATAGCCTACTCTGAAACTGTAACTGGAAGCAGAGTTTGCAATAACTATAAGTGGGTCAGGCAGCTTTGCCCTCCTGGCACAAGTTTTTAAGGAAATTGAAAGGTTCATGAATTAAAGATAGACCTTTCTAAAATATTACAAATCTATAGCTATCACCTGGCACATTATTTAACAAATTGCTAAGGATTTTCATGAACTTTGCACATGCTAGACATGATTCTTATAAACAGCATTAGGGTACTATGTCCCAGCTGGCTTTTAATCAGCTGAAATGGAATGCAATCAGCATCGCAAATTAGTAATACTCCTTTTCATGATCATCTTGTTCCATAAAGAAATGACAAATGGGTAAAATGCTGTTAAAAAAATCACAAAATAGTGTCTCCATAGGGAACATAAGTTAGTTTGATTTGAAGATTCCCATGATTGCTTATACATGATTTCCCAAAGCAAGAGACTTGAACGGACGTTTCTGAGGCCATTTTTCATTTTGATCACAGAGTCAAATAAAGGGTTTTGCCAGAGGACAAAATGTATCAGCAACCTTATCGAAATTTGTCCCAGTCTGTGAAAATAGTTACACACATACATACACACGCACAAGCACACACGCAAACAGGCACACACACATGTACATTCAGGAAATTACCATCCTAGATGGCTAGAAAAATATTATTTCATAATTACTTTATGTTATTGATTTTTCAAAACTTTCAGATTTATTACCACTTTTTAAAACCTCAAGTAAAGTAAAGAACAATACCCTGTAGCCAGGGATATACTAACCATATGCACAAATTACTAAACTTTTAAGACAATAGGAATAAAAAATGCAGCACGTAGGTTCTAGCACCTTGACTTTGACAATGATTAAGTTAAACTTTTGTGCTCCACCACATCCCAAGCAAAACTGGGAAAAAAAAAAAAAAGCTGCATTCTCATTCTTAGAGATAGGATAAGAAACTGTTCTACACAGCTCATGAAATACTACTACTGTTTCAGATAGACATTTTGATTTAATGTGCATTGCAGACAATTCAAAAATTATGACTGAGCCCTTATGTGACACACGTCCTCACCACAAAGCTTGAATTACTCATTTGTTTATCTCATAAAGCATAGGCTGGTGCAACATAAGCACATCTCTAGCGCACTCCATGGAGACATAATCTGTAACTGTTTAAAATGATAAAAGGCTAACAAAATGGATTGAACACTGCATATCGAGGGCATATGATTAATAGCACTCAGAAAATCAAAAACTAAAGAAAACACACCAAAAAAAAAAAACATGAGTCTGAACATCTGGCCTTGCAGTTATAGATACTGTCATTAGGCATTCAGTGGCAAACGATTGCTTTTTAGTTACTAAATCATGTTTGGCTCTTGACACCACCTTGTGTAACCTGAATCTAGATAGTCTACTGGAGACATTTTAATCATATCTTTCATTGAGTGTCAACGTCAATTGGATAGCCATGAAATTTTGCATGTAGTTCTTTTCCACAATATTTTTCTTCACATGAGAGACTTTAAGATGGGTCAAATGCCTCCATATGGACTTTTCCACATTGGTGAATTAACACAAATAAAATGATTAATGGTCCAATTCAAGTGCAGCTACTGTGAAACGCTGCTCTAAAGTCCCCCTAGTAATGCTACAGTTTTTGAAAATGAATCCCTTACAATTCAACAACAAAAAGAACAAATACCTCAATTAAAAAATGGGCAAAGGACTTGAATAGACATTCCTCCAAAGACAAACAAATGGCCAACAAGCATATGAAAAGCTGTTCAACATTGCTTGTGATCAGGGAAAACAAATCAAAACCAGAATGAGACACTACCTGACACTCATTTGGATGGCTACTATCAAAACCTCCCAACATCCCCACTATCCCCCCTGCCCCCAAAATAAAGCCAAGGGTTGGCAAAAGTGTGGGATAATAGGAAACCCTGGCACACTGTTGGTGGGATGTAAAATGATGCAGCCACTATGGAAAACTGTATGGTAATTCCTCAGAAAATTAAATATACAATTACTGTATGACTCAACAATCCTGCTTCTAGACATATATTCAAAAGAATTGAAAACAGACTCTCAAAGAGACATTTGCACACCCATACTCATTGCAGAATCATTCACAACAGACTGAATGTGGAAAAAAGTTCAATGGTCATTGGTAGATTAATAAAGAAAATGTGTCATATGCATATGATGGAATATTATTCAGCTTTATAAAAGAAGAAAACCCTGTTGTATGTTACAGCAGGGTAAAATCTGAGGACACTATGCTAATTGAAATATGTCAGTCACAAAAAGATATACTGCATGATTTCACTTATATGAAGTATTTAAAGTAGTCAAATTTAGGAACAGAAAGAATGGTGGTTGTTAGGGACCGAGCGGAGGGGGAAAAGGGAAATTGCTTATGGGCATGATGTTTGAGATTGGCAAGACGAAAATGTACAGCAATGGACAAATTATTAACACCTCTCTACTGTATACTTAAAAATAGCTGAAATGGTAAATTTTATGTTATGTGTTTCTTGCCACAATGAAAAAAGGCACTGGAAACAAAGATAAAGAAGAAAAAGGAAGGTGCACAAGACCGAGAACCAGCTGACAGCGCCCCAGCCTTAAACACAGACATAAAGGGGCAGATTCTCCTTCCTGCTCCCCATACCACACCAAGCAAGTCAGAACACTTCATCAAGGTGGGACACAGGGGTTAACTAAATTAAAAAAATAAAAAGAATATGTCTTGTTGAGATGTCTTTTCTTATTCTCTTTCTTACTTTGTCCTTTCTATTACATATTTATTTTGCATCAGCTGAATTGCTCACATCCTAAATTTCTCTCCTAATCTCATAAACTGTCTAGTCCAGGGAATCCCCATGTCTCCTCCTTCTCCCTACTCTAGCCTGCATTGGCTGTTCTTGGCTTAATGTACTAGCATTTTTCTTAGTCTTTATTTAATTGTTCTTCTTGGTCATAGTCACTACTTTTATGATTCCATATCCATTCCCTTTGTCTCTCTTTCTGTCTTTTTAAATTTTTATCTCTTATTTTGATTGAGCATATCCCTAAGTAGCATTGATTCTTAGGTCCAGTTACTTTCCTGAATTACTTTTAATCTTTCAGGGGCATATCTAATTCTTTCAGAGAGGTCTATGTCTAGAAAGCACTACATGTTTTTGTATGTCTGGTTTTTTTTTTTTTAAGTTTTATTTTCTCACCACATTATCAGCAGGATAGTGTGGGTTTGGCATAAAATTCTACATGACAAGTTGTTTTCCCTTAGTTCCCCAAGGATACCGCTTCATTAAATTCATGTAGCTACAATGCTTAATCAAAAAACCAATATCAAAATCTGATTTATTCTCAGTGTGCTTCCTCAATTAACTCCTGCTGGTAGGAGTAAATATTCCCATTCACTGAGTTTTCTTTCTTGCTTTGGTAATGGTGGCTTTTCTTAAATGTCTGTTGACTTATAATTATTTGCATTTGTTTGTAGTGGAGATTTTCTGTTACACTATTTGATGTGTCAAATAGTGTAATAGGGTGGGGGGTAGGAAAGGCAAGAAATAACTGCTGTGGCTTGCATTCATGTCCATTTTCAGGAGGGATTAGGCAGCTGAATATGTAATCAAAAAAGACCCTGGGGTCAGTCTCTGAACAGGGTCCCCCCATTCCACTTGGAATCACCAATTTTTCTTTTCCATCTAAGTTACTAAATATCAGGCTCCGTCTGAAACATGTATCTCCATCACTGCTGCTTGACCCAAGTTGAAGTAGGGAGACACACGAGGGTCAACCTGTTTCTGTTCTGTTGATAACTACCCGGTCTTTCATTTGCCCTTAGGCCACCCTCATGCTCTTTCTGCTCCTTAAGGCTACCTCTTTGAGATGTAGCACATCCTTGCCTTTGTAGCAGTTAACGCCAATGTAATAATTAAAGAAACATGATTTTTTTCCAACTTGTGATGTTTCTTTCCTCCTGAATTCAGTTCCACCAGCTATAACACTCCTGGTCCGTCTCTTCTCTTTCCTTGCCCCTCCCATGGAGGGCAGGAAATTGACTGCGGTATTTGGAATAATATGGGTGTAACAAAATATAGCACCTTCCTTTTCATCCCGTTGAAAATTGAGCCTGCCTGCAGAAATCATGAGGTCTCCTCTGCTCATTCATACTATGGATGTAACAGAGGCAGCGACCTCATCCCTAGATGTGGGGAGGCTTGTCCCAGTCTGGTGTTGCCACTAGCTGGTAAGTCTGTTTCATTCTCATATTTGGAAACTTGTTTGTCTCCAGAAATAAACCACATTCTCCAATATCAGCTTGACAAGCAAAACATTTACTTACCTGTGCCTTAACCTACTGTCTTTCTTCTCAATTCATTCAGAATTCAAGGAGGAAATGAAACACCATTTATTAGGCCATCTCAAAACCCAGCATGTGTATTTGAGACCACTGCTGCCATCACCTATTGAATCCTTTATGACAGCAATTTCCGGTTCATCAAGGGCTCGATATATTTCTAAAGAGTGAAGTTACACATCAAATTATCTTTCTATAATTTCTAGGGGTATAGTATAGTATATATTTGTACACTATACAAGCTATAGTGTAGTATTTGTACACTATAGTATGTGTTCAGCCTAACATCTGGAAACATACCCCTTACTGTAAAACAAATAGATGGCCTAGTCCAGAGGTTCTCAATTAGGAGGGGTACTGCTCCTCTCAGCAGTATTTAAAAATGAGAAGCACTGTGGTTGTTGCGATGACTGCATGGTATTTAGTACCTAGGGGCAGAAAAGCGAAACATCCTGCATTGCCCTGGGCAATCCTTTACCACAGAGTCCTCCTGCCCAAAATACTGATAGTGCCAATGTTGGGAACCAAAAGTGCCAATGTTGGGAAACAGCTCAGCCTAACGTTTTGGTTATTTAGATAACTCTCCTCAAAATTCCTTCTAAAACCATTACGTCCCTTACACATGAGTTTTAAAATATATTTCATCTAAAACCTAGAATTTTAAAATGAAATCAGAATTTCCCTTAAATTACATAATATAGTGAACATATTTCAGATTTTCATCTATTTGATGGAAAGAAATTTCTGGACATAAGAGCACAATTCAAGATAAACTATCTATAATAAAGGAACTGATTTCAATTGTACTGACTACAAACCACAATTTTATATATATATATGGCATATCTCCAATGTACCAGACACTGAACTAATAAGTTCCTATATCAAAACAATCCTATGATGTACTTATTAGATCTTTACCCTAGAGAAAAGAAAACTGGGGTATCAGGAAATCTGCCAAATATCACCTGGTTAGTAAGTGGAGAAACAGGGATAAAATCCCAGAACTGTCTGATATTTAAAAAGAAAAAAAAAAAAAAAAAAAAACCTTATTCTGTTCTCTCCAGTCAATTGCAGTCAATGCCTGGCAACATGGTTAAACTGGGAAGCAAAAAGAGAGCTAAAGAGGGAGGTATGGGCAGAAAAGGAGACATGCATGTATGTAAGTGAGAAAAGAGCATCCCTTTTTGCCTCTCCCAAAGCCACCAAAGCCCCTGAATAAAATCTTATGGCTGCTTCCTCCCATTGGTTGGTCCCTCTCCCAGACTCACATCATGATAATCACTTGATTCAAAACACTTTCCTTTACGACTCCCAATAAGAGACCAATTCATTAACAAAAGCTGCCAGATAAATTTCTCCCAAGCCCCAAACCACAAGTGCTTATAAAAAAAATCATTATTATATATATTTTTTTATTATTATATATTCGATTTAGAAATTAGGACATCCACTATAACTCTGGTTCCCAACCCATCCTTTAGTACTATGCTTTTTTTCTCTGCTTCATCCACTTCCGTGTTCTCAAGTACGGCAAGAAATACTTTCTCTTGATATTTTTAGCTCTCTCTTTTCTCATTGTGCTCCATAGAGCATTAAAGAGCTCGTGCTTGTTTGCTCTTCTCTAGTTATTTTTGCATCTACCACAAATACACCTGCTTCAGTGATTTCTCGTTGCATTGGCTGCTTGCCGTCTGACAGGAACAGTTGTGCTTATTTGTCTGAGCAGAAGGACTGCATTTCTAACGGCACAAGACTCCGATTGATGACACAGGTCTTGGAAGAAAAGTACCAGGGGTCAGGCTTTAATTTGTCTTCCAAAGATATTTATTCAGAACAAAAAGCTTGTCCTTTGTCAATATTCTAAAGAAAGTTCAGGGCGCCTGGGTGGCTCAGTCGGTTGGGTGTCGGCCTTTGGTCCAGGTCATGTTTCTGGAGTCCCAGGATCAAGTCTCACAGTGGACTCCCTGCTCAGAGGGGAGTCTGCTTCTCCCTCTGCCCTTCACCGCACTCTCTCAGTCTCTCTCTCTCAAATAAGTAAATAAAATCTTTAAAACAATAAACAAAAGAAAGTTTAGGCTGGTACTTCCTTATATTACAGAGAAATAGATTATATCTCCCTTGAGAGTGGAGATCTGTATCTACTATATGTACTATCTAGTTGATTAAATACAAGTAGTCACTCAGGTATAGAATCATGAAAAGGATAACTTACTGATGCTAAGGGACCGTAATAAAATCCCTAAAAGACATTTAACCTCTGCAGACATGAGCTTTACTACCTTTTCTGTTCCTCTTTCCTTTCCTCCATCAGTAAATGATCTCATGATGTGTACTACATCTACAGGCTTTGTAATTAATGAAAGGATCAAGTTTTAGTATGCCGGACTAAAAAACCTCTGTTACAGCATTTTGTACCACATCTTAAGCAGATTTTTGGCTATAATAAAGCAACATCAAATGTCATGTAAATTAATATTATTAACTAAAAATATATGGGATTTTTAGTTTGCATTTAACTTTCCTTACTTTATAATTCATAAGCACTACAAGCGTAAATAATGTTTTCTTAGTTTTATGGATTTAGATGTAGCAAGTGGCATTAAAATTAAACTAATTTAAATCAATACTAGGTATGTACAGTGGTATGTACATTTCCAAGATGTCACCATCAATTTTTTCTCTCCTTTTTCTGCAGGCCATTTCCCCATTGATAGTGACTGGCCAGGCTTCCCACTCCCCAGCCTCGAATCCATTGGTCTATAACTGCTTCGATCAATAGAATACTGTAGAAGTAATAATGTGTGATTTCTGAGGCCAGGTCATCAGGAACCTTGTAGTTTCCACATGGGTCCCTTGGAACACCTGGTCTGGGAGAAACTACCTGCCATATAAAATGTCCAGCTATTTTGAGACTGCTATTGTATGAGGAAGCCTAATTAGCCATTTGGAGTGGATATTTGGAGAAAAAAATACCTGACTAGCTTCTTCCTGTTTAGCCACTCTTGGCTAAGCTTTAAACATGTAATAAAGAAAACATCAGCAGTCCTATCAGCTGCCCCACTGCAACTGTTTGATGGATCCCAAGTGAAAAACACCAAGCTAAGATAGTCAATCCCTAGAAGTATGAGAACTAATAACACTGCAGTGTTATCTTAATCCACTAAATTTGGGTTTGTTACATAGCCATAGAAGTGTCCATAAGAATATATTTTTTCCTCCTTAAAATATGTTATTAGGAGCCAACCCGAAGGAGCTCCCAATGACCAAATCTGGGACAATTTGAGCAATAAAATAGTGATAGTAATTGATTATAATTTATTAAAAAATAACTATCCATGATATATATTATATTATATATTAACATAACATTTATTATATCTATATAATCCATAATATAAATAGTTCAATGAATTGATTGGTGGAGAAGAGAGAATTCTTCCTATCAGTAGTACTCAAATGAATAAATATAGTTAGAATGATGGAAACAGAAAATTACCACTTTACAAATGTTACATTTACAAATTTTGTTAATTAGAATCATTGATGGTCACTAAAATTAATGGGCAAAAGAATGAGAAACAGGATATTTGTATAGTCTCAAAATAAATTTCAACAAAAACACTTAGTTACAAGAGAAAAATGGCCACTTCACATTGGAGAAACCTGCCAGATAACACATTAAGAAAGTGATCAAAATTAAGCTGTAAGAAGACATGCTGATATCATGCAACTCCTGATTTGACACCTTTTTTTTTAAAGATTTTATTTATTTATTTGACAGACAGAGATCGCAAGTAGGCAGAGAGGCAGGCAGAGAGAGAGGGAGAAGCAGGCTCCCCGCTGAGCAGAGAGCCCGATGTGGGGCTCGATCCCAGGACACTGGAATCATGACCTGAGCCGAAGGCAGAGGCTTTAACCCACTGAGCCACCCAGGCATCCCGACACCATTTTTGCCAAAAAGATATAATCTCAATCTAAAGAAAAGAAAAACATCAAACAAACCCAACCTGAGAAAAATGCTATAAAATAAATGACAAGTGATCTTCACAATTATCTGGGCCATGAGAGAGAAAAACTGAAGAATCAGTCCTTGATTGAGGGCAATGAAAGCAGCATGACAACTAAATGCTAGTTTCTGGAAAAACTAATCCTGGATTGACTCTCAGACCAGAAAACCAAAGCAAAACAAAAATCAAAACTCATGGGAAAACTGGTGAAGCTTGAATAAAGTCTGAAGATTACTAATAGTACTATATCACTATACTTTTCTGGTTCAGATAATCACATTATTATTTATAGGTAAGATGTTAACGACAGGGAAAACTGGCATACAAATAATCAGTGTTTTGTTCTGCAACTTCTTTACAGGTCAAAAATTATCTTAAAAAGGAAAATAAATATAAAGCTGATATATAAAAAAGATTGGAGTGGAGGAAGATTTGGTGTGACCTCAAAGATCTTCATTTTAATCTTGAAGAACAGACATTTACATGGTTATTCATTTGTTTATGTAGTGAGCACATTTGTGAGCAGGGGGGGAGAGAAAGAGGTAGAGTGAGAATCCCAAGCAGGCCCCACACTCAGCTCGGAGCCCCACATGAGGCTCAACAAGACCCTGAGAATATGACTTGAGTTGAAATCAAGAGTCTGGTGCTTAACCAACTAAGTAAATGATTATTTTAAAAGACATTTTAAAAATAATGGGGACTTTTATGTAATGCAATGCTTCACTAAACAGATCAAAAAGAAGTTGACATACACAGTTGTGTGATCTTCTGTCAAGAACGTGACTTTATAATTTAATTGCCTGTCCTGTGATCATGTGGGTATGGTTGTTCCTCACACAAAGAGTGAGGCCATGAAAAGAGCCGCTGTTACTGCAACTGATCTGCTGACTGTCTTACACATGTCTTGATTTTAGTTAGATGTGAGTTCATTTTGAAGGTAGAGCTAGAAGGGAAGGAAGTTTAAGTTCCATCGCACTATCTCCGTATTTTCTGATGCACAGGGTAATCCTTGGCTATCACGTGGATATGTAAATTGCTGCCACACTGGCCAGAGCAGATTGGACCCAGAACTGAAAGGATGAAAATTAAACTTATTTGAGTTGGAGCAGAGTCAGACAGACTCCATCATGTGGTGCCATGGTAGCATCCAAAGATAATAAAGTAGAGTTTGGGGAGGAGGCAAGTCACCTGATAGCTTTTCCTGTTTCAGCTCTTGGCAGGCAGTTAAGCTTCTTAACATCAGACATAACTATTAACTATAAATGGCCTCAGGTATTTAGACTCACCTTGAATATTCTGGATAATCTAATCCTCCTGATTAACTGCTGCCTTGACACTTCAGTATTGATAATTGAGAATTTTCTTCTACTGACTCAAAAAAGCAACATGCAACTTTTAATCAACAACTTTAATCAACAACTTTTTAAATTTTTATCCAGACAGTTCCTGACTCACAATGGTTTGACCTAATGATTTTTTTTTGCAACTTAACAAAAGTGGGAAAGCCATATGCATTCTGTAGAAATTGTTCTTGGATTTCTGAAATTGGATCTTTTCCTGGGTTAGATGTGCGTACAATGGTCTCTTGTGATGCTGGGCAGTGAGCCACAACCCCCAGTCAGCCACACAATCATGAGGACAAAGGACTGATCATTTACAACCATTCTCTCCCATACAGCCATTGTGGTTTTTATCCTCAGTATAGTATTCAATAAATTACATGAGATATTCAACACTTTATTATAAAATAGGCTTTGTGTTGGATGATTTTTCCCAGCAAATGGGAAATGACATTTAGGCAAATGTAAGTGTTCTGAGTGCAGTTAAGTTGGTGAGGCTAAGATGTGATGGTAGTAGGTTAAGGCAATTAAATGAATTTTAGACTTAGAATATTTTCAGTTTACAAGGGACTTATCAGGATGTTAAGCAACACAGCATCTTATGCTTCTCTAAATAGTAATCATCTCTGCTCTTTGAAAATTAAGTGTACTAAATAACATTTATTAATGCTTCACTAGGGGAATATCTCACCACCAGAAGGAAGCCACAACAAAATAAGAAAATATATAAATAAATAAAGCAGTAGAACAAAAACAAAACAAAACAAAACAAAAAAAACTACTAAAAACTAAAAAGAGAAAAGAAAAACAAACATTTCAAACTTGGGAGGGCAATATTCTTTACTTAAAACCAAGAAAGTTTGCTCTTGAATCTGCTATATCTGAATCTTAATCACCACTCTCTATAAAAGTAAAATCACCTAAAATCAATATTCTGGCCTTTTCTAGGCTTTTGCTATTTTCAAAACCAGAATTCGATCTATTTATTCCAAGTGTACTGAAGGGCAATAACTACAATTCAGAATCACCTTACTATCCCCTCTGTCCTTAATCTGGTTCCAATCTGTCTAACTAATGTAATGCATGCCAAACATTTTTTCTCTTTCCAAGCCAATATTATCACCAACTGTTGCTGATTTATTCAGAGGCTGTGAGCCTGGGCTATTAGCTCTGTCAGGAAAATTAAACATGGATGAGAAAAAACTCTTTCCTGGGGGTGGGGAGAATAAAAAAATAAAGGTTAAAATAAAAGAAGCAAGACCCGTTGCATCTAATCTGTTGCATGTGGCGCATTGCTGCTCTGATCTCTGTTGTTTTACAGACTCTTCATGGAAACAGCAGAAGGACAAAGATCAGATTCTGTTTGCAGAGCCCAGGAAGAACACTCACTTACTTGGTAATCTAGTACTAATAGTGAGCGCTTTTGTTACCCTATCTGTGAGCACTCAGAAAATCCCAATACTAGGCAATTTTTGGCTTATACAGGAAAAAGAGACAGTGGCTAACTTATGAGTGGTTGTATACTTAAAGTTTATATGTTATGATTAACTCAATTTGAATTTCCAAATAACTACCCTATGTTTCCACAGAAATAAAATGTTCCTGGGGTACATTATAGAAATCCAGCTAACCCAATTCTCAGCTTATTTAAGAGTCTCTATTAACAGGATCTATTTGGGAAAACAGAAACAGGTCTCAGCAAACCACAGCCTATGAGTCCAATTTAGACTGTTACCTGTCTGTAGATAGTTTTACTGGACTGCAGCCATGCCCCTGTGTTTCCACATTGTCCACTGTTGTTTTCAGGTTGAACGGCAAAACTGAGTAGTTGTGACAGAAACCATATGGTCTGCAAAACCGTAAGTATCTACTATTGGGGGCTTTACAGCAAAAGTTTGGTGACTCCTAGTTTAGAACCATCCTGGAGAATGGGTTTAGCCGAATTGGGAAAAGTCGTATCAAGGATGAGAACTTTTCCATGCAGCCTTCTGCTCGCTACTCCACCCCATCATCGGCGTGCATGTTCTGCTACAGGCTACTGCGGCCCTGGGAGGAGGCAGTAGTGACGACAGAGAAGGGAGGGTTCCTAAGCAGTAGTACAAAGTATAGAATGAAGGAGAGGGGGTGAAGAGAAAGCAACTGGGTATCAGAATGGAACAGAGTACCTTTAGCCATCCAACCAAAGTTGCTTTTCTTACAAAAGGTCAAATAAAGACCCTTTTGCTAGCTCTCTTTTCTCTAGTTATCTGTGCTATAAAATTTTGGATTTTGTTTACTAACTGGTTTTTTGTTTTTTCAAGATTTTTATTTATTTATTTGAGAGAGAGAGAGAGAGAGAGCGCATGAGAAAGGGGAGGGTCAGAGGGAGAAGCAGACTGCCGAGCAAGGAGCCCGATGCGGGACTCGATCCCAGGACTCCAGGAGCATAATCTGAGCCGAAGTCAGTCGCTTAACCAATGAGCCACCAAGGCGCCCCATAACTGGCTGTCTTTTTAATCCATAAAGGAATTTATTTTCTCAACTACGCAATAATCTGTTTCTGTGCAGATACTATGACTTTTATACCTTCCAGAATGTCTGGAACCATTTAGGCACATACTAAGTAAAATAATCAAAGGTGACTGACAGATTAGGTACAGAGGCTATGTTCATGCAGAGGTATTCACAGACAAGAATACGTAAGACTTAATTTGGTCAGGTGAGTGTTTCTGAGAATTCTAAAAATTTACTAAGGAACCACTATTTCTACCAATAGTCTTGACATTCTCCTGAATTTCAAATAGTTGCAACTGGAAACAATGAATATTTATTAAATATTTTAATCATATTTTTGAAAATTACATTGCCAAAAGGCTGAAATTTTATTTATTTATTTATTTTTCTTTTGGTCTTCCAATATTGGCTCTCTGTTGCATAGTTGCTGTCCCATCACTCATGATGTTCCCAGTCGTTACCTGCTAAAGAAAAGATACTCTGGCAACCACCCAGTGATGAAAGAAGGCCAGTAAAAGAGCCAGACAGTAGAAAAAGTCCAAAATTTTATAGCATAGACAATTAGAAAAGAGTAGACAAAATGCAAAATCCAAAACTTCATAGCTAGATAACTAGAGAAGAGAGAGTCAGAAATCATGTCCACTTCCTGATCCCTGATGGCTCATAAGAATGTCAAAGAAATATCAGTAAGAGTTTGCAATTTTAGCATCATACTAACTGCTTTCAGCTAACTTGCCATAAATTGCCCTTAAAAGGAAATTAGAATGTTGATTAATGCAAGTTTAACATAGAGCTAAGTATAATAATGGCATAATATTACTGGCAATAACTTTACTAAGACATTATCTAATTTAATTTTTATAATCACTATGTGTCAAGTTATTAGCCCTGTTGGAAACTAAGTTTATGAATGATCACGTAACTTGACCAAGGTTACACAGCTAGATAGCAAGGAACCAAGATTGGAATTCTAGTCTGCCTGCTATCAGATCTCACATCTACTATCTTGCACTTTCTTTCCATGAATAATTATGTATTCATATTTGCATAAACCTAGTCATTATACTAGATTCTGGGAAATCAGGAGTAAGTACAACAGACATGAATTTATAATTTGGTTTTCATGGCGTTTATTATCTGGTTTTGTCACATCATTAATTAGAGAGTAGTTATTAAGTAACTAATAACACAAATTCATAAATGAAAGCCGTGGAAGGTGCTCTAAAAACCAGGGGTGTCACAAGGAGATCTTGGCAGTGTGGGGACAGAGAAGTTTCCTTTCCTAAGGAGGGTATTCCAGAAAGAAGGGGGAGATCTGCAAAGGGCCTGAGGTTGAAGAGAGCAATGTCTGTTCTAGGAAATGAACAAAGACCAGTGTGGCTTGGTACATGGAGTCTGAGGGAGGAATGGGCTTTCCAGGCATAAAAAGGAATACAGATACACGGGTCTTTCTCAACCATGTTAAGGATCATGCCTTTGTTCCAAGAGTAGAGGAAAATCACTGAAGCATTTCAGGCAAGGAAAGGACATTGTTCTGTTCTTGGATTTAAAAGAGTGAAGAATGGACTGAAATGCTAATGTGAATTAGGGTGGTGGTGGTGGAGGTGGAGACATTGTGAGAATCCTCAAAAACTAAATATGTGAGAACCTGGAGCTGGGCCAGAGATGGAGGGGGAGAGATGTCCAGGATGATGCCTAAACTCTTAGCATGCACTCTACTCTCCACTTAAAACTATCCTCTACCCTACAGACCCTCCCAGTATTTCTCTGAGAAACTTATTCCGAATTGACACATACGGTTTCTTGGATACACATGACTACATGACCACTTAACTCCTTCTGTTGCTCACTAAACCTTTCTGTGGTTAAGACGATTTGGGAAGGTATGCTGGAGAAGGAAAACCAGTTGGGGCCCACAAGACAGTAGCCTTCTTGTACCCTTTCTCCATGAAAGAGATAATATTCACTGCTAGCATATATCCCATTGCTATGTTTTCTTGATTCATGTTTCAGAGTGAGAATTAAAAAAAAAAAAAAAAGATTTTATTTTTGTTTGTTTATCACAGTTAAATAACAGGAAAATTAGCAGTGTCCTGATTAACGTTTAAATGTTTTATGTGAAATTTCAGAAGTGTTCTCCATGAAATTCAATATAATTAAGCATTAGCGTAAGAGCACAACCAAAACCTGTTGCTACTGGAAACTAGTTACTGTATTTGTTCTTGGGCTTTTCTCTGTCTACATTTTAGTAGAGAAACTCCTTAGGGTAAAATAAATTCAATTTAAAAATTAGCAATTTTTTTCAAATTAATTTTTAAAAATAACATGTTGCCTTTACCTAATTGGTTGAACTCATCCATGTTTAAGACTAAGATGTCAAGTCTCATAAACCCATGTTCCACTCATAGAGGAGAGGTAGTAAAAAATGTGAACAACTTGTAAATATCTAATTGTAAAGTGAACCCCCATATCAATAAGGGAAAGACAGTAAGAGCACTATAGACCTTTGCCTCCATGGTATCTTGAAAATTCATCCAACTGATAAAAAAGAGTCACCATGGATTATCAACTTTTCAAAATGCCAGGATACTTTTCACAAAAAGGCCCCTGAAATAATCTGGAAACATAAAAGGCCACGTCTGTAAAACTTGATAGCTTTTACTTAAAATGATTAATTAATGCTGTTTAGCTATTGCGCTATAAAGAAATACATGTGTAAGACTCGAAATTGAAATTAACTTCATTCTCTAACAATTCTGACACTGGTGCTTGAAAACATCTTTTTTTTTTCCACCACATCTAGCTTTACACATTTCAAAGTCAGAGCTTACTTAAAATGATGCACTATAATTGTCTCATATTTGTTGATCTATGAGAAGCTTGCAATAAATATTTAATGATAGAGAAAGGTAGAGGAGAAGGGAAGAAGATAGGGAGGAGGGAGAAGGTGGTGAAGATAAAGTAAAGAGGGAGAAGAGTAGAATCCATGGAAGGAGGAGAAGAAAGACATCACTGGAAAAGTACCAGTCAGAGGTTAGATTAACTAATTACAGTAAGATTATGCAGAGTTTCTGCTCCTTGGTATCATAAGTAGGAAACCACTCTAATGAGGTACTTCTAATACTAACAGTAATAAACCAATCAAATCCTGAACGCACTGGGTAGTTGATACAGGCCAGTGCTCTTGGGCAAGATCAATAAGGAAGTCCACAATGCTCAGCAGATGTCACTGAGAGTCTCGAGTGTGGCCATCAGCTGGGCTTGCCAGACCTGCTCCCTGGCCAGACTGTTCCAGCTGTTTCATACCAGCTCTTTAAATCAGGGACTTTGGCAGGAGAATATGCAAATCCTCAAAAAGTACACCCAGCTTTCCCCTAGAAATGACAAATAGTAATCACTAAAGGAAGGAAAGATGACTTAATCAAATAGAAGTAAAACCATTAAATGTGTGGATAACTGTATTTTCCAGGAAAGAATCAACAAGTTTAAGTGTTCTAGCATTGACCCACAGAAAGATTTTATGTATTTATTATTTTCACATTAAACATTTATCATAAAACACACCTAACCATGCCTGCTGTGTGTATGAAACTGCTCTCTATTTTATATTAGAAAGTCTTGGGTTTACAGAGAAAAAGGACACATAGAGACATATAAGTTAACAGAATGACAAACAGCCTTTTAAACTATTTTTTAACTGCATGTATCAAGGGGGTGTGCATTCTTCTGACATTCTCATATTGATTTGTGTTGGTTTAGTTGCTATTTTGTGAGGACTCAAGTCATTTTTACTTGTGTACATCTAGCTTCATCAACCATTTTGTTTTCAAAGAAAATTCATTCCAATGTCTCCTATTTGTTTTTATATCTCCAAGCAGCTCTGTGTTTGGTGGAACTGAAATCAATGCCCTGGACTAACTGACAATTTTTCTTACTCAGAAGGGCAATATGAGAGAACTGGCAGGCATGATTTGGGGTGGATTTCATGGTTTTAGAAAAAAAAAATAGAGCCACTGCTCGCTTTGTCAGTGATTCAGCCCCACTTTCAGAAATCTAAATGACTTTGTAAAATCTGCCCTGAAGTTTCTTTAGTTCCATTTACACTGAGCATCAATTACATGCCAGGCAAAGAGAAAGGTGTGTTTATACATTGTTACAGTGCTGTTTGTTTTTTATGCATTCTTTATTAATGTATATTACTCCTCCCCGAGGGAGCCCTAATTTTCCTTTGGGTATCTATTCCTGCTTACTATGAATATGTGTCTCAAGAAGTTAAATCCCTCAGCACTGCCAGAGGTAGGCTTGAATTGTGTAAAGGTTATACTTCTGTAAATATTTATTGGCTCAAGAGTACAAACTCAAGCATCAGGTTTTGCTATTTCCCCTATTAACAAGATTGGTTCTAGAATGGGCTTGTGCCTCAATCTAAGTTAACGGTGCATGAGGGGAGATTTCCAAAGGCATCTAGGAAAAAATGTTCCCTCATACTTAAGAGAAGTCACCGGGAGGATACATCACTTCTCCTTTGGGTATCATGGCAACATATGGATATTAAGTATGGAATTGTGTAGCCATAGAGAAGCCAGCAAATGAAAGAAGTACAGAAGAGTCAAAACAATCAGAAAAAAAAAAAAATGAAGCAGATGCTAAGTCTTGATTTCTGGGTATAGGATAATTTGAGTAGGATTTTAAATTACTTCCACCAAAATCATCCTTCCAAATCCATATATATCATCTCATTTCTTCCTGCCAAATAGAAGAAATAGATATTATTCCCATATTACAGATATTAAACTTAGCTAACATGTCTTGAGTACCAGACACTGTACTAGTTTTTTTTTTCAGATTATATCATTTAGTTCTCAGTCTTCTGATGTTGTATCTTGTCATTTTAAAGATCATGAAACTGATGTAGGGTACATAATTCCTTACAGTCCATGAACTAATACATGAAGAAGTGCAGGTCTCCAAACCCCATCAACCAGGTTTCCTTCTGAAATATCATTTGTTGAGTACAAGTATTTTTAACCTGCTTTCACTGCTGCCCTTGCTCTTTTCTATGGGAAGAAAAATAGGGAAATGAAAAAAAAAAAAAAAACTATGGATGAAAACTAACCTAAAATAAAATTCAACTGTTTGCTTTCACTTCAGTTTGGAACCTCCTCTACCCTGCCCCAGCCATGGACCTTCTGTCTGGGACCAGCTGTTTTAAAAAAAAAAGAGGAGATAGGGTATGGCGCATATCATACCCAGAGAAATGATTTCTTATTTAGCTATAGCTGCCTGTGCAGGGACTACTTCTTTCTATAGCAACAAACTCTTGAATAGACACACTACATAATGTGTGTCTATGTTTGTCTATGGCAAAGCCATAGGCTGGGTAAGAAATAAAACCACTGAATTTGAGTAAATCCGTCATATCATATCATGGAACTGAACAACCAGTTGAACGCAGTTAACTATGAAATGGAGTTTGCTGACCTCTATTCTCAAGGAAGAGGCACATATTGATCAAGCTGACTCGCGTCTGAGGCTTTCTTCCTCCTGAGAGAAAACTCCTTGGAAACCGGTCAGTAAGATGGAACTTTGATTTTGCTCTGACTCCTATTTTAATTTGTCTTCTTGGTCCTTTCTTTTAACTAGTTCCCTTGTACTTTTAGACTCTTGGTTTGATTAGTATTTCCTTTGGTTTATACAAACAACATATTTCTTTAACTTTTATTTTTCTTTAAACTTCTCTAGACCACCCCCCCCAAACTGTCCATTGTTAGCATAGGGAGAAGAACTATTCAAGAATCACTATGACAACATAGTAATCCCTCCACAAAGTATGTTGGTTAGTAAACATGTCATTTATATCCATTTTCATTATAATCACTTTGAGGATAGGAACTATAGAGGCTTTCTGTTGTTGTTATTTCACAAAGTGTAAAATAAAATTCAAAGCAATGAATGAATGGGTTTCAAAATGTTTAGTAATTTCTCATTGAATGAAATAAACAGGATAAATTTCATTAATTATTGGCTGACTATATTTTTCTCCTTAAGAATATTAATTCAAGGGGCACCTGGGTGGTTCAGTGGGCTAAGCCTCTGCCTTTGGCTCAGGTCATGATCTCAGGGTACTGGGATTGAGCCCCGCATTGGGCTCTCTGCTCAGACAGGAGCCTGCTTCCCCCGCTCTCTCTGCCTGTCTCTCTGCTTACTTGTGATCTCTCTCTGTCAAATAAATAAATAAAACCTTTAAAAAAATAATTTAATTCAAGCATTATAGATATAACAATGGATAGGTAACTCATTAGGGAAAAGCTATATCACTAGTTTATTTTTTTATCCACTGATTGAACAAACATTTAATGAATGCCTGCTGTGTGTCCAACTACACAAAGGTCCAAGGCTATACATGTTAAAGGGGTTGATCTTTGCTTTATAGTAATTAGGTTACAGAGAAGTAATTAAAAATTGCAAAACAGCATGATAAATGAAAAAAAATAGTGTCAATTTCAAAGGTAACCACTCACTTTTACCTCTGAAACATATTATATCTCCAAGAGTTTTGACAAGAGGGAAGAGATAACCTAAGTCTCAAATGATGATATCTCCTGTGGCCACTCGTTGCTGTGAGCCTCAGAAAGTGATGTATTTTCCTAATTAAAATTCACTTTCAAAATGATTATGACCTAGGGAAAATATGAAAATAAATGAATGGTATTACTGCTGACAATAATGTGGCATTTTGCTTTGCAAGAACCAGAACATTTATTCTTGTCAAATAAAATCTCATTCATCTTCCTAAATTTTCTCCTATAAAATGATGAATATGTGCCTGTGAAGCTGATGGAATTAATATCATTCCAAATTACCAATTCACTAAAGTTCGTCTCCTGTTTGGCTTGGCGACAAATTTGTCATCAAGTTTCCCATCAAATTCATTCACATAAGGAAGAGACAACACACTCACCTACTTGCTAGTACTTAATCAAAATAGCTTCCATTCCTCCCTCCACAGGTAATAAGTATCAAAGAAGGGACGCAAGCCCAGAGCTATGTTCAGCCAAAATTCTCTGCTTAATGCCACACACTACCTTCCAGCATTGTCAGTGAAGAGTAGATGTTTTAATTCATTCTTTCAGTTGAAAGTAAAAGAAATTACTTAGGATACCTTAGTGAGCACTTTAAGGTTACTTTGTCAGGAAAAAAGAGAAGGGAGGATTTTATAAGAATAAAAGAGGACACTTGGAACACCAATCTTCTGGTGGGAGAAAGACACCAGGGTTCATGAAAGCCAGGTGAGTCTACTTGTTCCCTTGCTCATGGGCTGAATGGTTTCTCTCATGCCTCCTCTGCCGCCATCCTCATACTTGTTTCAGTCTACTCTCTCTGTTAACTGTGCTGATTTTATTTACTTATGTATTTATTTGGCATTCCATTTAATAGATCCTTTTTAATCCCATGGTGTCTGCTTACAAATAGTTTTTCACATTCAAAATTTTTGATTGAACATGATCCATCACAGCCTTTTGACTTCTCCATCAACACATTTCTTGAGTTTCTACTAAATTATGTGTGTAAATATGTGTTGAATGGCTTGGGCCAGTGAGCCTGCCCAGGAGTCTGGAATGTGGAGCCACACAGTTGACAGATGTGGTTGTGTGAGGGCTGCCCTTTCAACAGGAGCTTTGGGATGTTTCCAGTACAAAAGCTGTGCAAGTGTCAGATGATATTTTTGATGTATTTATGATAGAGATAATAAAACATTCTTTCCCCTATGTCTTCCCATACCAAACACAACAACGTTTCCATACCTGAAAGATAACAAGGAATGGTTCTGTGTCAAGGAGAGATGTTCCAAGTCTAAATGCGAGGGTATTATTCTTGGGCATTTCTTATATATTACCCAACTATATTATTACTATTTATAAGTCATGATTTAAAAAAATGTCTGATCAAAACTCAAGGTCAAAATAAGCTTTTGCCTCAGCTTTAGTCGAACACTGGTCAGCTAACATTTATGAAATGAAGAACAGCAAAGTTAAAGGATGTCATGTCTAAAGTGACAACATGGGCTTGACTCCCAATTCCACACTTTCTTAGTCAATGAGTTTAGCAAAATTAATTTCTCTAAGATTTAGTTTCCTCATACATAAAATGGGTACAGTAATAATATCTATCTCATAGAAGTTTCTGAGTACTAATTGCCATAATCCATACAGTTAGAACAGAGTTGAAAAATAACTTTCCATTGGCTATGGTTATTATTATAACCAGAGTCCCTGCTACCACTCTACTTGTATAATTGCACTTCTATCATCATAATTTCTCTACTGGGAAAATCCCATTGCCTGTTTTTGACAGAGAAGGTGGTGGATCTGGGACTGGAATTAAATTTTTCACAGGAATTTCCAGTCCAGTGATTTGCAACTTTATAAAAGCTTCTACTTAAAATCCAGATTAGGGTTTAAATTATGATCCCACACCAGAGAGAAAAAGGGAACTGAGTTTTGGAATAAGCAAATGACTTTTTAAAGTTTCAAAATTATATTCCCACAGTGGTATTAACACTTGACAACCATAATGCTCTACAACCTTAAAGCCCTGCTTAATTCAACATATGAGGAGTAATGGCAGTGCATAGGCAGCCACAATACAGAATCTTCGAGTGAGCAAAAAGCATCTGCTTCCCCATAATGTCTCAATGAATCATTATGACAAACAGAAATAAAGCCAATGCATCTCACTGTATAGCTGATGCTGCTTTTCTGCTCACAAGGCACAGAAGTTAATTATTATGAACAGATGTGCTTAGATTGGACAAGAATTTATACTCCATGAAATTCAGCATGGACTAAAACAACACAATATGGTTGGGGTATTTGTATTTCTTGGTAGTTGTTGAAAGAGATGCACAGCTCACAATCTCACAGGATTCATTTGAATGCCCTTGAGGGCTTAATTTTCCTATTGCCAACATTTTCATATACATCTCACTCCAAAAGAATCCACTTTGCACATTACCACATTGCCTCACTCCTATGGTGCCCCGTGATTGGTTGGTTCAGCAATTGACATGACAGACTGATGAAGCCAGGATCATAGGAATCTTTATCTGGGGAAGTTAATTTTATTCTGTATCATGGTAAGGTTCTCTTACCCCTTCTGGAGTAGTTGATCAGATAAAACTATGTAGATTCATTAGCACAAACACAATACTTTTTTTTTTTTTTTTCTTAAAGTAGGCTCCATGCTCCGTGTCATGCCCAGTGTGGGGCTCAAACTTATGACCCTGAGATCAAAATCCAAGTTGAGATGCTTGGATGCTCTTCAAGTTGAGTTGGATGCTCAACTGACTGGGCCATAGCTCAGAATGTGTATGTATAATCTTTATATACAAAGCACAAGGCAGGCAAAAATCAATCATTATTTAATTAATGAATTAATTAACTCATCCAAAAGATACCTAGTATACTTAATATATAAAGAACTCATTCCACTCAACAGCAAAAAATCAAACAATCTAATTTAGGAATGGGCAGAAGACCTGAATAGATATTTTTTAAGAAGATATTCACATGGCCAACAGGTACCTTAAAAGATGTTCAACATCACTCATCATCAGGGAAATGTGAATCAAAATGTCAATGGGTACCACCTCACACCTATCAGAATGGCTAAAATCAACAACACAAGAAACAACAGGTGATGGTGAGGACATTGCGAAAAGGGAATGCTTATGTGCATGGTGGGAATGTAATTGGTTTAGCACTATGGAAAACACTATGGAGATCCTCAAAAAAACTATAAATAAGACCTCATGATCCAACGATTCTACTTCTGGGTACTTATTTGAAGAAAATGAAAAAACTAACTCCAAAAGAGATATGCACCACCATCTTCATTACAGGATTATTTACAATAGCCAAGACATGGAAACAACCTAAGTGTCCATCGACAAACAAATGAATATGTGATATAACACATACACACACACACACACAAATATTATTCACTCCTAAGAAAGAATGAAATCTTGGTATTTACAAAAACATGGATGAAACTTGAAGGCATTATGCTATGAAATAAGTGAAATAAATAAAATAAGCCAGAAAAATCAAATACCGTATGATCTCACTTATATGTGGGTTCTAAAAACAAAACAAAACAAAACAAAAACTGAACTCATAGATACACAGAATAGATTAGTGGTTGGCAGAGGCAGGGAGTGGGGGTGGGTAAAAGGAGCCAGAAGGTACAAAGTAAGTAAGTTATAAAGTAAGTCATAAGGATGTAATATATAACATTGCTACTATACTTAATAATATTGTATCACATACTTGAAAGTTGCCAAGAAAGTCAGCCTTAAAAGTTGTCATCCTACATAAAAATTAATGCTGTAATTTTGTATGGTGATGGTTTTTAACCAGACATTATGATGATCACAACATATATAAATATGGAATCACAATATTGTACATCTGAAATAGTATAATGTTGTATGTCAATTATACCTCAATAAACAAAATAAAATAAACAAAAGATACTTATTTTAGATTTACCCTGTTCAATGAATGAGTTAATCACTATTTAGTTCAAGGCTACTCAAAGATGGATAAGAAATTTTCCTTTCCACAGTGTTTAGAATTTAGCCTGCAAGAGATAAAATGCTCTAATCTACAGTATATGTTGTGCTAACATGGAAAGAATGATTCTTATATAGTTAATGAAGAAGATAAGAATAATGAAAAATTCTATAATTTGAGGGTTAAATAGAGACTGACATCTTTGTGAAAACTATGTAACTGACCTCATTTAATCTCATAGCCATTTTATGGCATAAGTATTATTGTCATTTCAAAGGTGAGAAAATTAAGGGTTAAAGAAATTAAGCAATTTGTCTAAGTCACATATAAGTTTAAAGCCAGAGAGTCTTAAAAAAATGAAGTCACAGATTCTAGAGTAGTGTGTAAATGCATTTTGCTGTACTGCTCTGAGAAGCTAGAGAAAGGGAGGAATAATTCTGTCTTGGAAGTTGGGAGGGCTTCATGGAAAAGGTGCCATCTGATCTGGGCTTCCAGGATAAACAGTATTTTATCAAAGAAAGGAAAGAACATTCAAAGTAAAGGATTGGCTGTCACAGACAGGAGCAGAGAGGAATTAATGAATTTGCACTAATCAGGACACACTTCTTCCAGTCCACCTTTGTAAGCATTTTTTACATACATATAATAAAACTCATTCTCCTATTTAGATATAAAATCATGGTTCAGGTATTTGACACAAAGGGACAATTCCAAGACTATTCAACATATTATAGTCAATTTTTACATGGTCCAAATATACAGAGATTAACTCAAAATTAATAAGGCTTCATGAAGCACAAATTCTGGATCTAATGTTATTTCCTTTTATTTTATTTTATTTATTTATTTGGAATAGAGAAAGCATGAGCCAGGGAGGGAGGGGCAAAAGGAGAAGGAGAGGTAGGCTCTCCACCAAGCAGGGGTCCTAGGACCCTGGGATCATGACCTGAGTTAAAGGCAGACAATCAACCGACTGAGCCACCCAGGCACCCCATGTAATTTCCTTAATCAAAGACTGATAAATCTTACTGAAGGTATATGATTTCAAAACAGTTATACTATCTAATGAACTTGAAAGATTCTTTTCAGAGAAAAAGGAAACTTTTTTTTTTTTTGGTATAAGTATGGTCCAGTAGCCTAAAAATGTTTGACAGTGCTGTGCTACATAAGAGAATATATCGAGATTATATATATATATATATATATATATATATATATAATATTGGACTATAAGAACTGGGCTACAAGGTAATATAATAATGATATATTTACACTTGTATAAGACCATAAGCTAAATATGGGTACTACGATAAGAAATAAAACAAAAAAAGTCCATATGGGAGTATACATTGCTTAGGAATTGTATTCAGCTATAATAACAAATCCAACTTTGGTTTAAGCACATTAAATTGTCTTCCAATTTTATTCTCTGTTGTAAAACAAACCCAGTGACAAGTAGTCCAAAGCTGGTAGAGCAGCTCTTGGAGGATCTTCCTGTCTTTCTGGTCTTTAGTCCTTGGTGTGTGTCCTGCATCCTCAAGGCCACAAGATGGTGACGAGAGATCCAAAGGTCTCATCCACCAGCCAGGTAAGACCAAGCCAAGGGGAAAGCCAAGTCAGACCCACTTAAGGTTATTTCCTAGAAGCCTTATCCAATAATTTCTACTTGTAACTCACTTGCTACCTCTAGTTTCAAGGAAGTCTGAGAAACAATAATAACAATGTCATTATTATTAAACACATTTATTTGTTTAATAATAATATATCATTATAATATAAACATTTATTTGTTTAATAATACATCATTTTTATTAAACACGTTTAATAATAATATTATTATTATTATTTTAAGCCTGAGTACTTCTAAAAAGCCAAGTTTCTGTTATTAAGAAAAGGATGTAAATGACAATTGTTCAGGCAACTAGAAGTCTCCACCATAGTATCTGATATGAAAAATCCAAACGTAAATTAAGTTGAGGAAAGAGCAGCCAACAGCAGTGATGGATCTCTGCAGAGCTTCACACTCTGTCCGGTGTTTCTGCAGGCCACACAGTCCTGAATACGAAGTGATTAAACAGCAACAACCAGATTAAAGGGTCTTGGGCGCGCAGATACTGAGACACAGAAATACCCATGGGATTCCCAGTGAGAAGTAACTCTTTCTGCCAAAAGCATTCTAAACCACTCCTCTGTGGCCATGGCAGGCAAAGTGACAGGCGAGCACAGACACATCATCTTCAGGTAGGAGTTATAGCTGTAGGTGGCATCATGCAGCCACGCCCATTACAGAGCAGAGAAGGAAGTTGGCAGCCTACAGAGCATACTAAAGGCAAGAAAAACCGTCCACAGAAACAAAGAGACAAACATCCATTCCCTAAGCTTTGAGCAAGTGCACTGTGAACAAGTGCTCTGAATAAGAGAAAAGCAAGACGAGCACCTCTCTGCAGCTAGTAGCAAGAACGTTGAAGCCAGAAGAGGACATTGTGGTAAAGCCCGCATGCAATAAGCTTGAGAGACATGAGTACCCCCAAGACATGAAGAGTACAGAATAGAAGAAACATGTGGCACATTTTTACCAGAATCTTAGTGAGGAGGGGCTGGCTCTCAGGACCCATTATATGTCTTTCACAGAAATACACACATAAAGTTTAGTCACTTCAATAAAGATTGATTGATTGACTGATTTGGTCTTCAAAAAGCCCCAACTGTAAGAATACTGTATGATTTTTCATGAAATTATGGAGAGTAGAAAGAGATACTTTTAGGAGGTATTACATGTATTAGACTAGAGTTAGATTTTAGGGTGAGAAATAGTAAGACCGGCAACTTGCATTATAAAATTCCACTTAATGAGTCTTATTTCCAGAAGCTACACATCACACCTTTCCATATTTGATGCAGTTCAGTCTTCACAGTATGCCTGGAAAGAAACTATTCCCATTTTATATGTGGGAAAACTGCAGAACAGGAGGTTAGGAGATAAAATCAAGGTTACACACCTATTAGATACACAGACAAAATTCAAACTCAGATCATTAGATTTCAAATATTATGCTTCTTCTGTCGAAAGGAGTAGAGAGAGAGTGTAGCATCATGACTTTCCAACATTATTGTTGCTCAGTATACACTGCCTCCAACCTCTGCTGTCAATACCCAGATTTTTCCTTGGATGGGAAAACTTTGCCATCATGCTCAGTAGATGCACAGGCATGGGTTTAGTCCTAGACCACAGCAATAAAGTGAACATTGCAATACAGGGAGTCAATATTTTTGGTTTCACACTGCACGTAAAAGTTATGTTTATGTTACGTTGTAGTCTACTAAGTGTATACAAGTATTAGATCTTACAGAAAAAATGTAGATACCTTAATTAAAAATAATTTATTGCTAAAAAATGCTAACCATTATCTTTGCTTTTATCAAATAGTAACCTTTTTGCTGGTGGAAGGTCTTGCCTCAGTGTTGACTGATAGGGTGGCAGGTTGCTGAGCATTGGGGTGGCTGTGGCAATTTCTTAAAATGAGACAATAATGAAATTTAACACATCAATTGACTCTTCCTTTCACAAACAATTACTTTGTAGCATGCGATGCTATTTGACAGCACTTACTCACAGTAGGGTTTCTTTCAAAATTAGAGTAAATTCTCTCAAACCCTGCCATTGTTTTATTAACGAAGTTTATGGAATCCGAAATCCTTTGTTGTTATTTCAATAACCCTCACGGCATCTTCACCAGGCGTAGATTCCATCTCAAGAAACAACTTTCTTGCTAATCCATAAGAAGAAAGTCCTCATCCATTCAAGCTTTACCATGAGATTATAGGAACTCATCACATTTTCAGGTTCTGCTTCTAATTCTAGTTCTTTCCATCCCATCTGCAGTTACCTTCTCCACTGAAGTCTCGAACCCCTCAAACTCATCCACGGGTGTTGAAATCAACTTCTTTCAAAATCCTGTTAAATGTTGCTATTTTGGCTTTCCCCCACAAATGAAGAATGTTCTTAATAACATCAGGAATGATGAATTCTTTCCAGAAAGTTTTTAACTGACATTGTCCAGATCCATCAGAGGAATCACTAAAACTTTCTCCACATCAGCAGTAAGGCTGTTTTCCTTTATCATTGTTCACGTGTACACTGGAGCGGCACTTCTCATTTCCTTCAAGACCTTTTCCTTTACATTCATAACTTGGTTAACTGTTTGGCACAAGAGGCCTAGCTTTTGGCCTATCTCAGCTTTGACATGCCTTCCTCACTAAGCTTAATCAATTTCTAGTTCTTGATGTAGTCAGCGATGTGTGGGAGACTTGAGGAAGACGACAAAGTAGGAGGATCTTGAGCTCACCTTGTCCCATGGACACACGGAGATAATGGGTACATCTGTGAAACTAACTCAAAATGACCCAAAAACTGGCAGAAAAGACCTTCTACAGCTAATCACAGAGAGAAGGCCACATTGGAAAGGGTAGAAGGGGTGGAGACACAGTTGAGAACCAAAAGTCCAGTGAGACGACTGCAAACAGGAAGGGAGAAGCCAAGAGAAGGGAGAAGAAAATGCTGCACTTAGAACCCTAGGCACCAGGGACCTGCACAGGAAAGACAAATTCCCATAACAACTGGTTTTGAAAAACAATGGTTCTTAACTTAGGGAACTTTAAAAATCAGTAGACGTACCTCCAGGAGAGTCAGAGGACAACAGAAAACTGAGTGCCCACCCTTAAAGAGCCAGCAAAATAAATAACTCAGCTGACACAGCAAGGAAGCAGCAGTTTGAAAAATGCCTTGGGGGTGTATGAAGATCTATTTACCAATCTCAGAATGTGTACTGGAGGGCAGAGATTTTCAGGAGACATCTCCAAGAACAAAGGAGCTTGAGGGTACCATTTCTCTTCCTCTACCCTGGCCTAGATAACTGGACACTTGCAGGAACTAGGACTAACAGGCTCCACATATCTTGCTAGCTCTATATGTCCTGTCCCTGTGGTCACCTGTAGGCCAACCCCAACCAATCCTCCTATCTTAGCAGGTGCACCTCCAAAGCGCCACTACACGATGTGAGCAGCCATGGCAGGAAACTGCACCACTCTAAAGTGACTTCTAACCTGGAGAGGGGGAGATAACCCCAGACACTAGCATGCCTGCAGTTCTAGCAACTGAGGCATTTAGCTGGCCACCCAAGGAGAGAGCCCTGCCATTCAGTGCATTTACACCTGTGGCAGAAGCTGACTGCTAACAAGTACTACTGGCCCCACTTGCCAATCAAAGCCTCTGTGGGACCCTCAGGGTGTAAGCCTTGCTGATGGATGCACCAGTGCAGAGAGGCTATTTGCAGACAGCTAGCCAGACTGTTGACCCTGCCCACATACATGCCCATGGAAGTCTTAGAAGAACACCTCAATAGTGTAGGGACCAAACCCTACACAGTGCACACATAGCAGGCAAAGCAGTTTACTGCAGCTAAAGGTAATCATGGCTCAGTCACAACAGCAGAGTACACACAGTCCACACAGGAGGCAATCCTGAATTGCCTGTTTCTGCACAAGAAAGCATTGTGCTACAGGGCCAAAATGGACTTCTTTTATGCAAGGCCAACAATTTTAAGACCAGGACACACCCATGACCTCTGTGATTCACAGTAACAAATGCAGAGAAAAAATGAGAAGACAAAGAATATACCTCAAATTAAAGAACAGGTCAAAATCACAGCAAAAGAGCAAAATAAAACTTAGATAAGCAGTATGCCTGATAAAAAATTCAAACTAATGGTCATAAAGACACTCACTGCACTTGAAGAAAGATTGGATGAACTCAGATCCTCAATAAAAAGACAGAAAATATAAAAAAAAGAACCAGTCAGGGATGAAGAATTCAATAGCTGAAAAACAACAAAACACTGGAGGGAATAAAGAACCAATTAGAGGAAGGAGAAGAATGGATCAGTGATCTGGAACAGGTAATGGAAAGCAACCAAGCTGAACAATGAAGATTAAAAAAGAAGAAGAAGAAGAAGAAGAAGAAGAAGAAGAAGAAGAAGTAGAAGAAGAAGAAGAAGAAGAAGAAGAAGAAGAAGAAGAAGAAGAAGAAGAAGAAGAAGAAGACAACAATGACTAAAACTGAGAAAAGGTTAAGGGAACTCAGTGATATCATCAAATGCATTATAGAGATCCCAGAAGGAGGAGAGAGAAGGAGCAGAAAACTTATTTGAAGAAATAATACCTGAAAAATTCACTAATCTGGAGAAGGAAACAGATATCCAGATCCAGGAGGCACAGAGAGAAACTCAACAATACATTAATAAATTATTCTCCATGATCAAGAAGGATTTATTTTAGAGATGTAAGAGTGGTTCAGTATTTCCAAATCAATCATTATGATACATCACAATAAGAGAAAAGATTGAAGAGAAACATATGATCATCTTAATAGATGTAGAAAAAGAGCATTTAACAAAATGCAACATCCACTCATGATAAAAGCCCTCAACAGAGTGTGTTTAGAGGGAACATATCTCAGCATTATAAAGGCCATATATGACAAAGCCACAGCTAACATCATACTCAATGGTGAAAAACTGACAGCTTACCCCTAAGATCAGGAAAAAAACAAGGATATCCACTTTATCACTTCTATTGTAATGGAAGTCCTAACTGTAGCAATCAGACAAGAAGAAACAAAAGGCCTCCAAGTTGGTAAGGAAGAAGTTAAATTGTCACTATTTACAGATGGCATGATAATATATATAGAAAACCCTAAGGAGTCCACAAAACTCTGAGAATTGATAAATTAATTCAATAAAGTTGCAGAATACAAAATTCATATACAGAAATCAGCTGCTTTTCTATACTCTAATAACAAAGTAGCAGAAAGAGAAATTAACAGAGCAGTTTCATTTGTAATTGCCCCCCAAAATAAAAGAAAATACCTAGGAATAAACTGCACCAAGGAGGTGAAAGACTTGTGACCTGAAAACTATAAAACATTGGTAAAATATTGAGGAGGACACACACAAATGTAAAGACACTTCACACTCATGGCCTAGAAGAATCAACATTCTTAAAAAGTTCATTACGTCTAAAGCAATTTACATATTTAATGTAATCCCTATCAAAATACCCATAACATTTTGTTTTCACAGAACTGGAACAAGTAATCCTAAAGTTTGCCATTTGCAACAACATGGATGAACCTAGAGGGTATTATGCTAAGTGAAATAAATCAGAATAAGAAAAATACCACATGTTTTCACTTATATGTGGAATCTAAGAAACAAAACTAATGAATGAAGAAACAAACAAACCAAAAAATAAAAGAAAAAGAAAAGCAGACACTTAAATGCAGAGAACAAATTAGTGGTTGCCAGGGGGAAGAGGGTAGGGGGATGGGTGAAATAGATAAAGGGCACTGAGAGGTACAAACTTCCAGTTATAAAGAAATACGTCACAGAGGTGTAAAGTGTAGCATAAGGAATACAGTAATATTTTGATGGCATTGTATGGTGATAGATGGTAACTACACTTACAGTGGTAAGCACCAAGTCATGTATGGAATTGTTGAATCAATGTGTTGTACACTTGAAACTAATATAATATTGTATGTTACTTATACATCATTAAGGGAAGGGATTTTCAAAAAAAAAAAAATTCAAGTGAGAGAGTTGTGACCCTTCCTTTCACTTAAACATGTAGAGGCTACTATAGGGTTATTAATTGGCCTCATTTCAATATCGTTGTTCCTCAGGGAATAGGAAGGACCCAGGAGAGGGGGAGAGACAGAGAATGGCTGGTGGGTGAAGCAGACAGAACACGCACAACATCTAAATTTGCTCTCTCTATGGTTGCAATTCATGGCGGCCCCAAACAATGATAACAGCAATAGCAAAAATGACTGATCACTGATCACCATAACAAATATAGTAATGCTGAAGTATGAAATATCATGAGAATTACCAAAATGTGACACAGGAGGAACAAAATGCACAGGATTGCCACAAATCTTCACCTTGGAGAAAAACATAATCTCTGCAAAGTGCAATAAATCAAAGCACAATAAAAGAGGTAGGACTGTATTTGAGATTGGCTTGACTCCATCTCACATCTCCTTTGGTGGATACTGGACTTGGAGCTAACCTATGAGAGTCATATTGACTGTTTCAGGGACATAACCCTAAATATGGGCATCAAACTTCAATTTGCCATACCATTTGCAAAACAGAAGTCCTTGTCATCCTGTGGTCATTAGGCCTGAAGTGGAGAGGTACTTCCCTCATGGCTGGGCACAGCCAGAGAAAGGAGCCAATATATTGGGAAGTAGAGCCAAGAAGGAAACTCAAGCTCTGATGACATCATGTGAATTTTCAGATTCAGTCATATTTTTTTTAAAGATTTTATTTATTTATTTGACAGAGAGATAGAGAGCACAAGTAAGCAGAGCGGCAGGCAGAGGGAGAGAGAGAAGCAGGCTCTCTGCTAAGCAGGGAGCCTGACGCAGGTCTCGATCCCAGGACCCTGGAATCATGACCTGAGCCAAAGGCAGCCACTTAACCAACTGAGCCACCCAGGCGCCCCAGATTCAGTCATATTTGATACACGATCCATGCCCTAGAGTTTTGAACTATGTAAGATAATAAGTTCCACCTTTTTTCAGTTGGCCTAGTTTGTTATATTTTCTGTTATAGTAATGAAAACAATCTTGACTAATAAAGTTGGTTCACAGAAGACAAAAATGTGATGTACCTACAGGATGCAATTAATATTAATTACTTAGAACTCCATCAAGGTATGGAGCTGAAGTGCTGTTAGTTAGTAAAAGTATTTCACCTTCTAGTGACATCTGTGGATAAACTATAAAAGTACTTGATTAGAATGTTCTGGAATCCTTTTCTTGTTGACTTGACATCATTTGATCCTCTAGAATAAGTAGTCCAGTTACCATATTTCATAAAGTACCTGTATAAGTAGGTAATTGCAGAAAGTATAGTCACATCATTTCACGAAAAAGGTTTATGTGTACAATAAACACTATTTGAACACCTTCCATTCATAAAGAATATTCTAACATATGAAAGTACTTCAAATGACTGCTCACAGATGTTTGGGAAAAGTAAAAATAGATCAGAAAACTGCTATGTAAGCCAATGTCATTTTACAGATAAAAATAATAGTTAATCAATATTCTGCAAAGATAAAGGGACAGAAAAAAAATTAAGATATATTAAAAAATTTACATATCAACATCACCTGGGACAAACTGTCAACTGCATTCAGAGACCAATGTAACATTATGAATAAGAATTACATTTATAAATTATTTCAATTTATATTTTAAATTCCAGAGACTTTTCTCCTTATGGTTTTACTTTTGCTCTTGGAATACTGATTATGTCAGAACCTGCCAAGTTAGAGGATTAAAATGCCTTAATTATCCACTGAGAGTAATAAATTGATATAATGTTAACACTCAATGTTTTAAATTCTACTTCTTTTGCTGGTTCATCTCTCTACCTATCCTTTTCCTCAGTCAAGTTAAGAAACATACAAACCTGATCACTGTTTATTAATAGCACTTAGTTCTTACTTAGATGACTGGCTTCTGTGAAGTTAGATTTTTTTTCAATATGTTACAAATATTTATGAAAAATTGGGAAGAGAGGAATAAAACCCATCAGGAAAATTGCTGGAGTAAATTCTTAGTAACTTTTATTTGTTTGGTTGGTTATTTTGGCTAAGTGTCAGAGGTTATTTTTAGTGCAGAAATGAAGATTGTAGCATTCTGTTAAGATAATGATTTCATCTTTACCATATCCTAAATCTTCTTAGTCTAAAGGATTCCCTTGAAGCTACCATTTGTGGTAATCTTTTCTCCCTCCATGCAGCCTATAAGAAGACTATAACTTCTAATACATCCATGAAAATATATACCTCTTTGCTATAATTGCTAATATATTTCCCCCAGATTTATCCTTCTGAGGTAATATGTTTCACTCAAGCAATAATCCTGAGATGATATCAAAGGCTACAGAATGCATACAATACCAAGTCTTTAAAGTCAAAATAAATAATAATGGATTCAAAAATTCACATGGGAGATCATAGAAAGTGCTTAAAATGAAAGATACGATGGGAGCAATTTGCTAGGAGATGTTAAAACATACTACAAAATGAATGCCACAAGAGTGGAATTGGTAATACATGAGTAGATGAATCTAAAGAAAATAGGGCTCAGAAACAGATCCTTACATGGGAAGTTTTGACAGGCTGCTTTTCAAATCATGAAGTATCTTGGATAACTGGCTGGCTACTTAGGAAGATTCAATCTCTCAATCTTTATCCCAAATGTATTATAAGTCAATATAATAATTAAATTAAAAAACTTTAATATAACAGCAAAATATAGGTAGATATTTTTATAAGCTTGGATAGAGGGACTTTTCCAGTATAACACCAAATCTAGAAACCAGGGTAAAATTTGATAGACATGCCATCAGAAAATGTTTAAAAATTATAAGTATCAATCTCTGAGCACTGTCCAATTTGTTAAAAACACATGAAATGTCCTAAACAAGATTAAAAGACAAATATCAGATTGGGAACATAACTTGAAAAATATATGACAAATAAAAGTTTCCTATTCATAATATATCAAAGAATTCTTTCAAACTATAGGAAAAAACAATAAGACAAACAGCTATTTAAAAAAAAAAACAAAGAATTTTGAGAGACAATGTTTACAAGGGAATAAAATTGGCTAAGAAATAACAGTAATCAAAGAAATACTGGTACAAAAACATGTTATCTCTTACCCATTTTGATCAAACAAAACTAACAGTCTTGAGTAGACCTAGCATTAGCTAAAGCAGCAAGGCACAGGGTCTGTGCTATACTGTTGTTGAGAGAATAAAATAATACTATATTTTAGGAGATAATTTGGAAGTATTTACTAAAATTTCTAAAGAAATTTTATGATCTCTGACCCAACAATTGTACATGTAGTAGTAAATTCTAAAATTAGAAGTGGATAAAAGTTAGTCATTGCTGTTTCTGATAGAGACACACCTTCACATCAGTCAGCAATAAATTAATTACCACAAAATGAAGCACGCATATAATTAGTAGCTTTGTACCAATTAAAAAGGACTCTTCAGAAATGACTATTTGGAGCTATTAGGAGATTTAAAAAATAACAGGCATGTTTCTGTTTATACATTTATAAAGAGATGTGTGAAAGGTTGTTTGTTAAAATTTAATTAGTGGTTTTCCCAGGCCAGTGAGATTGCAGGTACTATTTATTGTATTAATTAATCAATTAATTTATTATATTACAGACTGTTTTGTGTCAATGGGATTTAAATATAAATATATATGATATTTTAAAAGGTATAAATCATATTGTATTTTAGAAATTAAGATAGGTATGTAAATATATAAAACAAGCAAAAAAAAATTGCTTGTCTGATACCTGTACCTTGACAACTGCATATTAATGTGTGCTCCTGGACAATTTAGGGCTCGGATACATCAACTATTCAAATGATTCTGAATAAAATCCAAAATAATCTCTTTAAATAAGGCTGTTATATGTAACAGTACTCCATCACTTGTAAAGCTCCTCCAGGACTTCAAAGAAGAGAATCATTTCTGCTAGATCTTTATTCATAGATGAAAGGAGCCTCAGCAGAAAATAAACTGATCTAGAACCTGACCAGAAAGCTCAGGGCCAATAAAATGAGTCTTCATACATTGTTAAAAATGTATGATCTTTTTCTGCTTGGAGCTCCAATAGAACAGAGCCCTTTCCATCATGGCTGAGGTTGTGTCTTGAGTTTGTGAGTATGAGTGCCCATATGTGCAACACTGTAGGGGCAGGTGGGAGGAACAATAAAAGGTTAATTTAACACCTGGAGGAAAGGACAATGGGAAGCTTCCATTCTTTCCTCTACAGTACATCACATGTGTTTTATCAGATGAGACAGCAGGGATAGAATGACACAGTGCTTACATGGTAGGAAATAGTTGCCCTACTTGCAACCATTCCGAAAAGAGTTTTCTTCCTGCTCGCAGGTGGTAGCTGCCCCTGTGAGTGAGCTCTAAGACTTCCATCAGAGTCCCCAGAGAGGAACATTCCTGCTGGTCAGTTTCGGGAATCCTCTGACTGACAAAGTCACCAAAGTCAAGAATGATAAGCCGTAAAATACATGCTAATCCTACAATTTACTCTGAGAAAAGTATAATTTGTGTTTGTGCAACATAAATCCAATTTATACCTAGCAATATCCTAATGCATACAGAATAGTAAAAGATCTTCAGTGGTACATGACCATTGATTTTTTACCTTTCATGAAAATATGCAAATGGTTGCCTACAAGTGGATACCAATAGTCTTTTTAGGGACACATTTCACATTCGGTACTTAGCATTCCCATTTTCACACTCCAATAAATAAGGCTGCAATTTATCCAGAGCGTTTTCATGGCTTTTATAATATGTGTGCTTCTTTAGAAGGTAAATGAACACAACCTTTGGATACAGGATGAAATAAAATTTGATACTGATTCAGAGCAGCTTCCTCTTATTCCTGGGTTGTCAAGACATGTTCCTAGAAAGTTTGGGGTCTCTTTTGGTTTTTTCCTGCTTGAGATCACTTAATGCCCCCTGTTATCATGGGGGATCTGAGGGTTACCCTGATTGAAGGTGGTTTGTGCTAGGAGGGCTAAAAAAGAAGCTTCTCACAGGACTGCTGGTAACACCAACATCAAAGGCAAAAAGACAACTCGAATTCTTCTCTTAAGAGTCTGCCTGTGTTGTTAAACCTGAAAGAGCTGCTAATCCTAAACTAATCCTTCCCTTCCAGGGGATATGCCTATTTTGTAATGCTGCTGCAGAAGCCCATGTTCCATGTTTCAAACTAGTCCTTCAACTGTAAATATAAAGGAACAACCAAGAATCCCAAGACATATAAATGAGGAAAACGGACAACTTATTAGAGGAAAACAAACAAACAAGATGACTAGAGATAATGAAGACTGAAGCAGAGAATTTAAAGTATTCCTGTTTTTGAAGACTTTAAAGAAAATTATATCATTTTTTTAAAAAGTTGTTAATTGAAAATATTATGTTCTTCTATCTATCCATCTACTTATGTCTTCCTTTAATGTCTTTTGAAAAAGGGACAATCAGAAAATAAGAATTATCAGAATTAAAAAAATAACATCATTGGTATTTATAAATATTCAGTAAACATGTTACAAAATAGAATATGCATGGCTAAAACCATATCCTAGATCTGAACAATAAAATTTTTTTTTAAATCAGAGGGAAAAAGAAAAGAGACAATAAGAGAAAAAAGTAAGGTATAGAAGATAAATACAGAATATGGATGTAAGTCTAAAGATATCATAGAAAAAAGGATAGAAAGAAACAGAGAAATAATAAATATAAATTCATCACTGAAGATACATGTAAATATCTACATTTTGCCCACTAACTATACAGAAAAACCTAAAATCACAAAACGATATTAAAACAATTAACTTATAGCTGAGGATAAGAAAGAAGATGTTGGCGAAGATAAACACATTGGCAAATTCTTGTAAAATTTTAGAAGTCCGATTTTAAAAGAAATCTTGTAAGTTTGGAGAAATTGAAATAAAACATTACAAAAATAGGCACCTAAAAGAGTATGTATTTTATAACATGTTAAGTCACTTAATTTCCCAGAAACTTGGAAGTTTCCCAGAATTCCTTTACTTGTATATTTCAGGTCAGAGTGGGCCACAAGGAAGATTTCCAGGGATTTGAAAGAAGGATGAGAAGCAACAGCCATTTTGTAGCTCAACAATTGTTGCTGATCTGCTGACTTCCTTCCTTGGGATGAAGTAGCAGCTAAGCCTACAACTGTTCTACCTCCCCTTGGATCCTCCTATAGTTTGGGGGCTCCAGGGCCAGGTTATGTGTTTAAACTCCGATTAAAAAAAAAAAAGAAGAAGAAATACCATCTTCTGCTGGATACTCTCATTACTAAGGTCAAAGATGAACCTGAGTTTCAATTCGCCCTTGTGAGGTTCCAACTACTGCTTGTGGATTCCAGCCTACTGCGACTTCTTGCAAAACTTCAGTATTAGATAGATAGAGTTTTATAGAGACTGCTTAACTAGTTTCCACAAAGCAGAAGCTAACTCCCTTATTAAATCCATATCTCCTACTGTTTGTTTTTCTGGTTGAGGTTGGACCGTTACAAGGAGTGCCTGACTGGCATGAATTTGGATCTGCAGCGTGTGTGTGTGTGTGTTTTGTGGGGGGATTATTTCAGAGCCAGAATACTATACCCAACAGACTTTCATTTCAGTTTAACGGAAAATAAACTAATTTTTTAACACAGGAATCTCTGGAAATTTACCACCTCAGGACTCCTGAAACATAAGCCAAGCAAAATAAAATGCAAAGATACACACCGACCCCCTTCCCCCCACCATACACACAAAGAAAGAAAAAAGAAAAAGACAAAGACAAAGAAAGAGAGAGAAGGAAAAAGAAAAAGAAAACAACAACAAAAAAAAAGACCGTGGAACTAAATTTAAGTTCAAGTCCTAGTTTTACAACCAAGCCCCATGATCATGTTTTCAAGAAGACAACATTCATCATTAAACAACTGTATGACCAAAATCTGGAAATATAATTATGATACACAGCAGCTAAGAAAAATACATATCATCTTTTTTTAAAGAATTTATTTACTTATTTGAGAGAGAGAGAGAGAGCTTGAGTGGGGGGAGGGTGGGTGGGGAGCGGCAGAGGAAGAGGGAAAAGCAGACTTCTTGCTCAGCAGAGAGCCTGATGCAAGGCTGGATCCCAGAACTCCGAGATCATGACCTGAGCCAAAGGCAGATGTTTAACCAACTGAGCCACCCTGGCGTCCCAATCATCTCTCTCTCTTTTTTTTAATCTAAAGGAACAAATAGAAAAAGAAAAGAAAAAGAAAAAGATCCATAGATCATAGATGAAAAAAGCGAAATGTGGTATTACTTGAAGCACTTAACAGGGCATACCAGAATTTTCTGGAAAAACAAGAGTATACATATAACAGTAAAGAAATGGAAGATGAATAAGAGGGTCTACTGAGAATATGAAGTCATGTGATTTGTAATTTTTATTTAATTTATAGTAGGTACTGACTGTAATAATCATCCCATGATGAATTTTTTCTTCTTAAAAATGTTTTGTCACTTATAGGAATTTTGCCTTTTGCTTATTTGCCTTTGCCTTATTATTTTTACATCTAGATTTCTATATGAAAATGTATTCTTATCTTTATTTTTTCTTTATTTTTCAAATTTTTATTAAATTCTAGTTAGTTAATACATAGTGTAATATTGGCCTTAAGCAGAATTTAGTGATTCATTTATATGTAACACCCAATGCTCATCACAGCAAGTTCCCTCCTTAATACCCTTCACTCATTTAGGCCAACCTCTTCCCACCTCCCTTCCATCAAACACTCTGTTCTCTATAGTCACGAGCCTCTTAAAGTTTGCTTCCCTCTCTTTATTTCATCTTCCCTTATGTTTATCATTTTTGTTTCTGAAATTCCACATATGAGTAAAATCATATGGTATTTATCGTTCTCTGACCGACTCTTTTCACTTAGCATAATACACTAGTTCCCTCCATGTCACTGCAAATGGCAAGATTTCATTCTTTTTAGTGGCTGAGTAGTATATACATTCTGACTGGTGTGAGGTGGTATCTCATCCTGGTTTTGATTTGTATTTCCCTGATGATGAGTGATGTTGGGCATCTTTTTCATGCATCTGTTAGGCATCAGGATGTCTTCTTTGAAAAAGTGTTTATTCACGTCTTCTGCCCATTTCTTAACTGGATTATTTGTTTTTTTTAGGTGTTGAGTTTGGTAAGTTCTTTATAGATTTTGGATACTAAGCCTTTATCATATATAATCTGCAAATATATTCTTCCATTCCATATGATGCTTTTAGTTTTGTTGATTGTTTCCTTCACTGTGCAGCAGCTTTTTATCTTAATGAAGTCCCCATAGTTCATTTTTGCTTTTGTTTCCCTTGCCTCTAGAAATGTATCTAGTAAGAAACTGATACGGCTGAAGTCAAAGAGGGTGCTCCCTGTCTTCTCTTCTAGGATTCTGATGGTTTCCTGTCTCATATTTAGGTCTTTCATCTTTCATTTTGTGCTTATTTTTGTGTAAAAGAAAGTGGTCCAATTTTCTTCTTCTGAGTGATGCTGTCCCATTTCCCCAACACCATTTACGGAAGAGACTGTCTTCTTCCCACTGGATATTCTTTCCTGCTTGGTCAAAGATCAGTTGACCATATCGTTGCGGGGTTCATTTCTGGGTTTTCTATTTTGTCCCATTGATCTATGTGTTTTTGTGCCAGTACTATGCTGTCTTGATGACTTCAGGTATGTAATATAGCTTTTAGTTCCAAATTGTGATGCCTCCAGCTTTGTTTTCCTTTTTCAAGATTGCTTTGGCTATTCAGGGTCTTTGTGGTTCCATACAAATTTTAGGATTGTTTGTTCTAGCTCAGTGAAAAATGTTGGTGGCATTTTGGTAAGGATTGCTTTAAATCTGTAGACTGCTTTGGGTAGTACAGATACTTTAACAATATTTTTTCTTCCAATCCATGAGCACAGAATGCTTTTCCATTTCTTTGTGTCCTCCTCAATTTCTTCATAACTGTTCTATAATTTTCAGAGTTCATATCTTTTACTTCTTTGGTTAGGTTTATTCCTAGGTATCTTATGGCTTTTGATGCAATTGTAAATGGCACTGATGCCTGGATTTTGCTTTCTTCTTCTTCATTACTAGTGTGTAGAAATGCAACAGATTTCTACATTGATTTTATATCCTGCCACTTGGCTGAATTCCTGTATCAGTTCTAGCAATATTTTGGTATAGCTGGGTTTTCTAAATAGAATATCATGTTGTATGCCACAGTGAAAGTGTGACTTCTTCCTTGCCAATCTGGATGCTTTTTATTTCTTTTTGTTGTTGGACCGCTGAGACTAGGACTTCCAGTACTATGTTAAATAACAATGGTGAGGGTCGATATCCCTGTCTTATTCTTGACTATAGAGGAAAAACTCTCAGTTTTTCCCTATCGAGGAGGATATTATCTGTGGGTCTTTCATATATGGCCGTTATGATGTTGAGGTATGTTCCTTTTATCTCTACTTTGTTGAAGGTTTGAATGCTTTGTTGAAGATTTGAAAATATTAAACTACCCTAACTGCCCAGGAATAAATACGATTTGATCATGGTGAACAAATCTTTCTATGTAATGTTCAACTTGATTTGCTAGTATCTTGTTGGGAATTTTTGTATCCATGCTCATCAGGAATATTGAATTGTAATTATCATTTTTAGTGGGATCTTTGCCTGGATTTGAATCAGGTAATGCTGGCCTGATAGAAGGAGTTAGGGATTTTTCCTTCCACTTGCCTGTTTTGGAATAATTTGAGAAGAATAATTATTAACTCTTCTTTAAATGTCTGGTAGAATTTCCCTGGGATGTCAACCAGCCCTGGACTTTTATTTTTGGGAGATTTTTGATTATTGATTTAATTTTTTTGCTGGTTATGGCTCTGACCAAATTTTCTATTTCTTCCTGATTCAGTTTTGGTAGTTTGTAAGTTTCTAGGAATTTATCTATTTCTTATGGATCGCCCAATTTGTTGGTATATAATTTTTCATAACAATATATTATATTGTTTGTATTTCTGTGGTATTGGTTGTAATCTCTCTTTCATTCATGATTTTATTAATTTGGGTCCTTTCTCTTTTATTTTTGATAAACCTGGCTTATCAATTTTATTAATTCTTATCAATTTTATTTATCAATTTTTATCAATTTTATTATCAATAAAATTATCAATTTTATTAATTTTATTATCAATTTTATCATCAATTTTATTAATTTTATCAATTCTTTCAAAGAACCAGCTCCTAGTTTTTTTGATTTTTTCTACTATTGTTTGTTTTATTGTTTCTATATAATTTATTTCTGCTCCTATTTTTATTATTTTCCTTCTGCTGGCTTTAGGCTTTATTTTCTGTTCCTTTTCTAGTTCCATTAGGTGTAAGGTTAGGTTGTGTATTTGAGACTTTTCTTGCTTCTTGAGGAAGGCCTATATTGTTACATACTTCCCTCTTAGGACTATCTTTGCTCATCCCAACAATTTTGGACTGTTATGTTTTCATTTTCATTTGCTTCAATGTATATATATATTTTTTTTAATTTCTTCTTTAATTTCCTGGTTAACCCATTCATTCTTCAACAGGATTTCCTTTAACCTCCATGTATTTGGGGGCTTTCCAATCGGCGTTTTTTTTTGTTTGTTTGTTTGTGGTTGATTTCAAAAAGTTTCATACCGTTGTGGTCTAAAAATACGCATGGTATGCATTCAATCTTTTTGTACTTGTTGAGGCCAGATTTGTGAATGAATATGTGATCTATTCTGGAGAATGCTGCATGTGCACTCAAAAAGAATATGTATTCTGCTGTTTGGGATGAAATGTTCTGAATATACCTGTTACATCCATCTGGTCCAGTGTGTCATCCAAAGCCATTGTTTCCTTGTTGATTTTTGCTTAGATGATCTGTCCATTGCTGTAAGTGGGGTTTTAAAGTCCCCTACAATTATCGTATTGTTACCAGTGAGTTTCTTTATGCTTGTTATTAATTGATTTATATATTTGGGTTTCCCCAAGTTGGGGGCATAAATATTTACAATTATTAAATCTTCTTGTTGGATAGACTCCTTAATTACCATATAGTGCCCTTTTTCACCTCTTGTTACAGTTTTTAAAGTCTAGTTTGTTTGATATATGTATGACTACCCTGGCTTTCTTTTGACACCCATTAACATCATAAATGTTTCTTCATCCCTTTATTTTCAATCTGCAGGTGTTAGCTCTAAAATGAGTCTCTTGTAGGCAGCACTACATGGGTCTTGTTTTGTTTGTTCGTTTTTATCCATTCTGATTCCCTATGTGTTTTCATTGGAGCATTTAGTCCATTTACATTCAGAGTGATTACTGATAGATACGAATTTAGTACCATTGTATTACTTGTAAAGTCATTGTTTCTGGAGATGTTCTCAGTTCCTTACTCTTTGTTGCTTTTAGTCTTTCCTTCCCACTTAAGAAGCCCCTTTAGTATTTCCTGTAGGGCTGGTTTAGTGATCACACATTCCTTTTGTTTTTGTTTGTCTGGGAAACTCTTTAGCTCTCATTCTATTCTGAATGGGAGTGTTGCTGGATAAAGTATTCTTGGCTACATATTTTTTCTTGTTCAGCACATTTAGTATAGCATGCCACTTTCTTCTGGCCTGTCAGACTTCTGTGGAGATATCTTCTGGTAAGCTGATTTGTCTTTCCTTTTAGGTTAGGGACTTCTTTTCCCTTGCTCCTTTCAGGATTCTTTATCTCTGTGATTTACAAATTTAACTATGATGCATCTTTGATGGGAGTTCTCTGGGCCTCCTGGATTTGTATGTCTGTTCCTTTCCCCAGTTTAGGGAAGTTTTCAGCTATAACTTGCTCAAATAAACCTTCTGCCCCCTTTTCCTTCTCTTCTTCTGGGACTCTTATGACAGGAATGTTACTAAACTTTATGGAGTTGCTGTGTTCCCTAAGTCTACATTCATGATCCAATATTTTTCAGTTTCATTATTTTCCATAATTTTATCTTCCATATCACAGATTCATTCCTCCGTTTCTTCCTCCTTGTGGTCATTACATCCAGTCAGTTTTGTATCTTGGTTATAGCATTTTTTATTTCAAGCTGACTAGTTATTTAGGTCTTTTATCTCCACATTAAGGGTCTCTTTGGTTTCTTCTATGCTTTTCTCAAGCATAGCTAGTCTCCTTATGATTGTTGTTTTAAATTCTAGTTCAGGCTTATTACTTATATCTATTTTGATTAGCTCCCTGGCCATGACCTCTCCTTGTTCTTTCTTTTGGGATGAATTCCTTTGTATTGGCATTTTGTCTAGATCTTTGTCTTTTGTGTGTTAGGAAAGCCTGCGCCTAATTCGATTTCCACTAGAACTAAAGCTTAGCAGCACTCTATGATCAGTGTGTGGTGTGAAGGTAGGGTGGGGGTTGGGGGGGTTGTGCTGGTCTTCTGGGGGAAGGACCTGCTGCTGTTCTGGTTCTCAATCACACTTGTCCTATTAAAAAAGGTCCCTGCAGAGTACAGTGGGGTGAGGTTTGATATGAGCAGCTCAAACCTCCAATGTGGGATTGTGCACTTGCCGATGTCCCTCTGTGCTGTTGGGAGGGGTGAAAAATAGTGTTGGCCTGCTCTCTTCCCTGGAGGTGGGAGTTTGCATCCACCACTGTTCAGGTAGTCCTCACAGAAGAGAAAACAATCTCCCCTCTTGTGTCCCAGGCTTCTGTAAGATCCCTGACTGTAAGATCCCTACCCTGTTTGTATTGGCTCTGTCTGCTCACCCAGCAACAGCACAGTGCACCTGTGTTTCATCCCAGGTGCAAGGTTGAGTTTCAAAACTATAAATTTTAGGGACCCCATATAGCATGGACTGTGCTGATCCTCTGGGGGAGGATCTGGCTGTGCTGTGGCTGGGTTTGTCCCAGAAAAGTACTCTTATGAACCAACTGCACAGGGGCTTGGATTTTACAGTAAAACATAGCAAAAAGCAGGTATCCTGGATAGTTGCCTTCAGCAGTGTCCCTGTTCAAATGCTAAAGAACAAGGCAGCTCAATGGCTCCTGAAGGCTCTTTTGTCCCCTGTGAAGCAGTGCGACCTCTCCTAATGCATTCCAAGAAGGGGAACTGTCTCTTGTAGTGCAACCTAGGAGATACTCAGAGCACGATGTCCACTCCTGGGCCTCTGCTCTCCTCCACAGGAGCAACTCTAGGTCTGCCACCCCCCACCGGACGATGGTGCAGACCTCTAAAACTTTAGTCTTTGAGCTCTGCTGCTTATAACAACATAGTAATCGGCCCCTCTCATTTTCCCCATCAATGGTTTTGGGGAAGTATTTTTCTCATGCAATCCCCTGCATGCTATTTTATTTCTCTCTGTCTCTGTCTCTCTCCTCTCTCCATGATCAGGGGTTCCACCCCTCCACTGTACCCTGAGTTCTTTTCTCCCCCAAATCACGTCACTGCACCTCCTACCTTCCATGATATGGCCACTTCTCTCCCTCTAGTTGCGCAATTTGTTCTCTCAGAATTCAGATCGATTTTCTGGGTGTTCAGAATTATTGGATAATTATGTAGCTATGTTCTAGTGACAAGACAACCAAAAGGTCCTCCTATACTCCCTGCATTCTTGTTTCTAAAATGAACGCAAGTCCTCTAATTGCAATGAAATCATTTCATCTTTACTTCCTAAAATAACACCTAGCACACAGTCATTAGTTGATAGATACTTTTTGAATTAATTTTTTTTAAAGATTTTATTTATTTATTTGACAGAGAGCGAGATCAAGTAGGCAGAGAGGCAGGCAGAGAGAGAGGGGGAAGCAGGCTCCCTGCTGAGCAGAGAGCCCGATGAGGGCTCAATCCCAGGACCCTGGGATCATGACCTGAGCTGAAGGCAGAAGCTTAATCCACTGAGCCACCCAGGCGCCCAACTTTTTGAATTAATTTTAAAAATATGGGAAGATTGAGATTGCTATTTAGACAACAGTGGTACATTCTGACCTTTAGGATACAGTTCACCAATTATTAATGGAAATAAATTTATGGCCACTAAGAAACACAATGAAAATTACAGTAATAACTTCAACTTCTTAATGTTTCCCTGAATTTTTTGAACTTTAATTTTTGAGAACCAAACAATTTTATTTTTGAAACTAAAATAAAGCATTGCATTAAAGTAAAGTTCTCATATTCATTCTTGTTCATTTTCTTCTGTTACATTTACATAAAATAAAACAGTATTTTTGAATAAAATTATTAATAGGTATCTTTTCTCTTGCAGCTGAGTTTAGGTTAAAAAGTATTTGCTTCATATGTCAAAGAATCTTCCCTTATTTTCTAACTTTTTAACTAAGTATATCAGTTATTATAATCAGAGAAAAAAATTAAACATTAGGTAAAAAAAGAATGAAAAACTTCCATATATATTTATACAGAAATATATTTGTATTATTAATATTAAATAAAATTGAAAAGATTGTAGCATAATATGAATCTGAATTTTAAAAATACTTCATATTTGTACATGTATTTCTGGAGGGATACACACCAAGTTACTTTTGAGTTCATTTGAGAAGTGAGATTGTGGTTAACTCATGAAGGAAAACGGCTGAATTTATAATGAACCTTTCTTTTATTTTTCTTTTCAATGCCATAATTTCATTTTCTAATAGACATAAAGGATTAAAAAAATAAAACTCATCCCTTCTTGCCTTTAAGAACATCCTTTCAGCAATTTCTTCCTCTTTCTCCAACATGAGTTTCTCTTTCGACTGAAATTTTACCTCAACTATTAATTTTCCAGTATTAGAAACTAACAAAATAAATGAATAAACTCCCACTGCCCCACTAATTTATTCCCTTCATGTCAAAAGTTCTTACAAGATTTTTCCTTTTTATCATGTTCCCCAGGCTCCTTCTCCAACCCTCTCAAACTCACAGCAAGCATGCTCTCACAATCTTCTCCCACCACCACCTCCACATACTCTTCTTGCCAAGATCAACAGTGACCTCCAAGTTATTACATCTCATGGGCCATTTTCCAAACCATCTTACCTCTTTCAGCAATACTTAGCACAGTCAGTCCCTCCTCCTCTTTGAAATATTCCATTCTCTTAATGTGCAAGGCTCCATACTCACTTGGTTTTCCTCCTATACAACTGATTCCTTTTCTTCTGTCTCTTTTGCTAGCTCCTCCTTATTTCCCCAACCTTTTAGCTTTGGGTCTGTCCTTGGACTCTTCCCTAACTACATGGATTCTCTTGGTGATCTCATCCAGGCTCACAGTTTAAGGATCAACCATGTGCTCAGGACTCTCAAAACTGTATCTTTAGTCATCCTGGAATAATTCTTCTCTCATGACATTTATCCAATACTTTTATTAAACATCCCAACAACCCAATTCCCAAAACATATTCAAAATCTGACCATTTTAGTTCTCTAATCATAACATCTTGGTCAAAGTCACCAGCATCATTACCCTGGATGGTTAGAGTAGTCTCCTAACTGGATCCTTACTTGGATCCTTCCACCTAAAATCTACTACCCATTCAACAAACATGTAAGTCAGATCACATCAGTATTCTGCATGAAACCTTCAATAGTCGTCCATTCCACTCATAATAAAAATCAAAAGTCCTTACAAGACTCTCTTCCACCTATCTGACCTCTTCTCTCCCTTTTCTTCTCCTGGCTTTCATGCTCAAGATTCACTGTCTTTTGCTGCTCCTTGAATACAAGTGGCTCTTTACTATCTCAGGACTTCCCTGATCAACATGTTGGAAATTAAACCATTTTCCTCACCAAACTCCTACATTTCTGATCTCCTTTCCTGATGCATATTTCTCCAACATTTATCACCTGACATAACATACCATCCATTTCTTTTGTTGATAATCTATTTCCTTTCATTATAATTTAATTTCCAGGAGGTAAGGAATTTTTATTTTGTTTACTAATGTATTTAGTATCTATAACTGGTGCCTATGATATATCTATCTATCTATATCTATATCTATATATATATGAAATAAATGATTGGTGCCCATTAAGTATCTGCTTAATTAATTAATAAATAACTGAATGAATTGACAAACAATCATGCCTGAGAGAGCCAGAAGAACATTTTGAAAGCCAGGGTCTACACCCAGTCACCTGGGAGCCAGGAAGGAAAAGGCAGGATCAGCAGTTCAAAAGGAAGCTGGGGGCAGTTGGGTTAATGTCCATAATAAACATTAATGGGCTAGTTGTGATTCAGTGCCAGGTGCAATAATTTTTTTAAAGAGCCAGTGGGAGGGAGATTTTCATATTGCCTTATGAATTATAAGAAAGGTTATAAATTCCAATTATAAAAAGACAAATTTCTTTTGTCAGTCATGAGAATTACAATAAATAAGTTCATCCCTAGCATAGCCACATATACTTTATTCTCCATACCTCCACACCAAGGTGGTTTTTATAGCTTTGATGCTTTTTTCCACATGCCCTTTGCTTTCTTTGTCTTTTCTGGCTTTTTCCTCTACTCTCCTCAGTCACTGCAAGAGCTCTTTCAGTGTTGCTTCCCATACACATTTAATCCACTATCTTTACATTTTCCATATTCCAATATCAAATAAACTACACATCATCACAAGCATGAATGTTTTTCCTTGGCTGATTTCACTTTTCCTTTTTCGAGCATGTGCCTTCTATTAGAACAGTGCTATCCTCTCATGGATTCTTATGTTTTCCCATCTCCTGATTTTCAGGCAGTATAAATTACATGTCAGGGATAATATATTCTTGCCTTTTCACACTGAATTGGTAATAAATTTTGAAAATTTCATTTTCTGTATGGAAATGTCCTAATGAACAATAGTTGGATAGAAAACACACACACACACACTTATCCTATGTAGTCGATAATCACTGGACCACACTGTGTCACTAAATAGGTAGATGGAATGGAGAGAGCACACTATAAAATTATCATTGAAAGAAAGGAAGTGAGGAAGAAAGGAATGCAAGAAGTCAAGCTTGTAAATGTTCATAACCTTTTGTAAATTACAAAATAACATGCCCAGGTTAAATTCTTCATTATATTTGATTAAATAACATTGCTATAATAAGTATGGATATTTCAGTTGGAATAAATTAACATTTTTTTCTTATGCTTTAGAAACTTGCAGAGGGTGGGGCAAGTAGGAATAAGAAGCAATTAAAAGAGCATTAAGTTTATAAATGCTAACTATAATGAGATTGCTATTTGATTTCCCTTAGCACATAAAATGTAGAGGAAAATTCTATCTGTGAAACAGATTTTTGAAAAATCATAATCAACCTTTATCTACTTCTATTCATTTCATGAAGTAGATAAAATATTCTTCATCAAGCATATAACAGTGAGACACAGCAATGCTCCTATAGGGAATATTGTTCAATGCTTTATTGTCAAATTGAGAAAACAGACATAAAAGATTGCATATAGTATCATGTTTTATGGTTTAAGCACAATTTCTCAAAAATATAGCAAAAAATATAGCAAATCTATAGAGAGAGAAAGTTTAAAAATCATATCTATTATTTGCTTGTGCCAAATCAATTTCCTATAGTGAATAGAAAAAAAAAGATACAATAGCAACTATTCAAAGTTATAAATATGTATGTTTAAGTTTAATAGCCAGTTAAGCCACAAGTTTAGATATTTTTAAAAATGTGATAAGAGTATGTTGCTGCTTTTCAACAACAACAAAAAAATGTTTCCCCAAATCTTTCTATATCTTAATAAACTAGTTGATAGTTGCACTAAAGTATGTTATTTTGTAGCTTTGTCCTCAAATTTCTTCATCTGAAAAACCTAAATATAACCTTTCGATGACACAAAATAAAATCAATAGCTCTTATAGTTCATCTTATATTTATACATGTTTAAATAAAGACTACACCAAATTAGTTTGGTACATTTGCTCTAGAATACTGTCTGTACTATAGAAGTTAGGCACTTTGGGTTCAATCCAAGAGTGTGAGAGGAGAAAATGATGTACAATACCAACTTCAAGGTCAGGTAATGAGTCATGATGGAACTTGGCTTTAAAAATTTAAATAGCCATATTTATGGATTCATCTTTTGGCAATCAATTTATTCTCCTTTAGATGTCTGCGTATTTCTTACCTGGAATTTGTGGCTTTTGAAAAAAGTTCTCAAATCTCCCCAAGCTAAACTCGGTATGCTTACCTATAAAATATGTTGTAAAGGCAGGGAAAAGGATGCTGGGACAGTAGGCTCATCCTACTATTTATTTGCTGAGATCTCCTCCAACATTCATATCGATAATTCTTTGGAAAAGACAACAGATCTTAACGAGAATGCCCAATCCAAGAATAATAATAAAACAATCCACTGGAGATAAAGACAGAAAAGGCAAAGCAATAAACACAAGTTGAATATTTGAATCTGATAGGCCAGTTATAAGGAACCTAGTTTGAAGAAGGTCAGAGTTCTATGGTTAAGAACAGCTGAGTATATTAGAATGGCCAAGCAATGAGCAAAGAAGCCATAACATCCAGGACTTTCTAGTTGCTGGAGTTTTTCCCTAGGGACTAGATACTTGTGATGGTTAATGTGTGTCAGTCTGACTGGATCTCAGAGTTCCCAGATATTTGGTAAAACCTTATTCTGGTTGTATACATAAGGATGTTTCTGGATGAGATTAACATTTGTAGTGGCAGACTGAGTAAAGCAGACTGACCTCTCCAATGTGGGTGGGCCTTGTCCATTTGTTGAAAATCCAAATAAAACAAAAAGACTGAGGAAGTAAGGATGTTTCTTTCCTTACTCTTTGAACTAGAATGTTGTTTCTTTCTGGCTCTTCCTGGGTCCTAAATCATCCACTCTTCAGATTTAAATTTACACCCCTGGCTCTCTTGAGTTGTCTCTATGTTGTCCACCGAGAATTTCGGCATTTGTTAGCTTCCATAATCATGCGAGTCAATGGCTTATAATACAATAATAATAATAGTATAATTATAAAATGTATTATATAAAATTATTATATTATTATATGTTATATATAATATTATGTATATATTTTTTGTTTCCCTGGCATGATTTTCTTCATAGTCTAGGAGCTTAGAGATCAATAGAGAATATTTACATAAAAATTTGTGATATGAAATATGTGAAGAAAAAAAGTCATGCCAAATGGGTTTATTCTCTCAAAGAACGCTGAACCACTTACAGCAGAATAATGGTATTTAACTTTTGATGTTCTGGGTTAACATGCTATTATCATGATACTGATAGTCATAAAGCACATAGCTTAAAACAAAATTCAGAGGAAGAACTCAATCATCAGTGAATGAAAAAGGCCAAGTAATACAGGACACAGATTTACAAAGCCTAACTCAGCTTAGCCAATAGAAGATAAAATATTTTGGATGTCAGTTACTAATGGTAACAAATTAGTCACATGAACCTCAGCACTTAAATATGGGACTGGAAATTCTACTGACTAAAAAAACCTTTTTCATTTCAGTAGGGCAAGATGTTCTATTTAAAACTAATAGGTTTTTCACTCTCTATGGTATTTGCATACTGTTTGAGGGATGGGGGCACGATATAAGGCAAAGTTCAAAATTCCCAGGGAAGGGGCACCTGGGTGGCTCAGTCGGTTAAGCATGTCTCAGGTCCTGATACCGAGGTCCGGGGATGGAGTACTGTATTGGGCTTCCTGTTCAGTCTGCTTCTCCCTCTCCTCTGCCACTCCCCTTGCTTATGCTTTCTCTCTCTCAAATAAATAAACAAGATCTTTTAAAAAAATTCCAAATGGAACCTTATAAAGGCAACATGTACAAAGAAAAAAATAACATCTGTATATGTTAAATATATTTTAGAGAAAAGACTGAAAATCTACCATTTAAATATAGTACTATAAACTAGGTAAAATAGAAAAATAAATATTCAATTAGCAACTTAAGCCATTTCCTCAGCATTTGTGGTTATGATATTGCTGGCTGTACTAGTGTTTTAATTGCAATAGATCATTGTTTACCTTTCTTCTTTTTATTTACTTTTGCTTTTTTTATAATTTTTTAAATTTTTTTACCTTTCTTTTTTAAAAATGTTATTTATTTGAGAGAGAAAAAGAGAGAGGGCAAGGAGCAGAGGGAAAGGGACAAGTAGACTCTGTGCTGAGCACAAAGTCCAATATGGGGCTCCATCTCACAACCCTGAGATCATGACCTGAGTTGAAATCAAGAGTCAGACCCTTAACTGACTGAACCACCCAGTTGTCCCAGATTGTTGTTATTCTATTATGACTCCACTGAGGAAATATAAAGAAAATGGAGACAATAATAAGCTCACCTAAGAAATTACATGTGAGTTGTGTTAGCATGGATCAGCAGTGACACTGCAAGGAGAGACAGAGGAATAAAGGAAACATAACAGTAGCATGTTAATAATTATTTAACATGGGTGTGTACATGCCCACACATATGTGTGCGCACACATATATATGTGTATATATGTATATGTATATGTATATAGACGTATGTCCATATATGTACATACAGTGTAGTTGAAACTCTTTCCACAATAAAAAGTAAAAAAGCCAGCATTAGTTAGAATTCTATGAGCACAACAAAAGATGACCAATGTCATCTATTTTCCAGATATTTGCTGGGTGCCTAGAATGTGCCAGATGCTATGTATTAGGGTTACAAAGAAGAATTAAACGTAATTTCAGCCCACCAATAAGAGCAAGATAAGCAAACAATTCAACTGGCACCAAAAGAAACTGAAAGAAGACTGTTAAGACAAGGTGGGAAAATAATCTTTCATTCAGATAAAAAGTGGAGTTTATGCAAGAAAAAAAGAGACAGACTCTCTGGAGAAAATTAAGTGGTTAGCTGAATTACATAAAAGGGGGGTAGGGCCAGATAAGGTGAGAAATCAAAGTAGGGGTTGGATCATGAATAGCTCTATATGTGATGCTTCAGAAATAAACAGGGATACATTAAAAATGTTCAATAGGTGATAATATAATGAGATGTTAATTCCAGAATAATCACTAAGAAATATGAGGCAGAGATTTGGGAAATATTATTATATAGTCCAGAGATGGTGATGGGACTTGAAATAAACTGGCAATAATAAGAAGAGAGAGAAGAGAAGAGATTTGGGGTAGAGTCTGTAGAATCTGCTCAGTAAGACACGACTAGTTAAGAATTGGGAAGGGATGCCACTATTTTTAATCTGAAATACAGGAATAACAAGTTTGTTGCATTGATGTGTATTGAAGATTATGAAATTGCAACTGAGAGGGGCACCTGGCTGGCTCAGTCAGTTAAGCGTCCGACTCTTGGTTTAGGCTCAGGTCATTATCTCATGGGTCATGGGTATCAAGTGCCACATTGGACTCCACAACTCAGTGGAGAGTCTCTTTGAAGATTCTCTCCCTCTACCCCTCCCCTCACTCACACACTCTCTCTCTCTCAGATAAATAAATAAATCTTTAAAAGAAATAACAAAATTGCAACTGAGAAAACCAATTCTGGTTAACTTAAGCCAAAGAGACTAAGAGACAAAGGAAAGGAGAAAGAAGGATAGGAGATATTTCACAGAACAAGAGAAAAAAAATCGTAACAACACCATATCTCAAAAACAAACAAACAAACAAAAAACTAGGGCAGTTCTTAAGTTTGAATAGCAAGAAAATTCTATAGGAAGCACCACAATTGGTTCACTTAACTTAATATTCAAAACCTAGGAGACTAGTCTTAATGACTGGCTGGGAAATTATGCCCCCTATACCTTGGCAAGAAGAGAGCAGCAATCTGATTCACAGTTCCACTAAGAAATAAGAAAACTCTGTATTGGAGATAGGAGGGCTAACGTAAGTATTTAACCTATAAGATGAAGTGAGTGAAGAGCTAGTCATGCTATTCATAGAAAGGCTGATGCAGGGTGAGGTCGAGATCAAGTCATGGTCCAGAGCAATTAGAATTAACTGGGATGATGAAACTGTGGCCAGACACTATGGAAAGGCAAGGGTCTTTATGTCCAATGGATATCAGTGGTTAGCCTGAGGGAAGAACTACTGTCATATGGAAAAAAATATTCCTAATTAAAAAATTGTGGTGACAAAGTTATTCATCTAATAACACAAGGGAGGAAGCATACTTAACAAATGCCAACTGTGTTAACAGTTGATTAGATTATTAAAATGATGTCATTACAAGTTAAATTTAGCAGTTTCCAAAACATAAACACGGAATAAATAGTTGTCTATTTGTGGTATAATTATACCATTTATGTCACTTGGACTTCCAAGGGAAGTTGCTGATAAGATGGTAGAGTATTCAAATCTGCAGTGTGCCTGAGTGCTTCAGTAGCTAATTATGAGTTTGCAGGTTTGCTACTGGCATTATTACCATTTCCCATCCAATTGCAAATTCTGAACTGCTCTCGATCTACACATCGAAACGAATTCTTTAAAAATGCCTTTAGCATGACTCTGGCCTAAATTGCATTTGTAATTATTTTACAGCTATACACACAGTTAACCAATTAGCTTATTAACCTGGGCACAGTTTGTAATAAATATTTATATGGGAAGCATTCTGATTAGTCCTTTAAATGAGAAGGTATTTTTAAATTATGTCTGTTTAATGATGAGAAAGTAAAGCTAACACTACACTTCTGGCTCTAGAAGTAGGATTTCTCCACTTTGGCACTATTGATATGCCAGAGCCAAGCCAGTTGTACCTCCTGCCTTCCAGTCTTTACCATCAGAAATGTCTCTGGATGTTGCCAAATGTCCCCCAGGGTGCAAATTCACCATAGGTGGAAAATCACTGCTCTGGAGAAAGTGAACCTTCCCTTGCTCTACTCTAAGTAAGGGACAAAATCCTCCCACTTTCATGTAAGTTCCTAGAGGGGAACCTGATAACTACACAAATTTAATTCATGATCCCACCACCAGAGAATCAGATGGTACGGTATTTTATCACCATCTCATTATCTTACACAAGAAACAGACTTTTGAAACAATCTGTAAAATATACACACTATAGCGTAAAGGTGACAGGGATTCTACTCTCTAGGAGGTTAAGCTCCTATAAGCACATGGTTCCTTTTTCCATTTCTTGACTGAGAAATAGATAAAATTTTTTGTAATAGTAATTTTAATATGTTATACTTTCTGATTTTGCCTTTGCAGAATAAAATCACATATGAATTATATGCACTTTCATTCATCATATTTTGGCCAATGTTCTGAACTTCCTACTCTGGTATACAAAGTAGTAACTGTTGAACAAACATTTGCTGAACAACTATTAGCATATAGTACAAAGCAATTTGGAAGCACTGCTGATAGAGAGATGAATAAGGTATATTCTATGCATTTTGGGAGTTGAAATATATAATGGGGGGACAATGAAGGCATAGTATAATACAACACATACAGTATGAGTAAGTAAGGTGTGTACACTTGGAAGTATTTAACTACAACTGGAAGAATGGAATTGTGTGGGGGAAGGAAGTAATATCTGAGAGAGGACCAGGAGGTGTAGGATGGAACAAGTGGCGGAAGATTTCCAGGCTAAAGAAGAAGCTTAACATTAATGAATGCTTTGTGGATGATGGGTGTCACTTGGGCAATGGCTAGCTGATGGGGCTCTGAGAGACAAAGGGTGGGAGAAATAAAACAGAATGTTAGGAGGGTATTTGGGGCACATGTAATGACTTTGAATGAGAAAAGGTCAGTCAGTGAAAATTCTTTGGTAGGTAAATGATAAACATCAGATGAATTACTCTATACAGATAGCCCTGGCTTCAAAACAAGGATGGATTAATAAGAAACGTACCTAGATATAAGGAGAACCATTGGAAAGTTACTACAAAACTCAGAACACATTAACAGTGATCTAGAAAAGAGAGAAGAGACTGTGGGGAACTTATGAGGATGGAACTGGCAGGATTTGATGGCCAACCTTCTTTATTAATGGATGGTGGAGAATCAGCTACTTGAGACTGAAAAATCAGGAAGAAAAATCTAGTTTCTGGAGGTAGTATATTCATTTTTGGAAGTAATGAATTTAAACCATCAGTGTATCTTCTGCAGGGTGGGTAATGGTCAGCAGGTGAAAATTCTAATCTGGAGTTAAGAGAGAGATTTGCCTTGAAACAAAGACCTGGTGATCATCTTAAAGCTTAAAACTTTAACAGCTTAAAGCTTAAACCTCCAGGGAAAGTCAGGGTTCTCCAGACAGACATTAAAATTGGGGCAATGAAAGCAAAGAGGAAAACTATGAAGATTGGGGCCATGTTAAGGTTTGGACAGAAGAAAAGTCAAGCTTAGAGATTAGGGTCTAAAAGTATTCAAGGGAGGTAGAGAGGCACCAGGAGAAAACTAGGACATGGGAGTGCAGGTGGGGAGTCTCAAAAAGAAAGGGATACCTTTTGGAGATAAATATACATATACATTACTCAAATATATACATGATTTAAAATTGGAAGATCATGGGTGACTAGCGGGAATGCAATTTTATAAAAAGTCTCATCTTTCTTCCTCACTGCTCCTGCATCTCTGTCCTAATATTTCCCCCTGGAGTTTAGAATGAAGGGAAAAAGGATTTTCTTCTAACTCCTGAATTTATCTCTTCTTTCAGTTCCATCCCCTCCTGTTTCCAGAATCATACTCACTTTAGTATTTTCTCCCTCTCTAACACCTTCAATATATTTCTTTAGCCATTTCTTTCTTTCTTTTTTCTTCATATTTTTGTAGGGTGTTCCTTCTGTGCTCTTTGAACCCCGAGCTATAATGCTAACTTCTTTTCTTTGACAAATATTCTGTAAAGTCATCTATGAAATACCTGTTTCCTCTCAGACCTTGGTCTCAAAACTATGATTTTTTTTCATATACAATTACTTCACTGAAACTAAACTGAAAATTCAGTCCAGTCAGTTGCTAAATCCTTTCTCTCATCTCTATTTACACAATTATTTCTAAACCATTTGGCAATACCACATACATATTTCTTAAAAATTTCTCCCCTGTGATTTTTATGATACAGTATCCATATTTCTCAATAACATAAAAAAAAATCTTGGTTGATATTTTGTGAAAAAAAATATTGTTTGTAGGCAAATAAATTTGGGCAAATTCTCTCCTAAAAATAAAAAAAAAGGAATAGATTTCTTCACTGCAGCATTTCTAGAAGACTTCATTATGCTAGTTCTACATTGAGAATTTTTAAGAGGAACATCATTTGGTCACAGAACAGCCTTTTTGTTTCATGTAATCCATGAGTCTTTCTGCTAATTTCCCCTGAGTTTAACAATATTCACATTCTCCCTGGACCTGAAGTATTCCTAACACCCAAGCTTTGAAAAGAGGAAGGGAATTAACACATTGTGAACAGCCACAAACATTGGTAAAAGCAGCAAGAAACTGGAATCATTATTCCCATTGTGGGTGGGAAAACTGAGGCACAGAGAGGTTAAATCGTTTGATCAAGTTCAGACACGGATGGAGTGGCAAAACAGTGATTTCAGCCAAGGTACTTCACATTTCAAAAAGAAGGAAAGATCTTTTTATCACATGGGATTTCCTCTAGGTCTTATGCCACTACTTTTTTTCTGTCCTTTCTCTGAACAGGCATCAACTACAACCTATAAGCAGATGATTTCAAAATATATGTTATTTTTCTAAAAATGACATCAAATTTCTTGTCAATATTAATCATTCTCCTTGGTCTAAAACTACTGAATATTTTCAATTCATCACCATCTTTTGTTCTGTATATACATTTGGCAAGTAAATACCACTGTTTTTTTTTTTTTTTCCTTAAATGCCTTTTATGGACTGTGCTTCTAATGAATTCCCAAAGTCAGCATTCCTACTGGTAGAGGTTTTCAAAACCCTTTGCAGCATAATTAGTGAACCTCAGACTTCTTAGTTTCAGTTCCTACTTCCAATATATTGCTATAAGATTGATTCTTCTATGAACCAATTGAGTGTAATTGACTTTAACAGGTTTCTAAATCTCATTCCTCATGCATCTGATACATCTGTGTTAAAAGACTGGTCTTTGTCCCACCACGTGAATCCTTCACACTGTGGTTGGCATAAAAAGGTACTTGTTTTGCAATTTTTGTAAATTTGTAAATTTTGTAACTATTTGAATTTAGAATAGTGGCTAGTCTGAGTTTTGATGCTCCTCTGTTAGTTTTCAGAGACTCTAGAGCAAGTAGGAGCTCCTCCTCTTTCTGCTGCTACTAGGAGTGCTGGAGTTTCCTTTTTCTTTTTTTTTTTTTTCCTTTTTCTTTAGAAATGCAAAATAATAATAATAATAATAATAATAACATTACTTGTTTCTGATACAAGCCTAAGATGGCTCCTGGGATAACCGGAAATGAATACTTTGGCCTTAGTCACCTGAGTGTTAAGGGAAGCCTAGAGATTCACATCTATTTGAAGAGACTGAATTCTGGTCATGGACAAGGGAAGTATAATCCTATTACATTTACACAGTTTGCAGTAGACTTTGAAATTCATATTAACATTCCTGAAGGGAAGACAGTACTGTAACTGAGAGCCATGAGGTCAGAAGAGAAAATTATTGTTCCTAGTTTAGCAAATGATTGTATTACTCAAATGAAAAAAAAAAAAAATTACCCCCTACGCATCCCCACCCCTGAGACCCATTTCATCAGGAACATACCGACTAGGGAAGTGAGCAGGTGGACTTCAGAGTTATTTTGTACTTTGTGTTATAGCTTCTTATGTTAAAAAATGGAGAGGCTAGTGAAGACAGTATCTCCAAAGCAAGCAGGTAACACTGTTACTAAGGCGTCATGCCTTAGGTTACTCACCTCCTTTAATAGTTTTTAATTCATTGCCAATTTAAAAAAAAGTGCATATTCTACCTGCAGCAACCATGAAAGCTCCAAAGCTAATCTTATCCTTACACTTGAAAAGGAAATGAAAAATAACTCCAAGAATCATTATTCACTTACGTAAAAAAGGCAATCTTTGCTAGAAGTTTCACACTTTACTCTCTAAACCAATGCCTATGGTATTAGAAAACCTATTCTTTTGTTAAAATTGGAGGATATTGTAATTTAGAGAGTTGCCCTACACTGTCAATTTAACTTCTACATTCTACCTGATCCTCCTTGTATTTTCACACTAAAAAAATTACATTTAGAGGAGATGTTTTTGAAGTTCCTTAAAAATATTTATCATCAGGCATTTTTGAATCAGGTGCTAATTAACAAGATACATTAATAAAAAAAAAAAAAAAACGTGATGTACTCCAACTGGTTATTCTGGTGTTGAAGTTAGAACTGAAGTTAGAAATGACCCCAAGAATGATTTTTAATATCAAGAATACTGGGGTCTGATTATTTTTTCCTGGGAGATGAGCAGTTATTAAAATGATATCACAAGTTATTGAAAATAGTGTTGTTCATTGCTTAGACTGAAAACTTTAGTACACTGATTTGGGCTCTCAAGTACACTGATTTGGGCCCTCCTTTCTTAAGATTACCCAGAAAGATATCACTACATGCCCTCCCCATTTAAGAAACACATCTGTAGAAGGAGTTCCTGAGACAGCTACAGTTACCTCCTTCCCCCTGGAAATGCTCATTTTGTTCATCACTTCCCTTCCCAGCAAACTTCCTGCTTCCATAAATAAAAAAGTGTGGAGTTCCTTAAAAAATTAAAAATAGAGCTACTGGCTCAGCAATTGCAATACTGGGTATTTACCCCAAAGATACAGATGTAGTGAAAAGAAGGGTCATATGTACCCCAATGTTCATAGCAGCAATGTCCACTATAGCCAAACTGTGGGAAGAGCCAAGATGCTCTCAACAGATGAAAGGATAAAGAAAATGTGGTCCATATACACAATGGAATATTACTCAGGCATCAGAAAGGATGAATATCAACTTTTACATCAACTTGGATGGGACTGGAGGAGATTATGCTGAGTGAAATAAGTCAAGCAGAGAAAAGTCCACTATCATATGATTTCACTTATTTGTGGAACATAAGTAATCATATGGTCTCACTTATTTGTGGAACATAAGGAATAGCATGGTAGACATTAGGAGAAGGGAAAAACGAAGGGGGAGAAATCAGAGTGGGAGATGAACCACGAGAGACTATGGACTCTGGGAAACAAATGCAGAGTTTTATAAGAGGGTGGGGATTGGGGGATGGGTTGGCCCAGTGATGGATATTAAGGAAGGCAAAGATTGCATGGAGCACTGGGTATTATACACAAACAATGAATCATGGAACACTACATCAAAAACTAATGATGTACTGTATGGTGACTAACATAACACAGTAAAAAATAAAATAAAATAAAAATAAAAAGGACTATCTCTGACTCTGATTATTGCTCGGTCACAGTTAAAACCTATATACTTGGGGCACCTGGGTGGCTCAGTGGGTTAAAGCCTCTGCTTTTGGCTCAGGTCATGATCTCAGGGTCCTGGGATCGAGCCCCACATCGGGCTCTCTGCTCAGTGGGGAGCCTGCTTCCCCCCCCCCCTCTGTCTGCCTCTGCCTACTCCCTGCCAAATAAATAAATCTTTAAAATAAATAAATAAATAAATAAATAAAACCTATATACTTGTCTTCTCTGAATCTACTGAAATGACTTATTTTTTTTTTCTTGTTGTGATCTATGTTGATAAATATGACAGAAACTAAATGGGAACAACTTGTAAGGTTAAATGCCTATGACTTTCTCTGCCTAGAGAATAAAAAGGTCAGTCATCCAGAGATACTCTATTCCTCTCTAAAAATACAAGGATTCTTGGCATTAGAAAGAAGAGAATGACTAGCTGATTGGCTGTTTCAACAGGCCATAATCACTTCTCTATTTCAAAGTGTATGTTTTTTGTTGTGTTTCTGTATGTTCTTCCAGATATGTTTTTCCCCATGAAGACAACATAACTAGAGAAAAACTTTTTTGGTCATAAATTTAGAGTACTTGGACCTATAATATGAATAATTTCTCATGGAATTGCTTATGTAGTATCTTTATTTGCCTTTTTTTATATGGCTATAGAGCCTATATTTATATAGTCTTGCAAAAATTATATAAATCAATTTTTAAAGATTTAATCCAATATTAAAGGCCTTTGAAAAGTAAGAAGTTTCTTCAAAAAGCTAAAAATAAAACTACCTATGATCCAGCAATGGTACTACTAGCCATTTATCCAAGGAATACAAAAATACTAATTCAATTAGTATTGAATGCACCCCAATATTTATAGCAACATTATCTATAATAACCAAATCTGGAAACAGCCCAAATGTCCACTGACTAATGAATGGATAAAGAAGGTGTGATATCTATATATACAATGGAATATTACCCAGCCATCAAAAAGAACAAAATCTTGCCATTTGTAACAGCGTGGATGAGGCAAGAGAATACAATGCTAAGTGGAATAAGTCAGTCAGAAAAAGACAAATACCATATGATTTCACTTATATGTGGAATTTAAGAAACAAAATAAATGAGCAAATGGAAAAGAGACAGAGAGAAGAGAGAGGGAGGCAAACCAAGAAACAGACACTTAACTCTATGGAACACACTGATGGTTACCAGAGGGGAGGTGGGTGGGGAAAATGGATGGAATAGGTTATGGGAATTAGGAGTGTCCTTGTCCTGATGAGCACTGGGTGATGAATGGATCATTGTATCATATACCTGAAACTAATATTACACTGTATATTAACTAACTACAACTTAAATAAAAATTTAATTTAAAAAAGAAGTAATATGTGAAAAAAAGCATGGCTTGTTAAAATGGCAGACAATACAAATATATATTTCATACAAATTTTCATTTTTGAATACCAGGTGTTATTGCTTGATTATTAAGGGCTTTAGATTATTTTTTTCTTTAGCTTTTTCCTATTTCTAACCTTCTCCCTTTTTAAAAGTAAACATAAATCAACTCATCTTGTTAGTGGATTATTTTGCCTTTTTTTATCTGTAAAAGACATTTATTTAAAGAGATCCCTTGGATGCAAAGAAAACACAGATTCCATCAAAACTATTGTATAAGACTTGGCCTCTCTCAGGGACAAAAAAACAATTAAGGAAGAACAAAAAATCTGAGAGAGTTCTGCCTCTGTTGGTCCACATACACACTGCTCAGTGAAAACAAACCAAAAAAGAATATAGGTACATCGTGGAAGTCAAGGATATCCTAGACAGGACAACCTCAGTCTCCAATACCTACTCTGCGTCTGGTAGAGAGCTGTCTATATCCAGGCCCTGTCTGTGAAAGAGTATACTCACAAGCTTATGAATAAGAAGAAAGCAACATCCAAAAGAAACACACTGGCAAGTCCATTAGCCAGTTTGAAAATAATCACTGTGAATAGCATTATAAGAATTAGACCCTATCAGTCCACAGACAAATTCAGGCCCCTTCTAGGAATGGCAGCACCTTTAACTTTTTCTTTTATAGTATGAACTTTGTATCCTTTTAAGGGCAGTTTCATCAAAAAGAATGTGAGAAAACATAAGTTTATTCCTCTTATGTTTTCATTTGCCATAAAAGCTGAGTAACCATGCCTTCTTTATTCCGATTAAGTACAGGGAGCTGGGCAGAGAGAATCCATGGCTCTCGCTAAAGTATGGGACAGCTAAGACACTGGAACCCCAGATTTGCATTTCCTTGGAGATGGTATAGACATTTAGTTCCAGCTGTAATTCTGTTTGTCCTTCTATTTTCCTTCCTTTCTTTTTTTTTTTTATTACAAGAGTATTGATATAAATGTATTCTTACTGCAAATCAATTAACGAGGTCACCAATATAAACAGTGAGATAAAACAAGGAGTACCTCTGTTTTGAGCAGTATAATGGCTTAAAAATCATAAAAGACCTTACAAATGAAAAAAAAAAAAACCCACTAGAAAAAACATGTATTTTCTGAATGTATCGTTGGGCTGGCTCCAAATCAAATAATCCATAAAGCACAAAACAAAGTAAAAACTTGGGATGCAAGGTAAGCAAGCCAGACAACTTTCATCTTAAGGGCTTCTACCAAATCTTGGAGACCCCAGTTTCCTTTGTCATGTCTTCAAGTTTTACTATAGAGAATCTCATAAAAGGACCCACACCAAAAAATGACAAGACAAAAGCCAGTCCTCCATGTATGAGTGAAGTAGAGATAAACATGCAAAGCAAAATGCCTTGGCAAGGCCACTTGCATATCAAACACTGAACACTGGATGGTGAGGGGAGGAAAAATCTCTTGTGAGAATTTATAACCCCAAGCTGGCCTTTCCATGATTTTATGGTCTAAATTCATGTTCCCTCTGTGATTCAAAAACTCCTCAAAGAGAAATTTAAATTTAAAGTGTTTTTAGATTGATAGGGCATCCATGGAACTGAAAAGTATAAAAGCCACCTGGCTAGCTTGCTAAAGCAGGTGAAAGAAGAGAACTGAGGTCTCCTAATTCCTTACTTGGGCTTTCTTTTTTTTTTTTTTTTTTTTTTTTTTTTTTTTTTTAATTTTTTTATTTTAATAAACATATAATGTATTTTTATCCCCAGGGGTACAGGTCTGTGAATCGTCTGGTTTACACATTTCACAGCACTCATCATAGCACATACCCTCCCCAATGTCCATTTCCCCACCACCCTCTCCCATCCCCCTTCCCCCCCGCAACCCTCAGTCTGTTTCTTGAGATTGAGTCTTTTATGGTTTGTCTCCCTCCCAATCCCATCTTTTCATTTTTTCTTTTCCTACCTCCCCCCAAACCCCCCCACCTTGCATCTCCACTTCCTCATATCAAAGAGATCATATGATAGTTATATTTCTCCGATTGACTTATTTCGCTAAGCATGATACCCTCTAGTTCCATCCACGTCGTCGCAAATGGCAAGATTTCATGTCTTTTGATGGCTGCATAGTATTCCATTGTGTATATATACCACTTCTTCTTTAGCCATTCATCTGTTGATGGACATCTAGGCGCTTTCCACAGTTTGGCTATTGTGGACATTGCTGCTATAAACATTCGGGTGCACGTGCCCCTTCGGAGCACCACGTTTGTATCTTTAGGATATATACCCAGGAGTGCAATTGCTGGGTCGTAGGGTAGCTCTATTTTCAGTTTTTTGAGGAACCTCCACACTGTTTTCCAGAGTGGTTGCACCAGCTTGCATTCCCACCAACAGTGTAGGAGGGTTCCCCTCTCTCCGCATCCTCGCCAGCATCTGTCATTTCTTGACTTGTTAATTTTAGCCATTCTGACTGGTGTGAGGTGGTATCTCATTGTGGTTTTGATTTGTATTTCCCTGATGCCGAGTGATGTGGAGCATTTTTTCATGTGTCTGTTGGCCATCTGGATGTCTTCCTTGCAGAAATGTCTGTTCATGTCCTCTGCCCATTTCTTGACTGGATTATTTGTTCTTTGGGTATTGAGTTTGATAAGCTCTTTATAGATTTTGGATACGAGCCCTTTATCTGATATGTCGTTTGCAAATATCTTCTCCCATTCTGTCAGTTGTCTTTTGGTTTTGTTAACTGTTTCCTTTGCTGTGCAAAAGCTTTTGATCTTGATGAAATCCCAATAGTTCATTTTTGCCCTTGCTTCTGTTGCCTTTGACGATGTTCCTAGGAAGAAGTTGCTGCGGTGGAGGTCAAAGAGGTTGCTGCCTGCATTCTCCTCAAGGATTTTGATAGATTCCTTTCGCACATTGAGGTCCTTCATCCACTTTGAGTCTATTTTCGTGTGTGGTGTAAGGAAATAGTCCAATTTCATTTTTCTGCATGTGGCTGTCCAATTTTCCCAGCACCATTTGTTGAAGAGGCTGTCTTTTTTCCATTGGATATTCTTTCCTGCTTTGTCGAAGATTAGTTGACCATAGAGTTGAGGGTCTATTTCTGGGCTCTCTATTCTGTTCCATTGGTCTATATGTCTGTTTTTGTGCCAGTACCATACTGTCTTGATGATGACAGCTTTGTAATAGAGCTTGAAGTCTGGAATTGTGATACCACCGACTTTGGCTTTCTTTTTCAATATTCCTTTGGCTATTCGAGGTCTTTTCTGGTTCCATATAAATTTTAGGATTATTTGTTCTATTTCTTTAAAAAAAATGGATGGGATTTTGATAGGGATTGCATTAAATGTGTAGATTGCTTTAGGTAAAATAGACATTTTCACAATATTTGTTCTTCCAATCCATGAGCATGGAATATTTTTCCATTTCTTTGTGTCTTCCTCAATTTCTTTCATGAGTACTTTATAGTTTTCTGAGTATAGATTCTTTGCCTCTTTGGTTAGATTTATTCCTAGGTATCTTATGGTTTTGGGTACGATGGTAAATGGGACTGACTCCTCAATTTCTCTTTCTTCTGTCTTGTTGTTAGTGTAAAGAAATGCGACTGATTTCTGTGCATTGACTTTATATCCTGACACTTTACTGAATTCCTGTATAAGTTCTAGCAGTTTTGGAGTGGAGCCTTTTGGGTTTTCCACATATAGTATCATATCATCTGCAAAGAGTGATAGTTTGACTTCTTCTTTGCCGATTTGGATGCCTTTAATTTCTTTTTGTTGTCTGATTGCTGAGGCTAGGACTTCTAGTACTATGTTGAACAGCAGTGGTGATAACGGACATCCCTGCCGTGTTCCTGACCTTAGCGGAAAAGCTTTCAGTTTTTCTCCATTGAGAATGATATTTGCAGTGGGTTTTTCATAGATGGCTTTGATAATATTGAGGTATGTGCCTTCTATCCCTACACTTTGAAGAGTTTTAATCAGGAAGGGATGCTGCACTTTGTCAAATGCTTTTTCAGCATCTATTGAGAGTATCATATGGTTCTTACTCTTTCTTTTATTAATGTATTGTATCACATTGATGGATTTGCGGATGTTGAACCAACCTTGCAGCCCTGGAATAAATCCCACTTGGTCGTGGTGAATAATCCTTTTAATGTACTGTTGGATCCTATTGGCCAGTATTTTGGTGAGAATTTTCGCATCTGTGTTCATCAAGGATATTGGTCTGTAATTCTCTTTTTTGGTGGGATCCTTGTCTGGTTTTGGGATCAAGGTGATGCTGGCCTCATAGAATGAGTTTGGAAGTTTTCCTTCCATTTCTATTTTTTGGAACAGTTTCAGGAGAATAGGAATTAATTCTTCTTTAAATGTTTGGTAGAATTCCCCTGGGAAGCCGTCTGGTCCTGGACTTTTGTTTGTTTGGAGATTTTTGATGACTGTTTCAATCTCCTTACTGGTTATGGGTCTGTTCAGGTTATCTATTTCTTCCTGGTTCAGTTGTGGTAGTTTATACATCTCTAGAAATGTATCCATTTCTTCCAGGTTGTCAAATTTGTTGCTATAGAGTTGCTCGTAGTATGTTCTTATAATTGTTTGTATTTCTTTGGTGTTGGTTGTGATCTCTCCTCTTTCATTCATGATTTTATTTATTTGCGTCCTTTCTCTTTTCTTTTTGATAAGTCTGGCCAGGGGCTTATCAATCTTATTAATTCTTTCAAAGAACCAGCTCCTAGTTTTGTTGATTTGTTCTATTGTTTTTTTAGTTTCTATTTCATTGATTTCTGCTCTGATCTTTATGATTTCTCTTCTCCTGCTGGGTTTAGGCTTTCTTTGTTGTTCTCTCTCCAGCTCCTTTAGGTGTAGGGTTAGGTTGTGTATTTGAGACCTTTCTTGTTTCTTGAGAAAGGCTTGCACTGCTATATATTTTCCTCTCAGGACTGCCTTTGTTGTGTCCCACAGATTTTGAACTGTTGTGTTTTCATTATCATTTGTTTCCATGAATTTTTTCAATTCTTCTTTAATTTCCTGGTTGACCCATTCATTTTTTAGAAGGATGCTGTTTAGTCTCCATGTATTTGCGTTCTTTCCAAATTTCCTCTTGTGATTGAGTTCGAGCTTCAGAGCATTGTGGTCTGAAAATATGCAGGGAATGATCTCGATCTTTTGGTATCGATTGAGACCTGATTTATGACCCAGGATGTGGTCTATTCTGGAGAATGTTCCATGTGCACTAGAGAAGAATGTATATTCTGTTGCTTTGGGATGGAATGTTCTGAATATATCTGTGATGTCCATCTGGTCCAGTGTGTCATTTAAGGCCTTTATTTCCTTGTTGATCTTTTGCTTAGATGATCTGTCCATTTCAGTGAGGGGAGTGTTAAAGTCCCCTGCTATTATTGTATTACTGTTGATGTATTTCTTTGATTTTGTTATTAATTGGTTTATATAGTTGGCTGCTCCCATGTTAGGGGCATAGATATTTAAGATTGTTAGATCTTCTTGTTGGACAGACCCTTTGAGTATGATATAGTGTCCTTCCTCATCTCTTATTATAGTCTTTGGCTTAAAATCTAATTGATCTGATATAAGGATTGCCACCCCAGCTTTCTTCTGATGTCCATTAGCATGGTACATTGTTTTCCACCCCCTCACTTTAAATCTGGAGGTGTCTTCGGGTCTAAAATGAGTTTCTTGTAGGCAGCATATGGATGGGTTTTGTTTTCTTATCCATTCTGATACCCTGTGTCTTTTGATTGGGGCATTGAGCCCATTAACATTCAGGGTAACTATTGAGAGATATGAATTTAGTGCCATTGTATTGCCTGTAAGATGATTGTTACTGTATATTGTTTCTGTTTCTTTCTGATCTACTACTTTTAGGGTCTCTCTTTGCTTAGAGGACCCCTTTCAATATTTCCTGTAGAGCTGGTTTGGTGTTTGCAAATTCTTTCAGCTTTTGTTTGTCCTGGAAGCTCTTTATCTCTCCTTCTATTTTCAATGATAGCCTAGCCGGATATAGTATTCTTGGCTGCATGTTTTTCTCGTTTAGTGCTCTGAATATATCATGCCAGTTCTTTCTGGCCTGCCAGGTCTCTGTGGATAGGTCCGCTGCCAATCTAATGTTTTTACCCTTGTATGTTACAGACTTCTTTTCCCGGGCTGCTTTCAGGATTTTCTCTTTGTCGCTAAGACTTGTAAATTTTACTATCAGGTGACGAGGTGTGGACCTATTTTTATTGATTTTGAGGGGCGTTCTTAGCATCTCCTGGATTTTGATGTTTGTTCCCTTTGCCATATTAGGGAAATTCTCTCCAATAATTGTCTCCAATATACCTTCTGCTCCCCTCTCTCTTTCTTCTTCTTCTGGAATCCCAATTATTCTAATGTTGTGTCGTCTTATGGTGTCACTTATCTCTCGAATCCTCTCCTCGTGTTCCAGTAGTTGTTTGTCTCTCTTTTGCTCAGCTTCTTTATTCTCTGTCATTTGGTCTTCTATGTCACTAATTCTTTCTTCTGCCTCATTTATCCTGGCAGTGAGAGCTTCCATTTTTGATTGCACCTCATGAATAGCTTTTTTGATTTCAACTTGGTTAGATTTTAGTTCTTTTATTTCTCCAGAAAGGGCTTTTATCTCTCCGGAGAGGGTTTCTCTAATATCTTCTATGCCTTTTTCGAGCCCGGCTAGAACCTTGAGAATTGTCATTCTGAACTCTAGATCTGTCATGCTACCTATGTCTGTATTGATTAGGTCTCCAGCCTTCGGTACGGCCTCTTGTTCTTTTTTTTGAGGTGAGTTTTTCCGCCTTGTCATTTTGTCCAGGTAGGATTTGCTTTCTCCTGCTGTGGAATTCCGCTGTTCTTGGTGACTGAAGTTGGTTTTGGATGGTTTCTTGTTGATCTTCTTGGGGGAGGGGCCTGTTGTAGTGATTCTCAAGTGTCTTTGCCGCAGGCGGAATTGCACCGCCCTTGCCAGGGGCCAGGCTAAGTAATCCGCTCGGGTTAGCTTTCGGGAGCTTTTGTTCCCTGAGCGCTTTCCGTAGAGTTCCGGAGGACGGGAATGAAGATGGCGGCCTCCCAATCTCTCGGCCCGGAGGAGCCGAGAGCTTGGGGTTCCGCTCCTCAGTGCACTCTCAGAGCAAAGCGCCCAATAGCCCCGCCTCCCTGGCTTGCGGTCGTGCCTCGAGGAAAGCAGTCAATTGTTGGAGCTGGAGAAAAGCGCCGGGTCGCTTTTGTCTCCGTGGCCTCCGGCCGCGCTCCGAGCCCACCCAGCCTGCGACCGGCACAAGGTAACCCCGGCCTTAGAGCTCACTCCTCGGCTTTGTCGCTATAGCCGGCTTCCCCGCTCTAATACCTGCGAGCTCTGCGGCACTCAGACATCCCCAGTCCTTCTGTGACCCTGCGGGTCCTGGGATTATGCTGACCCCGCCTGGGTTTCCCCCCAGTTTAGCCTCTGGAGCGATGTCTCCCAGTGGAGCCGACTTTTAAAAGTCCCGATTTTGTGCTCCGTCGCTCCGCCGCTTGCCGGGTGCCGGCCCCTCCCCCCGGGGTCTATCTTCCCGTCGCTTTGGATTCACTTCTCCGCAGGTCCTACCTTTCAGAAAGTGATCGATTTTCTGTTTCTGGGATTGTTGCTCTTCTTCTCTTCGATTTCCCGTTGGATTTATAGGTGTTCACAATGGTTAGATAAGCTATCTAGCTGATCTCCTGCTACCCGATGTCGTCTCAGCCTGCTACTTCTCCGCCATCTTGACTCCTCCCTCACTTGGGCTTTCTTTTGATCCTCCTGATTTGAGGCTAGGGCTCCACTCTCCTCTGCTGGTTGTCCCTCTGGTTTTATATCCCCAGAGAATAAGCCTCTAGGCTCCCACAAGAATAGAGAAAGGGATGACATTGCTCACTGTTCTTTAATCAGACTTCCAAAAGCTCCTGTTTTCTCCCACCCCTAAGACACACACACACACACACACACACACACACAAAAGCATGCACACACAGACACAAACACATACTTGCCTACTTCCTTCTGCAGACTGTGGTAACTTTCTGGAGTTCTCCAGGACAAATCACTCCATTTCCCTTCAGCCCCCACACCTTCACCCCTGCCAACACTTTAGCATAATCTTGTTCTGCAAAGTCCTTTCCTGTATCTCCACTCACTTTCTAAACCGTATATTGTGGCTGAGGTTACAGATGGCACCTCATTTCCTTGAAGGTGAGTTTAATGTGCTGCTTGTTCTCTGGAGCAATTTTACAAACAATATCTCATTGGACATTATTTTTTTCTTATTGTCTCACATCTTCTTTGCTGGTTTTGAAGTAATCTCCGGAGAAAAGATAGAATAGAAATGTCTTTACTTCACTATCTTGAAATTGGAGACCCAGTCCACTACTTTAAAAGTACAAATTTCCCAACAGATAAACACTACAAATTCTCTAATATTGGTGTCTAATTTAGAGAAAACTCAAAGAGATAACTTGTCTAGTCTAAGGGACTAGGAGGTCTCCAGCTAGAATCTGTTTAACTTGAAATCTAAAGTAGAATTATTCTAAGACAGATAATTTGCCATTTATGTGATAAGATTCCACATAATTTAGGAGCAACATCTCCTCAGGAATTACTAAATGGTTTTGCAGTGAAAACCAACCATTACGCTATGCTAGTATCAAACTCTCAGAGTCTAAGCCACCATATGGAGTTAACCTGTGCGCCACACAAAAGTGCCATTTTTAAAGAACTTCATTCCTAGAGATACTGCTGATCTAGATATATTATAACAATTTTCCAGTAGAAAGTAGTCAAGGTTTTACAATGACAAGACTGTATTATTACAACAATTTTCTGACATAGGCAAGTAAAATGTTTTAAGGAGGTGGTCCGTTCCCTTAATTTACGTACTCTCTAGCCTCATAGATGTCCTGAATGAAATTAACTTGCCAGTGAAATTCACATCTATAAATCTTCTGAAAGGGTCATCATTTCTAAAGCGTAACTATTATAAAACTGAAATGACCCAAATTCCTATGTTAAAGCCCTAACTTCACATATCGCTGTATCTGAAGATAATAAAGACCACCAGAAACAGTTTGCTCTTGGGTGGCAAGGCCAGCAACACACCTTTACTCTCCTACCTCAGGGGTATATTGACTCTCCAGCCCTATTTCATAATTTAGTTCTGTGGGGACCTAGATTGTCTTTTCCTTCAATCAGATAGCATACTAGTGCATTACATGAATGACATCATTCTGAATGGATCTAGTAAGCAAGATGTAGCCACTACTTCAGATATTTTGGTAAGAGGATAAGAAATAAATCTGAAAAAATCAGGGACTTCTACCCCAGGAAAATTTCCAGAGCTTCAGTGGTGTGGGGCATGTGAAGATATCCCTTCTACTGATGAAGAATAAGTTTTTGCACTAGGCACGACACCTAGTGGGCCTCTTTGGATTTTGGAGGCAACGTAGTCCTTATTCAAGTGTGTTAGTCCAGCCTATTTACCAAGAGACTCAAAAAGCTGCTAGTTTTATGCAGGTCCCAGAATGAGAAAAATCTCTATAGTAGTCCAGGCCTTGTGCATACTGTTCTCCCACTTGGGCCATAGGATCCTGCAGATCCAATGCTAATCAAGCACCAGTAGCAGACAGGAACTCTGTTTGCAGCCTTTAGAGGCTTCTACAAGTGAACTGCTGCAGGACAGGTCCTCAGGATGTTGGAGCCAAGCCCTGCCACCCTCTGCAGATAACTATTCTTCTTTACAAAACACCTTCTGGCCTGATACTGTGTCTTGCTAGAGAATGAAGGCTTAATCACGGGCCACCAAATTAGCATACGATGCAGGCTGCCTTCATGAACCAGGTATTACCTAATAAACCAAGCCACAAGGTAAGGCATCATCAAATGGACGCAGTATATAGACAATTCAGCCCACACAGGTCCTGAAGGCATAAGTAAGTTATATGAGCAAATGAGCAAATGTCCATGGTCCCCACTTCTGCTACAGTACCTGCTCTCTCCCAGCCTATACCTATGGCCTCAAGAAGAGTTCCCCACAATCTGTTGACAGAAGAAGAGAAGAATCCGGTCTAGTGCACAATATCTAGGCAAACCCCCCAAACGGACAACTATAGCACTATTGCCCCTTCCTGAGACACCCCTGAAAGGGAGAGGTAAAGAGAAATCTTCCCAGTGGATAGAATGTAAAGCAATGTACCTCATTGTTCACTTTACTTGGAAGGAGAAATGGCCAGATATGGGATTACATACAGATTCATGGACTGTGGCCAATGGTTTTGTTCTATGGCCAAGGTCTTGGAAGGAACGTGATTGGAAAGTTGGTTAACAAGGAAATCTGGGGAAGAGTTATATAGGTAGACCTTACTGCATGGGGAAAAATGTGAACATATTTGAGTCCCATGTGAATGTTCCCCAAAGGGTGACTTCAGCAGAGAAATAAATTAACAGTCAAATGGAATAGTATGGATACTATTCACCTCAGTCATCCCTCTTTCTCCAGTGACTCCTGCCATCATCAAATGGGTTCATGAACAAAGTATCCACGGTAGCAGGAATAGAAGGCATTCTCAGGCTCAGCAATATGAACTTCCACTCACTAATGTCAACCTAGCTACAGCCATCACTGAGTGCCCAGTACGCCAGCAGCAGGCAGCAACACTAAGTTCCTAATACGGCCCCACTCTCTAGAGTGACGAGCTGGCTACATGGGCGTACGTTGATTACACTGGACCACTTCTATCGTAGCTTTGTTCTTACTGGAATAGAAATTTATCCTGGATATGGACTTGCCTTCCCCGCGAATAATACTTCTGCCCAAACTATTATCCATGGACTTACAGAATGCATTGTCTATAGTTCTGATCAAGAAACTCACTTCACAGCAAACAAAGTATTGCAATGGGTCCATTCTCATGGAATTCGTTAATCTTACCATGTCCCTGACAATCCTGAAGCAGCTGGCCTGACAGAGTGGTGGAAAGGTCTTTTGCAGACTCAATTACAATTCCAGTCAGGTGGCAATACCTTGCAGGGCTGAGATAAGGTTTTACAGAAGGTTGTATATGCTCTGAATCAGCACCTGATTTGGGGTACTGTTTCCCCCACAGGCAGGATTCATAGGTCCAAAAATCAAGAGGAGGGAATGAAGAGAAGTGGCATAACTCACTACAACCTCTGGTGACTCACTAGTAAAATGTTTGCTTCTTGTCTCCTGTGATCTTATGTTTTGCTGCCCTATAGGTCTTTGTTCCAAAGGAAGCAATGCTTCCACCAGGAGACAATAAGATTCCATTGACCTGGATGTTAAGATTGCCACCTGGCCATGGGGGACTTCTCTGTCATGGGGGACAGCTCTGAATCAACAGATACAGCAGGGAGTTATTGTGCTGCTGGCTTGACTGATCCCGACCAATACATTAACTTTTGCAACAGGAGGAGACACTTCATTCTAAACAAAGCTTTTAGAAAAAATTATAAAGCCATTTTAATGCAGTTGGTGCCACATATATCCCTTTAGTAACATAGTGGTTAAATTTTAAGAATAAAGCACTTCTTATCAAGCCTCAATTTGATTGGTATCTGGATTATGAATGAAACAGGAAACTGAGCAGTCTGATGAGGCTCTGAGCGCTTTTCAGAGATTTCAATACGTCACACCTTGGCATTGATGATTAAAAGCACTTCTACTTTGATCCAGAAGACTACTTGCAATGTCTTCCAGGAATTTAAATAGTTCCTTTCTATGTATATTATATAGAACACATAGTAACTATATATGTAACAATTACATTTAAGTCATGATTATTAAGATTAGTCCATTCATTCAATTATCCTTAATTCATTTAACAAAGATTAAATTAGCACCAAAAAAGTGCAATGACTACTGTTGGGTCTAACCACAGACATATTTTTCATTCCTTGGATTATGTCTAACATGTGTTTGGAACGCAAGCACTAAGATATGCAAATGACTGAGAACAGATATCTGCTTTCGTTGCACTAGTCCTCAGATACACTAGCTTGTTATGGTTAAAAGATAGTATAATATCAACATTACCTAATGCCAAACTTAAACTCAAATACTGATAAATATAAATAATTCAGTCCAATAATATCATAATTATTCAAATGTAAAATAAGCAATAGTTTATAAGAATAATGTAATTTTATATTACATCTTAACAGAAAAACTGTTTTAAAATTCCCTTACCTCTTGTTTGTACCCCCTTTCCACAGGCTTCACTGGTGCCCATTATCCCCTGCCTGACAGACTCTGGCACCAATATACAAGGGCTCCATTTCTGTGGCTTCCATCTGTGATTACAAAGAAGAGCAGACTAAAAATTTCACCATAACAAACATACAAAAGAAATATACAAAATGAATGAATTTGAAATCACAAAAACAGCAATTCAATAAAACCTGATTTGAAATCAATGTCAAAAAATGGAGCAATAGGGAAGGAAATAGTCCACTCTACCCTAGATTCACGGTTAATGCAGTATTTCCATTTTTTAAAAATGTGGACATTTTCCATATAAGCTGTAGTCCATTGGGCAAGGCAGCAGTAAAAATCCTTAAAAGCACAGATCAACTGAGAAGTTTTACCCACCATATTATCTAAAATTATTTAAAAAAAAAAAGGGAAGAAGAAGAAAGAGAAGAGGAGCAGGAGGAAGAAGAGGAGGAAAGGAAAAAGAGAGAGAGAGAGAGAGAGAGATCCCTATGTCCCATTGGAGCCGGTGAGAATCAAGGCTTGAACATCTGAAAATTTGGGGTGAAAACTTTCACAATTGATCTTTTGCTTCAGAGGTTTTTATACGGTGGTGTCTAAGATTTTAAAGTGACTCAGATATCTCCATAAGTCATAAAGTAAAAGGGAGATAGGGGGTCACAGGGACCTATCTTATGTGATAGTTCATCTCATGGAAGAGGAACGTATCCAGCTTTGATGAATCATCAGTATTTCTAGTCCTCAAAGGAAATATTCACTGCGGAGGCCTTGTGGTTTCTCACTGTTTTCCTTTCTCAGGTAAACAAAATTTTCTATTTTTATGATCCACAAGACAGACTGACTTATATCCTTAAACTTGTCTTCAGAATGTACCAGAGGGGTGCCTGGGTGGATCAGCGGATTAAGTCTCTGCCTTCGGCTCAGGTCATGGTCTCAGGGTCCTGGGATCGAGCCCGATACGGGGTGAGCAGGGAGCCTGCTTCTCCCTCTCTCTTTGCCTGCCTCTCTGCCTATTTGTAGGTATGTACCAGAAAACTCAAACCTTAAGAGTGACCACAGATTCTGCTCCTTCCTTAGTATATTTTCACACTTTTCATATGAGCCAATACCACTAATAAGAGATGCTACTTCAAAAAATGAAACAGAAACATGAAGCAAAAATATTATTGGCCAGTTTTGCAAGATGAAATAATTGATAGATAAAGATCTCTAAGATTTTTTCATCTTGCAAAACTGGTCAATAATATTACATATATATTACATACATATGTATGTAATACATACATATGCAATATATATACATATACATATATACACATATATATGTATTACATACATTACATATATGTGTAATATATTACATATGTATATATGTATTATATATGTAATATATATGTAATATTGACCAGTTTATATGTAATATATATGTGAGATGTATATATAAATATATATATATGTATATATATAATATAATCATTGACCTCACTCAAGTGGCATTCATATTAGGAATAGTTGAGGAATTGAGAAATCAAGAAACACCTAAACCGAAAAGCACCATTTAAAGAACCCCTTAATTTTAAGAAAAAAAAAATTTTTTTTTTAATTTGACAGACAGAGATCACAAGTAGGCAGAGAGGCAGGCAGAGAGAGAGGAGGAAGCAGGCTCCCGGCCGAGCAGAGAGCCCGATGTGGGGCTCGATCCCAGGACGCCGGGATCACGACCCGAGCCGAAGGCAGAGGCCCAACCCACTGAGCCACCCAGGCACCCCTAGAACCCCTTAATTTTAAATAATTGTAAATTTACTTTGCACATGCATAGATTCATTTAGTATAATTCCAAAACACAGAAACTGAAATGTCAAGGGGTTTTAGTCCAATTTTTCAATAGGATGTAGCATTCATTCAGATCTCTTCAGTTTACCGAGGCTTTCTAAATCGAAATGAGACCATGGAGTTCAGTCTAGTTCAGTGTGCTGCATAAAGTGAAATAGAAGGAATTTCAGGACTCTCATTAAACTGGGTTTTGGAATGAGAAACTTGGGCTCGGGGAGGTTAAGTTAAATGTCTGAGATTGCACAACTCAGAGGCCAGTTGTCCCTCCTAAAACCCTGGATGTTCAGCTACAGACCCTTGACCCCATGGTCAATTCTCTGTAAGGCTACATCACCATGCTGCCTTCCCTTTTGGTTATTAACTTAATGTGTTGGGAGATGCTCAAATTCACAAAAAAAAATTCTACAGACATTTTGATTCTGTTTTAACTATGTAAGCCTGTGATTATGTCACCTTAATGGAGTCAAAAAGAAGATTCAGGAGATAATGATAAAGGTCCTATATTAGCTTGCCTCCCTAACATACCAATGAGAAGGGATGCAAAAACTAAATTGGAACCATGTTGTTCAAAATTCAAGGCTGCTTTACTGAGGAGCAGAGAATCATGCTGATAATGTGTATACATACTAAACTAGGCATCATGAGAAATGATAACAAGGATCCAATCCAGACATAGCAAAACTAGTTTCTGGGGAAAATGGCAGGAGGTCAATGATGAAAACAAGTTCAAACATGAGTGGCTAAAATGAAATGCAACCAGAGTGAAGAGAGTAGACAGTAGAAAGGAAAAATCTCACTAATAACATCTAGGATTTTCTCTGATTATAATAGCCTTGGGTCCATAAAAATACCTAATAACATTTGATTTGGTTACTTTTTTCAATTGGCTACTTTCCCCAAGAGCTCTTTTGCGGGGCTCAGAAGTTTCAATATTTATATATAGGGATATGTACAAAGGGATGAAAATTCACTGTGTTTCCATAGCAGCCCTGTGGTTAATGAAAGAAAACTGGTAGTCTGGGCATATTCCCAGTATTTATTCACATCCTCCTTAAACTGGCCATTAGATAGAAACAATGAGAATAAAGGATTATAGAATTGATAGTAATGCAGACTCTTCAATGACACTCTAACATTATCTAATGTGAGGAGTCTTCTTTAAAAAATAAAGAGAGAGAAAGAAGAAAAAAGAAAAATAACTTGTATTTTCCTGATAAATTAGCCCTTGAATTTCATAGCTTTAAGATATAGTTTTTCAAATAATCAAGAGAAACACTAGACACTTTTGCACAAAGCAGTAAAACTCAACAGTGAAAAAATTTATTCCAGATGTACCTTAAAGCAATGCTTCAATCCAACATTAAAAGAATGGACATTAATGACTAAACACATAAATCTCAGGGATTGCTTTTATAAATAATAATCACCAGTTCATCAAGAGGGAACATATAAGTACGATATACTTTAAAAGTCATTTTCTTTTTTTTTTTAATTTTATCCATAGGTTAAACTTTTTCTAAATAGATAATTTCTTAAAATGTGCACATGACAAAATTTAAGAACCAAATTTTTTTAATAAAAGTAAATAACTATTTTAAAAGTACATATTTATTCTTAGTTCTTAATTAAAAGCTTTAGGATAAAAACAATAGAATGAGGTAACTTATGTGTGTGTTTGTTTTCCAGGTAAACACTTTATCCTAAATCTCTTTGGATCCTAATCCTTAAAATTGATTGCCTGGGTGGCAGAACTCCAGCAGCTCACTTAAAATCAAAACATGTTTATTTCTTTTTCTCTGTTAAATGACTTTCATATTCTTTACTCCTTTGAATATATTCAAAAGAGGGGGAAATGTGGAGCTATTAAAGATAAACATTATCTCATTTTACTTCTCACTAAAAATCATAAACTATATGAAGAAAATAGGTCATGATTTATACTAAAATCTAATGGTTATTTAAAAAGGTAACTAATTACCGATATATGGGACACAATGAAATATCTTCACACTCTCGCTCTTCAAATAAGGTATCTGGGCATTCTTGGCCTCCATTGGCTGCTTCCTGGATGATAATCCTGTATCGAGACTGTTTTACTGTGGCATTTCCTGAAGTAAAGGAAAAATAAAATTGTAGTGCCCTTCTGTGAGGATGCAGGGAAAAATTTAGGGTTAGTCACAGAAGGGAAGGGAGGGAGGGAGGGAGAGAAGAAGAGAAGGAGGGGGAAGGAGGGAGGGAGGAGGTAGGGAGGGAAGTAAGAACACGTGGTAAGACTACTTAGGGAATGAGAATAACAAGCAATAACCAGGGGTTAATACTTCGTATTATACTCAATCTTACTCCTATGAAATAGTTAATCCTAAATAATGCGATTTCAAATCTATTTGATCTAATATGCAAAGACCATTTTCCAACTGTATTACTATGCTTTAAATTCATCAGAATTTATATTACCTATGGTATAAGAGTTATATGGCATAACCTAAGGACCCCAAGAAACCCTCTTTGATCTCAAAACAATAGCTCAAGGGCCTAGTTTTACTATAAGCAATTCATTCCCTCCAGCAAGGCACTTCCCTCTGTGGGTGACTTTACAATGCAAACACTCATTAAAATTAATACATTAGTAATTTACTTATTTATGGATATTGGTTTCTTACATTTCTTATTCCTCATAACCTGACACAATATGTATATAATTGGAACTTAGAGACAAGGCACTAAAATTGTGACAGAACAAAATATTGTCTATTTCTGGTTTGGCTGAATAGGAGAAGTATTAATAGGCATCTCAGTAAAGGCAGCTCATGTTTACTTTAACGTGCTGGGGCACTCATCTCATAATCTTCAGATTCCTCTTGAATCAATAACAACAGTAAAAATCAGTTATATTACAGTGGCTAGCAACTATTTCAATTACCATATGCAAAATTTGCACTAGATAAAAACATACAAATTCTTGAACTTACAATTAAAAAGAAAGAAAAGGAGGCAGATAGAGATATAAGTTTAAGACATCAGTAGAGTGAGAAGAATCAACAGTGTGCAGAGTTATGAGAGTACAGAAGAAAGAGTAATCATTTTTGTCTCTGGAAATCAGACAGCTCCTGGAGGAGGCAGATTTTATTCTGGGACTTAAAATCTTAATAGAAAATGAAAAAAGGATGAAGCCATTTTGGACCAAGGAAAGTCTGAGAAAAGACACTGCTGAGACATAAATGGGTGCATGGAATTCATAGAGAAAGGGAGCTGCATTCAGATGGAAAATGTGTACAATTGGCTTGTGAGTGTGCACTTGTTGAGGAGGTTACAAAGAATGAAGAGAAGGGGTGGTGCAGAAGAAAATGGAATTAACTGGTAGGTTTGGGACAGATGATGGATCTAACTATATTAAGAAGAAAATTTCTAGAAAGCCAGTAAACTAAGGGGAGTGTGACAAAAGGGGGGGAAAAAAAGCTTTCATTAAAATTGTATATTCACATAGTTTTTTAAAAAATCTTTAGTACAAAGACTTATAGTGAGAAACAACTGACCCGCAACCAATTCTCCGTCTTCCTTCTAGAACACTTTGAACTCTATTTAGTTCTTCTGTGGTTATCTCCAAATCTATAAATAATAAGCTCATGTCATTTTTTCTTGATTCATTAATTTTAGACATCATTTATTGACTTTCTGCTGTAACTGATGGGAGTTTACTTTGCAACACCTTTGAATTTTTTATAATTGTATCACTATTTTTATGACTCTAATGGTTATTTAAAGGCTTTAAATAACCCACCTTTCTCCAGTCCCACTCCTCATTCTTGCTCTCTATCAGACCAACCACCACCATTCAAAAGAATCTTCATGGATAGATGAGCTTCCTCTTCTCTTGCCATCCACATTCCTGATAAGTTAAGTCATAGCTTCATGTGCTGCATCATCACTTTTTCTGCTCTTTAGTCTTGTCTACTAAGTTTTTTGTTAATGAGTTTAGAGCTCTCACCCACTGATGGTCCTTTCTATTTTTTTAACAAGGAATTAGGGCTTTTATAATTCATTTCTATTATTTTAATGACATTATGGAAAGAAGAGGAAACCAACATATTTATACACTTCATGATCTTGACTAAGTTAAGCATAGGATCTTTTCCAACTACTTACAGACCTATTCCCCTCCTTTTTTTTTTTCCCTTCCCCATATTTAATCTGCTGTCTAGCCAGGGAACTAATCATAGGAGTGTATCAGTGACTCCCTTGTCCATTGGCTTTTGGTTGGGTTTGGCCAACAGAGGGATGGGGCACATAATATAAGGAGAAAAGATGATAAGAAAAGAGAAAGATCAGGCAATTTTTTCCACCAGATTTCATCTTCTGAATCACCTCAGTTTGTTCTCTACCCAAACCAAAAGCCATGGTTTCTATGGAATGGCCCTATCCTCCAGCTACATTTCTACTAAATGTTCCTACCTCTATCAAATTTCGGGCTCCTAAATGTCACTAGTCCAGGTACTGAACCATCACCTGTGAGCTTAAGTAACCCTTCCCAGTCTTTTGGAAATAACCCCTTCATTAAATTTTTCCCAATTGCCCCATTTGAGTGGGCCACCTGTTTCCTGCCAGGACATGCTAATAAAATCAAAGAAGACATGTTACTATATGACAGGGAAGAATGTTATAATTTGCCCTTTTCTAAAAGTACTTAAGATCCGGTGAGGAGTATAAAACAGAAGGTTAAAGAGGTGGAGGAGGGGAGTGTAATTAAAACAGTTCTGGTAAAAAGCTGAGAATTTTTTCCTTTAAGTTCAGGAAGAAGACAAAAATGGCCACTCTTCCCACTTTAATTCAACATAGTACTAGAAGTCTTAGTCACAGAAATTAGACAAGATAAAGAAATAAGAGCATCCAAATTGGAAAGGAAGAAGTAAAATTGCCACTATTTGCAGATGACATGACACTACATCTAGAAAACCCTAAAGATCCCATCAAAAAAGCTATTAGAACTAATAAATGAATTCAGTAAAGTTGCAGGATACAAAATTAACATGTAGCAATTGGTAGTATTTCTATACACTAACAATCAGCTATCAGAAAGAAAAAAAGTTAAGAAAATAAATCCCATTTACAATTGCATCAAAAATAATAAAATACCTAGGAATAAGTTTAGCCAGGGAGGTAGAAGGCATGTACTCTCAAAACTTCAAGAACTGGGGCGCCTGGGTGGTTCAGTGGGTTATGCCTCTGCCTTCAGCTCAGGTCATGATATCAGGGTCCTGGGATGGAGCCCTGGGTCAGGCTCTCTGCTCAGTGGGGAGCCTGCTTCCCCACCCCCAACTCTCTCCCCACCTACTTGTGATCTCTCTCTGTCAAATAAATAAAATCTAAAAACAAAACAAAACAAAACTTCAAGACACTGATGAAAGAAACTGAAGAAGAAAAAAATAAATGGAAAGATATACCATGCTCATGGATTGGAAGAATTAATATTATTAAAATTTCCATACTACTCAAAGCAATCTACAGATTCAGTGCAATCCCCGTTAAAATACCAATATTATTTTTCACAAAACTAGAATAAGAAATCCTAAAATTTGTATAAAACCCAAAATTTGTATAGACCCACAAATAGAAATCCTAAATAGTCAAAGCACTCCTGAGAAAAAATAACAAAGTGGAGGAATCAATCAGACTTTCTGATTTCAAAGTATACCACAAAGCTACAGTAACCAAAACAGTATGGTATGGGCACAAAAATAGACATACAGATCAATGATTTAGAATAGAAACAAAATAGAAACAGAAATAAATCCACACATGTATGGTCAATTAACCTATGGCAAAACAGACAAGAATATACCATGAAGAAAAGACAGTCTCTTCAATGAATGGTGTCAGCACAGCTACATGCAAAAGAATGAACCTGAACCAATATCTTATACCATACACAAAAATAAATTAAAAATGGATTAATGACTTGAATCTAACATCTGAAACCATAAAACTTCTAGAAGAAAAAATAGGCAGTAAGCTCTGTGACATTGGTCTTAGCAATACTTCGTGGACCAGTCTGTCAGGCGTGAGCAACAACAACTAAAATAAATAATTATATTTATTATATCAAACTAAAAAAACCTTTTGCACAGCAAAGAAAACAAACAACAAAACAAAAAGACAACCTACTGAATGAGAGAAGATATTTGCAAATTATGTATCTGGTAAGAGGGATATTTGCAAATTATGTATCTGGTAAGAGGTTAATATCCAAAATATATAATGAACTCAGGTAACTTCATAACAACAACAACAAAAAAAAAGTGAAACATGAGCAGTGGACTTAAATAGATGTTCCCAAAGAAGATGTACAGATGGCCAACAGACACATGGAACAACGTTTAACATCACTAATCACCAGGGAAATGCAAATCAAAACCACAATGAAATATTACCTCACCCTGTCAAATTGGCTATTCTCAAAAAGCACAAAAAATAACAAGTGCTGGCGAGAATGTGGAGAAAAGGGAACCCTTGTGCACTGCTGGGAATGAAAACAGTATGGAGGTTCCTCAAAAAATTAAATATAGAACTACCATACCATTCAGCAATTCCACCTCAGGTTATTTATCCGGAAAAAAAAAAAATGAAACTATCAATTCGAAGAGATCTATGTGTATCCCTCTGTTCACTGAAGCATTATTTAGGGTAGCCAAAATACAGAAGCAATCTAAGTGTCTACCAGTAGATGAATGGATAAAGAAAATGCGCTATATATACACAATAGAATATTATTCAGCCAGAAAAAAGGAATAAGATCTTGCCATTTGTAACAACTTGGAAGAAACTAGAGGATATTATGCTAAATGAAAGTCAGACAGAGAAACAAGTATCATATCATTTCACTTATACATAGGATCTAAAAAGCAAGACAAACAAACAAAACAAAATAGAAATGGACTTGTAGGTATAAGAAACAAATTGTTGGTTACCAAAGGGGGCAGAGGTGGATGGGTGAAATAGGGAAAGGAGATTACAAGGTACAAACTTCCAGTTATATAATAAATAAGTCCTGGGGATGTCCTTCTCAGCATCAGGAATATAGTCAATAATATTTAATAACTTTCTATGGTGACAGATGCTAACGACACATCATGGGAATCATTTCATAAGGCATAAAAAAATTGAATCACTATAATGTATACCTGAAACTAACAGGATATTGTATGTCAATTATACTTCAATAAAGAAAAAAAAGTTCTGCATAATTATATATATAAAGCTATCTACATTTGGGGGTAGCCAGCTTTGTAAATAATTATGCCTTTAGGAATAAGTCTCTTCTCCCATTGCCAGTTAATTCCAGTTACACTGTACTTACTGTGAAAATTATTGCTTACCCTTAGGATTTGTATTTGTGTGGGTTTTTCTGTGTGTGTGTGTGTGTGTGTGTGTGTGTGTGTGTGTGTTGTCCAAGTGTTATGTTAGGAGACCCAGAAATACTGAAGAGAATAGGAAAAATGAAACAGATGCTTTACCTTACTTAAGAGAGAACATGGATCAATGTCTGTCCCTTCACACTGCATGCTCGTGTGTGTGTGTGCGCCCGGTCACACACACACACACACGCATAACGAACATTACCACATAAAGGTTTTCTGCTTTATGGTATAATTGCAGGTCAAGTCATTCAAAGTTTGGGGAACACAGTTGCATTGAATATCATGCCCTACAGACATTCAGGTGGAGGGATGGATTCTATGGGCAAAACAAAATTGTAAAATAGAGGCTAGATTTTTTTCAGAAAGAAAACTGATTGACACTGTACAGACATGACGAAAAATGTGTATGTTTTCAAAGAGGAAAAGAGAGATAAATGATGATCTTGACATAAGGAAACAACACCAAGATCTGTGAGATAGGTGCTAAAAATTTCTTTTTCTGTGTGATGCGTTTCTTTGTCCTAAACTTTGGAAGAGTCATAGTTAGCATTCAGCTTTAAAGGGTTTTTCCACTTTCTGTGATAAAAGTACCTCAACTTATAACCAGACCTACAGCAGAGTCAGTTATGTACAAGAGACATGATTTAGCTGGTGTCATGGAAACTTAAGGGCAGGCAACATCTGACTTGGAATGGAGCAGTCAGTAGTCTTCTCACTCCAACTCTACTTCTGGCCAGCCTGAAGGGAGCAGTTTTGTACCAAGGAAGGACAATAATTCCAGAAATCCAAGAAGTAATTAGCAACAGAAGAGGATGCTTCCGGTAGCACCCAGCATCAAGGTCAGAAGTCAGACAACAGAGGACAAGCAAAAGGCTGAAGCTCTCAGGAACTGGTGTCCAACAGAGCCTCCCTTTCTGTTGAATACACAACAATTGATTTCAGGGAAGTAGACAGATGGAAGATAGTGGCTTTGAAGGTGGAAAATATTTGGATTATATACATGCGTAAAATGCATTATAAGTTTCCAAGAATTATCTCCTTAGTATATATCAGATCTGTTTCTGGGTATTTTGTATATGCTGTCTCATTTTATTATTAAAACATTTTATGAGGCTGATATCACTACCACCATTTTCACTTATTTTAAAATTATCATTATTGTTCCCATTTTACAGATAAGAAAATGGAGGGTGGGAGAGATAAATCTTTTGCCCAAAGTCACCTAGCTAGTTCTAAAGCTATTAAAACTATGCCATTAAAACTGCAACTAAACAGATATCAAAGCCCATAATCTTTCCATATGAGATTTTATGGTGAAACAAAGAGCAAGGGGCATTCCCAGGAGGAGTTCCCATCCTCACTCCTCTGTTATTCCCAAGGGATACCTCTTCCTTTTTAATTAATTCTCCAGGAGTACCCTGTTGGCAGAAGGTTTCAAGTGCCAATAATAGTGCTTGTGGGGCTTGGCAAGTGATGTTTCCAATCTCATTAGGACCTATGAAAAAATAACAATAAATTAAAGTTCCTGTTTGGGCTCCTGGCTGGCTCAGGGTTAAGTCTCTGCCTTCGGCTCAGGTCATGATCTCAGGGTCCTGGGATCGAGGCCTGCATCTCTGCTCAGCAGGGAGTCTGCTTCCCCCATCTCTCTCTGCCTACTTGTGATCTCTCTCTCTGTGTCAAATAAATAAATAAAATTTAAAAGAAATTTAAAAAATAAAGTTGCTGTTTGCAAACACAAGTAACAGTTCAAGCATGATTATGCCTAATAAACAACTAGTCTAAATTCATTTTTGATTTATGCATATTTTATCACCACTAAGTCATCAGACATAATTACACTTAAGTTAATACTTATAGTCAAAAGAAGTAACATTTAGAGAAGATGGCAGCTTACATCAAGAGCCATATTTAATATTAGAACTATACAAGTGAGTTATTCATCGATATAGAAAGAATATGAGATATTTATAGATTCTCTGTGAAGGTCCATACCACTTTTTTCCCAGAAAGATGGTAGCAAAGATGGAAGAAACTGGTCTGTAAGAGTAGCTCTGGGTGATTCACAGCCAGGCAAGGATGGCACTTCATACTGAACTGAAGATCATGAGTGCTGGTCCCTGATGTCAGGGTTCGTCAACCAAAGACTAGGGCTAAAGAATCGACCCACTAAGCTTCCAACTGATTTGAAGTCTGAGAGTAGGTAAAGAGCAAGTGGAGCATGGTAGAGCATAGTGAGTATAAGCCCTGGCTGACAGAGAGGCATAGAGGTGAGCACAGGAGGGGAGGTCTTCCAAAAGCAAGTGGGTGTGTAAACTACACGTGGGATTATTGTGTATCAGCAGTATCTATTAATACCTACTGAATATCAGCAGATATTCTAATGCCAATCTGCAGAAATCTGAAAGTAGATTAAAAAAAAAATCACTGCTCTGGCTTTCCCTTGTTTCTCAATTATCTCCATTATTAATGGGTCTAACAGACCTTAGCGACCTTTTCTGCTTCATGGCGCCAATATTCTTCTAGGTTTGTTGCCTTAAAACTCTTAATTCTCATCTGGTGCTCTTGGTTCTCCTCCCCATTTACATATCAAGTTTACCATTAAACAAACAGAACCAAAAATCTACTTGTGATTCCTCTGTAATTGATCTTGAAGCAAAAGGATGGCACCAATATTTGAAGATGCTGATCATATAAAGAACCACAAGTAAGTACTTCCTGAGGTTTAGTAACAACTCAGTTGCCTACTAGATTCCAGGCAAGTCCTTTAATCTTGCTAAACCTCAGCTTCCTTGGCTGTAAAACAGACCAAATAAAAGGGTCTAGTTCATATTATTCCTAGGAGGATTCAACAAAATACTGCCCATAAAGCATGTGCATATTGCCTGGTACCCGGAATCTTCTCCAACATGAGTTCATGAGAGACGGTGAGAAGAAAGATTAAAAAAAAAATATATATATATATATATATAGAGAGAGAGAGAGAGAGAGAGAAGAAGAAGAAGAAGGAGGAGGAGGAGGAGGAGGAGGAGGAGGAGGAGAAACCCTTCAAGAGTTGAGGCTTCTTCATATTTAAAGAAAACTGTGACAAACTGGTCTATTCAGTGCTGTCTCGGGCCATGTTCCAACCATCCGGAGTAGACCATGAATGGCTGAAAACCATCTCACATTCCTGATAAATTAAATTACAATTGCAAGGCAATTTGTATCAACCATTTTCTCGTACCATCGAAGAGGAACAGAATAGGTGATCAAACACCTTGTTTGCTCAAAGAAGTCTTAGTTAATGCCAGTTATCCCGGCTTACATAAGAGCTCATCCACTCACTTTCAGAAGTGCCTCTGTTTGCATGAAAATTATATGATCACTCTGAAAAAAAGACCACTCCCCTTGCAAATACAAGAAACAAGCACATTTTGTTTCTCACTGCAGCATAGGGTTGCATTTCAAATGTATGAAAAAGGTAGACCGCATTGCTGCTCTTAAAATTATCTGTTCAAACGGATCACTGGGCCTTTTTATTTCTTGCCAGAGAATTCTGCTTCAGATAGCAGCCCGTGCATCCGAAGAAGATGGTCCTGTACCCCAAGCACACTTCTTCATGAATTAAATTAAAAATGAAAGGGAAAGGGAAGTATAGGGCTTACCTGAAGATAACTGACTGGAGTTATGTAATATTGTTGTTATGATAGAAACATCATGAATGAAAGCTATATAACTAAACAGAAGTGGTATTTAATCAAAGTGAAGCATGAATATAAGGAGAAAACAACTTTCACTTGGCAAAAATTCCAAATGGTCATTAAGAAGTCTGTTTCTAAGTCAGATCTATGAACAGACAGAGATCACAGTATGCTCATAGACAGCACAAGTTTCTTCAACATTAAATCCCCTAGAAAGAACACTCTCTCTACTGACTAATTATACACAAGAGAATGCCCCTCTCTAGTCTAGTCACAACCATTGGTGAGATTTCTTTTTTAGGAAAGGTACAAACCAGGATTCACCACCAGCTCATCTGTCTCCTACTTAAATCTGGAGAAAGAGATACTGTGACTCTCAGTGCTTGGAGGGAAGCACTTACCACTGTTGTCATTGTCGTTAAATATTTATCAGGTTTCTGCTCTATGTAGGAGACGCACCTAGGTGTGTGTGTGATACTGAAATGTACGTATATGCATTATTAAATCTCCGCAGTGAAGCAGAAGTGAAACTTGATGGATAATAATGTAGAAGTTCTCCACAGTTTTATAAGTATTCAGAAATGATAATACAGACTTTGTATACACTATTCAAAGCCCATTGATCCACTACACTCTTTGAGGAGAAATGGAAGGCTTAAATAGGGCACACCACAATGCCCTAGAAGAAATCTGAGGGGAGAGTTTTCATGTTCTTCTTTCCTAGTCATCTTGGTATTCCAGACAGAAAGCAGATACATCAAGAGTAGTCTCTTCCACCCCTCAAAGTCCCCTCCCAGCCTAGACCTCCAAGTACTTCAAAATGAACACTGAGCATATCTATATACCAATGAAATTAAACAAAATTGCAAAGCTTTTCTGCTAAACTTCCTAGGACTGTTGAAAATAAGCTCCAGGATATCCATACACTTCTTTCATTTTAAAATGTTGCCTGAAAAAAATGTACTCTATAGTCCTAAATGTTCATAATCATCATTCACTTTGCAACAGAGGCCACATTCAATGGCTCTGGCAACGGACAGGACCTCCAGGGCTGATTTCTAATCCCAGCTCATTACTGAATTGCTATATGACCTTGGGCAACACACTTAACCTTTGAGAGCTTCAATTTTCTTGCTTATCCTATGTGGGTAATACCGCTGAGCCAACTCATAGGACACCTGTTAGGAATGCCTAATTAAATTGGATTTAAAGCATTTTCCAAATGTAATATATGTGAGTGCGTGTCCACTTTAAGTTCCTTATTCTTTAAAAATGCGAACCCTTAATTTCAGATGAAGCAACTCATGGTTTTATCTGCATAAACTACCTAGGATGACCATCGTGGCAAATAAACATGCTCTTTCTATGGTACTTACCAAACACTCACTGAAGCCAATGCAATAGTTCTTTTTTTTTTTTTTTTCTTCCAATTTTTTATTTATTTTCAGCGTAACAGTATTCATAGTTTTTTCACCACACCCAGTGCTCCATGCAATCTGTGCCCTCCCTAATACCCACCACCTGGTTCCCCCACCCTCCCACCCCGCCCCTTCAAAACCCTCAGGTTGTTTTTCAGAGTCCATAGTCTCTCATGGTTCACCTCCCCTTCCAATTTCCCTCAACTCCCTTCTCCTCTCCATCTACCCTTGTCCTCTGTATTATTTGTTATGCTCCACCAATAAGTGAAACCATATGATACTTGACTTTCTCTGTTTGACTTATTTCACTCAGCATAATCTCTTCCAGTCCTGTCCATGTTGCTACAAAAGTTGGGTATTCGTCCTTTCTGATGGAGGCATAATACTCCATCTCAACAAGATCCTAGCAAACAGGATCCAACAGCACATTAAAAAGATTATCCACCATGACCAGGTAGGATTCATCCCTGGGTTACAAGGATGGTTCAACATTCGCAAATCAATCAATGTGATAGAACAAATCAATAAGAGAAGAGAGAAGAACCACATGATCCTCTCCATTGATGCAGAAAAAGCTTTTGACAAAATCCAGCATCCGTTCCTGATTAAAACGCTTCAAAGTATAGGGATAGAGGGAACATTCCTGAACTTCATCAAATCTATCTATGAAAAACCCACAGCAAATATCATCCTCAATGGGAAAAAGCTCGCAGCCTTCCCATTGAGATCAGGAACACGACAAGGATGCCCACTCTCACCACTCTTGTTCAACATAGTATTAGAAGTCCTAGCAACAGCAATCAGACAACAAAGAGAAATAAAAGGTATCCAAATTGGCAAGGAAGAAGTCAAACTCTCTCTCTTCGCAGATGACATGATTCTTTATATGGAAAACCCGAAAGACTCCACCTCCAAACTACTAGAACTCATACAGCAATTCAGTAATGTAGCAGGATACAAAGTCAATGTCCAGAAATCAGTGGCTTTCTTATACACTAACAATGAAAATACAGAAAGGCAAATTAGAGAATCGATTCCATTTACTATAGCACCAAAAACCATAAGATACCTCGGAATAAACCTAACCAAAGAGGTTAAAGATCTGTACTCGAGGAACTACAGAACACTCCTAAAAGAAATTGAAGAAGACACAAAAAGATGGAAGACCATTCCATGCTCTTGGATGGGAAGAATAAACATCGTTAAAATGTCTATACTGCCCAGAGCAATCTATACTTTTAATGCCATTCCAATCAAAATTCCACCAGTATTTTTCAATGCAATAGTTCTAATTTCTAGAGATTATCTCCAAATTCCTCTACTTGCTATCCCCATCACTGCAGCTCTTAAAACATGTGGAGTTTGTAAAGCTGACCTTATCAAATAGTGACCACCTTAGAGTGTGGCCCTTCCTTTCTCTATATATGAGTCACCCACAACTGATCTTGCTTTCGACTCAACCCACGTGGTCCTTAATGCTCGCTACGTATGAGAATCTCAAGGGATGCTCTTACAAACTCCTAGTGCCCTCCCACCCCCGCAACACAAACCATGTAAATCAGAACCTCCGGTGGGTGGTGCCCAAATATTTGTATGTTTAAAAAATCTCCAGGGCAGAGAATCACTGATTTAGCACATTGAAAGCTGGCAAGTCTTATTCTTCCGCTATGTAAAACAGGAAAAAGACAATGCAGCATGTTTAACCAAGCAACAGAAAACAAATGAGCACCAGCTAAATCATTAATGCTCTCAACACATTTTAAAAATGCAACCTGCCCTCTAGCTAAGTACATCATAATGGGTATAATTGGAAATGTGTACTATAAATGAGGAGGGTTAACAACACTATTTATAATGACAATTTGCACTTGTCTTTTCTTCTTGCCAACCCGTGCTGAAATGACAGGGATTTATTTTCCCTCCATGCAGAACCCTTTTCATTTTAGCAGATGAAACGTCTAGTGGCTGCTTGCTACACAGATCCCTAATGCATTGCACTCCATCAGCCTTAAGAGTACGGTACTCTGCAACCACACTGGACTGTTTATAGACAGGTTTGAGGGACACAATGCCATCAAGGTATAAACTCAAAACATAATCCTTATTAGGCATGAACACTGAACCATATATTCATAACAACTCTTTTAAATAATCCATATTACCCTAACTTCTTAATGCTTTATGCCTTCGTGGGCATAAAAGGTTGCTATTCCTGCCCAGCATTGTGTTGACAACTAGAGTACAGACGGACTTCCAGGTCAAGCTTATGTGTCACAGCATAATGAGGACACAGCACAGGGATATATAACTAGCAACTTCAGACCCTCAGATCCTCTGCAACTTTTTGGAAGGTCCCTTCTAGGATGTATCTACATGTAAAAAATGGTTTACCTGAATGTAAGGTGTAGGGGATCACTTATACATTAATATCAGTTGTGATATTAAACTTTTTGTTTTGGGGATAGTAGTGAGACAAGTTAAAGGAGAATACTTGTAAAGTTAAACCAATCAAAATAAAGCTTTCCACTTCTAACCATAAATTTTAGCACAGTGTAGATGAAGACTCTTAATTATCCTTCGTATGCATGAGATGCACGTTACTTCCTGTCTTCTTGTCTTCATTATTTTGCTGCATCAATCTAAAGTCTCTTGCTCTTGAAATTCCTTTTTTGGCTTAGTGTTGATGTAATATCTTGACTTAGTATCAGTGAGTCTGGAATACAGTCAGGTTTGGGAACTTAGGAAAATACTTATCTTCTAGTACCTCGAAAGGAAATAATTAGAAATAATTATTTGGGGCTTTGAAGAAGAAGAATCAGATAATGGAATGTAATTAGTTCAGGGTTTGGATTCTGGTAATATGTAGCAACTGTGTTGGGGTAAGCTAAGAGTATTTATTCTCCCTCTACATCTAGGTAACCCCCTATGCTCCTTTGAGACTGAACAGATGGTCACCTCTTTCAAAAAGTCTTTCCCACTCCATCCTCAGCCAAGTAGCCCTCTTCCCATGCTTCCATGCCTCTAGAAAGATCCACATTGCATACCTTTGTCTTCTTGTCTCTCTCTGCTCTCCAGGTCTTGTAGTGCTTAAAATCTAGTAGGCATCTAATGAATGATTGTTGAATAAATAAGGAGATGGGTGCATGAAAAATCATGACTGAATGAAAACACAGCCATCTACAAATATCTTTTTCTTGAAAGGAAAGTTGGAGACATTAGGTTCTACCAATAAGGCAGACAATATAGCTGGAGAAACTCTGCTGGCACACAGAAAAAAGAATGCTGAAGAAGTTTATTTTTAACTCAATTTAAAACATTTATCTTTTTAATTTTGGAAATTTTTAAACATATCAAATGAACCCAATATATCCATCCATCAGCTTCAATAATTCCATGTCTATGCTTTTATTTAATCTATATCCCTTCCCTTTCACACACACCTGAATTATTTCTAAGAATATTCAGACATAACATTAATATTAACCATTTCTGTTCATTCAATGACAAACCTCACTCTGAATGGTGGTATCTGCACTATGTGGAATGAAGCAAGGTTTACTTTCCAGAATATAATCTTCAAAATAATACAAAAAACAACCCAGGCACTTGCCATGATTCATTCCCCTGCCAAGTGTTCTGCATAAATCAGCTCAATCCTCATAACAATCCTAAAACACAGTTACTCTTGTTATTCCCATTTTGGAGGTCAGAGAATGGAGGAACAGAGAAGTTTTGTATCTCGTCCAAGATTCCAGTATGTAATAAAGAGGACTCGAAACTCAAGAAGTTTGCATCCAAAGTATGTGCTCTTACTGGTCTGTTTTGCTATCCTATGCCTCCAACACTTGAATGTTCTCAGTCAAATGCAAGAAGAATTGCAGTCCAATAAAATGGCGATCCAATAATGACAACTGTTCCCAGGAAGAAAAATTCAAAACCAGTTAGGAACCTGGCCCCTAAAAAAAGCCATAAAGAAAGCCATAAGCTTACAGGGTCCCAGGCTTGGTAGGGCTCTTAGTTTAACGCTTTGCTACAGCTGTCTTGAAACTTTTAATAATTTATAAACAAGGCACCCCACATTTTCATTTTGCAGTGGGCCTTGCAAATTATGGTGCTGGTCCTAATGAAAACAACGGTAATGTGGGGAATTAACGAGATCCTCTCCATCTTTGTGATCATTTTAAAACTTGGAAGTATACAGAGAGGTGACTAGGAAGGGTTTGCTCCATCCCAGAGTTCAGACAGTTGCTTACGGTTCTTCTTCTCTCTTAGCATTTAAATTCCTTGAGCAGGAGAGAGGGTTTGCATAATCATCCAGTTACATGAACTCCACAGGATGGGCAAAGAACTCAGTACACACTGGGTCATGAAGACAGGCTATTATATAACGTTGAGTTATGGTAATTTATACAGTTACCTACAATTCATATTTTTTTTTATTCAAGAAAACAGATTCTCCTCATTTCTTGCCCAGATAATTGAATGCTCTCATAATTTTCCACTGGTTTCCAATGCTGTCTAACCTCATTATTTTCTGTACTATTTTTTTTCTAAAACACAAATCAGATTTTATCACACCCATGCTTAAAATTTAAAGTGTCTATTAGAATTCCAGATAATGTCCAAACTTTTTACAATGGCATAAATCTTTTCATAAACTGGCTCCTGCATATCTCTCTAACCCTATTTCTTATCATTCCTCCATATGCATTATGCAACCCAAGCTCCACTAGCTGCTTGTAATTCATTTAATTAAAATGTACTCTCTCACTGTCAAGCATACACACACACACATATGCATCCCCTCTTCTATATTTAAGATACTTGTATTCCATGTTTACTTGGAATTTCCTGATCTACCAAATCTTACATCCTCTGACCACTTCACTAGAGTAAGACACCCCCCTCTTCGCTGCCTAATACTCTGTGCTCATTCCTGTTATAAAAAAGAAAGGTTTGTGTATTTGAATCCTCTATCAAAAAGCCCCTTGAATAAAGTAATGGCATCTTATTAATTTTAATATTATTAGCAATTGGCAGAAAGCTTGGTATACAGTGAAGCCTACAAAAAGTTTACTGAATTACTGATACATTCATCTGTTATCTTTCATTCGATTACCATTTAGGCACTTACTCCGTGGCAACCACTCTTCAGTGTGTTTAAGCAGTGAACAAGACATGGAGCTCACTTTCTAACTGGGAGAATGGTTAAGTGCTATGAGGAAAACATGTGTATGAGCAAGAAAGAGAATGAGAAGAGAGGATTTCTAATAAGGCTGTCAAGAGAAAGGCTCACCAAGACATGATATTTGAACTGAAACCAAAATGTTGGGCAAAAAGCATTCAGGGAGAAGAGCATTGTAGGAAGGAGGTACAGCCAGTAAAAGTCTGAACGAGATATAACATGCTTGGTCAGAAAGGAGGCCAAGGTAGCTAAATGGAAAAGTAAAAAACATAGTGAAATGTGGAACAGGGTTTTACACAATTTCCTAGTACCAGTCTGTGAGGGTGGAGCCCCCTAGATGATTCCTCCCATGAGAAGGGACATATCCACCTCTACTATGCTCATTTCCCAGGATTTTCTCCCTCTTCCCCACTTGTGTCTTCTTTGGGAAAGATGAGGAGCATCTAAATCATGGTTTTGGGAGAAGGAAGTGGACAAATACAGCTCTTCCATCTCTCTCCTTCTTGTTTTTTAGGATTTATCTGCTCATAGAATGCACATATTTTGATCTGTTCTGGGCCATGGTCATCAAATTTTTAGTTGTCCAACATGGGCTGTGACCAGGTAGTTAAGCCTAATTATACAGTTGAGGATTGGCTGATATTTTGATCCCCAACTACTTTGACTAATTCTCAATTGTTTCTAAATTTGGGTGGGGGAAAAAGTGGGTGGGGTAAAGATAGACTTCCTCAAAGTCCAAGACCGAATATGTGCTTGTTGCTCATGTACAGTGGTATTTCATGTTCCACGCAATATAACAATCTATGTTGATTAAACTCCTATTATTTTTCTGCTACAAGAAAGTCTCTCTCTTTCTTGCTCTCCCTCATTCTTTCTACACATATACATATAATACACTTCTAATTATCTTTCGTTTATAAAATTAATAACTTTATTGCTTGAGCTTGAATTCCCATAGTTCCTACAGCTTACTCAGGCAAGATGAAATACAAAATGGAGGACAAGGAGCGAATCGGTGCACACTGAGTAACTACTGCTAAGCTAGCCTCCTCACATAGGATAAGAAAACCCTAGGAAATAAATTGTCTTACAGACGTTACATGTTATATCTATGTTACAGGTGAGCATTTAGAGTCTCAGAGAGGATAACTAAATTGTAGAACACACAGCTAAGGGGCAACACTAGGAGTCTACCATAACTATGTCATATTCTTTCCACTACACATGAACAAATTAGAGAAAAATTCAAGAAAGAATATAATTAAGTGCTAAACTGAATATAATTAATTATCAGTTCAAAAAGCATCTGGTCATCGAGCAGAAGAGGATATTGTTGGCTCAAGTTAGAAATGAGCACATTTCCCACAGAACCTGTCATTGTACGTGGTCTATATTCTTACTTTGGTTATCATTCATAAGGTCTCTAAATAAAGTTATGATAAGCATATTTAAGGTATCTGAGCAAACTAAGTTTAACCTGAAAAGACCTCAACTGGCAAAGAATCCACAATTCCTAGCAAACTCATTACTTATCACTGAAAACATGCCATTCAATAGATATTCTATCTGAACTATTTCCATGTAACAACTTAATTTTGAGGGAATTTCAAGAAATTAGCAGAATATCCAGTGAAGAGTTCTCTATTAGGAAGACTTAAAAGTTGTTTGTCTAAACTATGAGCAATCTACCTCATTTTAAGCATGAATTTAAGCAAGATATATCTTCTTGATTTTTTACCTTACATAAATTATTTGACATTCTTATAAAACCTGGAGCTCCAAGTTGACATATTAAGATCCCAGCATTTAGCTCCACCTCTAACCCTAAGCTTCGTTGTAGTAAGACAAATTAGTTTATAAATCTACCATCAAATTAGCTAATCCAGTGAGTCAAAAATCTCCTTAAACCATACACTAATTTAGAATCATAATAACATAGGATCAAAGCCAAGGAAGTGAAAAATAATTTATTCCTTTACTTGTAGAAAATTATTTAATAAACTTAATGTAACACCCCATCTAAATCACAACTAATTTATTCTATTTCTTCATAAGAAGTATATTGAAACTCTAAAAATAAACTCCTAATTAGAATGGGTAACTTGATTTCTGAAAGGTAGCTTATTTTCCTCTGAAAGCAAAGAGAAATTATATTGTGATGCATTGTATAACCTGCAGAGCATTCTAGAGATAGGAGAAAGAAACAAGCCAGAACTTAAAAGAGTTTGAAAAGAAAGAGCATTCCTATCTGAAGAAACACGGATTTTTGCTACCAAGGCAAACAATAAATTATTATGAATATCCACATGAGCCACAGGATTTATTGATGGTAATGTAGCTTGATTTTTGAATGAGGGAGATTAATAATGCTTTGCAGCAAGTATTAGTTGCAAATGTAGAAGGAAGATGGTGGATTTCAGATATAAAGAGTGGAACTTCATGCACCAAATCTACATTTTAAAAATTTGCCTGCTTTTGTTTATTTTATTTTGTTTGATATGTTAGTTTATTTTATAAGACAACCAAGATGACATTGTTGATGACAGATTATTGATAGAAATCCCGGCCTAGACATTTTGGTAAGAACTCAAGTACACACAGACTGCACAATTTGTTTGATAGAAGTAAAATATCTGGCTCCAATCATACTCAGAGTGAGAGCTTTCTTTCTCCTTCCAGTTTCTACTCTACATGAGCACATAAAATTCTATTGCATTTCTGTCACCTGGGGCTTCAGTTTTCCTTTTCTGTATTTCTACCTAATGTAAACCACTCTTCCCAAACCAACTCTGAAGTGAAAGAGGATGGTTTTTGCATTGGAAGCAAGCAGGTAGGTTTCACCATTCCTCTCCCTGCAGTTCAGCACCTACAGAGTCCGGTTGAAGCAGAAGTGAGGGCAAGAGTCAGGTTCTGGATTCTCTTCCAAAGAGCTGAACTTGGGTATTCTAGAGAGGTCAGTCTCAGTGGGGGAACAACCTCGGCCCTATCTGAGGGGGAATGCTCCTGAACTCATCTCCTGCTGCCTTTCTGCACACTGTCCCCTTCCCCTTTCAGATGGGTTCTGACCTGAGGGGGCTGGTCCACAAGCTGTTGAAGTGGCTGAGGGCCTGACACAAACTGGACCAGCAGACTCTCTTTCTTGTAACCTCAATAAAGAGCCAGAAGGTAACTTTCTGTCCATGTGGAGTGCTTGAGTGAAGAAAGTGTGGTAGAGTTCAGCCTGGGACAGCCATTTTGGGGCTCTGTATCTGCTAGTTATGAGCATATAGATTCACAGAAGGTCCACTACAAGAGGCAGGTCACTAGGTGTACACAGAGAAGCAGAGACAGGAGGAAGTGCCCTGGCCCAGAAGCTGAAGAGTGAAGCCTCGCTTCCTGTTTGCTTTTCTAGTTTCCATGATGTCCATGGGGATATTTTCCCCTTCTTTTTGAATATCTGTGAGATTTTCTGTTATCATTTCCCAACAAGCCATTTTAACCTACTATAGCTTAAAAACTTTGGATCCTTGAAAACTAAAATGATTAGAACAATGGAGTAAATGCAAATTACACATTTCTTAAATAGTCCATTGTCTAATCGTTAAATCAAATGTCTCCATATAGTTCAAGGGTTCTCAAACTTTAATGTATCTTAGCGTTACTAAGGCAGTTGGTTTAAAAATGGCAGGTTTTGAGGGCCCAGTCCTGACCTCAAAGTCAGAATCTCTAAGGATTTTAACAGGCATTCCCAGTAATTCTGAGCTGGGAATGCATGGGCCATACTTTGAGAAATCTGTTCAAATTATTGTTTTACTCAAGTGCCTGGGTGGCTCAGTGGGTTAAGCAGCTGCCTTTGGCTCTGGTCATGATCCCGGGATTCTGGGATTGAGCCCCGCATCAGCTCCCTGCTCAGTGGGGAGCCTGCAATTCCCTCTCCCTCTGCTCCTGCTCTGCCTACTTGTACTCTCTATCTCTGTGTCAAATAAACAAAACTTTTAAAAAAATTATTGTTTTACTCTTGGACCAGTCTGGGCCACATGACCATAATTTTGCATTTCAACATTATACCTTTGGGTTTTATTAAAATAACACAAACATAAAACCATGAAACCTTTTATTTCATTTCCAATGGACACACTGCCTCAGTTGGTGTGACCTAGGTTGGAATGTGGAATTACAGTAGAAAATGCCTTGTGGGAATTACCAATTGAATAGGCTCTGATTCCCATGAGATACTCATATGATTCCATTCAAAATAAGAGTAAGCACACAGACTGATGGACATAGGAATGAGTGAATTAATTAATGAATGTGTAAACAAATAAATAAAAAAGATGAACCATGTTTTTAACTTGTATGTTTGCCAGGAAGCCAGAGATAAATCTGATTCTTTATGTCCTACATCTTCTGTCACTGACATCACTGTGCATGTTCTTGCAGTAAGCTACAAAATCATTTATGAAAGAAATTTGGTTGTAAAGTCATATCAACTTTCCTCTCAGCAATTTGCTAGCTTTGCTTAAGCAGGTTGCTTTTAACTGGCATCCATTTATTTGACATGGATTTACTGAGTTCTGTTCTGTCTTAAGTTTATTACTAGGCACTTTTTGGAATGAAAGCAGAAAAGGTTCCAGCCTTCAAAGATTTCACATCCCTTCAGAGACACACAAAACACCTTTACCGATAGTTAGAATGCAAGCAAGTCAGACAGGGTTATGGGACTCGAGAGAGGAATGGTTGCTTCCAGCAGCAACATCAGGACAAATTCTGGAAAGGCAAGGATTTACACCTTGGTTGGATCTGGGCAAGCAGGAGAGATAAGGAGAAAGAGATCCTAGACAGCAGAATTCTGGTTTTCCTTACTATTTTCTCTCACAGCACTCTGAACTTCTACCAAGCACATATTATGATTTGTATCTTCATGCACATTGGGTAATTGTGGGTTCAATGCCTCCATTTTCCTATAAGTAGACTCTACCCTCCATGATGGAAGGATCTGTCTCCACTCACCAGTCTGCATATACGCACACGGTGCTGAGCACTATGGCTAGAAGGCACTGATAGTTCAGCAAATGTTTATTGCTGAATGAGTGGATAAGAGCCTTGGCTTCCATGTGGTTTTGCCCTCTATTAGTGTTGCAATCTTGGGTCCTTTCCCTAAACCTCTATTTCTTCATATGTAAAATGGAGCAATAATAGTTCTTTCCATACAGGATTGAGGTAAGAATAGGATAATACACATCAATAAATTATAGCTTTTATTAATTTGATAGGAAGAGACAGTGAGATGAAACAAAGACATGCTGATATTATAGCCTTTTAGGGATAAGTCTGACCTTGTCTAGCTTTTTTTTCCTATAACTATACAGGCTCAGCAGGCAAGGCAATGTGGTAAGTTTAATGTAACCTGGGTATTTTTACCTGCTCTTTGATCCTTTTGGCCCAGGTGACCAGGAGTCCTTCCCTTGACCAATCCTCTCACCTCATCTTTGGAGCAGCCCTAATAGAACAGCTTCCTTTTTCACCGAACTGTCCAATGGTCAATGAAACAGCACATGTGAATGCAATGTATGACAGGTCCGGGATGTGCCACACCCCTTCACAGGTTTGAGAGTCCTATAAACAGGCAAAACGAGCTGTGCCTACTGGCAGGAGAAAGAACTTGTGGTGGGATAAAGCAGGCAGGCCCTGGAGTCACAGAATCTGCATTTCACGATGGCTGTGCCTCTGCCATGCATGGCGGCTAACCTTGAACCTGTTACTTCATCCTTCAGAGCTGGGGGCTCCTCACCTCTTTAGCCATCTGGGATTATACCCAACTCCTGGGGCCACTGTTGGAAGTGAGGAAAAATCCCAGCTGGCGATGCCGTGAACTCCAGGCTCCTGTAGTTGTACATCAATCTCTGGTGCCGAAGAAGAGGGGGTCAGGGCGAGAAGGAAGAGTGCGGACTGAGAACACTTCCTTGTCAGCTCTTATGTAGACTAACATTTCCTCTGAAGTTGAGGTGTAGCTCGCACCAGCCGTGTTCCGACCTCAGAGCAGCAGCTCATGTTGGGAAATGGGCAAGGGGCTCTGAGGAAATATTCTTAATTGTTGTTGTTGTTGCCAAACCAATTTTATTTTATTTTTCCCAAATCAAATCCTCCTCATACTGGGTTTTAATAGAGGCTGACAGAAGGTGCCAAATTTTAACTAAAAGCAAAACCAAACCAAACAAAAATAAACACACAAGAGCAAAAATTACATGAAATTAAGAAAATTTTATCCATTATTTTACTTCCCCCTGAATTGAGGGAAAGTGTCTTTTATAGCTTTTATCAGCACAACTCCTCAGTTTGGCAGGAATATGATTGAGAACTGTAATCTCCACAAGCCCAAGTGTTTGTCACTCCTCCTACTAAATTTTCAGGAACATTTATTGAGTACAAGGACAATGTAGTGATATGTGGGCTTTAAATTATAGAGTAGGGGCATTTGGGTGGCTCAGATGGTTAAGCCTCTGCCTTCGCTTGGGTGGTGATCCCAGGGTCCTGGAATCGAGTCCTACATCGGGCTCCCTGCTCGAGGGAGGGCAAGTCACCCCCAGTGGAGCCTGTATAAAACAAAGGCACCTATACTCTGCATTGGGAGGCTGGAGCTTGGGACATGTATGTGGGATACGCACCTTATTTTATGTATTCAAAAACATTTGGGAATAGATAACATCTAATATTTACAGAGGTGGTGACTGAAATTTAGGTTGCTTCCTCAAAGAAACTCATTAGACCACCATAATTCCTTTGACACTATTTTGGGGGCCAGTGTCCCAGGCCCAAATCTTGATTACTCAAACACACCAGATTCCTCATTATTTGATGCAATTTAGTACTCCATTCACTACTTCCCAGGTAGACAAAAGCACAGATGGGCCTGTGGGGAGAAAGAGGGAATCCTGTGTGCCGGAAAGAGGACAGTGAAGAGAGAGGGTGGTGCTAGTTCACATTCGAATGGGAGAAACTCTGGATTCTAGGATAGGTGACTTTTGACTGATCCAGTGTTCTAAAAGACCAGTATCGTTCCCCCTAATTGGCCTGGATCCACTAAACAATGTGTTAATGCTATGACTTCATCTTTATGGAAGCAAAATCTTTAGGAATTAGAACCGGTTGTGGGAAAGATGCAGAGTTCATGTATTCATTCATTCAAAAACAACTGCTGAATGCCCTTCATGTCCCAGACATCGTGCTAAGCACTGCAAGTTCATAAATGAAATCAGAAGACAACAGCCCTCTAGATGTTATCATCTTGTCCAAGAAAAACACAGACGGAAACAAGTGCCATCATACTGGCACAGGGGGTCTAGATGTTGCAGGACACCAGCATAATAAAGACAAGTTCCCTGTTCCGAAGGAACTTAACATACCACTACTCCTAATAAATCTCCATGTACATGACATTCTTTAATGTGCCCTAGTCTCAGTTAATCCTTATAACCACTTTAGGAAATAGATGCCAATATTATCTCATTTAAGACAGGACGAAACTGAAACACAGCAAGTTGAAAGGGAGTCTGAAATGACTTATGTGTCAAAGATGGGACTTGAGAGTCCATGCTCTTAACTGCTGGACCACACCACCTAGGCAGTTTAAAAAAAAAAAAAAAAAGTACTCTCTTTGATAGTGAAAACCTCAAGACCTATCTCTAGGAGGCTTGACACAGGAACAAAGGTTACCACCAAATGAAGTTTCCTACCAATTCCCAGCAGCAATTTGCCTTTGCCCTTCCTGTTTCCATGACACTGCTCTCCAGCTTGTCCCTTAGAGATGAAAGTTCAAGGAGCTCCCTCAGCCTTTAATTATTGATACTGACAAATAATTAATCATTAGCTCTGTGGTTTCTAGGAATTCATAAGAGGAGCTATTTTGAATATGGTACATTTTATCTTCTGGCCCAATAACTACATATTTTCCCTTCTATAGAAGTGGTAGACACATCTGGGTATTATTTCAAAATAATCCACAGGTTGGGTGATAGAAAGGGGGATGCTGGTAGCACAGGGAAAACAAGAGCATGGGAAAACAAATAAATTGATGATTGTTTTCGCTTGGTGATGGTTACACAAGAGAACGTTCTAGTAATCATTAATATTCTGCATTAACATTGTATTAATTTATGTATGTCTGAAACTTCATATAATTTAGCACTAGAAATATAAAGTAAGCCCCTTTAAAGGTAACCTGAGAGAACTCCTGAAAAATCAGTACTGATCTGTGACTTTAAAGTAAAAACATGAAGCGTGATGACTACAAGAGCAGTGGCCAAGATAATTCCCAACCAAACCCAAACGAACAATTATCAGTGATCTCCTACATTTGGTTAAAATGTATGTGATAGCATGTCGCACCATATAAAGCATTTAATGAGTATTTCTCATCCTTACCACTTACGGAGTCACTTGAGGAAAATTTAATTTGCAAATGTCCCTTCAAAGCATGAAGAGATTCTGACTAACAGGGGCTAGGGAGAGTCTTGGACATCCGTACATTGAAAAACAAACAAACAAACAAACAAAAAACTGCACAGGGCTGAGAACCTCTACAATAAGAAAACAGCTGTCGTTATTAAGCAAGTAACACTGGCTACTTCAGGCAGGCATTTGCTCCATAGGCTGAAGGAAGAATAAAAGAAAACAGCAAGAAAAGTACCAAAGACTGGTTCTTGATCCTTTGGTGTATTTATTCCTGACACTTAAAAACCAGAGAGGCCACACCTGGTCCACAGCTTGACAAATACCTGATTTGCTTAGAAAAGTGTGGGACTATCATTAAGCATTTAAAGAGAGACACATTTGAGGAGGAGAATGATGGCAGGAGCAGTGGCTGGCTACTCGCTAGAGATGTTCATGGCTTGAGAATACTTTAAAGCGATTTAGTTCAGGAAGCCAGCCAGGGCCAAATACAAGCTGACACAAGTCATCCATTGCTAAGGCACAAATCGCTCCTACACTCAGGTCCCCGAAGCCACCTTGGCTGTCTGAGAGGTTTCAAATGGATTTGGCTTGCGGTTCATATTAACCCAGTGATTCCCTGATCGTATGAAAAGCCTATTAAATCATTGTGTCTTGGAGTAGAACCCAAACATAAATTAAAAGTGTATTCTAGAGATCTAAAGGTGATTCCATTATGCAGCCAAATTTGGGGACTGTGAACATAAACTTGGTGAACCAATCTGAAACCACAGCTGCAAAAAAAGAGTTCCTCCTTCCTCATGAGCCGAGGTTGTCACCTGCTCTGGCCCATGTTTCTCCTGATTTCTCAGTGTAGGTTTAACCACTTCTCTTCACCCCACACTGTACCTTACCTGTGTCCTCACCTGCTGATTTGTTCCTAGGCTATGCTTCTCACTTTACAACTTGGACCATGTCTTTGCCTTGCTCAAAAATTTCAAATGAACCCCACTCCGTCCTGGAGCCTCATAACCAAAACATAGTTATTGTCTGGGAGCTTACAGAAAGGTACAGTTCCAGGATACATCTGGGTCTACTAAATTAGAATCCGTATTTACTAAGATCCCCAGGGGATTTATATGAGCATTTAAGTTTGAAAAGTATTATTCAAGAACACCATTCTCCAAAGTATATTTTGAAGGACACTCTCAAGGACAGAGAGTATCCTGCCTAGATTCAAGATCACACCATTCTCTCTCTTTACAGGACATCGGCCCATTCAAAAAGTAGTTATTGAGTGGCAACTATGTCCCATACTGTGTTGGGTTTAGAGGATCCAGCAGTGAAGATGACAGAAGTAGTCTCTGCATTCATGGACTTAGAGCAAGGGCAATATTGACATGGAAAGATAACTGTGGGGCTATCATAAAAGGGGATGTGCAGGATGCCCTGGGATGATCTAGTTAATGAGGTATATTGGGGACAGCCTAACACATCTGGGAGATCTGGAACATGAGAAAAGCATTCCTGGGGAAAGTCTGCTAATGCAGGTCCCTGTCAATGCACAGGGTCAAAACAGGAGGGGCATCTGAATACAGTGTCAGCTTCAAACACAATAGGGGCAAAGGCCCAGAGCAACTACAGAAATGCTTGCCCAGGGCTTACTCCATGCAAGGCAGGGCTCTAGGTGATTGTCATATATGTAGCTGTGACTATTAACCCTGTTTATAAACAAGGAAAACTGAGGCACAGAAAGATGAAGTAATGTGTCCCCATCACAGAACAAACTTTGAAACTCATCCCTGTCCATCTGGCTCCAGCGTCTGTGTTCTTAGCTATCACACTCTACGACTGTTGAGCTGGGAAGAACATGATGCATTCAAGAAGCTGCAAAACAGACCATATGCCCACAGTTCAAGCAGTGTTCGTTCACAGATTTTTGTTTGTTTGTTGTTTTGTTTTTAAATCATCAGAAGGAGAGTGCATTACCATTCAGGAGCAGCTACTTACAACTCAGATTTTGGGGGCCATCCCAAAGTGACTGAATCAGAATTTCTAGCTATGGAGAATGAAAATCTGCATTTTAGTAATGCTTCTAGATGATTCAGAAACAATAAAGTCTGAGGACCACAGGTTTAGAGGTACCATTTCCTTCAGTATTCTCCTCCTTCTCATAGCTCCCCCTAATTAACCCACAGTTATTTAATAATATACTGGCCCCAAGGTATAAACTAAACATGAGGATAAATAGGATTGAAGTGGAAAGTTGGAATAAATCTGAAAATTGAATCTTTGCTCCTCCAGGTCCCCTGGCTGCCGGGCTGTGAAAAGAATTACCTAGGCTTGAAAAATTGGAGGCAAAAAAAAAAAAAAAAAAGACCACAGAGGCTTAGAACTATTTTCATTACAATGCCAACTATTTAAATAACTAATTGAATCTCTGGAAATTGAAGTAAAATTTAAAATTGCTGGAAGAGCAATTATTTCCCATGCTCTCTGATTCCTCCATCCTTAGCCAGTGCGGGAAGGCTCTCAGGCAACAGAGAATTTTCTTGAATGTAGAGTACATGCAAGAGCAGCAGCCGAAGTAATCTCTGGCCACTAGGGCGCACTGGCTCAACAAAACTAATGTGCCTCCCCCAGTGTCAGGGGACCCTGACAGCTCCAACACCAATATCTGGCTGCCAGGGGGATATTCTGTTAATTCAGTCTTTCTCATAATCACTTCACAGAGGAATTATGCTAATCTCTCATGGGGAAGAAACTAAAAGAAATAGCCGAATCTCAATAAAACTCCTTCACCATAGCTTATTGTATTTTCCTGCATTTTCCCAATATTTATCTTTACTTATCTTTGAATGTCTTTTAAATGCATTACCGTTAAAATTCCAAAAGTCAGCCTCCTAGATGCTGCCTTCCAAATGGTTCAGAGAGATCATAGCTTTTCTGTCCTGCTCTGTCTAGAAGCGGCATGACCTTGCTCATTCAGCTCACTTACTTTATATCCCCATTCAAGAAAGTAAGTTTGGAAAAGTGTCTGGAAGAGACTGTTATTTTTATTCCTCAAAAAATCAGAAAAATATTCTACTGTATTTTTCAAGGCTATTTCATATCCCAAATATTCATTTTAATGCTATCCATAAGGAAGCTCACTGGATACAACCATATTAATTCTGTGACAAAAGAACATTATGAAGATGAAATGGCACAGGTTATGAAAACCTTATGCAGGTTCCCCAATATCACAATATAAGACACTGATGGGGACAATGTTCTGTAGCTGCCACTATCCCTTTACCGATCACTTAGAGGGCGTTTGATGTGTCAGGGGCAGAACTATGTCAATGTTGGTCATCTTTTCACATCACACCCATGACAGCGTGTGACACAAAAAATGTGGGGCACCCTGGATGCTCAGGGATAGAATTTCCCGAGGAAAGGTGTGAATACTCTCAATCTCTAGAGAAGGTTCTCTCCCCCCAGAACTGCATGCAGTGCTTCCTTGCCCTTCCTCCAGGAGGCTAGTACAGCCTTGTCCTCCCTGAGAGGACATGACTACCCAGAGGAGGCTAGGATGTGTCGGGGGGTACAATAAACATTTCTAAGAAAGAGGGTCATTTTACCAAAGTGCTCCTGTGTGTTTTTAGGACATAGATATTAAGTATCCCAGATCATTGCCCCCCAAACACACCCAGGTGTATAAAGTATCACCATTTATAATAAAGAAACACAAATCTTATATTTCTCATTCCTACACATATTCAACACTTTTTACATATCTGCCCTTGTTCTTTCGTAGGCTTATATTTATCAGTGATGTAAGCACAATGCTTAAAGGCCTTACAGGCTAATAAAGATGCCTCCAGTCAGACTCCCAGCACACAGGAGCCACAAAGAAATAGTGTCGGTGATGAGGCTTTATAAGGAACCACATGTGAATGGCTGTACAAAACACCGCAACAGGGTTCCCAGAGGATGAGCCCTGCTGCAAGGCCCTCCAGGGACGTTATGGCATCTACTAACTGAATATGTTTTCCCTGCCAAGTCCTGATGGATCTGGAAATCCAAGACTTCATTTACAAGTTTTACCAACCGTGTTTGCCGTGTGTGCCAGGGGGACATGCAAATGGAAAAGAAGGATGCTCGCATTCTACAGTCTCTCATTTATTTAGCAGTAGGGGAATACAATTCAGGTGGTAGGAAGAAAAGCGCTAAAACCAGAATGCACCGACCTGGTTGGCAGGACCTCGGGCAGGGCGTCCACTCACTGAAAGCTGTCACAATACAGTCTTTTTTGCACGGGAGAAGGCAAGGACGCACTGTTTCGGGCCGAGTTGAATCTGGACATCTGTCAATGTGAAGACACAATATCAATGCCTTTTGGAAGAAGTAAGTGGTTTAGCAGAGAACTGTAGGATTTCAGAACAGAAAATATGGAGGCCCCGACGTTCCTTCTATAGACAAGGAAGAGAGAGCCAGGAGGCTGCTTGCCCAAGGGCTCCCAGCCAGAAGCGAGTCGAAGGCAACATCAGCTCTCTTGACCTAAAGACCAAAATACTTTCCACTCATACAGGAAAAAAGCAATCCCTAAAACTAATGAAAGGGAATGCCTTCACAAGAAAGTGTCATCATCAGCATCAATTTAAAATGACTTTTTTTTTTCAAAATGAACATATCTGATATATTTTTTGAAAAGCATTTTATTCAGGGTAATATATCAAATCAGTGATATTCTACAAAAGGAATAGGAAAATACAAGCCAATATATGAATATATGACCATACAGGGAAACAAAAATCATTGAAAACCACTTAAATGTACTCTACTTCTTTGAAAATGCAACAGAATTTGAAAATATTTAAGCGATTGGCAGGTATCTCTTCAAAACATGTAGAGTGATGAGCAAAATATGACAGATGGCAAATGTCAAATATACTAACTAGCATTAACAAGAGAAACACTGCAGTACCGTTATTTTGCTGATAATGAATGCTCTCACTTGGGAGGAAAATCTACAGTCAATTGATTCATAATCACTTGGAAGAACTAAAGTCTCAGAAAATGGCAATCAAGACTTTGTTTGTTTTCTTGCCTGCTTACTTGTTTTATGAACACAGAGGGCTAAAAACTACATTATCTTCTAAAACTGTGATATGCCAAAAAGTAAAATAGGAAAGCACTCAGCAATGTATATTTGCATTTTAAATTCTGTTCCCCAGAAGTTCCTCATAAAGCACATAAATGCCGTGTGGGTAAGACTTAACAGCATGAGCTCTGGTATTAAGTAGGCAGTGCTGAGTTAAGGGCTTTGGCTAGCTTCTTTCATTTATTTCTTTTTTTTTTTTTTAAAGATTTTATTTATTTATTTGACAGACAGAGATCACAAGTAGGCACAGAGGCAGGCAGAGAGAGAGGAAGGGAAGCAGGCTCCCTGCTGAGCAGAGAGCCTGATGTGGGGCTTGATCCCAGGCCCCTGAGATCATGACCTGAGCCGAAGGCAGAGGCTTTAACCCACTGAGCCACCCAGGCGCCCCATCTTTCATTTATTTCTAATGACAACAGTGAGAGGTAGTACAACCTTCATTTTTACATGATAAACTGAGGCACTGGAATAATCATTAATGGACCCAAAGCCACATGGGGAGAGACCTTTTGAGAAAACTTACGATAGGGAAAACAAAAACAAAACACCAGTGTAGCAAGTTCAGACAATCAACAGACCTTATTGAAGGACAGAAGAGAAAATAGAGAAGATAAAGTTAATGAGGCAATAATGAGTTTAAAAAAAAATGCAGAGAGCTGATGAAAGAATGACAGTTCAGGTGAAAAGTCCACCAACTGGATACAAAATGACGAAAGTATCAACGCAAAGGCTGTCCAGTTTTTAAACATCAAGAAAAAGTAAGAGAATAGACAATAATGGATGTGGGAGAAGAGGAAGAAAGATTTGTCATCCGAGAATCTGGCTGACATCAGACTTCATCAATTTAGAGAATGATCAAAATGAAAACTTTTTCTTGGTTTTAAAACTTGAAAAACAATATATAAGCTAAACGTGGAAGACTGAACTTGACCGTAGAACAGAATGCACATGCTATCATTTGGGCCACCATCAGGTAAAGACACCATGGACAAAGCAGGGGGGATGGAAGGGGAGGGAGACAAGGAGCGGAGGCTTGGATGTGCTTATCTGACAAAGCCGGTGGGCCGAGTGACGATCTAAATATAAATGAAAACAGAAATAAAGTTCTAAAAAGATCAGTCAAAAGTACTATTGCAACCTACTCACAGAACACCAACAATCTGGGATTTGAGACAGGACTTGGTGTAAATGGGCTAAGGTTCATTGCTTTCATGAGAGGGAATCAAGGAACGGGCATTTTAAATCAATAAGTGAGGAGATGTATGAATGATGTGTGGGAAATGTATCATCTAGAGTTAAGAGGTAAACATGAGAAAGGGAAGAGAACGAAAAATACACACTTGTGTTTGCTTGTACTGACATAAAGATACAATGATGGAGATAAGACACTATAAGTGGCTGCCAGTGGCAGGACAGGCGGCAGGGAGAGAGGGGTGGGAGCAGGGCTTAAACATCAGATCAGGCTTCTCTTTGTTATATATTATATTTCCCCTTGCATGCCATTATGATTTGTGAACCATGTGAAGGCTTACCCAGCCAAAACAGAGAAAGAGAGACAGAGACAGACAGAGAGAAAACATAGAACAACTGTTAAAATGTGGTTGTGATTGTGTTTGAAATGTGGGATACTAAACGGAGCAGGAGATGGGTGGGACCTGTTGCTGGTCGTCATTAGTCTCTCTGAATTATTTTACTTCTTCTATGGACTATATAATACTTGGATAAAAATGGAAAATGGAGACACTCACAGAAACAGAATTGCTCAATAAATTATTATTGGCACTATTATTAATCATCCTTAGCATATGCAGAAATGCTGTCTATCAAAGAGATCAACTCGATAAACAAAACAAGAGGAAGAAGAGTGTCTTTGTGAGAAAATAGTGTTACTTAAACAAGCTACTTGGGTAAGGAAAATTTATGTCATACTTTACTAGAGATAGCAAAAGCCGCTAAAACCATTCCCAAGTCCTTTATTCACGCTCTGAGGTCTAGTAAAATTAAACTGAGCTGTTGTTTATTCTAACTCCTCTCCAACAGCGCCTGGTGTATGGTTGGAAATGAAAGTGTGACTTGAGTAACACCAGCTTCCCACATGCTCAGTGGGGCAGCAGGGGCCCCATGCCCAACCAACCACTTCGAACTCACTTATCCATGGGCAACATAGCCTGGAAATATCTGTGGCGCTGGCTTCAGGCTTTCTGGAGAGGGAGGCTGATCCTGCAGGGATTTTCCTCACTTCAGTTAGGAGTAGGCGTTCATTTCGTTTAGGGAACTGACACTGCCTACTTGATTTACCCCTGATTAGCAACATTCACAATAAACACGCGCTGCACATAGTACCCACTCTTCCTAATACAGCCCCTTTCTCTCTGCATGTTCTTCCCTTCAGTCCATAAGAGAGAAACAGTATCATCTCCTCAGTGGCAAAGATCAAGCTAAGGTTATTTTGCTTTTATAGAGGCCATGAGCTGGAACGTGATTTCTGGTCAGACAGGAGCCAAATATTCTCTTGTCAGTGAAAACGGTTTTTTAGTTCACTTCTTTTGCCAGTAAGGTTGACCTTTTCTGCAGGGGTTCAACTTTCTCTTCCTTTCCATTCACATGATGACTACCCCTTCAAGAATCATCATATTTCTCATATTCATAAATTTCTTCATAGTCTTCAAAAATACTCTCTTTGACCATTGGCAACATGTGTGCCCTCCACTTCCATACAGGAAAAACTGTAAGGTTTATTTTCTGTGTTGTTGTACTGACGTTGACCAAAAAAAGGCTTTTGACCACTTTCATGCTGTTTGTGTGTGTGTGTATGTGTGTGTGTGTCTATGTGTGTCTGTGTGCCGGTGTATACATGCATGATACATAAACTAATTTTTAATTTGATGGTGGAACTCCATCTTATATCATATCTTCAAAGTGCCATATTTTAGTCAGGGTAAATATTTAATAACAGCAAGTGAATGATTGAATAGTATTCAATGTTATTGGAGCCTGAAGATAAATAAATCTCTGGGGATATTAGGCTAATTCATCCGGCCATTTCCAAAACAAAATTAAAGCCTTAAAACCTAGGGAAACATATGGATTCACTTTTTAGTTAGTAAACAAAGCATGGCACCTTAGCTTTTGTCCTAATTTATACTTCCTAATTTCACGTAATGCTCAGACTCTAGATTGGCAGTGCTCTCAATAAAAAGATGAGTGTATTTCATTTCAGCACATATATTTCCTCAGACCAGCACTGGAATGCTCTATAACTCTTATCTCGTTGTCGCCCCGTAGCCTTCAGTTCCTTATAAGCACTGTGCTAAAATGCATCAAACTGAGGTACAAAGACCTGCCATTTCTTAGTTACACCTCCATAATCAAGATGCAGAGACAATGCTCCATTTCTTTGATCAGTCCTCTTACCCAGGAACCAGTGCACGTCTCACTCAGCTATTGGGGCAAACCTGCCAACTCTGTCAACATTAAATGTTTAAATGGAACTCTGTATTATTCTATCTTACACAATGCCAGGTGTTTTCACATTAAAGGCAGAAAGTGCCTTATCAGGACTTTCGGAAGGCTTCAAATTGTGTGCTTTTAATCTTTTTTAATATTATTTTTTGTACACTGCAGCTGAAAAAAAAAAAAAAAAAAAACAATGAATAGTGAAACAAAACCAAACAAAATCCCAGAACTATCCCAATGAGCTCTCACTTCTGTTCCACTTCTGCCCTGGCTAGTTTTCATTTTCTGATATGATCAGTTCTATTACTCATACAATGGTAACAGTCTCACCTATACAACTGAATAGAAACCAAACGCCAACCCAGGGAAGCAAGAACTTGCAAGGAACTCTGCCTCCCAGTGCAGTGGGCTTGGAGATAAAACACATTATATGAGCCATCGGTTCCGTGGAGAGTTGCTTCCTTCTCCCCTGAAGGCCCCTCCTTCTTTAGGATGTTTCCTTCTCCTTTGCTACTCCTATTCCCATACCCCCACCCCAAGGATTTCACAAATGGCAGGGAATCTCTTTCCACTGCAACAGCTTTCACATAAAAAAGAACAAAAATAGACATTTTTCCAAAGGGCAGAGTAAAATATATTTTCTACTGATGATAGTTTCACTATCTCACTGTGTACTTCACTGGACACTAGGTACTAATTTCTTAGCTCAATTAATGTCCTTAACCTAAAAATTTCTAATAAATTTTACTCAAGTCAATTCAGGTCTTCATATTTAGCAGGGTTGTTTGGAGACATACAGTAAGAATTCAACCTAAGTTGTTAAGTCTCCAGCTTCATTAGCAGTGTAAAAAGTAATCAGCAATGCCTGTGTATAAGTGTGTGTGTGTGTGTGTGTGTGTGTGTGTGTGTGTTAGGGAAAATATCTATACAGTTCATTTTTTTGTGATGGTAAGCTGAGCAGAACTAGGGGTTATTCACAATAATGACATTTATGTGCTCAGACTTTTACAAAAAAACAAAACCAACTGTCATTTGAAGTAATTATAAGAATAGAAAAGGGGCTCCCAGATCATATAATCCAAATTTTCATGTCCAAATAGTCCTTTAAATGTGACAATTTATTTGGTGTTGCTCTTAATTCTAATGTCCCTTTGCTAAGGAATAAACAAACCATATTCATATCAAGTGGATTTTTCCTGTTCCGGTTCAGAGCTGAAAAGTTTGTGTCAGGGAGAAGATCAGACATCAGGCATGCCAAATTTTCTCATCACGATAAGGAATAATAGTTTGCTGTATTTTATATGTAGAGTTTACTACCATACCTAAACCATATTTAATTTTATTTGTATATTCAAGCTGATATTTCATGCATCCTTTTTAAGCAGCTGAAAATTTACATCATAAAAATGAACATTATCAAGGCTGCAACCCAGACCAAGATAAAAGAAATTCTCATGTCTGCATAATATCTTTATAAACCTTTTAGGATTTTAGCATAACCCCATGACTTAGATTTTCACCTGAGCCACATGATATGTTCAACATTTTTGTCCATGTTTGGCTATAACTCTCACTGATGCAATCAGTCCATGCAGTGTTATGCATACCAGGAAAGTTGCAAAACACAACAGACATAATTTGATATTCCAAAAAACAGAACAAGCAATGTAGAGTCAGGTCTAAAGCAGAAATAACATTTATGAATTAATAAGAGTAGAAGGTCATACATCTGATCTAGTCATTACTCTCTACGGCAGTCCCCTTTGCCAAAATGTAGGATGGTAGATCAGGTAATTTTTCTTGAACAAAGGATAGAACTCAGCTTTTCTCAATCTTCTGCAATTTATACCCAATCCTTGTTAAACCCCGTAACTTTCCTACGTATCAATCTTGTTCAGTCCTGGATTCCAGCCACTTATGGTACACTAACTATATGTCAGACATTGTGTTAACGTGTGGGGTTGCAGCAATTAAGAACATCCAACTCCAGTCCTCTAGAAGTCACCTTTGGAGAGAGAGAAAGAGAGAGAAAGAGAGGGGAGGTCTTCTGGACTATGTTTCGCTGCAAGTCATATCATCTCCACTTGTATCTGCACAACCATCAGCTCACAGGTTGCTCCAACCCCAGCAGGACCTGGCCAGTCAGCACTACTTCTGCCATCAGTGGTTCACTTCCCTCCACTGAGCTCCTACAACTTTCCTCACACAACTATTGTGGTTTCCATGCCAGTTGGGATAAGCCCCACAGCCTAGTATCAAGGTGCCCCAAGGTGAAATTAATCAGGTGTTTTGAGTTGTGTAGGACAGCAATGCAAACTGGATAGAATTAGAGGGAAGAGCAAATGTGTCTGCCCACGTTGCCAGGAAGGGTAGGGTTATCTTTACAAGGATGGGTCAGGGCTTGATGCTGCCAGAAAATGTTCTCCTTCAGTTTTGCTTCTTTCTGAGCCTCATTTCCACTCCCTTTGCCTGCTTTTTCTTCCAGGACCATGCCTATGGCAACTGTCAATTCATATACTTAGAGCCTCGTGACCAGAATGAAAAGAAGGTTTCATTTTCCCAATTCAGAAATTCCCAGAGAACAGCTCTAAGTGGCCTTGTTTGTGACACCAGACAAAAGACTGAGCATGCCCATCCTGGGGATATATCTCTTCTATGATGGGGGTGGGGTCTTCCACCACAAGGAAGAGCCTAGTTGAAACACAGCCATTAGGAAATCTCCATGGACAGGACAGTTACCCAGTCACTGTACACTTCATAGGTCCCTTACAGTTTCTTTTCCACAAGGCTCCCCACATGGACTGAGGAAAAGTCACACCTCCTCATTTGGTCTAGCGATAAAACTCCCACAGCTGAGTTCTCTGCCTAATTACTCTTTTCCTCTACCACTTGCAATTGTCCCTGACCCTTTTTGATATCTATATCCTAGTTCCCACGTCCAAACGATTCTACTACTTTTGTTTTGTTTTGTTCTTTAAATGTCTATCTTCAGGCACAGAGTCTAACATGTATGGGATCGCAACCTACTTACAGGCATGAATTAGTCTATTCAAATGGCTATATGGATTTATTGCCCACTGTGTAAGAGATCAACGGAACCCATCAGAGAGTGTTAACACAACCCCATCCTTTCAAAGTGGAGAACTTAGCCTCACATTGACCTAGTCTTTACATGACTGAAAAAAACGCCAAAAGTACTGAGATGAGGTCAAGAAAATGTTGGATTACTCAAACAGATTCAATATCTGTGGGCCACACTTACTTTCCATTGGCTACTACATGTACTATAACCTTACTAATGATCCATATTATAACTGCTTCTACTTTTGTTTTTGAGAGATATATTCTAGTCTTTAAGAGTCAAATGAAACAAAGTTATTTTCCTCCAGCACAGACTGAAGCATGTTCATTGCTTGATAAATGCTTTTGACTAAAAATACTCCTCTATGCAATAATTATATGCACTTTCAATAAATTATGGGTAATACCTTTTGGCCATCACTTGTCCCACGTGATTCTTGACACAAAAGACCCTCCGTGTCTGAATGCCCACACCACAGGTAGCTTCTCCAGTCCAGCCAATGGTTGCATTAAGAGCAGTTACCAATGTGTCTTCGGAACAGGGGCCCCAGGGTAATGTCTCCCAGTAGAGCTGCATACAGGAATGGTCATTGCATGAACGATACTCTTGGAGGGCCTGATTAGGGGGACATGGTTTTCCACCTGTGAAAATCAAAATCCAAAAGAATACACAGTTGTTGCTGTTGTTATTACCAGGTTGCTACTGTTATGTCTTTCTTATTTTTGTTGTTTTTGCTGTTTTAATGGTCCAGAAAGATGGTATTTTTGACACAGGATTCCAAAGGCTTGGTCTCTGTACCCTTCTGCCCACTCTAGGGCCATGGCCCTTTTGTCCTGAGTACAATCTGAGGGCAATATCTTTCACTTTTCCCTCCTAATAGGCAGCAGTATACATTGATTAGACCAAAAACAACAACAAGAACAACAACAACAAAAGACAGGTTCTATTTCCCACCTTTGCATTATGTATCTCTGAGATAAACTCCAAAGAAATCTGCTTTTATTTTAGTAACATGATGACTACATAAATTAGTCAGTTAGATACAGTAGCCATGACCTTGAAGTGATATCAAGTCAAATACACACACTTACACACACATTACCTGTACCTGGCCTCTTTTTCCTAAGAGAGCATTATTTTTCTCAGAGAATCATTTCAAAACACCCACTCTCCATCAAGCAATGCATTTTACTGCAATTTGAGAAATCCAGAAGTGTCTCTTAAAGTTTGGCAGAAGAAAGCCCATCCTTACACTCTGAAATAATACCTGACAATGTGTTATCCACTGGCAGGGAGACCAGACAGATGTGCATCCTTACACTCCTGGGTGAGTCAGACAATCAAAATTCATTACTGTCTTTTCTTTCACATTTTTATATCCATGTAAAACCTGGCATTTATCTACAGTATTGATTTTTTTCCTACTCTTCCACCCTATGATGTTTTATTCAGTGGGCCAAATGCTCAAAAAGATTTGTGACCTTGGTTTTGTTATTCTCGTTATTTTTTTCCCATTAAATACTACTGACTTTTTTCTCCTTCCAGAAATATAAAAGACAAGAGCGGGAAGCAACTGCACTTTAAGAATATGAAAATCTTCATTCATCTTGACCCTGGCCCCATTTTTCAGGATCACAGAACAGAATCTTGTTTCAAAAGGAGCTCCTCACAGCCAGTGGCCACACCATCCTGCTGTTCTTACTGAGCCAGAGGCAGACAGAGCCAAGGGAGAGCCTGAAAGAAAGGACACGTGCGTCTGGGGACAGGGACCATTGCTATACATGATAGAAACAGCTGCTCCTCCAATTTGTTCTGATGTCACCCGTTTACATTTCCATAGCACATGTTAGCTTCTTCAAAGCCATTTTCAGAGCCTTCATCTTCTTCCCTCTCACAACCTGCCAGCATGACAGAACAGGAAATCAGGCCGACGTTAGTGGCAGTTCCTGGTCAAGAAGCCATATCTCTTGATTCCTCGTTTGGAGCCCTTTTTACCAGACATATTCCAATTATATTCCCAAATGTATGAGTCACCTGAAGCTGGATGTGTGTCAATCAAACCTTGTTTTTTTTTTTATCCCCAAGAAGGTGTAATGAAAAATAACATCCATCTGACTGCCATGGCCTATACATAAGTTTGGGCTAAGATAGTTCATGTAAATATAGTACTCAGTCTAGAGTAACTAGAGGATTAAAGAGAAAAGGCATGCATGGAAATGAAACTAAATTTTGATTCCGGCAATAGAGTTATCACCTATATGTGGTTACTTCCACGATATGACTTTCTCAGTTGCCTACTAGAAAAAAAATAAGAACTGGGCAATTGACTCCACTGTTGAACCCTTTACTATTACTCACCTTCTCCCGCCAATGCCAGGATAGTCCTTGACCTGGTCTGTTTCCCATCTGAGTTTTTATTTGAACAAGACTGGGAACAAGATGACCACTCCGTCCACTCGCTCAGCACACAATCCATTCGGCAGGGAATTTCACAAGCCATCCTTTCAGGAGGCGGGGATGCTGGGCAGAGACTCCCTGATACATCTTCTCCTGTAATCAACCAGGTTAAGACAGATGCTGATTAATGCACAGTTAAGGACAGTTAAGGAAAATTTAGGTGTGTTGCTTCCTCTATTACTTCACTGTAGCTGAGAGGACTTCACCTGGTGTCTAAACCAATAAAGTGTGAAAAATGATGGCTTCTTCAGCAATTCATAATATTTACGTCAAGGAAAACTGCCAGGAGATCATTTGGCATTTAGAAAGGTAGATGCCACAGCAGAACTCTCATTTGTCATCCTTCACAAGGACAAAATGGGCTTCTTCCAGGAACAATTTAGCCATGGATGGCTACGGACGGACATGATTGACTTTCCATTGACAACCATGTGTAATAAGTATACGTGTTTCTGCAAAACAGGCACCAGAGTAGTCTGTTGGTATGCAACCTTAATTTATGTTGAACATTCTATCCTATGCTATAAAGAATTACATCATTCTAATTATCCATAGTGTGTTTTTTATCTCCAAAACTGTAACTTTAGGCAGTTATCACATGATGGTTCTTTTGTTCTGTTTGGACCTCATGGTAAATAATACCAAACCAAAGTGGAAAGGGACGTGTGGTTAAAATTATATAATGTTGACACAAAAGTTGAAAGCCCAGCTGAAATTTTCCATGATACATTTATTATTCCCCCTCTGAATGATCTGACGAATTACTCAAATGAAAAAACACACTATATATGTATTAAATAATGGGGGGTAGTATTGTTTGTTTGTTCACAATGAACAGATGTTAAGACTAAGGGTATCATATCTAAGTTACTTTTCTATATCTCAAATAAGTATAATAATTTTAAAAATTCTCTTTTAGGTTATTTACTCCCTACTCTTATAATTCTAGTGTTACTCTTCATAAATAATAGTTCAACTCTCAGTATTTGCCCTGTTCACTGTCACCTCATAAAAACAGAAGACACGAAGAATAATGATGTCATTTATAGTTTGAAGTAACAACACAGAATATGGAATGGCATCTACAGGAAAGAGGCAATTTTATCTCTGTGACTTTACACCTGTGGAATTCTCCTGTCATAATCTGCTTGACGCAAAATAATAACTACAAACCAGACTAATGTTTATGGGGCATCTCCTTTATGCCAGGCACTGTCCTTGTAAGAAGCTCTTGGAGGCAGGTATAACCATTTTGTTTTATAGATGAGGAGTCAGTGGTTCTGGAAGGAAAACTTGCTCAGGGTCACACAGGCCTGAGTTGGGAATCAAATGAAAACTTTCTGAATCCAAAACTTCTGCTTTTCCCTTTAACCACATTGTGTCTAATTCCAAGGAGATGGATATTCCTTTGCTGAGGAAGTAAATAAAACCAGCCGACAGTGAGCAAGACCGCCTGGAGGAGAAGACAGTACACTGTTAATATCTGCATTCATATTTGTAAATGAGGCCAGGCTCATTGCCCCTGAGGTACAAATAAAACTTTTCAAGCATATTATGAGAAGTAATAGAGATTCTAGCAGATAATCAAGCTGAAAGACCAGTCCCAACCATTCTCTTTTCAGTCTTAATCCATTTTCAGGTTGAGTCCACACTGTATTTTATACATATATACACATGCACACAGATAGTCTTCCTCTGCCACACACACACACACACACACCCTAACACGGCTGAGGAATGGTGCTTTCCCAAGTACAGAAGCAAGAAGACCAAACAAATGCCCAACCTGCATGTAATCAAAAGTCAATTTTCACATTTGTGAATATTATTAATATAATTTTTATGCAAAGCGTTTTTTTAAGATTTTACTTATTTGAAAGAGAGAGAGATCACAAGTAGGCAGAGAGTCAGGCAGAGAGAGGGGCAAGCTGAGCAGACAGCCCAATGCAGGGCTCAATCCCAGGACCCTGAGATCATGACCTGAGCTGAAGGCAGAGGCTCAACCCACTGAGCCACCGGGTGCCCCTACAAAGCGCTTTAAAGCAGTGTCTGGCAAAGGATATTTTTGGTGAATAATAGGCATTAGTAGGGCTCTTACAAAAAACTGAGAGAAAAATGTGAATACTGAGTTAAAACAGTAAACTTGGTCTCACTGCTGAAGAACTACTCAGAGTGTTGAAAATGCCAACGTATGGTGTAAATTTCCCAGGGTGGTAAAGGTGGGTAGTGTTTTTTGGTTTTATGGACCAGTGACCATCCTTTTTTGAGAAGAATATCTGCTAGAAGTGGCATTTTTATGAATATGTTTTCAGAAAACCCTGCCTTCAAGAGTTATACAAATATCAAATATTATTTGATGAATATGTACACTGTCCAAGGCATATGATGAGGTAAAAATTGATGAAGATACTATTATTTACCCCCCTCGAGTTCATGATTCATAACAGAGATGAGCTATAAACATATACAGAGAAAACTTAGTCCAAAAGTAAATGCCAAATTCCAAAGATGTGTTTCCAACAGAAAATACTATAGTAGCTCAGGGAAGAGAAGGTCCTCTGGGGTCTAACATGATAGCAGAAGGCTTTCAAGAAGGAAAAACAGAGTGGTAGAAACTTGGTGGCAATGAAAGAGGTTACTTCAGGCAATGAAAGTACCAACAAAAGTTAGGGTGGCAGGAAAATACAATGTATTCAGAAGACAATAGGGAAGCTGCCAGAAGAGAAGAGGAAATCCACTTTGGAAGAGTGATTTGACATTAAATTCTGAATGACTAAGACAGACACACAACTTCTGTCATATTTCTGCCTTCCTTAAATTCCCAGTTGCTCAGGTTTGCCATGACCCAAATTTAACACCCGCTGCAATCATCATTCAGCACCCTCAGTATTCATGTCAGGAGCTCAAATGCTTTTTAAAACCTAAGCTTTCATATCAACTGATATACCTATTTCCTCAGTGCAGTTAAATGTCAATAATCCCACCAACATTTTGATAGCTTGTCTATACAGGCTAATTCATACATGGGAGCAAACAGATGAGATTTTCTTTAGGGAAACCAAACCACTAGTCATAAGCAGTCTTTAATTTGTGAGTGAGCTGCACAACGGGATCCTAGTTACAAAGTGTCCTAGCTGTATACAGTTAAGTGTCTACAGGCGAATCCTAAAAACAAAATAAAAATAAATGAAGGGGAATCCTAGCACCACTTATCCTCTTGAGTACGTCACCTAACTTTCTGGAACCTCAGTTATTTCATCTGTAATAAAGAAATAAAAACACTTTTCAGAGATATTCTAAGGATTATAAATCATTTATGCAACATACATAACAAGGCTTCTAGCATATGGGACAGCTCTCAATATACACAAAGCTTTAAAAAAAACTGTTGTTTGCAAAGATGTACGCCACAAAAACCTAATGGTCTTCTTTATCTGAAAAATCTAGAGATTTATGTCAGTGCCATGGAAAGCATTTGCTTTGCCACTTATATATGTGTACAAATAACCACCAACAGCTTCACAGGCTGGTTCACATAAATTATAAAAACTATTTATAATTATCCAGATCATTTTATTTATATGGCTGGTGAATCTAAACCATTTAAGAGCCAAAAATAAAGCACTTGAGCCTGAATAACCTCATCTGCCCATCCACATCAGGATAATTACCTTCCTATTGTATAGAGAGAATCCATCTCAAAAGAAGAGCCTTTATACTTTCCTGTTTTCATTTTCTCAGATGGATCAATGAGACCAACTGAAATCTCAGGCAAGCATGGAAAATAAAGTGGCACATGGGACAGAAACTTAGCCATTAATAGTGATTTCCACAAGCTCTGATAATCTAATGTCATAATAAAATAGAATATATTTAAGAGGGAAATTGAATTCATCTTTCAAGAAGACTGTGAAATTGCTTCCAGCCCTCATCAGCCTCCCTAGGATCAATAATGACAAACTCCGCATTCTCTCCTCTTGGAGTAGATGTATTTAAACCGATTGTGACTCTGAGAATATGGGATGTGATGCTGCTTCAATGTGGCCACTCTATTTTTTTTTTAATAATTTAACATGGTGAAATTCACTTTATGTACAATTAACCACTTTAGAGTAAACATTTCAGTAACATTTAGTAAAGCACAATGTTGTGCTACCACTACCTCTATCTGGTTTCAAAACATTTTCATCACTCCAAAATAAAACCGTTTACCCATTAAGCATTTTCTCTCCATTACCCCCTCTTCTCATACTCTGGCAGGCACCAATTATGTTCTGTCTCTACAGATTTATTTCTTTTGAGCATTCCGTATTAATGGAATTATACAATTACTGACCTTTTGTGTCTGGCTTTATTCACTTGCCCTAATATTTTGCAGGCTCATCCATGTTGTACCATATACACTACTTTATTCCATTTTATGATGGAATAATATTCCATCGTATGTATATGCCACAATTCCTTTATCCATTCATCTGTTGATGGACATCTTTTGGCTATCGTGAATAGTGCTGTTATGAACATACTTATATATGTACTTGTTTGCTTACCTGTTTTCAATTATTTTCAGTATATGCCCAGGAGTAAAATTTCACGGTCATATTGATCACTCAGTTTTGTTTGTGTTTCTGCGGACTGTGGCATAGATGGCCAGATGACTAGTTCTTGGCCATAGTTCACACTACTGTCCTCTGTCTTCCCATTCCTAGCTAAAAGCAAAAGTAGCTAAAAGCAAAAGTACTTAGATGAAGGAAAGATTCCTGAGCATATGAATATGCTCACAATTCCCTAAAAATGTTCTTTTTTCCAGTTCAAATACTACTTACAATATAAAGAGCTCATGCAGGCTCAACGACTACTGGTCAAGCAACCATCTAAATTTAATGCTAATAAGGTATCAGAGTTTGGGTTTTTCACAGCAAACTAGTATTTAAACTATACCTATGCTATATACTACATCCTATAACATTCTTTGTTTTGCGATAACTAAGGAATTAGAATTCAATATTGTGAAGTACCATATATCTTTTATATTTTTTAAGATTGTCCATTTCTTTTAGAGAGAGAAAGAGGGGGAAGAGAGAGAGAGAGAGAGCATGAGTGGGGGGTGGGGCAGAATGAGAGGGAGAGAGAGAATCTCAAGCAGACTCCCTGCTGAGTGCAGAGCCCAACAAGAGGCCTGACCTCATGACTCTGAGATCCTGACCTGAGCTGAAATCAAGTTGGACACTCAACTGACTGAGTCACCCAGGCGCCCCTATCTTTTATAATAACAGAACAAACAACTATAATTCTTAGTTTTCTCACCTATATTATGTGTACAAGAAGAGAAAGGATTATAAACAAAATGGAGGAAGGAAAGAGAAACTCAGCTATTCACAAATCTACAGTACAATGTGGGAAGTGGACCAACATTTGTCATTATACAAACTTCAAACTACCTTGCTCTCCCCCAGATAATGTACTCTGGGTACTTTATTGATATTTTCTCTTGATATTATTATACTACCTATGGAAAATAATGAAACAGTTATTGAAAATACTCTACATGTCATAAAATTTTATGTCCTATTTAAATCTCAGAAAAGAATGCCAATAAATGTTGATTAAATGCTTGCCGACAGCTGAATAAGATATCAACAGATAATACATGGCAAATTTACTGGAATTGATATGCACTTAATTTCATTTTTAAATTTAAACGTTACTTTCTTAAAGGTAAGCAGCCCCTGGCCACTTCTGGACCGAGACCTTAATCAGCTAAGGAAATGTTTCTATTTCAAAACAATAAAAGATAAAATAAAAGCTAAGGGCTAAGCAGAATCTATGTGCACCAATGCAATCCCCGCAATACAATGACTGTTTCTGCTTCCTCCTTTCACAATTTGAAATGTATTTGTCTACCTAGTTGACACATAAAGGAAGATGAAGAACCCCACTGTTAGGTATTATCAGGGTCCTAATAATAAAAACAACAGCAACTGCCATAAAATAACATCAGCATCTGATATTTGAGAAGGCATAGAGCATATTATACTCTGTACCAACCACATTAATGTAGGGGTTTACTGAATATTCAGAGTAACATCATTAGTTAGGTACCACCGTTATACCTGAGACACAGGAAGGTTTAAAAAACAAACAAACAAACAAACAAAAAAAACTTGCCCAAAGTCATATAGCTAGTAAGCATCTGAACTGGAACTAGACATAACAAAGTATATTCTTATCTACAATGCTGACTGCATCCTGGTGCCAACCTCACATGTGCACTCCTCATCACATTCCTTCTGGCCGATGCCAAAACATAAAGAAGGGATACTACACAGTCCAGTGTCCATCAACCCATAAATTTAGTATTAGAAAGAATAAGCCCAAAGGGGTGGGCACCTTGATCATCTGGGAATTGCATCATAGGTGAGGCAGAATACAGCAATACTTTGCAAAAATGGAAACTGTAAGCAGATTAAAACAAACAAACAAACAAACAAAGCTCAGAATGGAAGAATGGTAGAATAAGAATGCAAGACCAGATAGGAAGAGGAAAATAGGGACACACAGCAAAACAGTATAATATATGGTTAGATAAATAAATAACATAGACACAAGCTAAAACAAGATATATAATAATGATGTAAGGAAACTCATAAAGTTAAAAAGAAACAATAAAACTCTAAAAGCTAATAAAAGAGGAAAAAAGAGAACATAAGAGCAAAGGCTAAGATGAATGGGTGCACTCAAAAGAACTGGTAAGAAATAATAACAGCTAAAAATAAGAAGACAATACTTCTGAGGTAAATATGTTTAAGGAAGCCAGAAGTTAACTACATGGCAGGTGAGCTGCTTGTCCAGAAGCCTAACAGAGAAGCCATATGAGGTTCTCCAGCATATAATAACGTCATCAGAGCAGCTAACGCTTTGATCGCTTCGAATGTGCCCAGCACAATCTCATATTTTATAGGTTGTTATTAACTCATGTAATACTCAAAGCATTAATAACAGTAAACTCATGCACTGGATGTAATTTATGTCAGTTATTACCCTAAGTGAATTAACATATCAGCTCATTTAAATGTCACAACAATACTATGAGGTAAGAACTATCATTATGCTCATCATACACAAAACAGTATTGACCTGACCGAGGACAAAAACACAAGTAAAACAGTAGAGCTTGATTTTGGACCAGGGCAACCTAGTTCCAGAGCCTATTTCTTAAACATGATGCTTTGTTGACACTCATTATCTTCTACCCACTGTCAGGACAAATTATGTATGTTGCTACACAAGGCCTGATCCAGTGGAGTCAGTCAAGCATAGAGGATTACAATAACTTAGGTCACAAGTACCGTGCTAAGTGTTACTCAGGGCGAGAGAAAACGCAAAAGACAGAAACACTAGAAGCAAACTAAAATTGCTCAAATAAAAGACAAACAAACTAAAATCTTACATGTCTTAGCACTGAAATGTCATATTTCCTTGGGCTTACTCACATGGTCCAGGAGAAAGTAACCACTATTTCATGTGTGTCTGTGAAAGGTTTGGAAATTACTCATTACATCTTAGGTAAAAGGAAAAATTACTATACAGCACTGTTTTTGACATCTACCAAAATTGGACCCTGGAAAATAACTTTTTTTTTTTTTTTCTAAAAATGACATCAATTTGTTCACAAGCCCCAATTTCTGGTTGGAAGTCGAAGCTCAGACAGGAGCTGGGAAGGGATGGGGAAACATAAATATATCTATTTAAAATTCCTACTGAAATATTCCCATTGACTTGCTCTTTGTATATCAGTACATAGCTTCTGATCTTCTAGTCCACATACTTCATACTCACCTAGACCTGACTCTAAACTGTTTCCAGCTTTCTGGGGCAGTCAACACTTCCACATCCCACACTGGGGCATACAGGGATTTTGGGATGCCCCCATGTCCTAAATAAGCCCACAGAGACCAGACAGGAAGGGTGGTAAGTGGCTAGCTCTTGTGTCCATTCTGTCCCTAAACATGGTACACCACCATGTCACAGCTGCAGCCCCATTCCTATATGTGGGATGCAGGGAAAGCTGTGTGTGTGCACAGTTACTTCCCAAAATGTCAAACAAAGGAACAGTCCCCCTGCTTTTGCTTTCCCTTTAACCTATCTGAGACATCCATAGTTTTTATTTTCACAGCCCAATAATTCATTCGCAAAAGGTGAGCCGGGCCAGAGAAACTCTCTTCTGTGTACCTTCTCTTGTTATCTTCCCTAGGCTTCTCCTTTCTGGCCCAGGAAACTGGCCAGTGTAGAATTCTGGCTGATGCTAATGCTGGATGGAGTTCTTTGGCCTCCCATTTTGATATCTACAGGAAGCTATTCGGAATTTACAAAACATTTTTCTCCCATATGCCTGGCTCTTGCATATGAATCCTGGTTTTCAGGAGTATTGTCTCATGTAAAGAGCCTCAAATGCCATTTTGGGGCACTGACTTATACTCTCTGTTTTACGTTCAAGGGTTAATAATCTTGATCTTTTGGACACAGTGGATAGCTCAGAAATTAGGGTGTAGGGGGGTATGGGTCTTGTCCACAGTGAAAAAAAAAAAGCACACTGTTACATCTCAAAACACAATCTGATGACATCCATTTAGTATGGAAACACTGTCATGAGAATTTTATAGAGATTCTTTATATTTTTAAAAAGATGAATCCAGAATAATAATAATGGAATATGAATGCAGGACATGCTTCTTCAAAAGGAAAAACTTGAAGTAAATAAACAGCGATTTATAAAGAACAGAATATTTGATGAGGAGTTGTGACATCTGGATTTGAATTCTGACTTAAACACCTAACCAAAATGTGGCCCTAGGAAACTGTTCGGGTTTTTTTAGGCTTCAGATGCCTTGTATAAGTGGTAGGAGGGGCATTGCTATCATCCCAGATTATATTATTCGGTCTGGCGATAGATCAAAGGGGCTAATGTAAAATAATACTTTGGAAATTGCAAAGCGTAATTTATATATAATGTGGCTTTTAACTATTGGTGAAAATGGGGATAAAGGGTATCCCAAATAGAAAAATGATTTGGATCAAAGATACCATCTCTATTCTCCATCCTAATTTTGTTTTAGCTAGAAAAATAAAAGAGGAACTAAAATGAGTATAAAGGCAGAAACAATATTATTCATTTTGTCTATCTACCTGTCTATTTATATATCTAGCTATTCAGAAAAGGATACGGACCAGCATGAATATGTGGTATACCTTTAGAAAGTACTTCAAGTTGTCTAGAAGTTTGCAAGTATTTGAAAATCAGTATTTTTAAGTTAAACTGGGTTAAGTTAGTAAACTGATAATATAAGAATATATCTACATATCTAAGAATGATCATTTCTTTTTATGTAATTAACCTTCAAAAACATAATTTGAATGCCTATAAACAAGAAATGAAATTTATTTAGCTACCTCATTATTATTGCACAATTAAGAAGTTTTCAATTTCTCTGTGACGAGTAACACTGCAAAGAATATTCTTGACCAAACATTGATTTCCTAAGAATAAATTTTGAGAAATGGAAAAACAAAGTCAAGGGACATGAACTTCTTTAAGGTACTCACACGAGAAAAGTTGCCTATGTGTGCTTTTTTTTTTTTCATTATCATTATCCACAAACTTTTTAATTTACATACAATAAAATTTCCTCTGTATTGCAGAGTTCAGTGGGTTTTTGCGAATGCATAGAGCCTTGTGTCTACCACCATTATCATGACACAGAACAGTTCTACCAACACAATCATATCCTTGTGCTGTCCCTTTGAGGTCAATTGCTTCCCAGCAATCCTAAAACCTGGAAACCACTGATCAGTTCTTTGACGCTGTAGTTTTGCTTCTCCCCACCCCCAGAATGTCATAAAAAATGGAATTATATAGCATACAGTCTTTGTAACAAAGTGCATTTGAGAGGCACCATGTTGCTGTTTGTATCAATTAGTTAATTAACTAATTAATAATCTGAGTAGCATTCCGTCGTATGGATGTAGCACATTTTGTTTATCCATTCCCCTTCTGAAGGACATTTGGGTTGTTTCCACATTTTGGTGACTAGAAATAGATTCACATAGGTTTTTGTATGAATGTAAGTTTTCATTTGGGGGACATAATAATTAGTCATTCACTGTAACACTGGGTGATATGAAGTGGGTAAGGGTGCAGAGCAATTGGAATCTCCATAACATTGTTGATGGGAAGGCAAAATGGTATGGCCGTTTTGGAAAATAGCTTGGCAGTTTCTTATAAAATCTGCACTTCATATCACCCAGTGTTACAGCGAATGCCTAATTATTTATGTCCCCCAAATGAAAACTACATTCATACAAAAACCTTTGTGAGTCTATTTCTAATCACGAAAATGTGGAAACCACCCAAACGTCCATATTTTTGGTGTTCTTTGTTTAATTTTCATCATTCTTATAGGGGTACAGTGAGATTACACTGAAATGTTGATTTACATTTTCTTAATGACTAATGATGTTGAACATGTTTTCATGGGTTCATTTGTCATCTCTATATCTTCATTGGTAAAGTATGTATTCAAATCTTTGACTCATTTTGTAATTGGGTTTTGCTGTAAACTGCATGTTTGTGTCCCTTCAAAATTCATATCCTGAACCCACAATGTGATGGTATTGGAAGTGGAGCCTTTAGGAAAGAATTAAGCTTAGATTTTCATGACATTGTGACCCTATGAAAAGATTAGTGTCCTTATAAGAAGAAAAAGAAAGAACACATGGTAAGAAGGTGTCTGTCTATAAGCCAAGGAACAGGTCCTCACCAGATATGCAAGCATCTTGATCTTGGACTTTCAGAACTGTGAGAAACAAATGTCCGTTGTATATAAGCCACGGAATCTGGTTTGCTATAGCAACCAAAGCTGACTAAAACAGGTTGTTTGTTTTCATATTGTTAGGTTTTGAGAGTTCTTTATGAAGTCTTGTATTGAGAGAATGTAACCACTGGTTGACCAGTGAGCTAGACCCATGCAATCAGAGGCTCCCCACTCCCTCCCTTATCCTTGGAATATGCAATCCACTTGCCTTCCCCTCTCCCAGAGGCTGCCCAAAAACATACCCTTGAGATACTGATGAGGTGTTGAGACCATCTGGACTGAATTCATGACTGAACCCACTCATCTTGTAGCTGCCCAAGACAAGCCTTGTATGTAAGTTCCCTCACTCATTACACGTGCCACCTATCAATCGGGAGTGGCCTGTCTCCTTCTTCAGCCTCTCTCTGCTTTCTGCAAATGGGGGCCAGTTTCAGATTGCATTCAGAAGTTCAGAAGTTCAGAAGAATGTGAATGGGCCTTAGGAAGTGGAAGCCATGGGGACAATCCGTATTTGCCCACCAACCTCTAAGTAGGGAGGAAGGACCCATATATTAGATGCTTGTGGACTATTATGAGACAACGGAGATGCTTTAATGTGCCTGTGTGAGGACCCACACCACGGTGCACTGCAGCACAGAAGGGAAACACAGCGTGCCACGGCAGGCTGGCCCCGACTGTGCGCTGTTCGGCTGGGCACTGATGTCCCACTAGAGGCTGTGGCTCGGGTTACAGAGTTGGAGGAAGAGCTGAGGATACAGAAGAATGTATGGTGGTCTGTCCACTGCTCTGCCAGCTTTGGGGCTGGCCGAGAAGCTGGGGGAGCAGGATCATCAGCTGGAGAACTTGGTGTGCCCTCCTGCAAAGCTAGGAAGGCAAAAGCTGCTGCAGTTCAAGTCCAAGCACCTCCAACAAAGGCTGATTGGGATGCTAACCAGTGGAATCCCCGGGAAAAGAGCAGAATGAAGAGGGGGATGTTGTGATTGACAGTGAACCTGGGAATGTCTCACGTCCACTGACCCCTGATACAAAGGAAAGCAAAAGCAGAGCAACCGCCACCCCAGTCAGCGGGGCAGCCCCGATTCAGGAAATACTCCTGACGAGAGAATATACGCCCACTAACCTTGTTGATACATCTGACAAGTTCCCATGAAAAGCCAGGGGAAGTGTCCAGACATGGTTAGTGTAGTTATGGGATACAGGGGGCCATGGCATTACTCAGACAAGGCAGAAAACAGAGAAGGAGAATGTAGCACATCCTGTCCTCTGGCAGCACCTCCACGGTACTAGGAGGATTCAAGGTACTCACACCCTTATATATTGGATTATTCTACCCTGTCAGGAGGCTGGGCCCAGTGAGAGAAATCTATAAGGGAGCTACAACAAGTTCTTAGGGAGTTAGGAATGGGACACCCTGTCCTGATCAGGCCACATTCACTACAGGAATGAAAGCTAAGATCCTCCAGTCTGCCCCCCAGTACCTGGTATGAACACTGACATACATGCTGAGCCCAGTTGTAATACATTTATGATATTGAGCAATCCATTGCTGATCTAGGGGAAAGGGACAAATTCCAGGAATGCACAGGAGCTGTGGAGAAGACCCAAGACGGAGTTCAGAATGCCAAGAGGCTATCCCACTTGGCTGCAAAGGGTCGGATAAAAATAACCCTAAAGCAGATATGGTTTGACTTCATTACTGCAGGGCCCTCATGTAAACAGAGAGACTGACAACCTCACGTTGTGTTGGCTGGCCTGTGGAAAGCCTTAAAATCTGCACCATAGTTCACACCTGCCCCATCTACTCCTACCACCCATGATGCCTGGCTTGCTCCAGCAGAGGCCTCAGAGGTATAGTCCTATTTGTGTTGAGTACTTCTTATGACCTCAGATAGGAGGCAGACCAAGACTCCCTCCAGGTGAGAGCCACTAGAGGAGACTGGAGACATCATGTGAAGCTCAGTATTCACTAGTCCTCCAGAAATATACAAAAGGTGACAGGTATGGAGGAGACAGGAGCTGTACATACACAGTAAAACACAGCAACCCTCAGAAGTTTTCTGGTCCCTCAGTGCCATCAATAGGAGGGACAAAAATTCACAGTCAGGGAGGTTCTATGACCCTGCAAATTAAACATTCTCACCACCCCATATGAGGTTTTTATTACTCCAATACCTGAGAATATACTGGGCACTGATATCTTAGAGGGCCAAACTCTGCAAACCTCTATCAGTGAATTCCACTTCCAGGGCTAGAATCATCAAACCAGTGTGAAGGGGAAATGCCAACTGGCAGCCAGTAAGCCTGCATTTCTCTGCCCCCTCCACAAGGAGTGGTAACTGTCACACAATACAAATTGCTTGGAAGCATAAGGAGATTGGAGAAACTGTCCAAGAACTGCTCTGGATGATTGTTGTATGCCGGTCCATAGTTCTTTCAATAGTCTGGTACAGCTGGTAAGAAACTACCGAGTGTTTTTTGTTTGGTTCGTTGGCTGGTTTTTCCCCTCAGACTAATAAGAGTTGAACAAGGTAACATCCCCTATCCATGAAGCTGTTCCCACCACTGCCACTATTTGAGATGCCTCTGCCAGGGTCATAGGAATGTGCCATGCTCTGCTGGACTTAGCAAATGCCTTTTCCAAAATACCCCAGGCCATCACAGGATCAATTCACCTCCACATGAAAGGGGCAAGAGAGTGCTTCCCCAAGGTTACCTGCCCAGCCCCAGCACATGTCACGGGACGGTAGCCAGTGACCTGTCCCTGTTCTCCCTCCCCACATTTGTAAAACAGATCCGTGACACTGATGATATAATGTTAACAAGTGAAGTCGTGCCGCTGTGACAGGACACCCTGCTGGCTTTGCTGGCGTATCTGAGGGAGAGGGTAGGTGGCGAACTCACACAAATTCAAGACCTGGGAACCAGCTTAAGGTTTTTGGAAGTCACTAGTCAGGTGAGGTACATGCTGTCCCAGAAGCTGTGACTGATAAAATGCAAGCTCATCGAAGCTCTAAAAATGTGAATCAGTGCAAGCCTTTATAGAGATTTGGGAGTTTGGGAGGACTTTTATTCTCCACTTGACACAGTGCCTCCCTCTCTTATACCACCTGGGAAAGAAAGGACACATACAGACTGGGAATTGGAACAGCAACCTGCTTTTGAGAAGACAAAACTCTAATGACATAGATGAGAGCTCTGGACATCTCTCAAGCGAGCTACCATTTGAGTTACATGCGTCCATGACTCTGAAAGCTATGGGTTGGGCACTTTGGTAGAGACAACAGAAGGAGAGAGTGCGCCTAGACTTTTGCTCCTAACTCTGGAAGGGATCAACAACCTGATATGTCCCATAAAGGAAAAGCTCCTAGCCATGTATCCAGAGCCTCTCTTGAAGGAACAGTGTATCAAGATAAGAACTTCCCTTCCTATCAAGGGTGGGTTGAGAATAGTTCCGTCAACCCACCTCTGCCATGGTTCAAACCCATTTTGATTACGTGGCAGACCTATTTGGAACAGAGGAGCACCCTGTCTACCAGCCCACTGTCTCTAAAAATGTGGGTGCTATTAGGCCCTGTAGAATGTGTAGATCCTCCAAATGCCACTGTCCTTATTACTGTGGTGGCCCCTGTGGCCTGTAGAGAGGGAGTGGAGTAAATTCCCGCTGATGTCTGCTATACGGATGAGTCCAGTGGGGCCAATCCCTTTAACTGTCAGTTGGACTGTTCTAAAGGGATTTACCCTATGGGTTGGACAATGGGAAGCCAAGAGGTGGATGATTTTGTAAATAAACCCTTGTGGGGTCAGGATCTGTTGAAAGACATTTGCATTCTCCTACAGGAATCTGAGGCTGTCCTCACTGTCTTCCTCATCCCAGCTCATATGACACTGACACCCCCCAATGATAGAAAGCCACTGTTTTGCTCAGGTCCAAGCCTTAGCAGGTGACATTTCAGTAGACACAGAAGATTAGGTGCACAGAAAGAGTGGCCACCACAGTGCCCAGGTGGATGGCATATTGCGAAGGATGACAGATCACTTTTGAAATACAGTGATTTGATTAATGAAGTAACAGCAGGCCCTATGTGTTCTCAGTGACGTCCAAGGCAAGTGCCGAAGAAGTCTGGGGCCATCCACCAGAGTTCCCAACTGATGAGGAATTGGTGAATTGATTATATTGGCCCCAGCCACCCTGAGTAAAGTTACCAAATATGTCCTGGTTTGTGTGGACACGGCATCGGACCTAACCCAAGCTTTCCCTTGCCACCATGCAAAGCAGGCTGTCACCATGTGGGGGTCAGAGAATAGAACCAAGTATGGATGCCCTTGTGAAACAGACAGTGATCAGGGGCCACATTTTGAAGGCCATAATATGCAAGACTTGGCAAAAGAACATGCCATTAAATAAAGATTCTTTCTCTCCTACAACCTGTAAGTAGCAGGATTGGTAGAAAGAAAAAATGGAGTATTAAAACAGCACATTAAATTAATAACAAGTAAGACCACCTTGACTGGGTGAACTCTGCTGAGGCACCAAGTACCATGAAGGTGTATGGAAGTCTCGGGAAACAGTCATTGCTCCAACTCTCCCTGTGGATCAACATGCTGTGTTGCTGAGAACACCAAGCCCCATCAGCCACAGAAAGAAGTTACCTACAGGAATCTGCAATGTGATGGGTGGGACTTTGTACCCTCTCAGTAAGGGGTAGCTACTCAATCTCCATTGGCATCCCACTGTCCTGCCATAAGGTGACCTGCTGAAATGCACTACAGCTGGAATGGAACATGCGCCATGGAAGAGGGGAGGAGGAAAGGGTCCTGGTCTAGCTTCTCACACTTAATCCACCTCTTCATGATTGACAATGCCGGCTCCTCCCGCCAACGTGTGTGGTGCGCACAACCAGGTCACATTCCTAAAGCTGCTGCCCCATTAATATCTAAGAATTAGGCCACAGGTGTAATATTTATAGAAGAAGACCTTCCTATACAAGTTCCTAATAAATATTTCACTTTTTGCCTTAGACTTCTGCCTCCTATGGTGTCTGGTCACAAGAAGGCACCTGATAGAAATGCTTTTTAACAGTGGACTCACTGGTATGGCCAACAAAAGAATCAACACAGGTGTTGAGTATGTGGGCAGCTGTCCCTCTCTAGCTTACCAAATTACCACAGTGGTATTGCCACTCCAGGGAGGGGATTAGAAAACCCTAAGGCAATACATTAAGGAAGAACAAGTTGCAATTTGTACTCTTAATTCATCTGATATCACCAACACTGATCGAGAAACCTGTGTCACACACTACCAATAACAGTGTCAATCACTGTCAATCACATTGCACAGGCAGCCCATCAAACTGCTGACCAGAAGCATCCTAAAAACACCACCATCAAAGCCATGGGTGGCTATGCTCAGATTTGGGAAAAGTTCATGTGGCTTAAACCAGGTTATGGACACTGAACACCTGGGTAGCCCTAAGTTGGGAACAGAAAAATCACTCTAGATAGAACCAACTCAACTGTACAAGAAATATGGGATGGCTATCACCAGAACTATATGGTCATTCTGTCATATTAAAGGCTAGTGGCTGGTTTGGCACTGACTGGGATGGCTGCCATATACTTCTTAAATAAACTCTGAATGGGACGCAGTGGTGATGTGGCACAAACCTTTGGCCGTGGCTTCCACCTTCATGTTGGGCTACTGCACCCTGGGTTTTCTCTAGACACAGGAGAGAATCCGCCCCACGTTAACAATCACCAACTGCCCTCGCCCCAAGGCCAGATAGGAACATTGTGTTTTCTACTGATCTGATCATTGGGTGCCAGCTTTGCCTTCCCAGCCCTGGCCTGGAGAATGTTGCTGCACATATAGAAGCCCTTACTGAATCTCCCGGAGAGCCTTACATCATAGCCAACCAACTCTGTCATTCCTGAACACCGAAATGCCTCTAATGAGAAAAGCTGTCCTCCCAAACAGGATGACCTTGGACATTATTCTACCCCATAAGGAGGCAACTGTGCTATTCTCCGAACAGAATGTTGTGTGTTCAACCTGAGGACTATGCTAATATATCATCTTTATTAAATCACATGAGGACATCCTGAGTGATCTGACCCCCAGGCAAGAGGACTTAATAAATCAATGGTTTGGAACAAGGGGCTCTTGGTGGAAATAGCTGTTGCTGATTTTGAAAATCAATGTCTTAATCTATGTTTTCTTTTGCATGTGCCTGTATCATCACAGTGGCATTGGAATCTGCCTTCAATGCAGCACTTTTGCCAAAGAAGCTACCTACCTCTGTGCTAGCAAAACCCCTCGCTGACTCCTCAGAGCACACTGTTGGGGGTATGGTGGGGGGGTTCACCATCATAAGAGCTGGTCACAAGGGATGGAGTGCTGCAGGAGGTCATGGAGAAGTTGTAACTGCTAGGTGACCTGTGACCTGGAACCAGGAAATTAGAGGCTCCTCACCCCCATCCCCTGTCCTTGGAATGTGCATTTTGCTTGCCTTCTTCACTCGCAGGAGCCCAAGGACACATCCTTGAGATGGTGATGTGGTAGTGAGACCACACGGACAGCATATGGGACTGAACCCACTTTAAGAACGCCATATAAATTTTAAGTTTTGGCAGGCAGGTTCAGATATCTCATTCTGCAGCCACCCAAGACAAGCTCTGTCTACAACTTCTCTTTGCTTATTAAAAGTGGTACCTACCGACTGGGAATGGCTTGCCTCTGTCTCAGGTCTCTCCCTGACCTATGCTTAATGGGGCCAGTTTCAGATTATAACCAGGAAGCTCCTGGGGTTGCAAACCAACATCTGGATACAAATTCTTTATCAGACTTGTGAAATGCAAATATATTCTCATAGTCTGTGTTTTCTCCCCAATTTTCTTAAGAGTATATTTTGCAAAGCAATTTTTTTTAAATTTTTAATTAAAATTATAATTTTAGATCTAATTTATCAACTTTTTCTTTATGGGTTTTACTTTGGTGCCATATCCAATTTCCTTCTAAGAAGACAAACGTTCAAGAAGGAAGAGAAAATATGTTTCCTGCTGCAATCAAAAAAATGAGTTGAAATTTACATACTAGGACCTAAAATTTCATAATTGTGGATATTGTGACTTCGCTAACTAGCATGCCCTGGTGCATAAGTTTTTCACATTTGGTGCTAAAGCACAGCTTCTCCATGACAAATATTTACTGATATAACTGAGAGTCCAGCATTATAATAAACTGTGATATAATGGACATTAGCTTCTAGCTAAAACAACATTTCTGTCAGAGCCAAACAGCATAATACACAGTCTACGATAATGGGACTTTGTATTTTTTAACATTGCCTCAAACATCGGACAAAATGTCAAACACAATAAGTTCTGAATGAAGGAATGAATGAGAAGTACAGGGAAAGATGTTTACTCTATTTAAGGTACAAACTATAACTTATGCTTTTGTAGAAAGCACCCCAACCTGTACACCTGTCATAGGTCCATATAGAGACATCAGGCACTAATTGGGAAACAATTCCCAAAAGTCAGGTTTTCAATGCCAACATTAACTGGGAAGCAGTATATCATAATGGACTCTGGAGTCAGACTGCCTGGGTTCATATCATACCTCTCCCACTTATTTGTCAATACCTGACTTCCCTGAGGTGTCCTCACCTGTACAGTGAGAACTTCTAGTTCATGGATAACTGTGAGGAAACAGTATCTTTTTCATAACACTCCTATTTTCCTTGGTTAATGTAAAAAAAAAAAAAAATCAGCTGACATATGCAAAGCCCTGAGCTCGGAACCTACAACGTAATAGCTAATATATATTTATTATGATATAATTGTGATACTAACATACTGAAAGCTACAGACCATGGCAGACTATTATCATTCCAACAGATTTTTAAGCTCAGGCCTCTGGGAAGCCTGCCTTTGAATAAAGTATGAGAAAGGCAAGATAAGTTTGCCTTTTTCTCGAGTTGGTATATCCCTCTTCTTTTCTGGTTGAATTACATTCCTGCTACTATCGTAACTGTAATACCAGTTCTTCCCTTCAGACCTTGCACAATTTGGGATTCATGAAGAATATGTCAAATTCACCAACATCTTTTAAGGAGTTTTGTACTATAGAACAATTCTACAAGAGCAGAATATTTTAAAGCAGTCAAATATCCCTGATTGTATAATTCTCAGAGGATAACCATAGTGTTTTCCTTTAAAAAGTATTGTTGATGCCATTTACTATAATTCATTTCCCAGCTATTAAATTGTTCCTATTCAATTTTGCAGAACATGGCAGGTGTCTAATGACCACTTTTGTACCATATTGAAGAAGAATAATAAAACGCCAAACCACAAAAGTACACTGAAGATTTGCAGTGTTGAACTTGTGGATAATCATGCGATATCCTTTCCTCATCAAAATGTTGCCAATTAATTAAGATCCTAAAATAATGACTGTATATGGTTTTTCCAATTTGTTTTACAAACTCAGTTCAGATACAGGATTACAGTACTATAGACCAGAAGGCACACACGTTAATGCTCAGAATATGATCCATTATCCATCAGAATTAGAGATCCAACAGAAAGCTTTTAAAAGCTTAGTTCAGTCTCTCATAAAGCCAAGTAAAAAAATAAAAAACAACTCTGAATGAAAATGAGGTAGATAATAATTGGAAAAATGGAATGTTAAAAGATGAACACTGAAGGTTTATTAAAGTTCTTATTCAAGTCAAGCTGATGTCAGGTGGAAATAGACAGGTATGACAAATAAAAATGTTTTCAACTAGATTAATTACGGGGATGGTAGGAGGTCGATGAATATATGGATTTCCATTATCACAGTTTTTACCTACTCTACCTCACTAATATCATCTTAAGATTGATATTGAGTCTCCCAGCAATTGAATGGATTCTAAAGTAGAATAAACCCTATTTCCATTTGTCTATCTTCCCCAAACTGATCTACTAGTTATAATGACAATTCAATTTAGCACTGCCATTTTCCTAACCAATCTCTAAGAGTTCCAAAAAAGCCAATAAATGAAAACTTAAGTAAAGTTTAAAGTATAAATAAAATGTAGCTGACATATTTCAAAACACAAGGGGTAAACTTAAACTAACATCCAAACATCACTTTATATCATTGCCAAATTCTCCTCAATACTGCATAAGAGTGACCGTGACATTTGATTCAAGCTGTGTGCTCAGAATAATAAAAGCTGAATACAGACACTTGAAATCTATGTACTCCTTTTTCTTCTGCAGTGAGACCAAAAAGAAACATGCTCTTATTTCATGAAATAAATATTATTTTATTGGGCGTCTGCTTTACTTAAGAGGTCAAATCCTTAATTAGATCATTAATAATTATGTTGACATTTACTGCCTGCAAGGCATGGTTTCTTTGGAAGCAATTTAAGAACAGGAGATATTTCTGATCATTTATCTTATTCTAACTGGCCCACTGGTTAGAAGAATAATTTTCTAATCCTTCTAGGCAGTTAAACTAGCACTTATTAGGTTATTTGTACATAGGCACTTTTTTCCTGAGACATAATAAATGAAGGGAAACATCTGCTCAATAAATTTAAAGTTGTAAAATGTCTTAAGTCTTTAACCCATTATATTGCTTGCTTGGCCAAAGAAATGATTTAGATCATGTATTTCTGAATCCCCATTGCCTAGAACAGTATCCTCCTTTGTAGCAAGGATTCAATAAGTGGCAATTGAACAGAAATAAGTGTAATTGAGCTAAAGAGAAGTCTAGAGTCTGAGACCTTTCTGGCACCCATAGAGCTAGCACAAATTGAGGAAATTTTAAAATGGTTAGGAATGTACTAACATTCCTATATCTAAATGAAGTTCTACTACTATGAGTAAAAACATGAGTTTAGAAGCAGAAAGTCTTGGGTTTGAATTCTAGTCTGCCCTTAACAGTTGTGTGTCATTGGGTAAGTTCTTTCAATTCTTTACATGTTGGCTTCCTCATCTATGTATGTGTATAATAATTCTGAGCAATATATACAGGAGTTATGTGATGATTCAGTGTGATAAGACTGAAATGCAACAGGAGTACAATAAGTGTTCAATATGCGTTGGTGATGACGATGATCATGTCAACGGCAATGACAACATTATGTCCACCAACCTCTATTAATGCCTTGAGGTCTTGCACAAGTTCATTGCAGATACCTACAATCAAGTCTGATAAAGGCTAGTTTAGCATAGGAGAAGATTAAGAAAGAATGTAGAAAACAATGGGCATACCAAAAGGCATTTGTGGGAAGCCTTGTGAGGCATCATCTGATTTGTCAGGTGGTCTGTTTTGGCAGTGGATTTACTTGTCCGGGATTTTTATTTTGCTTGGGGTAACATTTCACTAGCATACATTTCCTCAGGGAGAGATGTGGCGAAACTATGCTGAACAGCAAGAGAAACATGTCAAATAGAAACTTTTGCATCAGGGGCTCTCATTTAGGTTATCAAAAATGACTGAAAGAGTCAAGAGAGGATAACAGAAGATTACAAAAAAAAAAAAAAAAAAGTTAAATTCTCATCCTTGGAAGACATAAGAGCAAATTTGCCCTGAAGCTGTTGGGGTGGGGGGGTAACCTAGATAGTACTCTCAGAGCATCTTTAAAAATATGAACACTGCCATTGGCAGTGAGCATCTGCTTACAGACCTGTCCTCATGTGACTTTCCAATCTAGTTTGTGGAGATCAGCCAAAGCTCAGGAAACCACATTTGCTTTCCCAGTGAAATTTCACAAACTATTAAAGCCTAATCATAAACCCGTTCTATACATCAAGCCAAAGCCAAGCTGTCTAGCAAGAGCTTGCTGAGTATGCTAAACCTATCCTTGGCCGTTTGGGTACCATAGTGCACTTTTGTCCAACTCAGAAGTAATTATACATCATTTATTGCCAGACGGTGCCAGAGGTTCCTATAATTTTGTATGTATGAAATGTCAGCAATATGGAAAAGGAAATCTGTTCAATTTCTCTCATTCATTGCTTTACCTTAAATCTCAGGCCTATGTAAATGTCAATCCATTCTTCAAAATTAATAGGTGGGAATGTAAGAAGAATATGTGTAATAATTTGCCTCAAAATACAAAAAGGCCCAGAGTTAGAGAAAGCAATACTGTTTCTCTTAGAAAATATTCTTCAATTTTCTTCACTATTCACTTATAATGGAAGAGAATAAACTGACTACTGCTTTTTGGCAGAGTTTTTTATACTGATGTGTGCAAAGGAGTAAGTATGTAAACAGAGAAAAATATTAAAACTTTCGATGTTAATCTATATTTTAATACCCAAGCATATCTTGACAAACTTTCAAATACAGAATGCATGAAACTCATAAAATATATATAAGTGTGATTGCATTACTGCTTCTAATTTATTTTCCCCTCAACAAAATTCTGTCTTTGAGTTCTTATTTATTATGCCTTTTATTCAATTGAGTACCTAGGCAGAAAATACAATAAAGCTTTGCTAATTTCATAAAATATTGAAACACTGACACTGAAAATAGAATTTCACTATCTTTATGTACTTCTGGGCCTATCTCACAATTTAATCTAAAAACCTAGTTAAGGAATGCATAATTTCCTAGACGCTTATTCTGATAAATTACACTCAGCATCTCAGAGAAAAATATTCATATTCAGAAATAGCATTTTCACTTGTTCAAAAGTAGTCAAAGAGCTAATTCACAAAGATTAAGAGATTAAAGAAGACAACAAATGTGGTCAATGACTTGACATATTTCTTTTTAAGTGTGTCTCCAATCCTCTTGCAAGGTTTAGAATTGAGCTGAAATCTTGCCAGAGAACAAAGACTATTTCTGGGTGGTCACGTTTACTGGGGAAGCATCTGAAAACTTACTGTACTATCCCAACTTTCTAATAATCAGATCTCCTTCAGTGGCTGAGGTATATGGAGGTCTCCAGGTCAGCACACTCCTTCCTACATTCCAGAGGACAAACTCCTTATTCTAAATAACTCCTCCCTCTAGAGGAACTTGATTATTAGTTTTCAGAACTCATATAACCTTCATGAAATCCTCAGCTATTGTAGAAAAGGATGAAAGTAATTTTTAATTAAAATGCATGTATCTCGGGGTGCCTGGGTGGTTCAGTGGGTTAAAGCCTCTGCCTTCAACTCAGGTCATGATCCCAGGTCCTGGGATGGAGCCCCGCATCAGGCTCTCTGCTCAGCAGGGAGCCTGCTTCCTCCTCTCTCTCTCTCTCTCTCTGCTTGCCTCTCTGCCTACTTGTGATCTCTGTCTGTCAAGTAAATAAATAAAATCTTTAAAAAAAAAAACTGCATGAACCTCTCTTACCTTCTATTAAAGCTAGGACTTTAAAGACTTGCATATATATTATTTACCATGCTAAAGATGCTTTTAAAGCTCATATTCTTATTTTAATAACTGGATTTGTTCCATGGTCCCTGGTTCAGCAACCTTATCATCCAAACATAGAGAAGATGGTAAACAGAAGGAAAATTCAGGTAACAGTACATAAATAGGTGTAGTAGCAATATTAAGAGCTTCTTTTTTTTTTTTTTTTCTCTGAGGGACAGGTCTTTATTTTGCCTTGTAATGCCAACATGTGATTGTTTTTTTTTTCCTTTCTAATATTATTTTTTAATGATGATATTGTTAGATTTATTTTATATTATTAATTCAAATAAATAACATATAATGTATTATTTATTTCAGGGGTACAGGTTTGTGATTCATCAGCCTTATATCATACCCAGTGCTCATTACAACACATACCCTCCCCACTGTCCATCACCCAGTTACCCCATCCCCCTACCTCTCTCCCCTCCAGCAGCCCTCCGTTTGTTTCCTATGATTAAGAGTCTTTTATGGTTTGTCTCCTTCTTGGTTTCATCTTGTTTCATTTTTTTCCTCTCTTCCCCTAAGAGCTTCTTATTTCTTAAAAAGAAAAACAACGTATATGGGAAAAGGATATATACTACCATTTATACATAGAATCTATAAAATAAGGTTATTAGCTAGAACCAGAGCCTTCAACTTATTATTTTATTTCTTTTCCTCCAACCTGAACCATACTGACATGCAAGTTCTAACTCTGAATAAAATATATTATTATTATTATTATCATCACATGAGAGTCTGAATTTTAATATAAAAGAATTTTACTATAAAAGAATCATTGAACACTGCATCAAAGAGTAATTATGGGGGCGCCTGGGTGGCTCAGTGGGTTAAAGCCTCTGGCTTCAGCTCAGGTCATGATCCCAGGGTCCTGGGATCAAGTCCCACATCGGGCTCTCTGCTCAGCAGCGAGCCTGCTTCCCTTCCTCTCTCTCTGCCTGCCTCTCTGCCTACCTGTGATCTCTTTCTGTCAAATTAAATAAAATCTTTAAAAAAAAAAAGACTAATTATGTACAGTGGCTAACTGGACATAATTTTAAAAAAGCAATGGTGAGTAAGGGGGTAGCTTGTGTGTGGGAGGGAGGTCTGTGGCAGAGGAGTTAGACTGTGGAAAGGTAATGGTAATAAAAGTATAGCTGAAGGCCAATACAAAAAAAAAAAAAAACCCACCAGAAATATCCTTTTTGATATTAAATCCATGTCAGTAGTCTTCCTTGTTTCTCTTTCTATTATGTTAACTTGATTTTGCAAACATTCTAGGAAGCAAAATATAGTCATCCTATTTAAAAACAAAAGCATACATTATCATTCTCTAAAGGGTATACCAATTCTTTTTTTTTGGGTGTATATCTGATATATCCACATTTTATCAATCATAGTAATTATACACAACAAAAATAACTTTAAAAAATGCGTTTCTATAACATATATTCCAGGCATTTCAGACATTTTGCTTTGATGACAAGTATGAGCAAATAAAACCGGCTGAGGTCTTTGATTTAACTTTTGCTTTTAATCTAACTTTTTTTGTTTATATATATGAAAAAGAGAAGATGAGACTTTTTTTTTAAAGATTTTATTTAATTGACAAAGATAGAGAGAGAGGGAACACAAGCAGGGGGAGGGGAAGAAGCAGGTTTCCCACCAAGCAGAGAGTCCCATGGGGGATTCATGACATGAGCAGAAGGCAGGCCCTTAATGACTGAGCCCAAGAAGATGAGACTTTTGATATACTTTTTAAAAATTAAAATAATCTAGGGGTGCCTGAATGGCTCAGTTGGTTAAGCATCAACCTTCAGCTCTGGTCGTGATCCAGCGTCCTGGAATCAAGCCCCTCATTGGGCTCTCTGCTTAGAGGGAAGCATGTTTCTGCCTCTCCCTCTGCACCTCCCCCCATCTCATGCTCTCTCTCTCTCTTAAATAAATAAAATATTTTTAAAAAGTTAAAAATAATCTAATTTTGAACAACACTGACTTTAATTATAGAGCCTATTAAATAAATGGTGATCCCAGATATTAAAACCATAAACAGAACCAGAATCCATGGCTTCTGTATATTAAAACTCCATCCTAAAGCAATAAGGGGATTCTAAAAATTTCGCTCACATTTTAAAACAAAGATTTGCATTAGTGTTTGGTTAATGGAATGACTGAGGTGTGCCTGGCCAGTTAGGTAACTGGGTGTTCCCAAATCTGGCTCTGTAGTCCAACTCTCCCTGCCACTTACCATCACCTGACGGCTGATGTCTACTTTGGTTTACATGAGAATGAGAACAACTCCAGGTCTTAAGTCTGGCTGAGATTTCCAGGAGCAAGATCAAGATCTCAAAATGGGTTTGTTAGTGTTGGTTTCCCACCACCCCCAAACCTAATTCTTTTTTTTTTTTTTAAGATTTTATTTATTTATTTATTTGACAGACAGAGATCACAAGTAGGCTGAGAGGCAGGCAGAGAGAAAGGAGGAAGCAGGCTCCCTGCTGAGCAGAGAGCCTGATGCTGGGCTCCATCCCAGGACCCTGAGATCATGAACTGAGCCGAAGGCAGAGGCTTTAACCCACTGAGCCACCCAGGTGCCCTGTTAGTGTTGGTTTTGTCAACCCAACCTGGGAGAACACTCCGGATGAAGGATCCATTCTCTGTGTTTCTCTACACAAATTTTATTTTAGATTTAGTAGATAACTGCATATACCATGTATAATACATGTCATCATCTGCTATTTTATACACTGTATCATACTATGTATGTATGTATCAACTATATTATAGCATAATATAAGCTGTATTATAGTACATACTACATATAACCTAATATTAATGTTATAATCTAAAAATACCTCTTATATATAATCTTATAAAGATTAGTCTAATTTTAAATAATATCAAATATATATTATATACAGCATACTATGTATTATGCTATTTTATATTATAATTATCTGTTAATTTAATAAGAAATTCATGTGGAGGGAGAGAGCTGGTGATGTACAACATCAGACATACTGAAGATTTGTCAGCTATGTGTCAGATATTGGGTATCTATCTATCTATCTACTTACCTACCTATCTACCTACCTATGTCACTGGAATATGTTTTAAAAGTATTCATAGAAAATTTTGAGAGCTTATGTGCTCTGTGAAAGAGAAATCAGAGATGGACATTAGTCAAAGTAGTAAACATAGATTGAATAAAGGAGTCTTGCAGTAGCAGGGAAAGAAACTTGCATATAGAATGGGACTCAGGTCTGAATACAACAAGGAAAAGTGGGGATTTACAGCCAAGGAGCAGAGTGGGGAGCTGGTGGAGAGAAAAATTACTGAAAGAGTAGTGTAATTCTTCTTAACCTGACCTAACAGAATCTTACTGAAGACAGGCCAGGATGATCACATGTCCCCTGGGGGAGGATATAAGATGAGGAATCTGTTCAGATTTCAATCAGGTATCAAGCTTGGGGATTCTCTGTAAACTGAACAGGGCTCTTGCTAACACTGGACTCTACAAGGATGGAGGCTGAAGTCCAAGGTCGGGCCTCGCTGAGAAGAGGGCTCAGAGAAGCCTCACTAAACGTGGCCAAAGGAAGAAAGAAAATCATCATATGCTAGCAGTCCTCAGTGTATTTGTAATTACCTCACAGCCTCCTTCAAATTCAGGCTTTCAGAGCTACTACATACTTGACAAGATTCCTCTATGACTGTTTCGTGTACAGATATTAACTTAAGAAATTTGGAACAATATCAACTTGGGCAGATGCCACAGATCTGGGTCTGAGTTGACCTACATTCTTGTCCTTGAATCTTTACTCAGGTATCAACTATCAAGGAGAATATTCTAGTTCTTTTTTCGATTCCTGAGCCATAACTCTATATCATTTGCTCTTCTCTCCCAGGCCTTCTCTTCATAGCATCTCAGTCTCATCCCTAGGGCTGTCCTCAATACTCAGTGCCTCTCTTTACATATTCACAGACTCAGGTCTCACCTTGAAAATGCTTTATGTCCATGATTGACTATGGATTGCCCTGAGCAATATAATTTCTGAACTAGAAGTCACAGGAAAAATGTGATAGTCTTTGGGTAGCAAAGAAAACACCAATATAGAGAGGAGGCCTAACTTAAAGCATTTATTATTTCCATATCAGCTCTCAGTTCATTCCACTTTGAAAGTCACTGGTCTCAATTCAGATCAATTTGCTTTAAAATTTGCTTTAAAATTATGCTCCGTGCTCTTTCTCTTGGATACATTTTCAATCACCCAGTTTGACAAAAATAATGACAAATCAAATTGGACCCAGAATAATTTTCCAGCATTTTCAAATATCACCAATATCAGTGAAGAGTTTCCTTATAAAGGCTTTTCATAATTCTGATAAGAAGAGCTAATGTAACATTCTGTGTCAACTATACTCAAATAAAAATAAAATAAGTTGAAAAGAAATTCTTCATAAAAAGAGTAACAGATAATTCTGTGCCATTTAAGCATCTCATTTAAGTGCTAATAAAGACATGCCTTTGAGAATAAAATCAATAAAAATTCTACTTACCACAGACTGAATTCAGGAAAACGCACCTATAAAACGATATCTGCCAAACACAGATGCTTAAAATTGACCAGAATCAAAGCTTAAAGAATCCAAGAGTGACACTGTTTTACACAGAATGTAGGTGTTAAATAATATTTGATAAGATAAATAACAAAATTGCTGACTTTTCAAGCATATGTTAGAATATATCACTACAAATACTGTTGTGATTTTATATTCACGTGGGGTTTTATTTCTGTTTTTGAATTGATGTTAGATTTCCTTTTTTATTTAGCTCCAAGGGGATAAAATCTGTTCCTATTTTTCTCAGCATGGTATGCTCAGTCCCACACTGAACCTAGCACAGAATATGCATTCAATAATTACCTGTTGAATGAATAGATGTAGGCTTAACAAGAAAGGCTGATTTTATACCAGCTTTACTGGGGTATAATTGACATATGATATTGTATAAGTTTAAGGTTACAAATGTGAGGATTTGATAAACATAAACTGCAAAGTGACAACCACAGTAAAGTTAGTTAACATATCCTTCACCTCACATCATTTCCATTTTTGTTTTTGTGGTGGTGGTGGTGCTGGTGAGAACATTTATGATCTATTTTCTTAGCAGCTTTCAAGTATACAGTACAGTTTTGTCAACTACAGTCACCACGTTGTACATTGGGTCCTCGGGACTTATTCTTCTTCTAACTAAAGGTTTGCGTTCTTTGACCAATAGTTCCTTATTTCCTCCATGCCCCACTCCTGGCAACCAGCGCTCTACTCTCTGTTATAATGAGTTTGGCTTTTTAGAATCCACATATACGTGAAATCAGTCATGGAATATTTGTCTTTCTTTGACTTAATTCACTTAGCATAACACCCTTAAGATCCATTTGTGTTGTTACAAATGTACTCAGAGGTGAGGCTGCTGGACACATGGTAGTTTTATTTTAATTCTTTGAGGAGCTTCCATACTTTTTTCCACAGTGGCTGCACCAATTTACATTCCCACCAACAACGGAGAGGTGTCTCTTTTCTCCACATCCCTGCCAACACTAGTTGTCGTCTGTGTTTTTGATGATGGCCATTCTGATAGGTGTGAGGTGATACCTCATTGTGGCTTTGATTTCTATTTCTGTGATTGTTAATGATGTCAGCATCTTTTCATGTATCTGTTGGCCATTTGAATGTCTTCTTTGGAGAAATGTCTGTTCGAGTAAGACCCTTGTCTATTTTTTAATTGGATTATTATTTTTTTAAGATTTATCTATTTATTCAAGAGAGAGAGGGAAAGAGCATGGGAGCAGGAGGGGCAGAGCGAGAGAGAGAGTCTCAAGTAGGCTCCACCCTGAGCAAAGCTGGATTTCATAAACCTGAGATCATGACCTGAGCCAAAACCAAGTCAGATGCTTAACTGACTACACCAACCAGGTGTCCCTTAATTGGATTATTTTTATAGTTGTTATTGCCATTGAGGTGTATGAGTTCCTTATATATGCTGGATATTAATCCCATATCAGATATATGGTTTGCAAATATTTCTTTCTACTCAGTAGCTTGCTATTTTCATTTGGTTAATTCTTTAGCGGTGCAGAAGCTTTTTACTTTGATACAGCCTCACTTACTGACTTCTGCTTTTGTTGTTGATACTTTTGGTATAAAATCCAAAAAACTGTCAAGACCAATGTCAAAGAATTTTTTACCTATATTTTCTTCTCAAGGTTTTATTGTTTAAGGTCTTACATTTAATTCTTTTTACTCCACCTTGAGTTAATTCTTACGAGTGGTATAATGTAGGGGTCCAATGTCATTCTGTAGCATGAGAATATTCAGTTTTATCAACACCATTTATTGAGAGACTATCTTTTACCAATTGAGTTACTTGGCTCCATGTCAATATTATTTGACCTTTTATGTCTCAGTTTACTTACGGGTTCTTGATTCTGTTCTTTAATTCTGTATGTCTGTTTTTAAACCAGCATCATACTGCCTTTTTTTTAAGATTAATTAATTTATTTATTGAGAGAGAGACAAAGAAAGAGAGGGTGCGTGAATGGGGGAAGGGGCAGAGGGAGGAGAGAAGACTCCCACTGAACGCAGATCCTGACACGGGACTCCACCTCATGACCCTGAGATCATGATCTGAACCAAAATTGAATTGGAGGCTTAACCAACTAAACCACCCAGTCCCCGTACCATCATACTGTTTTACTTGCTACAGCTTTATAATTTGGAATCAGGAAGTGGGAAGCCTATAGCTTTGTCAAGATTGTTTTGGCTATCTGAGGTCTTTCAAGGTTCTACATGAATTTTAAGACTTTTTTCTGTTTCTGTGAAAAATTGGAATTTTGATAGGGATTGCACTGAATTATAGGTTGCTTTAGGGAGTATAGGTATTTTAACAATATTAACTCTTCTGACCCATGAATACAAAGTATCTTTCCATTTACTTGTGTCCTCTTCAGTTTTTTTCATCAATGTCTTACAGTTTTAATGTATAAATGTTTCACTCCTTTGGTTAAATTCATTCTTGAATATTTTGTATTTTTAATGCTACGGCAAATTGAATTGTTTATTTTGTTTGCAGATAGTTCACTGTTATGTACAGGAATAAAACTGATTTTGTATATTGATTTTGTATCCTGAAACTTCACTGATTTATCTTTCTTTCTTTTTTTTTTTTTTAAACTAGGTTCCACACCCAGTGTGGGGCTAAATGAGAGGCTTGCACTCATTACCCTGAGATCATTACCGCTGAGATCAAGAGTTGGATACTCAACCAAATAAGTCACTCAGGCACCCCTCATTTATCAATTCTAACAGTTTATTTGATGGTGCTTTTAAGATTTTCTACATGTAAGATCAAGTCATCTGCAAAGAGAGATGATTTTACTTTTTACTTTCCAATTTGAGTGCCTGAAGGCCGATTTTCGATCCTTGATTTTCTTTCCGTAATCTAATAATATTCAGGTGCTCATGTAAACTCCATGAAAGATACTTTAAAGTAAGTCATAATTACAACAAAAATGACAAAAAAATAAACTTGTGGAGCACTTAACTGTTTATCGAGCAACTTCCTACACTGTGAATCATACATTCCTCACCACAGGTATTAGTAGAGGTATTAGTAGTCTTATTTTGACAAGGAATCTGAGGGACAAGATTAATCGGGTTGCCCCCCAGTTAGCCAACCCATGATAGAGCCACATCTCAAATACAGGTCTTTCTACTAAGATCATGTATAAATTCTATACTAAAAGTTCATCTAAGTAATTAAGGTATATTATTATAATATAAAAATAAATATTAAAATAATATTAAAAATAAAATTACATAATGCACATATACTTGTTAAATAAGTTGATTTTTCACATTTTTTCTGTATAAAATTCTTTATTGAGAAAATACTGAGTTTGAGACATTGAAAGCACAGCTATGACCTATTCGTGTATGTATGTGTGGGGATGGTGTATGTGTGTGTATGTGTGTGCATATGTGTGTGCGCGTGTGTTTGTGTGTTGTGAGTGTAGGGTGGGCAGAGTCTGGGTGAAGAAACAGACAAGCAACCTGGGCTAATACTTTTAAATGGGCTATGCGCTATTTCTCAATGTCAAATTTTATAAGCAAAAATATCAAACAGTTGGACCATAAAATACTCTTCCTTATGGCTAGTATCTATATCTGTTTATGCAAATCTCACCTCCTGAGCTGAAGTGAAAGATACTGGAAGTCATTTGGTACCTGTGAAACATTAAATGGGTGGGAAGTACCTTGCTATCATAGGTTCTCAATGAATGTTCACCTTCACAAGCTGCCGAACTTCAGAAAGAAAAAGTTAAAAAAAAAGGTAAGAATTAATAATGTTCCTGCAATCAATAGTATCAAAGTTTCAAAGAAACAGCTATAGTTTCAATAAATTCTCCTTTGCTCCCCAGATAAATTATTCTAAAAACCCCTAAGAATAAATGAAATATAGATAAGGAGTTCAAAACCCATATGACATCCAAAAGCTTGATATACCTAGAGGGCTAAATTCTATCTTCTGAAATAACTTTTTTTTTAAGTTTCAAGTAGAACATAATCTCATTAAATGACATAATGCAAAAGTGAACATAAAAGTTGTACAAGAGAAATATTAAACACTTTCAGAAGAAATTAATGCTTATTGCTATAGTCTTTGATACTCCTCTCATCTCTACTTAAATGCTGTCTAAATGTACTATATACATCAAGCCAAGTCAGCCTAGTAATTTCTTACAAAATTCTCCCACTCAAAGTTTATAAAGATTTGACAATGACTTGTGAGTATTTTACAGAGATTTATTTTTGAATGTTTTCAATGTTTAACTTGAAAAGAAAAAAATATAGACGCTCCTACATGACTGTATGAGCAAATGCTTCAAATCAGCTTCAAAAGGGGATTTTTAAATACATGCATATATTCTAACATCATTTTACAGAATACCTCTTTTCCCTGTATATCTCTGCACCAATTATGCAAATTTTTTCCAACTACATGGGGCAGAACTCTTTAATATTTTATGCCTATGTGCTTAGACATGATGTACTTATGCTTATTGATTACTTAGTAGGAACAGCTACTTAAATGTCAAAAAGTAAAGGGTTGATAGACTATGAAGAACTTAGATAAGCTGCATCGTTGAAGAGAAAAATGAACAGCATGCTGTGTTAGTTTGTTCAGGATGCCATAAAAAATTTCCACAGACTTGGTAGCTTTAAACAACAGAAATTTATTTTCTCACAGTTTCACAGGCTGTAAGTCGAAGAGCAAGGTGTCAGCAGGCTTGGTTTCTTCCGTGGCCTCTCTCATTGTCTCGAAGATGACTTTCTTCTCAATTGGGTCCTCCCACAGCCTCTCCTCTGTGCATGCCACCTCCCTGGTCCCATGGTGTCTCCAGATTCCCTCTTCTTACAGCGACACCAGTCAGAATGGATGAAGACCCACTCTAATGGCATTATCTTAACCAATCGCTTCTTTAAAAGTTCTGACTTCAAGTACACTAACATTCTGAGGGGCTGAGGTTTAAGACTTCAACATATGATTTTGGGGGGAATACAATTCAGCTCATAACACATGCCAAGTTACTGTAACTGTAGCATTTCTACAAATTCAGATAATACTTGGTAACTTCTCTATCTTCCATGTTAGAATTGCAGGGAAATCAAAAAACTATTTGGACATTATTGTAATGATGTGATCATTTGCAGAATCCAGCAGTACCTAGTTCAAGTTCTTAAATTTGAATATTAAACAAATAAGTTTACATATATGACTGGATATTTTTTATTTGTTATTTAAATTCTAGCTAGTTAACATACAGTGTAATGTTAGTTTCAGGTGTATAACCAGATTTTTTAGAACAGTTAATAGGTATAGTAGTAATTACATTATTTCCAGATAAGCAATGTAACTGCAACTTGTGTTTGGCTACAAATCTGGCCACTAGTAAATTGAGTTTGGTCACAGATCCGGCCACAAATCCTGGTACTTGTCATTGGCGAGAAAACCGAGCCCATTCATCATTCATTTATTATCCATTTATGTTTAATAGGAGAAACATCTTGTGTTAGGAATTATGGATTCAAGAAGAATTAAAGCATGTTTCCTGCCTTCAAGAGGGTCAGACTCTAATAAAGTCAGCTATGTAAGTAAAAATCTATTTAATCAGTGTTAGAGGTATGTAAGAATAGCACTGATGGCACAGAGGGCATGACTGATACGAACACGTGCAGAGATAGGAAAAGGCTTCACAGCACAGGTGTCAAGCAAAAGAGGTTTGAATGGATAGGAACTCAATGAATTCCAGGAGAAAATTACACAGTTCAGACTTTTGTCCTTGTGTTCTTATCCTGTCACCCACTTCTTTTTTTTTTTTTTTTAAGATTTTATTTATTTATTTATTTGACAGAGAGAGAGAGAGAGAGAGAGATCACAAGTAGGCAGAGAGGCAGGCAGAGAGAGAGGAAGGGAAGCAGGCTCTCCAGTGAGCAGAGAGCCCAATGCGGGGCTTGATCCCAGGACTCTGAGATCATGACCTGAGCTAAAGGCAGAGGCTTTAACCCACTGAGCCACCCAGTTGCCCCTGGTCACCCACTTCTTAAGTGACCCACCTCCCCAACTGTCTACACATTCAATGCCATCTCTAATCATTACTAAAGCCATGTTCTTTTCACTTGTTTCTATGCTACATTATTTATTAATATGCATTTCTTCCTGCAAGCCATCTAACTCCTGCTCTGGTCGACAAAAGACGAAGAGAAAAGGGGTCTGTAGAAATTTGTCTCCACCTGTTGCCTCACCTGTATTAGTTCATTAGTTCTTGATTAACTGAAGGCTCCTTACAATATGTCTTTCCAAGGCAGCGTGGCTTGGTAGAGAAGTGAAATGAAAAGTGAAATGAATCAAGCTTTTGTCCAGAAAGTTCTAGATCTGAGCAATAACATTACCCATTTCTAATCTTCTGACTTTGAGCAAATAAGTTAAACTTGTTCAACCTCCACTTCCTCATTTGTAGCATATAAATGTCAATGATAAACTCAGCCTGGCTTAGCTGTTAATACATGAAAGCACAGAACACAGTAGGTGCCCCCGACTTCTAGAAGCACTCTCCTCCCACTCCTCCTCCTTTTCACTCTCACCTCCCACCTCTTCTCTTCATTCCTTCTGATACTGTTCTAAATTACCTATTTAAATATCCATTCCTTTCAGAAAAAATAAATGCCAATTCCTTTCTAACATTGACATCCTCTCCCCTTCTGAACTCTACTTTCTGGAAAAATAGTGACAACAACCTTCCCGAAGCATCACTCGATCAATTCGTATCCCTTCTGTGAACAGTGCACATTCTTGTTCTAATTAGATCAAATCCTCCCCATACCTAATTACTTCTATTTCTCCCAGTATGGGAATTTGTATTCATAGCTCCAACCATGAAAATGCATCGATTATTCTTCTTGTATTCAACTTCAAGTACTGGATCTCAGCAAGCAATGTGCTCATGAATAGTGACTGTCTAATAAGTTAAACAATGTATCCTTGCCCTCACTCAGATACATTGCCACAAAACATACCTCTTCTCCCTACCTATAATGTCTTTCAGAGTAAAACTTCCTGCAATTCAAACATGGGACCTACTCAATTCTTGCATAGGGAGTAGTTATTATCAGCTCTGTTTGTATATTAGAATCATCTAGAAATCTTTAAAAACGTATACTGATGCTAGGGTTCAATCCACATTCAATTAAATCACTGGTGTTTGGGGATAGGTCAATTAATATTTTTTAAAAACTCACCAGGTAATTCTAACATGCAGTCAGGACTGCGAACCTGTGAGTGGCAACTACTTACATATGACTGGTGTTTGGGGCTTTAAACACCTTCATTTATGTTTATTGTTTCTCCTTCATTAATTATATTGAGGAACATAAAGACCATTTTCCTGTTTAGTTTGTCCAGGTAGTAGATACTTGCCCTTAGGCAAGTCATTTAACCTCTTATCACCATATTGTCCTGATCTGCAGAACTTAATGAGGTCCCCTACCTCCCAGTATAGCAGCAGGAATTAAATGAGAGCGTAGGTGGAAGATGGCAATAAAAAGAAGTCTACACAAATAATACATTATATGTTAATAAAATAATTTTAAAAAAAGAAGTCTACAGCTGCTTAAGAATCAGCCACTGAAAATAAAATGCCCTTACTCCAAAATCACCTTCCACAATCCTCTCCCTTAAAGAAAACAAGGAATATGAAAGACATGCAGACGACCTCCACCCAGGTTAAAAAAAAAAAAAAAAAAAAAAAGCAAAAAGGAGAATCTTTGCTGAAAATCTAAACTACTTTCTTGGTCAGAAGAGGTGTAGATTTGTATTGCCAATTTACTTCCTAATAGAAGGAAATAAGTTAGTAGATAATACCAATATGGAGAAATATGCTGACAACAATTTACTGCTGACATTATTCTTAACACAATGATAAATAATGTATTAGAAGAGCAAGTAGGGTCTGAATTAATGCAAACTACTGTAAAATAAATGTACAGCTCTTGTAGAATCACTTCCCCGGGATTTAAGATGCACATAATATTAAAAGTGAAATATTTAAATTCAAAGGTAGAGCTCTCCAGGACTCTAGAACTTTTCAGTCTGGAGCTATTTCTGTACACCTGCATTTTTATAGAAAAGGATGAAATTGGAGGAAAAGAGCTTCCACACTGAAGAGTAATGTCCAAAAGCATCTAAACCTTAAAACTGTAATGGCGGCACACCTACTGAACTCAGAGGTAGCAATGAGAAAATCTCCAAAATTCATAAAAGAACCAAAAATTACATAACTTAAAAATAAAATAAGCATTAAAGAATTGGGTTTAACTATCCATTTCCTTAATTTCCTAACTGCATCCCCAGGAAATATTCCCTTATTTCCTGGATTTTTTTCCAGTGACAATAAACTTAGATCATCATTATAGTGACTGAAAAGATTTCTTATAAATTCCATTCATTTGTAGCAGAAGAATCTTTGGGATTCTCTAGAGTCCCTTTGGGACCATACAGAACAAGTTTGGTACATGTTCCACATGGTAGACTTTAAATGCCTAATGACAACTCTTTCAATCCCCAAGAAATCTCTAATATATCTACAGTTTTTCATTGTTACTGACACTCTATTCAGTAAAAACTGAATAGCAAAACTGGCATTAGAAAATAGTATCTAGTGGCATTCTACTATCTTCCTTCCACTGAGATTTGGACTATGGTGGGACCTAGATCCAATTTATCCAGAGTTGACAGAGATTAATGAGGGTGGTGGGGGGAAGAAACTCCTTTAGATTATCCACTCGTGGTTCATCTGTTCTTGTAGTCTCTCACACAATACCTGGATGCTATATTCAGATCCAGTATCCCATGATGATGAAAGTTTTTGTCCTGTCATTTGATTTTCCTTGACTCTGGTTTTTGTTAATCATTTTCATAGTCTTAACAATCACTAATGTTTTCGTAATATTTTCCCTTTTTGTAAACCCTAAACTTCTGGATGAAATCACTACATCATGAGCTATGAAAAATGTTACATTTCACAATTCACACTTTTCAAGTATAATTTAAGAGATTCGGTTGACTTTTGATTTCCTGATGAATTTTATGTAGGTAATATGCCAAAATAGAGCCACACATATAGTAAATAAATGTATGTGTGCATAAATATTATATACGTATTTTAAAAGACAATGTATCATTTTTAAATGGTTTGCTTTAAAAAAATTAACAATAGAATGCCAATTACAATTTTTCTAAAAGTCTAATTCATTAACCTCGGATCTCAGCCTCACATAGACAACTGAACAGCAGATAAACTGACATGCAAAAGGTCACTAATAATAATTCACAGCTTATACTGTAGCAAAGAAAATATGGAAATCTGAAGACCACAACACCAGGGGAAAATAATACGCACCACGGTTCTCTGGACCATTACCAGGCATTTTCTACAGGAAGACAAGTAAATAATGGGGAAAATAAATTTTCTCTTTTAGCCATTCTTTATAAGTTTGATGTATTCATGTTTAAGTTTATGTAGAGGAAAAATGAAGCAATCTTTTTTTAAATAGATTTTTCTTTTTAAAAAGTTTCCAACTTAAAAAAAAAAAAAGGTTCCAACTTTAACAGATTGCAATGTTAGTTTCATGGTGTCCACCCCAAGGGCCATGCAACAGACTATCTTCTATAAAGAACCCCCAGAGGACTGAATAACACACACCTTGTCTGTCATTCTGTTCCAATTATCATCAAATCACCAATCTGAGAAACATTTGATGTTAATTCCCTTGCAGCTCTAAGCTGTTCCTTTTCCCTTGAGATTGTCTATGGTTATATTTCTCTCACACATTCATATTTCTCATGGAATGACCTGTATACTCCCACCTGGCAAGGGAAAAGCTGCCTCTGAGGAGAGTGTGTTATATAATATTATATCTCCAAATTCTTGCAATATCAAAGGTCATGTAAAGGTGTGTGTGATGCTAAATTTCCAAAGTTCCTGTTCAAACTTTTTATGTTAATGAATAGCAATATGAAGTGAGAAATACAGTGCATAAGATTCTATTTTCTGAAGTTCAAAGATCCTTTCTAATATGCATACTCACACACACACACACACACCCCTTATTCTTTGTTGATATGTTTTAAGGTTCCCGATGTTATTTCAACCATTTCAGTCCTTTAATGCATTAAGCAATCCTCAAAGTTACTAATAATAAATTACTATTTTAACTGTTAACAAATTACTAAAATAATTTTTAATTTTTCCTTTATCTCATATTTCAGTAAAAGAGTAAGAGTATTAGACTAGAACCAAAAGTATGACTAAAGTCTAGTCCATATGTCAATTAATTAAATAAATACAATTAGGCATCATTTCTTTTCCTTCCCACCATTGAGAACTACAGAAATATACCTATTTAAGATGTGAATTATCTGGGGCACCTGCGTGGCTCAGTAGTTAAGTTTCCAACACTTGGTTTTGGCTCAGGTCATGATTTCAGGGTTGTGAGACTGAGCCCAGTGTGTTGGGCTCTCATGCTCAAGTGTGGAGTCTGCTTGAGACTCTCTCCCTCTCCCTCTGCTCCTTCCCCCACTCCCATGTGCACTCTCTCTAAAATAAATAAACAAATAAATAAATAAATAAAATCTTTAAAAAAACCTGTCTTTAATACTCATCCCAATGCCAGAAAATAAAAAATTATTATTTTCCTATCTAGGAAAGGATAAATTTAAAAAATAAACAGCTTTATTCTGTGCCTTTTAATACCTACAAGGAGTTAGAAGTTCTTGTTCTATTCACTGCTTGATACGTTAGACAAAGGAATATCTTATTTAAGAATGAGGAGTAAATATCATCTATCTTTTTGGAGAACAAAGTAAATTTGGGGGGAAAATGGAGAGAATTCCAATTTAAAAAAATGTTCACATGAGACTTCTATTTTTGGTTATGATGGAATAGCTTGACACATACCAACAATCATACTGAGAACAACAAAAAGCCAATTAAACACTGTCTATCTATTAATTGATTAATTTATCAATCACCTATCACCATAGAAATGCTGAGTCAAATAGGAATCTGGAAGTTAAGATTCCAGAAAAATGGACTCAGAGATTTGACTACACTCTACACTCTTTCTGTCCCTAGAGCATTTGCCAATTCTTGGTATGAATCCAGGCCATATTCATGGAGTCATAAACAAGAAACCCTATGAAACCCATATTTCCCAGACTGCTGTAACAAATTACTATAAACCAGGTGCTTAACACAACAGAAATTTTTCTCTCACACTTCTGAAGACCCAGAAGTCCAAAGTGAATGTGTCAGCAGGCCTGTGTTCTCTATAGAAGCTCTAGGGGAGAATGGGTTCCTTGCTTATTCTAGCTACTGGTAGCATTTGCCATTTCTTGACACGTGGTCACATAACCCTCTAATCTACTTCTGTCTTTTTACATGGCCTTCTCCTCTCTGTATCTTCCCCTCTGGGTGTCTTTCTTCTTCTCTTCTCTTGGATAGTAGGATAGCATTTAAGGCCCACCGGATATAACCCAGGATTATATCCTCATCTCAGGATCCTTAAATTAATCATATCTGAAAACACACTTTTTTTTTTCTTCCAAATAAGATAACATTCACAGGCTCCAGAGATTTAATGCAGATATCTTTGGGGGAACCATTTTTCAGCCTGCCACAAAACTCAAGGAAAACAATAAAAATAAAATCATCGATGATCTCACTCAGAAAAGCAGAATCCTTAGAAGAAAATTATACTTTGTAACATAGAAATTAAAAATCTCTTTTCTTCAAAAGGCAATGTTACGAGAGTGAAAATACACAATACACAATGGGGAAAAGACTGTGTGAACAAAAGAAGCCATGTCAAAAATATATTGAGAATCAAGTACTCTTGGAGATCAGCAAAACAGTAGAGAGACCAACCAAGAAATTGGCAAGGCTTAGGAACTTCACAGAATAAATAAGCAAATAGCTGACCAGGGTATGAAAAGTGCTCAATATCTTTAGTCATCAGAGGAATGCAGATTCAATCACAAATGAGATACTGCTACTTCCCCGCTGAGTGCCTACATGGAAAAGACCAACAGCACCCAAACTGACATGGGTATGTCGCACCTAGGACTCTAATCCACTGACGTTAGAATCCTTGCTGGGACAGCCAACAAACTGCTGGGGCAGCTTATACTGAAAGTGGAGGCACACCAGATGACCTAACAGTGCTGCACCGAGATTTAAATGCAAAAAAGACACACACGGAAATGACCATCAAAATACAAGAATAAATAATCTATCACAATCAAACAATGGAATGCTATTTTGTAAAGAATGAGAACAAACTGCATGTATATTTATCACTAATATTCAACATGGATGAATCCTAGAAACATAATGTTGAAAGACAATAGTTTATTTCTACATAAATTCCAAAAACCAGGCAAAGTTAGACTATGATGGTACAAGTCAAAATAATAATTAGCTTGGACAGTGTGTTCCCCTGAGATGGGACATAATGAGGAATGCTGGGGACTTAGGAATGGGCAATTTCTTGTATGAGTGCTGTGTACATGTATGATATATATTTTACAAATTCTTCCAGGGAACATTATGATTTCTATGATTTCTATGTATATATTACAAATATATGTACATGTATATATTATGCTTTGTATACATTATACTTTATAAAATTATTTTTAAAATAAATAGGATAAACTCATTTTAAAAATCAGTTCCTAATAAACCAAGAAATAAATAAAAATGTGAACAATTTGAACACTCAGTTTAAGGCATTTACATAAATTTTATGTATAAAATGCCACAATAAAGTAGACTCAAAGGAGATTTAAATTGAAACTAATGATTTAGTTCTCTTACCAACTGAACAAGCAACCAAATCATACCCAAATTGGGGTGAGAATGACTAAAGTATATAGGAATACACAAGAAGAAAAAGGCAGCTCCATGCTCCTGAATAATTTATAGACATCACAGAGAAATTATATATATATAATTTGAGTAGAGGAATTTGAATGTCCTGGATTTACACTATTTGAAATGAACAATCAAAAGAATGGATGACATTAGGCCCCCTCAGTATTCCAACAAAGGGATATTTATCTATCTCTCTGAAATATCTAAGGGAGAATGCAGTGGTACAGATGTAAGAATTTGAGTAAAGGGCAAACCATCAGACTGAAAAATATTCAAGTTTCCAATGCTCCTTGGAGAATTACAAGGATATAATTATATGAGGATTCTGCAAGAGGCAAGTTAGATTCTGAGATTTCTTCCTGGATCTCAGTTGTATCTCTAGAAATATTTGGCCAACATTGTTTTCTCATTAATTATTCTAGCCACGTGGCCTCTGGAAAAGATTTTACACTATCTTCATATTTTTCATTTTCTCTATTAAAACCCATTTCCAAGTAAAGTTCAATGTGTAATGCAAGAGTCCCATATCTGCATATTTCCCTCAGTTAAGCAAAAATAAAAAAACAATTTTCAAAAATCTGAGATAGGGAAATAAATTATCCTCACTTATCAAAAGCAAAGATACAATATGCTATGTTTATTCTCAACATTCTTTTAGGGATATTCATCACAGCATGATTTTTTTTTCCCCCTCCACTACATGGAATTAGTATTAAAATTAGCTTTCACTGTCCTTTCAAGATGATCACTGCTAAAACCAAGTACATAAGATCCTTTGGAGATCAACTAAAAGGAATGAGCTAAAACGCCTGCATTTCAATACATGACAAATGTAAGTGTATATGTATATGTACATATGAAAAATATTTTGAAACCTCAAGTTAATAATGTTAGCAAGCCAAGCTTTGTTGATTATTGAGACTAGAGAGAGGGGCTGAATGAGGAAGGGGGTCGTGAAGGGGAACTTTTATTTTTGATGTTGCACATATCTTTATTTTTTTAAGTATTTAAGTATTAAGTGCTTTAACTTGTATAGTACATAATCTTAAAGTTATAAAAAGATTGGAAATATCATCTTCTCTTTTAATATACTTCCTACGAAAGGAAGAAAAATGAAAACAAATACCAGGGGGAAAAAAGCATCGTTCTTAAAAAATTTTCACCATTGCCAGTGAAGAGCTACACGTTGAAAGTCGTATAACACAACTCACTTGTAGAATGGGAGGGCATAGTCCTTATTTATCCAATTATACTGTAGACCACAAAAAAGACTGCTCTGGCGAAGCTCTGTAACCTAGGTCTGCCCCCTACTGGAATAATGAGTGGCCCTAATGCTGTCCATTCTTTTCAAATAGATAATGAAAGACCAGCAAATCCCTCTACTCAAAGATCTTAGGTGAAACTATGATAACAGTCTCCCAAAGGCATCCTAAAACTCAAATAATAAAAGCAAAAAATTAATAGTAAGGTAATTTAAGTTTTTAGTCTAGGAAACAAAACAAAAATGCCTTCCAAAAGATTTTTCATGTATAACTGTTCACCTACCGATATATCGCAGAGGAAAGGTTTAGTGTTGAGCATACAATCGTTTAATGAGAATCTGCAGAAATCAGGACTTAATCAGGAAACAAGTTCCAACTTATGCATAAAGAACCCCTGCTCGCAGCCTTTTTCTAAACATTTTTACCACACAAAGAATGTATATGTAGTGGAGGGGAAGACAGCATTGTCTGGTCATTACCAAGATGATCGAAAGTAGCAGTTGAAACTCTGAGCCCCTTTTTCCAGAAGGTTAAGTGGTTGAAAGTAGCAGCAGAATTGTCTTGAAAGTAGAGATTCTAAAAGCTTGGGGGAATGTGGAGGAAATGTGAACTCCAGGTAAGTGTTTTTCCATTTACTCTCAGTAAGAAGATTTTAGTTAAACATAAGTCATTCTTCTCTAAATATCCTGATGTACCCTTCAGAGGTTTAGGCATTATGTTACAGGTTACACCACTGAAAAGATTATAAGGAGAAAACGTTGCTTCTCAAATTCTCCTTTTGCAACTGGGGGAGAGGGGCAGGCAGCAGAGAGAGGAATCCCAGAAGGAAGAAAACAAATGAGGACAAGAGAAATTCATTCAGCCCATTGATTTCTGAACCCATCACACCTCTGAAGAATTTCTGATAAACGACTATATAGATTCATTAGTATTTCCACTTTTCTTTTTTCCCTGTGGTAAAGAAATAATGAAAAGTAGGAACTAAATAATTGAAGAGCTGGCAAGCAGAAAGACTGAGTACAAACAGACGCATAAAGGATGTACTTGCTACTCCTTGAAAATAAAAACTGAACACTCTCTCTCTCACACACACACACACACACCATGCATATGGATACATGTGTGTATCAGTATGTGTTGGATAGGAAATGGCCCAAGTCATGTGCTTGATAAGAGGATTCAAGTGGCTATCAATAACTGTGTAGACATGGTCTTACTCTCATTCACATAATGGGCATTTCTCACACAAAGGGAATCACACATTTTCATCTTTCACAAACAATGTGTACTACATGCTCTGAACAAAGGCTGATGCTCTAAGATTATGGAAAGAGAATGCTAAGACTGTGTCAGTGATGTTTCCAAGCATCCCAAACTTACTCTTGCCCTTTCTGGTTAGAGCATTTCTGAACTATTTCTGAACTGCCAGCTGTACTCCATATGTCCGTAGTTCATCTTCCCAAAACTTATGACTTACTTTGATATCTCCTACTCAAATCTTCAATAACTCCCCATTTCATAATGTCCAAACTTCTCTCTCTACAGTAGATGTTCTATTTTTCTGCTGAATGCTTTCTAATGGGCATATATTTTGGTAATTTAATCTTTATTTCAATGCATTTTTCATTCTTCTATATGATTCCATACTGCTAGATATTACCCCCAAATTCATCTGTCAAAACTTAATCCCTAATGTGATGGTGTCTGAAGGTGGGGCCTTTGGGAAGTGACTAGGTAATGAGGGTGAGACCCTCATGAAAGGGATTAGCACCCTCATAAAGAGACCCCAGAACTCTCTTGCTCCTTCTGCCGCATGAGAACAGAGACAGAAGTCAGCTACCTGTGAACCGAGAAGCTGGTCCCCACTAGACCATGACTCTTTTGGAGACTTGATCTTGGACTTTCCATCCTGCCTATAGTGTTCTATTATAGCTGCCTATACTAAAGCTAAGATTCCATAAGATGCCTAAACTGGGCTAAGACATACATTTCCATAAAAGTATAGTACACTATACTATACTATATAAAAGTATAGGCATCCATAAGATGCCTATACTGGGCTAAGACATACATTTCCATAAAAGTTACAAGAATAAAACGAAGTATTCCTGCATGCATTTTTCAGTTTTTAAATAAACAATTTATTTGGTAGAGTTTTAGATTCACAAAAAAAGTTGTAAATATAGTATAGAGAGTTCCCATATATTCCAAATTCCACTTCTATTATTGACATCTTACACTGGTATGGTATGTTCATTCACAATTTAATGAGCCAAACTGATACCTTATTACTAAGTAAATTCCAACAATTTTTACAGATTGCCTTATTTTTTTTTTTTTTTACCAAATGACTTTTTCTGATCCAGGATCCCATTCAAGGTACCATATTACATTTAGTTATTCTGTCTCCTTAAGTTCTGGTTGGTTATGACAGTGTCTGAGATTTTCCATAGTTTTGCTGACCTGGATAGTTTTGAGGAGTGCTAGTCGGGTACGTTATAGAATATTTTTCAATTTGAGCTTGGCACTTTTCTCATTGTTTAGATAAGAGGTTATGGGTTCAGGGGAAGGAGACAAAGAAAATATCTGCCTAAATACTTCACATCAAGAGTACATACTACGAAAAATCACATTTTTTGCTCCAATTGTTATAGCTTTGACCATTGTGAGCCCTTTCAGGTACATCTGTTTTCTTCTGACATACACACATCTTTGTGTATGTGTGTAAAAGAGGCTTTTTCACACTTTCTCACCTTCTGGCACTACTACAAGACATTCCAGGCTCATTATCCCCCAGTCTTATATCTTATTCTTCATCATTTCTCCAAGAAGCCCTGGTGCCTTTAATTGGAGAATGATATTAGAAATAAGGTCTGGGTGCTAGGTGTGTTCACTGCTACTGTGATGACATAGCTCCTAGGTCCTCTAAGCTGACAAAACTAAGAAATATATGAGTATCTAGTAATCTATGTAGACACACATATCTGTAGATATTTCCATACATAACCATTTGTTAAAGAAAACATTAAGTTCATACTGATGTCTCCAAGTTTAACCTATTATTACATGGATCATTCTAGCTTCCTCCCTTTCTTTGTCTGTAAACTTCTACTCCAACAATGAGACATCTTGTTCCCTCCATCCACCACCTATTTACGTAATAGTTCAATGCTGGTATACACGTAGAGTGGTTTCAGAAGTATTAACCTGCACCCCTCAATGTAGAAAACAATCTCATCACTTGGGAACTGCTTATGTGTTGCTCTTTTTGCCTGTCGTCTCATACTCTCCAGTCATTTCCAAAGTTACATAAGTCAGTACCTTTTCTGCCCACACCCTTTTGTAAAGTCATTTCAGACATTTCAATACAGTTAGATTATTTTGTCACCATCTGCTTTCCATCCTAGGATCCTCAACAATTATAATTTTCCCTATGGTTTTCAGTAAAATTTTCTCTTTATCCATGGTTTTCCTGTAGTTTCAATATGATATACCTGAGTGTTTGTGCTGTTGTCTGTGTGGGATATTTATTCTTGACCATCCTAAACTGCTCCATTTCTTCTTTCTTCTCTTGCTGCCAATTACATGCATGTTATACCTTTTGAAATTGTCCCTCAGTTCTTCAATGTTCTGTTTCATCTTTCTCATTCTTTTTTCCTCTTCTCATTTTATTTTGGGTATTTTCTATTGACCTACCTTCAAGCTAACTGATTCTTTCTTCACTGTGTCCGGTTTATTAACTGACCCATCAAAGGCTTATTCTCCATTTCTGTTACAGTGATTTTTATTTCCAACATTTCCTTTTGATTTTTTTCTTACATTACCCATCTGTTCTTTTTTTTTTTTTATTGTGTTATGTTAGTCACCATACAGTACATCATTAGTTTTTGACGTAGGGTTCCATGATTCATTGTTTGCATATAACACCCAGTGCTCCATGTGATACGTGCCCTCCTGGTGATACCCACCACCAGGCTCACCCCATGCCCTCATTCCCTACCCTTTTAAAACCCTCAGTGTGTTTCCCAGAGTCCATAGTCTCTCATGGTTCGTCTCCCACTCTGTTTTCTCCTCCTTCATTTTTCCCTTCCTTCTCCTAATGTCCTCCATGCTTCCTTATGTTCCACAAATAGGTGAAACCGTATGATAATTGACTTTCTCTGCCTGACTTATTTCACTCAGCATAATCTCCTCCAGTCCCATCCATGTGATACAAATTTGGGTATTGCTTCAAGATCAAAAGCTTCTGCACAGCAAAAGAAAAAGTCAAAACAAAGAGGCAACCCACAGAATAGCAGAGGATATTTGCAAATGACACTAAAGACAAAGGGCTGATACCCATCTGTTCTTACATGTTGTTACTTTTTCTACTAGAACCCTAAACATTTTAACCATTATTGTTCTAAATTCCATGTCTGGTAATTCCAACATCTGTTTCACATTTGACTCTCGTTCTAATAACTGTTTTGCCTCTTAAGAGTGTGTTTTCTCTTGTTTTAGGTATTCCTTGCAGGTTTTGCTGAAAGTTGGACTTATCATACCAGCCAATAAGAACTGAGGTAAACAGAACTCTATTATATGGATTGAGGTTAATCTGAAGAAAAGTTAAGCTGTTTTTTTAATTTTGGTGATAAGTATGAATATCAAAAGCTTCACATTCTTCCAATGCCTTTGTTTTTGTCTTCAGTCTTGACTCTGGGCTTACCCATACACTCCTCCTTGGACAGAATCTGCTTTTAACACCCCTTTGAGTTGTAATCTACTGTTACTATAATGGAACCCTGTTGATGTGATGGTAAGGTCCACTTTATAATCTTATAACCAAATCTCAGTCTTTTAATGGCCTTGTGTCTTAGGGCTGTGACTTCCACAGTGTTTCTATAATGCTATATATCTTTTCCTCCCCACCCTCTCTCCTCTTCCCTCTTCTGAGCATTCCTAATCTATTTCTTCTTCTGACTTAACTCCATCCATATTAGCTAAGGAGGAGTAGAGTAGGGAGGACTTCCCTTCCCCAGGCTGGGATAAAGTTTCACACTTAAGTTCTCATAAAGTCCTTTCTCAGGGAGAGCAGAACTTTGTGATAGAGAAGACTTAGTATATTTCACAATTGCTACTCTTCCCCTCTCCCCGCTACTGCAAAGGAGATCTTTCTACAATTTTTACCATAAGAACCTGATGGGGTTCCTGAAGGGAAGGCCCAGGAAAGCGTGGGCCCATTTCCTAAGACTGCAGCCCCTCTGGTTGCTCACTGTCAAGTTAGCCCACATTCTACCTCTAGCACTTTGACAAAATTACTATTTATGTGTTTTTTATTTATGGTTTCAGCAGCCTCTGCTCAATGTGTACAGATCTCAACAGTGTATTTCCGTAGATGCACCTGCCTCTCCAGATGTTAGGATGTCACTTTGCTCTGAGGTCTTGATTCTCTAAGGGGTCCAAGAAAATTAGTTTTTTGTTTTTCCAGCTTTTCTTTAATTGTAAATATATAACTGAAGTCTTTCAAGCCCTTAACATGTTGGGATTATTTGTCTGTCTGTCTATCTATCTATCTATCTAATCATCTATCACATCTATCATCATTACACTGATATTACCAGTTGTAAACCAAAACCACAGTGCTCATTCCATAGTTTCTCCTTTCCAGATCTGAAACTCACTTCATCAATGGTGCAAAACCTGGCTCAAAGGATAATGAATAACAAGTTGTTTCAGAACTGCTAACCCACGCTTTCACAAAGAAAACTTTTTATGACAGAATTGGAGTTTAATATTTCTTTAGAATGTTTTGGTTTGTTTTTCTGTCTTTTGATGAAAAGTGTATGATCCAAAGACTCTTTAAAATTTACTTCAGGGGTGCCTGGGTGGCTCAGTCTTGATTAAGCATCTGCCATAGGCTCAGGTCGTGATCCCAGAGTCCTGGGATGGAGCCCCACATCAGGATTCCTCTGCTCAGTGGGGAGTCTGCTTCTCCCTCCACCTCTGCCCTTTCCCCCTCCTACTCATGCTCTCTCTCTAGCTCTCAAATAAATAAATAAAAATACTTAAAATAAAAGTTACTTGAGTTGGTTCGCCTCCCCCACCTCAACTTATGGTGACTATGTTTATTCATTTTAAATACAGTTTGGTTAATTTCTTTCTATTTGATTTTGCTTTAACTCCACATCCCTCTTATTATTATGGCTTTTATTTATTTCTGTTGCTTTTTTAATTTATTTTTGGATATATGAAACATTACCAAAGCTCTAAAAATCAGGTCTGTAAAAATGGTATATTCACAAAAGGGCCATTTTCTACCACCCTTATTCCCAATTCCTTCCATCTTTTCCACTCAATTCCTACCCACACAGTATAGGCAATTAATTTTAATCTCTAGATTTTCTTTTGTTTTTCTTAATTTTTCTTACACAAAAAGTAGCATAGTATACTAACATTTATGTGCTTTGCGTCTTTAATTTTTTTTAAGATTTTATTTATGTATTTGAGAGAGAGACAGTGAGAGAGAGCATGAGAGGGGAGAAGGTCAGAGGGAGAAGTAGACTCCCCGTGTAGCTGGGAGCCTGATGCAGGACTTGATCCCTGGACTCCGGGATCATGACCTGAGCAGAAGGCAGCTGCTTAACCAACTGAGCCACCCAGGTGCCCTGCATCTTTAATTTAATAATACATCCTGGAAATCAGCCTATATCACTTCAGTGTGTGGACACACCATAGTTCATTCAACACTTTCTACCCAACACCTCTCCTGTGGATGAGCATTTACATTATTACCAGTGATTCATACTGGCAAACAATGCCACAATAAATAACCTTGCTCATGTATCTTTTTACACTATGGGAAGTATATTTTCTTGGTAAATATATGTAAAGAGGGTAAGGTCAAATAAAAGTATAAAAGTGTACATAATTTATAATTTCAGTAGATATTTCCAAATTCCACTTCATAAAGGTCAATATCAATTTTTATTCCAATGACCAATATGAAGGAATGCCTGTTTCTCCCATTTTACCAAGAGAGTATGTTGTTATAATATTTTAACATATGCTAATCTCACAGGTGAGAAAGCATATTTCAGTACAGTTTTCATTCATACTACTATGAGTAAAGGTGAATGAATCTGATATGCCTAAAGGCCATTTTTATATGTTTTTGTGCATTATCTATTCATGCTTCTTCAAAAATTGGTATTGAGATTTTTATTTTTTCCCCCATTTTTCAAAAAAAAATCCTTTATATAGTAGGTATATTAACCTTTAAGCTATGAGAAACAAAGTAAGTAATGACAAGGAAGAAATAACTCCTTAATTAGAAGGAATTTTAGAAGGAGTGAAATTTGTGATGAGCACTGGGTGTTGTATGGAAGTGTTGAATCACTACATTGTACATCTGAAACTACTATTACACTGTATGTTAACTAACTGGAATTGAAATAAAACCTTTAAAAAAAAAACCACTAGAAATTATTTGGTAAACCTCTATGCAAATAAATTTGAAAATCCAAATGAAATGGATAATTTCCTAGGGAAATATGTTTACCAGTATTGATGTCATTAAAAATAGAAAGCATCAACAGATCAATTTTCCTAGAATAAACAGAGAAGGTAATCATGGAACCATACCATGCCAGGCCCATATGGTTTCACAGGGGAATTATTTCAGCCTTGAAGGATCAAATTGCTCTACAAATGGCTACAGAATATAAAACTGAAAACTAAATCTAATAAAGACTAGTTAAATTGGTACAGAATATAAAAATAAGTTTAAACGTTAATGCAGATATTCTAAATAAAATAGTATTGAACAAAATCCAATACCATATCAAGAAAATAATACACCATGGCCAAGTGGCCATGGAAAAGGAAAGGAAAGCAAGGTTGGTTCAATATTAGGAAATCTATTTATGCAATTCATCATTTGACAAAATTCTACATGCATTCCTGATTAAAAAAAATATATAAGAAAGTAGGAGTTGATGAATACATTCTTAAAATATATTTACCTTAAGCTTAAAGCTAGCATCTTTCTCAGTGGGGTGACGCAAATGATGTCTCCACTAAGATCAGATAAAGGCAAAATTTCTGACTGCCTGAAACACACTATTCATCAATAATGTAATACCCAATGTATTTAGACAAGAAAAATTAATTATTTGGATAAAAAATGAATAAGGAGAAGTAAAGCAATATTTTTTTTTGTGGGGATTATATTATTGTGTACTTGGAAAACCCTAAAGAGTCAATGGTAAAATTAATTCTAAGGATAAAAGGATTCAATGAAGTAGCAAGCTATAAAATTAGCATAAATCAATAGTTTTCAATTACACAGAAAATATTTAATTAGAAGATAAAAAGAGAAAAAAACACCATTTACAACAGCAACAAAAGTGTGAAATATTTAAGAATAATTTTAACAAGAAATGTACAAAACTTATATAAGGAAACTATTAAAACACTCCTGAGAGACATAAAGGATTACTTGAACATAGGCTCTTTGCTGGAAGAATCAACATTATAAAGACAGAAGTTCTCCCTCAGTTAATTCACAAAATTAATAAAATCCAAATAAAAATACATACTTTTTCTCCTCATGCAGCATTAATCTCTCTAAGGTTGCTTGCTCAGATGAGGCATGCATTTTTTAAGTCTCTTCCCAGAAGTGAAAGCTCTGAACTGGAGTGCACTTTTCATTATGCTCATACACAGAGTGATTTTTTTTTTCTTTCTTGTGGAGGCATTAAGAAAGTTTTAGGTCTGCTGATAACTTTCCTGTCCCCCCCTTTCCTACAGGGCAGCCCTCTCTCCTCACCCCTTAGGTACCCTTGCACTTCCTGAAGGCAGGCAGTGCTAGAGATAGCTTACTGGATTTGATGTTTACTTTTCTACTTCGTGTAATTGTGAGTTTGGGTCCTCCCTGTCTTCTACTTATGCTGGGTTTGGTACAGTTGTATTTGTTACTCTCATTTTTCCTTCTTGGAGAAGTTGGGAATATCCATTTTAGGTGACCCACATTGCACTGGCTGTTACACCTCATTTAATCTTTTTAGGAAATCTGGGAGGTAGACTATTAACCCATTTCCTGATGGGAAAGCAAAGGGTGAAATTCACACTCATCTAATGCATACCTAAAGAGACCAGGAGGAAGAAAGTAGACCCTTGGGAGTCATACTGAGGATGTACTAGTTTGCTTCTGTGATCTGCCATTTAGGTCTAAGAAATGATTGATGCTTCAAGGCCTGCAGGCCATAAGTCTTGTATGCATCTCCTATTCTGTGGCTTCTGGGTTTCATATCCTAGTTATTATAATTAGCATTTCTGATTTTATAGGAATCTGGTCTGTTTACAGAAAGTCTAATAGCATGCTTATCCTTCAGGATACCGGTAGGGTGGGACTCGCTACTGCCAAGGGTATTAGCAGCCATTCCTTCCCTTCATAATCTGGGTCTGCTCCTCAAGATGCTTTCTCATCAGTGAGATTTGTCATGTCACTTCTTGTTTTCATTTCACAGTGCTTTCAAAAATAAGTAACACTTACATACAACTCAGCTTACACACATACACGAACATCCAGGGGTGTGTGTATGCACACATATACACACACGAGCATGACGACTGGGGTTAACATGGGTACTCACCAGACTGTTGGATTGTAGAAAGGGCTGGTAAGTTGCAGGAGAGGGGGTAGGCTGCAGAGGGGCACTAGCGAAGTGGCACTAGCAACCCAGAGTAACCTATTTTAATACTTCCACAATCAGCACATTCCCTCTGAAAATCAGCCATGTAAACATGCACACAAACACACTCACACAGTCACACAGATGTATAAACACAAGAAGATTTCCTTTCGAAGCTACGGAAAATACATCAAGATCAGACTTCAAGGCAACATGCCCAAAACTTAGCTTAATATAAAGACCTCACACAGCATTTTCTATGGTTCCTCATCCTTTGTCCCAGGTTTTCCATGGTTGAAGGTGAACAAAGAAATACTTATTTTCCCTTTAAGGTAAAATGATTTTAACGTGCATTTACTTAATTAACAAGACTTATTAGATGCAAAATATATATTACATGAATAGAAGCATGTAGTTACAGCAAGAAGTGTGAAGGTAGTGTAAAAATGACATGGATGTTTCTTATTCATGTGGCAACTGGAAACTCTCACTATTATAGAAAAATGCCCATTGCTTTTTTGCTTCTAAGCTTTGCTTTCACAATTCTTTACACTTCGAATTTTTTCTCCAGCTCTTATTTCTCTTATCAAGTATCCAAATCACTGTAATACTGAGTCTCTGCTCAAGTACCACCTTATCTAGAAAGCTCCTGTACCCCAACCACGATGGCCAGAAAGACATTTGAGATTGATCACCAACGGCCCTTGAACTACTCTTCCCTTAGGACTTTCCCCCTGATGATCCCATTTTGGAATGCATCTTGTTCACATTATACACTACAAAAGTTCTAGAGTATATTTTATGCATCTTCCTATATCCTAGAATACATCTGCATGCCCTCACCATGTTTTGTTGAATATGCACATGTGACATAATGATACCATATTATTTATGATATAGCCATGGTCAAACTGGAATAAATGTAGAAAGTTGCAGGGACTTTGCCCACCCCATCTCTCACCCCCACTCTCTGCCCCACTCTGTGGCAAATCCTTTAATCCCAAGAATTCCACGGAAGGTAAAAACCCACAAAACACAAATAGTGACAGCAGCAATTACTCTTCTGAGAATTCATCCTAAGGAAAGCATAAAGATTCAGTTGTACAATATTCATCCATAATGCCCCAAAGAACGGAACATCCAAAATATCCAACAATAGGTGATACCTTAAATAACTTATGGTGCATTTGTCCTATGGTACACAATGAACCCTTTAAGAAAATGATAAAGTGCTCATACATAGTGGAGATCATTCTGCAGTATGTCCGCTATAGTCCACGTCTGTACAACTAGGGCTGTGTAAGACCATGCATGCATCATAGTGGGGGCATATCTGGGAGACAGTTAACCAAATGAGCGGGCAAGAGAGAGCTTCCTAGAGGAGACGATACCTCAGCTGAGAGGAGTAGCTGAGTGAAGGTGGGAGGGGAAATGCAGGCGTGGTACAGAACTCACTCCAGGCGCATGAAACTGTACATAAGAGGCCACAAGAAAAATAAGTTTGGGGAACCCCAAGGAGTTTACTAAACACTAGACTCGGGGACCTAGGAAGGAAAGCAGCCAAACTGGGGCAAGCCCCAGATTCCCTACTACTGTGCCAGGCTGGCCCAAAGCAGAGAGGCAACTCCCTGTCCCAACCCAAGCCCCATCTTAGTTTCCACCTAAGCCCCTGGACAGTGAAAAGGCAAGTGGATAATTACAGAATTCTCATAAACTCTGGAAAATAAATTATACATGGACTGTAAAAGAAACAATGAGATCTTGTAATCACAAACTAATGTGGAGAGGATGAAATCATGGAGGAAAACGGAAGTCCTGCATTGATGGACAAGAAGTGTTCTAACAAGTAAATACCTGCCAGGCCAGTAGGTGAAGAGACCAAGGATGGCAGTGTTGGTGCTTTTAAAATGGCCTGCCATTCTCAGGAAGAGTGACTTCACCTGCAGAGGTTATCACTGGCACCTCTTCAGGCTGACCAAACCCTCATTAAGAGAAAAGTCCCTTCTGGTCCCTAAAACCTTTGTAAGGGCAACAACAACACTGGGTGGCAGCAGGGCTTGCAAGATCCCTTGTGAGCAGCAGCGGGGCTGTGAAAATGCAACATCTCGGGACCTCAGCTGAGCCCACAATAAGTGGTCTGACCTGAGGAGACAGACAGCAAGCCAGAGCCACCTAACAGCTGCCGACTTGTCAGTAGGCAACCGTCTCCCAGAGCAGCAGTGACAGCTGACCAGACAAGTGCCCCATCAGCTCTCCATATGAGGAAAAGGTGCAATCCCCTAAAAAAAAAAAAAAAAAAAAAGCCTTGGAAAAAGCCTACATGTGTCGGAAATGTGATTTCCTGACATCGTGAACTGAAAATCATTTCCCCTGTGAACTAGAGTGGTGGATAGGCATACATTCCTTAGCCAGCCACTGGGGAGCCTCACCGGGCAGTCGGTACTGATGTCACTCTGATCCTTGAAAGCCCAGGAAGTGATGACCAGAAGAGCCATGTGGTACAAAAACCAAGGCTGTAAACACCCAAGGATACTTTGGCCAAGTGTCATCAAAGTCAGTGGGTTCAGAAAAAGAGCAAGCTCTCTTGCTGCAGGCGGGGCCGGCAGAATCCTTATTCACCATGGCAATCCCGCACTCGTAACCCTCCTCCGAGATGGCTCAGAACAGATGTTAGGATGTTGAGTCTCCATAACATGCCACCCAAACTCGGGCAACTTGCCCCAGGCCTTCAAGCAATCTGGACACAGAATTCAAAACTGGCAAAACAAAACAACTGATAGGAACTATCATGTACTAAGTGCCTGATATGTCCCAGATTCTGAATAACATGTGACATTCATGCAGCCTCATGTAAGCCTCACTACAAGCTTGCACAGTTCATAAAAATCATCTCCACTCTATCCACTATGAGAAATATTGAGGAGACCACAAGAGGCAGACAGTTCCTAGTCAGTCAAACCCAGAGCAAGGCTTCAATCATTTAGACCTCAGCAACCTTAACTGTGGGCCTACTTCCCTCTTATTAATCAATGCTCTTTTCTGGCAGCGCGGATTGGCCTTCCACACAGAGGTGACCTTATACAAGTTGCTGGATGATATTCAGCACGGCTGAACTCGACGAAGCCTAAAATAGCATCCACCGTTGAAACTCCCAGATTCATGTGAGCCTTGTGATACGCTAGGCGTGGCGGGTAATTTAGAATCATTAAGCCAGTTTTTATTTTCAAAGAGCATATATTATATGAAAGAAACCCAAATTAAAATATACAGTTGAGCAATTAAATGGAAAGCTGTGGAGTAATAACGACATGTGAGACAGGAGAGCAAGGAAGGGAATAGACAATGAGAGCAGCATAGCCAGAGAAGACGCCGTCTTCAACAGAGCACACACTGCCATGACAAGTAGAGGAAGGGAATCAAGTGATCAGAAGCCCCAAGTGACAAATCCCGAGGCTCCTGTGGATGGAACAGTCCTGGGCCTGAGCTCCAGAGATTTCAGACCACAGGTAATTCAGTCCTGCATGATGAAGCTCCAGGCACAATGAAAAAGAGGGGGCCCTGCAGTAGACATGATGGCTGCACACAACACAGGACCTCTGCTGGGGATGATGTTACAGGCCTAATTTGTACATGGTTGTTTGTTCTAATTTTCTGATTTTTTTCCCTTATGGGTTCTTAGCAACTGACATAAGGGTTCTTCAGGTCAAACCAGTTTCCATGGCAAGAATTTTTGAAAACCTTACTTGTGGTGGAAAGAGCTGGCCCCCAGGTCTCATGTAGCTAGTGGGTGACTCTGCCTAGCACAGCAGCAATGCAAGAAATCAGAACTGAATGTGGTGTGTGGGAAGATCAAGGAGGAAGGTGAGATGTGAACTAGCTCCAAAGGTGGGCATGAGTTGAAGAGACATGGTGGTTCATGCAGTGGGGCTGGGCCTGGGAGAATTACTACATGTCCAAACCAGGATCCTTCTGAGAGTGAAAAAGGGTACAATGGGGAAAAACTGGGTTTTCCTAAGCAAACGAGGGTGAATGGTCATTCTGTGCACAGCTCTCTTTTTAATCTTCTCATGAAGACTTCAGCATCACATACATTTCTCACAGATGCCTCAGTTTAATATCTTCAGCGGGAAAGAAAAGGTTTGAGACTTCCTGCAGACTATCTTACCATAGAAAAACCAGTATAAAAAAACAGGCTGCTCCCAAGGACTGCAGAGAACTGGGTAACATTTGGTCAACCTTAGAAGGTAGATGACAGCAATCCCGAAAATGTCATCCCTGGGAATACTGGTCTAGAAAGCATCAGTAGGCACAGTGCAAATAAAGTGCTCAATGCTCAATTTTAGGGAACTCCTGAGGAAACACAATTAAATGGGTTTCTCAAAGGCGTTCTTCTTGAAGCCCTTTCTACAACAATGACGGATTATGAGTTTCCATTAGAGAAATAACATGGACAGCATTTTCTACTTTTTCCCCCCACTTTTATTCAATCAGAGAATCTATTTTTCCAGGTTACTTATTGGGAAGCCCTAGAACTAAAGTCCCATGGTACATGATTTGGAAACTACTCTGTTCAAGGGATGAGGCAGATTTCCAGATATAATATCTACCCACAATGTTCCATCCCATAAAATCAGGAACACCACATAACCCTGCTTTGAGAAATGGAATATCCATTTGCTGATAAATGGGGTGGTAGAAAGAGGACTTGGCAGACTGCAAGGTGGCTGGATTCTAATCTTAGCTCTACCTGTCTTTGAAAAATGAAACCCTTTTGAATCTCAATATAATGACAGGGTTGAATTCAATGCCTAAGAGCCCTTTGGCTCATAAATCTTATGGTTCCTATGGTGCCATTAGGGAGATCTAGCTTCCTTTAACTCATCAAACAAATACTGAGTGCCCACCATGTGTTAGGTACTGTGCTAAAATTGAAGACCACAGGATGAGCAATGAGACCTTTCCTGCAGTGTGTCTAGAGCTGGTTTCTTTACTCTCCTGGGGGTTTCCTTGGAAAGCAAAGGATTTTTTTTTTTTTCAAATTTAGCATAAAAATCTTAGATTTTTGAATATACACACTGTTCAGAAAGAGTGTGGATGGGGGATATATTTTAAAGAAGATGAAATAAAATTAAAATCGATTACCCATACTAGGGAACACTGAACTATATTTGGAACCAACAAAAGAGAAAACACTGGTTAAACATTCTGGTCTAATGACCACAAGATATTATCTCATACAGAATAAAAAACAACATACTTCCTTCATCACAGCTCAGCACCCTCTCTCAGGACTCTCATGCTTTCCCTGGGTGGAAGTCATGGTGGTTGTTATTCTGACATTCACTTCAGGCCTCCCAAATCACCTAACCCAATCCTGGGCTTCTAGCCTCTTAAAAGCAAAGGGATCAGAAATACATCTGCCTAAACCATGCACTAGCCACTCAGGTGTCCCTGTACTATCTTCTTATTCCTGAACCTATATACTTCCAAAATCTTAGCTACTGAATCCTGGGGGTCTATACAGGGACATAGGGTGGAGACAGATATTATTAAATATGATATAAACATATATAATATATATATGAGAAGCTGACCAATATTTCTGTCCTTATATAATCTAGGGGAACAATTAAAAAATCCACATGATATGACCATATGTCCATCTATGTCTCTATCTCTGTATCTCTACTTCTTCATCTCTCTCTCTCTATCTCTAGCAATGTCTAAAACTCCAGTTTCCTAAACCAATATCTTGTGGAAGAGAAGGAAAGAGAATCAGGGAGCCAGAGGTAAGGTAAAATAATAGAATGCTCATGTACTAGGAATCTATTCATAAGGCATAGATGGGCCATAATTATTTTGAAATATGTTTAGAGGTGATGATAGGCATTTAGGATTATAAGGCTTCATTCCATTCACCCAAAATTGAATTACTGGGAATAATCTTTACTCTCTTTTAAATATGTATTTATTTATTACTTCATAACCTTTATAACCTCAGACTTTTGTTTTGTTTTATCATTCTCACATTGACTTATGTATTACAACAAACTATGTAGAGTTATGGAGAACAAAATGGAGACTTTGCTCAATATATATTTGCATATACAAAATATTATGTATCAAGGCAATAAGAACATGTTTTTTATTTTAAAAAATATCTTTTAAAAAGACTTTGAAGAGCATGTGGGTGGCTCAGTTGGTTGGGCGTCTGCCTTCGGCTCAGGTCATGATCTCAAGGTCTTGGGCTCAAGCCACGCATCGGGCTCCCTGCTCACTGGGGAGCCTGCTTCTCCCTCTCCCTCTGCTCCTTCCCGTTGCTTGTGCTCTCTTTCTCTCTCTCAAAGTAAGAAATACAATCTCTCTTAAAAAAAAAAAAAAGAAGAAGAAGAAGAAGAAGAAGAAGATAGCACAGGGTTTTGCCTTATGATCTTGGGCAAGTCATAAAACCTCTCTTGCTGTTAGTCTTCCCTGTCATAAAATGAGGGAAAGCCACAAACTCATGACCACCTTGCAGGGCTGTTGTGAGGAGTAAAATGAAATAATGTAAATGAAAGTAAGTGTTTTGAAAAGTGTAAAGTAGTATATAAGTGGAAGTTGCCATTATCTTTAATCAAAACCACCAGAGAACACATGCATTTTTCATCCTTATTGCACACCATAAACAAATTTGAACTCTAAAAATGAAATCAGCCCAAAGTAAAATGTTAGAAATGACAATAAATCATTTTTCAGAACAAAGAAATTGATTTTCCATAGATGTCCTTTCCTGCTGCATGTAAAGACCTATATCCATCAATGCCTAGGTCCCTTGTCTTGACACTGGGTATAATTATGGCCAATCACACAGTCTCTTGGCTCATGTTATTATCAGAGCTTGGGGCCACTATGATTCCTCTGTATTACCGCAGGGATATGCCAGGATTTATGGCAAATTGTGCTGTTACTGAGACATTTTTAAAAATTAATTAAAAAAATAAAAGCCATTATTTTCAAGAATGTGATCTAAGCCTGAAGCTTTTACTATGTATGCACTTTCCAATTCAAAAGTTCTAAATCTTTTACAATCACCATTTTTAAGCAATATTTTCAAACATCAAAGTAGACCGACTAAGGATTACCAGACACTTTACTTTTGCAAACAAGATCAGTTTCCAAGAAAAAATCAAGATAGCTGCCAGACCCTCCATTAAGCCTTTATATTATTTTATTTAATCCTAAAAACCAGCTATATTGTACCGATGTTAATTTCTGGTTTTTGATAACTGAATTGTCATTATGTGAGATGTTAACAATAGAGGAAATGGGTGAAGGATATTAGGGGTTTCTTACTACTGTTTTTGCAAATCTTCATTTTTTTTTCTGTAAGTCTACAATTAGTTCAAAATAAAAAGCAAAAACTAAAATACAAATCTTATAAAATAGCATCTTATTCCCATGAGTCTAGACACTAAGTCTCTGAGAGATTAGTCATTTGCCTGAGGTCAATCATTGTTTCCATTCATTTATACCTTCAGTTTAGTCTATAAAGTATTTAAGGCTGCTCATTTACACAAAATAAAAGTTAATAATTTTAAAAATAAATAGCTAACAATTTTACGGAGTAACAGAGTAACCACATACCAAGAACTGTCTTTAGAACCTGACAAAGATCAAATCAATACCTGCATCAACCCATGACATAGGTCCTATTCTGATTTCCACTCGTAAGAGAAAACTAAGATGCCAAGGAGATCAGTAACTTGCTCAAGGTCACACTTCTAGCAAGTGGGGGAATGAGAATGACATCCAGCACTAGAGACACTCAAAATGGCAGAGAAGAAAAGTAGAAGCTAATGGGGAACATGAAGTGAATCCAGGAGAGAAGCAATACGGGAGTCTGTCAACAATACAATTTTCAAGGTGCATTCAACAGAAGCTAACCATATGATCAGGAGATACGCAAACTTTTGATTTAGGACCAGCCAGTGTTTCTCCTAAAGATCCTCACACAGCATGCTGATAAGTACAGTATGAAAAACCTAACTTTCACATCTTTGGAAGAAGTGGCAATGAGTTTTATGGGGTAGAGTATTATAACCTGACACACTATAGGCAGCTGATATCACAGCAATAAATGACTCTGTAAAAACAATTCTGTAGGTTGTCAACAGTGTGTACTCCAGGGACACAGTCTTCCTTTTCCCTGGCTTAATCCAGGAAATGATTTTGGAATATCTGGACTAATGTTTCTCTCAACTGTACTTGAGATAAATATTGGATGGAGATGATTTTGAGATTGTGTTCCTGCCAATTTCCTTAAAGAACAGGGTTCTACTTATCTCAATAAACACACTCCTTAACCACACTATTCTTTCCAAAGAGGAGGTAAGCTTCTCCCTCACGTCATTCTCCCACATCCACTGGAACAGCTTATACAGTAAAAAAACCTCACTTATTAATCAGGGAACTGACTACCCTTCTGAAAAAAATACATTTCTTATTTTCCTGAAATCTAAAATTTAAACTTGCAGCCTGATCTTCTTTTTTATTTATTTTTGGGGGGTGTTTGCTTTTAGTTGTAATGCACTCAAAATACACTTCAAATTTCCTCATCTTAATTTTTATTATTATTAAATTAACTAATTAATTAAATTCATTATTTAATTAAATAAAACATTTTCTTGATAACTTTGGGAAGACTGGGCATCCCCTGGTCTGTTCTGCCATCTGGAGAAATCCTCCTGGTGGTAAATGAAAATATGTGAGGCCATTCTGGGCTCATCAATGACTAGAGGACACAAGTGGCAATTTATGGGGGAGAGTCAGGGAGGCTAATTATCCTTCAGTACAGGAAAACCAAGAACAATATAGAACTGTACTGCCCCGAATGGCAGCAAAGGACCTACAGAGTTACCCTTTCTTACAGAATGGTGTGGAGATACCTACCACAGTAACCCTGAAAGAAGGTTTCCAGCCTCTGTGTAAACACTTTCAGTGACGGTGAGCTCATCACTCTAGTCACCATAGCTAAGGCAGCTAAAATGGAACATGTACTCACATGTTAAGCCAAAATTTGTCATCTTGTAATTTTGACCTGTTTGCCTTCTAGACAGTATGTCCTGGGAAAATCATATCCTCCTCTCAAGGAATCACTATTTCAGTTTATTTTCATAAACTCTGATGTAATATTAAGGACCACTTTGGCGTATGGAATGTTTCTTGCTTTTTATTCTTTTTATTCCCTCAACTTCACAGATTCCTTCAACTTCACAGTATGGTGTTATTAGCAGTTCTGTTCCTCCCCGTAGGAATACCTCTACTCTGAAGGAATGAAAAGTTAGTCATCCCTCAGGAGCTATTTCCCACCTTCTCCTTTGTGATTTTACATATCTTCCTTTTCAGAGAATCTGCTGCTCTCTCTACTCCCAATCCTGCCTGATGAATAAATTCTATGCTGCTTAGCTGTCTGAATATGATCAAGATTACAACTAAAGTTGCCAGGGAAAACCAGATAAGTGCTATATATCTGGCTCAAATACATTTTGTTGTGCCAGAAGGAAACAAGTGTGGGCTATATGTTTTCATTGTACCTGATGATCTCTCTCTTGCTGTTGGCTCAGCTCAAAGAAAAGAGAGGCAAGATGCTTAATGTGCAGTTAGAAATAGGTTTCATCTTGTGGACATATCAGTCAGTTGGCAGTGGTTGCCTTGAGTGCAGCACTGAGAGTGAATCTCAGATGAAGTCTCACTTAACAAAAAGAAAAAAAAAAAAAAAAAGAATGAACGCTATTGCAGGAGACTGAGACATGGCAATGCCAATGTTGCTGGTATGTGTGCTACGCGTTTGCTGACGCTGATAAAGTAGAACAAGCACTGATTCGGAGTCCTAGGTCTGAAATTCAAAATTCTGGTGTTGGAACTTACTAGTTCAGTGACTTTGGTCTATCAACATCTCTGGGCTACAACGTCCTCATCAATAAAATTGGAATAATAATAATACATCCCAATTGGGCTGTTGCGTAAATCACCTGAAAGGACTCTTTTAAGTTCTATAAATATTTATTGAGTACATCTTAATATACCAGACACTCTGGCATCATGCCAAGAATAAAACCACGAATGAGTTAAGGTCACTGCCCTTGAAAAACTAAGAGTCAAATGGGGAAAAAAAGATAAGTGAGCAGATAATCTCAATATAAAGTGGTAAAGACATTAATAACTGAACCACAAAGTGTTATGAGAATGTAGAAGACAGGTGCCCCATCAATTAGAATGACTCCTACAGCAGCTGATATAAACTCTGATAGAAGCTGGCTTTTACAATAAGGAAATCTATGGTCTTATGTAATAGCCAGTACTCAGAATGCTGACTCACAGGTTCAACAACGTCTTCCAGGAGAGAGCATGTCTTTTTATCTCTGCCCTACTGCACACAGCAAATCTTTCATCCTTAAGTCACAAAATCTGTAGATCTTAAGATGGATCATGGCAGCGACTGAAACAAGACCCTTCCTTTTTCATGTCCCTTTTCTCACACCTCAGTGGTTCAGATGGATTCAACCTGGCACATTTCTGAACTGATCATCTGTCAAGGAAATAGAATTATCATAACTATGACAAATAATCTAAGGTGGGTGGTAACTGTGATGTTTATTTGACAGTTTAGTCCAGCTTGGGGGGGGGGGGTAGTGAAGGGATGATTTTTTTAAAGGACATTAATCCAAGTTTCAAAGGATGAGATTAGCCAAAGTAAGAAGAGGATGAGCATCTCAGGCAGGGGAACAACATGATTAGAGGTAAATTACCACAGAAGTAACAGAGGTAAAAGTAGCACTTGGTGTGAGCTATGGATTTCCTATATGTTTGTGGACTGAAATCCACCTCTGGGGTAAGAAAAGTATCATGGTCTTAAGATATCCATAAATTAACATTCGACACTTTTTTTTCCCCTTTAGTTTGTGTTTCTTTGAAATAAAATACATTATTTCTCTAAAAATCTGATTTCTACTTCTTAGGTAGGTCTCCATGGAAAATGATCAAGTTGTTTGGGCATAGCAGACACTCAACTTGGTAAATATGGAATGAACAGTACAACTGAAAGGGTTACACACTATAAATTGTTAACTTTGATTCATTAATCACTTAGACACAGTATATGTACAAATTATTTTAATTTAGAAAATCAAAAAATTCTTAACTATAAAGTCTGAGTAAAATTTTCTTCTAGCCTAAATAAAACTTTCTTCTAATAGATTTTGGGTGGGATGGATAGGCTTTTCAGGGATAGATTTATTTCATTATATTTTCCTGAATATACTCAAATGGGTGCAGCACAGGTAAGCCTCCAACTACATTCCCAGTCTAGTCATATTGGCTATCCTATCAGTGAAAATTTCTCCATCAGATGAGGAATATGTTTTAATCCATATTCCTTACTTTTCCTATGTCTACATAAGAATGATAAGTGGGGAGATGCTACATCAGGAGTTACCAGCCAAAGGCCATATGAAACAGCCAAATGCCACTTTAAAAAGCATTTCAAAATGAGAAAACAGACATACATCGCTGCCACTAATGCTAACTAGTCCCTGTTAATAACACCAGTGGAATGCACAGTCAATAGGGAAACTCAGAGCATGCCCAGAACATTCAAAGTAATGGCCAGGGGTGACAATCTGCCGTTAATTCCCACTGGAAGGTCAGGTTGACCATTTAATCATATGAACTACATTTTGAGGTTTCAGTACAATCTATGGTTGTTTTGCTTTTCAAATGGTATGGACCGGGAACAGAAAGTAGACAGCCCTGTGAGAATTCCGGAAGAGATAGAAAAAGAAGACAGCCTTTCTATGAGACACACAGGCACACTCAGGAACCAATTTCCTTTAAGGTATTTCCAAATGACGAAATCTGGAAAAATCAGACTATAATTAATGAGGTAGTGATGTTAAGACAGTCATTTCCTTAGGAATCTTGATAAGAGAGAAACAAGACAAAAGCTATCTTAAATGTCTAGGTATGTAACAGGGTGGAAAGAGGAAGTAACTCAAAATATAATACCTGTTTATTGACAGACAATGCACAGTAAATATACTGAAACTGCATTGCAGTTCCTCTCTCTTTAGCATTTAAATTGATTCACCATTTACATCTACGCCCCACCTTCCCATCAAACACGGATGGTGAAACTGATTAGAATGAGTCTCTATTTTTCTCTTTTGGATTCCCTCATTGCCAAGCATTATTAAAATTTCACCTTTAATTTCACTGCAAAACATCTAAATGAAAGAGAATGCAGAACTTGGCTATGGGAACTCTCAAATTTAATCTCCTTTAGAGTCTGATTCCTGTAGCGTGAATAGCAGCCTGATCTTATTGGCACTTCCAACCGCAAAGTCAGGTTCATTTCAAAATTTAATACAACATATTTGTCATCACCACACTTCCCTCGGTAAGGACACTGACACCAAAATGCTACCAGTTGGTGGTCTGAAAAAGATAGGTTGCTGAAAAAGAAAATTCTCTCCTCTAAACCTAAATAACTCATCTCACATATTGTGTGTCTTCTGTTTCTGCAAGAGTACACTATTGCTTTCCACTATTTGATCTTTTAGTAATCCATCTAGGTAACAATAAAGAAATAAAAGAATATTTACTCACTGCTTGCTTCTGGAAAGACAGTAATATATTTCATAGATTTCAAGAATAACTTCCCCAGCAGGAAATAAGAAACAACAGATTAGAATCAATACTGTTGATTCTACATATAAGACACGTCTGTCACTGCAGTAGCGTACTTCTGTTATATACTAACATTGTGAGGTTGCCAACAAGCCCCCTTTTGCCTAGAACAGTGTCCCTCAAAATGTGGTCCTTACACCAGCACCATCAGCATCACCTGGGAACTTGTCAGAAATACAAATCTTTGAGCCTCATTCCAGACCTACTGAATCAGAAACTCTGGAGGGGAGGCCATTCCATTTGTGTGTGTGTATGTGCGTGTGTGTTGAAGCACAGTTGATACACAATGTTACATCAGTTTCAGGTGTACAACATAGTGATTTGATCAGTCTATTGGTTATGCTATGCTCATCACAAGTGTTACCACCATTGGTTATCATACAACACCATTAAAATACCACTGACAATATTCCCTATGCTGTACCTTTCTTCCCCATGACTTATTCATTCCATAACTGGAGGCCTGGCTTCCCACTCCCCTTCACCCATTTTGCCATACTTCTACCCTTCCCCTCTGGCAACTGTCAGTTTGTTCTCAGTATTTATAGGTCTATTTCTGTTTGTTTGGTTTTTTTATTCCACAGATGAGTAAAATACTACAGTATTTGTCTTTCTCTGTCTCACTTATTTTGCTTAACATAACAGGTTAACCCATGCTGCTGCAAATGGCAAGATCTCATTCTTCTTTATAGTTAAGTAATAATCTATTGGACATATACACCACATCTTCTTTATCCTTTCCTCTACTGATGGACGCTTGGGTAGCTTCCATGTGTAGGCTATTGTAAATAATGCAGCCATAAACACAGAGATCCATATGTCTTTTCAAATTAAGGTCTTTGTTTTCTATAGATAAAATCCAGTAATAGAAATAGAAACAGAATTCCATTGTATTTCAATTTTTTTTAATTTTTTGAGGAACCTCCATACTGTTTTCCACAGTGGCTGTACCAATTTACATTCTCACCAGCAGTGCACAAGGATTTTCTTTTCTCCAAATCCTCACCAGCACTTGTTATTTGTCTTTTTGTGAATAGCCATGCTGACAGGTGTAAGGTGAAAATGTATTGTGGTTTTGATTCACATTTCTCTGATGACTAGTGTTTTTATAACCCGACAGGTGATTTTAACACTATAGTTTTTGAATGACTGATCTACAACAGGGAATACAGGACAACATGTTCCCCAAACACTTCAGACCCAATTTTCCTACACAAATAATTCCTTTAACATTCAAAAGAAGTCTGTTTTTTTTTTTCTTGTTCTTATTCAGAAATATTCCAGTACATTCCGGAATCCACTACAAAATAAAAAGCTAGCCCTCTAGCTCAACTGTTGGAAAACAAGACTCAGGAGGATGGTATAAGTTACCAGCACTGCCTAACTGGGAAAGAAATGGGACTCAATAATGTTTTTTTTTTAATGCTTTCACATGGGAGGACAGAAGCATTATATTGAAGCCCATCTGATATTACCAAATAACTGTAAATAGTGAGGGTTGTTCAGGAGTGCCTGGGTGGCTCAGCTGGTTAAGTATCCAACTCTCAGTTTCGGCTCAAGGTCATGATCTCAGGCTGGTGGGACTGGATCAAGCCTTGAGTCAGGCTCTATGCTCAGCATGGAGTCTGCTTGTCCCTCTTCCTCTGCTACCCTCAACCCTCTCTCTAAAATAAAATCTTAAAAAAAAAAAAAAAATAGTGAGGGTTGTTCAAAGTATTGAGCTCATCTCATTTCTTCCTTAGAATCTGTTTCTTTAAATATTATCATCAATATGGTATGGCTAAAATTGTATCCTGTTTCTTCTATAGGAATGGACCTATGAAATACCTTTGCAGGCATCTCTGTCTCAATTTGAGTCATATCACAACCAAACCCTGTGACAAAGCTTCTTGAGCAAGTATTATTGGGGTGTAATGCCAGAGAATCAGTGCAAGAATTGGGGATGAGACAGAAAGGGAAGGAGGCTGACAGAGGATGAGAGGGCATGTGATCAAATCAGTCTCCAAGATGAGTAGGTGGTGCTTCCTCTCACTAGGAAACAGCACAGAACAGGCATCTCAAGGGGACCCCACCGGAGGGGAAAGGAAGCTGGTATTTATACAACCTTCAATCATTGGTTGAAGTCAGCTCCCTGGGATTGTTAATTCCCTGGCACTTCTGATGGCATATGTGGGCAGAGAAATTCCTCAGCAAGAGAGCCAGGTAGTGTCAGCTGGAATTTGGGGGCTAATATGCACAGAAATGGTATATGGCCCAGCAGATCTGAGCAGGAAACAACAGTACGTGCTATGTCTGACTATTTCAAAAAGTCTGTCTCTGGATTTACACTACTAATACAAAATGCATGTCTATATTTATTCCCCTCTCCTTTGACCCCTCTGAACTCCTGGCAATACAGTTTTAAAATTCCAAAACTTTATGTAAAGTTAAGTATGGATGTGTGTGTGTCTGTGTATGTGTTTCTTCTTGGAATAGAAATAAAAAATTATCAGTATAAGAAGAACATAAAATAACAGTTACCTTCTGGTAACTTAAAAAAAATCCAAATTTCTACTAACCCTTCCAAAATACATATCTTGGGGTGCCTGGGTGGCTCAGTCATTAAGCATCTCCCTTTTGCTCAGGTCTTGATCCCAAGGTCCGGGGATCAAGTCCTGCATTGGGCTCCCTGCTCAGGGTGAGCCTGCTTCTCCGGAGACTCTCTCTCCACCTGCTCCTCCCCCTGCTGTGCTCTCTCTCTCTGTGTCAACTAAATAGGTAACATCTAAAACAAACAAACAAACAAACAAACAAAAACGCACATCTTAATAAACTACATGGTTAGGTCCGCCAAGTGACATTGTTCAAAAGTTTCAGAAAAATTTTATTTGAAGTTTATTTTGACGCTCTGTATTCTCGGTTCTAATTTGTAGATTTCTGTTTAACAGGACAATTTACCACAGATTATACTTGTGTGGCAAAGAAATACCTCACCAATATTTATTCCTTGTTCTTCCTGAAATATAAGAAAATAAATATTGAGCTGAAATAGCAGTTAAAAAGCCTTGTAAGAAAAGGAAGAAATATAGAAAAGAAGTAAAGCAGCATTTGTTGACCAAAATGAGATAGAGCATGATCAAAGTTTAGAAAATACGACTTGAAAACACAAAAGGGGGTCTATTTAGAACTCTGGCAATTCACAAAATATTCCAATAAATGACTTATCTGAATGGTGTTTGATCTTCTCAAACTGACCTAAAGGACATTTCTTGAAAATTAAAGATAAAAATAAATAAATAAAACAAAACTTTCACTCCAATCATAGATTGAAATATACTAGAAAAATTTTAATCAACCTCAGTTAAATGATTGTTCTAACATGCTCTCTACCAATTAAAGTCTTCCTATGAGTACTTACAAGCACATGCTTATAAGAACATACCATTTTATCCAAGATTAAATATCACATTTTTGGATTGTTCAAGTTTAATGATACAAGGCAAGAAGTCACAAGAAAAATACCTCTGAAATGAAAAGCAAAGTAACCCTAATGATGGGAAATCTTTCCTCAAGCTTTCTCTGCAGATATGTACACCGCTTAAGGAAAATATTTGCATGGATAAAATCTAATGCAACTGAAAAATAAGTATCCCTGTGTGCAGCATTCTAGTAACACTGGAGAACCCTAGTTCCATGTACCTGTCAACACGTGAACTTTGTTCATCTCAATGTATTCTACCCTGCATTACACCAACATAGGTATTTGCTTTTTCTAAGTACAGAATGTACACTGCATTACCTCTGAATAAAGACGTTTGCTGAAATATACAGACTCTCTCTTTTTTTTTTTTTCTCAACATAACCTAGCCAGCAAATTATGGAGTAAAGCAGGTGGTGAGTATTCACAATCTGACTGCCCCAATAAACAGCCTGGTGTTTATCCAATGGTCCCATAGTGTCATCTGTCCACTTTGCATTATGGATACTTGAAAGATGATGAATAGGGGTCACTTTGAAGCACTAGTAATATGCTATTCACTGCCCTGGATTTATGGGAATTTTCCCAGCCTGCTCTGGGAAGATGTTACATAGTGGTAAACTTTCATCAACTGCCAATGAAATATGGCAACAATGAACTAGTTTGAGAAACAAAGTTTAAGACACAGTGAATTCACTTGATAATCTAAAGGAGAAATGGGTTGGGTATGCGGTCAGCATCACACTCTATTTACCTTCAAATGCCCTCTTCGACATGGAGGAAACCTGCTTGTCAATGAAACAAGAAAAACCTCTGTATATTCTATACTCGGTAGACTTCTATTGACCCAGACTAATGATAAGATGTTGTTCAGAGGAAAGAAATCAAAGCTCACTGACCACTCCAAGTGTTAGAAATCAGATTCCCAATCAGAATCCTCATTCATGTAATCTGTTATATAATTTTCTTCCTAAAAGTAAGTATTACTAACCCATTGTTTGCTACAATCACAAGCCAGGTGAGAAAGAGGAACTTTCATAAGACTGGACAGTATTACTAATAAATCAAAGTAGAGAATGAGTCAAATCATACCTCCCACACAGAGAGCTGTAAAAATTCAGAAATGATTATTTGGATCTTTTGACTATAATTCTTAAATCCAAAAGGTTTTTCATAACTCAAATTGCTATTTCCAGTTACTCACTGGTTTCAATGTGACAGAGATTGTGTATTTTCAAAATTTTAAATCAAATTTTAAATTTAAACTTAAATTTAAAACAAAATTTTAAATCATTTTATGTTTTGTTGATTTAAATTAAATTGTTGATTTAAATTAATAATTTAATCATTAAGCTAATGATTTAGACTTCTGGGAAAGAGAAATATGTCTGACTAGCAGCACAAATCCCCAACAAGACACTGTTAAGAGTCTTAGAGAATCCTGATCATGGCTATGTGGAAATCTCTTGGCTTGAATGGGATGTAGATATTCTGCAGGGATGCTGCGTGATTTATATATATACATACATACATACATGTCTGTGTGTGTATGTGTGTATGTGTTTATAACGTTTTATTACATATCTATATAAAAGTAAGTTACCCTTGCAAATTAGCAGGCTTCTAGCCTGATTAGATTTCATATGAGTTTTTGTTTTTATTTTCTTCAACCAAAATGAAGATATTTCTTTCCATCTTACCCATTTAACTCTAAATAAATTCTGAAATAAAGGGCATATAAAACAATTAATAAATTCAGGGTGATTAAAAGAAAACTGTCAAATGTTACAAGAAAAAAAATCACAGATGACTTATTAAATATATCTCAACCCTTTTCTTTCTCTCTAAGCATTTAAATGAGTGTCAACAGTTCTGTCAATTCCCGTAGGTATGGAAAGACTATGATAATATGTGGAGAGTCAAAGAGGAGCACTTTGCTAAACTTCTATCATAAATCAACCAGAACTTCACAGAAGCTAAACTGCAAAATGTGTAACCAGACTACATTTTCAATTTCTCACTAGACAAAAGACCGCTTCAGCTACCAGAAAAAGCTGGGTGTCCTAATATTCAACTCAGTCCTGACACTACCTAGAAGTAGCATCTAATTCCACAGGTAAAAGGCTCAGTCCTAGAAGACTGCCCTCCACTTCAGAGTCCCACAGGTAAAAGGCTCAGTCCTAGAAGACTGCCCTCCACTTCAGAGTCCAACTGCAAGCCCAGGTGAGGGCAAGGGCCTATTTAGCCAGAGCAATTCCATCCAGTTAAACAGTGATTTTGTTGTTTATGCAGTAAAACTTAAACTGACCCTGCCCACCCCCCCAACCCCCCAAAGGGGACTTACATAAAAGCAAGTCCGAGAAACTAGTCCCAGGTAACAAAGCCCAAATACAAGGGCGGGTCAGGCCAGGTGGAGACAGCCAATCAGTGGGGCCCACATACTATCTCCCTAGCTACCAGTGAATGTGGGCCCTGCCTTTTGGGTGCCTTTCCCATGCCAGTTCTGACCAAGGTGATAGGCTAGTTCAAATATCCACTACAGGGTAAACTGTAATTCAATTGGTCATTCATGTGTGACCCGGCATGACTATGCAACTTTCTCTGTGTGTTACAATCTCATTGGCCACCTGTGTGTGGTCAGGCTCAACCACATGGCCTTTGCCCTTTAAAAGTTGTCGGCAAGGCAGGGAAGGGTTGCCTCTTTGTAAGAGACGGCCCTGACTGGTCAGTTTGATTCACGATGCTTGGCGCGAAATAAAGCTTTGCTTGACCTTCGCTTTTTCTATCAGTCTTGCTCCTTTGATCACGGACCCATTATTAGGGGATCTAACAGTGAGCTATGTTTCTAACCAGCCAGCTATAAATCGGAGGTTCCAATAACCCTCTCCACCTCAGGATGCCAATCACAAGTCCAGCCTAAACCATTAAAATGGTTACCTGTACTTCAGACCAATGGGCTATAAATCAGAGGTTCCCACAATCCCCTCCTTGGGCTTGATTAATTGGCCAGAGAGGCTCCCAGAAATTAGGAAAGCTGTTTTACATACTAGATGATCAGTTTATTGTGGAAGGATCTAACTCAGGAACAGCCTTATGGAGAGATGCATTATGGAAAAGGATGGGAAAAGGGCACAGGGTTTCTACCCACCATGCTCTCCAAATCTCCACGTGTTCACCAACCTGGAAGCCCTCCAGGCCCAGAATCCTTTTGGGTTTTTATGGAGGCTTCTTTACATCTGTATGATTGATTAAATCACTGGTCATTGGTGTTGGATTCAATCTCCAGCCCTTCTCCCTCCCTAGGACTGAAAGTTCCAACCAGCCCTCCATTTGGTTGGTTCCTCCGGCAACCAGCTCCATCCTTAGTTGCTTTCCACAAATCACCTCATTAACATAACACCCCCCCCTCAGTTGTGGGGGAAGCCAGCTTGTTATGAAATAACAACACACCCACTCCTTTTTTTTTTTTTTTTTGAGTCACAACATACTCATCTCACCCTTTTAGAAGGGATTTCAGCAACTGAGGGCAAGAGACTAAATATAACCAAAGATGCTCCCATTGCTCTTATTGCTCTTATTGCTCAGAAAGTTCCAAGAGTTTTAGCAGCTCTGTGCCAGAAATGGGAAGAATATTTATTTCTAATTATAGATCACAATGTAACACTCTACAATACCATAGAAGGCACAGAACAAATTGTGAAAAACTCCTCAGCCCTATAGACATAATATATCATGACAAGCCTCTAATACCTGCTGTGAGATGACAAAGCCTGACAGTCATTTGTCATTGGGACTCAACCAAATGATCTCCTTGTTTCCACAGTGGGAGGTTGGGAGGAAGAAGTAGTGTGGTTTTTCTAATACTCATAATTATCTTCATATTATGTAAGAATGCTCTTTGCACAATTCCCCCAGGGCAACAGTAATAAATGTGCATTATAAGTAAAATAAGCTTATAGCTTATTTTGAATGGTTATGTGCCAGACACTTCACTAATCACTTTTATATAACCAATTTAGCTCTCACAATCTGAGAGTGATAGGTAGGTTTTATTACCCCCATTTCACACTGAGGGAAAGGATGCCTCCACAAGTTAATTAATTTTCCTGAGATCATCTAGCAGGTGAGTAGCAGACTTGAAATTCCCACCTGGCTCACTTTAGACTTCAGGTTCAAACCTCTATACTAATCTTCCTGAATTCAAAGGAAAGCAGCACAAAAGTGATCTTATTTGCCTCTGTTAATAAATTATACATATATTACCACAATTAAAAAATCATTTGGTAATATTCAAAGCCACGATCAGTTGTAATTACTCAGTCGAAAAGGATGTAGCTTTGTACAATGTGTTGTTGACCTCTATTTAATTAAACAAATACCTTTCATGAGATAACCGATTATATTGCTTCATAATGTGTGAGTCTGCCCAATTATGGCAGTGGTTTAAAAAAAGGAAGAAGATCAGATAAAAAGGAAGAGGAAATAAAGAAGAGGGAGGAAGGAAAGAAAGGAAGAAAGTGACAGAGGAAAAGGCATGGAACGAGTGAAAGAAAGAGAAAAAAAGGGTACAGGAAGGAGGGAAAAAAGGAAACCATTGCTGAATGTCAATCCCATTTGGAAGCAAATAGCCACTCTGAATCCACCTTGTAATTTCTTGTATTCTATGGATTACTTCACTTCATAAGCCAAAACATTTCATTCCACATACCAAGAGCATTATAAATGGGATTAATAGACACACTTGATATTCTTCCAAGAGACTGATTTTTTTTTTTCTAAACTGTAAGATAAAGGTTTAAAAATGTTACTTTTCTCATTTCCATGTGACTTACATATTTTCTAAATCACCCTTCATTTCAAACAACCCATTGTACGAGAAGCTTGGCAATGAAGGAAAGACACCACCTTCAATAGTTTTGTAAATCTTGACAATTTATATGTAAAAATGGTTTCTTAGAAATGTCAGTATTATGTCTCGAACTGATTCTGGTCGAATGTTATATAAATGAAAAGATTTAGTATTTTTTTTCTTTAACTTGGAAAGAATTGCAGCCCTGAAACCTTTACAAGGTATAGTATTTGTTAATAATATATAAAAGCATGTTACATATCGACCTCAAAAAAGGCAAATAAAACTTGTTTTGTATTGATAAGCTGACGACTACTCAGAGGAATTCTCTATGCTCTGTCTTGATAAATTGAAAACTGCAGAGAAATCTCTAGGTTCACTGTATAGCATTTAGGCATAATCATACAAATTTCTTTCGGAGTGTGGCCTAATAAGTCAAGGCAGCTTACCTTGCAGCAATGTGGCATCTGACTTACATGTAAATACTTACATTTAAGTGTTTCTCTCCCTCAGGAGAAGGACCTGTTAAGCAGCGGTGACGTCATAGGGCAGATATCACTTAGCAACACATACAGGTTTTTTTTGCCTCATACCTCGGTCATTCTGGCAGACAGCCTTCAGGATGCGATGCCCCAGGCCACATTTTCCATGATCAGGGATACAGATCCCTTCAGACGCCAGCCACCGGTAACACATTGGATCCTCACAAGGAACAGACTCCACCAAATGAGGGCAGTGGCCTGCAGGCCCTGTGGATTCCATGAGGACATGGCGCCGTCTCAGTCTAAACCCTGAAAAGGAAAAAACAAGAGGGTCACAGGATTCCATCTTTATCCAACAGAAGAAAAGCAGCAGCAGCTAGAAAAGGGGTGGAACTTCTATTTCATTCTCTAAAAGGTGTATTGTTTTAAGGTGTTTTCTTTTAGGGGAAATGGAAGGGGAAAGAAAATGGGCAAGAACTAGAGCAGAAAATCTGTCCTCCAAGACTTAACAACCTTGAAGAGGCCACACATAATCAAACCAAGTAGTAAGTAGCTTATGCCCAATGGCCTCCATAAGCCAGCAGAAGTAAAGGAAGACTCAGAAATGGCCTCAACAGAGAAAAATCCACTTTTTTTTTCTGTTGTTTTTGGCATTGTGGTTACTCTGCATTAAGTTGAAATTCATCTCCATTTTGGCATATCCCTGGTAACTAAAAAATTCACAGCTTCATGGCCTGAGATTTCCCTGGATTCCTTCCCTGAGATTTCCAGGTCAGTCTGCTCTGTGAAGACAGTACATCTTTGGGCTGCATTCCCCATCTTGGCTCGACATGGGTCCCTGGACTATTATTCAGTTAAAAAAAATGTAATGTGGGACTAAGGCCCAGCACCTCACTGTACTAAGGATGTCAATGGGTCTTACATGCTAGGAGCTTCCAGAGTCACAAACTCAGTGTTGCAAGAGTCAAGCAGGTACAAACTGACGGAAATGAGTCAACCATACAACTGTGGGGAGTGCTGAGGTGTGTGGCAAAGTGGAGGACATGTGCTTCCTCTGAAGCAGCTTCCGTGGACTGTCGCCATGAGGGAATGTGGACCCTCTGTTAACTAATCTCCTAATTTGTGTCCAAGAAGACAGAAATCTAAGGTGTGTTTTGTTTTTATATGACAGCACTCCACGTTTAACTAATTTATCTTTTTAAAAAACAAAGTGGCCTAAATTTTTTTTAAAAAGTGACTGAGAACTAGATACGACCCTTTAGTCTGTGAGTTTTCCATCTCTGGCCCTTCTGACATACCACCTCTGAAGTTTATGCCTCCGTGGATCTCCTATTTTACTTCCATTCTCTACCACACCAAATTGTTTACCAGTTTAATTCCTTTAGTTCCTTTTATTTTTAACAAAACCGATCTTCTTGGGCGATAACATTTTAAGGAATTATTCACTTATTCTTCTGGGTAAGTTCAAAGAGAGACACACTGACAGACAGGCTGTGATAAGAAAATGGAGTGTTTGAGAACACCGAATTCTCAGCATGAGAGTTAGATACCCCCTACACCCTTCCCACAAGAAGCCGGGAGAAGGACAAGTTAGGGAGCATGAGAGGTCACAAAGCCAGGTATATCTTTCTCCCAGACTTCCCAGAGCCATGCCTATTTTCCCACCAATGGGAATGAAATGAAAAGGTTACAAAGCTCCAGGCAGAGCTGGGGAAAGACTGTCTCCTGTAAAACCACACAGCCAAGGAGGTTTGAACTAATGGACTCATGGTTTTAGGCCACAAGAGGGAGCTGAGCTTCTTCAGAATATTACAGGGCTGGACAAGAATTTCAGATAAACAGTCTCAAGTGCTTTTTTGGGTTTTTTTGGTCCAAGGTCAACCTATGAACTCTCTCTCTCTCTCTCTCATTATTAAGAAAGGAAGAAAGAAAGAGGGAGAAAATAGGGGGAGGGCTAGAGGGAGAGAGAGAATTTTAGGCAGGCTCCACATTCAGCACAGAGTCAGACAGGGGGCTCAATCTCACAACCCTGAGATCATGACCTGAGCTAAAATCCAGAGTGGGACACCTAACTGACTGAGCCACCCAGGTGCTCCTTTTAAAAGATTCTTCGATTCTTACCTTGATGATCAGCCACATGGAGGAAGGCATCATTTAGCCGATCAGCGATTACATGCATGGATCATGGCATTGCAAATATTAAGGTCAAGGACGATTAAAATAATAGATGGCTTCTGCCATACTTCATACCTACAAGTCTGTATCATCAACTAGTTACAACAAAATCTGCAGAAGTGTTCAGCTCCCCTCCTGGGAGAAGGAAGAGACACAGGAAACATAAAGGTATCCAACTGCACTCAATGGCCATCAGACTACAATGAGCTCCAAGGGCTCACTGCCATGCAACTTGGATGACCTCTATTCTTAATGTAATGTCCATATGCTGCTTACTGACGGTCTTATGTTTGTCCTTATTCAGTTTATCTGTTTGAGCAACACATAGCACGGGTCTCCATGACTGATAAGGTTTGACAACTCTCTCAGAAACTTAGTCTTCTTTACTGAGGATCCAGGTGTCCTGGTACCTAGAGCTTCATGTCATTGAGGTGTATGTGCAGTTTCCCTCTATAAATCAAGTTGCACCCATCTCACTGTAAATCTACAGACTACATCTCTTTAGTCAATAAATTCTTCTAGTCTTTCATTTGTGCTGCCCTTGTCCTGACTGTAACTAGGATCAAATCACAGCACAAGCTCAGCATAAAACAAAAACCTTGGAGTCTCTTGTTAGTGCTTAACTTTAATCACACATCCATGTTCATGCCTGCAATTGACATCAGGCTTCCCCCGGGTGCTTCTGTTCTGAAAGATACACGAATGCCAAGTCCACAGTGGCTGGGACCAGCCAACCACTTACCTTCACTTACCGAGCTCCATATTAATCAGATCGTATCATTCAGTAAACATTAACTGCCATATGTAGATCCCTGTAATGTACCGTGGGAAGCCACAGGAGGAACAGAAAACATAAATCTATTCTTCACAGAGCATATAGTCCAACAAGGGGAAAAGGCACATGCATTAATTAAACATCTACCCTTTCCCAAGATGGTGCCAGCCACTTTACTTATATTAACCCAAATTAACAAATCTTGCAAAACTATTTTGTAGGTTGCTATTCTCGTTTTATGCATGTGAAAACTAAGATCAGATGAGACATCATTATTGTTCCCGAGGCACATTATTGATTAAATGGATATGTGTGAAATTCAGTGGAGGACTTTTTCAGATATCACCTCTTCCTAAGAAAGAATTCCAGTCAGCTCTTGTGTGTAATGTGTTCTAGCCCGACTCATGTAGTGAATCTGCAGGGACTATGCACCATTTCCTTCAAATGAAAGTGGACAGATTAGATGGTGGAATTTAAGGCATGAGGCAGCAAGAAGGAGTTTTAATAATCATTTAATGACTACAGATTCAATCCACTTTTAATGAAACTGGTATTTGCAGGGTTTTTTTTTTTTTCTTTTATGAACCCAACGTTTAGTATATATTCTACTGGCTTACTATATATTCTACTGAATTTTAGAATAGAGTGAATTGTGGGTTGGAGAGGAAAAAAGGAAGAAACACAAATAGCAGTAGATGAGCCAAAGTTTTTTTTTTTTTTTTTTAATGATTTTTTTTTTAAATGAAGCCAAGGGAAAATTCAAGGAGACATGGGAGGTAAGTATAGGTCTGATGACTGTACATCTTCAGGTGCAAATGGCCCGAAAGTGTCCACGTAAGCTTCTGTGAAGCTGTTCATGGCCAATACTGTCTCCACACTACCACCACCAGAACAGGTTTGAAGCAGCAGCTAGCACGTTGACCAAGGACGACAGAAGCTTATGCCATCTTAGGTATCTATTTGCTCCTCATCTCTGGCAGCCTTGGAAATGGGGTAACAACTTTGAACCAAAGACCCTGAGCACACTGACTCCAACTCTTTAGAAATCAACCACCCTTCCCACAAGTTTAGCATTTTACAGTATCATTATTAGTACACATCCACCTGTGAATACAGAAAATAAGAAAAAGCAATGACAGGGCAATTGTGATTATGAGAACTCTCAATACTTAGAATGAGAAGTAGGCATGAAAGCCCCCCTCCCCACGGTCCCACTCCTAACACAGACATAGAAAAAAAAAAAAGGGAAGAGAAAAAACTACCTCTTAGCATACACATTTTCTGTAACGAAGCAAAAATAATTTTATAGACTTCTTCTACGTAGATAGTGGATCTATGCAGCAGGCAAGGATGAAAAATGGAAATTTTCCCCCATTGTTGTTATATAAGATCTAAAACATTCAGTATTTCCCTGCTTTGGTGTGTTATCTAAATTGATTTGGTTCAGAGCATAAAAGACTGTCTTTGTAAAGATAGTCATGGGTTCTCAGTTTCAAGATTTCTTTTTCTATGGGGATTTTAAAACTTTGGATATATGACTGGGGGTAATATCATATTGGGGACATTAAGGAACCCCTGAAGTCCTACCACATAAGCAGTTACCTATTGTGACACTGTATCAGGAAGCGTCCATCAAATTGTTCTTTAAAACAACTTCTGTGGACAAGGATGTCTTTCTGGAATATGTCTGAAAGGGACAAGGATGTCATATAAATGTATGTCTCTGTATTAGAATTTTTTTAAAAATGTATTATACCTATGTATAGAGTTCACCCATCAGCAATTTTTTCAGGTTATTTCTCTTTCATATACCTCTAATTATAACTCCCTGGGAGTGTATCAAAGATAAAGCAATGAATGATAAAACCTGATCCAATTTAAATTCCTCTGAAAGGCATCCTAGCTTCTCTTGACAAGTACCAACCTGCTGAGTACTATTTCCCTTGTCTGCCTATCACAGACCTGGTGGAAAGTGTGAAGGCTAGGGACCATGGCTGATTTGTTAATGCACTCTGAATGGCTGACAGCCACAAAGCTTACAGGATTCCCGACTGAAGGGTGCCTGCCTTAAAAAACAGCCATTTTAAGATCATCTCTAGGGTAACTAATTTCTTCTGTAAGGTAATACAACATTAACTGCTTTTCCATCCTTTTCTACTACTTTTTTTTAAGATTTTATTTATTTACTTGACAGAGAGAGAGATCACAAGTAGGCAGAAAGAGAGGGAGAAGCAGGCTCTCTGCTCAGCAGGGATGCTGAGGCAGATACGGGGCTCAATCCCAGGACCCTGAGATCATGACCTGAGCCGAAGGCAATGGCTTAATCCACTGAGCCACCCAGAAGCCCCTACTATTTTTTTTTTTTTAATTGGAACAAAAGGAACATACCAAAGCAATAACACAGTGGGGAAAAGACTAGTGAAGAAAAAGAAGTAATTATCTCCAACTTTACACATTCATTTTCTTGTTATTGTTTGCTGGTATTTCCCTCAAATCCTCTAAAATATATAATAGAGTATAAAATAACGAAGAATGTGTATGTGTGTGTATGTATCTATCCATTCTAGATTTTTGCTGTAGGTTTGCTGCATTTCTTTGGGTAGGGATTCAAATGTGAAGCTAAACAGTCCACTTTACATCCCAGAGTTCTGTAATGTTTAATGCATTAGCTTGTGTATTCTGGCCTCTGTGGAATCCTGAATTACCTTTAGTTTGTGCCAGTCAGTGACTCTGGCAGACCCCATGGTAGGACCATGGGACAGACTGAGATTGAGAAGATCCCAGACCTCTCATTCACAAGTCAGTAGAAATAACAAGAAGATTGCTTACCATCATTGTAACATGTTTGGACTCCTTGTAGGCACAGAATCATTTCCCTAGAGGGGAAACTCCATTCTTTATCTTTCCCAGGAGGGATTAGTAGCAGGTGGTCCTGGCAGATTTTAGCAAGACTTTAAAAATCAAAATTGTGTCTGCTCTAGGGAAGCATTTATAAAATGCCAAACTCCCAGACCTGAATAATAATCATTGCTGTATACAGGCTCTTCTCTCTGTGATTACTGAGTGCCTAGGGCAGGTCATTTAGCCTAAGTATGGGCCCTACAGACCAGAGACTAGTTCTCATCAATCCCAACGTGACCCTATACACTTCAGGTGGCTGAGGAGACGCTATGACCTTCAGGTGAGAAGTTCTATTGTCTCCACCCTTTCCTTGAGCTCCAAAGGCTGAACCTCTCTTGGAAAAACTAATCGAGGCAAAAAACACACATTCCAAATACCTGCTATTCTCAAGCTATCCTTGGAACACCTTTCCTTTCTCACACAACCGCAGTCTACTTTCCCTCTCGCCCCAAAGGTGACATGCTGGAGCTAAGATAAATCCCATGCTGCAAGCTTTATCTCCTACAGTGGCTCAGTTATTGGCTCTCAAGACTAATGTGTGCCACTGGCCAATGGGGAGCATGTGGGTAGAGCACTTCTCGGCTAAGCATAACACTGGACTTGTGCCTTGATCCAAGTTTCCTTAGGCTATGGAGGGAATCACTAAGGAAGCCCAGCGTTTAAAGGAACACTAGACTAGGAAGACAGGAACCCAAATTCTTGGCTCTGACTGGGCCATTATTAAATCCCTGTGGGATTTAGGACAAATGGGTTCACTTCTCTAAACTTTAATTTTAAAATATTACGAAGTGTCACATCCTTGCTGAGCCTAAATGCTGATGCAAAGTTGGGCAGTATATTGCTATTTTAGGGCTGCCAAAAGAAAATAACACACTGGGTGATGTAAGTAAAAGAACAGAAATTTTGTGTCTCACAGTTCTGGAGGCTAGAAGCCCAACAAAGTGTCAGTAAAGCCATATTCCCTCTGAATGTTCCAGGGAAAGACTTCTCCCATGTCTCTCCCTAGCTTCTGGTGGTTGCTGGCAATCCTTAGCATTCCTTGGCTTATACACATATCATCTAATGTCTGCCTTCACATAGCATTCTTCTGTGAGTATCTCTGTGTTCAAATTTCCCTCTTTCTGTATCAGTCATTAGAATAGGGCCTATCCTAATCCAGTATGGCATCATCTTAACTTGAGTCTATCTGCAATAGCCCTATTTCCAAATAAGGTCATATTCACATACACAAGGTGTTAGGAATGAAGATTTCCTTTTTTTTTTTTTTTTGAAGGACACAATTCACCCCACAACAGGTGATGTCTAATAAATTGATGGACCAGAGTGAATCTGCAAGAGTTGACCTACACAATAGAGGAATAGGGGCTAAGAAAAGGTTTGGCATGAAAGCATCGTGGGCCAAGGGGGCAAACAGAGGGGTCTGAATGTTGTACGTTTCCCAGCGGAGTTTCACAGACGGGTTCAATGTTACATGTTAAAGGAAGATTACATGTTAAAGGAAGAAAAGTTGAAAGAGCACTTTTCACAAAGGGTTTTGAGAAAATCTGCTCAAGTAACAAAAATTACAACACAGAATGAGGAAGAAAGCATTCTCTGGATTGCTGTAGAAATTCTATGGCCCAGAACAAAGGGGACAAAGTATTTAATAAACATCTATTAAGTTTAACCTGAGCATTACTTCTACCATCTTAGAGTATCGGCAACTCATATTTCCTTGAGAGAGCCGCCCCTTCCTGACTCTCAGTGGTGAGGCTTAGCCAACTTTGTCCCTCCAGTGGTGGGCACATGCCTAGGACTTGGCCAATCAGAGTGACTGGGTCAAGGTTATCACATGACACAAACCAGCCAATGAGATTCAATTCCAGGACTCCTCTTGGAAGCATTAAGGAAGACATTTCTTTCTACTTTATCTATGATCTAGAATCAAAATTACCTCTTTTTCTTTTAGTGTTGAGAATGTTAAAGATTTACTCTCTTAGCAACTTTCAAGTATATAATACAGTATTGTTGATTATACTTATCATGCTGCACACTGGATCCTCGGAACTTACTAACCTTATAACTGGATGTTTGTATCCTGTGATCAGCATTTCCCCATGTTCCCCTCTACCCAGGACCTAGTAACCACCACTCTACCCTGTGTTACTATAATTTCAGGTTTTTTAGAACCTACATATAAGTGAGATCATATAATATTTGTCTTTCCCTGACTTATTTCACTTTGTATAATGTCCTCAAGTTTCATCCATGTTGTCACAATGGCAGGGCTTCCTTCTTTTTTATGGTTAAATAAGATCACTATAAGTATATATGAGTGAGTGGATGTATCTGTGGCTGCATGTGCTCGTGCACATGCACAGATGTGTATATAGCATATTTCATTTATCCATTTATGCATTGGTAGTCATTAGGTTATTTCCATATCTTTAGTATGGTGGATAACACTGCAACAAACATGGGGATACAAAGAGTAGATCTTAAAGTTCTTACCACAGGAAAAAGGTAACTATGTGAAGATGGATAGATTTATTAACAACCTTATGTGTCAATCGTTTTGCTATATACATGTATATAAAATCAGTATGTCACATACCTTAAAATTACCCAATATTATAGGTCCATTATATTTCAATAAAGCTGAACAAAATTAATTGATCAATCATAAAAATAATGTCATCCTTTATAATATACTGTATTGTTTTTATTACCATGTTTTAGAGAAAAAAATTCCTCCACTTAAAATGTACATCTCAATTTTATGACATAATTAAATCTAGAGACCTAAAGTATGGAAAGAATGGATCTAAGGATCAAGAAAACAGAAAATCTCTTAGCTTCATTCTCCAATTTCCAATTCTTCCCAAGCCATGCTGAAAGTTTAGATGAAATTGAAAGACTTTTTACAATCTACCTTACTGAAATTCCAAATGGAGTTCTATGTACTTGAGATTGGATTATTAGGATGAGATGGGGGGCCTGATTGTTTGTTTTGTTTTGTTTTAAATCAAAAGTCAATTGGATAAAATAATGCTAAAATATACTGCCTCCAAAGAAACAGAAAACAATTATATCACTGAAGTGATTTAGAACATCCTATACTGGACTTTTTGTTAACAAACTTTAAAAAGTAGATATTTTAAATCAGTGTTTCAAAGAGTTACAGAAATTTTTTATTGCCTTGTTATCCATCACCCAAGGGCATGAATAATCACTAAAAGGCATTTGTTAACTAAAACTAAATCTACCAACAAGAATACATAGTAAAAGTGCAACAGAGGACAGACGGACAGAAGGAAGGAAAATCAATGCTGTTCTCTTCTCCATGGAGAGGTCCTGCCTGAAACTGAACCTAATACAGAGAAAAGTAGAACAAAGAGATGAGGAAATAGAAGACTGTAAAGGGAAAGAGAAAAGAATGGAAGACTGTAGAAACAGAAGTCTATAAGGAGAAAAAGAAAGAATGAGAGAGTGATACTGTTCACCTCTTGGTATTTTTGGCTGCAGTCCTACCTTCCTTTCTGTTTTTAGCCACATAAGCTACTAAATTTCCTTCTTTTGGCTTTAGACAGTTTGAATTGGGTTTCTGTCACTTAAAACAAAAAGTTATAAAATAATATGAGGCCCACTTGCCTTGGTCAGATTCTACAACTTTGAAAGCAAATAAAGGCAGCACTCAGCACAGCAGAGTTGCCTTTGTATCTACAGACATGGCCACAGTAGCTGTGGAAGCCTGAGTCCGATCTTCCCTGATTTTCTGGACAACAATCTAAATTGACTGGCACAGGGTGAACGTAGGAGGGTTGGTTCCAATAACATGTAAGTCACCCAGGGGAGTCTCATGCAAACATAGGAGACTTACAAAGTCTAATTATATACATGTAGACCACAAGACAACAACTTGTAGGTGTTAGCATTAATGGGAAATTATTTTTAATAAAATAATTCTTATAAACTTTTTTTTAAAGATTTTATTTATTTGACAGACAGAGATCACAAGTAGGCAGAGAGGCAGGCAGAGAGAGAGGGGGGAAGCAGGCTCTCTGCTGAGCAGAGAGCCCAACGCAGGGCTCAATCCCAGGACCCTGAGACCATGACCTGAGCTGAAGGCAGAGGCTACATCCAGGCACCCCTTTAATAAAATAATTCTTAAACTGAAGAGGCTTGGAGGACATTCTAGCTACAAGTCTAAATAAAAAGTAGCACAGGCTTCTCCACTGCACACCTCCAGGTTCCACTGAGATCCAGTTTTCTATTATTTGATAAAAGAGTTAAAATTAGCTTCTTCCTCCTCAACCTAGAGTCAACACACATCCTCTCCTGTCTTAGAATGAAAAGTGAGAATAAAGAGAAAAGCCCAGAGCATGGGTGTGTGAACTTGGACGTGCCCATGTGTGCCTGTGAGCAATCTGGGCATTGCTAAACCGTGGGTTTCCCAATGGACACAGGATTAAGCTGAGAGCACCAGCTTTGTAGCATCAAGCCCTTGGCCATGTATCCTTTCTTTTCATGTGATAGCTAGGGTTAGTGTTCAGCAAACACAACCTAATTTCTAGAATGTCCTTGGAGCTCATTTCTCTTAGAAAAAGGAGTGTTTCTTTTTAGCATTGCTACTTGAGGGAACATAGTATCAATACAAACCGAAGGGTCAATGAAAGAGAAGAGTCACCAAAAGTGAACTTTTGAATACAAAGATGTGTATATAACAGCAAACGAAAGGAAACAAGACTACAGAGGCCTACAAAATTAAACAAGCATATAAAGTTTGAAGACTCCACTTTAAGCCCAGGGACATCAAAAAGTGAACAACACTTAAATGCCCCTCGTAAAAATCTGAAATAGAACATCAAATTCAGCATGTGGAGATCTGAACATAAAACAGATTAATAGGCAAAATAGTTGTTTCCTGATGCGATTACAGAAATCACGTCTAATCTCCTCAGTATAACCACTACACATATAAAACACTGTTCTACCATATCTGAGTAATAGTCACGTCACCAGCTATGAGCCTAACTGGAAGGTCAATCAAGGTCAGATTCTTGCTCCGTGCACATGTCCCCAGCGGCCTCCCTAATAATGGAATGCTGTCAGGCTTGAATTGGTTATCTACATTTTACAAACAAATATTGTCTTAAGCAGGCTTAATCGGCTACTTAGCTACCAGAATAATTGTGTGTACGCTGGAAGTAAATGAAGCAGACACAAACAAGACACTCACCTTTTCTCCCCTGAGGATCCCGGCAGCTTTCATGGACGCACAGGCCCCAAGCTGACCAGGAAGATACTACACAGTCCGTAGAGCAAGGGAGATTGCAGAGCTGAGAGGCTGAAGGGGCAGGTCCCAGGCATGAAGTCTTTTTCACAGGTCTAGAGACTAAAGGACAGAAAAAAATAAAATAAAATAATGGTCTATGTCACATTTTCTGGATACCCCTAGAATTATTAATATCTTTATTTATGTGCCTGCCTTGCCCACATCAGCTTTATGGTTAAAGAGTGTATACAAACAAAACATAAACATGCTCTAAGACTTGTTGTTTATCTCTGCACTATTAGCATTTTGGGTGAGAAAAGGTAAAAAAAAAAAAAAAAAAAAAAGCCAGTAACAAAGGACATGCACTTGAGTTTCCTGCCTCACAGAGTATTCCCTGGGAATTTAAGAGAGGACTGGAAATAAAGATACAAATTATCTAGAGTTATGATTTTAAAAAATTAAATGGCTTTGTGAAGTTTCAAGATGAGTCTATCTTGACTATATAAATGACTAGGTTGCTGCGAAAAAATCAAAATCAAACCCCTGAGGTGGGATGTTTAGCATAACCAATCTACTGCTGTTACTCCCCTGAGGGGTGGAGCACTCAAAGACACAGAAGAAAAATGGTTCTTAGAAAAGAAGAAAAATCGGGATATGTGACTGCAGAATTAGTGCCTTGAAGTCAGTTTCATTAGTGAGGCTTTCTAGAAGCCCAAGGAATGTCTGAGAATTCAGGGGGAGATGCCAACTTAGGAGCCTGTCAGCCCTTCCTGGTGCACCTGCACCCAGAGTGCACCCAGAACTGGGTCATTTCAGGATGCAGTGACCACCTGGCCACAAGTAGCCCTCACCAAGTGCCTCCTCCATGCAGGTCTACTCTGGGCACCATGAAAATACGCAGATGAAGGAGAAGATGAGATGCTGATTCTCATGGAGATTATAACAGGATAGGAGTTAAGACAGAAATGACACAATAAAAGAAGAGCCAAATGTGTAACTATGTTAGTGCCAAGTGAGCCCACACTAAAGTGGTTTTACAGCAATTCAGAGCTTGTGAGCAAATGGTTTAAGTTCAGATGCTTTTATCTACTGAACTGGCTTGTACTATTGTCTAAATATTTCCCATATGTCATGTCCACCCCGTTAAGCAGATGAGAAGTGCTTCAAAGACAAAGATGAGTGTTAGAGGACTGGTGGTAAATCATACCATCTACTTTGCTTCTTGACTCTTTACATGGATGTCAGTTAAATCCGGTAAAGATGGCAATAAATCACAGCTCTGGCCAGCAGAACTTTGAACATAAATGAAAACAAGAGCAAAATAAAAAAAAAAATACTGTTTTCAAAGAAGTTGTAACCCATGGGGGAAGAAGTGTTCCTAATGAACAATGGGGCAGCTTGAGGTGCTTATGAGGGTGAATGGGAAAAACAAAAGTCCATGAAAAATAATGTTTTATTTGCAATGAATTGTTTATTTGCAACTAATTCTTATATATTTTACTAATAGGATTTGACCTGACTTAAAATAAAAGACAGGGGCAAACAAGATGGTCAATGTAAATGTCAAAGATCACAAGCCATGTGGAGGAGGCAGGGACAAGAAGAGAGAACAGATACTGGGGGCAATTGAGGGGTTACCTGGGGAGGCTGAGGAGAGGTGGTGATCAAACAGAGACTGTGTTGGCCAGAATGACAGTGAGATGGGGGTTTGGAGTGACTGGGACTGGGATGTACATATGACCTTGGTGGGTTGTGGATAAAGAAGAACCTGGGATATACTTTAGAAAGATGAAAACAAAAAAAGAAGAAGGCCACCCACCCCCACCCCCACCACAACCACAACCACCATCTGTGAGTTGGGGGAGGGGTCTGTGATTCCTCCCCTAGGAGTGAGCAAGAGAAGACACACAAGACTGCTATTCATGGAATACATTAAGCATTCATTCCAAAACCATTAGTTCCTACTTTAAATCAGACCTTCTTGGATGGTGTCTGCTTTCAAGGAGCTGTCGATCAAGAAGGGTAAGTCAAGTAGAACATTAACAAAATTGATGGAAAGTGATGCTTCAGAGTGTCACAGGAATCGAAAGCTCTATAGCCAGAGGTCTTAAAACAGAAACAGAAATGCCTTTGGGTCTGGGCCCATATTTGTCAGCATGTGTTCTCACAAACTCTAATGTTAGTTTCCCCCCCAAAAAACTAAGTAGTGAGGGAAAAGGAAGTAGGGCATGCAAACTAATTAAGCTACTTATTTAATAAACATTTTTAGTGCATTCCCAGCACGGGTTATGCATCAATCCCTTTAACCTCCATAACTTTAAGATATATGTTATGAGATATGTGTTATTACCATCTCAAGTTAAAAATGGGGGTTCTACAACACAGAAATTGTTACTCACTTGCTCACACTCTTAATTAGTCAGGAGCAGAGTTGAGATTGGGACCCAGGCAGCATGGCTCCAGATGCTCTTAACCACTGTATATTACGTGGTCTTATTATAGGTCATTCAGCCTACAGTGGTAAGTACCTATCATGTATCAGCACTGTGTTAGGTGCTGAAGTCAGAGCAGTAAATAAAACAGACAAGGTCCCAGTCCCCACGGGACCCATATGTCCGTGTGAGCTGATACTAAGTATACATGAATTCATGAGTGAGCCCCAACAAGAAGACTGGAAAACTGTTACTGCTGCTTCTCCTTTCCTTTGTCATGGCTGTCTTACTGCAACACCAGACAGATGTTGGGGGTCTGATAATCAATGCTGAGAAGATACCCCAAAACTCTCAGCTCCAAGACCCAGCAGACACTTGTTGCTATAACTTTTGTACTTGACGTTGAGCTGTGCCATTGGAAGTAATTAGTCTACCAGTGCAGCACCAAGGCCACAGTAGGCCTTCACTAATCTCATCCGAAGCTCCTGAATGTCTGTCTTTAAATCGGCAGTGCAGTTGGAAAGAGACTGGGAACATGTCCTGCGTTAAGGACAATGTTTTACAGACCATTATGTTTATATGGCTTATTTTTCAAGAGCTATAAGAGTGACTGGGAAGTAGGGGGTTAAGTCCCCCAAGGTCCCCTTTGATAAATACTGAACTGCCAATCAGCTAACTGTTAGATATTAGGGATAATTGTACTTCTAAGATTTGGAAGTCAGGAGAGACATGGTGTGCAAGAGAGGAGCTGGGGGGAGCAGGGCTCCCTGGAGACTATTAAGTAGCATAATTAGGAAGCCCAAGGGTGGGAGTGAGGCCATTTGTCAGAGCACTCATGCCTTTTTAGCACCTAGAGCTTTGACAGACAGTAGATCTTAATCCACATAGATAAATTCTTCAGTCCCAGGTGACATGTCTAAGATGCTTCATTTAGGCATTGAATCAATGTTCTTGGGTCAACCTATCTCTATCTCAGACCCTCTGGGTTACATTTGTTCTAGAAATAAATCATAAGTAAGTCACAAAGCACTTACCAGCTTCAGACCACTTAGGTAGTTTTCTCCCCAAGAACAGCAAACACAGAATATCTCTATGCCTATTGACTGTTTAGAGCTAGAAGGGAGCTTTAGAGCTAATTTGGTTTAATTCGTCAATTTTACTGAAAAACTGAGCTCCAAATACACTGGATAGTTTCTACGAATTCACTCAGCAAGTCCAGGGCAGAGCAAGACCTGAGCCTTGTCCCAGGTGGCTGACTCACCTCTATCTATCCTTGTTGGCTTTCCTTCCATGGAACGAAGTCACCAGACAGGACACCTGAGGTTGTTTGCACTGAAGATACTTTGCTGATGAATCATAGTGACCACAGTGGAGGCAGTCAGTGACACAACAGACCCAAGACATCTATGAATGCTGCAAGCTCACTATAACCTTTTACATAAAACCCAAATCCTTCCCCTACTTCATTATTACTTTAAAACTCCTCCAAATATTTGTGCAGACCTCCCCCACCAAGCAGGAGGTAGTGAGACCAAACTTTGCTCCACTTCAAATGACTACTTCTCTGATTTGTGGCAACTCACATTGTAATATAATTACCTTGGGAGGTGGGTAGGATGTGGGGGCGACACGGACCACCTGGATTCGGATGGTTTGTGTAGTTTACTTGGCCAAACTCCAGTCATGATGTTTGTAGAAAGAACTGCTGTTTTTCTACTCATCTGAAACCCTTTCTCTGGATATACTGACTGAAACAACTTTATTTCTATTTACCAACTCTGTCATCTCTGATGCAATCAATCCCTGCTCTAATCAGTGCAGGTCTGTGCTTGTCTCTTCTTGTACCAGATGCTTAAAAAAAAAAAAAAAAAAAAAAAAAAAATTTATTTATTTGAGAGAGTGAGAAAGAGAGTGCAGGGGGAGCAGCAAAGGGAAAGGGAAAAAAGCAGACTCCCCATAGATCATGGAGCCCCATGGGGGGCTCAATCTCATGACCCCAAGATCATGACCTGAGCTGAAACCAAGAGTCAGATTCCTAACCAACCAGGACACCCAAGCGCCCCACCTAGATGCCTTTTAGACTACATTGCCTTGAACCCTTTGCCATTCCTGTGCTGACCAGCTAAGCAACTACCCAAGGGTCTATAGTCTATTTAGGTTTTGCAGGCAGCAAAGTCAGTCCCTATAGAGACTTCTCATGGCCACAAAGTGTTAAGGAGCCAAAATAACTTTCAACTCAGAAACTGAGATTGCTACATAGCAGTAGCTTTCCAAGTGCTAGAGAATATAGTACAATATTATAAGTGATTTTACATACGCAATAGTCATTAATACTTTGGATATTCTGGTGCTTAACCTAGCATTTTTCATTTGCAATAAGAAATTACTACATTGACCTGCCTTACAAGAAATGTGGAAGTCTGCTACTAATAATTGCAAAGTTGTCTTAAATAATGTATTACTCCACAAACAGAATGCTAATTAACGAAAGGAAAAATAGGCTGGGTAGGTGATATGTTTAATGTTAAAAAATAAACACACACAAAATTTTTCTTATTCTAGAAATGTACAATTTTCATGATTTTCCTTAATGACAAAGTGATTTCAGATGAGCACACAAATTCAACCAAAATGATTTGTAATTAAGAAGAAAAATGTCTGTTGTGACATTAGCATGTGACTGCCATTGTAAAGAAAAATGAGGGCCTTCACATTTTATTTTTTGAGACTAAATCAAGCTCTAATCTGAACTAATTTGAATTAACACAGGAATAAATTGGCAAAAGTTCAATACAAGTATATTATCCCCCACCCCACTGATGACCATTTTGTAAGATCTAAATTTCAGTGCCTCTTAATGCCTCAAGAAGAAATTAAACTGAAACTGCATAATAATAATATTTAATTAATCACAATTAATAACCTGATATTCCTTCTGTAATTAAAAAAGTGAGTTATATTTGCTTAAAGTAAAAAGAGATATCACAGGAGCTAATAATGTTTTCTTGTCTTTTAATATATCTATCATTGGATGAAAAATCAAGTCAGTCTTTGAAAATTCAGGAAGTGTTTGAGATAATTCTGCCATGGCGTAACGGAGCTCACCTTTCCCTCTGTACAGAAAGAAGGCTCTTGAAGACGGTCAAGGAATTAGTCACAAGATATTGATTTTTCTTCCTACTATTTTCAAGGAGGTAGAGATAAAAAAAAAAAAAGAAGAAGAAGAAGAAGAAAGGTGATCACTACTTCCTGGGGACTCTTAAAAACCTGGACTCTCACTGCTTTATATCTTTGTGATACCAACGTCCTCCTGCAGACAATACATTCCATCTTCAGTTGATTTTACATAAGATATTTGATTTCCAGAATGACATCAACCTTCCCAAAGAAGCTAGACCAAAAACAAGTTATATTCATTTCAACTTTCCAAATGAAATGCAGGCACTATAAACCCCAAAGGGAACTCTCACTCAAAGCTTAGAACCCCATCATTCCATGGGCTCTCCAAGAACCACCATAATAGAAACAGCAGTTGCTAAGATTTAATTCAAAACTAATGAGAGAGACTACTTATGTAAAAATGCTGCTTTCTAAATGATTTTTGAGAAACAATATTGCCCCTGACGTATTCATTTAGGGAGTATACTGACTTGGCAGAAATTCAATCCACCTTACTGCTAAAATAAATAGGCCTCTTCTACAGACTGAAGGAGTCAAATGGTTGAAGGGAAAGATAAATAATATTACAGTTTTAACCAGAAAGCTATTTTCCTTCAAGAAGCTTCATGTATTATTTCAATTGCCTTTTGCCACTGGGATTTGCAAAATAATGGATCATTCTTCTAACTTAGTGGATAGAATAAAAGCAATCTGTCTTCTAGCACTTATAGGCAGCTTAAAGAATTAAATCACATCTCATCCTATTATACTTAATAAAGCTTAATTTTAGCCATATTGTGACTCTCTTGGCAAAGTTCCGTGCAATGCAACTTGGCAAGAAGATGCATGTGTATGTACTGCGAATTTAATACCTAAAAATAATTCCTGCAATTAGAAATAATTACAAGAAATGTAACCACATATCAAAGAGTTTTCTAAATTTCATTCATTTCATAAAGCCAATCAGAAAATGCCTAGTGATTTTCTTAATGCTACACAGTAACAACACTCTAGATAAAAGATGGAAAACAATATTCCGAATACAAATGAAGGCAAAATAAATGAGGTACCTGAACAATTCTGGAAAGAAATCAGAATCAATATCCAACACTTGCACAATACAGCAGCCTTCAGGCCAATATTCATATATTTCTATTATCACATATTCTCACCTCTGTTTCCTTTTTTAAGAATTTCCTTCTGATTGTTTCTCAGCCTTTTAGCTCAGAGCTAAAAGTAGGGTCCAGAGAGGGTAGAAGAAACAAAAGCTGACCTAAATGGCATCTTTCACAGTGTACAGTTAAAAATACCATTATTGATGAGAAAAAATAGAAAGGAAATCAATGCAAGATGGGGAAGTGGTCAGGTAAGGAGAAAAAGTAAAAAGCCAGAGAGGCAGGTAAGAGGAAGAGTTACCTCCTAAGACGTCAGTGGCATAACTAAGCAACATCACAGAAGTAGAGCTTTTGCAAGGGCTTTAGTATGGGAGTACTCTTCTTACTCACAGCACGTTGCAACCTACAGTTCATTTCCCCACAGAAACAATGACAAGAGCTGAATGAGAGCAAGTTTTCCTGGGAATGACCACAAATGCCTTTTCTATTGATTAATGTTAGTAATAACAGCTAATACATACTAGCAACCCACTTGGCTCTAGGCACTATGCTAAAGATTTTCATGCAATTTCTCATTCATCATGATCACTTGGAAGTATCATTATCATGTTCACTCTGTAGACGAAATAACTGAGGATAAATTATTTGTCCCAAATGACAAAGCTAGTATGTGACAAACAAAGGTCCAGGGTTCTTCAAAGCCCCTAATCTCTAATACTAGGCTCTACTTTGATTTTGTATTTGCAGGAAAAATTATGGTAGACAAAAACCCTGCTGGGGGCACCTAAGTAGCTCAGTCAGTTAAGTATCTGCCTTAGGCTCAGCTCATGATCTCTGGGTCCTGGAATGAAGCCCCACGTCAGGTTCTCTGCTCAGCGGGGGGTCTGCTTCTCCCTCTCCATCTGCCCCTCCACCTGCTTGTGATTTCTCTTGTTCTCTCTCTCAAATGAATAAAATCTTTAAATAAAGAAAAGAAAAGAAAAAAACCCTTCTGTAATAGTAATAATTGATCAGGAAAATAAATAGGTGAACATTCTGTCCACTTCCAAAAATGTTTAAAGCGAGATAAAAATAGAAAAAAAAAAGTAGTTTAAATGTATCAATGGTAAAGTCCAAGCCCTAAGAAAGGTAATTGTTGGGGTGTTGTTTTTTTTTTTTTGTATTTTTGTATTCTGTATTTTGTATTTTTAATGTGATTCTGAAAGGTAATGTTTGAGGGAGGGGGCAGGTGAAACTAGTTTATGATGACTATTTTCATCATAAAACTTGGTTAGGGCCATTCCTAAGAAATTACAGTGATTTCATAATCAGCAAACCCCAGCACGCTTAAGATTTCTTGAAGAGCAAAAGACGACCAAAGAAACCCTCAAGGCAGTTTAGAAACCAGGGAAAGGTGACAAGTGCAAGTGAGTGCCCAGCTCACCTTCCACTGGGCACTGCCAGCATCCCTAGCACAATCCTCTCTCTTATCAACCATATCCAACCCAGCAAAGGAGCAAGGGCAGAGGTGACAGCAAGACATCCCTAAGTCCCCTGGGCAAAACTGAAAGGAAGAGGATGTTTAAAAAAAAAAAAAAAAAAGAAGGGGGGAAAAAGGTGTCTGAGTTAAGGATGTCTCAGAGGAGGAGGAAGGAGCAGGAAGATCTGGTAAGAAGGGTAAGAGGGAGATAACAGAAAGCCGAACTAGGTCTCCCAGACTTCGGTCCTGGTCACAAGATGGCCCTATCATTCCACCAGAAGCCAGCAAGCCAGACCTTCATCTGTGCTGATTTGGAAGGTGGCATTTCAACCTGGGAATAGCTGAATGGAACCTTTTAATAATGGTAACAAGAAGGGGAAATCCATATTCCCGAAGGCAATACGAATCTCTAAAAACAACATCACAAACTACCAAACTTAAAGCTCTTTCTAAGAGTCAAAAGAAAAAAAAACAAAAAAACAAAAAAACAAAAAACAAAAGGAAAAAAGGGGGAGGGGATATGTGGTACTTATTTTAGAGAACTAGGCTAGAACTGTCTCTAAAATAAATATGCACACCTTTGTGTTTTTAAAGGAAGGGATACTGAAGGCCTCGTTGTTCCTGATATCCTTGTTAGTATATGCTACTTTAAATGTGCAAATCGTTTTAGACTGAACAAGTTAATTCAACTTCAAAGGAAGGCTCATGGGATTCACCAGGTCCCTAAGTGGTGATAGGAACGAGACACTGCATAATAATTTTTAAAATACAGAATAGCTCATTCTTTTGTATGAGAAACTGCTTTATTCATTTTTGAAGTTAAACAAAAACTACAACCCGAAACTGCATTGCAAAGCTGGATGAAAGCTCCTTCCTCCCAGGCCATTCAGACATTGTAAGTCCTACATTGCATAGCTAGCTCTTCCGTGTGTCAAGGCCAACATTACAGATTAGTAGCTTTCAACCTGACTAAATCAATGGGGTTTCACACTAGTCCCAATTCAGAAGCGCTGGGTCAGAATTGGGAAGGGGGTAGGTAGCAGAGCGTACAGGAAATATTTACATTTTTAAAAATCTTTATAATTACCAGGTTGAGGAGTCAGTCTCCAAGTAATTTATGAACTATCATTTTGAAAAACCAACTGATAAAATATAATTATTTTTAAAAACATTAAGCTGATAATCTACAATTACTTATATGAATTGGGTAAATTTCTTGGCAATTGAGCTTCAGTAAAATAAAAGGGCTAGCCAATATTTCTCACCTTTGTTACATTCTATCTTCCCTAAGGAGGCTTTGTAAAGACATTTTCCCTAATGGTCCCTCCATCCCCTATGGTATTTTCATACCACACACATACTGTATATATGTGTATGCTTTATATATATAAAGTGTAGGATTTGTTTCATCCCATGAGTCAATTTTTGTCCCCTTGATGGTGATATCATCCTCCATTGGGGATGAATGGAGTAGAACACATACTGAACTTGAATTGTGTGCTGAGCAACTTATAAGTATATTCTGATTTAATTAGCAGAAGTTTCTGTGAAGTAATCACTACTAATGTCTGCAGTTACCAATGAGACAACTGAAGTTTTAAAAGGCTGACCAAGGGGTGCCTGGGTGGCAGTCGGTAAGTCTGCCTTTGGCTCAAGCCCCACATCAGGCTCCCTGCTCAGTGGGAGGCCTGCTTCTCCCTTTCCCACTCCACCCCTGTTTGTGTTCCCCCTCTCACTGTCTGTCAAATAAATAAATAAAATCTTAAAAAAATAAATAAATAAAAGGCTGACCAAGCATCAGTAATAAGTAAATGCAGAGGCAGGACTTGAACCCAGCCTATATGATTCTGGTTTACCCTCTTTACCTCCATAATAGACTCTTCTGGCTAAAGGCTCCAAAACTAATGGGTTCATCATGCATGTCCATGGCTCCTGGCTCGAATCTATCTTTTTAAGTTGACTACAGTGCTTCTAAATACCTGTGTTTTTCTTGAAGTTGGAATCCATATGCTGATATAGTCATTGCAATAAGCAAGAGACAATTCCATTAACCAATAAGATATGCTATTTTCTGATACATTCACAGAACAATTTAAAACAGCTAACATGCTGTATGATTTTGTGAATTTTTTGCCTAAATACGAATCATATTATTAAAAAGTTGTTTTAAGAAGCTGTATACTACATATTTTTTTACATTTATATATATCATCAGCAAAAAACAGAGTATAAGATCACAAGGACAGTGATTAATATTTTAAAGAATTATAACTGTCTTCTATGAAGTCTTAATTCGAGAAAGCATTGAAATTATAATTATTTGATTTAAAAACACAGTTAGTTGATTCTATATTAAAAGCAGCGTGGATGTCTTTATAGGTTACTAAACACAACATAATTCTGTAAGTGTTATTACCTATTCTCTGATTCTGAAAGTGTTATTACCTATTTTTAAAAGGCTAGGTGAGTTGAATTGTTCAAAATAAAGGAGATTTTTATAACATAAGAAGAAATATAGTTGCATGCAACAATCATTTTATTTTTTCTAACATTCATATTTTCTTAATTCAGGTGCTCTAACAAATATTGTTTTGTTCAACCCAATGAAGCTCGAAGGTAAGACACATTTATTATGACTAATATTATGACTAATATTATTTTGAAGTGGAGAACTCTAAAAGAATAGTAGTCATTGTTCAGAAAATGTTCAGACCTTTGGTGGCTCAGAATCCTTAAAGTAGTGAACTCAGCACATGTTAGGGAGCCTTTAGGGGCTCCTCATGGGAGATGACACAGAATCATGAAGCATCTGCCCTGAGGACCAGCACTACCTATCCAGAACCATCTTGCTTCAAATTTGACTCAACAGAATCCAAACAGGACACATGCTCCTAATGCCACCATTTCTGCTCTCTGACAGACTATCTGTCCTGAGAATAAAGATAAGACCACATCTCGCAAGCCACCAGCAATACCAAATTTTGTTCTCTCTACTTAACACTGATTGCCAATTAATTCTATAGGACATATTTCATCTAGAGTTATTTTCTTCTTTTAGATTTGTAATGATCAAAACATATATAGCTACATTTTTAAAGAAGAGAAACCTCTCATTTTTTTCCTTGAATTGAATACTTGTGGTCTGAGGAAGTTTTATGTCAAAGGGAAACCATCCAAATCGTAAAGAAAATGGTAGCCTACTCAGCATATTATATTCCTTCCAGCATCATATTCCTTTCAGAAATATGCTCCCTTGTGGAATCTTGGAATGAAAGAAATTCTTAATGATATCTTATACAATATCCTGTTTATACAAATGAGAAAATCAAGGCTTAAAGCGGTTATATGACTTGTCCAAGACCAACAGGTAGTGTTAAGTATCAACCTATAATCTCCTGTCCTGATATTTGGTTGACTCATTTATAGTGCCTCCAGTTAAAAAAAAAAATTAAAATGTAAAAATAAAAAATCCTTAATCAACCTTATCATATCCCATTCACATCTATACTCTACACTCACTTTTCTTCTTCTTCTCAATTAGACTACAAAAATTCAGTTATTAGAGCTGAATCACTTACTTCTGTCTGAGAATCTTTTTTATTTTTCCCTCAATAAGCAGTTTGAAGAAATATTTCACCTATGATGAAAGGCTGTGTAGACATTAAATAATAATACATGAATTGAGTTAAAGTCCCACGGTAATACAGATTCCACAAGAACACCCGCTGTCTTGCTCACAACCGCAATTCCAATCCATTGCTGACAGCCAGGTAGTAGGCATCCAAGAAATACTGAATAAACATGTCAACAAATTATATGAGTTTCAATTCTAACACAGATGTTTAATAAAAAAAGAAGTTTGGTAGCAAATGTTTGGTGAACATTTCATAGGGTATAAGAATACTTGGAGAACCCTGATATATATATGGGGTTCTACATAGGGTTGGACAGGTTGAACCTGTAAAAGGTCACCTTGCCAAAGGACAGATAGGGGCTAAAATTCAGCTCGTGCTCCCCTTGCAAAGTACACCTTCAGGTTTATGCCCAGAGGGGTACCTTTTTCCAATACTTCCACCCAGAGGGGGGAGACTTGTATGTAATTCACAGAACAACGCAGCTTATGCTGCCTACAATTCATATACAATTTTTAATTTATTTATTTTTTTAGAGAGAGAGAGACAGGGGGTGGGAGAGGCAGAGGGAGAAAGAATCTTAAGCCCAGAGATGTGGAGGTTTTTTGTTTGTTTGTTTGTTTTGTTTTGTTTTTTTACCTGAGAGATATATAAAAGAAAAAAAATTCAGGTGACTGATCAATAAATATCTCACATCAATGAAAACACAGTAGATGGAAAAACTAATCAGTAATAGGTTCTTAGGATCTTAGACTAGCTACCGCAGTTTACTAGAAATACGACACTGAGACACCGAGTGACAAGGGCCAGTGGAGCTCAGCGTGAGGTTAATAGAGGTATGCATTGAAGGCCAGAATGTTAAATTTATTTGTTAATGATTCCAAAGTCCAAAAATTTAAATAGAAGCAGTGTGAAAGTGTCCACAATAGGCCACTTTCCTTTTGTAACCTCTTAGCAATATGCAGTATAATTTTAAAAGGAAAGACTATATTCTTCACAAAAAGAAGGTAGCAGAAACTACCTACTTAACACAAATCACTGTCAAATAAGACAGGCCAACTGATCTGAAATTGCAATAAAGTGGCGAACTTCTAAATCCTCCTTCCCACCCCACTGCTTGTTTCTTCAAGGCAAAGCAGCTATTATTAACACCCAACCCTTTTTCTAAGCACTGCTACAAAGCCCCAGAGAAGAGAGCATAATCCTATATCTTGATGATTCTACCATTTGATCAGCTGAATTAGATTTACACTAATGAAAACTAGGGATTATTATCAAATAGGTATGAATTAGGCATTCAAGTGCCTAGAGTCAATTGTACATGACAAAGGTATTCCCAGGAGAAACAAGATCAGAGACCAGGAGAGAAATTCTGAAAAAAGCATGGGATAACCTGAGCATAATCATGAAGCTGTTCTGTAGGACCTTCTCATTTTTTTTTCTTCCTTCCTTCCTCCCCGCCTTCCATCCTTCCTCCCTCCCTCCCTCCCTCTCTCCCATCCTTCCTTCCTTCCTTCCTTGTGCATAGTTGACACACAATGTTACATCAGCTTTAGGCATACCACATAGTGATTCAACAACTCTGTTATGCTATCTTATGTTCACAAGTATAGCTATGATCTGTTGGTGTCTCATTTTTTAAGATCCCCAGGCATACAGCACCCTCTTGCTGCCTTTTGGCCAATATATACACACTGGGGTGGGGGGGCGGGGGGGCGGGGGGACACAGGCCTGGGTTTCTCAATGCCCTGAAGTTACTATTCTTTCTACTTCATATTAAATTTCCATTCCATGTAACTGGCCCCATTTTGTATTTATAACCTGACATTCAAGGACATCAAAGGGAAAAAATTCTTATATAATGAAATTGCATCAATATATTGTACATCTGAAACTAAGATAACACTGTATGTTAACTGGAATTCAAATGAAAACTTTAAAAAAATGAAATTGTTCTTTTAAATAAAGAGGCAAAAATCCAGATGATAATCATTCAAAAATATTCCTTCTACTATATCCATGGGACCACAAATTGAATCTAGCAGCACATTAAAACATTAAGAGACCACAAATTTAATCTAACAGCACATTAAAACATTAAAGGAATTAAGAAATTAAAAGAGCAAGATTTTTCCTTCCCTAAAAATGCAGGGATGGCTCCATATCAAGGTATTTGTAAATGTAACTTAATGCACAGATAGAGAAAGGAAACTCAAAAACTCATCTCAGGGCTGCCTGAGTCATTCAGTTTGTTGAGTGTCTGGCTCTTAGTTTCGGCTCAGGTCCTGATCTCATGGACTGTGAGATGAAAACCCAAGGTGGGCTCTGTGCTCAGTGGGGAGTCCGCTGGGAGATTCTCTCCCTGTGCCCCTCCCCCCAAAAAATGAATAAATCTTTAAATAAAAAAGCTCATCTCAGTGTGTGTGTGTGTGTGTGTGTGTGTGTGTAACAATACACGGTATAATATGGTGTAACTTGTCATATAATATATAAATATCTATTTACATGTAAATTCCACATTAATAATCAAATACCCAAATCCCTAAAACAAAGAAACTAACTCTCTTACTTAGTAAGTGCCATCTAACATAAATCACAACTAGATCACATTTAGAATGAAAAACTCTTCATTCATATGTTTATGACTTCAGTCATAAGCAAGGCAAGGACACCAGCTAACATTTTATGAACTACTATTGTACAAGATTTCCTAGCCAGTAAATTACAATTTAAAAAAGACATAAAAGGGGGCGCCTGGGTGGTTCAGTGGGCTAAAGCCTCTGCCTTCAGCTCAGGTCATGATCCCAGGGTCCTGGGATCGAGCCCGCATCCAGCTCTCTGCTCCGCAGGGAGCCTGCTTCTCCGTCTCTCTCTCCCTGCCTCTCTGCCTACTTGTGATCTCCGTCTGTCAAATAAATAAATAAAATCTTTAAAAAAAATAAATAAAAAGACATAAAAGTTATAACTATTAAATGAGAAAAGATAAATGTTACATTTTTTTTTTAAATTTTGAGTACAGTTGATACACGTTAGTTTCAGGTGTACAACACAGTGATTCAACAAGTTTACACAATATACTACATTTACAACAAGTGTAGCCACCAACTGTCGCCATACAGTACTGTTTTAACATCATTGACTACATTCCCTACCGCTGTACCTTTTATTCCTTTGACTTACTCACTGAATAACTGGAAGCCTATATGCCCCACTCCCCCTTACTCAATTTGCCCACTCCCCTATAACCCTCTCCTCTGGCAACCACCAGTTTGTTCTCTATACTTAGAGGTCTCATTCTGCTTTTTGTTTATTCATATTTTTTTTTAGATTCTATATGTGAGTGATATCACATAGTATTTGTTCTTTTCTGTCTGACTTATTTCAATTAGCATTATATCCTCTGGGTCCACCCATGTCGTCTCAAATGGCAAGAGCTCATTCTTTTTTATGACTAAGTAATATTCCATTGTGTTATTATTTTTTTAATCCATTCATCTACTAGTGGACACTTAGGTTGCTTCTATATCTTGGCTATTAGAAATAACATTGTCATAAACATACAGGTACATAGATCTTTTCAAATTAGCATTTTTTATTTTCTTTGGGTAAATATCCAGTAGTAGAATTATTAGATTATATGGTATTTCTATCTTTAATTTTCTGAGGAACCTCCATACTGTTTTCCAAAGTGGCTACACCAATTAAGATTTCACATCAACAGTGTATGAGGGTTCCTTTTTCTGCATATTCGATCTAGTATTTGTTATTTCGTGTCTTAGGGCTTTAGCCATTCTGACAGGTATAAAGTAATATCTCATTGTGGTTTGATTTGCATTTTCCTGATGATAAATGATGTTGAGCATCTTTTCATGAGTCTGTTGGCCATTTGCTTGTCTTTTTTGGAAATATACCTATTTAGGTTCTCTGCCCATTTTTAAAAATCAGATTGCTTGTTTTGTTTGTTCCTATGTTTTATTCTGTTTTGGTGTTGAATTGTATAAGTTCTCTATATATTTTGAATATTAATCCCTTCTGAAATATATTGTTGGCAAAAATATTCTGCCATTCAGTATGTTGCCTTATTGTTTTGTTGATGTTTTCCTTCTTCATGCAAATGCTTTTAGTTTTCATGTGAGCCTAATAGTTCATTTTTTCTTTTACTCCCCTTGCCTTAGGATGCATATCTAAAAAAACGTTTCTACACCCAATGTCAGAGAAATTACTGCTTGTGTTCTCTGCTAGGATTTTTATGGTTTCAGGTCTCACATTTACGTCTTTAATACATTGAATAGTTTCAGTTCTTTTTTGTGTGTGGTGTTAAAAAGTGGTCCAGTTTCATTTTTTTTTTTTTTACATGTAGCTGTCCAGTTTTCCTAGCACCATTTATTGAAGAAACTGTCTTTTCCCCATTGTATATTCTTGCCTCCTTTGCCATAGATGAATTGACTATATAATTATGGTTTATTTCTGGCTCTCTATTCTATTCCATTGACCTATGTGTCTATTTTTGTGCTGGTACCATAACGTTCTTATTACCACAGCTTTGTAGTATATCTTGAAATCTGAAATTGTGATCTTTCCAGCTCTGTTTTTTTTTTTTTTTTTTTTTTTTTTTCTCAAAAAAGCACTGGTTATTCAGAAACTTTGGGCCTCATAAAATTTTAGTTCTAGTTCTAAAGAAAAATGTTGCTGGTCTTTTGATAGGGATTGCATTGAATTTGTAGATCGTATTGGGTAGTCTGAACACTTTAACAATATTAATTCCAAACCAGGAGCATGGGATATCTTTACTTTGTTTGTGTCATCTTCGATTTCTTTCATCAGTGTTTTACAGTTTTCAAAGTATGGAACCTTCACCTCCTTAGTTAAGTTTATTCAGGGTATTTTATTCTTTTTTTGTGCAATCATAAGTGAGATTGTTTTCTTAATTTTTCCTTCTGCTACTTTACTATCAGTACATAGAAATGCAAGCAATTTCTAGGTATTGATTTCATACTCTGCAACTTTACTGAATTCAATTTATACTTCTAATTTTCTTTTTTGTGGGGTCTTCAGGATTTTCTATGTATAGTATGTCATCTGCAAATACTGGCAGTTTAACTTCTTCTTTACCAATATGGATGCTTCCTATTTATCTTTCTTCTCTGATTGTTTTGGCAAGGACTTCCAGGACTATGTTAAATAAGGGGTGAGAGTAGACATCATTGTCTTGTTCCTAATCTTAGAGGAAATGCTCTCAGTTTTTCAACATTGAGTATACTGTTAGCTGTGGGTTTTTTGTACATGGCCTTTATTATGTTAAGGTATGCTTCCTCTAAACCCACTTTGTTGAGAGTTTTTATTATGAATGGAGATTGAATTTTGTCAAATGCTTTTGCTGTATCTATTGAGATGATCATGTTTTATCACTCTTCTTATTAATGTGGTATGTCACATTGATTCATTTGTAAATACTGAACCATCCTTGCATCCTGGGAATAAATCTCACGTGACTGTGGCAAATAATACTTTTAATGTACTGTTGAATTCAGTATGGTGATATTGTGTTAAGGAGTTTTGCATCTATGTCTTTTGGGATATTGTCCTACAGTTTCTTTTTTGTGTTGTCTTTTTCTGTCTTGGAACCAGAGTGATGTTAGCCTCATGGAATGTGTTTGGAAGATTTCCTTCCTCTTCACTTTTTGAATAGATTGAGGAGAGTAAATGTTAACTTTTCTTTAAATATTTGGTAGAATTCACCTATGAATCCATCTGGTCCTGGGCATTTGTTTTTAGAAGTTTTTGATTACCAGTTCAGTTTTGTTTCTAGTAATTGGTCCGTTTAGGTTTTCTATTACTTCCTGCTTTAGTGTTGGAAGATTCTATGTTTCTAGGAATTTATTCATTTCTTCTAAAGTGTCCAAACTGTCGGCATATAATTTTTGTAGCATTCTCTTTGAATCCCTTGCATTGCGGTGGTGTCAGTTGTTACTTCTTCATTTATTAGAGTCCTTTTTTTTTTTTTTAATCTTGATGAGTCTGATGAAGGATTTATCAGTTTTCTTTATCTATTCAAAGAACCAGCTTCTGGGTTCATTAACTATTTCGATTTTCCCCCCAGTCTTTATGTCATTTATTTCTGCTCTAATCTTTATTATTCCCTTTCTTTTACTCACCTTCAGCTTTGTTTTTGTCTTATTTTTCTAGTTTCTTTGGGTGTAAGATTAGATTGTTTGAGCTTTTTCTTGCTTCTAGAGGTAAGCCTGTATCACTAAATTCTTCCCTTTTAGAACTGCTTTTGGCTACATCCCAAATAATTTGGACAACTGTGCTTTCATTTTTATTTCTCTCAGGTTGTTTTTTTTTTTTCTTCATTGATTGTTTTTTGACACATCTGTTATTTAGTGTCACATCATTTGGCTTCCATGTATTTCTGGTTTTTTTCTAGTTTTTTTCCTTGAGATTTTTTTTTTTTAATTTTATTTATTTAACAGAGAGAGAGATCACAAGTAGGCGGAGAGGCAGGCAGAGAGAGAGAGAGGAGGAGGAAGAAGGCTCCCCGCCGAGCAGAGAGCCTGATGCAGGACTCAATCCCAGGACCCTGAGATCATGACCTGAGCCGAAGGCAGAGGTTTAATCCACTGAGCCAGAGTCACCCAGGCACCCCTTGAGATTGATTTCTAGTTTCATAATGCTTTGGCCAGAAAAGATACATGTTATGACTTCAATCTTCTTACATTTATTGAGTATTGGTTTATGGCTTAACATTTGATCTACTCTGGAGAATGTTTCATGTGCACTTGAACAAATATCTACTCGCTGTCTTCAGATGGAATATTTTGTATATATTTGTTATGTCTATCTGGTCTAATGTGTCATTCAAAGACACTGTTTCCTTATTGATTTTCTGCCTAGATGACTATCCACTGATGTAAGTGTGCTGTTAAGTCCCCTACCATTGTGCATTACCATAAATTTTTCTCTTTATATCTGTTAATATTTGTTTTATGTATTTAGCTGCTCCAATCTTGGCTGTATACATATTTACAATTGACGTATCTTCTTGTTAGATTGATCCCTTTATCATTATGTAATGCTCTTCTTTGTCTCCTGTTACAGTCTTGTTTTAAAGGCTATTTTGTGGTTTGTCTCCCTCTCTGATTTCATCTTATTTTTCCCCTCGCATAAGAGACTTTTAATTATAGGAAACAAACTGAGGGTGGCTGGAGGGGTGGTGGGTAGAGTGATGGGATAACTGGATGATAGACATTAAAGAGGGCATGAGATGTAAAGAGCACTGGGTGTAATTTACAACTGATGAATCATTGAACCCTCCTTCTGAAACTAATAATATACCCTATGTTAAATTAAATTAAATTAAATTAAACAAAGGCATTTTGCCTGAGTATATACTACTCCAGCTTTTTTGTTTGTTTTCAGTTTCATACCATTGCAAATGTTCCTCCATCCCTTTTCTTTCAGTCTGCACGTGTCCTTAGGTCTGAGATCAATCTCTTCCAGGCCGCATATATAAAGATCTTGGTTTTTTAAATCCATTCTGCTGCCCTATGTCTAATTATTGGAGCATTCAGCCCCTTTATATTTAAAGTAATTATTGGTAAGTATGCACTTCTTGCCATTTTGTTGATGTTTTCCAGCATTTTTTGGTAGTTCTCTGTTCCTTTCTTCTTCTCTTGCTCTTTCTCTTTACAATTAATGAGCTTTTGTTGTGTTATGTTTGTATTTTTTGTCTTTATTTTTTGCTTATCTATTACAGGTTTTTGATTTGTGGTTGCTATGAAGTTTACATATAACATCCTAAGTACATAGTAGTCTATATTAAGTCAATGGTGATTTAAGTTCAAATATGATCTTTTAAAAAAAAAGACCTCTCTCTCCCTAAGTCATTCATCCATGTTTTACATATATGTTGTCTTACTTTTCAACATTTTAGTCATAATTTGCTTACATCAAATTATGCCTATTTCTTTTCCACTTAAAGAAAGCCCTTTAACATTTCCTGTAAGGCCAATTTAATGGTGATAAACTCTAACTTTTGTTTGTCTGGGAAACTTTTTCTCTCTCCTTAAAATATGAATGATAGTGTTGCTGGATAGAATACTCTTTGTAGGTTTATTCCTTTCAGTACTGAGTCTCTTCAGGCCTGCAAAGTTTCTGCTGATAAATCAGCTGATAGATTTATGGAGTTTCCCTTATGGTAGCTTCTTGCTTCTTTCTTGCTGCTTTAAAATTGTCTTTATTTTGGGGTGGCTGGGTGGCTCAGTTGGTTATGTGTCTTCCTTCAAGTTGGGTAATGATCTCAAGGTCTTGGGATCCAGCCCCACACTGGGCTCCCTGCTCAGCAGGGAGCCTGTGTCTCTCTCTGGTCCTATCCCCAGTCATGCTCTCTATCAAATCATTTAAAAAAATCTTTAAAAAACTGTCTTTATCTTTAACCTTTGGCATTTAACTAGTACATGTCATGGGACAGACCTTCTTCAGTGCATCTCTGTGCTTCTTGAACCTGGATATCTATACCCTCTCCCAGGACTGGGAAGTTTTCAGCTATTATTTCTTCAAATAAGTTTTCTATCCCATTCTCTCTCTCTCTCCTCTTCTGAGACCCCTATAATATGAATGTTTGTTTGCTTCATGTTGGTCAAGAGATCTCTTAACTTATTCCCCATTTTTAAAATTCTTTTGTCTTTCTGTCATTCAGCTTGAGTGCTTCCCATTATCCTGTTTTTCAGAGCACTGATCTATTCTTCTGCATCATCTAATCTACTGTTATTTCCCTCTACTTTTTGTTTGTTTTTTATTTCAGTTATTGTGTTCTCCAACTCATATATATTTCTTTTTTTTCCATCTCTTTATTAAAGATCTTACTGAGTTCTCTCCCTCTTCTCTGTAGCCCAGTGAGCCTCTTTATGACCATTACTTTAAATTCTTTATTAGGCATATTGCTTACCTCCATTTCACTTAGTTCTTTTTCTCAAGTTCTGTGATTTTCTTTCTTTTGGAGTACACTTCTCTGTCTTCCCATTCTTTTTTTCCTTTTTTCTATGAATTCGGTGAAACAGCTACTTCTCTTACTTCTCCTTAACTTGAAGGAATGGTCTTGTGTATGGTCATTTCCTATGTAAACTGTGTGTGCTTGCTGACTTTTGCTGTCTGGCTGGTAAGGACTGGAGGTCCTGGGGTTCTCCATGCAGTGAACACCCTAGAAAGGTAGCTAAAGCTGAAGTGGGCACAGATGGGTGTGGTCCTTGGACTCTCCATGGAGCAAATGCCATGGCAGGACAGCTAAGGCTAAAGTAGGAGCAAGCTGGAATGTCCTGAGGTTCTACATGCAGAGGGAACCTTGAAGGGATAGCTGAAGCTAAAATGTGTATTATCTGGGGTGTTTGAGGCTTTCTGTGAGGAGAGTGCCCTGGCAGGGTGGCACAAGCTAAGTCAGGGAGCAGGCTGAGAGGTTCCAGGGCTTCCCACACAGTGGAGGGCCTCACAAGACAGATAAAACTGATGTGTATGCAAGATGGGGTATTCTACATGGGTGAACACATGAGGGTTCCACATGCTGTGAGCACACTAGCAGGACACCTGAAGCTGAAATGAGTGCTCATTGTGGTATCCTGAGATGCTTGGTGCAGGCAGCACCCTGTAGGCTGGCTGCAGCTGAGGCCGTGTGTGGGCTGGGAGGGGCCTGGGCTCTGTGCGCAGAATATCTTGGGAGGATAACTGAAACTAAAGTGGGTACAAGTCAACGGACTCAGGCCTCAATGCAGAGGGCACCTTGGCAAGATAGCTAAAGCAAAAGTGGATATAAAATAGGATGTTTCAGGACTCTCTGCACAGAGGGCGCCTGGAGGGGCACTTTGAATCAAGATGGGGTATAGGCCAGGGAGTTCTGGTGTGGGAGCCCTGGCAGAACAACTAAAGCTGAAGTGGGTGTGGGCTAATGTGGCCCCTGGGATCAGTGCAAAATGTGCCCTGAAGCCAAAGTAGTTGCAAGCTGGGTTGTTGTAGGTCTCTCCACACTGAGGGTGACCTAGAGGGATGGCTGAAGCTCACATGGGTATAAGCCAGTGTTCCAAGGTGCTCAGTGCAGGGGGTAACTTGGTGGGATGGCTGGAACCAATGTAAGCAAGGACCTAGGGTTCCTGAAGCTCTCTGCCCAGGGGTACTCAGGCAGGCCAAACAGATCTAAGGTACACATCAGCTGGGAGATTCTGGAGTACTATATACCAGGGGGGACTAGCAGGCCATCTGAAGCCAAAGTGATGTGCGTCTGACGTGTTTTGGGGGGCTTGGTACCTGTGTCACCTTGGTGCCAAGGCTGGAGCTGTAGTGGGTGCTAACCAAGGGTGTCCCCTCATGCATTGCCCTGTAGCTATGCTGGTAGCTGGACATGGTATGAGCTAAGGTCCTGGGACTCAACTCAGGTCAGTTAGGGTGCCCAGACTGTGCACTTGTCTGCACTCTAATGGTAAAGGAAGAGTGTAGACTACATGTGTCAGCCTCTCTCATCCAAAGAGAGAGCCAGCAGCTCCCTCACTGTTTGGAAGAGTTCTAGGGCTGGCTCTTTTATATTCCAGTTGGTCTTTTAAACCTTGGCTTTTTTGCTGTATCCAAAGACAGACAAATCTGTTCACCATCTTTCAGTACTACGCCTCCCCATTGCAATTCAAAGCTTTGGGGCTGGGGCATCCCCTTCATTACCCCATCTCTGTCTCTCTTGCTGTTTCTGTTTGCCATTCTCATTATCTTTTATTGTACAGAAGCTGTTCAGCCCATGCTTTGCTTTTCTTCAGGATGAAGTACTCTAGAAATAGATGTCATCTGATGTGATCTGTGGAAGAGGTGAGTTCAGGGTTTTCCTATGTCACCATTTTGGCCTGGAACCTCAAACATTACTATTCATATATGTCTCTTGCCTAGATTATTTAAGAACATCAAATAAAAACTAAGAATTTATAAGACAGTACAATAAATAAGGTTTTAATTATCTACTACATTTCATAACAACTTTTTTCTCTGTTTAAAAATATTGTTGGTGTATTATCCACCCAAGTATGGAGTGATATATGTAAAAACAAAAATCAAAAACAAAAAACTACACGGAGAAAGTTTCTGGTAGTCATTTCAACAAATCTATAGTTATATCTATATCACCTTCTCTATTAAAATTTGTACTCACTATACCCAGTATCCAAATACCTAACAGCCAAGGGTGATGATAAAGAACACTGAACATAAGTGGGAGGCTATAATGGTAAGCATCAAGGCTGGAACAGGGAGAGTGGCCTGTCCCCGGAGAGAAGTATTTTACCACTGATACTGTTAGGAACTGTAGGCACATGGAGCTAATTTTCTTAAACTTTTTGTTTCAGTGTAATTACAGATTCACATAAAATTACCAAAAATGTGCTTGAAGGTCCTGTATACTTTTGCCATGTTTCCCTCATGGTACCTTACTGTACACTAGAGTACAATATCAAAACCAGGAAATGGATATTGGTACACTATACAATGCTTATTCAGAGTTCATAAGCTTCACATACAGTCGTGTGTGTGTGTGTGTGTGTGTGTGTGTGTGAGATTCCATGAATTTTTTCTCCTATGTAGATCTGTGTGACCAGAAACATAATCATGACATAGAACTCTTCCGTATCATCACAAGGCTCTCTTGTGCTATCCATCATAGCCACATTCCACCCCCTCCCAACACCAATTAACCTGGCAGCAATTAATCTGTTCTCTATTTTTCTCTAATTGGCCTTATTATTGCTTGTGCATTCTGTATAGACAACGCACCACTTATTGCCCAAAGCAGCCTTACCTTTGCATTGCCTTGCCCTTCGTTCACCACTGGCCTGTGGTAACGCCCATCGAAATCTGACATCTCATCACGTTTGACTAAATCCCAAATGTTTGCTTTGGCCAGCAACTCTCTGCACCCTCTGCCCTGGTCCCCAGCTAAGCCTCCTGCTGTCTCTTCTGCCTCACACTCCTCCATGTGAGAACCTCTTTGCTGCATCAGGAAATATGCTAAGCACACGGTTGCCCTAGGTCTTTGCACCTTTTCTTCCACCTGGAATATTCTTTTTCCAGAGAGTTAGTCTCACTCTCTTCCCTTACTTAAGCCTCTGCTAAAATATCACCTCTGGCAAAAGAATTTTTATGACTTTTCTATTTAAAGTGATACACACTCTCAGCTGTCTCTTCATTATTATCTTGGTTTATACCCTGCAATATTTTTCTTCATTGCACCGATCACCCCCCCATACGTATTTTGTCAAACTATCCATTATCTCTCTTCCCATCAGAATATAAATACCACAGGAAGGACTTTAGATGCTTTCTTTAAGGCTGTATTCCAAGTGTCTAAAATAGTTCTTAGCATATAATGGATACATAGTAAATATATAGTATATATACCATATATTATGACCATACAGTAAATATTTGGTGAATAAATTCTCATTGGTGATCATGGAAATAAACTTCAAACAAGGAGACTACAATTCTCTCTTGCCTAGTCAGCAAGAATATGAAGTACTGGCAAAATATAAAGAAACTGGAAAGCTGTGACATTGTTAATGAAATTTGAAATGGCACAGCATTTGGGGGAAGGAATTTTGGCAGTTTCTATCAAATCTGAAATGCCCAAATCCAACAACTCTACTTCTAGGAATCTCATTAAAATATTGACAGCTGAGATTTGAACAAAGCTAGATGTATAGCTGAATGTCCTCAGCATTATCTGAAGACAGCTGGATGTTCTCCTCAATACCATTTGTTATAAGAAACAAAGGTCTAAATGACCTTCTAATGGAAACGATTAAATTAATGAAGATAACTCACACCATGGACATTATATATGCTATAATGGGGGAACTCTATATATATATATATATATACTATCATGGAAAATCAAGTGACCAAAGGCAAGTTAGAGAAAATTATGCCAGGTATGATTTCCTTTTTGTCACACACACAGACACACACACACACACACACACACACACACACATTTGGTTGTGTGTTTGTGTCTGTGTGTGTGTATGCTGTGTACACACAAAGTGAAACCAGGAAATAATTACGCCAGTTAATTTATATTACTCCTGAGATTACCAGGGTAGGCTTGAGGGAAATATTTTAACTTTTTGTACTATATATTCTCTACCTAATTTTTCATAATAATGTATTTCTTTTATAAATAAAATGTGATTAGAAAAAATAAAAATTAAATGCAATGTAGTTCTCATTAAATTAGTTCAGTATCCTTGACATATAATGTCATAAGGTATTTGGCATAATGTATTATTCTTTCACTGAGGATGCTTTAATTTAAACAAAGTTCTTAAACCAAAGGAATATATTTCTAACAGCAGAATTTCAGCAAGAATATTTCTACTATGGAGGGCTTCCTAGAGCATCTCACAATGGATCACAAAGGCAAAGGCAATATCTGCATCAAACAAAGGACAGATTAGAGGAATCTCTAACTCTCCTTTTATTCACCACCAAAAATCATGGCCCATTGGCTGGGAAAGTACTTAAAGGCTTGGAGTGGAATGTTTAGGATTCCATAACTGGGATTCAAATCATTATAAGCACAGAGAAAGATAATCTCCCTCTCTGTCATGCTCTTTATCCTCATCTTAAAACCAGGTGCCCACTTTTAGTGGGCCAACCCCTGGTTTACTGGATGTTCCAGGACCACTGGTTGTGAGTGGATTTGCCTCTGTACCACACTGTCTCTATACTGCACCCAAATCACCTCAAAAATGTGTTTCTTTAGATCCAGAATAGCAGATTCTCTCATTACTTGCTCAGTCTTTTCAACATGAAAATCATCGGTACAAGACTTTCTCAGGTGTTCTGCTTGGAGAATGGGGATGACTAAGTGCAATTTAGTTAACGTTACTTGAAAATAATTCTACGCACATACCCTACTGACCCTCAATCAACAGCAACATGTCCCTACAGTAGGGGATGCATATTAACACAGCAGTTAGCACTCCGTGAATAATTATAGGCTGTACTTCAAGCTGCAAATGAAAGGAAAGGAAGAAAAGGACCAAAATAGAGCTGCAAAATGTTAATACACGAAGGAGAGAATGTTGAATGACAGGACAGAAATAAAGAACAGTAGAAGTTATGCTTAGTAACACACAGGAGGAAACAATTAATAATTTAATATTAATAATATTAAATAATGCAATGATACCACCATACAGGATGAACACGAAATATAGCAAAAGGAGGTTCACAGGATATTGTAAGTACACCATGACTTGCTGGGCAAGGGCCCTCGGCTAAAATACGGCACACAACTACCATCAAAAGAACCCAACAATTCCATATTAAAAAGGAGGTAGGAATATAATTCAGATTTGTAGAACTTACAGAGCACAGTGGTTTCACATACATTTTCACATTAAATTCACAGCCTTGCTCATGTGCTTAGAAATCAGTGACTCTAAACATATGGCAGGCAACTCAGGGGAGACACAAGAAGAGATGGAGGAAGAGAAGTAGCCTTTGGAGAGAATGACAAGCCCAGCCAGCCTGAAGGACACAGCCTGTGCTTTATTATCCTAGACTGAAAATCTATCACAACGCTTTCCCCAATGGTGAAAAGATTCCAACTTTACAAAAGATATACAATGAGCACATGAAGAAGTGTTCCACTGTCAGTCACTAGGGAAATTCAAATTAAAACTAAAATATTAAAAAAAAAAAAAACTACAATATCCAACAAAACAGTCAAAAGTAAGTCTGAAAAGGCTCAACGCTGGTAAGGACGTAAGACAAGAACCTCATATTTACATACAGCTGGCAAAGGTGTAGAATGGTACCATCCATTTAGGAAAAAAAAAAAAAAAGGATTTGAAATATTCTGATAATACTATACCTGCCACATTATCCAGCAATTGCATTCCTATGTGATTATCCAAGAAAAATGAAAGCATTTGTTCACAAAAAGCCCTGCACAAAGAACATTCTTAATGACTTTGTAAATAATAGTGAAAAGCAATCCTGATGTCAAACAAGGGGAAAATGTATAAATAAGCTGTGCTATATTCATACAAGGGAATATTACCCTATAATATAAGGACAACTTGGATGAAATCTGGGAATTCTATGCCAAGTGAAAGACAACACAAAGAAAGTACATATTCTATAATTCCATTTATAGAAAACCCTAGAATGGTATAAACTAACTGCAGGTCATAGAAATCAGATGAATAGTTGCTTCTGATGGGGACTGAGAGGGGAAATAGAATGGGACCGACTGGAAGGGGCAGAAGGAACTTTCTGGGGTAGTAGAAATACTTGTCTTGACATATATTCATTAAAACACGCATTTACCATCTCAACATGTTACTATATGTAAATAGTAACACAATTAAAAATCACAGAGGTAAGTTATGGTGAAATGAGGCTGTGTAAATGCTTTATAAAAATCTCATTTAACTAAAAGAACAGCATCTGGAAAATTCTACCAACAGCAATTCATAGCTGAAATTATTTAAAAAAGTGGAAAAAGAAGCTGCTATTCCAGACAAAGCCTGACAAAGGAGAAGTTATCTATCGGCAGTGTAGACATGAGGAGTGCTTTGGCAGGAAGCAATGTGAATGGGATGCACTGAGATTCTGTCTGTCCCCTACAGCCTATTTGGTCACAGTATATGGACATTCTTTTCCTAAACCCCAAGCTTTTGATTTGCTAAGTGTAGAATGTTAACAAGAAAATACTTGAATCTTCTTTAAAAAAGGACAAGGAGAGGGAAGAAGGAAGCAGAAGGGAAAAGAAGAGGAACAGGAAAAGGAGGAGGGGAAGGAAGAGGAAAAGGAAAGAGTTTAAAGTAAAAAAGGAGATAAAGAAGCCACTAGAAGATACAAATTGCGAAGATGATCCTGAGGAAGAACAGTGCAGCCTGAGGAGGAACACTATTAAGTGAAATTGAAGTAGGACGTGCCACTCCATTTTTCTTTTCCTTTAAATATTCAGGAAAACATCCATTACTCAGTAAATCATTATTGCACCAGGACTCCTGTTTGAAGACTGCATGCCGAACCTCAGTCTTATTCCAAGATGGAGATGGATCAAGGGTAGGGACCACCTGTGATGGTTTGGACGCTTCCGGGTTCCCTTCAAGTTCTTGTAGAATTTGACAGAAGGCTAAGCTAGCCTTGCAGATCAGATTTTAGAAATCCAAAAGTATCAGAGAAAAGTCACGAGATAAATCTCTTAAGATATAATACGCTTTGAGGTATAGCCTCCCCCTACAAGGAATCTTGACCCCCACAACTGTAAGAACCCCAAAGAGGATTAAATAGGATAAAGCTCCAAGGGGGCCTTGTGGGCTACATAGGGGGCTCTCCAATGAGCACAAATTTTAAAGACTTGTACAAATATACAAAAAAAGGAAACACAGCCAAGAACACGTTTTAGTGACTTCGGCATGGCATCATAATAATGTTCTAAGGGCTAAGCCTTGTAATAAACTGGGCCTACAAAATTGCTAAAGAAAGCCAAAAGAGGGGAAGGGGTACTTTAAAAGTTTTATGTAAGAAAAATAAGGAAAGTGACAGTATGATTTTTCAGCTGGGGCAAATGAATAATGAGCTATAAAGAGAAGAATGGTAATAATCGTTTAAGAGTTAATACTCACTGAATATTTCCTAAGTACCAGGCATGAATCTAAGCATTTTACATTTACTATTTTATATGATGTTATAACAGCCCTGGGAGACCAATGGTATCGTTACCCTTACTTTAGGATCAGAGGAACTGAGATTCAGAGGGCAAGTGACTTTGTCTAGGTCACACAGCTACCAAAAGATATGGGCAAAAGTCTGAATTCAGCATTCTGAGTCAAGAGCCTCTCTCGTGGGCACCATGTGGTAATTTACCTTTCAAATTCTCATTGTTGCTGTTACTACTGAAATCCTTGTCTACCTCTGAAAAGGGTATAAACAACTTGGTTAAGAAGGGATCAAAAATCTAAAATTGGCAAAGAGATCATGTATCTTTTCAAAATAAAGTTAGCCTCCTGTTCCAGGTAAATTACAGCCCAGAATAGACAGAAAATGTAGATAACCAATGACTCAACCACTGTTGAGATGGGAGAGAAGGGCCCAGAGACTGGCTATTTCCCTTTGACATTCAAACTACATCATTCAAGCCCTTATCCCATGTGGCTGTTAGAAGGTCTGACCCCACATTGTCAATGCATGTCCTAAGGTTGGTCCCAGCACCCTGTGGACCACTGATCCAGCTGACCCAGATGTCTCTGTCACATTCTCTGCAAATGAATTCACAAGATCCCCCGAGCTTCCCCACCAAACTTAATTCCCACAGGTACCATCAACAATGTCAACAGGAGGTCTCTCTTACTAAGCTATAGAGGTCAATCAATGGTACTAGAGACTTAAAAATACCATAGGGAAAACACATCACATAAAAATAAATTTGAAACTCAGCACTGGAGTTTAGTGGTCATGCTTCCACAGGGAATCATCTTGCTTGGCCTTTCCAGCCCAAGGCCAGGCCTGCTGCTCCCATTCCCTGAGGACCAGCCTCCCTCACAAGGCCCTCTGTCCTGGAGCAGTGGTTAATAGCTTGGGCTCCAGACTCACACTGTTTGGATAAGAATCTTAGTCCTGCCTTTGTAACTTCAGGCCAGCTACTGCTAACCTCACTTTATTCATATCTATGATGGGGATAATAATGTTGCTTATGAGATAGGGATGTTATAAGGATTTTATGAGATTATTCATTTAAAGCATTTATATGGCATTCACATCTCATAACAGTGTCATGAACAAAGTAAGCATCAGCAAATTTTAACTATTTGTGCTATTTCTGGTTCTGAACAATCCAAATCTCGAAATCTGCAGTTAAGCTATCCAGTATGTTAGTCAGGTGCCATGTACGCACATACAGCTATGGAATGTGAAATGTGGCCAGTCCAAAAATAGGAGAGAGAGTATAAAACACATACACATTTTTAATACATAATTAAAAAATAATTTAAAATATCTTTTTTATGCTGATTGCATATTAAAATGTATTTAAGCTGTGTTGAGTTAAATAAGGTATATTATTACAATTAATTTCACCTGACCCATTTCTTTTTGCATTTTTAAAATGCGTACTAGGAAATTAAAAATTACATATGTGATTCAGATTTGTGTCTCGCCTTAGATTCCTACTGGATAGTGCTGGTCCAAGGATGGTCCATGGAGCAACAGCATAGGATTCTCCTGGGAGCTTACTAGAGATACAAGACCCCTGCTCCATCTCAGACATACTAAATCACAATATGCATTTTAAAAGATCCCCAGGTTAAAAAAAAAAAAAAAAATCCCCAGGTAATTTGCATGCTCATTACAATCTGAGAAGCACTATCCTACAGGAAAAATGAGTTAGCCTCCTACATGGTGTCTATGGCAAAGAGGGGAATCCCTTTTTACTTTATTAAATAGAGAAGGTGAGGTCCCATGTGCTCAGTCTTTTTCAGACTTTGTGTACTGGAAGACCCATTAAAATCCTCATCCCCCCCACCTTTACCCACAGAAATCTGTGTCTTTAGATTTGCTTTAAGATAGATTAAATGAGTAAATGTGGACATAGAAGTGGAAGAAGAAAACAAACCAATTTTGAGTAACTGTTCACAAAGAGAAATAGGGTGGATTCCACTGTGTATTCAGTATGATAATAATTCCAGGCAAAATTCAAAGCTTATTTTTAAATAGACAGTAGCCAAAAAGAAAGGAAATCACAATCACACTTCATTATGAAATTATTAGAGTTCATTAAGCATCCTTTACGATGAAAGAATATGAAAATATGGCCCAGGAGGAAAAGTTGAAGACTGGGGGTGTTTGGTGTAGAGAGAAAAATGTCAAGAGTATAATGTGGGTATTTTTAAATTTTTGAAGAGTTTTTATATGAAAAATAGATTAATTTTATGCAGCTCCTAAGTGCAGAAGCAGCTCCTAAGTGCAGAACTGGGGGAAATGGGTGAAAATTAACAAGAAGCAACTGAATATAAGAGAAGTCTATGTAATAATTGGAACTTCGCCGAGTAATAAATTAGTTACCACTAGCATGCAATCTGGAGCCACGCTCAGTGATGCCTCAAGAAGAAACAACTGTGTCAGAAAAGTTTGCACCAGACAACCAATCCACCCCCTTTTGCAAGCTCCTGCCTGCCAAATCTTACAAGTTTATAAGGAGGCTTTAACTGGGTTCAGTCATGTGTATTGTCCAGATAGTCTCAACACCACATCATGATCTCAAGGCTGGGTCCTTGGTGGTAGGTCTGGGAGTGGGGAAGGCAAGCAGAACCCACATTCCAACTACAAGGAACAGGGTGAGAAGCCTCTAATTGCATGGGTCCAACTCACAGGTCAACCAGTGGTCACATCTTCTCTACGACCTTTCCCAACATCCTTTCAGATTATACTGACATTATGATTCTAATTTCTCAGTTAGTAAAGATGACAGAAATGGTCCCAACAACACTGTTAAGGTTATACTTTGACTTCCAGGCTTAACCCCCATAAAGAAATGAACAGAAGGTTAGCCTGGAGCTGAGAGACCAACACTTAATTTTGGGTACTTAATAAATGCCTAGATACTATGTTATATAAACACAAGTACCATAGTTTCTTTGTCTTACCAATAGGAAAAGGTCTATTACATTATATTACAATTTTAAAGAAACAGTCCCGAAGACAAAAGTATGCGTGGCTTCTTTTAAAAAGGAGGTGGGTTTGGGGAAGGGATGCATTGAAAAATAAAGCTCCTTTAAGAAGTCTTCTATCTGATATAAAAAGAAGAGCAAAAGAGGTTGAACTGTGACAACAGGGTCTAAATTATATCATACAGAACGCTCTCCTCTGCTAAGGAGAAAATAAAAATCAGGAGAAAGTGTCAGTAAATTGAGCTTCAGCGTTTTAAGAGGAGAGTTAAGCAGACTGATGGTGGCCATGCAGCTGCCCGGTCTTTCAAGCCTGAAGACCATCTCACACCACTTGGAAATGGGGTTAAAAACAAAAATCACTTCATCTTTGTAACAGGTTACAGATTTTCAAGGATCTTTGACACAGCATCATCACAAAAGAAGTTTTCCAAAGGGTCATGAAGAAAAGCCACATGGCTTATATAGGAAATAAGAATAACCAGGAAACAGAAAGCCACAAAATCTGAGCCAAAACCAATCTGATTTAGCAAGTCATTAAAAGTTCTGACGTGAAAGCAACAAACTCCACACTGAGCCCCGACATCTGAAGTTATTATCATTGGAAACAAGTTCTCGTAGGAGCTCTCTGATTCCTGGTTCTTTCCAGCCCCTGGAACTCGAATAACTGTCAGATTTAGCAGGAAAGAAAATGTTAGACTAGCGAGTAAACAAATATGGGGAGGATATCAGTGTGAGTTAAAGAAGGTGCATGTTTTGTAAGCACATTAACTTTTAGGGCCAGTGGTGTGGACGGAAAACTGGCCAAAGTGTTAGAAGTCTAAAACTTACACTGACCAACTGGGAGAGCTCAGCAAGTTTCAGCTACTACAGGTCTCAATTTGCATATTTAAGGATAAAAATATTAAATTTTGTCATCATTCCTAAACTTCCCTATTGGTAAGAATTATATATATATATATATATATATATATATATATATATATATATATATATAAAATACACACACATACTATATACATAAAAAAAGTCTTACACATTTCCAGGCCCACACTAAACCCACTGGATGGAATTTCTAGGGGAGGAGCCCAGGAAGAAATATGTTTAACAAGTACCATAGATAATTCATATCACCAGATTTGTTGTTAATTACTCTTACATGAAACTGAAATTCCCTCAGTTTCAAAATGCCAGTTCTTTTTTTTTTTTACTTGTTTCAAATAGCAGTTTCTTATAACCTAAAGAGATAGATATAGAAAGTTTCTATTTTATCAAGTAATTACTTAAATTAGTTTAATAAAGTTGTCAGTCTTAAGAATGATAGATGTGGGGGCACCTGGGTGGCTCAGAAGCATCTGCCTTCAGCCTGGGTCATGATCCCACAGTCCTGGGATCAAGCCCCACATGGGCTCCTTGCTCAGCCGGAGACTGCTTCACCCTCTCCTCCCCACTTGTACTCTCTCTCGCTATCTCTTTATCTCTCTCTCAAATAAATAAATAAAATCTTTAAAAAAAAATTGAAAGATGTAGTTACAATCTTTCTCCAGTCTAAAGAATACTAAAGGGGACTGGTCTACCTGACTAACCAGAAGAAAACTGCAGGTATAGAATGTAGTGGAAATAATGTATTTGTAGTGTCAATTATATTTCTGTGAAAAGGAGACATCACAGAAACAAGAAAAAGACTATTACATAAAAATAAGTTTGCTTCTGAATGTAACTAATTTTTACATTTATATTTCCCACTAGTATTTACTATACCTATGAGATAAGAATAAATATATTCTATTATCCCTACTTTATAAAGGGATAAATTGAAGCCCAAATTGGGTAACTCATCTGGCCCAAGGTTAAGTATCATCATCAATGGTACAGGCAGAATTGGAATTCTGTTAACTTAATTCCCAGTTCAATATTTCTCTTCACATTATTTCATTTTATCAAAAAGTAATAACTATTATCTCAACTTTACATACTTCTGAAAATTCCCATGATGAAATCCCCCCCCCCCAATGGTTGTTACTTTGAGATTAACAGGAGGCAACTTAAAGATACAAATCTTTCTCTGGAGTAGAATTCTTAGAATATTAACTCTAAAGGCCAAGAGCTTGGGCAGAATCATTTTAAATATTACATCTCAAAAAAAAGTGCTGCAGAGAAGCTAAGCTGTTACATATTTATTTTTCTATCCTTAACAAATTCTTCTCATAGCTTGTTGGATAAAGCTACACATCAATAGCCCAATACTTCCATAATATCGGTTTGCTTCAGGGAAATAGAATATATATCCCAAGAGTGTGGGTGCTGTAATTTTCATAACAGAGAGGTCATTTTCTAAATTAAAGTAGTTGTTGCTTTTATTTTTTGGCTATAACACTTTTCTTTTATGAATTAACATCACAAAGTAGGATATCAAAACATAAGTTTGCTTTTGGACAATCAAAGATTTTGGAGGACCGGGGGTATTTTATTGTTTCACATAGTGGAGACACAGCTCCTGATTATAATTGGAAAAGTGGCATATCACTCACTATATCCAATCATTTTAGTTACATTTTAATGGAAAGAAAGACATATTATTATTTTTTAAATACTTTATTTATTTATTTGACAGAGAGAGTTGAGCACAAGCAGGGGGGACAGTAGAGGAAGAGGGAGAAGCAGATTCCCCACTGAGCAGGGAGCCTGATGCAGGGCTCGATAACAGGACCCTGAGATCATGACGTGAGCCAAAGGCAGATGATTAACCATCTGAGCAACCCACACATCCTGCAAAGTATATTAACCAGTGTGCCTGTGTGTGTGTTTGTGTGTGTGTGTGTGTGTGTGTGCACGCACACACGCACGTACATGTGTGTTGTTGCTGGGAGACAATTTCTCCATAGATTTGTTGTATTTCTGTGTACCTCACCCTTAGAGATACTGACAGCTTTTGCTCCAGACTAACTTTTCAAGGACGTTTATATAACAAATAGCCTTAGAAGAAAAGGATAATGTCACTCTCTGGGACAAAGGTTGTGCAGATTTTCCTTCAGTCCCCTTATGAAAGACTGGGATTTCTGAAGCTCAGTATGTCTCTCCTGTCACAGAAGTCACTTTGTGTGCAGGTGTCATGTGTGTAGCCCTGCAGATGTGTTGCACTGTAGGAGCCAGGGTTCAAGAAACAAATACAGATCTGGCTACTGACACTGTTGTGGGTAACAAACTGCCCTTTGTCCCTGACCCGGGTCTCGTGTCTTCCATCAGTATCTATGGAATGGTTGCAGGCTAACAAGCTAGCTTGCAAGTAGGGTAAAATCTGAGCTCCTTCACAGTTCTTGGTATGCGCGTATGTCAGTTACTCACATCGGAGCTAACAAATAGCTCTTCCTAAAACGGCTTTGTGTGATTCTCTTAGAACTGTCTCTCAACGCTCTCTCTGTGTGCTAAGAAATCCTGGAGAGTCACTTTATGACTGATCATTTCAATTAAGGAACAGAACAGCCCTGGGCAATTTTTTTTTGAAAAATCAAAACTTCCATCACGTATTCTAGTATACATTCCAAAATTCTCACATCTACCACTTTTTCTATGTCAAACTGTTGCAAAGGAATGCTTAAGGCATGGTCTATGGACTTCTTGGAGTAAAATCAACTGGGATGCTTTGAATGGGATGCTAAACTCCCAGATTTCGAGTACAGTACCAAATGTATGAGGGGACAATTCTGAAAGCACTCATAGAGAACTCAGGGGACTGCTATGTTCAAGGAGGTGTTAACTGCAAGAGAGCTTAGATCCCTCACCCGCATGTTGTTCTAGTCACAAGGCAATCAAGTGTCCAGGCCAGTGCCTGGGTCATGCTCTATTAGCCGTTCAACCTAACCCGTTCCAAGGAAGAACAGATCACATAATCCTATTACTAAAAGATTTTGCCACTGCATCATATTCTAACATCTCATTTTACAGATGAGAAAGCTGAAGTGTTGGCATGTCAACAGAAACTTTAAAGGGCATACTCCTTTCCTCTTCTAGGTTGTTGGATTTTCAGTCCTACATCTTAAAAATGCTTTTTACATACCCATAACATAACATTCATTGTATTAAACCAACATGATTTGTTTTTGCGCTTCTCTCTCCAAACTGGCTTTGACTTCCTAGTATTTAAGGTTGATTTGTTCATCCCTCAATCTCTAATATTTCATATGGTGTCTAGCCTATGGCAGGGCTTCAGTAAATGTGTGAATGCACAGAAAAGCAAAGCCGTCAGCATCTGAAAAGGAGAAAACCAGCTGACTGAGCTCTTACTGTGCATCAAGCACTGCGTTATAATTGTTTCTCCTTTAAACACAGATCATCTCATTTAATCTCAACAAGTCTGTTGGCATCTCCATGTTACACATGAGAAAACAGGACACTTAAAGAGGCTGCACAACTTGCCCAAAATCACATGGCCAGAAAATGGGGGGAGCTGGTGCTCAGGTGTGGCAATCCCCACTTCAGAACTAAGTTTGTTCTTATTAAGCTAACTGGACCACTGTACCCCTTTACATCATACCACATAATCCATATATTCATAAGGATGACCCTCTTGTTTCATTTCAACAAACCCCAAGTATTATTTATTTCTCAGAAAAAGTGGGAGGGGTTTGAGTAGACAAAGTATGACCATCTAAACATGGTGAAATCTTACTGTCTACTACCTGTGAATATTAGGTTGTGTGGCAAAGGGAAGTTAAGGTCATATGGAACCGAGTTTCCTGATCAGCAGACCCTGAGATGTGAAGATTATTCTGGATTATCAGAGTGTGTCCAATGTAATTACAGGGATCCTTATAAATGGAAGAAGGAGGCATGAAAGTCATAGTCAGAAAGACATTGGAAGATGGTATGTTGCTAGCTTTGAAGATAGAGGAAGGAGTCATGAGCCAAGAAATAAGGGAACTCCTTGAAGCTGGGGGAACACACCCCTGCTGGCATTTTGATTTTAGTCCCGTGAGACCCATTTCCGACTTCTGACCTCCAGCACTGTAAGGTGATCAATTTGTATTGTTTTAAGTCATTAAATTTTTGGTAACTCATTACCACAACCATAGGAATACAGGGGGATGATTAATAGGAAAAAAAGCCTGTGCCAGAGACAGTGAGCTGCCCCTCAAAGATAGGCATTTCCCTTCCAAAGCACACTCCTATTGCTAGAAAGGTGGGTGCTCAGCCAGACATCCCACTTTCCAAGGGCCTCTCATCCCTCTGTCCTCTCTGCACTGAGACAGGGACAATGACTAGTCTCCTCAGTGAGGAGACACTGTGGAAGAATCTTAGCTCTGAGTCAAGATGCTTAAGTTCTAGGTCTGGGATTCTCCTGTTTGCTGTCTAGATGATGCAATGTTAGCTTTTAACCACAAGGTGGAAACTCAGGCACAGGACAGTCAGCTAAACTCACCTGAGGCCACCAAGCGGGGCTGAACTAGAATGAGTGCAACGGGTAGTGGAGCAAGGGGAGGCTGCAGAGGTAGGCAAGGGACAGATCATGCATGGCTCGTGAGTGATGTTAAAGAAGTTTTAATTTAGAAAAAGTCACTGAAGTCATTTTGCATGGGAATCATACATTCGGATAAGCTTTCCTATAAGGTTGTTTTGGCAGGAGTAGAGAAGAAAAATAATCATAGCTAACACTTATTAAGTGCTTATCGTATAAGGCTCTGTTCTAAGTGGTATGTAAGTGTGTGCACATGTATGTTCAGAAATTATCATTATTTCTATCTAACAGATGAGGAAACTGAAGGTAAAAGTATTAACTCGTGCAATATTACACAGCTTATAAGTGATAAAGTAAGAATCTGGACAGAGGTAGTAGGTCTGCAGAGCCCATGCCCTGAACCACATTAAACAACCCCCCTCTATTTAGAAGGGGTAAGAGTAGGAGGAAAATCAGCCAGGAAACTATTTCAGCAGTTATGTGAGAAATAATGCTAGAAGAATAGATAAAATAAATAGAATAAACAAAGTATATATTTGAAGCAGAATTAACAGAATATGATGATAGATTGTGGGCAAAGACATGAATGACAGTAAAATATCAAAGATGCTGCTCAGGTTTCTAGCATAAGCGCTTGGAAGGAAGAAAGGCAATTTCCTAATCCTGGAACACTGGAAAAGGATCTGATATGGGATTGTGCAGGATAATGAAGAATCTGGGGGAACACTGAATTTAAAATGCTATGTATTATTTACATAGAACTAGCTGGGTCCAGTTCTCAGCTGCGGGTCTATAAAGAATTGGGACACCTTGGATACCTATCACCAAGAGCTAGAAATAGAATTAGTCTTAGAAAAACAGTTCTTAAAAGAATAAAATAAACTGTGATTATATATTCCATATGGAGACCCACAGAATGTTTGGATGAGAAGTGGCACCACAATTCAGCTGGTATTCCAGCTTTTCCGTTGACGTGGGGGGACTGATTCTCCACCCCCTCCCAGTATGCCTGAGAAAATGGCCAGATGACACAAGGAGCCATTTAATCCATCTTAAGCACACAGAGGTCTTACTAAGCAACTCATCTCTGGAGGACAGCACCTGATGGCAAATTCAAGTAGAGCATGGAAAAATGCTAAATACTAGAGCAAGTCGAGGAGGAAACTGTGAAACTTTCCTGCAGGAACAGTTGGACAATAAGCGTATGATTCTTCTATATCCTACTTGCCAGGGCACTCACATATTCAACAAGGCTGGAGAAATAGATTTGGAAGGACTAACTTTGTTTCAGAAATTGCACTGCCAAGAGGAACCTCATTACCTCTTGGCTTGGTGTTCATGAAAAATCTAATCCAGCTGACAAAATGAAGTTTAGTAAGACACCCAACTAAAGATTGTAAATGCACTAGTCTCAGCATGTTTTTCTAAATGCAATCTTCTACTCTGAAAAGGAGAATCTAACTGCTCATTAATGAAGTGCAGGTGTATGTGAACAATTGAAATAAAGGGAAAAGTTGTTCCAAAGTGAAAAGAACTGCCTAAAATGGTAGGGTAAGACCATATGTGGGGGGCTTAATCGTTTGTTCAAGAAATACCCATTGAGCTCTTACCTGCCTTTGGCCAGGTGTGGTGCTAACTGCTGTGAAGTCTACCACAGTCACTAAAACTGTTGCTGCTCTCAAGATTTATGCAAGATGAGGGGCGCCTGGGAGGCTCAGTTAGTTGAGCGACTGCCTTCAGCTCAGGTCATGATCCTGGAGTTCCAGGATAAAGCCCAGCATCGGGTTCCCTGCTCAGAGGAGGGTCTGCTTATCCCTCTGCCCTTACCCCCTCATGCTCTCTCGCTCTCTCTCTCTCTCTCATTCTCTCTCTCAAATAAATTAACAAAATCTTAAAAAAATATTTATGCAAGATGAAAGGGAAGGATGAGGAAGCGGAAGAAATGAAAACAAATGGATGAGGAGGAAGATAAAATATATAAAAGAAGAGGAAGAAAAACGAGGTTGGGGGAGAAGCAAGAAGGAGAATGAAAGATGAAAAGAAGAGCTGTTTACAGCCCCTGCCATACTACAGGCTGGTACCAGGTCTCATCTAGACTAGAAGAGTAAATCCTTAAAAACAGGATCTCTCTTTCTTTCATTTGACACATATTCGTTGTTTTGTCATGGCTGAGCCCTCCAGAAAGCAGAGTCTGCAATGAGAATTGAGGTGTTGACACTTTATCTGGAAGGGACAAGTTCAGGAGGCAGTGAGAAAGAGAAAGTGGGAGGCGCGAAGCAAGGGAAATATGAAGAAATGCTGTGTGATGGGTTACCGGGCTGGCTACCATATTGCATTAAACCACACAGATGTATAGCCAGTTCATGTATTTGGAAAACAGAATTTCTCTGGAAGGACTGCAAGAATATATTGGAATAATATACAGGTGCACTGGAAATAGCTGGCTCCCTCTTCAATCCTGTTTCCTTCTGGTGATGTTTCACGCCTTACAGGGCTAAGTCTCCTCCACTTCCACGTTGCCGCATCATAGCCCCCCAGCTGCTCCTCAGGAAGCCAGAGCCCACACCTCACAATGTGGTGTTGTACCCAAGGCTGAAGTAGATCCACGTGCTTATAGAGCATCAACCGAGAGAACGAAAGAGGGTGGAAAGGAGTATGAGAAGGGGCAGAGCTTGAATTCAATTCAACTCTCTTTTCTGTGCCAGAGAGGGCGCTAAGTGCTGGGGAAATAAAAGCGAAGGACAGATACGGCCCTGACCTTGTAGCAGCCTGCTTACCTGTGCACACAAGCAAGCCACTGCAAGGCAGTGAGATAAAGGGCTTTGACCACTGAGGACCAGAAACCCTATGTGGTCTCTGAAGGTTCCCAGAAGGAGCAATTTATGAGAAGTACGTGTGATCTAGGTGATAGGCCACAGCCAGGAAAAAGGTTTGTTTTGGAGGTGGGGGATGAGGAGACATAGGATAGTGGTCAGTGGTCAGACAGAGACTGGCTCCCAAGGCCTAGAAAGCTAAAGAAAGGGTTACATATTGTTGGAGCTCAGGACGTTAGACAGGGATAAAGAAGGCAATAGTCTAATTCCTACAATCTCATGATCTGATCATTATAAGGCCTAATACCATAGCTTAGAATTCCACCTGACTACCTTAAATCCACAGCACTTACCTTCAGCTGCCCCCTTCAGTCCACCTTTATTACTGGTTTTGCTCTAAGTATGTTCTATGCCATTCTACTTCTGTGCCTTTACTCCAGAGGCTTGTTTTGTCTGGGATTCTGTCCCCTTCATATGAACACCTGTCTAAACACCTGCCCTTCTTTTATGGTCATGTAAAAGTTTTCTTCCTCATGAACATACCCTATGTTCCCCACATCCCACTGCTTTAATATTTCCTTCCCTAAAAATCTTCATTTTCTCCTAAAGTGCTTACATCACCTATGTATTTATTCTTTGACTGATACATCTCCCCTCCTAGACTGCTGAAGATCAAAACAAAAACAGATGGACATAAATCATTTGAAATCATTTATGGCTTCTATAATCTTTTCTCCTCTGGAGAACAAGAGAAATATATTTAACTCTAGAAGTTATTCAGAAATCAACTACTTCATGTCAAAGGCCAAGTTCACTCAGCAAAGCCACTGTTTGAGTCCAAGCAGACCTCCTTGGCCCAGTGACCCTTCTTGTTTTCTCCTTTGCATTCCTTCTCAATCTCTCCTCATGGACCATTTCCACCACTTCATTATCCTCAGATCTTCCATTCCAGGCCCTCTGGACACCTGGGCTTGGCAAGGAATGCTGATATCCAAATAGCAGATCATTTTGGTTTTGTTAACTGTAAAGCAATTTCTTTCTCTTCACTGCCCGTAAAGCAAAAAGAATCCAACAAAACTTAATATATCATCTCTCACTTGATGAGTTTTTCATTTTGAATTCCATATGCATTTGTAATTTTCTGTTTATGTGATGGAATCTGGCACTGGGAAATACAAAGTAGGACCCCAAGAATGGCCTTCAAAGGCTTTATAGCCTATGGGTGGTAAGGACAATAATATCAATGGCTGGATATCAGGCAAAAAGTAATGTGTTTTACAGGGGTATGGGCTTAGTGTAGGAAGATTAGCAAAGCTAAAATATCACTGGTAAAAGAATTGGAAAAATTCAAACTCGCATCTGGTTCTAGGTCCTTGTCAATCTTGCTTCTGTGTGACGCTACACACTTTGGTTTCAGTAGCACGTGGTACTGAATTACTTTTGTTGTACTGATTTTGAAAAAATATATCATAATATATAGCATGAAGAAGAAGATGTTCTTCCTCTTCTAGAGATCAAATAAAGCAGGACTCACATGTCATCTAAAAGGCCCATTCTTCCACAAGTCATTTATTTTTCCCAGGTGTAGTCAGTACTCAATGCTAGGCTTTCTCCTCAAATATCCCATCTCTATCATTTGTCCAAGCCAGCTCCCTCCTGTCCCATTTCAATTATATGAATTATATCTTGAGCTAAATAAATTAAGACATTTTTAATGTCAAGAACAGCCTGATAATTTAATGAGTGATAAAATAAGAACTCTTCAAATGATTTAAAAAAAAAAATCACTAAACTAAGATACAGAACCAATGAAATGGAACCAGTAGAAACCAATCTCAATTTAGGCTCCTGGTGACCTAATTGCCTTTAAATACATAATACTCTTTTTCTAAACCTTTCTCAGCTTTCACACTTTTTGGGAGAATGTTTGGAGAGAATATTTGAAATATAAATATGCATATATTTGAACTATACATATACGGACTTTCTCCAACACCTATGAACCCAATAACTGAGGGTGTCTCCAAAGTAGAATGACTAGAATTGTCTTCTACCTTTTGGTCTCATATGAACTGCCATCCAGCTGTTGTTAATTAGTGAAGATTATTTCATCCAGTTATCTCTTTTTCTCTGTTAGCATAAAGGAAGAGAAAATGCTGTAAACCCATTTCTCCTCTATGAGTCAATACTAAAGGAAGTTCTAAGAACATTTTTTCCTTAAACTTTATTCTCACACCCAAATGAGTTTATTGACTTTAAAACCAATTTCTAAAGATAAGCCCTCAAATGATGGTGGAATAGATATCTCCGTCAATTGCCCCTTCAGAAGTCTGTTCATCTGTTCATAATGTAAATTACTTTATTTCATAGCACAAAAACTTCTTGGATAACCAGATAGGTTTGCAAGTAGGACATGAGCACTCCCGAGAATTCTCTTGGTATAGTGACATTCAAGCATTCTTACAGACAGCTAAGAATATGAGATTTCTTCTCCACTTAAAAACCTGTAGTGCTGAAAGAAAGGCTGTACCTATATCTCAAAAACAAAGTCTCACCTCCAGAATAGCACAAAAAGCCTAGATTTCCAGTGTCACTGTCACTTCCTTATTCCCTATGCTCCCCTCACACCAGTTCATGTGCCACCACTGAACACAAATGTCTCCATTCCTTTCCATATGTCCCCTCTGCCCCCAATGAGAACATTCTTCCCTAATGATCCTACAAACTCTTTAAGCAGTACCTCCTTTATGATGATAACCCTCAGATATCATTAAATGGTTATAGCCATATTATATATGTAATGATCATATTACTTATGACACTATAGCATAGTTGCTAGTTCAATTGTTGTTCCAATTAAAAAAAAAAACTATAAAGTAATGAGGGGCAACTTCATTACACAGTACACAGCCTAAAACATAGCTGGCACTTAATGAATTACTGAAAAAAAAAAAAAAAGACTATGATTTTCAACCACTTTTTACTCACCAAATCAATATATTTAAAAACAACACAATGAACTAAAAGACAGGAACAGCATTCATGTGACTTATCTAAGTTCTATACAGGTCAAAATTAAAGCCTGCAACCTAAACATATTACATACACTACTTAGGCCCAAAATACATTAAGTCTCCACATACTACTTAACATTCCAGAACACATTCCCTTATCTGACCATGTACTTCCTTAATGTCAACGCTGAGTCCAACATGATAAAGATGTAGGACTTTCAAGAACTACTTAATCTTACTGGAGTGGAGGAAGCAACTAATGCATTTAACAACTCAAAGCTAAACTGTGTCCCATCCTTAAAAGAGCTGTGTCCATTTAATGCCAAATAATGAATCTGAGATAAGAAAAAAAAAATCAAGAAGGGTTCTTCTTAATTGAACCACACCAATACCTTTCCCCAATTTTTTGTTTAGGATTTTTGGGGTTTTTTTGAGGGGGAGGGAGGGCGGTTCTTCCTCACCATATAAATACATTCTATCTCCATGTCATTTCACTTCATATTTGTTGCTATTTCAGTCTCTAGGCCATGTTTTCATGAATGGAAAATATGTAGGTCCCTGTGTTTATTAAATTTTGAAGGTGTGTTCTTTATTTCAATGATTTATCTCCTGAGAAACGATGCTTGAATGCAGGCTGAGTGACTTTAATTTCATTTGAGAAAAGAGCAAGAAGGAAATGGTCTCGCTGAACCAAACTTTTAGACTTAGAGGTAAGCATCACTCTTGCTGGTATTTCTGAATTATACAAGAGAAGCACAACTCTCTCTACAACAATAACTGGTAAATAAAATCATGAATACTCTTCTATATTTTCATTCCCCATTCTATTGGCTTAGCTACTATTGCAGGTAATGCTTCTCATATTGATTGTTACAGCACCATTGTGGCTGCATTTAAAACATCACATGAACACTGAACAAAAGAACTAGGTAAATATGCCATAGGTATTATGCCATTTCTCTAAGCACCATAAATTGAGGTCAAATGGGGAATGGGATGTCTAAGTCGCTAACAGCAAATTCCGCCTCAGCATCCAGCCTATGGAAGAGACTTGGAGGCACTTGGGAGAGAATTAACATTCCTTTTGGTCCCCCCATCCCTGCATTCTGGAATTCAGATTCCATTTCATGCTACCGCATGAGAGATCCATGCAAACAGGTCTTGGTTTAGGGGTTTGTTTTTATTGTTGGTTTGTTGCTTGGTTGATTGGTTGGTTGGTTGGTTGGTTTGGGTTTTGGTTTTAGTTTTGGTTCATGGGTGGTGTTGGTAGTATTTTCCCCAGGGTAGTGTTCCTCTAAGATCTGAAATGCAGAGCAGCAAATTCACAGTGAATGGTGGAATTTTATAGGGAAGAAAAGTCAAGCAATTTCACTCTAGAGATTGAAGAGTGTATCCTAGAGTCTAAGGAAAAATTAACCTGTGGGAAAGTCAATTGTCATTGAGAAAAGAGTTTCCAAAATCAATGCTATTAAAATTCCTTCTCCCTCTACAATCTAACATTAAAAAAAAAAAAAAGCCAATGTTCACAAAAACTGAAAGGTAAAAGCTGTCACCAATTTTGGCCTTATTACTGCTTTAGCAGAAAAGGTTAGAGATATTTAAATCTGGTCTCTTTAATTGGGCAAACACACTCACTGGTCCCTTACAATAGCAATTCAATTGTTTTCTTATGTTTGACTTAAGCCAAGAAGAAATTCTCATGTTGTTAGATGTGTTAAGGTATATCTATAAATGATAACAGTAGGAAATTAAGGCATTTATAAGAATGGAAAGTAATGGCTGAACAATCTTTCCTGTTCACTTCCACACAAGAGCAAAATACAGACTTTGTTAATGACTAGCAAGGTTGTAGTAAGCTATACTATATATTTAATGCAATTGCTGACCTCTGGAAACCCTAGTACCATAGACAATAGTAAAAGGGAAGAAAGAGAGGTAGAATAAAAAAAAAAAATTGCCACGGTCTGAAAGAATAATCTAGAGTTCTTTATCTAAATTCTGTTATTCCAAAGTCAGAGAAGCAAGCATAGTCAGGTTCTACCCTGAAACAGAAAGTGTATATATTGTCACTTTCCAAAAGTGACATTAGATATGGAAGAAAATTGAATGAAAACTGTAACTTTAATTGTCCAAGCAAACACTAAGGATTCTGTAAAGATGATCCATCTATGAGTGAGAGGGTGAATTATCCAAGGTTATGGTCATAGATGCCTCTGGAATGTTGAGAGGCCATGTCACAAAAAAAAAAGAAAGAAAGAAAGAAAAAAAGATACCTGGTATGAAAAGGTTTATAGGGTAAAATGCATGCACTTCCATACCAAGGAAGTTTGCATCATGCCTTTATAACCTAATTCTACAGTAGAGGATTTATGTACGTACTCAGGAAAACATTCCCACCTTGACTACTGCAGAGGGCACTGCCATGTCCTCTGATGTGGCTGAAATAGGCCAGATATTCTTTTGGAGTAGAGGCAGTATTGCTCACTTTTGGCTTTCAATCAATTGACTTAAATAAGCCTGGGCCAGTTTTTCAGTCCCTATCTGTTGTCACCATCTCAAACTCTGGAGCAAATGCACTCCTGCTGAGGTTGTACGGGCTTATCAGAAAGCCTAATGTGAAGAAAGTTCTTTTCTTCCTCCTCTGCTTCCTTTCTCTTCTCCTTTCCACATTATGTGAAACTTGCCAGTAAAATTAGATCCTCAACATTTGAAGGTGACATTGTCTGTAGAAACTCCTACATTCAGAAATTCATACAAACAACCCTCTTGGGAGAAAAAAAAAATAAAACAAAATAAGAATGCTACTAATTCATGACCACTCAAGTCTACCAGGCCCCCTCAGCTTTTAGCATTTGTTTTCACTCCAGCGCTTAGGTATATTTTTTCATTTAATGTTCACAATGATCCTTAAAGGCTGAAGTTATTATTATTGTTGCTATTATTTTTAACTATTCCCAGTTATTGCGAGTAGCAAAACTTAGGACTGGTTTGTAAATTCTCAACAAACAAACATTAAATCTGTGAGTGCTGAGGGTCCTTTATTTCAAGAAGAATATGAGGAAATGGTGTTGGAGTTTATTTCCCTCTCAATCAGCAGCACCACCTGTCCCTGGGACTGGCTGCCTACCTTCCTTGGCCTTCTGTGCGGTGGACGCTGGTGTGCTCTGGGCACAGTATACGTCCCGGGTCTGGATCCCTCCTCCACAAACAGGTCCTGTCACATGCCAGTGGGGGTCCTGCTGCTTGAGGAGAAGAGAGACTTGGCATTCTTTCCATTCAGAGGTCCTCCAGGCATACCTGGATTTATTTAAAAGAAATTTGATTTATTTAAAAGAAGAAGAACAAGAAAGGAAAATATAACATTCTAAAGAAGACATAAGTCATGACATCACATGTACATAATAATCTCTCTTTCTAGGGCCAAATCTTCACCTATGGATCAAGAAGTCAGTTGGCGTTGGGTACTAAATCCCTTTTATTTCCTAGGGGGAAAAAATCATAGCCACTTCTCATGGTAACAGTGGGATGAGAGGCGTAAAGAAAGGAAATATGGATTAACGGGTTGTGTCTCAGCCCTGAGGCCCTAAGAGAGTGAAGAATCAGAGGAAGAAGATGGAAACCAGAAGAGCCTGTTGCATAGCAGCTATCCTTGACATGGGCATCACTTCACAGACCTCTGGATGACTATGAGAATGACTTTCATGGCCTTTTGAAATTAGTAGAGTAGTGCGTGAAATGTGTGAAGTTGGAGATATATGGCTTTAAATGGATAGAAATGACCAACTTTTCAACCTCCTTGATATAGGAAAGTATTTCCACTTATTTGACCCCATTGGGATAAAGGCATACATATTAAAAATGAGTTAATAATGTGGTACTGTATTTAAATGTAGAGTATTTTTTTATATATGCAGAAATGTTATTTAAACTGACTTAGAAATATATCTTCTGGTTTATAAGTGGTTAAGATACATAGTGATAGAAACACACACACACACACACACACACACACACATAGAGGGAAAAAACACAATGGAGTTTATACACAACTTGCTGAAAACAAAACAACTATAACAACACTGCACTCAGACCTGGAGAATTATTTCAGACAGAATTTCCTTTAGGGGATTATTACAACATTCTTCAAGCCCACAGCATTAATAGAACCCTACAGCATTCACATAAATACCAACAGTCTCATTAACTTCTAGAAAAATAAACAGAACTTTAAAACATTCTCATAACTGCTGTCCCATTTCAGATTTGAGGAAAAATTTCTCAGCTTTGTGATTGTTCAAAAGGAAAAAAAAAAAAAACAGCAATAAAAATAAGAATGTGTCACCAAAACCCTGGCCTTACAGAAACTAGCGTAAAACTGAAATTAAGTCACAGACACCAAAATAAGAAAGCAAATCTCTAAGAAACCTAATAGTGATCAAACCCCTTTATAATGCATGGCCTCACTCTAAAAAGCTTGAGAGATGGCAATCATAAATCTTACAAAAAGCCCACAGTAGAAAGAGGATTTGGACAATCCTTTGGGGTTTTTTGTGACACAACTGTTCTCCCTCGGCTTCCATACTTCATTTCCACATGGTTCTCCAAGACTAGAAACTTAGTCAGTAGGTAGGCAAGATTTTGAAGTACAGGTCCTGCTTTGGCAGGCAATATGGACAATAATCTGCTTCCAATTTCTGGACATGAGAGACCGAGAAATAAGTTTGGTTCTTCCCAGTAGGAGGCCTTCTCCAGAGGTCAAGTTCTGAAACCTTTTCTCCTCCAAGTTCTCACCCTGTTCCCCATGGTCACTCAAGCAGAAGGCTTGTCCCTCATGAATCTGAGTCTCAAGGCAGGTGGCTCTCTATTCCAGGGCAAGGTGCAATGAGGTAAGGATTTGTTGTAGGGGATGGTTACCAAGGGCTCACTTCGGACCCTCTTCCTCCACAGGTTGCCTAGGAGAAGAGCTCCCTGGCCGTTAAGGAGGGGGTCAAATACACCAACTGAGTAGGAGACTCCTATGATATAATTTGAAAATAAGGTAGGGAAAAGGGAACAGTGTGGTATAGACAACAGGAATGATTTACAGCTCAAGGGATCTGTGCCCTGCCACTTACTAGGCACATGTGACCTTGGCCCAGTTCTGCTTTCTCATCTGTGAAATGGGTAAGGTAATGCCAAATGCTGAACATGGTACATAACTAATGTCCAATAAATGCTAATTCCCTTTCTGCTTAACTCCTTTTGCATGTACGTTTTGTTCCTTGCTTCCATAGAAAATACACACACACACACACACACACACACACATCAATGTTTTATGTCTGAGGATTTAACTGATATCATCAAGTCCTAATGTCAGAGATCCAGGAATACAATGGCCTAACTTCTAGCAACCAAAGTTCAGCAAAGAGTATAAAAGAAACATAGCGTTCAGAATTACAGCAAGTCACAGCAATTTGTTTGCTTGTTTGAAAGGACTGGGCCATGCTGTATAAATAGCTTTTTCAATTAATTTATCGTGACCCTAGAAGAATTAGCAGTGGAAGAATTTTGGAAGTCATTATGGAGAAAAATGAAAAGTTTAATGACTACGGTTTTATATAAAGTAACGAAAACCCTGTCGGTAGCTCATTAACCAACAACACCCAAATTCCATTCACTGGCAAATGACAAATTCTCTAAAGAAATATTAGGCATTCAATAGATGCTGAAAAAGCATTTGACAAAGTGCAGCATCCCTTCCTGATCAAAACTCTTCAAAGTGTAGGGATAGAAGGCACATACCTCAATATTATCAAAGCCATCTATGAAAAACCCACCGCAAATATCATTCTCAATGGAGAAAAACTGAAAGCTTTTCCGCTAAGGTCAGGAACACGGCAGGGATGTCCGTTATCACCACTGCTGTTCAACATAGTACTAGAAGTCCTAGCCTCAGCAATCAGACAACAAAAAGAGATTAAAGGCATCCAAATTGGCAAAGAAGAAGTCAAACTCTCACTCTTTGCAGATGATATGATACTATATGTGGAAAACCCAAAAGGCTCCACTCCAAAACTGCTAGAACTTATACAGGAATTCAGTAAAGTGTCAGGATATAAAGTCAATGCACAGAAATCAGTCGCATTTCTTTACACTAACAACAAGACAGAAGAAAGAGAAATTGAGGAGTCAGTCCCATTTACAATCGTACCCAAAACCATAAGATACCTAGGAATAAATCTAACCAAAGAGGCAAAGAATCTATACTCAGAAAACTATAAAGTACTCATGAAAGAAATTGAGGAAGACACAAAGAAATGGAAAAATATTCCATGCTCATGGATTGGAAGAACAAATATTGTGAAAATGTCTATTTTACCTAAAGCAATCTACACATTTAATGCAATCCCTATCAAAATCCCATCCATTTTTTTTAAAGAAATAGAACAAATAATCCTAAAATTTATATGGAACCAGAAAAGACCTCGAATAGCCAAAGGAATATTGAAAAAGAAAGCCAAAGTCGGTGGTATCACAATTCCAGACTTCAAGCTCTATTACAAAGCTGTCATCATCAAGACAGTATGGTACTGGCACAAAAACAGACATATAGACCAATGGAACAGAATAGAGAGCCCAGAAATAGACCCTCAACTCTATGGTCAACTAATCTTCGACAAAGCAGGAAAGAATATCCAATGGAAAAAAGACAGCCTCTTCAACAAATGGTGCTGGGAAAATTGGACAGCCACATGCAGAAAAATGAAATTGGACTATTTCCTTACACCACACACGAAAATAGACTCAAAGTGGATGAAGGACCTCAATGTGCGAAAGGAATCTATCAAAATCCTTGAGGAGAATGCAGGCAGCAACCTCTTTGACCTCCACCGCAGCAACTTCTTCCTAGGAACATCGCCAAAGGCAACAGAAGCAAGGGCAAAAATGAACTATTGGGATTTCATCAAGATCAAAAGCTTTTGCACAGCAAAGGAAACAGTTAACAAAACCAAAAGACAACTGACAGAATGGGAGAAGATATTTGCAAACGACATATCAGATAAAGGGCTCGTATCCAAAATCTATAAAGAGCTTATCAAACTCAATACCCAAAGAACAAATAATCCAGTCAAGAAATGGGCAGAGGACATGAACAGACATTTCTGCAAGGAAGACATCCAGATGGCCAACAGACACATGAAAAAATGCTCCACATCACTCGGCATCAGGGAAATACAAATCAAAACCACAATGAGATACCACCTCACACCAGTCAGAATGGCTAAAATTAACAAGTCAAGAAATGACAGATGCTGGCGAGGATGCGGAGAGAGGGGAACCCTCCTACACTGTTGGTGGGAATGCAAGCTGGTGCAACCACTCTGGAAAACAGTGTGGAGGTTCCTCAAAAAACTGAAAATAGAGCTACCCTACGACCCAGCAATTGCACTCCTGGGTATATATCCTAAAGATACAAACGTGGTGCTCCGAAGGGGCACGTGCACCCGAATGTTTATAGCAGCAATGTCCACAATAGCCAAACTGTGGAAAGCGCCTAGATGTCCATCAACAGATGAATGGATAAAGAAGATGTGGTATATATACACAATGGAATACTATGCAGCCATCAAAAGACATGAAATCTTGCCATTTGCGACGACGTGGATGGAACTAGAGGGTATCATGCTTAGCGAAATAAGTCAATCGGAGAAATATAACTATCATATGATCTCTTTGATATGAGGAAGTGGAGATGCAAGGTGGGGGGGTTTGGGGGGAGGTAGGAAAAGAAAAAATGAAAAGATGGGATTGGGAGGGAGACAAACCATAAAAGACTCAATCTCAAGAAACAGACTGAGGGTTGCGGGGGGGAAGGGGGATGGGAGAGGGTGGTGGGGAAATGGACATTGGGGAGGGTATGTGCTATGATGAGTGCTGTGAAATGTGTAAACCAGACGATTCACAGACCTGTACCCCTGGGGATAAAAATACATTATATGTTTATTAAAATAAAAAAATTAAAAAAAAAAAAAAGAAATATTAGGCATTTATCACTATCTCAATTGTTTACCACCTCAGAGAAAGCACCAGCCCAGCAAGCAGCAAAGGGAAAATGCTCACCAGGAAAGGACTTCTATATTCCTTTTTTAAATGCCTGTGTTTCATCTTTGCTCATCCTCTTTGTTTCAAAACCATTACCTATGTTTACTCACAAATCACCCTGCAACCATGAAAACTAAACATCCGAACTCCCTCAGTCTGGCAAAGTCTTTTCAGGAACTGACAGAATGAGGAACCACAGGAGTCTTCCTGCCTAACAGCACTCGCTTTGTCCTTTAGAAGCTGTTACAGCAATGGTCCTCCAGCCTCCAGACAAGCTGGCTCCCTGACTGCCTGGGACATTCTCTTCCACAGTGATGTCCCTGTCAAAGACCTTCCCCACCCTCTCTCTCCCAACTCTTGCCTTTTAACATACCTTCATTTTGTCCTTTTGGTTAGGAAGGAAATATAGGAATTTCAAAGGCCAGAGTCCTACCTCCTATGGGTACACGGCACTTTGAAATCCATTGTGGAAATGCCTCAAGTAGATTAAGAGGGCCATGCATGGAATGAAAGACATTAGTCAATCCCTATCCTACAAATGTGTAAGATCCATTTGCTCTTTTCAAAAAGTTCTGGCTGAACACAATAGCCAAGGCATTAATTTATTTGAGCTCCTAGAGTATCACGACATATCCTTCAAGTAATAATAACAGCAACCAATACCTTCTAGATGCCTATTCTGTGCTAGGCACTGCACTAACAAACTGAGCTATGTAACCTCATTAAATTGTCCCAACAACCCTATGAGGAAAATATGGTTTCCCCTTTTACAGATGGGATAATTGGAATAAAAAGGAAGTAATTCTTCCAAGATCATATAAGTAAGGTTCCAAGAAGTAATTCTTCCAAGATCATATAAGAGCAAGGTTCAAAGTTAGATTCATCTGACTCTGAAGCACATCTTTTTAATGAAATGACAGATAAAAAGAGTGAAAGGCAAACCAAAGAAACTTGATCAAAAGATATAGAAAATAAGTTCAATTGCCAATAGGTAGTTACCTGCCCAGTTACTAGGAGGACAAGTAAATCTTGCTCTTGGTTTGAGGAAGTGTGTTCTGGACTGAAGCAAAAAAACAAAACAAAACAAACAACCCTCCCCCGCCAAAAAACCCTTCCCTCTCCCTTTGTTGGTGACAAACATATTGTCAGTGACAACTAACTCAGGATATCTGACACTGCCAAAATATATTTTTTTTTCTTTCAGTCTCAAACAAAAACTACATTTTGAGAATATTTTATAGCCAATTTATAATTAGAGCTCTGTCGTTACACAGGGCCAGAGTTAGTACTTTCAGGATATAACTGTAAGTTTAAAAGAGAAATAATAATAATATATAAGCCAAATAAAATGGTCTCTAATTATAAAAATTCCCACTCAGAATTACAGAAGACAACCTTTTAAAGAGGACTGAAATCAAATTCTCCACACTGCTCCGTGATGATTCTAAATCTTAGGCAAATTTGTCATGATCCATTCATGTGAGAACTCCAATATGCCCACTATTAGTGAGAGAGCATGCTGACAGCCGCTCTGGGACTCCCAACCTCTGAGAAGAGAAATGCTGGTAACTCAATACTGAATGCACAGGGAAAACAACTTACACAAGGGCATTTTATTTAACATACAGATCTGTGAGAGAGACTGCAGGCAGGGGGAGAGCTAAAAGACAGGACTCCCTAGAAAGAGAAATAGGCCTGCCCAAATAGTAAGTGTATCCCTTAAGCAGCCACACATCCATCCATCCTTTCTTTCAGTAAGTAACTCCTAAGCTCCAACTATGTGCCAGGCCAGATTTCAGATAATAGAAATGCATAGCAGTGAGCAAGACAAAGCTCCTGACCTTGAGGAGATTGCCTTCTAGTGGGGCAGAGAGACAGAAATGCATCATACGTAACGTGGCATCAGATGATGAGGAGAAGAAAGAGATGGATGGGGACAGCTATTTCGGGGCCATGACCAGGGAAGTCTCCAAATCCTGAAGAACATGAGGGAATGAGCACAGGAATGGCAGAGAGGGGAGCATGTCCAAAGTTTCAGGGAGGAAGAGTGCTTGGCACTTTCTGGGACATCACAAAAGCCAGTATGTCCGGGCCAGGTGGGTCAGGATAAGAGGGAAAGGAAATGAGAAGCAGTCAGGAGTCAGGCTATGAAAGAGCCTTGTAGGCCAGAGTTAGGAGTGTGTCGTTCCATATGAGCTAGGAAGTCATTACAAAGGTTTGAAGAGGACAATAATTTGGTGTGATTTAAATCTTTACAGGATCACCCTGGCTACTGAGTGAAGAAAAGACCATGGGGGGATATAAAGAAGGGAGACAAATTTGGAGGAGTTTGGTCATCTAGGAGGGATGATGGTGGCTTCAGCTGGGGTGGTCAAGCGAATGTGGTGAGAAGTGAACAGGTTCAGGATACACCGTGAGGTAGGGACAGCTTCTAATGGATTAGATGGGGATGAGAGGGAAAGGGAGGCATGAAGATGATTCCAAATTGTTTTTCCCCAAGTACTGGCACCACAATTTGTGGGCTGTGAATTCTTAAATGAGACGGCCCAGGAACGGGAACAAGAATCCATTCCTTACTCCTTCTACCCTCTCCCCCTCCATCTGAAGAACAGGATATCAGGGCAAATACTGTAACTGTGAAATTCCGTTTTCCTTCAGTTGCCTTCTAGAATCTGCTTTCCAAATCCTTCTCTCATGCCTGAAACACAGTACCCAGTCTCCTCATATGTTTCCTATAATGTAAGTCTCTTCTTGGGAAATGGTCAATAAATGATATATTTTAAAAGTTAGGGACGCACTTGTCATGATGAGCACCGGATGCTGAATCACTATATTGTGCACCTGAAGCTAATATAATACTCTATGTTAACAATACTGGATAAATTATAAAAAAGTTAATATTAAATATGCTATCATTCTAAGGAGGTACACACAGCTTAAAGAAGAAACCAAGATTGAATCAAAGAAAAATTTCCAGTGGTAGAAATGCATATTCCCATTAAGGAATATAGGAGACAAATTCTGGACTAGGAAAAGCAGTTCAAGGTCCCCAAATTCAATCGCCAAGATAACCAGCTTGTCTTCCAGGCAGTGATGTTGTCTAATTCAAGGAATCCTGTACTCAAACTCTTCTTCAAATGGAAGGGTAGGGGGAGGACAGAAGGAGTAAGGAATGGATTCATCGCTGTGAAGCAATGAGTAGAGACATTCTAAATTAGCAAAGCCAAAATTAGAAAAGTAGGCACAGTTAGTGACTATTTTTAAAAGACCTCCATCCTACTAATGTGACACAAAGTGATTCTAATAGCAACAGGATGGCAGGCCCATCAGAGTTTTATAGCAACCTCTGCCCTTTAAAATGTATGCTTTATCACTTTCACAAGGCTTGGAATTGCTTACAAAGTGTGGATTTCTTTTCTCCTTCTGAAGACTTGGATTTAAAGCAAAGCAACATGGAATAGAATCTTAAGTGACTTAATGATGACAGATTGAAAGAATAATTGCATTCGTTAATGGTCATGTTTTGACTAAGCACATATAGATTTGCAAACACTCTTGGAACTGAAACCCTAGTGCAAGGTATTCAAATTAAATGTGTGTATATTAAAAATCAGGGTACTACAGCATGACTAATTTATGATAAGTCTGTTGTCCTTTTAAAGTTGTAAATGCATTTAGAAAAGAATTAACTTGTCATTTTTTGCTGAACAGACGACTAAAATAAAGGGAACGGATCAAGCTTTATATATTTTATGCTCTAGTAATTTTTTATTGAATAGAGTGGGACTATTGATTATGGAAAGCTACTCTGAAGTGCAAAACTCTTTGCCCTTCAGCAGATGGCTTTGCTAGCCTAACTCCACATATGTATTATTAATAAACTGCTATCGCTCTGCACAGCACTTAGCAGTACGTTAACTTTCTTACACTAACAGGGGAACGACTCTTCCATCCAAGAGGACTTAAAGTGGCACAATGGGGACTCATGAAACAATATGCACCAGTAAAAGACAGACTCAATAAAAAGGCATCAGTCTTCTTCTGTTGAAACAATTTATAGATTCTTTGAAGCTATTGTTTCTTGTCTAAAGCAGAGTCTCCTGAGGGCTTCAGGTCATGACTGAGTCATTCCTCCTCAAGTGCTGCAGGAAACCTGCTTAATTAAAACAGTTTAAAAAAAAAAAAAAAACACCAGAGAGAGAGAGAGAGAGAGAGAGAGAAAGAAAAGGGGGAAAAAAAGGAAGCAACCTTAATGAACCCATTAATTCATTTCAAAAATGTATGGAGTTCCCATCATGTACAGGGTATTAGTGCTGTAGTAGATGACCAACGGGAAAATACAGAAGATGTGGTAGATGATAGGCGTGCCGTTCTGTTCTGGAAGGCAAACTTTTACAAATTCAGACTGTGATCTCATCCCTCACCCTTTCCCGAGCTGCTCTTATAACCTACTGAAAACAGAAACTTCTTATCTGGAAAACCAGACATACTGTTAGCAGAAGCAAGGCAGCCATTGGGGACCATGTCAAATCAAGCTTCATGTGTCCATCCCTGCCCTGGGTAGATGTTCTTATTTAATCTCCTTGACGAGGCCAATATCAGCTGCTCTTTAAAAGAAATGACTTTGAATCCTTCACACATGCTATAAAATAAGTAGAATCATGGAAGAAGGTATCCTATGCATAATATTGTTCTGGAACTGCCCTACATACGAGTGTTCATTCATTCATTGTTTTCTGCGCATTTACAATGAACCAGGCATTTTTATAAGTGCTACGCATTCTGGGAAAAAAGTAAATAAACAAAAAGGCACATTCCTAGGTATGGGAGGATTTGTAAGAACATTACCAACTATTGAACACTCTTAAAGGGGCACCTGGGTGGCTTAGTGGGTTAAAGCCTCTGCCTTCAGCTCAGGTCATGATCTCAGGGTCCTGGGATTGAGCCCTGCATCGGATCTCTGCTCTGCAGAGAGCCTGCTTCCACCTCTCTCTCTCTCTCTCTACCTGCCTCTCTTCCTACCTGCCCGTCAAATAAATAAATAAAATCTGTAAAAAAAAAACCACTCTTAAAGAATATAGAGATCGTGTTCTAGATAATCTAGTTTTTAAAGAGTAATGTTACAGAGAGTCCCGGACTTATGTAGGCACAACTTACAAATTTTTGAACTGGTGGTGCTGCAAAAGTGATACACATTCGGTAGAAACCGTACTTTGAATTTTGAATTTTGACCTTTTTTCACTTGTAAGTATGTGGTCCAATATTCTCATGGTGCCTGGCCGTGGCAGTAAGCCGTAGCTCCCAGTCAGCCACGTAATCACAAGGGTAAATTACAGATACACTTGCACCCATTCTGTGAACCATTCTGTTTTTCACTTAATTACATGAGATCTTCAATAATATTACAAAAGAGCTTTACGGTTAGATGATTTTGCCCAACTATAAGCTGATATAAGCTTTTTAAGCACATTTAAGGTAGACTAGGTTAAGCTATGATGCTTGGTAGGTTAGGTTTCTACTTACAATCTTTTCAACATTTCAAGAGGTAACTCCATCATAATTCAAAGAAGATCTTTTTTCAAGATTCTCAAGATGCACAAACTAAGTGAACACAGACTGAAAGTCTTCTGTTTCCTGAATTCTCCAGCAATTAGCATAGTGACAGGCTGAAGCAGGTGTTGGACCAACATCTCTTCACAACAATCCAACCCTGTTCCAGCACTGACACAGTTCCAATGGGCAAAAGAGGCCAACAGCCAAGCCAAGTCTTGCCTGCCATCCTTTTCTTTAGCTCTATCCTTGGCTTCAATATCAGAAATATCCATCAATGAATCCCCAGAGTTTTTTTAAAGGAAAAAGAATTTCATTGAGAAAAATCTAAAGTTGGGTTTAGCACCTCAAAGAGATGTTAGGGACAAATAGGCTGGCCACAGGGGGTTGTTATAGAAACAAATCAAAGTAGGCTGCAGGAAACCCAGACACAACTCTCTGTATGAGTCTGCACAGATAGATCATAATAAGGATAAATTCATACATAGCAGAGACAAGGAGGGATGGGTTACAAGAGCCAGCTATTCAGTGCCAGATCCAAGAGTTGAAACAATGTTTTACAAATGGGCTTTTCTGTACAGCTACATCACGTAGTACATGTAATTGTCTCCGCCTTCAGATCCTCATGGGAGTTTTAACCTACATTGGTCACTGTCACCTTTTAGTGGTGCTGTCTTATATTCAACTTCAGATTCTAAATGACCATTTAAGAGGCAGAACAGCCATTTTTGCATGAAAATTGTTGTCTCCCGGTGAAGTAGTGGAAGATGCTAGTGGGTCATCTGAGGTGTCACTTCCAAGAAAGACATTGACATTTTCCTATATTCTTGTATGTTATAGTGTCTTTAGCCAGAATGGGCCTCTCAGTCAACACAAGGGATCTGGAGACACCGCTGTTTCAGCATCAGGTCATGCCTCAGTTATCCAACATTAAGCATTTAAAATGCTTTCCTTATACTATCTAGTAAACAGGGCCACCTTATTATTTATTGTCTGAGAATGCTTTTCACCATCTTCTGAGTTGAGATGTAGGATCTAATACTTCAGATGGTAATGAGGACATTAAAAAAAGACACAAGGACCAAGGTAGTTTATAAAACACATATCTTTCAATGTTTGGAGGTAGAGAATGACATAAATGCCTAAGATCATGATGCCTAATGACAGGAGATAAACATGCCAAGAGAAAAGGTGGCAAGGAACAAAAAGATGCATCCTCTCTCTCATTTCTAAGCCCACCTCATAATATACAATGTGAATGCTTAGTGTTATGTTGGAAGAGGCCATAAACTTACAAGTAGATTGTAATGCAGAATGAAGGGGGTTCTTGGAGTCTATAAATGTCTTGGTTAAAAACAAACTCTTGAAACAAACATAAGGCTGTAGTATGCCAACTTCTTTACAGTTCTCTAACTTACCATGGTAGCATAACACAGACTAGCTTCTGTCTCTTTTCAAGTTTATTTAAGCCAGTTGCCCCCAAGGAACTTCCGAAGTGTTCTGGTCTCAGGGAACACTTCTAGAATGGGTTCCTCTTGGTGACCATTCCTTTCATTGGATCACACCTCAGGGACTAGCCTCCATAGTGTTTACAGATAAAAGGCCAACCAGTGGAGTCCAGCTGGTAAGAAGAGTAGCCCCAAAGCCAGGCAACTAAAGGATTTTTTGAGCAATATTAGTATGTAGGACCTCAGGTACTTCTCTAGCTCTTCCCTTTTCGTGGAATATTCCCCTAGTTATCTGAAACGCTAATTTCCTCACTTCTTTCAAGTTCCCTCACCACATCCTGCTTGTTCAAATGAGTCTAGTTCTGTAACCTGAGCTGAACCCACATCACAGCATCACAGCAACTCTAATGTATTTTTTTCTCCCACAGCTCATGCACACAGTATATAGCTTATTTATTATATTTATTTGGTATACCTTCACTAAAATTAAGCCCCATGAAGGGGAGAGGATTTTGACTATTTTGTTCTCTGAGGTATTGCAAGAACTAAACATAGTGTTTGGCACATAACCAAAAGGTCAAGGTACATTTATTGAATGGATGAACACGTCTCTTACAGCACAGATGGTGGAAGGGTAAAAGCCAAACTGCATTCTCGGAGATTAAAAAAAAAAAAAAAAAAACCACGATGCAAAGTCACAGAAATGTACATTTTCCTGCTGGGGAGAAATATGGTGAATTAGATTGCTTGATGTATAGGAATTGCTCGTGAATTCTGGGAAAGGAGAAATGGGAATTTTTGTTCCCTAATAGATTTTTGTTTCCATTTCCCTTGTTCACAGTGAATTTTAGTCACCAATATCACACTAGAAACAAACTTAGTACACAGCCTTTATGCTTTCCTGTGGTAGAGGCCACAGCTCAGATTTCAGACAAACAAGAATGTCAGCCAATGTTAATTCTGTTGTTATTTATGCATTCTCCTGGAATCAGTAGCTAACACATCATTCTCCCTAGGAAACCCTGGTTGGTATTCAGTGAGTTTTCAAGGACTCCTATTTCCTACAAATTCACTATTTGAGATGGTTTTTAAAAATATCAAATTCAGTAACATTTCCAAACACCAGAACTAGAGGGCCAGGTTCATTGCCAATGAAATTTGTCAGACCTATTTTCAGATGTTAAGGTTGAATCAAATGAAGATCAATAAAGAAATTCATCTTGGATACATCTTGAATTACTACCATTCCACATTATTTTGTTAGAAAACTTGATACATATGAACACACAACTATGTGTATACATACCCTGATCTAGGTATGTGTCTTTGCTTTGACTATCATGAAAGTAATAAAAAAAATACTGATTTTGAAGCCAAATAGACTTCAATTTGAATCTGAACATTACCGATCTACGTCACTTTTACTATATGTGTCCCATTTTGATGATAAACTTAAAGTTCTTCTAAATAATCTTTGTTAAAACTCTGACATACTTATTGGCGAACAGTAGGTACTCAATAAAAAGTAGTCATTATTTAAAAAATGTAGATGCAATTCAACTTCTTCCTGATCATCACACAGGAACTTCTCTGATTCCCAAGAGAATTGTAATAATTTTTAACAAAGAGAAAAAAGGTGGAGGGGGGAGGTCTGTATATAAATCAGTATCTGGAAGAGGGCACTATCCATTCCATGAAAGGAATAAAGAAAAAAGGAATCAATGTCAAGCTTATTATTAAACCCAGATTCTGTTTCTGGAAGCCTAACATTGAGAACCCTTCTGAACTATGCCTCCATAGAGAAAAAGATTTTACATTACACAGAAATAATTTCCTATCCCATTAAATTACTGCAAGGAAAGGAGGGATTCTCTTTCTGGAGGAAATGAACAAACCTGCAAACAGCAACAAAAAGGGTTGCCATCTTTGTAGTGTCTCCCATGTGCTGAGCACTGAGACTAACATTTCACATACCTAGACTGTATGTATTCAATCCTCAACACAGGCAGTATAATATAGACACATTTTATTGAGGAAGGAAATGCTTTAGAGAGGTTGTACAGCTTGCCCCAAAACACACAATTAATAAACGATGGTGATGCAATTTTAATACAAGTCTATCCAAAATCAAAAGGAACAAAGATTTCAGGCTTTATATCATTTCCAGTCTCATTCTTTCCTCAATATCAGTATTTTTAAAGAATGGACACATACTCAACACAACTAGGGAGAATTCTGTGAGACCAAGTTAATCTGTATAGGATCATAAACTATACCTACCTCTTCTGCTTTTGAGGTATGGAATGATATGACTCTAAGGGGCATACTGGTAAAAAATGAACAGTCAGTACATAAGGAGTTGAGTCTACACTGATTTCAATGGTGAAGTGGAGGAAGTGAGTGGCTAAGATTCTGACAACAAGAAATTACCTCTTTATTCCTCTACCCCTGACATATTACTTCAGATGTAAGGAATAGCTAAGCCCATCAACAATGCCTGTTAAGTTTGATTAATTTTTTGTTTAATTTCTGCAAGAAGCTGTATTTTTTTGGCCTCATTTTACTCACCAGGAAAGGAATTCTCGAATCTTATAAACTATAAGAAACTAAAGAAAAGGGCTATCTAAAATAGCTATATATTTAACAGATAGAGTCCAGGGTAGCCGTACAGCAGGAATTACCACAAATTTATTCCCAGAAGTCTTCTGAATAGCTAGGTAGTCCCAAATGACTTCTGTCATTATCAAACCTGGCCACCATGAGCCAACAATCCAGAGAAAAAATACACTGGAGGTCTTCACCAAGGGCTATACATATAGTCAGGCAAAATATAAGCAACACAGCTACTAATCAAGGTCAAGCCTTTACCCAACATCCTCTGGCTCCTTATGGACTCTGTATTAGAAATGAGGCCATAAGGTGGCAGTAACCTTTCGAGACAGAACTGCATTAGAATCAGGGTGTTGCCACCCTCTATCTATGTAACCTCAAAAACTATTTAAGCATCAACAGTTTCATCTGCAAAATGAAGATGTTACGAAAAGCTTTTTAGGTTATCATAAAATTCAGGTGTGACATGTCAGGTAATGATAAGCAATGATTACTAAGCATTTATCATGTGCCAACTGTTGAATGAAGTACATACTGCTAGTAGATGAGTAAACTAGGGCACTAGACTTAAGTTACTTGCAGAAATTCACAAATTCAGAAAGTCACAGAAATAGGATTAGAGCCCAGGGAATCAACACAGTCCATGCTCTTGACCCACTGTGCCATACTGCTTAGTGTGGCTGTCAATACTGAGTAAAGACTCAACAATTATGAGTCGCAGCTACTGTTAGTATTGTTAACATCCCTACCCCGCATAAAATGAGGTCATACGGAACACTGAATACTCATGCCAAAGAACACACAATACCTGGGACATGGCTGTAGGAGTTCTTCAACAATGCAGGCCTCTTTCTCGAGAAGTTCAGGGCACTCCTTTCCACCCCCAATAGCAACATGCTTCACATTCCGGCGCCTGCTTCTAAATCCTGGTGAGAGACTTCCTGAACGACACGTCTTGGAGCAGGGGCTCCAGGAGGACCACTCACTGGTTTCACAATCTTTTGGCATGATGCAAGACTGGACAGTCAAAGGGAAGGAGTCTTGCACGCAAAGGCTGAAAGAACAGAAGCAAAAAACCATAGGGCATAAATTAAACAGATGCAACCAATGTTATGAAGTGCCTGTTATGAGGGGAAAAAAAAAACAACCTAAAATTTGATACGAACTTTCAAAAGGACTTTAAAAAAATGTTAGAGGCATCATGATAAAATAATGAAGAATATCCATTTTAAGATTGCATGCTCTATTTTTTCTGAAACTGTGAAGTTATTTCACTCTAGCAAGACACACATGTAAGATGAGCCCACCCTGAACTTTGCCTGAAGCATTATCAGAAATAACTGAGCTTCTTCTCCTTTGCTTTCACCTCTAATATAACCTAGAGTTGCCATTTGTTGACTGGCTCCCAGGTGTCACACACTGGGCTGCATCTCACAGGCACTTTCTCACCACAATCTCATGTGTTTACATGTTATTATCTCCATCTGCAGAAAATAGACTCAGAAAGGCTAAACCATTTGTCTACAGTCAAACAAAGATACAGGTAACTATGAAAAAATAAATAAAAAGAAAAATAAACAAATGTGGTATCATGTTTTCCCCACACTGTTAGGCTCTGAGCATCAATTTCCTCATTTGCAAAATTCAGGTGCTATCTAATACTAACAATCTAATTGGGAAACAGATAAATAAGAAGGTAGCATAATGGGATAATCTGATGATTTCAACATAAAAGCACTTATAATAATGAGGGGGAAAGTTGATGAGGCAGTGATGGACCACTTAGGAAGGCTGGGGGGATGGGTGGGGCTGAGGGGGGGTTCTAAGAGTGAAGGACATTAGAGCTGCATTTCTTTTAAAGATTAATGGGAACTTCTCTGGCACAGAAGGAAGACTATTTTAGGTCAATGAAATAGCATATGTGAAATCTTGATATAAAATTTTGTGAGGATGGAAACCAGTGGTCTATAAGCAGTAGAGGTACTGTTTCATAAGAACTAACTAATAAATTTTTAGGAATTTTGCAAGCTAGCTGATTTCATGCAGATAGCTTAAAATTGGCCATGGCAGGAGTATTTACATAACAGAAATCAACAAATGTTACAAATCAAGTCCACCACCCCCACTCTATCCTGAAGCCCAAACCCCCAAGAACTGGGGTTAAACATTTATATGCACACCAAAGAGGGTAAGTAAAAGCCAACTTGTCAACTGTCAAAAATCTGTCCATTTATAAAGCATAAAGTTCAAGAAGGAAAGTGGATAAATATTAGGTATGTGGGTTCTTCAAAAGTAAGTCTGGAAAGGCTTCATATCATGGACTAAGAAATTCAGATTTACTTGAGCATTAAATAATTTTAAGTGGAGGAAAATCAATTAAACTCCTATAAGAAGATAATGCTTCACATATTAATTGGCATTCTTTTTTTTCCCATTTTTTTGGTGTTAGCCATTGCCTTATTCTATGAAAGTCCTCCATTATCTTGGGGAAGGAAAGAATGATTTTGACAGGAATATAAGTCAATATATGTTCAAATACTGACTTCCAAAAGTGGGCCTGTGAAAACTGGTGGAGTAATGAGCTATAGTCAGACTTTGGTAATGGTTCTTCTGCATGTGTTTAAAAAAGAGAGATGTATTAAAATGATTCCATGTTCCTGATAAACAAAAATATGTTAAGGGAGCCACCAAAAGAGAAATGGATTATAGAAGGTGAGGGGCAGGAGAGAATAAAACACGCTCAAATTCATGTAAATTATAGTGAGATTTCCATATTGATATCCTTATAAAGGCACAGAGAATTCATGTGATTTTTCAGAAGTCTTAATAACGTAAGATGAACCTTTGGTCGTGTGTATGTGTATACATAAAGTCTATTTAGATCACATTATTCCCTTCAGAATGAAAAAGGCAAAATAGACCTCACTACCATTACTCACTCCCATGTAACATTTTGGAAGCTTCGAGTGAAGACACAATAGGAAGAACCTCTCTTGAAAACGCCCCATCTATGTCAGAATGTACTAATTCTGGGCATGGTTGAGTGTAGAGTAAGAGGACCATCTCTTTTGCTATGTAACACAATGGAAACCTGTTGATGAAGAAGTTTCTAGGTCTTCACTCTTCAGGAACTGTTATTGGCTTCCAAATTCATATATTCAAGTATTAACTGTCAGTACGTCATAATACGTGCATATTTGAAGAGTCTTTAGAGAAGTAATTAACTAAAAATGAGCTCACCAGGATGGGTTCTAACTCAGTATGAATGGTGTCCTAGGAAGAGCTTAGGACATAGGCACACACAGAAGGAAGCCTGTGTGAAGACAGAGAGAGAAGATAGCTGTCTACAAGCCAAGCAGAGAGGGCTCAGAAGAAACCAACTGATCTCGGACTTTCCAGACTCCAGAACAGTGAGAAAAATAATTTCCATTGTGTGTCAGCCACCCAGTCAGTGATACTTTGTTAAGGCAGCCCTAGCACCATAATACGGAATATAATGGGGTTTTTCAATTTGTGTGTTTTTAGGAAAAAAGTCTCAATTTCCAAGACAGACTTTCCTCTCCCTTTTATAAAGAAGGTCCCACATTATGCAGTTCTCTGTCTACAGGTTAAGTGGTGGTTTGCTTCTTCCCATTTACCAGCTTTGACTCTCTGTTGCTCATCTTCCCTGAAACGACTTTCCCTACTGCTCAGTAGAATGGATAACAAGACCCCCCAGGAATTGCAGGGATTAATCAGGGTCTTTCACGTCTTTGAAAAAGGATCCTAATTTTTGGAATTAGGAAGAGCATATGCTCCACTCATCATATATTCACTTATTTTTAACATTATTTTCACAAATATGCCTTCTTAGTTTAAAAAAAAGTCTTAAAAGGTACCACAGTGGAACCTGGTCTACTTTGATCTTCAAGATTCCATTTTACTGGAATAGGTAGGCAAGCACTAAGTGGTGAATAAGAAATATCTGGGTCCTGAATTTTGCATCACATTACAATAGTATGACCTTAGTCTCTCTTGGCTGCTTAGTTTCATTATCTGCAGGAAAAAACTATAATAAAATGTGATTTACTCACCCGCACCCAACATAGTTGTAGTCACTTTTAGTATAAGTGGAAAAACCTACTAAACTAAAGCCCATGACAAATATTATTGTCTACACACTGAAATGGAATCAGTCCTTTCATAGAAGGCGGTGTGTCTTTTTAATAAAACAGACATAGTATGGATTTGTCTTTTTAAAAAAAAGATGCTACGGTAATTATACCTCCTTGACATTTACAGAACACGTTGTCATTTGTAAATTACTTCACAAGCATTCACTGTAAAGGAAATCACTGAAACAAAAAATTACTCTAGTAATTCTTATTTCCTCTGGAAATGTAGGGAAATCTCTTTATTTAGAAAATAAGGACAGAAATTCTTAGAAGATAAAACTCAACAGAAAAGTATCTCTCTTTCATCAACACTTCAGGTACTGCTTTAAAATAATATTAAGATATTAGGGACGCCTGGGTGGCTCAGTTGGTTGGGCGGCTGCCTTCCACTCAGGTCATGATCCTGGAGTCCCAGGATCGAGTCCCGGATTGGGCTCCCTGCTTGGCAGGGAGTCTGCTTCTCCCTGTGACCCTCCCACTTCTCGTGCTCTCTCTTTCATTCTCTCTATCTCAAATAAATAAACAAAATCTTTTTAAAAAATCACATAAAATATTATCTCAAATATTCAGAAAAGTAGAATAATATAATATATACTCCTAGACTTTACTAGCAAAGGTTAATATTTATGACAAATTTCATTAAATGAAATAAAAAATTACAATTTAGGGTAAAGTTCCTTGTGTTACTTGTAATCCTATCTCTAGCTCTCTTCTGCAGACACAGCCACTATCCTGAAATTATTATTCTCTACAATGTTTTTATACTTTAACTAAATGAGTATATGTTCATAAATATCTATAGCATTCATTGTCTTGCATGTTTTTAAAAGTTTTACATAAATGTTTTATTAAACATTATTTCTGGAAATTATTTTCCTTACTTAATGACTTTTAGATCTATCCATGTTGATAAACACAGATAGTGTGCATTCATTTTTATTAGTAATATCCCAATATGAGTCCTTAGCAATTCATTTATTCATTTTCCCATTAGTATACTTTTTAGTTGTGTTTAATTTCTTGCAAATCCACAGGATTATGTATTGAACCTCTTTTTATATGTCTCTGTACTACACATGTGTAAAATATTTTCTTTAGTATATTTGCCCTGCGTTGGGCCATAAATAGTCATATAATCAAATGCACTAGGTATTGTGAGATTTTTCCCTTCTTACATGTTCAAAAGGTGTATCAGACTTGAGTTTGGTTGGTTGGTTGGTTGGTTTTGGTGGTGGTGGTGGTTTTTTTTTTTTTTTAATATAAAGAAAGTACATTTGTTTTTTGAGCTTACATTGAGTTTTATATTCTTCTCACATCCTTAATGACTATTCAGACATCCTATACTGTGAATTGGCCATTCACACTGCTTATCCATTATGGCAGAATGACTAATGCTCACCTTTTTCCCAGGGTGCTAATTCCCTTATCTCTTGCTTCCTTGTAGAGACCTGGCTGTTAGTTCTATGAAAGCTGGCTGGAGGAAGGGAGTTGTCAGGGCCCTCTCACAAACTATTCATGGATTTTCAACCCATCTGCAAATCAGAGTGATTTTCACACTTACACTACATTCTGCAGGTTAAGGAGTAACTTTTAGGCCTAGTGAGGACATTTATTCTGAGTTACTTAGTGCCTATAACTGTCAAGTCTTCCAAGAACTTTGTATCAGTCAGAATCAAATAGGCTATAGTGTGGGAGCAAGTCCTGAAATCTGAATGATTTAATAAAATAACTGGTCATTCTCCTTCTGTATATAGTTCAGTGCAGACTGTCCTAGAAGGTACTCTGCCTGAAGACGTAAAGATCCAGCTTGTGTCCATCTTATATATTCACCATCCAGAACACATGGCTTCCAAGTTCACCTTTTTTTTTTTTTAATTTCTTTTCCACGTAACAGTATTCATTGTTTTTGCACCACACCCAGTGTTCCATGCAATACGTGCCCTCCCTAATACCCACCACCTGGTTCCCCCAACCTCCCAACCCCCACCCCTTCAAAACCCTCAGGTTGTTTTTCAGAGTCCATAGTCTCTCATGGTTCACCTCCCCTTCCAATTTCCCTCAACTCCCTTCTCCTCTCCATCTCCCCATGTCCTCCATGTTATTTGTTATGCTCCACAAATAAGTGAAACCATATGATAACTGACTCTCTCTGCTTGACTTATTTCACTCAGCATAATCTCTTCCAGTCCCATCCATGTTGATACAAAAGTTGGGTATTCATCATTTCTGATGGAGGCATAATACTCCATAGTGTATATGGACCACATCTTCCTTATCCATTCGTCCGCTGAAGGGCATCTTGGTTCTTTCCACAGTTTGGCGACCATGGCCATTGCTGCTATAAACATTGGGGTACAGATGGCCCTTCTTTTCACTACATCTGTATCTTTGGAGTAAATACCCAGTAGTGCAATTGCAGGGTCATAGGGAAGCTCTATTTTTAATTTCTTGAGGAATCTCCACACTGTTCTCCAAAGTGGCTGCACCAACCTGCATTCCCACCAACAGTGTAAGAGGGTTCCCCTTTCTCCACATCCTCTCCAACACACGTTGTTTCCTGTCTTGCTAATTTTGGCCAAGTTCACCCTTAGAAAGGAAAGACAGAGTAAGAGGATGGCCAAAAGTGATTTATAACTTTAGCCTAGAAGTGGCTTACATTACTTCGGTCTGCATTTCATTGGCCAAATCAATCAAATAGGTCGAACAGAACTGCAAAGAAGACGGTGAAATGTCTTTCCATGTGCTGTGAAAGAGGTAAAAATGTGATAAACACGTAGCTTTGTGTCTCGTACATCTGTGCCATATAAATGGATTTGCTTCTTGCAGATCTTCCAACTGGAAGGGAGGTTTCAGCTTTTTCCACTCTGCTAGGTAAATTACTGCTCATCCATCTGCTTTCCAGCTCCCAAAATTTGTTGACATTTCTATTTAGCTGTCATATCCGTTCCTATTATATTTGTCCTTGAGAGTTTATGTCTTTTTTATTCCTTTACTGTTAGTTAAGTGGGGTTTTAGAATACAGCAGTGATAAATGATTATGTTCGTTTTGCCATATTTAACAAGAAGCCTGAAAAGTTATTTGACACAGAGCTTTGTTAAAGCCACAAAATGATCCAATCCGTAAGTTAACAAATTCTTGAAGAGCCAAATCTACCCTACACCTGGAAAAACTACCGACTAGAAGTAATTAAACATGTATGAGTAAAGTATTAAATTGTAGAACTATTTTCAGTTCCACTAATCTTATTCTACATTATATAATATTTATTTATAGAATTTAATACTTCCAAAATATGCTATATAGTTAAAAAGTTATTTTTATAGAAGTGAAACTGCAACTAACTTGGGCCATTTGGAAGCACAGTAATTCTAATTATTTAGCAAGAACACTGCTATCCATATGGTAGCAGCTTACCCAAATCATAGCAGACTAACAAGGGAACAGTTGCTTCCAGAGCTTATAGATTCTAACTTACAGAATGACTGCAAGATCACATCATGAAAATGACACCAGGGAATAAAAGGTAAATGGGGAATTGAGGAGAAATAAACTAAAACTGAGAAAATTCTTAAAAAAAAGAATACATTTGAGAAATTAGATAGAATATATGCCATCAATTTTAGTGATTTTTGACTTCAAACTAGTGGCATTTTTCTGCCACCAGCCAAACTAAATGGGATATCTGAGAAGAAAATAAGAATTATAGCCTGATGAAGAAAAAAACAGGCACCTAGCTAGTCTTACATAAAATCCCTGGACACTTTAGAAACCAGACTAAAATGTCGGCTGCCTATGACAATATAAAATTCAGCAAGAAAAGACATTCAAATAAGCAGAGTTTCATATGTCTGGAAGACAAATTTGAAAATACAAGACTGTAAAATTACTAAGAAAGAATACTAAGCATTACTGAGAAATTTTAGCTGGGAGATTATGAGTTTACCTTTTTCCTATAACCTCCTTACTTGGCCAAATTAACCTGAGGTAAATGATGTCTTGTTTAACAAAAATTATGTTTATATTAGGTTAGAATATATAACTAAGAGGGCCATACTTAAGTTATTTAACTTTTCTCTTTCTGATCCTCAATAAAAATAAAATTAAGCTATTAAATGTCTTTCAATTTTTTTCCAGTTTTATTGAAAAATAATTGACAACACCACTGTGTAAGTTTAAAACATACACTATGATGGTATGATTTACATTATTGTGAAAAGATGACCATTTTAGATTTAGCTAATGCTGATCTTCTTAGAAGAATAGAAAAAAATAAAAATAAAATTCCTCTTTGTGTGGAGAACTCTTAGGATTTACTCTCTTAACTTCCTTACATATCAAAGAGCAGTGTTAGCTATAGTTGTCATGCTGTACATTGATCCTTAGTACTTATTTACCTTAAAACTGGAAGCTTGTATCTTTTGACCACCTTCCTCCATTTCTTCCTCACTCTTACCCTCCACCTCAGGTAACCATAAGTCTGATCTCATTTTTTTGTTTTTTGTTTTGGGGGGGGGGGGTTGTAGATTTATTTATTTATTTACTTGACAGACAGAGATCTCCAGTAGGCAGAGCGGCAGGCAGAGAGAGAGGGGGAAGCAGGCTCCCTGCTGAGCAAGAGCCCTATGCAGGGCTGGATCCCAGGACCCTGGAATCATGACCTGAGCTGAAGGCAGAGGCTTGAACCCACTGAGCCATCCAGGCGCCCCTCTGATCTCTTTTTCTTTGAGGTTTTGTTTGTTTAAGATTACATATGTAAGTGAGGTCATATAGTATTTATCTTTTCTGCCTGACTTATTTCACTTAGCATAATGCCTTCAAGGTCCATCCGTGTCTTCACAAATGGTAGGGTTTCCTCATTTTTTAAGCCTGAATACTTTCAATTATACATATCTTATACATTACATATATTGCGTATATCTATTTACGCACACACACATCCCACAATCCACAATTTCTTATCCATGCATCCATCGATGGACACTTAGGCTGTGTCCATGAATGGTTCTTGTAAATATGCTGCTATGAACATGAGGGTGAAAATATCGTTTTAACTTAGTGTTTTCATTTCCTTTGGATATATTCTCAGAAGTGGAATTGATACATCATATTTTAGTTCTATTTTTAATTTTTTGAGAATCTTCCATACTGCTTTCCATAGTTGCTATACCAAGTTACAATCCCATCAACAGTGCACAAGGGTTCCCTTTTCTCCACATCCATACCAGCATTTGTTATCTCTTATCTTTTTGATGATAACCATTCTAACACACGTGAGGTGATACTCACTGTGGCTTTAATTTGCATTTCCCTAATGATTTTGAGCATCTTTTCATGTACCTGTGGCCCTCTGGGTATCTTCTTTGAAGAAATGCTTATTCAGGTCCTTTACCCATTTTGCAACTGGGGTATGTAGGTATGTAGTAAGCCCTGTGAATTCTTTATATTTTTGGATATTAACCCCTTATCAGATAATACAGTTTGCAAATACTTTTTCCCATTCTGTTGTTTGTCTTTTCACTTTGTTGTTAGTTTCTTCTGCGTGCAGAACTTTTTAGTTTGATACAGTCCCACTTATGCATTTTTTAAATTTTGTTACTTGTGCTTATGGTGCTGTATCTAAAAAATCATTACCAACACCCATGTCAAGGAGCTTAATTCTTCAGTTTTCTTGTAGGATTTTCATGGTTTCAGGTATTATATTTAAGTCTTTAATCAACTTCAAGGTCATTTTTGTGAGTGGTGTAAAATATAGATGCAGTTTCATTCTGTTACATATGAATACCCAATTATCCCAGTACCACTTATTGAAGAAACTGTCTTTTCTCCATTGAGTATTCGTAGCTCCACTGTCAAATATTACTTGGCCATATATATTTGGGTTAATTTCTGGGCCCTTAACTCTGTTTCATGGGTCTATTTACCTGTTTTTATGCCAGTACCATACTGTTTCGAGGACTAGAGCTTTATAGTATAGCTGTAAATACAAAAGTGTGATGCCTCCTGCTTTTCTCTTCTTTCTCATGATTTTGTTGGCTCTTTGGGGTCTTTTTTTTTTTTTTAAGATTTTATTTATTTATTTGACAGACAGAGATCACAAGTAGGCAGAGAAGCAGGCAGAGAGAGTGAACCAGGCTCCCTGCTGAGCAGAGAGCCCGATGTGGGGCTCGATCCCAGGACCCTGGGATCATGACCTGAGCAGAAGGCAGAGGCTTAACTCACTGAGCCACCCAGGCGCCCCTCTTTGGGGTCTTTTATGATCCATATAAACTTTTGGAATTTTTTTTCCCATTTCTGTAAAAAAATGCCATTGGAATCCTCATAGGGATTGCATCATCTATAAAAGGCTTTTGGTAGTATTGACATTTGAAAAACAGTAATTCTTCTAACCTATGAACATGAAATACCTTTACAATTTTGTGGCTTCTTTAATTAGCCATCAGTGTCTTATAGTTTTCAGCACAGAGATCTTTAAACTCCTTAGTTAAATTTATTCCTAAACATTTTATTGGTTTTGGCATTGTTATAAATGGGATTGACTTATTTTTTTCTAAAATTGTGTTGTTTAAGTATAGAAATGTTACTGATTTTTGAATGTTCATTTTGTATCCTACAACTTTACTGAATTCATTGATTTTACCTAACAGGTTTTTTTTGTCTGAATCTTTAGGATTTTCTATATATAAAACATGTCATCAGCAAACAGAGACAATTTTACTCCTTCCTTTTTAATTCTGATACTTTTTTTTTCATTAGCTGATTATTCCAGCTAGGACTACTAGTACTGTGTTGAATAGAAGCAATAAGAGAGGACACCATTGTCTTGTTTCTAATGTTAGAGGAAAAGCTTTCAACTTTTCACTATTGAGTAAGATGTTAGCTGTGGACTTTTCATATAATGCCTTTACTATATTGAAATATGTTTCTTATATACCTAATTTATTAAGAATTTTTATCATGAATAGATGTTGAATTTTGTCAAATGCTTTTTCTGCATCCATTGAGATGATCATATGATTCTTTTTTTTTTCATTACATTAATGTGATGTATCACATTGATTGGTGCATTAAAACATGCTTACATCCTAAAATAAATCCCACTTGATCACATCACACCATCCTTTTAAAGTGTTGCTAATTTCAGGTTGCTAGTATTTCATGAGAATGTTTGCATCAGTATTCATTAAGGATACTGACCTATAGTTTTCTTTTCTAGCAGTGTCCTTTCTTGGTTTTGGTATCAGGATAGTGCTAGCCTCATAAAATGAGTTCGGGATGGTTCCTTCCTCTTCAATTTTTTGGAAGAGCTTAAGAAGGAATGCTGTTGATTTTGTTCAAATGTGTGGTAAAGTTCATCAGTGAAGCCATCTAGTCCTAGGCTTTATTATGTTGAGTGATTTTTTACTAAAAATCACTAAATCTCCTCCCTAGTAATTGGTCTGTTTCTAGATTTAGTCTTAGTAAATTGAATGTTTCTGATAATTTTTCCATTTCTTCTCGGTTGTCCAGTTTGTTGGATTATAGCTATTCATAGTGGCCCCTCATGATCTTTTCAATGTCTCTGGTATCAGTTGTAACATCTTTTTCATTTATACTTTCTAAATTGGAGACTTTTCTCCTTTTTCCTTTGTTAGTCTATCTAGGGGGGTTGTCAATTTTCTTTATCTTTTCAAATAACCAACCATGTTCACTAATTTTTTTCCAGTGTTTTTCTGTTGTCTATTTCATTTATTTCTATTCTGATATATATTATTTCCTTTATTCCACTAACTTTGGGTCAGTTTGCTCTCCTTTCCCATGTTCTTTAAAGTGTACAGTTAGCTTGATAATTTAAGATATTTTTTGCTTCTTAATACAGGCATATCCTGCTATAAACTTCCCTCTTAGAACTGCTTTTGCTGCATCCCATAGGTTATGGATGTTGTTTTTCCTCTTTTGTCTGCCTTAAGAAACATTTTTTTTAATTTTCCCTTTCACTTCTTCAACCCACTAGTTGTTCAGGAGAGTGCTGTTTAAATTTCCATGTGTTTGTGAATTTTCTAATTTTCTTCTTGTTACTATTTCAAGTTTCCTGCCACTGTGGTTAGAAAAGATACTTTGTATGATTTCAGTCTTCCTGAATTTTCTAAGACTTGTTTTGTGGCCTAACACATGCTCTATAAAACCCTACAAAATGTTCAATGTTTATTTGAAAACAATGTATATTCTGCTGTTGTTGGATAGAATGCTCTGGTGTAACTGTTAAGTCTATTTGGTCTATAATGCAGCTCAAATCTGCTGTTTCTTTATTGATTCTCTGTCTGGATGATTTATACATTGTTGACAGAGAGATATTAAAGTTCGTAACTATTACTGTTTATTCCTCCTTTTAGCTCTTAGTGTGTGCTTTATATACTTAGATGTTCCAATACTGGACACACTCAATATTTACCATTGTTATATATTCTTGATGTATTAACCCAATTATTATTATATAACGACCTTTTTGTCTCTCTCTCTTTTTTTAAAGATTTTATTTATTTGACAGAAAGAAAGACAGTGAGGGGGGAACACAGCAGGGGGAGTGGGAGAGGGTGAAGCAGGCTTCCCGCTAAGCAGGGAGCCCCACGTGGGACTTAATCCCAGGACACTGGGATCATGACCTGAGCCAAAGGCACTCCCTTCTTTGTCTCTTTTTACCATTTTTAGTTTAAAGTCTATTTTTTTCTGATATAAGTTACCCTCTTTTTGTTGTGTTGTTTTTTGTTTTTTTGTTTTTTTTTTTTTTTGATTGCCATTTGCTTGAAATATCTTTTTCCATCCCTTCACTCTCAGTCTATGTATCATTAGGGCTAAAGTGAGTCTCTTCTAGGTAGCTTTTCATTGATCTTGTTTTTTTATCCTTTCTGCCACTCTATATGTCTTACATTTAAAGTAACTATTGTTAAGTAAAGACTTACTGCTGTTATTTTGTTAATTGTTTTCTGATGCTTTGTAGATTCAATGTTCCTTATTTCTGATTCACTGTCTTTTTTGTATGTGTTTTGATGTCTTTTGGTCAGTATGCTTTGTCTTCATCAAGTTTTTTTCTATAATTACTACAGGATTTTCCTTTGGGGCCCGCAAGGACTTACATAAAATACCTTAAATTTACAGCATCCTCTTTTTAAAACTAATAACTTTAATAGAATTCATAAATTTTACTCTTCCTTCTTCACCCCTTTCCATTTTAGGTTATTGATGTTATAATCTATATTTTTTTAATACTGAGTAACTAATAAGAGATTACTGTAGTCACTATTTTTGCTGTGTTCTTTTATAACTTTTAAACTAGAGTTGCAAAATGAGTTATGCATCACTGTTCTCATATTGCAAAATCTATCTATGACTATACATTTATCATTACCAGTGAGCTTTAAATGTGGGGTATTTTTTTGTTTTTTTGTTTTTGCTTCTTTTTTCTTAATTGTTTTCATGATGTTAATTAGTTCTGCTTACTTGTGCTCAAAGAATTCTCGTTAGCAATTCTTATAAGGCAGATTTGGTGGTAATAAATAAATCCCTCAGCTCTTGTTTGTATGAGAAAATGTTTATCTCTCCTTCATTTCTGAAGAACAGCTTCAACAGGTATAGAATTCTTAGTTGACATCTTTTGTCCTTTTAATATTTTGAGTGCGTCATCCCATTCCCTCTCTGACCTAAAAAGTTTCCTCTTAATTTCTAATTTTTATTTATATGATTTTAAACTTTTCAAAAGGTTATAAAACTAACATCATACACTAATACTATGATAACAATGTGAGATTGTATTTTAAATAAGTTGTTCAATTGCTTGGGTGAGTTAAAGAAATTGTGCTGTAAACATAAGATAAGCACACAGGTATGAAATTTGTAGAAGGAATATCCTTGAGAGTGATATTATATTGAAATGGAATGTTTTTAGTACTGCAGTCATTTCCTGTTACTGGAAAACATAATTCAACATAGATTTAAAATGTGCAAGTCCCAGAACAAAATGGATTTTATTTTCTCCAAATTTCTTAGAATACTAAGAATAGTATGTTAGTACACACTTACAAATATGTGTATAAACAGAGATAAAAGCAATTATCAGCAATGACCTAAAAAATCTTAGACATTACCCTCATTTTACAGAGAAGTAAATTGATGCCTTCTTTTTTTTTTCCCTAATGGGTACAAAGAAAAGTACTAGAATGGTCAAAATTAAAATTAAACCCCTGTCTTTTAGGGGAAAATTATGTTTATAGGTAATCCATGTGAGAATTCTTCTGGTTACAAACCCAAATTTATAAGATCTGGCAATGCATTGGGGGAAAAAAAGTGCCTATCATGACTTCCAGATTTGGAGAGCATTGGCAGTTGCCTGATGCTGAATTTCTCCCACCGCTATTGCACCAAAAAATGATCAATAACAAGAAAAATCAAACCACACATGACCCTTGTGTTCACCATTGCTAGATACAGAGAATATGAACACACACACACACACACACACACACCCTTCAAATTATATGTAAGTAGAAAAGTTCTAACAGATTACTTAATAAGTTCAAAATACAGAACACAGGTCAGAACTTGGTAGTTCAGATATAGATGCAGAGAAGGGCCCTGGAAGTGGCAGTTTGGAGAAGCATTCCTGGGGGAGAATCACAGAGGGAGAAAATGGCTGGTAGGACTTAGAGATGAGGCCATAAAGGGAAGGAAGGAAATAGAGGGCAGAAATAAAGGATCCAGTAGAAACAAAGGTGAAACAAGACATACCAGTCTCCCCGCCCCCCCTCCCCACCGACACACACTACTTCTGGCAACAACATGGTAAATGAAACTTCACAAAAGAGGGCAAAACCTACAGAAAAGGATGTTTTTAAAATAAACACTGTTTTCAAGAAATGAATAAGAACAGAAATAAAGCACAGTACATCCATTCAAAACCATAAAGAAAAATCAGAAAATGTGAAAGAATTTCTGCTGATGAGAAGTCTCCTCTACACAAGAAGCTGAGAAAATACCGTAACACAACACATGAAATTGTAGTAAATATCCTCGAATAAACACGTGGATATATTTTAAAAACCTACCTTGAATGAAAAATACAAAAGCTAAGACCATAATGGACAAAGAAAAAAAAGAAGAAGAAGAAGAAATAAGATAAAATAAGAATTTACTGAACTCAGGAAAAAAAAAAAGAAAAGATCATTTCAAAAAATGAATACTGAATCATAGATGCCCAAGAAAGAACAGACTCAAATGAATACAAAATACAGGGTGCTGAAAAAACTAGGGGAAAAAAAAAAAAAACAAAGAGAAATAAGATGAGATAAAGAAAGAAGTAAAGTGGGTCCAAGAAAGTGGAATAAAAAAGGGAAGCAGAAAATAGGCACATTAGATGTTCCTGGGGAAAAAATACGATAGAACAAATCACTGTTTAAAAGTATAACTTTAAAAACATGTTTCAAACATAAAAAAAGACCAGAATCTATACATTGAAAGGACCCACCAAATACTAAGGAAATCTGACCCAGAACAATCAACCCTGAGACATATATTAGTGAAACTATTAGATTTTCAAGATAAAGAAAAGTAATCTGACAAAAAGATGAAATAACTAACAAATGCCAAAAAAAAAATAAACTGGCAGCAGACTTCTTGGAAACAACATACAGATCAAGGCCTCAGTGAATTTTCAAGAAAGGTAAAGAGAAAATGTGAACCAAAAATATTGTATCCTGCTAAAGTGTCCTTCAAAGAGTTTTTAAAGTGCCAAATTCAGGAAGTACTTTGTACTGTGACTTTGCATAGTCACCTACTGCATGTCGAACTGCATCCCACCAAACACAACTTGGCTAAAGGACTGAGCATAAGCATTTCATATATATAACTGTAAAATTAAGAATACAATTAGGGTGGAGTCATGGGTCAAAGAATAATATATAAACATTATTTGTTCTGCCAAATAGAAAGAATTCACCTAAAATATGGAATGATAAGAAAAAGAAAAACAGGAAACTAGAATAAGATCACAGGAAGAACTAAAAGTCATTTAAAACTAACATAACACATAGTAATAGATTAGGTTAGATAAAGGGGAGGAAAAGGCACTATAAGAAGAGTTAATATAAAGATAGTCTCTAAAATAAAAATACAAGCATTCCTAAATACCAAAACTAGATTTAGAAGCAAAAAGTATCCTCCAAATAAAGACATATAGTAAATATGGATGATATACACTATAATTCAACATAAGATAATGGACCTGAGACCAGTACTGTCAACAGTCTTATCAATGAATGGGAAGGTTAATTCATCTGTTATAAGACATTTAATTTTTACATTGACTCAAAAAGTGAATCCTAATTCCATGCTGATGGTGAGAATTAGAAATACTTAAAATGTGTGGTCATTCAAAAAGACTAAAAATAAAGGGATGGATGAAGATGTACTAGGCAAATGAAAACAGTAAGAATGCATGTGTTGCATTCCTCACATCAGATAAAGTAAAATTAGCCAAAAATGATGAGAAGAGTCAAATAAGGATACATTATAAAGTTAAAAGCTACATTCCACAATGAAGTTATAACAGTTTTTACTATCTATGTGCAAAATACAAGCAACTATGCATAGAAAAAAATAGAAGATGCAAGAGAAACCAAAATGCTAATAATAGGGAATTTAACAATTGTTCAGTCTAAGTGAAGACAAGTGGACAAAAAATGAGATATTGAAACACCTAAAGTGCATAATTAATAAGGTACATATATAGTCACACCAATAATAGAGGATAAATCATTTTAAGTGCAGAGACCATTTACAAAGATCACTTATAGTTTATAACACAAAGAAAATAGCAGAATTTCTATAAAAATAAAAATACTACAATTACTAACATAAATTAATTAAAAACCCTATCCAAAACCCTTTCTTAGAAAAAGACTGAAAATAAATGCAAAGGAAGCATGAGGAAGTTAATAATGAAGACAATGTCAAAATTAATGAATATAATAATAGTCGATCAAATTCATAATCCAAAATCTTGTTTTGTTTAAAAAATAACCAGAAGACAAACCACTATATTAAAGAATAACTGAACAGAGAGAGGACAGATATATAAAAATCAAAAATGACACATGGTAAATAATTCCATACAGATAATATGTCTATGCAAATAAGTTTGAAAATCTGGAGGAAATGGGTTATTTATCTTAAAAATATAATCTATCAAAACTATTCCCACTTTGAACAGACCACTGTCTACAGAAAAAAACAGAGACAATTTTCAAAGAAATAACACAATAAAGTATCAGGTCTAGCTGTTTTCACAAAGAAATCCTACCACACCTTTAGTGACCAGAGAGTCTCAAAACTACATAAATTATTTAGAACATAGAAAATGAAGGGAGGGGCGCCTGGGTGGCTCAGTTGGTTATGTGGCTGCCTTTGGCTCAGGTCATGATCCCAGAGCCCTGGGATCGAGTCCAGCATCGGGCTCCCTGCTTAGCAGAGAGCCTGCTTCTCACTCTCCCTCTGCCTGCTGCTCTCTTCTACTTCTGCTCACTCTCAATCTCTCTGTCAAATAGATAAATAAAATCTTTTTTAAAAATTTAAAAAAAGAAAATGAAGGGAAACTTCTATATTATTGTTATGAAATAAACATTATAATATCTCAACTGTATACAGAGCAAAAAGAAGAAAACCACAAAGTGAAGTATGTGTTACAAATGCAAAATGGCTCAATATTGGAAAATATATGGGTATAATTCACACTATTAATAGATACAAAGAAAATATCTTGTGTTTATATGTTTATCTTTAAAGACAGGCCTACATTCAGATGGCTAACCTATGAAAAAGTATTCATCATCACTAGCCATCAGTGAAATTCAAATCGTCATAGAGATACCACCTTAAACCAGTTAGAATGGCCAAAATTAACAAAACAAGAAACAACATATGTTGGAGAGGATGTGGAGAAAGAGGAACCCTCTTACATTGTTACTAGGAATGCAAGTTGGTGCAGCCACTTTGGAAAACAGTGTGGACGTTCCTCAGAATTTTAAAAGTAGAGCTACCCTATGACCCGGCAATTACACTACTGGGAATTTATCCCAAAGATACAGATGTAGTGAAAAGAAGGGCCATCTGTACCCCAATGTTCATAGCAGCAATGGCCACAACAGCCAAACTGAGGAAAGAGCCAAGATGCCCTTCAACAGATGAACTGATAAAGAAGATGTGGTCCATATATACAATAGAGTATTATGCCTCCATCAGAAAGGACGAATACCCAATTTTTGTATCAACATGGACGGGACTGGAAGAGATTATGCTGAGTGAAATAAGTCAAGCAGAGAAAGTCAATTATCATGTGGTTTCACTTATTTGTGGAACATAAGGAGTAGCATGGAGGACATTAGGAGACAGGAGAGAAAAATGGAAGGGGAGGAACTGGAGGGTGAGATGAACCATGAGAGACTGTGGACTCTGAGAAACAAACTGAGGATTTTCGAGGGCAGAGGGTGAGGGGATGGGTAAGCCTGGTGGTGGGTATTAAGGAGGGCACGTATTGCATGGAGCACTGGGTATTATAGGCAAACAATGAATCATGGAACACTGCATCAAAGACTAAGGATGTACTGTATGGTGACTAACATAATAAAAATACTACTAATAATAAAATAAGAAGATAGGCCTAAAAAAGGCCTTCAACACAATTTAATATCCATTCTAATACAAACTCTTGACAAAAAACAGGAATGGATGGCTATTTCATTAATATGATTGAATACACACACACGCGCGTGCACGCGTTCCTCTTGTGACAGGCAGAACATGCCTCTCCCCACAAATATTCATGCTTTAGTCCCTGGAACCTGTGCATATGTTCCCTTAAATGACAAGAGATACTTTGCTGATAAGGATTTCAAGATGGGGAGATTATGCTGGATTAGCCTGGTGGACCCAAAGTACACACAAGTTTCTGTAAAAATAAAAGAGAGATGCAGGGGTAAGGGTCAGAGAATTCTCAGAAAAAGATCTGAAGAAACTACACCTCCAGCCAAAGAACTCAAGCTGTCTTGCTAAGCTGAAAAGGCAAGGAAACTTCCTGCTAGTGTCTGGAATAAATGCAGCCTGCTGAGGGCCTGACTCCATTCCAGTGAGATCCATTCCAGACTTCAGACTGCCACAGTGGCAAAGTAATAAATGTGTTGTTTTAAGCCACAAAATGCATGATAATTTGTTACAGTGGTGATAGAAAACTGATCAATGCCTCAATCCTAAAAACAAAATCTTACTTAATGGGGAAATCCTGGAGGCACTGTCAATGAGAGTTGAGAAAGTTAAGAATATGAACTATCTTCACAATTATTTAAGATTTTTCTGTGTTCGTACATTAAACCAGAGAAACCAAAGGCATGAGAATGAGAAAAGGATATACAAAACTATCTCTATTTGCTGATAACATAACATTATATTTGAAAAGCACCAGAAGATAAATGATAAAAAATGACTCACCTAATAAAAGAAATCAGCAAGCTCCAAGTTATAAAAGTAACATACATCCGTCAATAGCATTTTGTGTTAACCACTTAAAGAAGGTAATGGATGAAAAAAAAAATCTATAAAACCAACAAAAGTATAAAACTTAACTTAGGGAAACAAGAAATGTTCAAGATCCCTACAAATAAAGTTAGAAAACATCTCTAATAGACACATAAATAGACTTGAAACAAATGAAAACATAGCCCTTGTTTTTTGTTTGGATGTCTCGACACCCAGGTGTTATTTCTTTCTAAGTTAATTTTTAAGTTTTATTTAATCACAAAAATTCCAATGAGCTTATGTTATTGAGCTGGACAAGTTGATCATGAATTTTTTAAGCAATAGTTATGAAATACAGAAAAAGAACAGTTATGAGAAGGGACTAGCCCTAGCAGACACTGAATTATATTGGCAAAGCCTCTCTAATTAAAACAGTCAGGGACTAGCTCATAAATAGACAGCTAAGGGGTGCCTGGGTGGCTCAGTCAATTAAGCATCTGCCTTCAGCTCAGGTCATGATCTCAGGGTCCTGGGACTGAGCCCAGCTTCAGGCTTTGTGCTCAACGGGGAGTCTGCTTCTCCCTCTCCCTCTTCCTCTGCTACTGTGTTCTCTCAGTCTCGCTCACACTCTCTCTCAAATAAATAAATAAAATTTATAAATAAATAAATAATAAATAGACAACTAAAATAGAATATGCTCCCCGTAAGAGGTTCAACTGCACATAGAAAGGGAATATATGACAAAGATGTTCTCTCAATTGCAGAGTCAAAGACAGAGTATTTTATGAATGGAACAGGTACTGGAAAGACTTCGAAAAAGAAAAAATTAGATCCATTTCCCACATTATACACAAGAACACACTCTAAATTGATCCAAGATTCAAATTTAAAAAATAAAATTATACTTGCTGTAAGAGAAATCATACGTACATTTAAACTGGGCATGGAAAAGGTTTTCTAATTATGACCGAAATTCCAAATGCAATATAGTTATCAATTTGATTATATAAAAACCGTTTAAACTTTTGCGTGAAAAAAACACCATAAACAAAGTCAAAACACAGACTGCCAATTGAGAAATAATGTAAGAACATATACTACAGATACAGGGCTAATATCTCTAATTACAAACATGAGAAAATGAAAGCAGAGATAAAACTGCCTATAGAAATATGGGCAAGCAACACAGACAAGTCACAAAATGATCTATAAATATTGCCCTTAAGTATAAGGGTAAATACTCAAATTCACAAACAGTAAGAGAAATACAAATTAAAATCCTATTACAATACCATTTCTCACATTTCAGATTAGGAAAAAGTTAAAAAACTTGACAATATGCTCTCTTTGCATGTTTGTTAATGGTAATGCAAGATGGCATCATTCCCATAAAGAATGAGGCAATATCTAAACAAACATATATATTTATCCTTTTCCCAGCAATCATACTTTTGGGAATTTATCCAGAAGGAAAACCTCCAACAATATCAAAATATAGGAGCAAAAATTTATTCATTGGGGAATTAACTGTAACTGCCTACTATTAGAAACCTAGATGTCTAAGCATAGAAATCTGTTCAAAGAAGTTACAGTGTACACATTCAATGAAGCAGTATACAACTACCAAAAAAAAAAAAAAAAGAGTGAGGAAGATCTTGAATAACTGATATGGGGCAACTTATAGAAAATAATATTAGGGGACAATGCAAAAGAGATTATACAGCATGCTACTCTGTAAGAAAGAAATGAAAATGAGAAAACATAAAGAAATACAGAAGGGGGACACCCGGGTGGCTCAGTCAGTTAAGCGACTGTCTTCAGCTCAGGTCATAATCCCAGAGTGGTGGGATCGAGTCCCGCATCAGGTTCCCAGCTCCATGGGGGAGTCTGCTTCTCCCTCTGACCTTCCCTCTCATGCTCTCTCTCACTCTGTCTCTTTCAAATAAATAAATAAAATCTTTAAAAAAAAAAAAATACAGAAGGATAAACTAGAAAACAAGAACACTGATTATCTACAAAACAGAGGAGACAGGATAAAAACACACAAGAGGGAGTAATGCTCCTCCCAGTAACTGTGTGTATACTTTTGATTTCAGAACGATGTTAATGTTCAATATATTTTAAAAATAAAATTAAATCAATACATAGGACAAGAGGAAAACTAAACCTAAAACTGAAAGTAAACTGAAAAGAAAAAACAGGAAAGAAAGTCTCTCTCTTCATCCCTGCCAACACAACAAAAGCAACAAAATATCCTCTGCCATTTCAAAAACCAAATTATGAAAATAATTTTATATTCAGGGTCAGCATTTGTTTATGTTTTGAAAGGGATAGGAATAGAAAATTTCTTTCTAAATCTACTCTGGTAGTGGGGATAAAAAAACAAAAGCAAAAGTAACAATACAATTTGAGTTTTAGTGATAGGATTCTTTTTATAGTCAAAATTTATTACCTTTTGGGAACTCTTTTCAAGGGAAATCACAGGACTTCTCAGGAATAGCAGCCTGAGAATTTAAGTAAGTTTAACAGGTACCAAATGATCACAGCTCTTAAAAGATTGCCCATGTCAATAGTTTCTTTATATTAAAATAAAAGTAAAACCCATTTATTTGAATTTTATTCACCAAAATAATAAATATAAATCACTTTTTACTCACATAAACAGACCGCTTACTCTAAACTCAGATTTCTTAACTCATGCACTTCCACTTTAACAACAAAAAAAGAAACAAAGTAAAACAAAACCAAAAACTGAATAAAGACGACATTTTATCTCACTAAGTTAGGTACTACAAAGGTTCAATAACAACACTGATATCCGAAAAAAAAAATTGAACAGGCTATAAGACAGCTTTTAAAAAACGTAATAATAGAACCACAGAGAAACTCCCATCAAAATAAAAGAGAAAAAAAAAAAAGATATGCAATGAGACAATTAAGAACAAAAGATCTTTAAACCCAATAGGCAAATCAATGATGAGGGAACAGAGTGGCACCAAGAGTAATACAATTGCCCACCACACTGCAAACATAAGTGTGAAGGGAAAATTGCTTGAGGTGATTATCAAACATTAACAGTGATCAATGAGAAAACTAGTAAGGGACATTAATTAAACCTCCATGGTGTCCCAGATTGTGAAAGTGACTTTCCAGTAAGGCACAAGCAGAAGCATGCATTATGGAAGTATCCTGTTCTAAATGATATGACAACCAGCCATTACTAAAATCAAAACAAGGGGAACAAAATGCCACTTGTCCCTACAGTCTTTCAGAAACCACTGAGAGGAAGACAATGTAAAGGTAGATATAAGTTTGGCATAAAAGGAATCCATTATTTCGGACAATTTTTACTGATTAAGGGAAACTTTGAGAAGTTAACAGACACAAAGATAACAGTGTTTTCTTGAATGTATCAGATCCACAAAAAAGGAAAAGTGGAGATTTGAAATGGTTTAGTAAAAATCTGGAAGACTATAATTCATTAAGTTAGATAAAAATTAGACGACATTGTCAACAATGTGGCCTCAAAGATGTCAAGGGTAATGTTTCTGTTCAATGTGGTAGAAGGTAGAGAAACAGAAATATTACCACTTAACACATTTTCTTAATAACTAAATACTTTATGATAGTATGTGAGCCATTTCATAATCCCATGATGACTCAATGAAATAAACAGTATAAATTTCATGATATAATGTTAAAAGAAAAAAGGTTGTTTTTGTTCAATATGCTGCCTAGAACTCAAAAGAGAACATGGCAACTTCTGGTTTCCATTCCATCATCTAAGCAGCTTGGAAGGTGTCATTGCTGTCATCAAAACGAGAAAAAAAAAAGCTAAACTGAAAATCAACAAGTTTTCTTCAATTCATCAGAGGATTTAGTCATGGGACAGATAACTGCCCCCAAAAAGTGGAGAGACAAACAGGTGAATATGGAGAATCATAAGTTACTGGAAGCACTTCAGGAGCAAAAATGCTGCTGGAGCCACTACAGGGTAGGAAAACTTAAGCCGTGATTAACAAATTGCTGGTGGTGTCAGTGTAGATGAGCTTTACAGTTAAAAACTTCAGGAGGGCCCATTCCTACTAGAAATCCCTTATTTTCCTGAGTTTCACCTCCATAAGTCTGACCAGGTTCTCGCAATAAAGAAAAATCTTAATGATGTGGATGGAACTAGAGGGTATTATGCTAAGTGGAATAAGTCAATCAGAGAAAGACAATTATCATATGAGCTCCCTGATATGAGGAATTTGAGAAACAAGACAGAGGGTCATAGGGGAAGGGAGGGAAAATGAAACAAGATGAACCAAGAGAGGGAGACAAACCATAAGAGACTCTTAATCTCAGGAAACAAACTGAGAGTTGCTGGAGTGGAGGGGGGTGGGAGGAATGAGGTAGTTGGGTGATGGACACTGGGGAGGGTATGTACTATAGTGAGTGCTGTGAATGTGTAAGTCTGATGAGTCACAGATCTGAACCCCTGAGACAAATAATACATCATATGTTAATTTTAAGAAGAAAAAGGAAAAAAAAAAAAGAAAAAGAAAAATCTTCTCATGATCCCATCAAGGAGAAGGAAGAATAGCCATTCTGAAGTATACCCAGACAATTCATCTTGAAATGGCCCACCCTCAAAGGAAACTATTTTACCAAAGCCTAACCAACTGGGATTTTACCAGAGCCTAACTGACTGACCTGGGGAAAGGAAATATCCAAATCCAGCTCCCTGTATCCTTCTTGTATTACCTAAGTGGGAAGGAAAAACTTGTGAAGTAGGAGAAGCATTTTTAAACTCCACACCCTAGATGTGGACAAAGGGGAACCCTCCCACTGCTGGTGGGAATGCAAACTGGTACAGCCACTCTGGAAAACAGTATGGAAGTTCCTTAAAAAGTTAAAAATGGAGCAATTGCACTACTAGGTATTTACCCCCAAAATACAGATATAGTGAAAAGAAGGGGTACCTGCACCCCATACCAGCAATGTCCACAATAGCCAACCTCTGTAAAGAACTGAGATGCTCTTCAACAGATGAATGGATAAAGAAGATATAGTTTATATATACAATGGAATATTACTCAGCCATCAGAAAGGATGAATACTTACCATTATGCTAAGCAAAATAAGCCAATCAGAGAAAGACAATTATCATACGATTTCACTCATATGTGGAAAACAAGGAACAGGACAGAGGACCACAGGGGAAGGGAGGGAAAACTGAATGGGACTCAATCAGAGAGGGAGACAAACTGAGAGACTCTGAACTCCAGGAGAGTTCATGAGAGACTCTGAACTCCAAGAACCGAACTGAGAGTTACAGAAGGAAAGAGGGTGTGGGGATGGGGTAACAGGGTGGTGGGCATTAAGGAGGGCACATGTGATAATGAGCACTGGGTGTTATATGCAACTAATGAATCCTGAACACTACATCAAAACTAATGGTGTACTGTATGTTGGTTAATTGAACAAAATAATAAAAATCAAATAAAATAAAACAAAGTCCACATCCTAGGAGAACAGGTTCAATAAAAGATTGAGACCAAATCATAAGCCTATAAAACATTTCCCCCTCTCCAAAATTCAGTATAACATTAATGAGGATCCACCTCGATAACAGAAAATTACAATAAAACGAACTTCATGTACCAGACCTTAATTAAGAAGACTTCTCTAAGAAAACTCAAAAAGAAAAGTGAAAAAGGGGGAAAAAAATAACAAGGACAGCCAAAGAAAATTTTAGCCTTTCACCTCTGTAACTACAGCAAACACAGCCTAATCCTAGCCAAATAAAGACAAACTCTCATACTAAAAGCCTGTTTATCTCAGTTCCTTTTACACAATACACCATGTCCAGCTTTCAACAAAAGAATACAAGACATACAAAAGAATACAAGACATACAAAAGAATACAAGACATACAAAAAGACAAAGCACACAGCTTGAAAAAGAGCAAGCATCAGATTCAATATCATATATAGCAAAAATTTTGGCATTATCATACTAGGAATTTAAAACAACTATGATTAATATGCTAAAAGTCTAGCATAAGAAATTTATACTATGCAATCTTATATATTATGAACAGAGAGATGGAAACTCTATGAAAGAATCAAAAGGAAATGACACAAGTTAAAAACACTAAAACACACATGAAGAATGCCCTTTGATCCGTCAATAAACTGGACATAGCTAAGGAAAATACCATTAAGCTTGAAAAAGTGTCAATAGAAACTTCCAAAAGTGAAATATAAAGGAGAAAAAAAAAGAAAAGTCATAATAGAGTTATGAAAATTACAAATAATGTAACACCCATGTACTAGGAATATCAGAAGTGAAAGAAATGAAAAGAAAAGAGAAAGAGAAAGGGAAAGGAAAGAAAGGGAAGGGGAGGGAAGGGAAGAAAAAAAGGAATGTTTGAAAAAAATATGAGTGAGAAATTTTCCAAAATTAATGACAGACGACCAACCAGAGATTCAGGAAACTCAGGGAACACAAAGCACAGGATAAATTTAAAAAACAAAACAAAACAAAAAAACTACATCAGGACATACAATATTTAAAACAGAAAATCAAAGACAAAGAGAGTATCTTGAAAAAAGCTGGCAATAGGGGTTTGAAGTGGAAAGGAGAAACACCTTAGCTATAGGGGAGCAAGGATAAGAATCACATTAAATTTCTTTCTTTCTTTTTTTTTTTTAAAGGATTTTATTTATTTATTTGACAGAGAGCTAGCACAAGTAGGAGGAACAGCAGGCAGAGGAAGACAAAGAAGCAGGCTCCCTGCCAAGCGGAGCAGGTAGCCCAATGCTGGGCAGGATCCCAGGACCCTGGATTCATGACTTCAGCCAAAGGCAGAGGGCCACAGGACTGAGCCACCCCAGCACTCCTACATCAAATGTCTTTTTTTTTTTTTTAATTTTTTATTTATTTTCAGCGTAACAGTATTCATTGTTTTTTCACCACACCCAGTGCTCCATGCAATCTGTGCCCTCCCTAATACCCACCACCTGGTTCCCCCACCCTCCCACCCCGCCCCTTCAAAACCCTCAGGTTGTTTTTCAGAGTCCATAGTCTCTCATGGTTCACCTCCCCTTCCAATTTCCCTCAACTCTCTTCTCCTCTCCATCTACCCTTGTCCTCTATATTATTTGTTATGCTCCACCAATAAGTGAAACCAAAAGAAAAGAGAGAAAGCCCAAATTAATAAAATTATGAATGAAAAGGGAGAGATCACAACTAACACCAAGGAAGTAGAAACAATCATCAGAAGCTATTATCAACAGTTATATGCCAATAAGCTAAGCAACCTAGATGAAATGGATGCATTCCTGGAAAACTATAAACTCCCAAAATTGAACCAGGAAGAAATTGACAACCTGAATAGACCGATATCTAGTAACGAGATTGAAGCAGTGATCAAAAACCTCCCAAAAAACAAGAGCCCAGGACCTGACGGATTCCCTGGGGAATTCTATCAAACTTTCAAAGAAGAAATAATACCTATTCTCCTGAAGCTGTTTCAAAAAATTGAAGCAGAAGGAAAACTTCCAGACTCTTTTTATGAAGCCAGCATCACCCTGATCCCCAAACCAGGCAAAGACCCTACCAAAGGAGAATTTCAGACCGATATCACTGATGAATATGGATGCTAAGATTCTCAACAAGATCCTAGCAAACAGGATCCAACAGCACATTAAAAAGATTATCCACCATGACCAGGTAGGATTCATCCCTGGGTTACAAGGATGGTTCAACATTCGCAAATCAATCAATGTGATAGAACAAATCAATAAGAGAAGAGAGAAGAACCACATGATCCTCTCCATTGATGCAGAAAAAGCTTTTGACAAAATCCAGCATCCGTTCCTGATTAAAACGCTTCAAAGTATAGGGATAGAGGGAACATTCCTGAACTTCATCAAATCTATCTATGAAAAACCCACAGCAAATATCATCCTCAATGGGAAAAAGCTTGCAGCCTTCCCATTGAGATCAGGAACACGACAAGGATGCCCACTCTCACCACTCTGGTTCAACATAGTATTAGAAGTCCTAGCAACAGCAATCAGACAACAAAGAGAAATAAAAGGTATCCAAATTGGCATCAAATGTCTTTTTAAAAACTATTCATGCGGGACGCCTGGGTGGCTCAGCGGGTTAAGCCTCTGCCTTAGGCTCAGGTCATGAACTCAGAGTCCTGGGATCCAGCCCTGCATCAGGCTCTCTGTTCAGCAGGGAGCCTGCTTCCCACTCTCACTCTCTGTCTGCTTCTCTGCCTGCTTGTGATCTCTGTCAAATAAATAAATAAAATCTTAAAAAAATAAAAATAAAAAACGCTAGGGTGTTAATAGTAAACAAAACAAACAAATAAACAAAAACCTATTCATGCAAAAACAGAGTAGAGTGTTGGTAGAAAAACACCCACACCATGTTACATGCGACTAATGAATCCTTGAACACTACATCACAAACTAATGATGTACTATATGCTGGCTAATTGAACGAACTAAATCAATCAATCAATCAATCAATCAGGTTAAAAAAATGCCACATGATCAAATGGATAACAATTTCACAACTGAAGATCCTGGATCAGAATCTCAATGCAAAGGAGGATTCTAAACGTAATAGTTCATCATCATTAGCATTTGCCTAAATAAAAGCACTGCTGATAAAAAAAAAAAAGAAAGAAAGAAAAGAAAAATACCCACCAACCCTAAATTCTATATCCAATGAAATTAACTTTTAAAAGTAGAGACATAAAAACTTTCTCAAACAAAAATTTAGGAAATGTGTCATTAATAGAACTGCCTTGAAAGAAATGTTAGAAAGAAATTCTTTAGAGATAAGAAAATGATTCTGGTCAGAAACTTGGAACTACATAAATAAAGAAGGACTGTTGAAGAAGGAATAGCTGAAGGTAAAATATTTTATTTTTTCTCATTCATAACTAATCTAAGAGATAATAGTTTGTTCAAAATTATAATAACAATGTACTGAGTAATTGTGGGTTATGGGTAGGCGAAATTAATGGCAGCAGTGTTATAAGGGATGCAAGTAAGGGACTGGGAATATTCTGTTACAAGATACTTGTACTGTGTGAAGTAGTACAGTTTTATTTGAACGTGGACTTGGATTAGTTGTAAATTTACATTGCAAACTCTAGGGTGACCATTGAAAAAGGTAAGGAAAAGAGAGTATAATTGACATGTTATGAGAGGAGACAAAATGGCATAATATAAAATGTTCAATTACAATCAGAGATAAAAAAACAAAAGAAATCAAAAAGAGAAACAAAGAACAGGGCAATAAAGAGTAAACAATAAATGTAATAGATATTAACCCAATTATATAAATAATAATTTTAAATGTCAATGATACAAATATACCACCTAAAAGACTGAAAATGTCAGAGTGGATAAATCAACAAGACCCAACTGTATATTATCTACATGAAACCCACTTTAAAGACACAGGTAGATTAAAATGTAAGGAGATAGAGAAAGAAATGCCATGCTAAAAGTAATCAAAAGAAAGCTTAAGTCGTTATATTAATTCCAGACAAATCAGAATTCAGAACAAGAAAAACAGTTAGGAGGACACTGGGAAATGGAGAGAAGTGAGTTGGGGGAAATCAGAGGGAGAGATAAACCATGAGAGACTGTGGACTCTGAGAAACAAACTGAGGGTTTTGGAGGGGTGAGGGGTGGGGGGTTGGGTAAGCCTGGTGGTGGGTATTAAGGAGGGCACTTATTGCATGCAGCACTGGGTGTGGTGCATAAACAATGAATCTTGGAACAATGAAAAAATAAAATAAAATCACAAAAAAAAGATTAAAAAAAAAAAGAAAAACAGTTAGGGATATAGAGAGATATTACATAACAACAAAGTGGTCAATTCTCCAAGAATATATACCAATCCTTGATGTGTATGAACCTAAGAAAAGAGCATCAAGATATGTGAGGCAAAAACTGATAGAACTGTAAAGAAAAACAGATGAATTCCCTATTATAGTTGGAGACTTCAACACCCCTCAATCAGTAATGGACAGATCCAGCAGGCAGAAAATCAGTAAGGACACAGTTGAACCAAACAGCACCATCAATCAACGGGATATAATTGACACTTACAGAATACTCCACCCAACAATAACAGAATACACATTGTTCTCAACATTATACAGAACATTCACCAAGACAGACCACATTTTCAGGCCATAAAATACACTTTAATAAATTTAAAAGAACAGAAATCATATAAAGTATACTCTTAGGACACAACAGAATTAAACAGAAGATCAATAACAGAAATATGGCTGGAGAATCCCCAAATACTTGGGAGATTAAACACCACCCTTTGAAATAATGCATGGGTCAAAGAAGTCACAGGAGAAGTTTAACAATATTTGGAATTAAATGAAAATAAAAATGCAACTAATTAAAATTTGTGGGATGTAGTGAAAGCAATGATTAGAAAGAAATTTATGGCACTGAATTCACATAGTAGAGAAAAAAGAAAATACCTAAAAGCAATAACCTAAGCTGCCTTAGAAAACTAGAAAAAGAAGAACAAATTAAATCCGAAGTAGGCAAACTGAAAATAATAAAAATTAAAACTGAGATCAATAAAGCTGAAAACATAAAATCAGTAGAGAAATATCTGAAACCAGAAGCTGGTTCTCAAAAACAATCAGTAAAACTGATATATCTCTAGCCAGGTTAACTAAATTTAAAAAAAAGAAGAAGAAGAAGAAGACACAAAGTACTAATATCAGTAATGAAAGAGAGGTCATCAAAAATGATCTCATGGACATTAAAAGGATACTAAAGGAATATTATGAACAAATCTATGCTGACAAATTTAATAAATTAGGTGAATGGATCAATTCCTTGAAATACACAACCTGCTAAAACTCACACAAAGAAAAATCCATAATAGGAGTAGGTGTATTTCTATTAAAGAAATTGAATCAATAATTAATAGCCTGCCAAAACAGAAAACACCAGGTCCCAATGGGTCAATTGTGAATTCTACCAAACAGTCAAGAAAAAAACACACTAATTTGCTGTAATTTATTTCAGAAAATCAAAGCAAAATATACATTTCCCAATTCATTCATGAGGCCAGCATTACACTATTACCAAAAACCATACAAGGACATAAGAAAGGAAAACTAAGACTAATATTTCCATAAACATATATGTAAAAATATATTGACAAAATATTAGCAAATAAAACCCAACATACATAAAAAAATACTACATCATAAGCAAATGCAATTTATTCCAGGTATGCAAAGCTGGTTCAACATTCAAAAATCAACTAACACAATCTAATGTATCTACAGACTGAAGTAAAATTACACCATCATATCTATACACATAGAAAAAGCACTTAACAGAAACCAAAACCAACGCATGACAAAAATACTCAGCAAACCAGGAATATAGGGGGAGTTCTTCAACATGATAAAGAATGTCCATGGGGGGCCTGGGTGGCTAAGTTGATTGAGTATCCAACTCTTGATTTCAGCTCAGGTCATGATCTCAGGGTCATGAGATTAAGCACCCCCTGCCCACCCCAAACAGGTTCTGCTTGAGTTTCTCTCCCTCTGCCCCTCTCCCTGCTTGCACTCATGCATATCTCTTGCTCTTTCTCAAATAAAAAAAATGTTTTTTAAAAAAGAGAATATCCACCAAAAAACCCTACATTTAGCATCATTCTTAATTGTGAGAAACCAGATGCTTTCTTGCTAAGATCAGGAATGATGCAAGGATGTTCATCCTCATCACTCCTATTTGACATCATACTGAAAGTCTTAGATAATATAATAAGACAAAAAAAGGAAATGAAAGGACTACAGATTGGAAAGGAGGAAATAAAACTTCTTTTGCCTGCAAATGATATGCTTGCCTACATAGAGAATTCCAAAGACTCTTTATCAACAATAATAACACATAGTCCTGGAACTAGTGATTGTAACAGAATACAAGGTATATAAAAGTCATTTGCTTTCTTGTATACTAGCAATGAAAAATTAGAATTTGAAATTAAAAACTCAATACGTTTATATAAGCACAAAATATATGAATTATGTAAGTATCAATCTAAAAAATATGTATAAGAGTTACACGACAAAAAGTAAAGAACTCTGATGAAGAAATCAAAGATGTACATAAATGGAGAAATATTCCAGGTACATGGAGAAGAAGACTCAATATTATCAAGATGTTATTTCTTTGCAAATTGCTCCACACACTAAAATCTCAGCAAATTATTTTGTAGATATCGAAAAAACTGATTCTGAAGTTTATATGGAAAAACAGAAGAGCCAGAACAGTCAATAAAACATTATAAAAATAACAATTCAGAGGACTGACACTACTCAGCTTCAAGACTTACTTTAATGCTTCAGTATTTAACACATTGTTTTACTGGCAAATAGATAAATAGTGGAATAAAGACAGAGAGCCCAGAAATAGATCCACATAAAAACAAATAATCTTTGTAAAGGAGCAAAGGCAATTCGATAGAAAAAGTAGAGTCTTTTTAACAAATGATCCTAAAACAACTGAATATCCACATGTTTAAAAAAAAAATGAATTCAGACATTGACCTTAGTCTTTCACAAAAATTAGACTGGATCATAGACCTAAAAGTAAAATGTGAAACTATAAAACTCCTAGAAAACAATATAGGAGGAAATCTAGTTGATCTTAGGTTTAGAGAACTTACTGTTGTTGTTTTAGATGGAACACCAAAGAACAGTCCATGAAAGAAACACTGATAAACTGGACTTCATTAAGATTAAAAAAAGCAAACACACAAACTTCTTCTCTGTGAAAGACACTTTTGAGACACTCAAGAGGTAGGCCATCAGTTGGAAGGAAATATTTTCAAAACACGTATCTGATAAAGGACTGGTATCCAAAATATACAAAGAATTTGCAAAACTCAACCATAAGAAAACCACTAAAAAAATTGGCAAAAGATCTGGACACCTCACCAAGGAAGATAAACAGATGGTAAGTAAGCATATGAAAAGATGCTGAACATCATATGTGATTAAGGAATTGCAAATTAAAGCAAGATACCACTACATACCTATTTAAAAATGGCTAAGATCCAAAACACTGACAATAGCAAATGCTGGCAAGAATGTGAAGCAATGGGAACTCTCACTTATTGCTGGTAGGAATGCAAAATGATACAGCCACTTTGGAAGACAGTTTGGCAATTTCTTACAAAACTAAACAAACGCTTACCATAAAATACAGGAATGTGCCCACTGGTATTTTTCCAAATGAGTTGCAAACGTATGTTCACACAAAAATCTGTAGATGAATGTTTATAGAAACTTTATAACTGCCAGAACTTGGAAGGAACCAAGATGTCCTTCAAGAGGTGAATGGATAACAAATTGTGATATAGCCATGCAACAGAATACTGTTGGAGGAGGTAATCAAGAGGGTGTGACTTCTAAGTTGACCCTTGGTCTGGACCTGGGCAACTGGAGGCTCCTCACTCCCTCCATCCTGGGAACAGACGCTCTGTACACAGTGGGAACTTCTCTAAGGATGTAGCCTCAAGGGAGTAATGTGTTTTGAGACCATAGGGGGCGGGGGCGGGGGCGGGGGGGGGGTGGTGGGATACGTGACTGGACCCATCTAAGGCCTCTATATAAACTTTTAAGATTTGGCAGGTGGGTTCATAGACCTACTCATTTTTGCAGCCACCTAAAACAAGCCTAGTAAGTAAGTACTCTTGCTTATTAAAATGCCACCTACCAATCTGGAGTGGTCTGCCTCTTTCTTTGGTCTCTTCTTGCCCTGTGTATATGGGGTGGGGGTGGGGCGTAGTTTGTAAACCAACAAACACTATTCTGTGATAAAAAGAACTGAGCTATCAAGCCATGGATATACATGGAGGAACTTCAAATACATAGCGTTAAGCCAAAGAAGCCAATAAGAAAAAGGCTAACTGCTGTATCATCCCAACTATATAACACTCTGAAAAAAGATAAAACTATACAACCAGTAAAAAAGATCATTGAATGTCACGGAACAGAACTGGGGAGAGGAAAGGTGGGATCAATAGGTGGAGCAGATTTTGGGGCAGTGAAACTATTCTGTATGATACAGTAACAGTGGATACATATCATTATACATTTGTCCAAACCCATAGAATGTGCAATACAGTGAATTCTAATGTAGACTATGGACTATAGTATTATATTGATATGGCTCATAAATTGTAGCAAATACACTACACTGATGCAAGATGTATGAAACTGTATGGGTGGAGGGGAGTGATGAGCAGATATATGGAAACTGTATTTTCCACTCAATTTCTGTGTAAATCTAAAACCACTCTAAAAAATAAAGTCTCCGAATTAAAAAACAAAACAAAACAAAACGGCAAAAACAAGCAGCCTAAAAATGAAAACATTCTCTGGAATATTAAGAAAACAGTGTCTACAGAATCCCCCACACACATTCAAACAATAATCACCCAAATCATCTGCTTAATCTTTTGGGCTTCACAGGGGCAGACAATAAAAGGCAGAAAAGCACTTTTCAATGGACTTGCCAATTGCATATGGCATAAATCAGAATGAAGCAGCAAAGACAAAATGCGCTCATTTGTGAAGTCAAGAGAAAAAAACAAAACAAAACAAAACAAAATCACCACATTACTTTGTTCTTCAATAGCAGAGGTAGTCTTTTGAGCCTCTCCCAGCCAGCTGTGGATTCCAAGAAAACAGTAACTGATGATAATGATTAATTCTAGGGATGAGCGTTTCACTGTTTTGTAATTTAAAGCACTAGTGAAAGGCATTTAAATTTGGAAAAAACTTGGTAATATACCAGTGCTTCCGTTTAAGACCTTCTGGGGAAAATTAAACACAACTTTGAGCATATTTCTATATACTTATGGCATGATTTTTTTGGTACCAGAATTTAAAGTAAAACAGTTACAAATAATTTTTAAGCCTAAACTATCCCTTTTAAAAGTTGTAGTCCAGTTCCTTTACAGATTTGTAATTCTGTTTATTACTGAGCGAGGTAATAATGTTTTTTCAAATCAACGCCATTGAAAGCATTCATTTGGATGGATTAACTTACTGCCATTATTACTTAAAAAGTAATAATGTATAATTATTAAATAAGTAATAATTATTACTTAATGCCATTAAGTTAATGGATTAACTTTCTGCCATTATTACCACAATAAAAAATCTACAACTAAAATGTTAGAGAACCTTCTTAATCATGAAAACAAAAGTAAACAAAAACAAATTTTAAAAAAATGAAAGTTGTGAAAATGATAAATGTTTGCCTAATTTATATACCAAGTTTGAGAGTCAATTGGAATTTTTACTATTATAAAGAAGGGCTCAGTCTTTTATTACTGTAGTAACAGTAGAAACCTATTTCAGTTGGGTGATATTTTGATAAACCGTGGTAATATATGCCCTATCCTATATACTTGCACTACTAACTATGAAAGAATTCAGAGCCCTGTCTGGTCTATACTCTGAAATAGTCATAACTGAAACTGAAAACTTCTCCGATGAAACTTCTAAAAATCCAAATCCCAACCTGGTTATAATGTTCCCTTCATAGGGACTCATAAAGAAACCTTATGAAATTACGTTGTAGAATATCTAGGTGAATCGAAGATAAAAACACCGAAGACCTCTTTACCTTAACATGGCATTTTTTCCGTCACTTCTGGTGCACCAGACCTGCCGGGTTTGATAACCTATGTCTAAGTCCCAGGGCTTGGAGAGGTGATGTGGCTTGTAACTTTGATGTCGAAAGGTGACTCGCTCCTTTGAATCAGAGCTAAAATCCAGAACAGCTCTTCCGCTTAGGTTAATTTCTTTAAGATGAGGCAGTCTACATTTACTCCATGGTCCTACTTTAAGGCTGAAAGTATATTCCTCTTCGCCAAGAGGACAGGAAATGGGAGTGTCACAGGCTCTCGACTCGGTCAGGTTGGGGCACTGAGACCCGCCATAGAGAGGGGGAGCGATGGCCGCCCGCGTCCTGTGCTGCAGTTGCTTCTCACAGCCCTTGCTGCACTCGGACCACGGTGAGAACTCCGATACGATACAATCCCGGGGGCAGGGAATGAGGCAAGCTTGTTCTGTGGGGGGCTGAGGGGCAAAGTGTTCACATATTTCATTTACGACCCTGGTTCTGTTCAACTTCTGAACGCAACGCACGGTCCGGTCCTGCAGCCCGTGCTGCGCCGTCACGCACTCTGCGGTCCGAGGCAGGGCTTGGCCGGCGCTGGCGGGAACGAGCACGCAACGGTGCCAGTCGGAGACCTCCCACTGGAAGAGGTCGCTGTGCCAGTCACACACCCGGAAGCAACTTCTTTCCTTGGGAGGCCTGTTGTTCTCGTCGCAGTTAGATAGGGGACTCGTCCACCCTTCCACGTGGAAACACCACAGCGCGCGACTCTGCACTCCTCCCGGTCCACAGTCACCCGAACACCTTCCCCAGGGGCCTACGGGCAAAAGACAAGGGCGTCAATTACTCAGAGGTTCCATCCACACAAAGATGGGTCAATTTGAACACTTCCCAACACGACCAGTATGAAATTACGGATTTGAGTGGACAATATAATCTGGTTGTTAAAAGCGTGGACGCGGTATCAGTTTGCCTCTGTTACAATCCCCACTCGGTCTCTAACCAGCAATGTCAACTTGGACTGGTTACTTCCACTTTCTAAGCCTTAGTTTCCTTAACGATCTAAGAGACAGAATAAAAGCACTAACTTGCAGAGCTGTTCCGAGGATCAGTGGTACAGGTGGTGCCAATACACACTTAATAAATGACTGGTATTATTGTAATCATTATGTTTTAAAACCTATATATCTAACTCAATATTAATACTTCCTAGACAATGTTTCAATCTAAAAGAAAAGCCCTAAACCCAGGACTTTAATAAAGTAGGATTTTTCATGTTTCCAAGCCTTCAGCTCAATACAGCAGGTGGCTCAGAAGAGAACTGTTTTTAAAAAATGACCTGCCAAAGTATCTTAAATATACTTTCATTTGCTAAATATGTGTCCTCGCTTTGGGATTTTGCTTGCAGAGTGAATTGCATGAAAAAGAAAAAATCTGATGGGAAAAGATACACTAAAAGCAGCAGCAGCACCACTGAACTGCCTATGGAAATTCTGCCCCTCTGACCCCTGAAATGTACCCACTTTGATTTCTCATAGGTATTAACACTGGGTCAAGCTTCTAACATTAGTTTGTAATACACCAAACCTTTTAATTAATGAATATGTTTTCATGGGAAAGAGTCCCACAAAGAAAGGGACAGATAAAAGAACATCCATTGATGTTTCTCACAGTTTTGCAACTAATCCATAGACATACCAGGCAACCTTACCCAGAAGGCTGATGATACAATGTTCCATAAGGATGGCAAGGTATCACATTTTGTGTCAATGAGAAAAGAATAGTTTCCTCTCTTTCATTTTACTTAATTGTAACATAAACCTGAGAAAACTTTACCAGCTTAACCATGTAACCTTTGCCCCTGCACTAGGTTGTGATAATAAAGGCAATTCACATCCTGAGAAATATTTTAATTTACCTAGGTAAGAGAAAGAAGGTGCAGTCTTTCTCTCTTCCCCCAAACCTGATCAAACACCCAAAACTTCATGAAATGTGCTTTCATGCACATCCATAATATCTCTAGGAACAGGAAATGTGTATGGAGTACATCCCACTTAGGAAGAGACATATACATCCCCAGAGATACAGGTATCTGAAGTTGTGGCCAATATGCTGCAGTAAGGATCTCTCACTTTTAAAGTGCAGGACAAGCGTTCTTCCTCACAGCCTTGTCTGGATATGTAGACCTACTTGCCAATGGTTTCTGTCACTTTATGAGTGAGATTAACATAGAAAATACCCCCATGTCCTTTCAGTGCCCCATCCTGGAGTCTCTTCTTGCTGAAGTAGACAGAGGAGTTTCATTGAAGTAAGTCACCTTTTACCCATAGAAATGCCCTTGACGCCTGGGTGGCTGTCGTTGAGAGTCTGCTTTCCGCTCAGGTCATGATCCCAGGGTCCTGGGATTAAGCCCTGCATCAGGCTCCCTGCTTCTCCCTCTCCCACTCCCCCTGCTTGTGTTCCCTCTCTCACTATCTCTCTCTCTCTCTGTGTCAAGTAAATAAATAAAATCTTAAAAAAAAAAAAAAAAAAAGAAAGAAAGAAAGAAAGAAAATAAATGCCCTTGAGTTTACCCACACATTGCCCAGGCGCAGTGTCCCAGCACTGACTGCTCCTGGGCACAGTAAATGCGCATAAAAAATGGTACTCTCAGCACAAGGCTGATTTCATCAACTGCCCACAATTCTGATAATTTTCTCCTCGATCACCCACAATTTTGTGCTTTGTTAATTGAGATATTCATTGCTACATGAAAGTCATTTACAGACTTCATGTGTCCAGATGTTCTGGAGCAATCTCAGTTCAAGTACGCCATCCCTTGTCCATCATCATGTCAGACTACACACGCAAATTTTCATTATTGTCAAAAAAAAAAAAAATCGCCATGGTTACTCAGTAAAAAAATACTTCCAAAAATACATCCTTGTAGCAAACTTTAAAATCTAAAACCAGTTTTGAATAACATAAAACAGCTACTGGATGAAATTGAAAGAAGCTCTTTTTGAAAGTACTAGGTTTCTAAATAATGGCTGTCTGCGTATCTTTATTTGTTAACGTATCAAATACACACAATTTTCCCCTTAGGACTTTTTGTGTAAAGAAAGAAAGACCAGAGAAATCAAACCATTTCTAACCAATCTGAAAAAGCTGATATTAAATTTAATTCATCTAGAACATCTTACAAAGTGATCTTTATTCTTACTTTTAAAGCATTTTACTAACACATTTTCTTATTAAAATGTTTCCTTCTTCTAAGTTTTTCAGCTACTTTCAAAATTGCAAAGGTAGCTATTTTTTTCATTATTTGAAATCATTAATATTTTAAACCTTATACATTACTATCCTTCACTTAGCCTTCACATTCTTTGTCTATATAGAAATGCATCAAACAGCAAAAATTTTCTTAGATCAAGGGAAGACAAAATATAACTATTAAGAAGTAATTATCACCATTTGTTAAGGGCTAGCAGTGCTGTGCTAGGCTTGGATAGTACTAGAGGACTGTTACATATTCAAGAATTTTACCAGGTGGTTGTTAAATCATTCATACTTTGAAATCAACCATGATGAGAGTATTTACACCACACTACAAATCAAGGCAAATCAAGACATTAAAAAAACAAACAAACTGAGAGTTGGTTTGTCATATACCCCTAGTGATTTGCCCAGTTCCTTCCTATTCCTACAACAGTCCTCTGACATGGGGGTAGAATGCTTATTTCATCAGTTGGAGAAATGAAGCTTAGAGAAGTTATAAAGCACATCCAAGGTTACACAGCTAGGACGGGGCAGACTAGAGTGGGACTCCAGATCTGTGAGACTCTAAGCATGGGCTCTTGCCCTGCATTTGAAAAAAGAGTCTTTTCCAGGGTGTGCATTAGTATATGCAATCCTAACATCACAAGGTAGATCTGTTTCTTAGCTTAGCTATGATCCCTCTGAACTGTTCCTTTGAAAATGAGTACAAGTAATCAAGGTAGTATGTGAGCAACGATTTCCTCCTCCTAGCCCTGGAAATGCTGATAAGCACTAGTCAGTACATTTAGGAAGGCACAGTCAGAGGAGAATAGTTTCTCCTCATGTTAAAAGCAAACTTTGCAGACAACTGAACAACATGTAAGTAACAAGCAAATACAAAGTGAATTGTGTACACTTGGAATAAATGAAAAACAAATTGCAAACAAGATATACAAGATGGAGACCAGACCTCTCAGCAATTAACCTATAATACTATAATAATTTGCATTTCTCGGGCACACAGAAAAAAATGTGTTCCATGATTTATTCAGTTGTGTTTGCCTATGAACTTTAAACATACACACTAGTGAAAATCACATAGCCCTGAGGGATTTGGCCATTTCAGAAAACACGCATATTGAAGTAAAATGTGAACTACAGTTTGAGAAATCTTGTTTCCCTGTCCAAGCTCAGAAATAGAACATATGAAAGTTTTGAGCAGTTGCATGGAGAAAATGAATATCACCTTTAAACTTTCCACATACATAAAATGTGATTATAGTCACAATATATATCTGAGATAAATAATCTAAAGAAACATATAGGAAACCCATGCTTTTAAACATCAATCATTTTTAAGATTTTGTTTCTTTATCTGACAGAGGGAAACTGAGCACAAGCAGGGGAAGAGGCAGAAGGAGAGGGAGAAGACGACTTCCCACTGAGCAGGGAGCCTGATTTGGGGCTCAATAACAGGACCCTGGGGTCATGACCCCAGTCAAAGGCAGACACTTAACTGAGCCACCCAGGTGCCCCATATTTGGTATTTCTTAATTGAAAACAGGCCCCAAGTAATACAAATAAAGCAAAATTTAGAACCAGTAAAGGATTAAAAGTTTAATTAGACATAATATGCATTTAAACTAAAACCCATGCTGTGTTACATTCTCAGAAAATACTTCAGTGGTATAATAGGAATAATAATTCAGTACTTGTTTATCTGGACCAACATTATATAAAAACACCATCCACCTGCAAGTCACTACCTTTTCTGTGCGATAAACACAGTTGCATTGGAATGAACAGCTAAATATTTTAAATCACATCAGTTTTAATTAACACGTTAACATTTTGGTTTAGAAGTAAAATCTTTGGATGCAGAAATGTGGCATGGATGAATTCTTGGATCGCATTCACATTTAAGACACTGTGATTCCTTTTTTTTTCCTGCCTGTGTTTTTGCAGAAAGTGCAAATATGTGAATGCTCTAATGTAATATTCCCCTAGAACCAGAAAAGTGCTGGCACGTTTTATTCTCTTAATTAAGTTACCCTTAAGTGGATTAGTTGAGATGAATGTATCTCCCAATCTAAATCTTCATATTGAAAACGACCTGCTGGGTGCCTGAATTTTAGGTGTGGCATTCTCTAAAATGCCTACAACAAAGGAAAAAGGGAACTTAAGTGGTCAGAGAGAACAAACATATTCTGGTTTTTGCACAGCATTTGCCACCATTTGAGGCAGCAACCCTGACTTAATACCATTCATGCAATAGGAAAAGATGTTTATTTTACTGTGCATTTTTTTTTTCAACCACAGCTTTTATTATCCTGACATTGCTTTATTTTTAACTTGGGCAACGGGGTTGAGGCATGAAAGGAATGTGAATGCAAAGCTTTAATATCTTAACTAAATTATCTGTGGATAATTACTATACCAAAGCACTCATAAACCTCCACATTACAAAATGTGAAATAAAACAACATTGACTCACTGGTAAGATGTCTCACCTCCAAGAAATACCTTGAAATTTATGTAGTAGCTTTCACTTCCTAAAAAGCCTTCTTGTCTAGCGTGGAGTAATTAAAGTAATGCTTCCCTTGCACAGTCGACAAATATCTAAGAAATCACGCTTTCTAAAATAAATCAAAGAACCCAAGGAATGAGAAAAGAGTAGCGTATGAGCATTCATTCACTAAAATAACAATTACTCATCAGCTGCTATTTGACAAGTAGTGTATTAGAGTCTGGAAATATAAAAATAAACAAGACACCAAGTATCTCTTACAATATCTGTGTGCTAAATGTAATGCCAGTTTCCTCCTGACGAGGACATCTGGTCTATTCTACAGGCCTACCTACACTTACTTGGTACACAGTTGAACACTGAATGTTTTGGTTCCCAGAGCTCATTAGACCTAAAGCAGCAAACCAGAAACTGAGAGGGACCACTGGAGGCAGGGACACGTCTAGAAGCCAGAAGAGATGGCCAATTTCAAGTCTGCATTTTTGAATTTATAGTCTTAATTAATTACTCCTACTAGAAGAGAATGCTCAAAGCCATGCAGCACATCCCAAACTTACAGAGAAAACCTGTTCATTTTATATATATACACATATGTATATGTATATACATATATAACTATATTACTATATATATATTACTGAGTTATGCATTGGATATCAAGAAAAACACATGGAAAATGGAAAAACATGGAAAAAAATTTCAAATGAGAAAAAATTAAAACCATAATGTATTTTATTTAAAATTTTATTTTATTTAATTTTTATTTTAAAAATTAAAACCATAAGGTATTTTATTTTAGAACCATAATGTATTTTATTTTATTTTATTTTTACAGGAACCAAAAAAATCCTCTATTAATACTAAAACTATTTTCAAAACATATCTGTGGTCTGAAGGATAGGTGTGCTAAAGTATTCCAATAATTCTCATTAGAAAATTTTAATAGCAACAGTTCAGAGCTACCAAATGTAACTTCATTTTCAAAGGTACAAAGATTTACTTTTGAAGACAGTTTATGAGTCCACGCGAGGACACCGCGGAGCATTCAGACTGAATATTTATACTTCCAGAAAGCATAAAGCATTGTTACTAACATTCCAAGCTCTTTCTGGATGATTGTGTTTTTGTTTGACACCTAACAGCACGTTCTAAGTCCATTTCATCTTTGTGGACAGATGTCTCTGACTGAAAAGCAAAGTGCCTCTGTTACTTATCATTTATGATTACAAATTATTAGTTGCCAGTGGCTAGAACATCCATTAAAAGTAGCTTGACAGCAAAGCAGATTACAAATATATCTGAAAGACTCATCAGCTAATGCAAACACCACAGAGACAGAAAACCGCCTTTTAAAAATTGTTTATCAATATTTCTGGTTTGAATTCTACTTTCTAAAAATTCTGAAGCCTAAAAGGAAATCTCAAACCTCATATTCTTCAACCACATTCTGACATAAAGTGGGTCCTTTCCAATCACTAAAACCTATGGCCTGCTAACTGCCTCAAACGTGGGAAGGGAAAGGTAATGTGACAGCCCACGGCTTTTGGAGGAGGAAACGAAGCCCAGACAAACCCAATGAGTTGCCCAAGGTCACACAGACATTTGGAGCAGAAAGGGGATGGACTGTTCCATTCCAGACGCCCAGTCCAGTGATCTGTACACTATATCATGCTGGCTTCTGTTGTAACGTCCTAAGACTGCAAGGGGAGAGTAAGGGCTCTGTAAATGGTTGTGACCCAAGATGTGTGGGAGGGAAAGGAGGAAAAACATAAAAATAAGTAGATTATTACATAAAGACAGTAAAACACAAGCAACAAGCTACCTGTGAATGTTGAGAGTTTTCAGTCTCCTGCACCTGGAGTTCTTCCCAGGGGCCCTTCACAATGTGTTATGTGAAATGGAATTCTTTCTGCCTCTGCATGCTTGAGAACACAGACTAAGCTACTGTTCAAGAACAAAAAGCAACAACAGGGGGGACACCTGGGTGGCTCAGTCGGTTGAGCATCTGCCTTAGGCTTGGGTCATGACCCCAGGGTCCTGGGATGGAGTCCCACATCAGGCTCCCTGCTTAGCAGGGAGCCTGCTTTTCCCTTTGCCTGTTGCTCCCCTTGCTTGTGTGTGCGCGCTCTCGCTCTCTCTCTTTCTCTGACAAATAAATAATTAAATCTTAAAAAAAAAAAGAACCAACAAAGCCCAAGGGATTAGAGCACAAATGAAGCCCTGGCACTGATAAGGAATTCTCTATCCCTAGAGTAACTATAACAAATAATAGTAATAACATTGTTTTGAACACCTACCATCTTCCCAATACCATATGTACATTGTTGATATTGGTCTGCTTTGCTAGATGAGACCATCAGAGCATGAAGTTAAAGAACACGCTCCAGGTAAACAATTCCTGAAGGCGCCTGGATGGCTCAGTCGGTTAAGCATCCAACTCTGGATTTTGGCTCAGGTCACGATCTCAGGGTCGTGAGATCAGCCCTGCATCAGGCGCCACACTGGATGTTGAGTCTGCTTAAGATTCTCTCTCACCCCCTCCCTCCCTCCTACCCCCTCCAACATCACTCTGTCTAAAAATAAATATATAAATAAAAATAAACCAGGTTAAACAGCTCAGGAGCCCTGACACTGGCCTCTCCAGTTCTATTTAGTCCATGCCTTTTTTTCACAACAACTGCAGTTCAACTACTTTTAGCAGCCATATCTCTTGAACAAATGAAGCCTTGCAATGCCCATTAGATATACTATATTTAGAAGAGGGTCTTTTCTGGGCACAGCTGGTGTGAGGGGCTCAGGGCAAAGCCACTTCTCTCTTGCCTGAAGCCCTTCTCCCCTGTGTTGGTCTCAGCTCAATGGCATGGCTCGGGTATGGCTCCGGAACTCCTGGGGCTGGGACACTTGTCAACGGATATTTATGGGGTGTTCTCATCCCAAAAATATGGCTCCACTCAACTTTGACTTTACTTACAATAAATGCTTCAGCAAAGCCCTGGAGATTCCCTGGAGAAGCAGAAGAAAATGATTTACTCAGCTGTTTGGTATCAGTTAAGTGGAAAAGGCAAGGAAGAGGATGCCAGAAAGAGAGGAAAGCTGGATCCCACATGATGTTCTTCTGAAGGACTTTCTCCCTTAGCTTACTGGCCACTCGGGCAGTGACTAAACTTCAGGAGGGCCACAAATTTGTTTGCTTTATACTTCACAGAAAGCGAACTGGAACAGGTGCCTAGGAGGCTGAAATTCTTAAGTTGTGCTCCTCCCCCTCCAAAAAAAGAATAAAGTGCTATTTCCACAGTGAATAATCAATACATGTTGGGCTTGATAAAGGAGGTCTTTTTTACTGTTGCCTTAGAGGTTCACTGGAAAAGCAACAATGTTGAGATACATAAGTAGGCTTTAAAAATACATGAAGCAAAAGGGCAGGGTGGCATCCATTTTATTTATCATTAAGCAACTCAAGGATTAATTTTGCCTATGATAAAAATTGTACTAGAGCATACTTGAGATGGTATTTTTTTCTTAGTAACTTCAATTCTCTAACAGTTACATGGAGTATATCTGCTTCTCAATACATCTCCTCTCTAATAGCAGATATTCGTGGTGAACAAGCGGGGGAGAACAAAACGTAAGCTACATTTGAGTGGACAAACCATCTAGTTCATCCAATTTTTTCTTCCCAAAGGAATAATTATTTCAGTTTTGAAACAGCAATTTTAGACTACTTGAGACTCTTGTCATCTGAAAAATAACTTCCAAGTTACAGATTTGAAAAAATACCTGAGAAACAGCAGATCCGTGACATAATCACAGTATTATTTTCTATCTAGAAACACTATAAATACCTATTTATCCTATATAGTCTAACAAAGAGCCTAAGGATTCTATTTACAAAAAGCATCCAATCAACCACCCATCAGTTTTGCTTCTTAAACATCAATCCAATCTGTCCATGTTTCTTCATCCCAGTGTCACCCCCCTTGCCCAAATCACCACCTTTCTTGGATAAAAGAGAGGAGTAGTCTCCTGACTGGCATTCTGGCAAGTACACCTCCACCGCCATTGCACCCCGGCATAGATCCTTTCTCCATACTATAGACATACATCTTTTAAAAATTCAAATTTGTACCCTTTTGGTTGCAGCATACCATCTATATGGCATTCTCTGCTTATAGCTCAACCGTAGCTTCCCATTCTTCTCAAGATAAAGAAAAGAATTTTAACATGACATGAAAGTGCCTACCTGATCTGGCCCCTTCCTAACCCCTTCACTTCCGGTCACCTGGGCCACCCACATTCGCTCACTGCTCTGCCATCATAGGGGCCATCTTTCCATTCCTCCACTGCTCCAACTTCCCTGCCATACCTGGGCAGCCACATGTACTATTCCTCGAGCCAGATCACGTGCCCCACCCCTTACTGCCAAAGTGATTCCTTCTCCCTCTTTCTATCTTAAGTGACTTTCTTAGGGAACCCTTCCTTATGCTCCAGCACTACTTTACTCCTCTACAAAACACTCATCACACTTGCAATTACAAATCCAACTGTGTAATTTAAACTTTGTCTCTCCCACTTGATTCTAAACTCTGTGATGGCAGAAACAGATCGGTCCTACTCACCACTCTATTCTCAGCACTAACCTAGTGCTTGGCATATGGTTAGCCTCCCACCAATTATCGAAGTTGGAGCAAACGGCATTGTAGGAAGCAGAATCGTGTCTAAATAGAACTGGGAGTAATGTCACCACCGGAAACTCATCACACAAATGAGTTGATGGTTTTGCCCAAATGAGAGGAAAAAAAAACAAAGCAAAACAAAAAACGTCTGTTCTGTGTTTCCTTAGCATATGTTTGAAGGAAGAAATCCTCAGCGTGATGCCCAATAGAATTCTTAAGTAACTGTTTTCCACAACCCTGTTTGTAACGTCCATTATTCTTTGTTGCAGCTCTCTGGGCCGCTTCTTTCCAGACTCCACAAAGCCCCCGCATTGAGGAATGAGGTACCAGTTTTCTCATGATTAGCATGCTAATTTTACCATTAATACAAGTCTGCAGAAATAACTTTGACCTCGGACACAGGTCTCATCCAAATATTCTAAATGACCCAGAAAGTTGACTCAACAAATAAGACTACGATTATCATTGTTTCTCAGAGGATTCAAATCTTTTTTTTCCCCTCAGAGAATTGCGTATCAGATCCTATCATCCAATTCACAAAACTAAAAAGTGGCCAGGGATGAAATGATCACGTGGTTACAATTTCAGTACAACAGCAACAGCAGTACCCCAGACACTGTGCACAGACACTGTGCACAACACTTTTAACAATCATGTCACTCAGTCCTCAAAGCAGCCTTGCAAAGTAAATTAATTTTCAGAATTCCCAGATGCCTTAAATTTCCAATTTCAGGACAATTGGCAGAAAAAATGAAAAGAGAGTGAATGTGATCACTGTAGAGTTTGTTGATATGATTATATTCTGTAACACCCAGGAAAAGACCTAAGAAGGGAAGGGTCTGGAAAGTGCACTGAAAGACTGTTCATCTGGAACACTCCTCTGCCTGAGGAGGGGAACATGAAGAGCGAGAGGAGTAGAAGAAAATCAAGAACTCTGCCAGGATGCAGGTTCCTGGCTGGACTCTGAAGTATTCTGTGTAAAATGTCTTTGTTTTCAAACCCTAGTGAAGCTTTGAGTGGGACTGTTATGCTGAGGGGTCGAGTTTGGGTCAGAGACCGAGTCCCCACCTTTGTGTGGGGTTGGGGGAGGGGAAAAACATATTTAAGAAGTACATTTTGTTTACAGAAACACAGATTTTAATTAGAAGGTGATGGGAAGACACTTTTTTTGGAAGACTTTTTTTTTTTTAAGAGAGACCGTCCATGCTTGCAGAGTTGGGGTTTCAGGGCGGGGAGGGACAGGGGGACAGGGAGGGGCAAAGGGAGAGGGAGAGAGAATCTTAAGTAGATTCCCCACTGAGCACAGAACCTCACACAGGGCTGGATCTCAGGGCCCTGAGATCATGAACTGAACTGAAATCAAGAGTTGGATGCTTAAACACCTGAGTTACCCAGGTGCCCCTTGAGGACACTTTTGAGAGCGAGCACAGATAGCCTAACAAGATTCTGCCTTTTGGGTTGCCAGAAGTCTTGTCCATAAGGTTATGCCAGATGTTTCTGAGGGAAGAATGGCCTTCCCTCGACACATACCTCCTAGCTCAAAAATAAAAGCTTCCTTCCTGCCCCTTTCTTCTGTCTGCAGTGAGACTGATGAGAATAAAGGTATTGGTGTTAGTAACAGAGACAGAGAGACCATGTATCTTGCTTCTCCAGAGAGGAAATGGCAGCCTGGGGTGTCCAGGCCGAGAAAGCCACGGCCACCGAGCACCTCCTGCAGATCCAAGGCCTCAGCACAGTGGGAAAGCAGCACAAAGGACAAAACACAGCACAGAATTCTAGAGAGGACAGCCAGCCTGCCAGGAATAAGGACCTTCGAGGTGATGACCAGTAGGAACAGATGAGGAATTGGTGGACCTCCCAAAGAAAAAGTGGGGGCCCTGCTGGTAAGAAGAGCTCCAAATAAATAACCAAACTAAGTTAAACAAAATTATATTTCTTGTACACCTAAAGTTTTAGCTGAGATGAGTACCCACTATAATAATCACCACGACATATAATAACTGAAGGGAATCAGAGAAGCAATAATGAACATATCCCCCACCAGCCCAAGGGCTGACAGTCCCATAGGACATTCAAGCCCTTGGCTCAAAAACACACTGAGAAAATCCATCCTCATTACCCTTTTCTAGCCGAGTGAGCACAAGGCAGTGGCCTGAAGCCTGTGTCAACCCTTTTTAGCCTCCTCCTCCCCTGCATGGCTAGAATTTCCCAGGGTGCTTTGTGCGAATCCAATTTACAATGAAAGTGAATTGAGGAAATGTCATCTGAGTTATGGGGGTAGTCTACATTTACATAATGAAAATAATTATGGTAAAGTAGCATTTATCATTTGATAGACTTAATGTTAGTACACAGATGATTAAAAAAAAAAAAACTGCTGAATTTTAACAGCTTCTGGGGATAAGGAAGGACTGAGCTGCCTTCCGGCCTTTCCTGCAGTAACCACTTCATCTGATTCCAGCCAAAGATAACATACCATCATTCAGGAAATCCCAAAATGTGTTCACTGCAACAGCTGCATCCTCTGAGATCAGTACGCAGAGAGGAGTGCTATTATTAAATAAATTTGGGGACAAAGCAAAGTTAAATAAAATTTAAAGTTTTCTATTTCCAGGAGTCCTCAATGCTTTCTAAATACACATTCTGAATTCCAAAGAATTTATTCCTAGAGTGCAATGGTTCACAAACATCTTTCCCTACATCATTCTTTTCCTGGAGGGAAAAAAATATATAAATATATAAAATTTTGCATGGGTGACTCTTTTCCCTTAGATGAGGTTGTTGACTATATTTTTTTAACCTTAATGATTTTAAATAACATGAAATAAAAGTATCATTTTAACTTTAAGGTCCAATGCAACTTTCAATCCAAAGCCTAGCACTTATATCCTCTCAGGATACAAACACACTAGACCACAAAGTATAAATCAGAATAAGTCTAACTTATAAGATGACTTATAATAAGTCACCCACACATCAGAATAAATCTAAGATCTGCCACCTGTTCACAAAGAATGAAACAGATATAAAACACATAGCAGAGATCCATCTGTCCGTTAGGTGTTAGCCAGGCAATTTCGAAGACCTAGGACATGAGATCAAAGTGCAAGGAACCGTGATGAGGTTTAAGGTTGTAAAGGCACGAAACAACTCAGAACAAGCCCTGAACATGTCACTAATTCACAGCCCAATAAAAAAAAAAGTCCTGCATATGGTCCACCTCTCTAATTTTAGATTTTCTATGTCATTTCAAACATAGATTGTGCTGTGCTAGATTTTACTTCAGGATATGACAAGATGTACTTTATTGGCCACGTATTAGTGGGTTATAGTATGATTGCAATAATGTAATCATTGACTCAAAGTTTGAACACAGATTTGTCAACTCTATATTCCATGCAGGAACATTCTGTAAATGTGATATTCTGTAATACCACAATAAACAGAATTGATTTAAATATATTTATACATTTATATAATCACATTCATATATTATATTAAACATATAATATATACAATACAAATTTTATATTAATGTGTGAGTTATATTTCAGCCAATTCTATTTCCTACACACGACATGCATGATATATTTAACTATATATGTATTATGTAGTATACATAAATGCATATGCTATATGATAACAGATTGTTATATAATCATATTAGATATAATGTATATGTATGAGTGTGTGTGTAAGGATATAAACACACACACATACGTATATATGCATGTTGCCTGTTCATTCTATTAAACCTCTTATATTTCATTAATACAAATCAATACCCACCACTAGAATCCATTGCCGCAGTGACAGACAGGATGGCTTATCTGTATCCCCCACCCCCATCCCCCCACCAGGAACCTTAAGGAGTATTTTTCGGCTGCTCTTCCTCCTACCCAAAGACAAAGGGAGAACTATTCCGTATGCATATCAGAGGTCTGATATCCAACATTTAAGGAAGCTCAGTTCTTTCTCCACACAGAGACCACACAGAAACTGATGACGCACAGAAAAATATTTCTGAATCATCCAAATAATTATTAATTTACCTTCACTGTCAACCTGTACTCTGTTGTATTTCTGTTCTCCAAAAATCAATATGTAATTCATGGTCTAAGTATGGAAATTTAATGTGGACCATAACATTCTACTCCCTGGGCACTAACTTACTGTAACACGCTATTAGAACTTTATCCCCCTTGTGAGTTCAGAGAATTAGTCTGAGCACCTCATAATTCCTATCCTGATGAAACACATTATCAAAAGCCTGTGCCACTTTGAAGTAATTGAAGTGCACACTTCCTAATCTACATTAAGATTAACTTGAGGTTTTCCTTTACTCTGTTCAAAACAGATGTAGTCTCAGCATGAATCTCTCTCCTCTGCTTTTTTTCCAGCTGACCACATGAGCCATGGGGTACGCTGGACGATTGACATACTGGGTCCCAGAAAGAGATAATGCTACCTCTTTGTTCAACAAGAAGAGAGAAAGAATGAAAATCAGCTTTCATACCCAGACTGGGGGGCTGGTGACCCTACAGCTCCCCTGTCTGCTTTTCCCATTAGAATACATTGGTAAGCCTTATCTGGCCTTTGAAATTCTTACTGAAGGGTCCCTTTGGAGGTAAAACACCACCATTCCTCTTTGACCTGCCTCTTTCTTTTGATGACTGCAATAAGCATTGGGGGCACAGCAGCTCTCACAGTACCGCGCAGAACCTTCCGTTCCATCTTCCGTTCTTCTACAGGGGTGACTGCAGATGTGAACGAAGTGTCAGTGCTTTGGAAGCCTTGCATGAGCAAAGGAGGATGGAGCAGAGAGCAAGAATGGCCACCCCCAACCTGCAAATCAACACCTTCCCTGGCCATCTGGGCATGGAAAATGGACAGAAGAACAGCAGAGTGCACAAGGCTCTGCTCAAGGCAAGGTTTGACCCACTACCCTTACATGCTTGTGTTTATTTTTAATTCCAAACACCTAAAGCAAAGAGTCAACCGTGGTAACTACTTTAAAACAGGAGCAAGCAGGCTCGTACAAAGTGCTCTGGAGCTCTACAGACTTGACCCCAAATCTTGATTTTGCCATTCGGCCCTCTGTGACGTTCAGCAGCACGATTTGCCTTGATTTTCAATCATTTCAGCCTGTAGGTTGGCAACAGACATGACGTATGAGAAGCTCCTGACACAGTGCCTGGCACACAGTGAGCACTGAAGGAATAACGGGTCCGTGTGGGAGGCATGGTCTGTTACCAGACTGTTGATCTACACAAGGGTTGATCTCAAAATTGGCAGCTCACATTAGGGACTGGATAATTCCCTGTCATGCAGGACTGTCCCACGCACTGTAGGATACTCGGAGGTAGCCCTGACTTCCACCAACCAAGAGCCAATAGCAGCTCCAGTCTCCAGGCATTGCCAAATGTACTCTAGGGAGCAAAACTGCCACAAGTCAGAACCACTGATCTACACTGCATCATTTAATCCTAACGCAAAGCCTGGGAGGTGGGTGACTTGTCAGTTCTACAAAAAAGCCACATTACCTATCCAGGATCCTAGCAGTAATAAGGGGGAGCTCTAGGACAGTGAGCCAAGAGCCTGAACTCTGCCTGTGTTCCCCATCTTTAAAATGTGTGTTTGTTTTTTTTTTAAGATTTTATGTATTTATTTGAGAGAGAGTGAGCAAAAGAGCATGAGTGGGAGAAGAGGCACTTACTGAGCAGGGAGCCTGATATGGGGCTCGATCCCAGGACCCTGGGATCATGACCTGAGCCAAAGGCAGACACTTAACCAATTGAGCCACCCAGGTGCCCTTAAAATGTGTATTTTAAAGAACAATATTAGTCCACTGACACCTATTCAGGATTCTGTGTTCAACCTCTTGTTGCCTGAAGCAACATTTATTTGACTGCATGAGTCACCTTTCCCCCATTTTTACTAACTTTCGATAAACAAATCTTCAGAGCCCCACCTTTCCCCATAGGTTTAAGTGCTACTTTATTAAGGTTCACTTTACCGTCCTCATCCTCTGCTCTAGAAATAACCTGGACTTTGGAATCCCAATTGGGGTTTGAACTGCAGCTCTCCCACTTGCTAGCTATGGGGCAATGGCCACATAACTTAATCTTGCCTTTATGTCCTACCAAACAGCAAACCAGAGTTTGTCAACTTCACGGCTGTTTCAACAGCCAGCTCTCCAGTGCAGCCTGCTATGCAGAGCCCAGCTCCAAGGTACATAATTGCGAATGTGAAGTGAAACGCTGCCCTCCATTCTTCTGTGTAGGCCTTTGCTAGAGGCAGTTGGATTCCTTTCCCTGTATTAAATGGACTCTGTCTGTTCACATACTCAAAAAGATGAATCTAATCCCCCCAGAGAAACACAAATTTAGAATGACCCAACACGACAAACAGAATAACCCAACTGCCCCAGCCAGTCTAAGGCTAAGACACGGTACAATGGGCCCAGCGGCAGGGCTTGCTGGCAGCCAAAGGCAGTATGGGGCCCTTTTCCCAGGAAAGGGGTCAGGGTCTTCCACAGTGCAGATGGTCCATGAGAGGGCAGTGAAGACCTGCTGCCCAGTGCAGACGAATGATACCTTTCATCTCGTTGGATTGAACATGACCGTTTACCTTTCACCCCCTTGTTGCAGTGATTCTGAATAAGGAGCTTTAACCCACTGAGCCACCCAGGCGCCCCAATGTTAAATATTCTAATCACTTTCCACTTCTAGAACTTCAGAAATCATGAAACATTCTTGAGTAAGAGATTTATAAAAACACAAAGCCCCTCAGTGGCTCAGTCGGTTCAGTGTCCAACGCCTGGTTTCAGCTCAGATCATGATCTCAGGTCGTGATCTCGAGTCTTGATCTCAGGGTTCTGAGATCGAGCCCCCTATGGTGCTCAACACTCAGCAGGGAGCCCGCTTAAGACTCTCTCTCCCACACTCCATCTGCCCCTGCCCCCTGCTCATGCATGCGCATGCTCTCAATCTCTCTAATAAGTAAATCTTAAAAAAAAAAAAAAAGAAGAAGAAGAGGAATACATACCCCTTAAATTCCAAACTGAGAGCTAACTATATGACCATTTTGACCCTAAACTCTGCAGAGTGAAATGAAACACTATGGATTAGGATTCTGTCTCGTGCCAGAAGTTTTACAGGGCAAAAATTAATTAATTAATTAATTAATTAATTAAATCCATTGATTCACCAAAGGAAGAGACCAATGAAACATTTTTTTTTAATTTTTATTAGGGATTAAATAAGATGAAAACCTTAACATATAAATTAAGAACAATTTTGGATTATTCTTCTTGCAAGTGATATGACCAACACCAGTTCTCCTTTATATATCATGCCTCATTTTAAATATCCTCTTTAACATCCCCAAAGTTATTCTTAATGTCCTCAGAATAACCTTTTCCATACTATCAGTAAGACATGCATCTAATATAACTACCCTGTTTATACCACCTTGTCACACAATTGGAAACGTGAGAAAAAGCAATCTTAAGATACAGCTTGTTAGTCTAGAAAATGCTTTAGTCAGATAAATCCATATTTATTGTCTTGAGAGATGTAGAGAGGAGGGCATAAAGCAAAACTGTGATCCACCCTCCCTCCAGGTTAAGACTAGTTGAAAAATGAAAATAAGGCCTTCTCTCAGACAAATGAGTATGTAGAATAAAAACAGCAGATTATACTCACACAGAAAAATACAATGGATCCCTAAAGACCCGTCCTTTTAGAACAAAAGATCAATATTCATAACATGCCATATACACGTATGTTCAGTTCAGAAACATGAGCTCTGCTTTCATACGGATCTTCATTAGTCTGCATAAAAGGATCTAGTATTCACTTACATTTAGATCACTTTAATATATTAGCACAAAGTATTCAAGTTGAAACAATATCCACCCATATAAAATATGAATTCAGTATTAACTAAAAATTGCATTACAGTACTATCTATAGTACTTAAATACTTAAATATATAAACAATTCAATTCTGCATTAAGTGACTGCTATGTAGAAAACAAAGATATCAGAATTATATCAGAAATATCAAAAATTCATATTCTAAGGTACCATTTCTGGTCTCAGACTGCTTAGAATCGCCTAGGAAAAGAAGACTTAGCTAAAATCTTATCAATATAAGGAATAATCAGTAGTTACTCCAACCAATGTACAAAGGCTTTAGAAACACTAGATTAGAAAAATTTTTCACACTGAAAACTGGATGTTTCATGGACAGCAGAGTATTGTAAATGGGAATGAGTATTGAAAATGGGAATGATGTGAGCAATCTTTGAGGGTTTCACACCATTTGATTGTCAATCAAATGAGAGGGAAGCCACAAACTTTCAGTTACAAAACAAATAAGTCACAAAGATGAAAAATACAGCATACAGAATGTAGTTGATAAGACTGTAATGAATTTGTGTGGTGACAGATGATAACTACATTTCATAATGTATGTAATTGTTGAATCACTATGCCATGCTCCTGAAACTAATACAACAGGTCAACTATACTTCAGTTTAAAAGAAAGAGGCAAGGAGGAGTCTGGGTATGAGAAGCGACCTGACATTTATTGATCATATGCTCTCTGCCAGCCACGGTGCTGACTGCTTGAAGCACTCAAGAACATAGTGTGTGCCATCTTCCTTGCTCTTGTGAACAAAGAGCTATATTGGCCCATGTTGATTGCCATTAGAAGCAGTCACTTTTCTAAAGAATCTAACCTAAGGGTTCAACACAACATTCTATAGCTACTGATGCCAAAATATGCGATGATCCCGTAGAAGTTGTTGACGAAGCTGGTATTCAATTAAATATGGTTCAATACAAAGGGAAAAAAAGTCCTTTAAAAAAAAAAAAAAAAAGGAGTGGTGGGAAACAGAGAGAGAAAATTCCAGCCCAGGCACTGCAAGACAGTGAGACAGGCAAAGACTCTGGTAGGGATGAGTAATTGTCCCTCTAAATCTACTGTCTGGTATTACACTGTGCAAATATTTAAAGGTTACCTTGCATCTGAGATAGAGATACCCTTTCAATGATATTCCCCTACTTGGCTAAGTCCCTCTGGGAAAGGAATGCACACACCATTCTGATTAAATACTTGCATAATGATGTTCTACAGACACTACAGAGTGGCTAGAGGCATTTCAAAATAGTCCTACTTAAGCAAAAGCCTATTGTGACAGCTATGTCTTTTTGTGTTTTTGAAAATCATATTGAGAAAGTCGTAACAGTCCCTGCCAGTATACTGAGTGAATAATCACTCCCTGGAAATATTGGTAACGATAATATATCTTCATCCTTCATAGTTACTCATAAGTTTGATAGTGTAACTGAGAGGGAAAAATGAGTATTGCTTTGAAAATGACTGTGAATATTACATTTGCCACATTGGTGACATTAAAAAAAAAAAAAGATGTAACAGGAGGACTATGTGTGCTGACATTTCATTAAAAGCTCTGTGGACGTTTGTGTATGGCTATTAAGCAGGAACACCAGGAAATGAAGATTACCTTTCAAAAAAGAAAATCATAAGGTAATTCCACTGAACATTTTGAATTGAACACTGGGTATTTCATGTGAATTTGTGAAAATAACTAAAAGTTGTGGCATTTGTAATAATGTCTTAAAAATACTTATAATTCCATATGCAAAGTTCTGAATCATTTAATCTTTTTTGAAGCATCTAGTGATGTGTCTTAAGCGTCCAGACATTTTGAATATGTGGAAACGCATTTTATGTACTCCCGAGTACTGCTGATGTAGTGGGTAGTATATCATCAAACTACTACGGCAGCGATTCTAAGGTCAAAGCCATTGCTTTTGGGTTTGATACACATTTTATACATGATTTATGGATTAATTTTATGGAAAATATGTAAGCTATATGTCCCAAAAAGCATTTTATGGCATTATAACAATAAAACATTATAGTTATGGGATGCCCTTCCTCTAGTCACATCAAAGCCCTTTCCTGACATTAGTTAATCCTTGTAATTCCTCCTCTGAGGCAAGGAAGTATAACCTGCACTACCTTTCTTTAGAACACAGAGCACACTGGGGCTTTTCACAAATCTACCTGGATTTAGAAATACTACAAATCACTGCCGCATTTATTCATTCAGTCAGTCTGTGATGAACCCTAGAAAATGGGCTAGGACCTGGGGAAAGAATGGTCCAGAAAAACAGGAGCACCACTCCATGGCCTCTTTCTAGGGACTTCTTGTGAAATGCATGAAATACTTTAATTCATGGGGAACCATACAACACAATATAGCAATACTTCTCTTATCTAAAAGCTCACGCTAATAATCTGGGAACATACCTCTCTACAACATTTTCTAGCAGCAAAAAGCTCAGCCTCCAAGTAGCAAAAATGTGTCACCAAGAGGTGAGCTCCTCATGCCACAGAACGTTCTGAGAATTACTTTACACCTATCACTGACAGGGATTGGTTAACTGGTTTCCAAGCCAGTGAGTCAAAGCAAAGTAAGAAAAAAGAGAGGGGTACAGTTAAACGATGGTAAGAAGCAGGTACTTCAACAACAAACAGAACACAGATAGCTTCCTGATAAAAAAGAGACACACACACACACACACACCTCCTCATAAGGCAGATCGTTGGGCTCAAAGGTCACACCAGTCAGAGGCTGATTATTGCCCGAGGCTGTGAGTCCTGGAATCCGTTCTGTCTTGATGACGTTACCAGTGCGGCCACACTTTCAGTGCTCCCTGTATCCAAGCTCGTTGCAATATGACTCTGCAGCAATTCCATCACGATGCGGAGTCTACTTCCTCATCCCCCAACACTGGGCTAACCTCGTGACTTACTTTGTTCAAAACAACGTGCTGGGAGTGACTGTACCAGTTCTGAGAGGTCTCAAGAAGCCTTGTATATTCCTGCTTCCCGTGGACTATGCCGCTGCCATGTGAACTAAGCCTGGGCTAGCCTGCTGGAGGACATGACACCACAGGCAGCAGAAATGAGTCACACCAGCTATGACCATTTCACATCAGGCAGTTTCCAGCAGACCCTCTAACTGCCTGGAGATATATGGGCAAGTCCAGCCCAGAGCAGCAGAACCACCTGTCCTACCTATAGACACATATATAATAATAAAATTATCTATTATTCTGGATAAGCCTAATCTAAGACTTGAGATCACTACGATGAAGAGTGCCAAAGGAATCACCCCAACACCCACACATATACAAAAATATGCTTTCCTAGGCTCTTCCACAAGCTTCACGATCCCCTTCCTTCCACTGGAGCACCTACTGTGGTCTGTATACAATATGGACATTTTTGTATTTGTGTTTATACCACCAATCTTTCTCTACATCTGTATAATTATGTACTCATGCATGAGCACACTTTAGGAATCACAACATGGTGATACTTCTCTCTTGCAAAGATCAGCAATGCACATTAGCATATTAAGGCCTTTGAGAAATCTCACAACAAACTGTCACAAGATTGACCAATGTTTTTTCTTTGTTTTGTTTTTCAATTAAAGATTTTATTTATTTGACAGAAAGAGACACAGCCAGAGAGGGGAGTGGGAGAGGGAGAAGCAGGCTTCCCGCTGAGCAGGGAGCCCAATGTGGGGCTCAATCCCAGGACCCTGGATCATGACCTGAGTTGAAGGCAGATACTTAATGACTGAGCCACCCAGGCGTCCCCTGACCAATGTATTGAAAGACATTTTGGCTCACATAACAGAAGTTTACTCAACAGGGCCCTGACTCCAGGAAGAGTGTCCTAGAGAAACCGTATATTTCAGAAGATTCTACTTTTGTACTCATAGTAGCCCAGGAAAATTAATTCTTCCTCAATTTGCCTTTTGAGCTATCCTCAAGAGATATAGTTTTGCCATATTATGACAAATATGTGTGCATATATTTGAAAGTCTTAAAAATAGGGTATTGGTTGCCAGCGATTTTTTAAAATGCAGGTAATGGAAATAATCTAAAAGTATAACAATGAGGAAAGAGTTATATTTATCCACAAGATGGAGTATCTTTTAGCCATTAAAACAATGCTAATTAAAAAAAAACCTGGAAAATACTTATAATATTATTCTAAGTGACAAAGCAGAAAATATTTTATATTTTGCTATTTCATTTATACAAAATTTACACAGGGATGAAATAAACTGAAATGTTAAAAATGATTTTCTTTGCTTGATGGGATATGGAAAATATATATATATGTATCAGGGTATTTTTATATAATTTCCAGTATAACTTAACATAAAACAAACAAAACCAATTCTGTTCAGGGAAAAAAAAAAGTCAATTCTAGGTCCTTGGAAATGGCCAAAGCATCATGTACCTGACTAGTTTAACCCTATTGTTCAGATCTGAGCTTAGATGTGATTCCTTCTGGGAGATTATTCAAAGCCCTGAACTGCAGTAGATTCCCTTTAAGAATGTCCACAGCACACTCTGCTCTTTACCATCATGGCACTTAAAACGTCGTGTTCCATTTTCTCATTTACTTCTTTGTACAGCTTCCATACAATAATCTCTCAGTGCCCAGCTAGCTCATCACTGTAATCCCGGTGCTTAGCACAGTGACTGAAACATGGTACCTGTCAAATTAACATCACTGAACTATGGAAAGTTTGAATGTTTTCTCATTTCCTAAACGTACTGCATAAAATATGGCACAGATAATGTAATATCTGCTTTCTAAAACAATGAAATTTCCCCCCCTTAAATAATATCTTTCATTAAGGTGGCTGACTTTTTGATAACTTATCTAATTTAAACTTCCCATGAAATTTTACCTATAAGCTCTCTCCTCCATACCCAGTTTAAAGGCTAACAGAGATCCCTGTCATCTCTTACATATTTCTATCAGCAGAACTGTCTAAGCACTATAAGGTTACACAGGCTCCTACTTGAGGCTCTCGGTTTGCCTTAGGTTGGAATATACTCCTCTAAGTGTATGAATCCAAACCAGTAAATTGTTTTAACATCAAACTCTTACTTAGGTCCGGAACAACCACCTTAATAATGGAAAGTGTTTGAATTTCAGAACTGAAATTCTATTCAATTATCCTCAAAATTTCATGATATGGTACATTTGGGAGATTTGTACATATATAAGAACAGGAATAATAACATGATTAGCTTTCATTTACTGAATACTTACTGTGTGCTTGGCATAATGCTAAGCAATATACACACATTATGTCATCTGACCCTCACTTTATGAGGCAGATAATATAATTTTACTCTCTAATGATGGGCAAAATTGAAGCACCTATCTTGAGTTTACAAAGTGCCAGAGCCAGGATTATGAAAGACAGAGTTCAATTTATTAATCAAATTGTCATTCCTTCTACAAATATTTACTGAGTGCCTATTCTAATAAAGACATTACTTTGTGTCCTAGGAATATACCAACGAACAAACAAAAAGTCCGTGGGCTCCTAGAGCCTACATTTTTTTTTTTAAGATTTATTTACATGCCCTCCTTAATACCCACCACCAGTAGAGCCTACATCCTAACCAAGATAGAAACTTAAACACATGTGTAAATGCATACTGTGCAAAGATGGCTGAATGCCCACCAAAACATGTCTTTCCTCTGTGGTAGAATATATTTGCCACCGAGAAGCAGTTGTTTGGCCAGGCTTAAATTTCTCAGCTCCCTTACATCAAGATGTGGTCATGTGACTACTACTTGCCAAGAGAATGGGAGTTAAACTGACCTGCATTCTGCTTGCGCAAAGGCTTCAAGAAATCTGGAGTGAGATGCAATCCCCAATTCTCTGTTACCTAAAGTCCTAAGAAACAGAGGAGCCTCCACATGGATGCAGCCTGATTCTCTATTACTTAGAGGAAAGATAACTGTCAACCAGGATGACTGTTCTGTGAGTGATAAATAGCCATCTGTGGGCTAAGGCATTAAACTGGACTCTATTTTTTTTTTTAAAGATTTATTTATTTGAGAGAGAGCTTGGTGGGGAGGGGCAGAGGAAGAAGGAGAGAGAAGCCCAAGCACCCTCTGCCCTGAGTGTAGAGCCCAATACAGGGCTCGACCCTATGACTCTGAGACCCTACCACCCCAAGATCATGACCTGAGCTGAAGTCAAGAGTTGAACCCCCACTGACTGCACTACCCAGGTGCCTCAGGGCTCTATTTCTTAGAGCAGCTAGCCACTACCCTAAACAATACAAAATATGGTACCTTGATTTGGGTGCTGCCGTGAAAATAACCTAAATATGTGACATTAATTTAGTGGTCAAACAGTGAGTGACATTCAACAGATAACACAGTCTAGAAATATGAAGACCTACAGTTATAAAATATTTGAGAAATCTGTTACCTATAATAACGGAAAAGACAGACCAAGTACCTACGTGGTCTATAGTTCCAGGAAGTTTGACTTTTGAGCGTTGGTTTTTGTCATGTTATACTTGTTGCTTTTTCCAATGCATTACAAGAAACTAATAAGCTCAGGGTGAAGTTGACTGCTTAGTAAACAGAAACTGAGGAACTTGCTGGGTTAGAGAAACAAATGATAAATGACTGTAAACATCCTGAGATGGGAATGAAAAATGAGGGCCAATCTTTATTAAAAATTATAATTTAAACAAATACACTCAGTTGGAAACAAAAATAAGACTGTGGGTATGGCTTCCCAACTTATACCTATTGTTTCAGGTGGCCACCATCGGATGACAGGCGTGAGTCTGAGGAATCAAAGAACCAAAGTAGTCTCAAAAAAGATATACTGGAAACTGTGCTGGTGGGTGTTGGGGTATAGACACACAACATGGGTTGAAAGCAAACAGAGCAAAAGGACATTAAGTCTTTAGGAATTTTATTGCCAAAGAAACCATGAGCCTGGCCTTTAAAAAGCCTTGGACTCTCAAACCCTTAAAGCAATCCTTGGTCTCCCCAAGTTTCATGAACAGGAAGCATGTTGCAAAAATTGCATGGCCTCTAAAAAAGGTATTTTCCCTGGGCGCCTGGGTGGCTCAGTGGGTTAAGCCTCTGCCTACAGCTCAGGTCATCATCTCAGGGACCTGGGATAGAGCCCTGCGCAGGCTCTCTGCACAGCAGGGAGCCTGCTTCCCCCCCCCCCTCTCTCTCTCTCTCGGTCTGCCTCTCTGCCTACTTGTGATCTCTGTCTGTTGAATAAATAAATAAAAATCTTTAAAAAAAAAAAAAAAGGTATTTTCCCAAAGCTCACTTCAGATGTGCCCATGAAGAAAACCAAACAAGGAAGAGCTTCTTAGAAGGTAAGTAAAGAACTACAGAAAACAATGGAGACGGAAGTTCCTCCCAAACGCAATCTAGGTTCTAACCAGGAGAATCCCTCCACTGTAAAAGCAGAGTCTTCATAATCCCTGTCCTAAGGATTCCATTACTGCTCTGAGACCACTGACGGCCATGTGATTGCCCATCTGCCCTGTTCTGATCGGGAACTGTGTTATCTGTATGTTGTCCCTGTTCTACCACATTATTTAAAGGTAAGAGAGCAATTTTTTTCATCACCTCCACCTCCTGGCAAATAGGTGAGGGAATGTGACTAGTTATGACCAAAAGATTCTCAATAGGATACATGTGCCCCTTCTGGACAACGATTTTAAGAAGTGAGCATGCTTCCTACACACACTTTCCCCTTCTGCAGCCTTTAGACTCTAGAGAATAATGCCTAGATGAAAGACATCCAGGACTATGGAACCTCACACAGAGGATAGTTGTCTGCCAAACAGGAACATTCATCTTGAGCTACTGCAGAGACAATAAATAAACTTCTATAATGCTAGTATAATCAGAGTATGTGGTGATCCATTTGTTACCCCCTGCCCCCCGCTCACCCCGCTCTACGTAATCGGCATCCACAATAAAATTCTAAATAGATGAAGTTCGAGGAAGAAAATAAAACATGGTAATGGACAGGGCTACATCCCGATTCGCTGGGATGACTGAAATAGGAGGATCAGAGAAGGTCTCTCTGAGGAGGTTACATTTTTGTTGAGAAAGAAGGAGTCTGGAACATTTTGGGGCAAGCATTTGCGACTAAAATTGTAGCCCATGTAAAACTTTTAATCTAAAAACGAGTTTTACACTTCTAACAAAGAGCAAAAAGGCCAGGGTGGTTGAAGTATAGATAGAAACGGGAGAGAGGATGGACGTGGTGAGTGTTGCATCTTATTGGCTTAGGGAAAAGATCAGACAAATCTGAAGTCTAATGGGACATTCTTGGAAGGTTTTAGGTATAATGACATAAATGACCTAGTTTACCTGCCAGCTACATGGAGAATGACTTTAGGTAGGCAAGACTGAAGGATGAGGTTACCACAGGACTCCGAGCATGGGATAACGGTGGTGTGCCCAGAAGAGTAGTGATGTTGATGGTGAAATGTGGTCAGGCCAGGCTACATCTTGGAGCTAGAGCTAAAAGGGCTTATGTATGGATTGGACAGTCTGAGTGAAGAAAAAAATGAGAAACCAATGATACTTATACGTTTGTCCCAAAAAGTCAAGTGGATGGTAGTGTTCTTTGCTGAGGTGTGAAAACTGAAGAAATATTAAGCTGACTACGTGTAGGAAAAAGAAGAATTGTGTGTGTGTGTGTGTGTGTGTGTGTGTGTGTACTTTAAGCAGAGCACCTCACACAGGTTACAAATGAACTGTAAATTTTTAATATAGGTATACTAATCTATGTTATCAGGTTGCCCCAATTACAATGGGAAAGGGGTGCTAACCTTTGGAAGGTTTTTTGGTTTTTTTTTTAAAGATTTTACTTATTTCTTTGACAGAGAGAGAGAAAGCAAGAGAGGAACACAGGCAGGAGAAGTGGAAGAGGGAGAAGCAGTCTTCCCTCTGAGCAGGGAGCCCAATGCAGGGCTCGATCCCAGGACTCTGGGATCAAGCTGAGCCAAAGGCAGATGCTAACAACTGAGACACCTGGGTGCCCCAACCTTTGGAAATTTTAGAGGGACTCAATAAATATATCACATCTCCCTTCTTCTGAAGTCTCAATTTGAACTTGACCAAGAAACAAATCCAAAAACCAATTATGTAAAGATCTAAATATCACTTTCATAAATAATGATGCTGATTAAAGAAGATAACTTTGGACCCCAGGCTAAGCAGCTGTACTGATACTAAATCCCATTTCCTTTCTTGTCACAGACAACTCTGAAAAAAAGCATGCCTACGTTGTAGTGAGGTTCCTAAACACATAATGGAGAACATATTCCAATACAGACTTTCTGAGAAACAGGGCCAGAAATGCCTGAGCCACACAAGTGTAAGTAACCCACTACTAAACCCACCACCAACCAGTTAAGTGTGTCCCATTCTTCTGAGGGAAGAGTGAGGCAACAGATCATGAGTCCACAAATCTTACCTACTCAAGAATATAAAGGAAAGGAAAAGAAGTTTCTACCTTAAAACAAACACAAATAAGCGAATATTACAGGTATCTGGAAAACACCAAAATAGGATAGAATGAGGACAAAAGGACAGAATTTTCAGTGAATGGATGTCTTTTGAAAGAGGGGCAGACATGTAAGAAATGGCCTTTTCCCTGATACTTTCAAACTGGGCTCTTGAAATGAAGAGACAGATTGAAACAAAACTGAGATTTTACTTTACTTCAGATAGTAAAAGAAGAAAAGAAAAAAAAAAAAAAACTAGAAAGGAGAAAAAAATGCCTTGTCCATTAGTTGGATTTGAGGTGAAATTCTGTTTTCCTATTTTCCAATCTCATACTATGTGGGTGGCTCCTACCCAGGGGGAGAAACTGTCACCCTTCATCCAGCTACAAGCTGCCAGCTCCCATTCCATCACTGCCACCACTTCTCGCAAGTTCCTGATGATTTCCTGACAGAACGGATGACTCCATCTGAGGATTCTAGTCCTTGGGCCTTTTATCTTTATTCTTTCTTGACTAACCATTCTTCCCTGAGGGATTAAATAGTAAAACTACTAAAAAGAGTCGACACAAAGGAAAGAAATAGGCTGCACAAAATGCTGTTGTTGGCCAATGGGCTAGCTCAAAGCTCCTTACGTTCCTTCCATTTTACGTTTAATCTGTGGACGAAGAAGGCATTGCTCATAGGTCCTTTCTGTCTCATGCTTCTAGGGTTCTGCTCAGCATTGCAGGGAACTACATTTCCCAGATTTCCTTCCTGACGTAGGTTCACCCACCTCAAGGCACTGGCAGAAGACTGGGAGGGGCGGAAAGCAGGGGGGACCTCAGCAGCTACTAGACTTCTCCCAGCGTCCAGTCCCACTGACAGCCACTGCGCCTGCAGTCCTACCTCACGACTGGCAGCCCCCAACATGGCACATCAACGCTAAGAACACTCCTCTTCCCTTCCATTGCCCCTCCAAATCCAAAAGTGGTAACAGCTTCGTGGTTTCTAAACTCTAGAAGAGTTTGCCACCTTCTGTTTAGCTTCTCAGCGCTTGCATCCAATTCCCTGTTAGATTCCCTCTGTGAAAATATCTAGGATGGTTTCTTGCATATAGACTGGAATGCAGCTGACATGGGCAATTTGTGTGTGGGTTTTGTTTTAAGTTTGTTTATACTCATTATGCCAGGAAGATGCAAACTATGGCCTTCGGGCCCACTGCTTGTTTTCGTAAGTAAAGTTTTATTGGAACACAGCCATACTCCTTCATTTAAGTATTATCTATAGTTGGTTTTATTGTACAACAGCAGAGTTGAGTACCTGTGACAGAAACTTTATGGCACTCAAAATCTAAAATATTTACTACCTGGTCTTTCACAGAATATGTTTCCTGACTCTTGCACTAAAAAAAATAAGAACTTCCATCTAGAGGCCCAGGTGGGCTCCTGATCATTACAGTCTAGACCAGCACTATCCAATAGAAATATAGTGTGAACTACCATGTAATTTTAAATTTTCCAAGGTGAATCAATTTCAACGATACAATTTTATTTAAGTCAACGTATCCTATAAGACTTTCAGCATGTTGCCAATATAAAAAACTGCTGAGCCATTTCAGAGTTTTAGTACTACGCCTTCAAAATGCACTGTGTATTTTACATTTATAGTATTGCATTTCATCGTAAATACTTGATTTCTATTTAGGTTTCATAAAATTTATAGTTGAAAACTGTAGGTGCACAATACACAACCTATGATAACTGATTAAACAAAAATAGTGACAACACTAAATGTTGGCCAAGATGCAGATAAACTGGCTCATTCATGCATTGCTCCTGGAAATGTAAAATGGTACAGCCACTCTGCAATTTGGCTGTTTCTTATAAAACGAAATATGCTGACTACCAGATGATCCAGCAGTTGCACTCTTGGGCATGTATCTCAGTTAAATCAGAACTTATGTTCACACACAAACCTGTATACAAATGTTTTCTTGTAGCTTTATTCATAATAACACCAAGCTGAAAAAAATACAGAAGTCCTTCAACAGGTGAATGGTTACACAATCTGTGGGACATCCATCCACTATAATGTTACTCAGCAAGAACTACTGAAACATGGAACAGTGTGGGTAAATCTCAAAATTAAGTGAAAAAACCCAGACTCAAAAAGCAGCTACCCATACAATTCTACTTGCATAGTATTCTTGGAATGACAAAATTATAGAAACAGAGAAAAATTAGAGGTTACCAAGGTCTGGATGGGAGAGGTAGGGAGGAATGCAGGTGTGACTATAAAAAAATAGAAGGGCTCATGAGGGATTCTTGTGGTGATGGAAACGCTTTGAATCTAGCTATATGATGTCAATATCCTGGTTGTGATCTTGTGCTATAGTTTTGCAAAGATGTTCTCATTAGAGAAACTGAGTCAAGGATACATGGAATCTCTGTGTACCATTTCTTACAATTGCACGTAAATCTACAAACTAAAAAGCTTAATCTTCATAAAAATAGTTTCACACAACCAAGTTTCTGTCATAACTGGAAGTTTTCCATCAACTGAATCATGTATCGGTTTATCAATTTTAAAAACTGGTTAAACTTTTAAAAATTAGAAATTCAATCCTTTGGGTGCCTGGGTGGCTCAGTGGGTTAAGGCCTCTGCCTTCAGCTCAGGTCATGATCCCAGGGTCATGGGATTGAGCCCCACATCGGGCTCTCTTCTCAGTGGGGAGCCTGCTTCCCCCACCCCCTCTGCCTGCCTCTCCGCCTACTTGAGATCTCTGTCCGTCAAATAAATAAATAAAATCTTAAAAAGAAAGAAAGAAAGAAAGAAATTCAATCCTTAGTCGCCCTTGCTACATTTCAAGAGCTAAAAAGCCACAAGTGGGGTGCCTGGGTGGCTCAGTGGGTTAAAACCCCTGCCTTTGGCTTGGGTCATGATCCCAAGGTCCTGGGATCGAGCCCCACATCGGGCTCTCCACTCAGCGGGGAGCCTGCTTCCTCCTCTCTCTCTCTCTGCCTGCCTCTCTGCCTACTTGTGATCTCTGTCTGTCAAATAAATAAATAAAATCTTTTAAAAAATAAATAAATAAAAAGCCATAAGTAGCAGGTGGCTAAATCATTACACAGAGTGACTCTAGATCCTCTTTTTGGGCTACAACCAGCCAAAATATAGCCAAATTTGAACCATTCAACAAGAGAATGGCCACATCAAACTACTCCCAGAAAGCACACATCCTACAAAGAAATACACATGTCTACTTTAAAAATTCTGCAATTCGAAAAGAGGTAATGAAACCTCCGCACTATTAAAAACTAACCAGTTGTGACAAACTGCTTATAGAGATGCATTGTTCTCTAGACAGCCAGCTAACAGAATGTTGCCTCCACGATAAGATGTACATGTCTTCCTTCTACTCCCTTATTTTAAAAGGAGGAATACAATAAATAAAAGTGAATTATTTTAGATTACAGATTTTCCCACCAACCCTTATTTCTGCATGAACAATGGGTTTAGTATGATGAGTGGTGACAGGGACGGCACACATTCACAAAAGGGAAGCTGATGCTGTGCTCAGAAGTTCCCTCTCTTTGACAGAATGAAAAATGAAACTGGAAGGTGGAATGAAATTGCGGCTCCCGCACGCTCTGGCTGTTCGCCATGCGGAAGGGCCGTGGGACACTGGTGGAGGTGGTCTCTGGGAATGGACCACTGAAGAGAGGTGGGAAGAGCTGAGGGGTTCTGTGCCCTTGGTGACCACGGTGATTAGCTGCTCAATGAAACAATGGCGGGGGGGGGGGTGGCCCACAACTTCACATGTGTGTGTTCCCGCGGCTGGGGACTTGGGTGACAGCCATTGGATCAGGTCATGAGAAAATCAGCAGAAACCATTTTCTAAAGGAACTGCAGCAGTTTAGCAGTTCTGGAAGGAGTCTAGCACTCAAGGCCCTCCATCACGTGGACCTTTCTGCCTGTCCCCGTTTCATGCCTCTACTCTCCGATCTCGCTGACCTGCTTAGAACACTTAGAACAAACTGCTCCTGCAGCTTTTCCTCAGCTTCTACCTCTGCCTACGGGGACACCTGTTCCATCTCCTCTTATTCATCTTCTAAGGTCCTCGTAAAAGCACATCTCCTGGAAAGCCAGCCCAGCTCTAAGCGAGCTTCCCTTCTGTGGGATTTCCAGAGCATTTTGCAGACAAGTAAACTGAGGATCAGCACGATTAACTAGCTAGCCTAAGGTCACACAGCAGGTAACTGTCAAAATGAGCATTCAAATGAAATGTTTTTTTCTGTCTCCGAAACCTGTGCTTTTACCTCTGTACTATTCTATTAACTCAGGACACAGGCATTTAAGCAAACTACATTTTATGGAGCAGCTGATGGATGCCAGACCCTGAGCTGGGCACTAAGGACACAGTCAATAACCAATTAAAGTCACTCACAATGTTATCATAAGTGCACCTTGTAAAAATATATACAAAGAATTACAAGGTTTCACAGAGATATGACATTGACAGGGAGGTTGCAAGATGGATAAAAACTTAGCAGGTGGAAAGGGCCTGGTCAAGGCCTGGAAAGGGATGAGAGAACGCAGGATGATATATTCTAGCTGGAGAAAATGCAGGTTCAAGGGTAAAGAATTCTGAAAGCCTGGAGACTTTTAGAACATCGTTCAGCAGCATGCTAGAAATATGGTCAAGGACAGGTTGTAGGGAACTGCATTGTCACACGGAAGAGTTGGAAGGTATTCTGTGGGTTAAAAGAGCCACAAAAGGATTCTTAAGCAGAGGATGATCAGATCACATGGGTATCTCTTTCATTTATTCCTCAAGTATATATTGAGTACCAAGCATTTTGTTGAAACCGGAGACATAAATAAGAGTTTCCAGTTGAATGGTGGAGCGAAGCAGATCAGACCACGAACTACAGAAAAATAAGGCAAACTCCTAAACAGAGATGTGTGCAGGATGATATGAACACAGAGCATGGGGCACTGCTCAGAACGGCAGGGGATGGTTCCCTGGAAGAGATGGCGTGTTGGCAGTGGCTGAGGATGGGCTGGAAGGTATTAGACAGGGAATAAAATGAGAGGATTAAAACGACAATAAGAACATTTGAGAATCATTTCATAGAAAAGATTAAAATATTTGCTGATGTACTAGAATAGGTATGAGGACAAGGAAGAAACAGAGGGAAGAACTAGGTCGTGATTAAAACCTTTAGTCCCCTGTCACTGTGGGATGGCCAAGTATTGGTATACAGTAAGAGGAACTGCCAAAAATTCACAAACAAAAAGAACTGTATAGAAAGAATATACTGGAAAGGCAGGAAGAGAATGCCAGATAACAGTATCATACTTTTCTTATTTTTTTAATATTAATCATTACATTACTTAGCTAGTGATGGTAAATATTGAGCCATTTTACTCAGAAAAATAGCACATGTTTGAGCTTAATAAAATAATAAGTCCTATTTTATTTGCTTTCTTGTTCCATAGGTGTCTTGCAAGGTGCAAACTGAACTCCCTAGAAACGTGAAGCCTGCACATACAAACATCCAAGAGAGTTTTCCAGAAGCCGTGTTTTGTTTGTTGCATCAATCCGAGAGCACAGATGTGTTCTTCTGAATCCTTGTAGTTTTCTAAAAATTTTCAAGCTTTAGAATATAGATTTACACATTTCCAGAGATTGCCTCAGTACTTCTGTTGTGCCTTTATGAGGTTTCTCTGGTTTTACTTGCTATGAGATTCATAACCTCATTGCCAATCAATCGATCATTATTTTCAAGCCTTAAAATTGTCTCTATACTTATGTGGAAACACAGTAAGCAACACCTCTGCAGTCCTCTACTATAATATTCTTAATTTTTTTAAAAAAATTCTGAAGTTTAAAATGTGATCTATGTGTTTTTTAACTTAATAATTTATTCTAAAAATAAATTTTATAATGTTTTTTTCTTATATTTAAGGACAGATTGTTAGTTTTAAAAGAGAGAATTCAAGACTCACTTTCTCTACACACACCAACATCAATCTACACGTAAAAATGTTGAAAAAGATCAGAGTTCTTGACTGAGGAAAGGAAAGAATCCACTCCAAAAAGAGTTAAAATAAAAATAAGTCAAAAAGTGTCTTTCCTCAGCCGCACAGATGTTAAAATTTGTCATACTGCATCATATACAAGAGAACATTTGCATATATTACAATGGTGCAAGCTAAGGCACAGCATTAATTTTGAATCCAACTGCTGGGCATTTGAAGAAAAAGGAATTGGATATTTCTTTTTGATGAGATCTTCAAAAGTTAAAAATGATTGTCCGCAACTCTTCAAACTAGGAATGGAAAGCCTTGGGAGCATCTCGGAGCATAAGACCTGTACTGCACTGAGGGGAGAGGGGCCTGCAGAACCTGAGGGACTACCAGAGCCTGTACAACGGACACAGAGCACAGGGCTGCCCTGACATCAAAGCGTGGGAGCCAGGAACCCATGCTTCAGCCACATGCTCAGTTCTGCTTGGCTGTCTGTTTCATGCACTGGCATCTGCCCTTGCAAACCCGGCTGTCTGTTTCACGCACTGGCATCTGCCCTTGCAAACCCAAATACTGTCCCTACAACATTAAGAATACACTAGCCCCCCATGATGACTTCAAAATCAGCTCATCAGACTTAAGCTCGCATGTGCTGCCTGCTTCCCACTCACCGAGCCAGTCCACTCCCCACACTCGCCGCCCCTGTCCCGTCCTCCTGGTGAGCAGCTGGTGTCCTGACCCTTCTATTCTTTCCAAGGTGCAAATCTCTCCTCCAGCCTCTTCCCAAAATTGGTTCCACCCCCACCAATGCTTAAGTTTTTCTTATAAAATGAAAGAGGGGGAGACAGAGAAAGAGAACACAGAGCCCTTCTTTCAACTCTAGTTTGTTGGCTTTAAAAAAAAAAAAAAAAGATATTATTTATATACTTGTCAGAGAGAGAGAGAGAGAGAGAGCACAAACAGGGGGAGTGGCATGCAGAGGGAGAAGCAGGCTCCCCTGCTGAGCAGGGAGCCCAATGTGGGGCTCGATCCCAGGACCCCGGGATCATGACCTGAGCTGAGGGCAGATGCTTAACCGACTGAGCCACCCAGGCGCCCCTCAACTCCAGTTTTGCCTCAAGTTACTATTACATTTTTTGTTGCTTTCTGGTTATGAACAGTTGATACACACTACAAGTCCACAGCTTCTCATCCACAATGAGAAAAAAACTCTAAAAACAATAAATGTATTTTTTACACACACACATATGCATATGCACATATTTTGCAGTTTATTTGACAGCAAAATCTTATCTTCTAATTTGACAGTAAAATCTGCAGGAAATTAACATTTGAACTGAATTTTCTTATATTCTGGGTGGAAGTATCACCGTGACTGATTACAGTGTGCTAGGGGGCCATATGTACCATAAAGTATATATGCACTACATTCTATTTTTAAAACACCCACAGTTGGAAAGGCATCTGGCCCCCAGGCCTTGGGGTAAAGGACTGTAAACCTACAATATTTTTCATATCAATCTCAATAGTTAGTTGAGTTTCACAACTCAATAGTTGTGAAAGTATTTATACACTGTATCCATGATTAATACAGAGGCTGATATGAAACACCAGTGGTTTCTGACTTAAGAAGTCTGACTACAGAACTGCGGTTTAATTTCCACGACAGTACTACGTTAAGGGGCATTAACGTGTCTAGACACTCTTCATATACCATTTAATATTCTCGGAGAATGAATCCTGGTCCACGTAGGGAGAGCTGTCTTAATGAAATAAACCCTGATGATCCCCATGAGAATCACACAACAGACACAAAGAGAAAATTACTATGGCTTCTCTCCCCACCGTGAGCCTGCAGAAGCAAGTTTTCACAGAAGCCTGTGGGCCATGGGGACTGGGGCTCACCACCCAGGCGTCCATGTCTGTTCAGTTTACCGAGGAGGTTAGATTATATGTACCATCAATCCAAACTAAGATCAAAATTGATCCCTCTAAAAGATGTAGTTTGAGAGAGATGGTGACAGATGACATTTGTCAAAAATATCTGCCAAAGTCTGCTGTGCACTCTGTTCTTACACACCCTGCAACTCTCCTATTTATTGTTATTCTCTTACTTTAGGAAATAAAGAGAGGGGCATCGGTATGCACAAAGCTGCTGACGGAATTCTTATTATTAGTCAGTGGGGAAAGTTCTCCAGGTCTCCTTCATCTAATTATTCATCCAACAAACCCCCATCAGTCTTTAGAGGGGAAAGAGCAGCAGAGGTAAGATTGCAGCCTCTGAGGTCAGGCCGACTGGCCTGGAATCCTCTCCTGTGACTTTGTGACGTGATTTCCCCTCTCTGAGCCACTCTGTTCCTCATATACAAGATTCGCCTACCTCTGGGGGTTCTTGGGAAGACTACAGGTGATTTTCCCTGTAAAGCACTTAGCAGGGTGTCTGACACAGAGTAAGCATTCAACAAACGTTAGTATAGCAGGGTATGAACATTCCGACTCTTTTATTATGCAAATTTAATAATTTTGTTTTACCATTCACTGCTGCACTGGAAAAAGAGAACACAAATATTGCCAATTCTCTTCATCTCCTAAGAGGTTTCGATGATTTACGTCCTCTCTGCTCGCAAGGAAAAGGAAAATGGCTCTTGCGTCCCACCAGTTCGGGTTCTGAAAATCACAGGACATCAAAGTCCACTTTGGAAAGAAAAAGAGAATATCTGATATTTAGGGAAGGAATAGAGAGACTCAGAGAAGCGGGAAGCAGAGCGGGGTTTCCTGAGATTAGAAAGAGATTCTTTAAAGTAGGAGAAATGGTACAAGAGAGGGTTTTAGTTCTGGAATAATGAAGACTCAGGTCTTATAACACTAACTGCACTGAGGGAGGCAGAAATTACCTTCAAGGAATGAAATACCGTTATGTCAAGAGAGGTGGGCTCAGAAGGCCTTGAGCTCTACCCCCACCAGTGACTTCCAGTTCCTCCCACAGCACCAGGCAGCTGCAGAGGAAACGGTTATCTCAGGAGTAACCTCCAAGAACACAAGAAAGAACTGGGAAAGTTCCAATAATAAGACACAAGCTCAGTGAGGGAGGAGTCCCTAAGTCAACCTAAGTTACATCTCCTAACAGTCCATCAGAGGAACTCAGAGACAATAATTACATGTACCCATAGCCATAAACAAGGACATTTCTTGAAAGACCTGGGGCTTACAACAAGACTCACACCCTCTGCTTCAGGGATCATCATCCTGATTCTAGACGACTATTTGTGAGAGGCTGTGGGTGCACAACAGTGGGCAAGGTATATGGTCGTTGCCCCCGAGAGTTTATAGTTTAAGAAGAGAGACAGACACCTCAAAAGCAGTTTTAGTAAGTCATGATGCTATGTGTTGTAATACAGGAAATCCGAGCTAAATGGGGATCCAAGGGAACAGAACCAATTCTACGGGTGAGGGAAGGCCTCTCTGAGTGTGTGAGGATAAAGCTGAGCCTCGGGAAGGGAGCAGTCAGGCAGGTGAAGCCTTCCAGGCTGGGAGAACCCCACGTCAAAGCTTCAGAGTCCAAAACAACATGATGGACTTCAGGACATGGAAGATGTCTACTGGAACCGGGGCACAGACAGCAAGGGAGGAGGTGGCCTGAGACGAGGTCTGAGGGAGGCAGAGGTCTGATCTCTGAGAGCCAATCTCACTGAACGACTCTCGTGAATTTGCCGGGGCAGTCCTCACTGCCCTGACCATGAAGACCAGCTGGAAGAATGGGATGAGGGAGAAGCCAATGCTGAGCGGACTGAATGGGGAACTCCAAGGGGAGCCAGGAAAGCTCAGAGCGGGGATGAAAGAACTCCATGTGATGGCAAAGTGTGCGCATCAGTGCTGTGTGGGCGCGCTCCTGGCCAATCAGTGAGGACGTCAATGCAAATTAACGAGGGAGTACCATATATCTCTTTTATACTGGAAACAGAATAGACCACCGCAATGGACCGAATGTTTGTGTCCCCTTGAAATCCCTTGAGGCCCTATCCCTCAATGTGATGACATTAGAAAATGTGGCCTCTGGGAGGTAATTAGGTTTAGATGAGACATGAGGATGGGGTCGGTCTTCATGATGGGATTAGTGCCCTCAGAAGAGACCACAGAGCCCTCTCTCACAGTCTCTCTCTCTTTCTCTCTCTCCCTCCAGGGCCTCTCTCCTGCCCGATGAAGCGAGCCAGAAGGCCACCTTCTGCCAGCCACTAAAGGAGTCCTCACCAGAACCTGGACTTCCTGGCGCCCTGATACCTGATCTCACAGCCTCCAGAATGATAAGAAAAAATATCTGTTTCAGGCACCCAGACTATGGGCATTTTGTTACAATACCCAAAGATGACTAAGACGGGCATTTAAACTTTTATAGATCAAATAAAAGTGCTCCAGGACTGACAACACTTGAAAACTCCAAGCTGAGGGAATAGCTTTAAGGAAGCAGGCATGACTCTGGGCTTTGTGGAAAAGCAGCAAAGAGAACTGTCACTCCTGGCCTGCAGGTGAGGAAACGTGTCTTAAGCAATGAACCCAGCTGTATGCACGTGCAACAGCACCAAGGAAAGGGCCACAGTCACGCAGGCACCCATCACAAGACCATTCGCAACTCATCTCCTCTACAAAACTGTTTGCACTCACGCTAAACCATGCTGATGGAAACCACGACCACACAAGTAGCTGCACAAACATCTGAACATTGAGCACAAAGCTGAAATCCTGACTCAACCACATGCTAGCCACACTGTTCTGGATATACTAGCTTCTCTGGACTTCACTTTTCTCATTAAGAAAACACAGGAAATAACTGCTTTCCAGGCTCTGATGCCAGCAGAAACCCAGTCAATCAGCACAATCAAAAAGAAGGTGAATTTGTTGTAAGGATTTGGAGAATGACATGGATCCTACTGGAAGGACACACAGTCAAATATTCCCAGGGAGGGGAAGCAAAAACTAGAAAGTTTGTGGAGAGCAATTACGCTCTCCATGGCTCTGCCTCTGCATTACGGTCCTCGTCCACAAACTCTGGTTCCCAAACTGAACGTGATGAACTGTGGCTCTCCATGACCACCCTGTTAACTTTTAGTTACTAACAGAGACTAACTAGTTTCTTAAATCTTAATTCCTCATTCCTAGGAGAGCACCTGGGTAGCCCAGCTCTATCCCTGAGGTAGCAAGCCACTTACACCAGCCTGGTCCATAAACCTCTCCCTGCTAGAGGTTGGGAGCAGGGCGGCAGGGAGAGGCGGGGAGTAGGGGTTGGGCACAGATCTTAAAGAAAGACCTGTGGAATGACAGGGGATGCCTCACAGGGAAAGCTCACAACGGGCTGTGTTGAGGATTCTTTAACTGCCACATGTAGAGTGGCTACCCAACAGAACAATCAGTATGTTATAACCTAGCAATGAAATCAATACTCAATTCCAGCACAGTTATCCTGACTGGCTGAAATGAAATCACCTGAGTGGGTATGGCATTTGACCCATGAATTCCTCACCACATGAGCATTTCTCCGGTAAGTCTATACCCCAGGCATATTTTATTCAGTTGTTATATTTGGAAATACTACAATTCACTTACTATTTAAGAGTTTATTTATGAGAAAGCATGAGATAGGCCCGTGTTTCAGAAATCCCTATGCAGTCTGTTAAATGTGCAAATGAAAGCAGAAGGAGGACTATCAATCATAACCCAAGTGGAGTAAACACACCCTAGGAGACCCGAGACACCAGCCTACAACGTTAGAAAGCTGTGGTTGTCCTACACTTCTCAGATGTCGTTAAAAGGACCTTGAGTTTGGTTCTCCAGTGTTCAATAATTACCTGAATGCCACATGAATACTCAGTTTACTGAACAAAGAGATACACTCTGAATAACAAGTTTTATTTGGACACAGAAAGAATAGAATGTGCAGGCTTTTCTTCCAGTGAGACCTATTAACCTACATTTTAAGAGTTAAATCAAATCATCAACATCTAGAAAGACACATGTTTGCTTTGCCTGAATGGATGCCCCTTTCCACACAGTCCTCTCCAGGGATCTTATTACCTTATTACCAAAGATAATCAAGTTCAAGTTCTTAAATGGTTATGCAACTATCTTTTGCATAAAGAGCTAACAATGAGATGGAGCCTCATTGCTGATGTGGAAATCCATTATTTAAATTGTTCTGACCAGGGCACCTGGGTGGCTCAGATGGTTAAGCGTCTGCCTTCGGCTCAGGTCATAATCCCAGGGTCCTGGGATTGAGCCCCATGGCAGACTCCTTGCTCAGTGGGGAGTCTGCTTCTCCCTCTCCCTCTGCTATTCTCTCTCTCTCTCTCAAATAATTAAATGAAATGTTTTTTTTTTAATTAACAAATAAATTGTTCTGACCATCCACCTTTGGATCACCCTAGATGGATATCTTCTTCCAGAAAAAGTAGCTCTGTCAACTCAGTTCCCCCAGTATTAGCCATAGAACCTCCAGAGTATTTGTTAGACTTGAATTATACATTGAGTTCATAAAAAATTAATTTTCCCAAATGACTGATTGTTATGAAGACCATGCTATCTGTGTTATTTATCACTCCTCCAGGCTAAGAATGGGGTTGTTGGTGAATAAGAGTTCTTCTGCTAAATTCAACCCATTACTTAATGAATGTCCTTATTCCAAGTATTTTTCCAGATGCCCCATGGAGACTCAAAGGCGACTAAGGCATGGTCTCTTCTTTCAGAGAATTTATAACCTAAGTCACGTAAAAGGATCTAAGCCTTTCAATAAACAACAGTGGGCTCAGCAATGGATGAAAGAGAAATGACTGCAAAGAGGAGTTCAGAAGTAGAAGAGGTAAAACAGGCTGTAGGTTTCAGGAAGAGGCTTCAGGCAACAGGTAAAATTTTAGTTGGGTCTGAATGGATGAGTGAGATACACATCACAGGAGAAGAGAAAAGAGCTTGTGGTGCTGCATAAGCAAACACAATGGGCCAGGCCAGCAAAAGCACTTGCAGGAGACACTATGTACAACAGCCAGACGGGCAAAGAAGGTTCCTAAAAGGCAGCAGTTTTCAGTTGAGGCCAATTTCGGCTCCCAGGGGACATTTGGCAATGCCCAGAGACATTTTCAATTGTCACAGCTGGAGAGGGGATGCTACCGGCATCTAGTGGGTACAGATTGGAGATGCTGCTGAACATTCTAGAATGTACAGAACAGCCCTCCACGAATTATCTGACTCAAAACATCAAACATGCCAAAGCTGAGAAACCCTACTGCCAGAAGAGCTTAAGAAGGATTTGATGTAGCTCACGGAAGTAACCTTCTTTACACCAAATGAAAGAAAAAAGGCAGGGCCCTGTTTAGGAGACAAATAGTATGTGACATTTTAGAGGTAAAGCCTCCTTATTGAGGGCCTCATATGCAGGTGGGGTGGACTAAGGTGACAGGAATGATTCATTACATGGTCAAAACCTCCATTTCAAACCAATGAGATCTACCCCCGGCTACATTTGTTACTGGTAGTTTCAAGGGGATTCAGGTCAGAGAATGTAAATGGTTCAGCATCCCTATTAGGAAGATGAATCAAGGTACAAGTTCTACTAATGAAATACTAATAGAAGCACCTTGATGATAATGTTAATCAAGATAATGGTAAAAATATTATGTTAATTACTTCCTGAGAAGCCTTTCCTTGCCACTCTCTATAAAATAGGCTTCCCCATCACTCTTATCTCATCTTACTCTATTTTCTTCATAGCAGTTATCCATGCACAAATAACAGAAATCATGTAGGTAGGTAGGTAGATGAAGGAGAGAGAGAGAGAGAGAGATTTCAATTCTTATTGACTGCTTGGCCCACTGGAATGCAAGGTCCATGAAGTCAGGAATTTAAATCCATTCCCTGATGTAGTTCTAAATTTAGAGAGCACCCCAACTGGCCTTTGTAAAGGTAGGTGCTCATTAAATATATACTGAATGAGTAAATGACAATTACTAACATCTGTATAGCATAGGTTCTTACAAAGCACTTTCATTTCTTTAACTGAAGAATGCTATATATGGGCACTTAGATGGAGACTAGTGAGTGAGAGAACTGAGCCCACCCACCCCTTCCATACCTTACAAGGTCAGCAAGAGGGGCAAGCAATGAAAAAAGAATTACAGGGGCGCCTGGGTGGCTCAGTGGGTTAAAGCTTCTGCCTTCGGCTCAGGTCCTGATCCCAGGGTCCTGGGGACTGAGCCCCAAATTGGGCTCTCTGCTCAGCAGGGAGTCTGCTTCCCTTCCTCTCTCTCTGCCTGCCTCTCTGCCTACCTGTGATCTCTGTCAAATAAGTAAGTAAAATCTTTAAAAAAAAAAAAAGAATTACAACCAAAAATGATGAGTATTCCAATACTGTGTCAGAAGGGTAGATATTACTGTTCTTTTAATTTTATCAGTGAGAAAATAGCAGGTCAGAGATCTTAATGGAATTGTTCTAAGTCATGTAGGAGAAAAGTGGACATGAGATTCTTGTAAATATATACTGACTCCTTAGCTATGGAGATTAATATAGTGCACACTCAACTGCAGTAAGAGCCTGGCTCTACTCTGCCTATATCAAGTTTCTTAACACCCCTGCTGGCTGTGAGGGGGTCTATGTGTGTTTCTTCATATGATTGCAATGGATAACACAACTCATCAGATCAAAATGAGCAAAGACATCTACACACTGAGATAACCTGCTGCCAACAGCTTGCCAACACCACAGGGCCTCAAGCCCCCAAGCGGAAGCATGGGGACGGAGTGGGTGAGGCGGGGAGTGTGGGTGGAGAGGGCAAAGTCACCTGAACTGATTCAGAGTTAGACACCAGAATTAGGGATGGGAAGTCAGAGTTGTCTTCCCTCTCTGACATGACTAAATGAGGCGTTCAGATGCATTCAAACCCAGAGCAAATTTCTGGCTTCCCTGGTAAATATGTTATTTTTGTTTTAGGCAGCAGCATCACTATACTTATTTCTTCAGGAAATATTTACTAAATGTCAACTATGTGCCAGACAGAAGTTGGTCCTTGTCCAGAGACATTCTTGATTATCATGGCAGGGTGTGTGTGGGTGTGGATGTGTATGTGTGTGTGGGTGTGTGTGTGTGTATGGGGAGGAGGGATTCTTTGGCATCTGGTGGGTAGAGGCCAGATATGCTGCTAAACATCCTACATTGCACAAAATAGCACCTCTAACAACAAACAATTCTCTCAGTCCAAGTGTCAATATTATAAAGGTTGAAAAATCCAGGTGTAGACCTAAAGATCAAAAGAAACAATTTCTGCCCTCAAGTACTTAAAGCAGGCAAATAATGACAATCCCACATCGTAAGCCCCACAAGGGACAACACCTAAGATACCATAGGTGCACAAGGGAAGCAGGACTGATCTCCACACTCTTGATGAAATCACAAGAGGAAATCATGGCTCTCCACCCTTGTTCTTGATACTCATCATTGTTATGTCATAATTCACCTGAGTTTAATGAAGGGACCAGATAACGTATCAAAGAATTAGAAAATTTACTCCCAATGATTTTTTTCACTAAATTTTTTATTCTTTTAATTCCTTATTAAATTCAATTCAGTTAATATATACTGTATTATTAGTTTCAGACATAGAGGTTAGTGATTCATCAATTGAAGATAACACCCCATGCTCATTATATCATGTGTCCTCCTCAATGCCCATCACCCAATTATCCCTTCCCTCCACCCACCTCCCCTCCAACAACTCTCAGTTTGTCTCTTATGATTTATCTCCCTCTCCGTTTTCATCTTATTTTATTTTTCCTTCCCTTCCCCATGCTCATTCGTTTTGTTTCTTGAATTCCACATGAGTGAAATCATATGATACGTGTCTTTCTCTGACTTATTTCACTTAGCATAATACTCTTTAGTTCCACCCACATCTTTGTAAACAGCAAGATTTCATTCTTTTTGATATCTGAATAATATTCCATTGTATATATCACATCTTCTTTATCCATTCATCTATCAGTGGACATTTGGGGTCTATCCATTTGGCTACTATGGACATCGCTGCTATTAACATTGAGGTACATGTGCCCCTCTGAATCACTATGTTTGTATCCTTTGGATAAAAAGCCAGTAGTGTAATTGCTGGGTCATAGGGTAGTTCTATGTTTAACTTTTTGAGGAACCTCCATTCTGTTTTTCAGAGTGATTTTTAACTTACTCTGTTCCTTTCTGTTTGCAGAACAAAAAGGCCCCATGTGACATTTTAGGTCTGGAGACTGTCAGAACCATTTTTATGTCAACCCTTAAAGAACAGAGCAAGCTGATGTTTCCAATAACAAAAATTACACTGCAGTTTATACAGGAATATGGAACAAAGGACCTTTTGGAAATGAAAGAAAAAAGGAGACTACTTTAAGGTCATTTGTCTCCCCAGTGATTAACAACAGGTACAATTTATGAACTATCACTATCTCTTTCATAAATGATATCTTTTTTTTATTAACATATAATGTATTATTTGCTTCAGGGGTACAGGTCTGTGAATCATGAGTTTTACACAATTCACAGCACTCACTATAGCACATACCCTCGTACCCACATACCCACATGCCCATAACCCAGCAACCCTATTCCTCCCCACCACCTCTCAGGAATCCTCAGTTTGTTTCAAGAGGTTAAGAGTCTCTTATGGATTGTCTCCCTCCATGGTCCCAACTTGTTTCATTTTTTTCCCTTCCTACCCCCTCGACCCCCGCCCGGCCTCTCAAATTCCTCATATCAGTGAGATCATAGGATAATTGTCTTTCTCTGACTGACTTATTTTGCTTAGCATAATACCCTCTAATTCCATCCACCTCATTGCAAATGGCAAGATTTCACATAAATGATATTTTTATTGATTCTCATTTATATAAAACAAAATATTTTACACATTGTGATGTCCATGAAAATAGAAGCGTTTCTATAAGATAGGTTCTTGTTTTAAAAAAAAAAAAAAAAAAAAAAAAAGAGGGGGCGCAGAGAAAAAGAGTTCTATCTCTTCACAGTAGGAATAGAAATACACACACTGGGATGGCTGGGTGGCTCAGTTGGTTAAATGTCTCCCGTGGGCTCAGATCATGATTCCAGGGTTCTGGAACTGAGTCCCACACCCTGCTCCTTGCTCAGCAGGGAGCCAGCAGCTCTCCCTCTCCTTCTGTCTGCCCCTCCCACTCCTTGTAAGCACTCTCACACTCTCTCTCTGTTTCTCTCTCTGACAAATAAACAAATAAAATATTTAAAACACACATACACACACACACACACACACACACAAACCAGAAAAGTCAACCACATTAAACAAAAGAGCATAGACAAATTTAATCTCACTCTGGGAGAACTTACTTCCATCTAGTCAACTAAAGAAATACACCAAGCACTTTGAGTTGTCTATTAGGTCATAAGTTCAGTTTTATTAACAGCTAACAAAGACATTTTATAAGTTGACATCTGAAGATGTAACGTACCCTTGGGCCTGAGTGTTTGTTTTATAGTTTCCCCTTAATTAAGGTTGATTTTACCTCTTACTATTTTTTTTTTTTCAAAAGAACAGCTTCTTAAAATAATCCGTTTCCACATGTTCAATTCACTGTCTGCCACAGAACATCCTCATTAAGATGCATTTCTACCCACTCCTCTATCATTACACTATAGAAAGCAGAAAGGACTTTCCACTCTGGGTTGCAAATAGAAATTTTGGCCACAGGGTATTTTCCTGATCTGGTCCAAACTAGGATACAGTCTTTTACCGATAATAGAATGCTTAACCAGGCCTTGCTAGTAGAATGGATTAAATATGAAACCATGAAGTCTTATAGCTTTGACATCATATAAAAGTTATCTGGATAGCTGGATCCTTCTAGTAATTATTGCTGAAAACCAGCCAACAAATATCAATCATGCTCAGAAAAGTATTTCATATATCATTCCATATTTTATGATAGATATTTGTTTCACAGATATTAAAGGAACTAATGATAACATCAACTGACCTGGAATTAAATTGGTATTTAGGTGATTCATCATTAAACAAATAGACTTCTGGCCTAATGAATTCATCATAAAGAATTCTTTGTCCAAGTATTGCATTGGCAATATGATCCCTGTAGAAACATTATTGTTGACGTTTGCCTTAATCTCTGCTTTTTATACGTTACCATGTAAGTGGCAAAAGAGTGTCTCTTTGCAATTCTTATCCCACTACATCATACCTTTACAATGAATGGTCTAAGTGTAGAATTCTAGGTCTGACCAGGCCACAGGCATCATTTGTCTCTCACTGATACAAACTTTAGAAGTTATCCTCCATTAACTTGTGTTTTCTTCATGAGTTGTTTAACCTCTGATATGGAAATATATTAAACTAATCACCCCTACTTAATCCTCTCCAAATAACTCCTGCCTTCATTTCTCTGTTAGGTGGTCATCTGTCTTTACTGACTGTTAATGTGATTCAACTCCATGGGAAACTTTTAATTGCTAAAATGCTTCATACTGTAATTCAAACATTCCTGTGAGAATCAGTGCACATTTTAGTTATCTAAATTTTCTCAAGCATAATTTAAGCTGCCCACAAAATCTTCCTCTTAAAGTCACAAATATCTTATTTGACTACAGTTCATTCACTACTGCCCATTTTTACATGAATATTTACATCTTAGAGCTGAGACAGCCAGCATATTTACACTCAGGAATATCTGTCTGCATGCAGATTTTCACTATTAGTCATCGGCAATGATGTGACATAAAAATTTTTTTTAATAGAATTAAATGTAATACCTTCAAAACTAAGAGAACATTAAGATTAATTTGCTTGTCATCTATACAGCTAGGAAGAAAATGGTTTGTACAATATTGATTTGAGCAAAATTTGCATTTTTTTCATAGAAAATTCTCTTTCAATTGTTTATATTCTAGTCTTTGATATCACAGTTTCGTAGAGTCATAAGATGAGAAACAGTTTACAACTATATAGAAAAATTGAACACTACATGATACAGAATTTGCAAAATATAAAATGTCAACAAATATGAAATAAGATATGTGATATTCAATTAATTCATATTTGTTACAGTACTAATGTGGGTGGAGATAAATATTTAGTTATTATGTTATGTCCCACTAATATCTAAAAGCAGCTGGGAGAATTGGCTAAGCTTTCTTTTTCATCATTAATGTGGATGGGGATCTAGCGGGGATACAGCCAACATACCAGTAGGATGAGGATTACAGGAGGCATTCGTTAACCTTCAGGCCATGTCACAGACGAATATTCATGCCACTCACAAACTGTCCATATTTATTACTTCAAATGGCTCAGATGGGTCTTCAGTTTGCATGTTTTTTGAGATAATTCCTACTGCTTCAGTATTGAAAGGTGTAAAAATGGTTCTCTGTTCAATATGGTCATTAGCTCAGGTTTTCTTGTTAAGAATGTGCAAAAGAGGGGCACCTGGGTGGCTCAGTGGGTTAAAGCCTCTGCCTTCAGCTCAGGTCATGATCCCAGGATCCTGGGATCGAGCCCCGCATCTGGCTCTCTGCTCAGCGGGGGGCCTGCTTCCTCCTCTCTCTCTGTCTGCCTCTCTGCCTACTTGTGATATCTGTCTGTCAAAATCTTTAAAAAAAAAAAAAAAAGAATGTGCAAAAGATGTAAAGTTTAGGATTCGCTGTAGACGTGCACATAAACACACAAACACACACATACACACACACGGGCACACATACACATAAAAAGTCAAAGGAGTTCTCTCTTCACTCTGGTAGCAACACAACCACGTAATCAACACTGTATTAGACTGACTTTAATTCCAAGACAAAATGAAATCTTTAGAAGGTAAAACTTTAGTGAACAAATGACAAGACTATGTCATTTGAAATATATATAAAAGAATCTAGAAAACTCAACTTTTCTTCCTCTTCTTTATATAATAAAAAACCTAAATTGTAGGTTCGGCTTTCTCTACCAGGGAAGCCAAGTTAATGGGCTGACTTTAAATCTGTGGAACTTGGCAACTACAGAAGTAATTATGACCTAAAGTAGCCAACAAGAGAAGTGCATGGTTACTTCTGTTAAGAACCTCAGTGTTCGGACGCCTGGGTGGCTCAGTTGGTTAAGCGTCAGCCTTTACCTCAGGTCACAATTCTGTGGTCTTGGGATGGAGTCCCACATCCAGTTCCCTGCTCAGCAGAGAGCCTGCTTCTGCCTCTGCCTGCTGCTTCCCCTGCTTGTGCTCTCTCCTCTGACAAATAAATAAAGTCTTAACCAAAAAAGACAGAGATATCTCAACATCTTTGTACAGTCATGCCGACACATGCAGCCTGGGCTTCAAGCACTGTAAGGTCTTACAGCACAACAGATGTGAAAGGGTCGCAAGGCGCTAGTGCAACAAAGTAGAGGACAGGCAGTGCCACTGCCTGCAAAGCGAAGCCATTGCCCTGGGGAAAGAAAACAGCAGGTGATGTTCACTTCTTTCCTTAGGGAATCCAAATGTAAAAGAACTGCCATGCTCAGCAGGATTCAGCACGTTCCAAGTCCTCCAGCTGACTTGTTCATAAACATTTGTTGGCTCAAGAGGAAAATTATTGGTAAAAGGACCTGGCTGAGAACTGAAATCACATTTTCATTTAAAAATTAACTTGAGGGGCTCCTGGGTAGCTCAGTTGATTAAGCATCTGCCTTCAGCTCAGGTCATGATCCCAGAGCCCTGGGACAGAGCCCTGAGCCAGGCTCCTTGCTACTCAGGGAGTCTGCTTCTCCCTCTGTCTACTGTTCTGTCTACTTCTGCGCTCTCTCTTTCCCTCTCGCTCTCTGTCAAATAAATAAATCTTAAAAAATAAAAATAAAAAATAAAAAATCAACTTCAATGTAGAAAAGAAAGAAAGAAAGGAAGGAAGAAACCAAGAAAGAAAGCCTGAAAACATTCTAGCTCTCCTGTTTTACATCAAATAATTCCTTAGAGGACTGGCCTCACTCTTTCAAGATTGTTCTAAAGGAGCAAGACTCCAAAACATTCAAATTCAGTCTCTGGATTTTGTATGCTACTCATTTATAAAGAGCAATGTGTGGATGTCCCCATTCCACCAACACAGAAAAACTGCATCTAGCTCAACCCTTCCCATTAGGCAGATTGCCATATGGTTGCTAACTGACTTACAAACCAGTAAATGAAGAGACTTCCCAGTGAAACATATCAAACGTTTGAAAAGTTCATGAGGTAACAGCAGCCAACTAGATAAAAGACTGGAGTTAGTACACACAGGGTTAATTTACTCATATACTATACAAATAAAGTACAAAGACTCCGACAATAATCGACACCCAGGTTGTTGGGTTTTGCTGCCCGCGCACTAAGAAAAGAGCCATTAACTACCTACCTTTACCTTCTAACTAAAATCTAGTTATAAGAAATGTCAGAACAAAGATCTGAGCACAAATTAGAAAGCTAATATGATGCAGACAAATATAATTTTTAAAATAACTTAGGAGGAAAGAGTTAAGGCAAGAGAGGGAAAAAGAAGCGAAAGAAATGAAAACAATGATATGGAATCAAACAGAGAGAAATCGAGACAGGAAACAGAAAATAAAAATGCTAACATGATACGGACAATGATGTTTGCATTTACTGAACCCTTGTTGAGCATTCAGTTTGTGTTAGATGTTCTGCAGGATGGTGGAAGACAAAGAGTAAAAACAAAGAGGTATGGGTCCCTGAGTTCTAAGAATTTATAAAGTAACTGAAGGGGAAAAGACACATGTATAAAGAAAATTTAAAAAACAAAACAAAACTCATAAGATACCAAAAAAGACATATATTTGTGTGTGCTGAGATATAGCAGGTGCAAGGATGAGCATGGGATTTGGAGTCACAAGGTCCTGTTCTGAGACTTAAGGGTCTCACAATATTGGGCAGTCAGGTGACCCACCCTGGACCTTAGTTTCCTCATCTGTAACATAAGATTTGACTACATGATCTCAAAGATGCTTCAAGTATAGGCATATCCCATAATCTGGATGTAAAATATTCTTGAAAGAAAAGAATTCTTATAAACTTAAGGAAGGGGAAGTGAATGGAGTCTTGACAAAGGGTCAAAGAAGAAACTCCACACACAGCAAAAGTCATGTATCAAACCCCAGAACTAGAAATGAGAGTCATATGTGAAAGGCAAAATGCACACTTGATTGACTAGAATGGGGACTCAATCAGAGAGAAATAACAGTAATGAGATTTAAAAAGAAAAAAAGGTCAGGTCTTGAAGACCAGCAGCTCAAGTGAAGATAGGGCCACAGCAGAAAATAACAGGAATAAAATAATGAGGAGTATCTGAAGAGTGAGAAAAAAAAAATTTAAGGCAAAAAGAAAAAATGTTTGAAAATGGGAAACAAAGAAATCAAGGCACAATTAAAAGTCAGAAAAGTAGACAAATTGCTCTTGGGTTGATAAATAGGTGAGAAAAGTAAGTGGGCATGAGGAAATGAATGAGGAGGAGGTGGTTTAGAAAAAGGAGATTAAGGCTAGAGCATAGATAAATGGCCAAAGATCTGAGTATTATTTCTGAGCTGGAGCCCACAGGACTGCATCAAAATGTCATCGAAGCAGCCAAGAGAGTTCGGCTTCTGTAAGTGTTTTAGTCACCGACCTCCAAGCATCTCCAAGCAGGAGTGGTCCAGAAGAGGAAGAAAAATTGCTGAGAGAATTCTGATGAAATACTTTCTTCCTTCTGAGCTCAAAACCAATTAATTGGTCTCAAATTGGACTTCCAGCAGGATTGAGCACAATGCAATGGTAACAATAATTATTATTTTAGCCAACATTTATTGAACCCTTCCATGCACCAGGAAACATGCTGTGTTTTAAAGGCACTATCTCATTCCGTGCTTTCTATGAAAGGACAGAAACAGATGTAGGTGGCCAGAAATTGCAATTCTCTCCTGTTTATCTTCTCCTCATTTACATACGAAATTCAACACTCCCGTAAGCAAGAGTATTAAAGTCAGTGCTGAGGGCAAAAGGATTGTCTCCGTCAGTTGTCAGCAGCACACCAGGGAAGTTCAGGTAGAAGTATCATTACCACCGCACACAGGAGAGCGCAGATGAAGCGACAGCATTAGCAAGAAATCAGGGAAATGTCAAACGTGAAAAGGACTGCAGTGCATAAAAGTTAAATGAGGCAATATGATAGAACACATGCTCTTCAAACCCTCAACCTCGCGTTTTTATTCTGTAATGTAAACATGATATTACTACCTGGAGGGTGGCTGGGGAACAGCTGGGACAGTTTAGTTCTCATGAGGAGTAAAATGAGGAAACATCACTCAAATTTATAATTAACAAGATTGCTTCTGCCACAACTATGGGAGACACCCTTTGCAAATGCACTGGCTTGTTGAAGTTTCCTTCTCACAACTAACAATACGAAAGAAAGTAAAAACATCTTCAAAGGTCTGCCCAGTAGTTTTCTAATTAATGATCAAAAATGCATTTACTTCAGCATAATTCCACATTTTTATGTAAACTCTTATTTGATTGTAATTAGCACAGACTACAGAACTTAATTAGGACTAATCATTCCTTAATGCAATCAGAACCCCAGAAGAACAATATAAACAGATTTTTATTGGTATTAGTGATGCAAACTTGTAAAATATAGAGCCAATTAACCTATAACAATGCTTCCAAAATATAAAATAAAAATAAATTATGTGTGCATTACCAAACAATTTCATGAATACACTAGCAACATAGTAACAGAGTTAATAATCAAACCCCACAGGCTCAGTCTTCCATCTTAAATGCTAAAGATAGCAGTCACAATTGTGATGCATGTTAAAATATACTACCTCTTAATGAGATTAAGCTTTAAAAGACTTTCCAAGAAACTGCAGGTTCTATGATATCAACACAGTTTCTCAGTTAATTTCAGAGATAGGAATCCCACAAGTTCTAGATGACATAACAGACCTTAGTTATAATCACCTTAAGTTTTGAAAAGTTAAGCTTAGGGGGGAAATGTTGGGAGGGCTTAGGAAACATTTCTGCTCTGCAAGCTTCAGAGCACAATGCCAAATTTATTTTCCTTCTTCACTGTACCCTAACTTGTAAGCTTGCTCCTCTGACCTCATAAAATAATTAAACCTCTCTGGCAAGAAACTGGTAGCCACTACCTGCAGTTAGACAGTCCTGTTACAATTTATGAAAAGACGGTAAATATAATTTGTCTTAATATAGAACTCTCTAATGAAATTTCTGCACTGGAATTGGAATCCACCCCAAAATGTCAGGAATATTTCACACAATTAGATTCGGAACTCCAACTGTTCTCCATGCATTTCCAAAAAGTCCCAAACTGAACACGTTAGCACAGGATGAAGTCTCTTCCCTGAGCCTTGAAGCAAAACTTGAAAAATACAAATTGGCGTATAACTTCTACTGAACCAAAATTACTTCCCAGCTGGGCTTTAGTCAGACATTAAGGGGGAGGTGCAATATTTGAAATATGTAATCTAAACAGTATGCTCATATTTCTTAAATATTGTGAGTTTCTCCTCATAATGTTGTAGATTCGTAGCAGCTTGCTGGTAAGACAGATGCCAAAATCATATGCTGGGAGGGTAGGGGAATAGACTTGTAGATTTGGGGAATTAACTAATCCCTTACCTGCTGCCATAATTTCTCAGTATTTCTAGGGTGAGTTCAGGCAACTTCACAATGATGCACAAAAAGGATAAATCAAAATCACTACCATGCTTACACAAGTAACCAAAGTTCTCACTTTATTGTCCTCCACCACTTTTACCCAGAGCCTTCCTAGTCTTTCGTTTTTTTCAGTCAACACACAAGTTCATCACACTCAGCTTTTTAGTAAACATGACCTAGCAGAGCTGATTAAAAGGAATCACCAGGAATTCTGAAAGACTGTGTGGCTTATTTGGGATAGTTGTGTGGTTTTAATGTTAGTTACCAAGTAGTAGTTATTTCCTTTGTGCCCAGAAGAGCAGAATGAGATCACATGACATCACTGCTGTCCTTATGGGGCTTATAATCTTTCCTGAGGAAACATGAAGCTCCCAGAAAACTACTAGTAAATCTACAGGCAAAATACAATTAGTCCCTAAATAAGGAAGACAGGAAATAAATATTCAAAAGAAGGAAGAAATGGGAGTGTCTGCGTAAGCCTTCAACAAGGAGATGGGTCTTGATTAAGCTCTTCATCTATGCTTAAAACTTACGTAAAAGGAAAGTAGGTAGGAGTGTGCAGTAGGTGTGTGTGTGCACACAGGCACGCCCCCCCATGCAAGCATGTGCAGTCATACACACATGTTAGAAATTATTTCAAAAAGCATGAAATAGAAGATGAAAATGAATGCCACTGATTACTTATTTTACCTATCAATAAGTGTGTTTTTAAGCTTCTCAAGGCTGTCACTTAACTTTCTGCTTCTTGAAACAGCTTTCGACATAGAACTTGAAAATCTTTGACCTGTACTTCGCATTCTCCTGAAAGAATGCACCACCAGCAGTATTCTTGAGTGAAAAGTACTAAATGAAAGCAAGTGTGTTCTTTGATGCTAGACAGCCATTCTGTATTCTACAAGCAGCAAAGTGTGTTTGTGAAATCCAATCCTTCATATAACTTGATATTGCAAAGTTTTATGTTTAAAGTCTAATTCCTCAGGAGAACTTTACAAAGATTTTCCAGTTTCTGCCATTACAAGTGTTCTCCCCAGGGGGAAAAAGAGAGAGAGAGAGAGAGAGAGAGAGAGAGAGAGAGAGAAACAAACCATAGGGGACTCTTAAGGACAGAGAACAAACTGAGGGCTGATGGAGGAAGGTAGGTGGGAGATAGGTTGGATGGGTGATGGGTAGTAAAGAGGGCACCTGTAGTGTTGAGTGCTGGGTGTTGTTTGTAAGTGACAAATCACTGAATTCTACTCCAGAAACCAATACTGCAGTGTAGATTAACAAAGCAAAAAAAAAAAAAAAAAAAAAAAAAATCAAAAAAAGAAGAAAAAGAAGACGACGAAGACAACGACAACAGAGACAGAGACAGAAACAAAGACGAAGAAGAAGAAATGTCCTCCCCATTCTTCCTACAAATGGGATGTGGAGAAAACAACCAGCTGCTCTAAGACATCTTATTGTGAATCATGGGTTGAAATTAACATGTTACACTCAAACGTACAGTAAACATATTCCTACCCTATAAAAATATGAAGTTTAAAAAGATACATTACAGGGGTGCCTGGGTGGCTCAGTTGGTTAAGCCACTGCCTTTGGCTCAGGTCGTAATCCTGGAGTCCTGGGATCGAGTGCTGCATCGGGGGTCCCAGCTCCGCAGGGAGTCTGCTTCTCCCTCTGACCTCCCTCTCATGTTCTCTCTCAAATAAATAAATAAAATCTCAAAAAAAAAAAAAAAAGATACATTACAGGTCTTTTAGGTTCTTCCTGTTTATAAGATCTTAGGAAGTCAACTCTGGTTTTTAAGGATAAATTACGGGCTTTCCTCTTCCCAAAATGGCACCTTAAGAGTAGCAAAAGGGGGCACCTGAGTGGATCAGTCAGCTGAGTGTCCGACTCCTGGTTTCAGTGCAGGTTGTGATCTTGGGGTCATAAGATGGAGCCCCACATCAGGCTCCGTGCTGAGCATGGAGCCTGCTTGAGATTCTCTCTCCCTCTCCCTGCTCCTCCCACTTGTGTGCATGCTCTCTCTCTCTCTCTCTCTCTCTTGAATAAATAAATAAATCTTTAAAAAAGAAAAAGAGTAGCAAAAGCTTAGGTGATACCACATTATTAGTGAGGTCCTTGATCTTTGCATGGGTCTTTGGTTTGTGTCTTCTGTTGATTTAGTGCGTCCTCAGCGCCTTGCGAAGTTGTCTGTTATTTTGGACCTGGTAAATTCTTGGTTGGTTGTTTGTTCGTTTCCCCTTAGCTCAGTCCAGTCCAGTTCTCTTCCCCACCTCCCCCTTTGGTAGTGCTGGGGAACCCCTTCTGGGTCTTAGCCATGTCCCGCAGTTTGACCACAGCCTAACCTACACCCCATGTGGTACCAGGTTTTGAGTTCAGCTTCCTCCTGCTGAGGAAATGTTACCAGGAAACATCCAAATCACTTCTAGGGCAGAAAGCTACTGGGCTGGGCAAGGAGTCATTAACTCAGCCTTTCGCTGTGACCAACTACTGTTATTTTGTGGTGACTGGATGAGGCAATGAGAACATACACAGGTGTCAGATCACTTGTTTCTTCTACTGTTTCCATTTCTCCTCCTCTATACTTCCCCTCACAGAGACTTGAGGGTTTTACCATTCCTTCTTCCACCGTCTGGTGGGACCTATGTACCTGCTTTTCACTTTCTAAAGCAGATAGAGTAAAAAAAAGAGAGAGAGAGAAAGAAAGAAATCAATGAATGTCAACAACTTTGGTTTAATATTTTCAAAATACTATCCCTATGGAGTCTAGATATGACAAAAGCCATGCAAAATCAGAGAACTTATCTAAGATATTTTATACTTTAATCCCTAATTAAATCTCTCAAACATGTGGAGTTAGGGTTATATTTGTACTCTAAGAAGCATAAAGTAATCGTCAATAAAACAATTCACAAGTAGGATTTTACCTAAAGAAGAGAAGAAAGAATAGGTTAAGGAGGAGATAAAAGAGAAGAAAAAGGAGGAACACAGAGGAGCCTCTTCCCACACCAGGAATATTCGCAGCAGCATAGAGGTTCAGCCATCTATTTTATTCCTCAACGTTACAATAACCCTCAGTGCTCACTATGACTAACTGGTGGTGCTTAGAAAACATCCTGAATCCAAAGAGCTATCAATTACATTATTGGGGCTCTGTTTCTAAGGATGAAAAGCAGGCAAAATAGTATTATAGACTTTCAACAGTAAGTATGTAAGAAAAAACAATTTCCATCACTACTTAGGAAATGTATCCAGTACACATAATCCACCCTCCCAACACTCTGTTCCACGAAAATTTAATCATGAGTGTTTCCAATTCAGTCCCTTCAGAGAAAGGACAGTGTTTCACAAATATCATTAAAAGATTGCTCTCTTGATCGTTTATTTACACTTTCGTGCATTTGTTAGATGTATGTGTTTTGGCATCCGACATGCTCTTCCCAAGAGTATCCAATGAATACTGATTGATTAATCATGAAGTTATCTTATCAAAAGCACCATTTTGTTTTCTTAGTAGGTTTCTAAATCACATGTTAAAAAAACAGAGTCTGACTCGTGGTCTTGTGTGTTGTGTGGTGTCTTTTCTAACTACCTACCGAATTGTGAAGTAGCTTCTTCCAGTCCGTTAGCCTGCGCACAGACAGTTGAGGGAAAATAGAAATTAATATTACACCAACATCTGTGCAGAGGTGTCAACACAGAATTAATCCATTAAAAAATTAGCATAACTTCATGCTATTACATCTTTAAATTTTATGTTGCTATTCAGGGATACAAAATGCGATGTGAGACAAAGCAAAAAGTAAAGACAATTCCTCAAAACCTTTGGGATAAAAATCAGTTGGTGGATCAAGGGATGAGGTATGAAAAACCTAATGTGGGACACACTGCTGTTGACTCTGATCTCAATAATGACATGTATTCTGTCCTCATCCCAACTATCTATAAATAAGACCTAGCATTAAAAATGAATAGCCCAGAGAAAATTGCCTCAACAATTCTACCTTGAGCAAGTTTTTCTCAATTTCCTCTCTAAAATGAAACAGACAAAAGCAGGTAACAACCACCTTTCTTATTTCTTAGTGAGGTATGCATGAGCTTTTGTCTCCTTAAGATGATGAAGTCAAGAGAAGTAATTACTTGCCAATCATATTCTTCTTTTCCCAAGTAAAGAAGAAATGATGGCATCAATCTTGATTCACATTACACTTCCCCAAGAAAGGTCCCCTTAGATGGGGTCATTCCATTTCATGGAACAGAAACATATACAGACTAGCTCAGATTAAAAATAGGTATCTATTGGAAGAATTCAGAGAACAGAGTAGAAATACAGGCGGGAAGAAGAGCTTGTTCTTGCAGAAGGAAGAGGTGAAGAAGTGTTGCCCTCTCCTTTCTCAGAGATATAGATTTGCTGGCCCGTGGTTCCCTCTGTGAGCTTCTGCTTTACTACGCTCAGTCTGCTCGCCTGCCTAATGCTAACCTCCAACTCTATCTCTGCTCTTGCTGCTTTGATGACACATTCCATAACCATCTATGGACAAGCATCCATTTCCCACCATCTCACAGCCCCCATCAGAGTTTGTTCTGAGGCAGCCATTCTCAGCCGCGAAGTTCTAGGTTGGGTAGGACTGACCCTCTCCCTCTACTCCAAGCACAAGCTCTGAATTGCTTGAAATGACTGTTGACAGGTAAAACTACTGCTCTGAAAATTTTTAATTAAGCTGTTAAAAGACTCCAGTAGATAAATGAGTCATGGAGAAATGCAGTCAGGTGAGTTCAGGCATCATGAGAGGCACATATCCTATCTCAAAGTCGCCAAACGAAGCAACATTGATCAACCTGTATTCCAAAGAGGAATACTACGGACAAATACAAATAAATGTATATTTTTCCTGCTTGCTGGAAAATGTGGACAATACTTATTACTTAGAATACCTTATGCATGGGCCTGTATACAGACTTTAAGAAGTATGATCTGTATGAGCCTTGGTACTGATGTGCATTGCTTCTAGAATCTGTAAGAAACCATTAAAACTCTAGGTCTCTATGTACATGTATGTATACAGAGATATATCATCCCTTCTTGAAAATGGTTTCTTAATACAAGATTGTTGTTGGGACTAAAAGAGATAACAAAGGCAAAATACCTTGGGACCCAGCACTCAGCATATGTTATTCTCATTTTTAAGCCACAACCTAAAGTTCTTACAAACTTCTCCATGTTCTCCCCTCTTACAAAACAAGCCGCTTACATCTCTCACCTTATGCCAGGCCTAGTCAATTACGGATTTCCCTGCAAATCCACTTACATACCAAGAGACTCTCGGTAAAAATCATTTCTAATACAGGCAAGGAGTTAGTGATTTGGTAATGGCTGAGTTGGCCTTAAAGTGAGAACATGACTGAAATGGCAGAAGAATGTGGAAAACACTTCCCTTTGCAATCCTCCCCATTCATCAACTCAGAAAATACACTTTTCTCATTGTTTTCAATAAAATGCATGTACGCATATATACACATATATAAGTGCATATGTATATATATTCATCATAAGCACATCAGGTGCTTCTCTCTGTCTCTTTCACTCTCACACATACACACACCCCTCTTTCATCTTTAGCAATGAAAATCATCTGGTATTCATACATCTCCCTGTGTCAGAGGTCTCCAATCAAATTTGAACTGTATGCTGAATATGGTCAGCAAATGTGTTTTATCTGGCCTGAATATGTTTGAGCCAGTGTTTTAAATGTATGTGAATTACCTATTATTCATTTAGAACTTCAGACAATGTCACACGACCATCCATATACCTATTACAGAAAGTTTGGTCAATCCATTACTACTAAGACCACACCTCCATGTAGCAACCTGTCCCCCTCGGATGGAGCTCAAGTTGTCCATTTTACTAAAACCTAAAGACTCACAATTCTATTCCCGACCACGAGATTGTGTTACTTACTACTTATCATATTATTTGCTTTCTCATTCATGCTTTCAGTCATGCTCATTTCATTGCTTTCATGGCCCCTGTTTCATTTTGTGCACTCTGGACTATGCTATTATATCCATTTCGGTATTTTGTTCAGATTTTAGATTCCAAGGGGAAAGGAGCACACTGGCTTGACTTGCTTTTTATACTGTTTAAAAGTGTCATATTCAAATGGAGATGCCTATTAAATGTGTGACATTAATGATGGCAATGATACAAGCATGAGATGATTTGTTCTTGTGTACAGCTGAAACAGCTAAAGCATCCTCTTAGCCGCAAAGGCCTGCTCTGACAACCCTTGATTACTCATGATCTACTTCTCCAGTTTATGAATCACTCAGGTAGCTTTGTTTCTCTTCATTTTTCCCACTGTCAGATCGCCCCTGAGAATCTCCTCCAGTGCAGGAGCATGAGTGGAAAAATGAAGGAATCTCTTGATTAAACTATCAATGAGGGAAACAGATAAAAGTAATGACTTAAAAAGGGAACAAAGATTTAAGACTTAACTTTGGTCTCTCTGTTCCTCTGTTTGTCAGGTAGTCTAAAATTGGAGAAACAACATTATCAAAGGCTCCTGTTGTCCTGGGACCACTCTGTGTGCTGGTCTCAGGCTGATTTCTAATTACCAGTAGCTGACCTTCGAAAGGATGGAAAGATGAGTTGCCCAGACATGCTACTCCATGGCAAGCCAGAAGTGCCAAGAAGTTAATACCCCCAGGAGCAGGGCAATCTTCAACCAATGTCTTGAGACTTGGTAACGGCAATTACCCCCTCATCCTTCAGTGGTGTGTTTTGTGTTATTTTCCAGAGTCTGTCCTCTGGGTCAGGTTCTGCGCTCCCACTGTAATGCTGGTTGAACAGCTCACCTTTACTGGCTGCCTTCCCTTCATTCCATCACTCTCCCACTCCCTCCAGGTTCTTCCTACACTTTCCACGTAAATGTCTTCCTCTCAACCCTGTTCAGTTCCAGATGTGTTGCTGAAGGAACCCTCCATAATGCATATGTGCATTAGCAATAGCTAAACTACCAAGAAATGAACAATTAAATTGAGTCCTGTGAGCATCCCAGAACCTAAATGACACTTTGAGAAATTCCTTCGGATCAGTTAGCCTTCAGTCAATAAAAGTTTTGTCAGAGAACAACTTTTATATAACATTCGGTCATTTAAGTAAGGTCCTGGTAACTTGAAATAAAAGATTATTATGAAACAAAGACAGTTTAGTTGAGTTGCTTTTTTTTTTTTATCTTGGTTGATCTAACATGTCTTTTTATTGCTATATCAATCAACTAAATGATTTTTCCAAGTCTGAAATAAAATTATATATTGGTGTGTTGGGCAAGAGAGACAATGAGGATAAAATTTTAATTTGTTTTCATGAACGTGACTTTATAGCTTATATGATTACTGAAGAGGACTCTAATTTTCATTATGGTAAAGTGACTAATGGAGAAGGCAGAAGCCAAGTAAGAAATCCTATTTTAGGGCCAGACAAGCTTCTGAAAACTGTGAAAACCCAATGGTTGCAGTTCGGCATTGAAAGTTTATGGACCTGAGTTCCAAACTACTCTTGACAAATTTCATTTGGCCTTGGGGCAGTGGCGAGGAAATAAGAGATTTTTTAAGGAAAGAAGTGAGGCAGAAGAAAAATTAATGGAATGAAAGAACTGGCTATGAGGAGAGAATGCAAACAATAAGGCTAAGGAGTACTCGCAAACTCACTGCCTTATAAATGAACAGCAAATCGAAGTGCTTCCAACCAGACTGAGGCACCGCACTCCACGTGCCCTCCTCTTCCAGCTAATCAGACGCTGGGGATCACCCAGTACCATCTAGCATTTTGCTTCTCTGGAGCCAGAGATTAAAAAACAGAAGTCAGGAGGAAAGAGGCCCCTCTCCACTGCACACCAGTATATGGAGGGACAATCAACACAAAGGACAAATGTACCATTTAACCGACCCACCTTTCTCAAGGTCATGGATGACCTCCATATTTTAATTTCTTACTCTCATGACCACAGAAGCTGATCAGTCAGGTGACAAAAGCATTTTTTATTTTAGACTTACTTCCTTAACAGCAGTTATGTGTGTGTCCCCTCTGACTAAATGGTGAGCGACTTGAGATATGGGATCCCATCCAGCTCAATTTTCCATCACCAAAACACTGCATTTGGCCCATAATAACTGTTCCAAACAAATCTCTTGAGTTAAAATGCTAAATTATATATCAACTCCTTTCTGTTAACATTGAAAGGATAGCCTCTCCATTTAATCTCATATTTGTTCAGGCTTTTTAACATATAACCATCTTTATTTTTTAGTCTTTCCTTTTTTTTTTTTTTTTTTTGGTATGAAACTGTGCCAACAGAGAGGATGTGACAGTTTTGATGTGTTTCTCACATCTGATTCTCTTGATTTACTTGCTGGTTTCTCTTACAAAAATCACCTCATCTGTCATGTTATGCATTGTTTCGCTTCTGAATATTTTACTTTAAAGGGAATTTTAATTTCTGAAAATGCTCAATGCTCAAAAGAAATGCCATTATCTGGGCACTGTGGCATGTCCTAATCGGTATCTCCATCTCAAACATGATTAGAGGGGGGGAAGCAAACTGCAAATATTTCCCTGGTTCCTCAATTTAGTACATTTAACATGGAAAGCTGTTGCGAACTTGTCCACTGTTACAGCAAATGTTCTATGAAATAAGGCCATTTTCCCCCATGTTTTGCAAAGCACCTCCATCACAAGTAATTAGTGTCAACAACAGTGTTGCTCACCCCACGTTCCGGCACAGCCCATCTGCTGAATGTCCTGTAATGCCCTCAGACAGTCTCAGGTTCATCTGCTCCCTGCTTGGCATTACCCCCCTACAGCTCTGTCCATCTGCTGTCTTCATCACTCTGACCTTTTAAAGTCCTGTCAATGTGCTGGCTCTTTCCCACCCTTGCTCAGGCATCTTGATCACCTTGGGTTGACACAATGATGTACTCTTTCAACTTGTCTTAACTAACTCAGGCCTCTCTGCCCACCGACCAATATACCTGATCCTCACATCACAGAATACTAAAATGAGCACATTTTACGAGACTACCACCCAGGCTGGACATTAGTGGAAGGAACAATTGGCGAGGAACCTGGAACTTGGATTACACTCTTGGCTCTGTCATTAACAAGGAGAATAAACTAAGACAAGTCACTGATTTCCCTCTTGACTTCAGTGACCTCAATTCTAAAATGCGGGGATTGTACCCTGTTACCTCTAAAGAATATTTTCACTCAGTGACTTAAAGTCATCCTCATTTCAGGTTAGCCAATTCACTGAGGATTATTAAAAAAGAAGAAGAAGAAGAAGAAGAAGAAGAAGAAGAAGAAGAAGAAGAAGAAGAAGAAAGCAGGAGATGTCTCTAACAGGACACATGCACCAAAAAATGAAGAGAAATGGCATCACATTAAGAAACTACCAGAAGTCACTATGACCCTAGTACTAGCCACACCCAGCTCCCTCCCATAATGACTGGATTCCATTTTACACCCAGCACTTAGAGTAATCTGGATAAAAGGTAAATAAGATCATATCACTGCCTCTCCTCCTCCCCCACAGCTTCCTATTGCATTTGGAATAAATACCAAATGCCTTACCATGGGATCCAGCCTCTCTGTCCTCATCTTGGATCACTCTGTCTTTCCAACATTATGGCCACACTGGCCTTGTTTTGGTCTTTCAAATATACCACACTCATGCCCATTGCTTCTGGCAATTGCTAAATGCTCTGCTTGGAATGCCTGTCTAGCAAATAAATCTTCATAGGACTGGCTCCTGTGTGACTCTAGTGACTCTATGGAGTCACTAGACTCTATGGAGGCTTTCTCCTCATCACCCTACCTATCCTAACCACACCATCCTGCATCACCCATCATTCCCACTGCAACACCCTGCTTTGATTTCTATCAGTGCCTTCTGTCTGAATTTACCTTACTTATTTATTATTTCTCTTCCCCCATGAAAATGTAAACTTCAGGGGAACAATGGCATCGCTTTTCCTCTTAACACATGTGTCCCCATCACCTAGAACAATGCTCAAAATGACACTGTTGTTCTTTGGATAAATGATAGAAGGGAGAGTTATCAGGGTGGTGAAGCCTTCTTGGAGATTTTAAGTGACAGGCTTGATTTTGCATTGCGCAACTCTGAAACAGATTTTGAATGGAAAACAGACAGTGTCGCAGGCATCCTTGCTGCCAAATCAACCAGAGAGAGTTGGAAAACTTCTACAAAAAGCAGATGTGACTTGATCCTTTGGCCAAAGTGTGACCTCAGGTGACCTTACTTGGGAAGAGTGGTCTCCACGAACACGTGAGAAAAAAATTTCACATATCCAAAGTTGGGAACCCATGAAAGCCTTCTCAAGGTTACAGACAAGATTCTTTGGGAAGAGGAAATATTTCCCGAGGGTAAGGACAACGTTCTCTCACCTGCAGTCACGCCAAGGATAGTCAGTCTTCAGTAGAAGCTCCTCACATACTGAACCAGGACACTTACATGTATCTGCAGAGGCCAGTCTTCCCAAGTAAGATCATCTGAGTTCACAGTCTGGCCAGGGAAAGTATTAAACAATCTCAAACTACCTTTTTTATTCTTTAAGATTTATTAATTTATTTGAGAAAGAGAAAGGAAGAGCGGAAGCATGAACAGGACGGGTAGAGGGAGAGAGAAACTTGAGCACTGTGCTGAGCGTGGAGCCTGACCCAGGGCTTGGATCTCACCAGCCTGAGACCATGATCAGAGCCAAAATCAAGAATCTGACACTTAGCTGACTGTGCCACCCAGGCGTCCCTCAAACTATCTTTTAATGAAGCTTCTCAACTCATTCTGGCAGCTTTGGAAGCAAGTACAGATTAGGTTTGTTTCTTCCACTGCCCAAGGCCACTTTTTCATATAATAGGTACAAATCAGAAGACTTGCACAATTCAGACTGTAGTACCTGAGCTCGTATTTAGCATTCCTATCCCACCACCCTCGGAAGCCAAAGACACCCAAATCCAACTGAAACATCCTGGCCCAACTTGCTTTCCTTAATATAAAGCCTTCCACAATTCTGTAGAGATCTGAAGTGCATTAGTGGTTGCCTGGAACTGGAGGCAAAGGGGATTAACTACAGAAGGGCACCAAGGGTCTCACTAGGGTGATGGATGTGTTCCAAAACTAGATTAGCGTGATGACCTAACAGCTCAGTAAATTTACCAAAAATTATTAAACTGTATACTTCACAAGGGTGAATTTCATGGAATGTAAACCACATCTCAATAGAGTTTGTGGTGTTTTGTTTTAAAGGAAGTTTTTCAACTTAAGCAGCTGGGTTCGCCTGGCCTTCCATTTCAAGGGGGACAGCTCTGTGCCATGTAAAAATGAAGTTTTCTCTGTTCTCTCAACTTAATGTAAGGATCTGTGGAGGTCTTCACAACCGTATTGCCAGAGGTTTCCAGAAGAGGTAGTTTCCACTCCAAAAATAATGTATAATTTCTTCTTCAACCCTTGTTGACAAATATAACACAACCGGATGTAAAATCTTTAGCACATATCCTTCACTTGATCAAATACAAAAGGACACAATGACTAGGTCACATCAAATGTTGAGAGAACGATCCAAATCAAGTTAAAGTGGCACCAGTCTGTAATTTAAGTCAGACAACTATGTTGTGAGATGAAAAGGCTGGCGGGAATGTGGGGCTTCCAGGTCTTGCTCAGACTCTCAACTTAATATTTCCAGTCTCCACAGCAGCCTTATCCCTATCTTCAGGTAGTGAAAAGGCAGACATTATTTCTCACCTAAAGCCTCACATGCCTGACATCCATTTTGTCTCTATTGCTCCTATTCCATTTATGACTAAATTTTGGTTCTTTTCACCCTAATTTTAATTTTAAAATGACCCTATCATCAAGGCACTAAATCAGTGAATAGCCCCAGTGGTTCTCCACCACGGAATTTCCTTACATGTAGCATACTTTCCCCAAAAGGACACACCAATCTTTGATTCCAGAGCAGTCAGTCACCAGTCCTGGCTAAATGACCTCACAAAATCGAAAGAAGGATTCTCTTTTGTTTGCTCTCTGGCATATATTCTGAATGTCAGATGCGAAGATGGGAAAAGACATATATATGAAACATACCGAAATGCCGCTTGGACTACTGTGAATCTGTTTTCATCTGAGACATGGAGGGATGGATCACTACCTTTCTGGATTGCTGGCAGGTAGTGAGATAACACCATGGTGCCATCACGAAGTAGCTGCTGAATTGAGGGGACTAAATAACATACGAATCAACACTTTTACTGCCACCAGCATCTCTGAATCCTGGACTGGCACCAAGTTACTCCCAATAACCACGAGACAAATTTTTAGTGTGTTGAAACAGCACTGGTCCTGTTTCCAAAATTATAAGCTGTCCTTACAGTCATAGTTTCTTAGTGGTGGGAGCTGACAAGATGACAGAAATAAACGTTCTGCAGTGAAGTTTACAAAGGCACACTTGCTTTTATTGGCAGGAATGGTTATCTATACCGTGATTCATATTCTTAAACAATGTACACTTATTTGACTGAAAAAATCATGGCAACACCAGTGTTTTTTGACATTCCCGTAAGAAACCCGAGAGAAGCCAACTATCTCTATATTTTGAAGCTGATGTTATTTGCTTCTACATACCTGCTCATTTCACATTCTTTTAGAGCTAAACCATTCTACATGATAAGATGAATAGATAAGACCTATGGAAATGGAAGAACACGAAGCTCACGGAACTTATGTCCACTTGCTAATTCAACACAGACTTTCTCACTGGTGCTTGTAGAATGATTTCTCTTTTAAAAAAAAATCTCACCTTCTAGGCTTTCATATCATATTTTCCTATCTAAGGGGTACTACCTTAAAGGAAAAAACTCTGCTTACACTTTGCATCTTATAAAACACTTTAGCTTGAATAATCAGTACCCAATTAACCCTCGTTGACTTAAGGTGTTTGAATCGTCCAGAAACTTCACACTCAACATGGCTGTGCTACATACTAAGCACTTTCATGAAGTCCAGGTTAGCAGACGGCAAGTTCCTGAAAGAAGGGACTCAACACCTTATATTCAACACATCACATAGATCATGGTATTTCTTGGCTCTAACACAGCACACTTCTCATTTCTCTGTCAGAGCTTTTAAACAAACAGGTCACACTGTGTTGCAGTTAGCTGTTTGTGTGTCTATCCCCTTATGAGTTCCTTGTGAACAAAACTATGAGTGCCTGGAGAACAAAACAGAGTTGCATACATCCTGGTATCCCCCAAACCTCACCCAGGGCCACCTCCATAGTGGCTGTCAAGAGCACTATCAGAGCCAGATGTTGTGCTAGGCTCTGAGCAACACATGAAAAAGACGAAGTCCTCACTGCCATGGAGCTCACTGGCCAGTAAGCAAGAGAGTCAGATAAACCAAAGATCACAAGGTATCACCATACAAACTGTGACATAGGTGGCTTGGAACTTGCGTGGGCAAAGAAGGGCTCTACTCAGAGGAGTTATGCCAAGCTTTCCAGATAAGTGGTAATGAAGAAGACGTATGTTGAGTGAACAAACAGAAGGCACTCACTCTAGACTTACGAACTGAATCAGCATGAAGACGTGGTATCGGTGATAACAACAGAGAATCCAAGGATCTGCAAACCGTAGTGCAGAGGAAGTAAGAACACTCAATGCCTAAGAGCTCCTCAGAGAAAAGGACACAGAGCTACCCTCAAAAGAGAAATGGCAAGAATCAAATTAAGCTAAAAAGCAGAGCAACTGCACTACTGGGTATTCACCCCAAAGATACAGATGTAGTGAAAAGAAGGGCCATATGCACCCCAGTGTTCATAACAGCAATGTCCACAATAGCCAAACTGTGGGAAGAGCTGAAATGCCCTTCAACAGATGAATGGATAAAGAAGATGTGATCCATATATATAATGGAACATTACTCAGCCATCAGAAAGAATGAATACCCAGCTTTGCATCAACATGGATGGAACTGGAGGAGATTATGTTCAGTGAAATAAGTCAAGCAGAGAAATCAATTATCATATGATTTCACTTATTTGCGGAACATAAGGAGTAACATGGAGGACGTTAGGAGAAGGAAAGGAAAAGTGAAGGGGGGGTGGGAATCAGAGGGGGAGATTAACCATGAGAGACTGTGGACTCCAAGAAACGAACTGAGGGTTTTAGAGGGGAGGGGCATGGGGAGATTGGCGAGCCTGGTGGTGGGTATTAAGGAGGGCACATATGCATGGAGCGCTGGGTGTTATACATAAACAATGAATCTTGGAACACTGCATTAAAAACTAATGATGTATTTTATGGTGACTAACATAACACAATAAAAATTTAAAAAAAAAAAAAGAAGAAGAAGAAGTCCCACAGGAAATCCCACACTGGGTGTTATAGAGAATCATGGAACACTACATCAAAAACTAATGATGTACTGTATGATGACTAACATAACCTAATAAAAAAATTTTTTTAAACAGTGGAGTCATAATAAAGCAAGAAGAAAAACACTCCTGCAGATTATTTAAATTATCAGACACCCAAGGCGGAAGAACAGATATCTAAGGTGGAACGTTGATTCTCACAGCTACGTACATACACACCACAGAGCCCTGATCAGCATGCATCCTGCCTTCTTCTTGCCCAACACTTGACTCTTTCATCTCCTCAGCATCTCATGCTGGGTGGATGAAACCAGAATCCCTATCCAGCACCTGACATCATTTTCAAGGTTAAGGTCACTAAGAGAATCTTCTTGTCCTGTGCAACTATAGCACTGACAACTACATATTCTCTCTTGTTTGCACGCCAGCACATTGCTTTGGTTTTTCCATAGAACTGCGGTGCCCACCTTTGTTTAAACTACATCACAACTGCCTGGCAATTCTGCCACAGGAAAAAACTTTGCCAGCTCCCTGGGTCAAGTTTCTAGAAATCATTCCACAAACTATGCTATAGAGAAAAGTCTTTAAGTATCAATAATTTGTATTAATATAGACTTTTTTCTGTAACAGAGATAGAAAATAAAATCTTCACAGTTTATTGTTCAGTTTGGCATTAATTTATTGCATATACAAATTCTCATTTAGGGGTTACCAGGAAAAACTGACATTTTAAATTTTAACATAATTATTTTGGAGGAAGATTCTATGAATTTCATAGAAGAGGAGGTCAAATATATGCAATACATCTTTTTTTTTTCTAATAGACATTTTGCCATCCAAATTAAGCATATATTCCCAATAGGAAGATAATATTTTTAAAAAAATACGTAATTGCATTCCCTCATGTCTAGTAAGAATAGAATTCATTTATTCATTTTCCCCTTGTTTTGAGTATACCAAGTTCAAAAGTATACAACTATCTTTCATGGAATCAACTAAGAAGACAGAGGAGCATATATTAATTAACATAACTGCTCATCTTAGAAAAACTTAAGAAATATTTTGAGGGTGCCTGGGTGGCTCAGTCCGTTAATTGCCTGCCTTCGGCTTCAGGTCATGATCCCAGGATCCTGGGATCGAATTCTGCATCGGGCTCCCTGCTCAGCGGGGAGTCTGCTTCTCCCTCTGCCTCTGCCCTTCCCTCTGCTTGTGTGTTTCCTCTCTCACACTCTCACTCTCAAATAAATAAATAAAATCTTTAAAAAAAAAGAAAAAAAATATTTTGAAAACATGCATGATTGCTTAAAATCATTTTATTTTGCTCAGTATTTTTAAAATAGTAAATTAATGCTAATTATACCTTTTTAGGTTATGCACTCATATTCCTATATAGCATTACTTTCTCTTTCAGTAAACCTACCTGCATATACTCAAATATTCAACAAATAGTGATATTGGACAATGCAGACAAAGTTAATCTAAATTATATGGATAAATTACATAAAATGAAACACTCTTTAAAAATTTAATTATAGGGGCACCTGGGTGGCTCAGCTGGTTAAGCGACTGCCTTCAGCTCAGGTCATGACCTTGGAGTCCTGGGATGGAGTCCCATATCAGGCTCCCTGCTCAACAGGGAATCTACTTCTCCCTCTGACCCTCCCCCCTCTCATGTTCTCTCTCATTCTCTCTCTCTCTCTCTCTTATAAATAAATAAATAAATAAAAATTTTATCATATACTTCATCTGTCTGGCTCATTATGCTTTTCACCTCAATGATATGACAGACAGGTTGATCACTTCCCAATCAAGTTAGGCTTTTGGCAATAGTAGCCAACTCTTAAACAATCTGATTACCATCCATGCCACTTTGCTGAGTTATCAAGATGTATAAATTCAGTGGATGGAACTAGAGGGTATTATGCTTACTGAAATAAGTCAATCAGAGAAAGAAAATTATCATATGATCTCCCTGATATGAGGAAGTTGAGAGGCAATGTGGGGGGTCTGGGGGGTAGGAAGGGAATAAATCAAACAAGATGGGACCGGGAGGGAGACAAACCATAAGAGACTCTTAATCTCACAAAACAAACTGAGGGTTGCCAGGGGGAGAGGGGTAGGGAGAGGGTGGTTGGGTTATGGACATTGGGGAAGGTACGTGCTATGGTGAGGGCTGTGAAGTGTAAACCTGGCGATTCACAGACCTGTACCCCTGGGGCTAATAATATATTATATGCTAATAAAAAAATTTAAAAATTAAAAATAATGTACAAATTCAGTTATTTGGATCAACCTAACAAAACATACACACTGCCCAACAATCTGACCAACTGCTCAGTAATTAACATTTTTAACCTCCAACACCAAATAAACTGTAATGCTGTATATTCAGAGATAGCCTAGAAATATAGTCTTTTAAACCTCACAGCATATATTCCATTTATTAACCAGTTACCTCTCAGCCCATGTCTACCTCTTCTGTACTCTGCTTTATGATTCCGGGCCTGGAAGTTTGCAAATTACATACATTTCTCAGATTCCCTGGACAGCTGCCTTCTGGTTAGCTTCTGCTGATACAAGATGAGAGAAATGAAAAGAAGAGAAAAGAGAGGATAATACTCTCTCTCTTTCCAACTCCTATCACTGAGGCAGTCAGTAGCTCTAAACTCCCCTCCCGGGGACATCTCAGCGGCCGTCCCAAGGCACACCTGCAAGACCAAGACCCGCCTTGAGAGACTCTCCTGAAGGCTCTAGTCTCTCAGTGGAGCCTCTCAGAGTCACCATTCCTGGCCCCATGGTGGCCCCGTCGTAAGCACCTAGGTTCTCATAGCACCATCTCTTCCTTTTGTTACCTAGTCCAAAGAGCGACAGCCACTTTCTACAATTACCAATTTCTGGGTTATCTCTTTGACTACTTGATACTCTCTCAGTTTCCAGATACCTATATTAAATCCATTCTGTTTTATTCTTTTTTTAAGATTTTATTTATTTGAGAGAGAGGGAGCATGTGAGCGAGTGAGCATAAACAGGAGGAAGGGGCAGATAGAGAAGCAGACTCCTCACTAAGCAGGGAGCCCCACGCAGGACTCAATACAGGACCCTGAGATGATGACTTGAGTTGAAGGCAGATGCTTAGCTGACTGAGCCAGCCAGGTGCCCCAAATCTATTCTTTCTTAAAAGCCTACAGTATTGGGGCACCTGGGTGGCTCAGTGGGTTAAGCCTCTGCCTTCGGCTCAGGTCATGATCCCAGTGTCCTGGGATCGGGCCCCGCATCGGGCTCTCTGCTTAGCAGGGAGCCTGCTTCCCCCTCTCTCTCTGCCTGCCTCTCTGCCTACTTGTGATCTCTGTCTGTCAAATAAATAAATAAAAAATTAAAAAAAAAAAAAAGCCTACAGTATTTTCTACTTCTTGACTGGAGCCTGATTAACATACTATACATTTTTAATTGAAGTATAATTAACATATAATACAATATAATGATTCAACAACTCTTTACATTTTCAGTGCTCAAGATAAGGTACTCTTAATTCTGTTTACTTATGTCACTCATCCTCTCACCCACCTGCCCTCTGGTAAGCACCAGTAGTTTGTTCTCTATATTTAAGAGTCTGAGGTTTGTGTTTTTGTTTGTTAATTTGTTTTGTTTCTTTAATTCCACTTATAAGTAAAATTATATATTTGTCTTTCTCTGACTGACTTACTTCACTTAGCATCATACCCTCTAGGTCCATTCATGTTGTTACAAACAGCAAAATCTCATTCTTTTTATGACTGAGTACTAGTGTGTGTGTGTGTGTGTGTGTGTGTGTGTGTATGTGTATCTATATATCTTCCTTATCTATTCAACTTCCTTATTTTTTTATCTATTGGGTGAGCACTTGGGTTGCTTCCATTATCTTGGCGATTATAAACAACTCTGCCACAAACATAAGGGTGCACATATCTTTTTGAATTAAATTTTCATTTGCTTTGGATAAAAACCCAGTAGTGAAATTACTGGATCATAAGATAATTCTATTTTTAATTTTTTGAGGAACTTCTACAATGTTTTCCACTGTGGGAGCACCAGCTTTTATTCCCATCAACCATGCACAAGAGCTCCTTTTCCTCCACAGCCTTGCCAATACTTGGTATTTCCCATGTTTTTTCTGTTTTATTATTATTTATTTTAGCCATTCTGATCAGCATAAAGTGATAGCTCATTGTGGTTTTAATTTGCATGTCCCTGATGATGAGCGACTTTGAGCATCTTTTAATGTATCTGTCAGCCATCTGGCTGTTTTCTCTGGAAAAATGTCTGTTTAGGTCCTTTGTCCATTTCTAATCATATTCTTTGTCTGTTTGGTGTTGAGTTGTAGGAGTTCTTTATATATTTTGGATATTAAGCCCTTATCAAATATATCATTTGCAAATATATTCTCCCATTCACATTGCACAACAATTCAATAGGTTGCCTTTGTGTTTTGTTCATGGTTTTCTTTGCTGTATGAAAACTTTTTATTTTGGTGTAGACCCAATAGTTTAATTTTGTTTTTGTTTCCTTTGCCTGAGGAGACATATAGACATATCTAGAAAAATGTTTCTAAGGTTGGCGTCAAAGAAATTACTGCCTATGTTTTCTTCTAGGAGTTTTATGGTTTTGGGTCTCACATGGAGGTCTTTAATACATTTTAGTTCATTTTTGTGTATGGTGTTAGAAAGTGGTCCCATTTCTGGTTCAAAATTATATTTGCCATAAGATCTGGGTTAATTTGGAAAAAAAAAAAAGTATAACCTCTAAGCCTCTGTTCACACATATGTAAATTAAGTATAATAGCAACATCTATTTAAGATATTATTGTTTGTTTGGGTGAGGTTAAAAGAAATGAAGCAGGCTAATCCCTAAATATCATTTCCAGTATGTGATAAGCAATCAATAGATGTTTACATTATTATTATCATTATTACTATTAACCAAATGCAATATTCTACTATGTTGCTAGGTGACTGTGCATAATTCCAAAGCACACCTATAAAAACCATATAATCAAATAAACCATAACTCTAAAACTACGCTATTCTACATATCTCCTGTACAACGGCATCATGGAAAGAGAATGGTCTACAGTAATTCTCTTATATCTTAAAGATACCAACTACAAAACCTGCATTTAAAATGAACTTCAGTATCCTGACTTACTTAATCAGTAACCTTTACCTAAAGGAGTTACATTCACCTTTTTACATATATCTTAATATAAATGGTAACACATGAAACTTTTTATAAAAGTAAAATAATACATTTTGGTACAAACCATATTAAGCATTTTGAATCATATGAATACCAAAATATTATAGGCATAACAATATACAATGCAAGGAGTAAATAAGTGCCAATAGCAGGATAAAAATTAATGTCATAAGTTCAGGTGAACATTCATTAAATTCATATAAACCATCATGAGAAAAACCATAATCTGAATCATCATTACTTAATCACTGCCATTTAGTCTAACTTTCATTAAAGTATAAAATCCTTTTGAAATATGTGGTTATTCAAAGCATTACCTCATGATATTTTAAAATATTGCTTCCCTAAGCAACACAAACCATTGAGGAATAAAATATTTGTTTTATCAAAACTCTACATGCTAACACAGACTCTCTAGAATGCCAGAGTTCAAAAATATTACCCTAAATATTAAAACTCAAGGGTATTATTTTAATGAATTTAATTATGCAAAACACCAAATGCAAAAATATACCAACAAAGGAGCAATTTGAAACAGATGCGTAATTACAATAGCTTGCTACAGATGGCATAGTAGTACAATGTATTTGTCAAGTTTGGCTTTGATCAGAAAAGTAAATTGAAAACACTTTTCTACTGGTCCAGAAATAGAATGAATATGTTGAAGACTTAGAAATCCATTTTCACAAATACTTTTGAAAACAATGAATTTTACTTGTTCTGTAATAACAAATACTGATTTTAAAAAACACTCTACTATAAGGGGGAGAGTACAGAATAAATAAAAACAAAAATATTTAGTCTTTAAATCCAATTTATTTGCCAAAATAGAATGGAAAAGTGGAAACAAAGTATTCACATTGAAAAGCGAGAGCGAGAGCCATTTGAGAATACAGAGGAACCCAAGTGTGAGGGGTAAAAAACAGACAGGAGAGTAATGTCAGTTAAGGAAGCACATAACTCAGAATGGCCAATACAGACAAGCCATCCTCTGTTCTTTTAGGAGAATGAGAAGACTGGCTACAATATAAAGGAAGGAAAGAAAAAGACATGACACCCTCAGTTACAACCTTTGCACTTCTAATCCTAAAATTTCTTGCCTTGATGCATGGGGATTGGAGTGTGAGTGACAGAGAAGGCAAGACTGCAGATGAGAGAAGATATGAAGGAGAAAATAATGGGTGTAAGAGATTATATAATTATATTATCAATTCAATAGGCACCATAGACAAAGTTAATGTCTTTAAATCATTTTTTTTTCAGCGGGGGGGACAATTTCCCTGAATCCAGTATTTTTCAAACTCGTATAGTCACTATATCACTGGAAGTTTTCAAACTCATGTCTACGTGGCTGTTCCCAGCTTCAAAAAACTTTTGTTTCAGTTGGTCTGGTGTGCAGCCCAAGTATTGGGATATGCTAAAATCCATCCAAGTGATTCCTATGTGCTGTAACATTTGAGAACCACCATTTTAATCCTTTAGTACTTTCTTCCTAATAATAATTGGCCCCAAACCAAGTTTATTTAATGTTTACAAACATGGCCAAAGTACTTTAAATGAAACAAGGCTCACCAACTGTGTTTGTATCAGCAAAGGTTTTCAAAAACCTAAATACATTTCAATAGGGGATTGATTAAATGTAATGGAAAACTGTGCAGTGGAATGTTACCTTTTCCTTAAAACGGTGGTATCAAATTTAATACTATTCTATTTTTAAGTAGCATTTTATCAAATATATATACATTCTTCAAAATATCAAATAACACTGAAAGGCATAATGAAGTATTTAAAAAATAAAAAAAGTTCCCCCCTTTCTGCTTGTTCTGCTTGTAGAGTAACTGTTTTGAAACTGTTTTTCTTTCTGCTAATACTGAGCACCAGATTTCTAAATAATATACTTATACTTCTATATCTTAATTCATCAATTTTGGACATTATGGACTAACTTCTAAGGAAGTTAAAGACATAGGTCTCACTACTCCTGAACACTTCTTTCAAGTTCAGAAGGAAACTGTTGGGTTCCTATCCAACATTTACCCTTGATTCAAGACTTTAAGCCCATCACAGTGATCCATTCTCCTTGACAGAAATTTGGTTTTAGGGGTGAGCATGTAACTAATCACGCTCATGGAGAGTTGGTGGCAAGTGTTCTGCAGAGTTACTGGGCGAGGTTTCCTAGATCCTAAGAAGACTTCAGAAGAATTTTTTTTTATTTTTTTTCTGTTTGGGGGCTTTCTCATAACTGAATGTAATGCTTGGAACTTCTGCGGCCATCCTGTTCATCTGTCTGAGGATAAAGCCAGAACAAAGGAGGGGAGAACTAAACATCTGATGAGAAGTGGAGCCTGAACCCGGCCAGCACTGGGGCAGTTTCCTATCTCAGACTTCTTTATATGGGAGATATTAAATCTGAATTTTGGTGAAGCCAAAATGAGTTGGCATTCCCTTCTACAGTTCAAATATATCTTGAATATCCCTCAGTTCAGTTGTTCTCTTCATCATGCAATATAATTTTTGTTAAACCAATAATTCAGCATCTGTGTTTTACATCTATATGTTCTGTTCTGTGATAAACAATAATTACATTTGCTTTTCTATGCAATATTTAATGTTCTTGGAATTTAAAATACATATCATTTTTCATTTGCTTAGTTTGCTTTGTGTCTATGGTTTTCTATTCCTACACCACACATGAGGCCTTTGAGCCAATCTTCCACATGGGAGAACAAATCTAGGGTGACCATGTAATTTAATATGCTTCAACACTTCTGAAAGTGAAAGTATGTGTTATCAATGATTACGCCAGAACCACAGGTATAAATCAGGATTGTACTGAGAAAACCAAGACATGCAGTTTTCATAAATACACCTAATAATCTACCAACGCATTTTTTAATTAAAGGTCTTTTTAATTAAGGTCTCTATGGGTCTTCCCTTCTCAAGCTATAAACTAGACCAGTTATTTTTTAGATGAGTTAGCCTAGTTCTATAACTTTCCATTACAGACCTCCTGGACAGTCCTTTCGTCTTATTCCTCCTTGTTTAGATACCCTGTGTCTAACTCTCAATGTTTTCTCCTTATTTACACAGAAAATATTTTCCAGTAGTTTCTGCTTTCTTGGTTTACTCCACTGTATTGTTGAAACACATCATTAAGTAGCTTCATTAAAAAAATAGTTTTTGAAATAGAGAGGTATGAAAATCTCTTTATTTTACATTTAAGCTTAATTAGTAGTTTACTTAAACCATTAAAAGCTATGATATACTACCTTACAGACCCCAAAGTGCCTCTCCAGGAGCCCAATGCAATTTTTATTCCATTTTTTGGTAGATAAGTTGGGTTTTTTTCTCTCTCTTGTTCTCTTTGCAAAATTTTATGATGTTCTCTTTACTTCTGGTATTCTGTATTTCACCATTTGTACTTTGACATAGATTTGTTTCTTTTCACTCACTGAGCTGGACATTGATAAGAAATCTTTCAATCTAGTTACTGATATATTTCATTTCTGGGAAATTTCTTGTTATTTCTTCCATTACTTCATCACCTTTTTCCAGCTTTGCCTTTCTGAAATTACTACTTCTCAAATGTTAGAACTCTGAAGTTGATTTTTTTAAAATGCTTTTATATCTTCCTGTTTTCTATGTTTTCTATTCTTCCTTATATCTTTTCCCCTTTTGTTTTGTTAATTTGGCTCTGAGCATCCTCAATTTTTCTTTCTAAACCTTTGACTTTTTTTTTATTATGTTCATTATCTTTTTTTCATTATGTTAGCCAACATATAGTACATCATATGTTTTTGTTGTAGTGCTCATCGATTCATTAGCTGCATTTAACACCGAGTGCTCATCAACACACAGGCCCTCCTTAATGCCTATCACCCAGTTACCCACTCGCTTTTGTAACCCTCAGTTTATTTCCTGGAGTCCAGAGTCTCTCATGGTTTGTTTCCCTCTCTGATTTTTTCCCATTTAGTTTTCCCTCCCTTCCTCTGTGGTCCTCTAGGCTATTGCTTATGCTCCACACATGAGTGAAACCATATGATAATCGTCTTTCTCTGCTTGACTTATTTCACTTAGCATAATCCCTTCCAGTTCCATCCATGTCGATGAAATGGTGTATATTCATCCTTTCTGATGCCTGAGTAATATTCCATTGACTTCTTTTTCTAGTTAATTTTTAGGGCACGTTGATATGTTTTTAAGTATCCTGATGTTGTGTCATGGATTCAATATTTTCTCTTATTTCTCTCAAGATACTGATTTTTTAAAATATTTTTTTGTTTTCCTGCATTGCTGCTACATCCCACAAGTTCCTTTTGTAGGTATGAGGTTGTTTAGTTGTTTTGTTACAACTTAGTTGTTCAACTTTTATGTTGGAGTTTCTCCTCAAATGCATGATGCTCTTGGCTGTTCAATTATATCAAACACAAAACCCTGAAAAGCTAATTGGTACTTTGCCGACTAGTGACCTTCACTTACAGAGATTAGGGTGTGTGTGTGTGTGTGTGTACGTGTGCACGCACACACTAGAGGATTCTCTGTTTCCCAAATACAAGTATTTTCTATGTCTTCCTCTGAGGGTATTCAGTCCCTATAAAGAAAAATCCTCTATGTCCTATCTGATGTGTTTTGGGAACAGGCAACACATGAGGGCTAGAAGTCTCCATCTATTCCTTCCTTTATACTTTCACTTATTTTCACAAAATATTTTTACAGAAAAAAATTACCCTTATAATTAAATAATAGTTATAAACTCGTATTATAAGAAAGGAAAATAGGATGAACTGATGAACAAATTACCTCAAAAATATATATTTTGGAGGGGAGTGAGGGGAACACCTAGGTGGCACAGTTGGTTAAGCGGCCGGCTCTTAGTTTCAGCTCAGGTCATAATCTCAGGATCATGAGATTGAGCCCCACGTTGGGCTCCACAAGGAACTCAGAGTCTGACTGGATTCTTTCTCTTTCCCTCTCTCCTGCCTCCTCCTGCTCGTGAGTGTGTGTATACACATTTTTGAGATCCCACAACATGCCAGTCATATGTTTGAATCTCTAAAGTTCAAAAATTGTTAAGATTAAATGTTTGCTCCAAAACAGTTCACAGTCTACTATAGGAAAAGACATTGACATAACTAACTTTAGAATAAGATCTCCACGTCATAGTCTTCCAGAGAGATATGTCCGGCAATGGAGGTATTCCCTAACTCATACTGAGAGGCAAAAGGAAGTAGTCTAAGGGTAGAGCAGATGTTTCTCACTAAAGGGGCCTGAGAAGGGTTTTGAAAGTGAGCTAGATTTTACAAGATGTAAAGGATTTTAGAAGGTCAAAATCAGACAGACAAAGAGGTAAAGGAGAGCTGACAGGGCAAAGTCCAAGACACAGAGGCAAGGAAATCAAGGAAAAAATTGTTACTAGAACAGCAAGGAGGTCAGTGGCTAGCAGAGTTATATGAGCTCAAGATGTGAGTAGAAACTTGCAAATGGAAGATTGAGGTCACCCAAGTAGCATCTTAAATTTTAAGGTAAAAAGTTGGGTTATTTTCTCAGGGCAATTGAACAGTGTTAGTATTTTTTTATTTAATTAATTCTTACCACAGGTTGGGTAACATGCTGTGTACTTTTCACATTACAAAATACTCAAGCTGTTGTTTTAGAGATGTGATTCTTGTTGCCAAGGGTGAGACAGATGGAAGGTGAGAGAAACCAGAGGTCAAATAAGAAAGAGTTAAAAGGCTCTCGCTGTCTCCCTAACAGCTGAAACAAAAATCAATCAAAGATGAAATAAGACCTAAATTTTCAAAGCTTCCAGAAAATAATATATGTAACTTACAGCACAGGCTCAAGGTAGGAAAGAAGTTCCTAAGCAAGGTTTTAATTGTAAATATTGATGTTTGTCACCATTAAATTAAGAACTTCTGTTTTTTTAAAAACACCACAAAGAAAATGAAAATACAGACATACTGGGAAAATACATTTGCAGCATATACATCTGAGGTCTCTTCCCAGAAATATTTAAGGAATTCCTAAAAATTAATAAGAAATAAAGAGAAAACAAAATAGACAAATAGGCAAAAATACCTGAACAATTATTTAACAAAAAAGGAAATCCAAATGTCCAATAAATAAGAAAAGACCCTCCACTTTGCCTATAATAACAAAAATGCAAATTAAAACTACAAAAAATGCCTTTAAACACATATCTATTCATACACTGACATACACACCCACAAATAAAACCAAAAACTTAATTTATTTGTTTGTTTGTTTATTATTTATTTGACAGAGAGAAACACAGCAAGAGAAGGAACACAAGCAGGGGAGTAGGAGAGGGAGAAGCAGGCTTCCAGCTGAGCAGGGAGCAGGATGAGGGGCTTGATCTCAGGACCCTGGGATCATGACCTGAGCTGAAGGCAGACGCTTAAGGACAGAGCCACCCAGGTGCCCCAAAACCAAAAGCTTTTTAAAGCTTGATAATACCATGTATCACATGGTATATACCACATAATGCTAAAACAAGTGTAAATTGGTTTCATTATTTTAAAAAAAGAGCTTGCCACTCACAGATTAAAGATACACATGGCCATCAAATCCATGCCCCGATAAAAATCTCACAGAAACTCATGCATATCTGTATCATGATATATCCATAAAATGTTCCAAACAGTATTATTTTTAATATTAAAAATGGAACCCACCCAAATGTCCATTAATAACAGAATGGATAAATAAACTGTGCCATAGTCATTCAATTGAATGCTATATAGCATTAAGAACATACAGCAACGTGACACCATATGGATGAATCTCAGGAACACAGCGGAGTGTAAGAAGCCAATCAAAAAAGATCCATATCTTTAGTGATAACTAAATAAAAGAAATGAAAATACTATCACAAATGTCAGAAAAAGTGCTTCCCTCTGGCCGAGAGGGAGTAGATTATGATAAAGACAAGGCACATGTGGATACAGGCAATATTTTATTTCTTGGCCTGGGGTGATGTCTCATGGCTCACATTATGATTATTCTTTAAACTTTCATTTATACATATTTTCTCTAAGAATCTCTAACAACAAAGATAAAATAAATACATGTGTATTTTGAAATTCATGACTACGACAGAAAAGACTGGCAGAAAGAAGCAGAGGAGTGGGCTATTTCAACAATAGAAGAGAAAGGACTTGGGGTTTTGAACTATGGCCATGGAGGGGAAGGGAATGGCACTGGGAATTCCCACAGCACAGATGGAATTAATCAAATTTGGTGAATGGTTGTATAGAATAACAAAAGGAAACAAAAGAAATGAGGATGCCTTGCGGCCCCTGGGTGGCTCAGTCAGTTAAGCATCTGACTCTTGATCTCATCAGTCATGGGATTGAGCCCTGCTTGGGCTCCACACTCAGCATGGAGTCTGCTTCTCCCTCTCCCTCTACTTCTCTCTCTGTTCCTACCCCTGCTCTCTTTCAAATAAGTAAGTAAATAAAATCTTAAAAAAAAAAATGAAATGAGGGTATTCAAGACTATATTCTGGTAACTGGTAAGGAGAGGCAAGAGAAGAAGGCCAGCAAGTTAGCAGGAGAAAGGTGGGGCAGGTGACAGGAACAGCTTGAGCATATCCATATCTCTGTGTAACAGCCCTACAGAGATGCCCACTACGTCAGACATACTTGTTTAGAATATAATTCCACTGCAATCATTTATTTCAAAGAGCTAACCAAGAAATCCTTTTTTGAATACTTCCCACCTGCAAGGTCCCATACTGAGCACTACAGATGATACGATAAGGCATAAACAGCAATCTGTTCCCCCAGGAAGCTTACAAGTTAGCCAAGGGCAGGACATGTAAAAGGAAATGGCAGCTAAATAAAAGACAAAGCCAAAGGAATTACATTGAAGATGAGTGATAGAGAGTTTAGTGGGGGAGGAAGAAGAAAGGAAGGGAGGGAGGGAAAGAGAAAGGAAGGATGAATTGGTGGGTAGAAGAGAGAGGGAATCATTTACAAGAAGTATGTCTGTCTTGGAACATGAAGAGGGCTTAGGAAGAAGGAAAGTCTTTCCAGACAGGGAAGAGCAGAGGACACTAGGCAGGTAGAATTTGAGGAACGACAAAGACGGCATGGGAATGGTGGATCGAAGCCAGATTTTTTTCAGCAGCCAAACAAGAGATAAGAACAACAAAAAATCAGTTAGGTCAGAGATCAGGCCACTAAAACAGGACAGAGATACAGACCTAGGCTCACATGTGGCAGCAGGAATGGAAGAAAAAGAATGGATTTGAGAAACATTGTTTAGAAAGAATGAATATAGAATTGACTTGGAGGAGAGAGAAAAGCTAAAGCCAGCTCTGAGACATGAAGTCTAGAAAGCAAGATCCCTGAGGTCACTGGGAGAAAGAAGTCAGCAAGGAAATGAAGATTCTGGAGAGGGAGAGGAGTTCAATTTAAGCACAGGGAGGATAATGAAACGGAAGCTCATGAATTAAGCAAAAATGCCCAATGAGAGCATTTACTTGGGAAAACAGGTCAGCAGAAGAATGATGTAGGCACAGAAAAGTGAAGGCTGGATCTAGAAAAGGAAAAAAGATCTCTAATGAATTTATTGAAAAGGCATGTACTGAGCACCAACCCCATGCGATCCCACCATAGGAACTTCAAGTTAAGAAGACAGAAAAAGAGTAATAGAGAGAAGTGAAGGAAATTCACGAGTGTAACAGGTAGGAAGAAAAGAAACCCTTAAAAATGACTATGATTAGCACCTCCCTACATCACCCTGGCAATCACGGGTGTCATTTTCAATTTCAGTTATACAAGAGGAACAATTCCTAGAGACCAATCGTGTGCCTAGAGCTAACAATATTGTATTTACACTTAAAAATCTTTTAGGAGAGTAAATCTCATGTTAAGTGTTATTGTCACCATAAATGTTATTAAAAGATATATTCCATTAAAATAAAAGACAAAAACCAGAAGGCAAAGGAAAATCAAATTATCTCAACAGGACAGTAAAAAGTAAAAAAAAAAAAAAAAAAAAGGAAAAAGAAAAAGAAAGAAAGAAAGAAGAAAAAGAAAAGAAAAGAAAGAAAATGGTTGAGGAAAGACTGACAGAGATGTCAAGAGAACAAATGAACCGTTTGAAAGGCCATGGGTGAACTTCCGGAAAGCAGCTTCATTAATATGAAGTAGATGGAAGACATTTGGGAAGAGGGTTCCACCTACTGCCTCCTCTCCTACAGCACTTCCCTCATGGCTGCTCCTTCATCTCCTTCAGACCTTCAAATGCCATCTTCTTAGTGAGACCTTCCTTAATCCTCCTATTTAAGACAACCCTCTCAGCACTCCCCATACTGTTTGCACTGTAGCACTTAATACCATATATGTTACTTCCTTATATCTATCTGTCATCTGTCTCCCCCCATATAGACTCCACAAGAGTAGGGATTTCCAACTCATGTTCATAGTTCCAGTGCTGAGATCAGGGCCTACACACAGGATATCCTCAAATCGAGTCAAGAGGAAGGCACAGTCACTGTGTTACACAAAAGACCAGATATTAAGGGGTCAGAGAACTGACAATAGGATTTTGGAATATGACCTTAGCAAGGGCAGTTTCCTAAGAGCAGTGTGAAAACTACGTGACTAGAGTGGGTAAAAGCGTTAATGGGTAGTGAAGAAGTAAATAGAACATGTATACATAGCCCTCCTAAGAAAGTCTGCAATATAGAGAACAAGAGAGAAGGCTGTGTTTGCTTTGTTGTGAGATAGGAGATGTTATACATTATTGGTATAAGGATGAGAATGTTCAAGTAGAAAGGGAAAAGGTTACTAAGGCAAAATAAGAAGAATAGTAAAGTCGGACCCTTGAGAAGTCGGAAAGGGGTGGATTCTGGTGTGTGGTTTGGGGTGGCCATGAACAGAAGTAGAGACAACGACCCCATTGGGAAAGGCAGCAAGGCCTAGCACAGGTGCAAGGTGACTCAAGATGAGATAACTCTCTTCAAATTCCTTTCTCAGTGGAAGGAGAGCGGAGTCTGCTGAAGATTTAAGAAAAGAAGACATGAAACGGTTGTCTTGAGCATGAGAGAGTAAATGTCCTAAAGGGTTGTGATAGAATCCCTAGGTACCCCCAAGTGTCTGTGGGAATTGTGTTGTATGGAATTTTAAGTGAGAACAGTCAGCCATACAATTGTGGATCCTCTCCCAGGCTATGTTCAGTTGCCAGGGTACAACTGTAGAACAGATGAAGGGTTGAGTTTAACCACTATGACTGGTGATATTTTCTACCAAACAATAACGTAGTGCTGTCTATGGTTGTGACCCAAAGAAACAGCAGATCTTCATGGGGCCTAGTCTCACCATTTAGCATTTTGACACGCACATACATAAAATCTAATAATTAAAAGGAATTATTTACTCATACTTCTCAAAGAACATTTGAGATCTAACTCAAAACACAACAGATACCACTTCCTTACCCTGTTGCCTGACTCTGTCCCTCAGGGATACCCTTGAAACTTTTTACCACATCTTCCGACCTTCCCGGTCAAAGCCTCAGTGACACAGGGTTTGCACAGTCTCTGTGCTTCCCTCTTAACTTCCCTTCTCTGTTACCCTCATTCTCTTCAACTTCTCTGGAGCAAATCACAACGCTTTCCCAATACAAACTGTCTCTTTTTTTTTTTTTTCTTTTAAAGATTTTATTTATTTATTTGACAGAGATCACAAGTAGGCAGGCGGAGAGAGAGGAGGAAGCAGACTCCCCGCCAAGCAGAGAGCCCGATGCGGGGCTCGATCGCAGGACCCTGGGATCGTGACCTGAGCCGAAGGCTCAACCCACTGAGCCGCCCAGGCGTCCCCAAACTGCCTCTCTTTTCTTCTCCTTTCCTTCTGCACTAATTATACTGATCTGCAAAACAAATGGAGGGTTGGGGTGGGAGGGGTGTTAGGGAGTGTGCAATGTCAAACGGTCGACCCAAAGTCTTCCGTAGCAAGCAGGAACACAAAGCAGCGGTGAATACTGATGCATTCATCCTTGTTACATAGCTTTAGTTATGTCATTCTTATCCCAAAAGCCAGTATTTTAACCTACTGCCTCGATCTCCAGAATACGTGTAATATTCAGAACCAGTAATGTAATCCCCATTCATCATTCTATTACAATCTCTACTCTGACCCTCTGTTGAAAGGAACAAAAGAATAACAACAAAAACCTGGGTTTCAAAATGAATATTTTATGAGCAAAATTGAAGTATTAGCTTTTATGTTCCTTTGTGCAAACTAGGTATGTTTTGTCAATGGCAAAAAATAACCCCCAAAATGTGTTATTTCCATAAGGAAAGTAATAGATCACTTATCTTTATTAAGTTACATTTCTCAGCAAAAATATATCGTATTTTCTGTAGTACTTTCATATTGTTTCACTCAGGACTTTTCTTCAAGTGTCTTGGGAGTATTTCTACACTGAGGTCCTGAGGAAGCATCTCAAGTCCAGAAATTCCTCTGCCCTCCCTTTCTTCTAGTCACCTGTCCCTAGAGACTCTTTCTTTGACTTCAGAGGCTAACAGCACATATACTTCTGTGGAGGCCCTGCCCTCCACCTTTTTGCTCAAGACTGACAATGGAGGAGGGCACAGCCAGCACAACTCTTCTTAACTCACCAGTTTCAAAAAGCAAGGTCTTCAACTTTTAAGAACTTTGTCATATATAGTGAAGAAACAGAAAACATATTTTAATAAAGACAGTAGATTTGTTTCCTATTGCTGCTGCAACAAATGACCACAAACCTGGTGGCTTAAAACAACAAAGACTTAGTGTCTTACATTTCTGAAAGTCAGGTGTGTGAAATGGGTCTCACTAGGCTAAAATCAAGGTGTCAGCAGGGCTCTGCTCCTTCCAGAGGCTCTAGAAAAGAATCCATGTACTGACCTTTCACAACAAGAGGCTGCCTAGGATCCTGTCTTGTGGTCCCCTTTCCATCTTTCAAGCCAGCAATCACTGATCTAGTCTTCTTCATGTACATCACTCTGACTCTCTCTTTCACACATAAGGACTCTGGTGATTACCTTCGGCCCATTCAGAAAATCCAGGATCATCTTTCCATCTCAAGTTCAGCTGATGAGCAACATCAGTCCCATCTGTCACCTGAATTGCCCTTTGCTATGTAACATAACATATGCCAGGTTCCAGAGATGAGGTCAAGTGTATCTTGGAAGTAGGGGGATGGTATATTACTCTACCTACCACAGATACAAACATTACAAAATTGAAGGAATGGTTTCAAGTTCTAAAATTCCTTTTCTTGGGTTCTTGATTCCCTTGATGATACAGTAAGTAACTGGAAGTGGTAGGAGACATCTATTCTCTTCCACTATTACAGAAGATGGAGCTTATCACGATGCACCGTTCATGAACAGCCCACATGGGCTCCCCTCCTCCATGATCATTTATCTTGCTTAAGTATAAAGGTAAGGTGGAATAAATCCATAATAATAACAGCCTCCTTGTGTCAAGCTGCACATGAATATATCTAAAGACCTCCATAGTAAAGGACACCAAGTTCTGCCAAGAATGATCCATTATGGGCTTTTCCTCTTTGTGTTACTATTTTCACTGAAAAACATTGACCTAAATGTTAATATAATAGTTAAGTTAATATAATAGATTTTCGGGGCGCCTGGGTGGCTCAGTGGGTTAAAGTCTCTGCCTTTGGCTCAGGTCATGATCCCAGGGACCTGGGATCGAGCCCCACATTGGGTTCTCTGCTCAGTGGGGAGCCTGCTTCCTCCTCTCTCTCTCTCTCTCTCTCTCTCTCTCTCTCTCTCTCTGCCTGCCTCTCTGCCTACTTGTGATCTCTGTCAAATAAATAAATAAAATCTTTTAAAAAAAATAGATTCCCATGAGAACCAGAAATCTTTAATTTTACCCAAGAATTTCTAAGTCTTCTGGTCTTACATTTTCAAACATGCCATTGGTTTTTATACCCCCTGCGAGTTCACATTTCATCCTCTATTCTTCTGTTTGTGGAACCGTAAGTGACAAATACAGCTAAAACCTATCTCTCCATAAAAGATTCAAGGTAGAAAACTTACTGGATACGGAAGGCCTGATACGAGAGGCTATGCATTAAAGTTGTCCTTTGAACAGCATTCTTTAGAAATGGCATTGAAATTATTCACTTCAAAGAATGGAGTGAAGCCAAAGGAGCTCAAAGAAAGGCTAAAGGCACTCCCATCCCAAAGCTATCCTGTTGTTACCAGCGATGATGAACAAAGATCACGGAAACCCTGTATTTGGAAAATATATTCCACTGAATGCCCTCAGATGAGTATGTATAGGTCACAATCTGCTGCACTATCACTTTGAATGCAAACAAACAACCTAGAACTCCCCAACTCAAAATGGTTGGATTTTGGCTCTTAGTTCTAAATCTGGCTGATACTAACTCTGAAACAAGTGTGACTTCCTCTAATACAGTGTGCTAGTTCTTTCCCTAAACTTAATATCTCATTCCTGCCTCTGAAGCCCCGTCCAGAGTTTCTCTCTTGCCAGTCTTCAATTCTAGTTGAGGACAAATGTCAAAATTATTTTAACTGAATTAGCACAAAAGCAAACCTCACTGTCTCTTCAATGTATTTATGGAGGTAATTTGTAGGGCTGTGACTACCTCCCTCCCCTTCCATAGGTATTCTATTTCTGCTCACCTAGATTTCAGTCTGAAAAACCCCTGGTGAAGGAGGAATAATGGCTTTAAGTAACTTCAAGTTCTCATGCTGCCAAAAAATCAACAAGGAAACTCAAGATGATTTCTCTGACCAAATAGAAAGTGTTATTCGAAAAAGTTCACAAAATGACTGTTTTGACAACCAGGTAATTTTAAGAGAAGTGGAAAGTAGTAGGTTTTTACAAAACCCATGTTTAGGGACAAAGTGAGGCAGTAAATTCAGGGAAAGGGAAGTTCTATGACAAGAAAAGTTAGGACATCAGAATGTAGTTTCAGTAATTCACAGGGACAAATGCTATAAATTGGACTGAAGGAAGCTAAGCTGCTGCTCAAGAGGGAGCAGCCGCTTACCTTTTTCAGTGTCTACTTCCCCAGGCAAGCACAAGTAGAAATCGGAGAAGAAGGAAGTACTATCAAAGAAGCAAGAAATTATTTAAAATGGCATAATGACTGAAGCAATTGAGTTGAAAATGTAGGATATCAAAGTAGCTCATGGCTCTAGAACATGCTAAGGATCTCCTCCAATGTCTGTGACTCTGCCACTGATACCACTTGAAACCAGCTCCACTTCTGAAAGAACATGCCAGAATCCCAAGTTGGGCGGAGTATAAAATTCAGGTGCACTGCCCCCCCCCCATCCCACCCCACCGCTACTCATCTACTGGTATTACCATACCCTTGGAGGCTTGTCTGGCAGAAACCATTCTAGAAGAAGCTCAGTCCACTTCAGGACGGTGCTATGAGACTGTTCTGTCTTAGAGTAACCTGAAACCAGCCTCCAAACAGCAGGCCCAGTTCTGTTCTCCAACACCACTCAGAATACGTTACTCACTCTCCCACATAAATATCATTCCAATATTTAAAGACAGTTAGGTTTGCCATGACTCTTCATTCTTCTAAGGCAAAAATCCCAATCCCTCAGAATAGTGACAAGCACTCTCCTCGTGCTCTGATTTACTCTGAACCCCACCCTTTTCCAGCACCCCCTTCCCCTACCACCATGCCAAACAACTGATTCTGCAGAGGTGGCCTCATTACCCCTGGATGAAAGGTGACTATTACCTTCTGAGTTTGGGGTTTCGTGTCTAGATGAAACCAGTCTACAACTGAATCAGTGCATCCAAATTAACCATTTTGGCCACTATACCAGGTTGTTAAATCATATTGTGCTTGCAATTAACTAAAACCACTCAATCACTTTCACAGCGCTGCGGATAAACCACATGTCTCCTTCATCCTGTGCTCCCGAGGTCTGCAGTTTATTTGAAGGACACGACCACGGGTCTTTACTTATAGAAATCCTTAGAGCTACTTTTGCTTTTGGATTTAAAAAAATGTGAGTATTCAGTATTTGCATTTTAATAAATTCCAAAATATCTTTATCTTCTCTCCTCATTCATTCCATTTGAAATTGTTTCCGCCAAGTAAATTATGATGAAAATATTAATTTGGTTTTGTAAATGTAGTAAAATGCTGTAATTAATAAGAAAAATAGGCTTGATAAATCTTACCAGTGTATACAATTATAAGAAATCATAACTGTTAAATTCCATCTTGTTACTTACAAATAATTGTTTTAATTATTGAAGACCTTTGTGTATCCTGATTTAGATATGCAAAATATCACTCCTCACTTTCAGTTGTGTATCCAACTGATAAATATCTCCATTACTGGCTAATTTCAAGACATTAAGAAAAATAATGACCAGATTAAAGCGACCAACAGCCCTGAGGCACACTGTTAGCCATGAGTAAATATTGCAACTTCTATCATCACAATCTCAGTATGGTCTTTCTATGAGTCAGGGGTCTCTCTAGCTTTGGACTATCATTTGGCTCAAATGTACATACCACAATAATTCAGATGAGTGCTTTAATCCAGACACAAAACACAGAACTCAGGAGGCTCTCTACAACATAATAACAAAGAAAATAAAATGCTTCAGACCAATGAAACTATATTTATCAAGACTCTGCTCTAAGTTCCAAAAAATATTATTAATAATAATGACTACTAATAATGAAACGGTCAAGCCAAAAAATAAATTCTGTTGGCCCATGTCACTGAAAATCTAAGGTAGTGGCAGCAGGACACTAGGCTCACAATTTGCTATCAGGACCTCACTGTCAATCTCTCAGCTTTGCCCTTCTCCATGTTGGCTGCACAAGTAGCAAGATGGCTGCCAGGAGTTACTACCAACCTATGTCCTCTCAGAGTCAATTCTTGAATGGTAATACCTGCCCAAGACCCAGGAATAAATAAATGAACCAACACTGGGACTAAATGACACACATTACCCAGGGCAAGTCACATGCTCCTGTCTAAACCCTGCAAGGAAGCCCTTTTTGAACACTGTGAGGAAAGCAGTGGGAATTTGAACTATTGTCACCAGAGAAAGGGGCAATGGTTGCTGGATGGGCTCAAACTTCAAATGACCACTGCATAAGGTTAATAAATGTCTCACGGTACACTATCCACAGAAGAACACTCGGCCATGGAAAAAAAAGAAGCAGGGCTGCTATGGGTCAGACCAGTAGGCAAACTTATGTTTCCAGGTGCAAACAGCCAAGCCATCTCCCCCAGTTCGCAAAACATGCAACCACATTTTCCATTTCCAGTGTGAGATTCATTCTCACTTGGGGCCAAACTGGCATTGTATGCTGCTAAATAATTTATTTTGCTGACATGAAGTTAAAAACCAGTCATGTCTGCCTTGCAAAGTACCTTTGAGATCAAAGATTTAGTTCGGGATTCATGCAGCTGACTTCCTAACATATTTAAAAAATTTAGGGTAAATTTAATCTTAACTCCATGCCTGATTTATTTATTAAATTTCTACTGCCTAAGAGTAAGAACTTTAATTTTTTTTATGTGCAAGAAAGCATGTAGTTTCTACATTCCTCTCTTCTGCTGTCTCCTATGAAGGAAATCCCCTCACTTTTACCCTGGTTTTGCATTCATATCCTTCATATACAACAATCTAAAAATGTTCTATACCAATTTAAAATTGGAAAAATATCTAATTAAAAAAAAAACTGACATCCTGAACCTAAACCCAATGATATTAAAAAAAAAAATTTTTTTAAGGCAACTTTAAAGGAACTCTCTGATGGCTGATTCTGTGACAGGATTTCTTGAGGTGGCATGTCTGTTTCTCTGAGAGTTTCCTTTTTAAGGAGCATGGGAGGCTATTATTAACACACAGAAAGAATCTATAGAGAGATTATGTTGGTCATATCAAAACCAATTCCCTTCTGGAGTGAGGCTAATTTAGCTAGGTGATTTTCTAAATTAAGTTAAAAACAATTTGATGTTATAGGCTGAAACTTATTCAGTTAAAGATCTAGGTAAACAATATTTCTCTAAATTTCCATTTATACATCGGCTCTATCAAGGTGACCCAATATATTCCAGCTATCTGAAAATCACCTTAAATTGCACACCGTTCTATTGCTAAGTCTTCAAGCTCAAACAAGGGCAGATTTCTCCCAAACTATAACTCAGGTTCACTGGTGAGTGGTCCTCATTTCTGCATGGTTAATATGATTGGTCTTCCCTTCACCCTCTATTAATGGCCTAGAGTCACTCCAATAAAATTCAATCCACATATATGAATTTGAAGGATAATAATAACTAAGAAGTACAAGATTACAACCTATTGATAAAAAGCAAAATGGGTTACCTCTAGAGCCTACTGAAATACATAAAGAAACTACTACAGACAATCATATGCAAATGCTTAATGAAATACAAAAAATCTGGATACTGCCAGCTAAAGCCTGAAAACCCAGAACTGCATTTCTTTATAATCCAGTAGAAGAAGCAAGAGAAACAATATAAATCAAAGAATATGAAAGTCTTATATGATGTTTTAAGAGTAAGACATTCACTAACCTGTCAACATGTCAAATGAGGGAAATCACTATGAGATAAGTTGACCAGGAACATCTGCAGAACATTGCCTTTTTTCTACTTGGCCACACTTTGATGGGTTTCTTCCAATCTCAGTGTAAACATCACCTCCTCAGAGAGCCTTCCTGACTTCAGATTAAACCAGATTAGCCCCCTTCCCATTAGCTCCATTCCCCTTCCCTTCCCCTTCCCACTCCTACAGCAACCCATTTTTCTCTTTTGGAGACCTTTCACAATTGAGACCCCGTAATGAATAATGCAATAATTTTTTGTATCTGATGACTATATTACAAATTCAGTGACTATAGAGGTCATGGCCAATGCTCCCAGCACCCAACAGTGTCAATAAATAATCTAGTAAGTACTTTTTGAGTGAATAACTGAATGAACCATCTAACTGTCTCATTCCCTAGAATTTGACTCTAAAATGAAATCCTAAAGTTCATCACTTTTTAGATTACTGGGCAAGACTGTATTTCTGACACATTGGTCATTAAGCAAATCTCTTCTCTCTTCAACTTTGAGCTCTAGAAATGTTGGCAATTTTGACAACCTACAGTACCTTAGAGAAAAATGAACACAATAAACATGATGATGTCCATATGACTCTTAAACAGCTTTTCTTAAGGATAGAAATTATTAGGAGCCTTAAGAATAGATGCTTCTTTGCAGGCTTTATTGTGCACATTTGGGATTGATTAGATTAATTTATGAGGAAAGTGATATTCGGTTAATGTACAAAGATGGTGAAGTGGTTCTGGGGTCACTTCTCTTTCCACTACGGAGCTCCATTTAATTGTGACCCTTGTGAACCCTTACTAATGCCTTTATACATTTGTACATAAGTGGCCTCATAGTGAAATAACTCTAGAAATCATCTCTACGTGCACAAGAAAAGCTTAAGTATGAGGCTCTACAATTCTTTCTTACCATTTCTCTGCTTGAATCTCTTATTACTTGGGTAGCAAACACTCTAGCCTAATACGAAAAGAAGTTCCCCAGGCTGAAAATAGTAGTTCTTTAAAATAGCTTAATGTGTTCTTCAAAACCAGTAAACGGATTAAGCTGCAGTGTCTTCGAAGGAGTTAGCCAGCCTTGAAGCTCAATAAAGAAGTTTGTCTTTCCTGCAAAATTAATCTAAGAGTAAATTTTCATTTCTATAGAAGGGCCTGCTGCTGTCTATTCCTTTGCTCTCAGAGTAAAAGTTAAAAACTATAAATGAAAAATCTGAACCATGTTCATTTTACTATTTTCTCCCTCTATATACTTATCCCTTATATTAGTATTCTGCCACTTTTTACTGGATCAGTAACAATGCCTCTCACCATGTACCAACACAGTATTACGTTTTTATTTATTTATTTACCTTGATCTTTATTTTTTTTTCCCCCTGAGGATATATAACTTTAACCGAATGATATGTGACTTATCTGAAGTTATTCGGCTAAAGTTATAAATTACCATAAACATTTGCTTTGGAAGACTCCATATGAAACTATAATTCAAAGTGGATTATGAATTTTTTATCCCCACTAATAGCAGATCTCAGATATACACAAGGGAGAAGGTAACCCACTATCTTAATGTTCTAAAAAAGTATCTCTAGAGATACAAACGTCATAGGCTGTCTAGGGTCAAAAGTGAAATGGGCTCAAGGCCTTCACATTTGACTCTAGAGAACTTGGTCAAGACAACAAAAGAATAGTATCACTTTGTTGTCATACTCAACATAAAAATATATGAAGAATTTTAGGTTCTTTGAGAACCTCTTTAGAGGAGCTGGTAAATCATACATTTGACATAGTAATTCACAAAAAGTAAAAATATTAAAGTGGATTTGGGTCTCTTAGATGATTTACTGTCTTACTCAGATGAAAAAACCCTCCAAAGATTAGTCCTCTGCCACTGAACAAGCCTGTACTTAAATCATCTCAGATATTTCCAGGAAAGGAGATTCAGTAACTTACACTAGCAAGAAAACAATACTCACACACAAGAAAGTCTTCTTCCCAGACTGTCTCTCCGTGCATTTCTATTTTTTACTGAAACTGAGAAATGGAAGCTACAGTGCATTACTCAAACTCAAGCGCAGGAAAAATCTCATTAAAACAATTAACTTGACAAAGAACAGTCTAAATCCCAAAGTTATTTCCACATTATGACCCAGTGAAATATGTTTAGTTGATGCAATTTCAATGAGTTCATTGTAAGTGCTATTTTTTTTCCTGGTCCCTCTTTATTTACAATGTATTGTATATTCAAAAAACAAAAAACAAAAACAAAAACAAGCACAAAACAAAAACTGAGTTACCTGCATTGTAATGGCAGAGAAGAGCTGATTTATGATTTAGGTTGAAATTTTCAGTTTTTTTCTGACCACCAATGACTATGTTGGTGACTAGCCTACTTGAATTATGTGAATTCAAAAACCATCAAAACTATGAAACCATCCTCCTTAATAAAATACCATTCTGAAGCTCTGGTACAAATGGCAAAGGAGGAAGGGCAGTAATCATAGAGGAAGTTGGAATATCTACTGTCTCCCTTTGGATTCATGCCACATTTTTTTTCCTCTAGTATATTCACTACAGAACTGGCTAGATTTTAGCTTTGTTTTCTCACCAGACCTACCAACCAGGAATGAAGTTTATATATACAATGAATTCTAACAGTATTTCTTGACCCGAAAAAAAAAAATAGATGTTACTAATTATCCACTTAGATTTTTATTTAAAAAAACTTACAGAGCCCATTAATCAACAAACTACTTATATTGAACCTGTGGGGGGATGGGGTGGGGAGAGACAATAATAAGGAGATAAGGCATGGCAGGAGAGAAACAGAATGTTTTGTGGTGTCTCTCTACCTTAAGTCATTCAGTAAATATATCTCCTAAAAGTTAACCCTCAAGTGCATGCTTCATCCCCAGGAAGACTGATTCTCAGTAGGGTCCACGATGTCTGCTACGATTAGGGATGCCATGAGGCCTCCCTCCCACACTGCATCCTCCCCAGACCCTGGAGATGCCAGCACTGAGAAGTGAATCAATGGTGGGAGTTTCTCCATTATCTAAACAGGTGGTTTTTCTGAAGTATTTTCAGTCCCCAGCTACTGAATATGAGAGTCTTTACCACAAGTACCACCTATTTGCCTCTCCTCCCAACATGCCCCAAACACAGCATAATCTGAATAGAAACAGAAGAGGAAGTTATTTTGTTGTTCCTTTCTTCAACATCAAGAGAATGCTATGCATAACCATCAGCCTTTCTTCAACATCCCTCACAAGAATTGTGAAATAATTTGATGGGCCATTGCAAAACAATAGTGAACCCCACCATTTGCTGTTTGAACAATTTCTCTCTTCACTCACTGAATCCTAGGAACCCAATCACCTTTGCTTTTTTCACAATGGTGATTCTGGAGGTGAGTGTAAGAACTTCCATGAGCAATTTTACTGATGAATCAAATAATTTAGGCAACATCAAGGGTAAATTCACCTTATCCGAGCTTAACATTAATATTAAGAATCACGCTTAAAGCCACTTCAGTCCCACGGACAGATAGCAAAAGATGTGTTGGGATGAGCACTGGGTGTTATTTGCAACTGATGAATCTTTGAAAACTACTACAAACATTTTATGATGTACTATATGCAGGCAAAACTGAAAGAAGGAAAGGGAAGGGAAGAGAAGGGGGGAAGGAAGGAAGGAAGGAAGGAAGGAAGGAAGGAAGGAAGGAAGGAAGACTGTCTGAGCTAACAGCTAACATCTTACTTCTGGACCAGAGGATCTCAACTCTCGCAGAATGTTAAAATGATCCAAGGAGCTTTTAAAATGTAGGTGTTCACGTCTCATCACCGGCTAATTATAATCAGAAATTCTGGGACGGTTGCCCCTTGCATGGTATCAGCTCAGTTGTGATTCTAATACAAGCCAGAGTTGAGAACCCCTAGTCTACAGTGATTACCAGCACCCCCTTGGATTTTGCTACAATGCTGAGATTTTTTTTTTTCACACCACCACAGGAGAAACACTGGAATGGTTACTGCAAAACACAGTTTCATCAATTACGCTACGGCGACCAACAATCCTCCATATCTCAGAGGCTTCAAATAGCAAGCTAGGTGGTTTCAAATGCATGTCTTTTAGATACAGACTTAGACAGGAATGGGGGTTTCCCTAACATCATTCTTACTGAGGGAATCAGGCTGATGGGGATCTCCATATCCATTCATACGCAAAGCTGAGGCGGGAAAAATAATGATGTAGAGAGTCCCACAGTTGCTCTTACAGCTTTCCTCTGGTTGAGACTTGCCTTTGTGGAGAAGATAAGTCTTAGTACCACTTAGTTCCAGGAAGGACAAGGAAGCATGACCATACCAGGTAACAGAAGGGGAGGAGGACAGATTTAGAAATCTTTGGTGATCGTTGCTGGCAATAACCACAGTAGCCTGCCAGCTTACTTCAGTCTTCCATAAGGCCATTCAAACTAAGAAGACATTAGGTTGAGGAAGCCCCTCAGAAATGCATACAGGCCAGATCTCACAGCAGACATCCAGCCACAGACACTGCACCTTATGAAGGAATTAGGTTCAAAAATCAGTGCATAAGGTAGAAATCACGTTGGCAGATAAATTTCAAAGCTCTCATGTTGACACATTATTGACACAGTAGCTCTCAGTAAGTCCCATATAACTAGCTTTTCCTCCTTGTTCAGAACAGTTCTCAGTGTCTTCAGTTGAGCAACAAATGAAATAGTTGATTCTCGTCTGGGGCCATGTTAAACAGAAATGCATTATCTTTTAACACAAAAATATCACCCAGAGAGGCAAAATGCTGGAGGCCAATGAGCGGAGAGCAGAATCAAATTTCCTATCTCAGGTTTAGTCCTGGATATATGATTGCTGAAGAGAAGTGGGCAGAATATTATCTACTGCTGAGGTTGCTATTCTCTCTATAAAAATTGTTGTCACTAAGATTGTACGGTTGAGCTGGCATAAACTAAATTCATACATGATGCAACTTCCCTCTGTTTCTACAGCATGTTAGAAGATGTGCTCCTTACTAGTCTCTGCCCATTCAAATTGTATTCAATCAATGCTGCTGTTCTGTAGTATCAGGTACTTGTGCAAAGTTAAATTCAGTAAATTAGAAACTATTAAAAAAAAGTTTTAAAATATTTGAACTATCAGAAGTAATGTGAATCATCAAACTTTTTTTAAAATTATCAATTTTATATTACGTGCATATTTGTGTGTGTGTGTGTGTGTGTGTGTGTGTGTGTGTCTATTTGTTTTAAAAATTGAGAGAAAATACCACAGAAATCCAGGCAAGAAAAACATTTCTTCCAGCGAGGTCAAAGTGGGGGAGTGTCCTAAGGGACAAAAGTATTTGTATCAGGAAATAAAGGTGTAACGTCCTGTCATTTTGAAGTGTGGCCTCAGTAAGAGCATTCTAGGGGAGACAGCTGTGTGAGCAGAGAGAAGGTATTATAGAAGCTGGAGTGCTATCTGGTCAACCATGAGAAGTCGGGATTGTAAGAAGTAATAAGATATAAGAATACGACATTAGGCTGTATCTAGATGGTAAGAGGTTTGCCTACCAGCCTAAGGAATCTAGGATTTTCTAGAGACAATGGGAATTCTGGAAGATTTGTGAGCAGGGAACAGGATGAACAACTTACTTTTCTAAGAAAGTCAATCTGTGACATACAAGGAATGACTGATGGGTTTCTTCATGTATTTAGTCAACAGATGTTCACTCTGTTTCTATTTTATGACCCACACCATGCTAGGTTGAGTCATTAAAAACAAACAATCAAAAAAAAATTTAAAAACCTATTATGAAGTTAGAAGGAGCAGGACTTGTTAACTGGTAAGACTTCCTTTACAAGGAAGAGGAAGATATTCATGTCAACTGAGAGCTCATGGTGTTGCCATTCACAGAGAAATGTAGGCTTGTAAAGCATGGGGCAGAGGTGACGGAACCTATTTTGGACACATCAGTGTGATGTGCCTGCAGGATATTCTCAGCAGGTGTCTACTGAGTAAGTTAGACCATGGCAGATAGCGACATACCTGTGGATGGACTAAATTGGGGTGTCAATTTCCAAGGCAGAAAAAAAAATAATAGAGAAAAATGTTTCGATTATTTGATGCAGAGCCAAAATCATGGAAAAAGTGATCTAAAGAAATCCCACATGATCTGTAGCTATTAATAGCTCAGTAGGATAGTTCAGTCTAATGTATATTTACATACATCTTAGAACTAATAAGCAAAAAAGGTTTTCACCTCTTTTGTTCCCTCACATGCCATTTCATAGAAGACCTTCTTCTTGGGAAAATGACCAAGGACAAGAAAGAAGGAAGAGAGAGAGAAATCAAAATAATCTCCAAATTGGATAATCTCTGATCAGGGTGGGCTGTTAACACAAATCCTTCGATTTAAACTATCTCCCCTTGAGGGAAATCATATCTATAACAGAGCACCTTAAGTGAAAACTCAACTAACAGATATTCGATATATTTTTCCCTGTTAGAAAAGGTAGCATTGCATATGAAAGCATTGCAACAAATTTGGAAAATCATTTGCAATGTGATTCCCTTATCTGTGTCCTTAAGGAATAAAAAAAACAAACAAACAAAAAAAGGTGAAAGTAATGCCTAATATATTACAGATTGCAGACTATAATTTTGCAAATATCTCTATTAACCAAATATTTCTATCCGCCACATCTGTGTCATTTCTCACCTCTCCCTTTTCACCCTTCAATGCAGAAATAACTGAAAATGTACTACATAGAAAATGGACAAAGCTTCGAATACTTTCCCTGGTAGAAGAAACACTTCTCTTAGATGTGTGTAATTACAAACATTAAGACTGTAACAGAAAGAACCTATGTGAGGATTAGTTTTGCAGACCCCGGATATTATACAGAAGGAAGGATTTTCCTGGCTGGGATGGTAGTGAGATGTGTTAGTATACACTGTCCCTTTTACACAAAGACAAAAGCTCTGTGTTTCCATTGGGCGTCTTAGGATGAGATGGTGGCAGGGCCAAAGGGAACGGGGCACTGTGAGGGATACTAAATAATCTAAACTCTCTTGCCTAGGGAATCCAGTGTCATAAATCTGCACTTTCAAAGATGGTTCAATGGAGGCAGGGGTAGAATTTGTGTTTGTAAAACAAAATGGTCCAAAGTGAGAAGGTGACACATACATAAAATTGTGTTACAACAGAGAGACAATATGCACATGATGGCTCAGAGAAGAGGAAGGTCATTGCCATTGGTCAGAGAGACAAGAAGTCTTTGTGGAAGAAACAGAAGAAACAGCTCTGGGAATAGGTGGTCCTGGGGATGTGTATTCCCTATCCACAGAGAAAGGAAAGGCCCAATTGGCAGGAATTATATTAGAAAACCACAGGGCCTTAGGCGATAAAAGTTATAAGGGCCAGTATGCCAGATGAAAGCAAATGGTGCTATTAACTACAGGTAAAGGGGGCGGGGGGGAGAAGTTAGAAATCCCAGTAGCATGGTAAATATTAGCCTCTGTGCTTGGAGAAAATTAATCTAATATCTTCCACTCCAGGATCGATTAAGAAAGGGTGTTGGGGCACCTGGGTGGCTCAGTGGGTTAAGCCTCTGCCTTCGGCTCAGGTCATGGTCTCAGGGTCCTGGGATCGAGCCCCGCATCAGGCTCTCCGCTCAGCGGGGAGCCTGCTTCCCCCCTCTCTCTGCCTCTCTGCCTGCCTCTCTGCCTACTTGTGATCTCTGTCTGTCAAATAAATAAACAAAATCTTTAAAAAAAAAAAAAAAAGAAAGGGTGTATCAAGAACGTAGAGAACAATCTCTCCATCTGGAGCTGCTGGTGGCAATACAAATGCAAAGGCGATCTGAAGAAATTCTCGACATAACTTGATTAACTGGACTTGGGAGGTGAATGAGGGAACGGAGTCAAGGCGAGCTACAGAAATGCAAGCCCAGGTAACCAGACAAATGGTGCGGTCAATGAAAGGGATGGGAAATGGGTTTTTACTGAAACCTGCTTGAAAGGGAGATACTTAGGAAAGATGCCATGGAATTTTGTTTTGCATGGCCAGCTGGGTGAGCGACCAACAGGGACTCAACAAATAGCAAAGGAGTTATATAAGATCCTTTCTATTACTACTGTCAAGTCACATACACATATCTTGATTTCTAAGGTGGCATGGGTTGTATTTATTCTGTTTTGTTTTGTTTTTTGGCCTATTAATTCTCTAGTGATGAGAATCTACAAAAGAACAGATACTCTACTTTGGCAGTCACCTCTGTTATGCCACACACAGTCAGATTGCTGTATTCATCAAACTACTCTCTTACAGACACGGACACAATGGGGGCTTCATCAATTTGGGTCCTCATCTTATTTTCTTTTCAAAAGCTCTGTCCACACGTTGCAGCATCAAATAACAACCTTCCCAATGATGCACTATGCTACAAAAAAGGAAAAATGTGTCTCAATACAAAGTCTAATCTTTGCTACAGGAAAAGCAGAGAATATTATATTAACTAAAGGAAAAGAACATTTATTTCAGATCTTATGTACCACAGTGCCTGAATAAAAGCCAAACACATGGAAAATGTGTGTGTGCTTACACGTGTGTGTGTGTGTATACACACACATAAATATATATGGAATAAACTAAAAATACTGTTTTTTGAGGAGAAATGGGTTGGGGTCAGTATTAAAGTTTTAGTGTTTTAAATGAAGGAAAACAAACAAACAAAAAAACTCCAATTGCCATTCCTTATTACAGGATAAGCTCAAGCTGAATTAGGTTCTTTTTCCTCCTTTGGTTTCTCAGTCTCTGGGTTCTACATCTTCCCCTTCTTTGACCCTTCCTGTCTCAGCATTTTCTGTTGTCCAGTAACCCAAGCTTATTTTCCTTCCTTTTAAGCCCAACTCCTTAAAATCTCACATTGCACTCTTTTAGAAGGATGGGTACTTCATTCTCTCCAAGCCCTGTTTCTCTGGGTGTGACCCACAGACCACCCACATCAGCCTCCCCTTCAGCGTCAGTAAAAAATGCAGAGTCCAAAGTGCAGCCCACGTCAAACTGAGTTGGACTTCTAACCCCTTGCTGCACCTGCCACTTTTTTGTGGACTTCGTCCACCTCTCAAAGTACTCTTTTAGTTTTCCTGTACCCTAATTCAGCATGTATAAAAACTGGATAAAAGCAAAGTATGTCTTGATAAAACCCTGACACGTGGGACTTACTTACTGGAGGACGTAGATGCTCAACTATGGCAAGTATTTTAGTTATTCAATCACAAAATCAAGCAACTACTCTACTCAGCTCTCTTTAATAGCTAAAATCAAGATTTCTTCAACTGCAAGTGAGGTCAGAGCTTTTACTGAACAAGAAGCATCCACCAGACGTCCAAGAAGCAGACCTCTTTAATTATAAGAAAGTGACGATGACTTACAGTCCAATCTGCACAACTGTGTCACACAGATAAGTGAGTAGAGATGATAATTAATACTGATTGAATATCAACTCTATCCAAAGAACCATTAAATAGTCTATAGGACATATGTAGGCCAAGAATCCTGTACTTAATTTGGGAAAATAAAGTCAACATATGAGCAATTAAAGGAAGATTTCAGTTTAAAATAGGATTTGACACCAGACTGTATAAAATATTCCTGCTAATTCAAGGACTGCGGGTTCAGAGATGTTGAGACATCAGCGAAGGTTTACAGAGGAGATGAGATTTGAACTAGGATTAATAGTGTCTGCACAGGCAGAACAGGAGAGGGACCGGTTTAGCTGGGTGAGGGAAGCAGAAGGGACAAAAAGGCAGAGATGACAAAGCAAAAACCATACACCTGACACCTTGAGGAAACTGGACAGAAATTCTAATCAGAGGAAATGTAGGAGAAAAGCTCAAAAATGAGTGAAGAGAAAGAAAGTATATTGCTGGTTGCCTATGGCCAGGGGTGGGGAAGGTAGTGGGTGACTACTAATAGATATGCAGTTTCTGTGGGGGGGTGACAAAAACTCAAAATTAGAATATGGTTGAACAATTTTGTGAATACACTAAAAACCACTGAACTGAATATTTTAAATGGGTAAGTATAATGGTATGTAAATTCTATCATCATAAAGCTGTAAAAAAGAGAGAGAGAAAAGATGGCTTGACAGTCATTGCCACTAAAGGGTCTTCACAATTATCTCTTCAGTAATTATTCCAAAATCTAACAAATAGCTCTGCATATACCAAAAAAATACATGACTACCATTGTCCCTTTCATACTTCCCCCGGCAGTCTCCACAGAGTATAGCTCTCCTTCTCTTCTCCCATGTTCTCATTACTCCAAGGTAGGGCAGACTTAGCATTCATCACAGCTTTGGGAAGAGTAAATGATACTAGTTACATCCGATTTCCTCATATTAAAGGAAGACCCTGAGTTCACAATGTATCCGAATCTCAAGAGACTGGTGTCTTTTGTCCACAGAAAATTTCCATCATGTTAAAAACACTTGTCTCTAATCCCATCCATTCAGCTGATATCCAAATGGCTTAAAGCAGCTAGTTATCGACGGATTTCAGGATATATTCAATGTATTCCATCTAGTTCTATCCCTTACATTTTAAAGAACAAAAATGACACAATAAAAATGCTTAACTACACTGTTACTATTACTAGCACATGATGAACACTTCTACAGACACTCATTAAATTCTCACTGCAAAGCCATGATGCAGACTTAATGATCCCCATCACGTCGATGAAAAAGCAAAGGCTCAGAAAAGTGCAGTAATGTTCCCTATCACTAGGAGGTAGTGAAATCAACATTCAAGCAGATCTATCTGACCCAAAGCCCATCAAGAAATGTTCCAAAGGGACAATGAGCAGAGTTATGTGTAAGTACAAACAGCAAGTGAAGTTAGGAAAGAAGGCAGTTTTATATCTGAATCATTTCTTAACAGTCTTTGGATGACTTTAAGTCTGATTGTGAACTTCTAATTGCTTTCTGATTCATGAGCCTATTCTCATCATCATATTCCATATCAATACCATAGTTTTATCTTGGAAGGATGCAAACATCTTTTACATTCATCTTAATTTTGAATGCTCTAGAAATAACAAGTTGTAAGTATTACCTTGTCTAGTCACTAAAACTGTGATGTGACTTAGGAATAAAAATCTAAATATGAATGATTTGGCATTCTTATAGAATGAAATAGTAGAAATTTTGAGATAGGCTAAAAGGATTATAATTTAACATGCATCCAGAAGAAAAAGGAAATTATATGCTAAGATACTAAAATGACTTAGGTATGCCGAATTTCTTTTTGCTATGCTACATTTGTTTTCTCAAGTTAATGCTGACCAATAATCTATTTTTTTAAATAAATTATTCCTAGTGCATATACAACTGTAGTCTATCTCCACCTACAGAAGGTGTGGAAATTCTTACATCTTACCAGACAAATACAAAATCTAAGGGTCCACAAATTCATTTGGCAATAATTTGTTTATGCAATGATAAAGCCGTGAAGTTACTCATGTTTAAGTGTAAAACAATGGAAGATATAAATTTAGTTTTACTCAAAATGAGAGAGTGTTCCACTGTTCTGAACAATCCATTAACTACTATACCTAAACAAAGTCTTTATAATGTTTTGTTTCTCGTTTCATGAATTTTTATAGCTAATGTGTTTTCAGCCAAGAATAATGTGGCGATTGGAAGAGAATTCAATAAGAATATGTGGCAATGCAGGAAGTAGAGAAGTTAATGAATTCTTCGGTGACTAGAAAACAGTTATTGATCACCAACGTTTGCAAAGCTTTAAATCAATGTCGACGACAAAGCGTTTCTGAAAAAAATCAAGAAGACTTAGATCAAAGGTTTTGAAATCAATAAAATACAGCAGCGTCCCTTATCCAGAGTTGCGCTTTCCACAATTTCAGTTCCCCAAGGTCAACCTCAATCCAGAAGCAGATGATCCTCCTTCTGACATATCGTCAGGTCAACAGTAGCCCAATGCCACATCACAGTGCTGCCTGCGTCACTCACCTCACTTTGTCTCATCCCATAAGCATTTTATCATCTCACGTCATCACAAGAGGAGAAGGAAAAAGAACGTAAGATCTTTTGAGAGAGAGAAAGACACCACATTCACATAATTTTTATTACAGTATGTTACTATAATTGTTCTATTTTATTATTTATTAATTATTGTTGTCATTCTCTTACTGTGCTCATTTATAGATTAGAGTTTATCATGGGCATGTATGTATAGGAAAAAACTAGGTATATATGTAGGGTTCAGTACTACCTGTGGCTTCAGGCATCCGCCAGGGTCTTGAAATGTATTTCCTGGGGGCGGAGGGGGGGGGGGCTACTGAATTGATTTTTCTAACGTTGTATGCTAATATGTGGATTTAAGACTAATAGCTTTTGCATGAACATGGCTTGTAAGGAAAAGCTACCTGACAAACTGTCTGAATTTCTGAAATTGATGTAACTCCAAAGACGGGCAAATTAATATACTTCTAGCATGGGAAACTCTGTTAAAAGCACAACCTAAATGGCTATGGATTTGGAGGATCTATAGGGTTTCACACTTGTTCCTAATTTACTTGCCTCTTTACATCAGTAGAAGAGATTAGAAATTGGTTAAAATTTCAATTAGGTTCGGGGCACCTGGGTGGCTCAGTGGGTTAAAGCCTCTGCCTTCGGCTCAGGTCATGATCTCAGGGTCCTGAGATCGAGCCCCACATCGGGCTCTCTGCTCAGCAGGAAGCCTGCTTCCTCCTCTCTCTCTGCCTGCCTCTCTGCCTACTTGTGATCTCTGTCTGTCAAATAAATAAATAATAAAAAAAAAAACTTAAAATTTCAATTAGGTTCACTATCAATCAGGTCAATATAATTCAGCATTAGAATATGAAAAGAGAGTAGACACTTCATTTCTGTAATAATACTGAAGATGGGAGGGACAAGAGTGTAGAGAGAAAAAGAAAGAGAGAATGAGAGAAAGAGATTGATTATAGAAATAAGAGTAGTGTAATTAAAATCTATCAATAATAAAATATCCAGCTGGAATCTCTTAACTAATCAATAATTTGCCATGACGCCAGTAGGCAGTAATTACAGTAATTACCTACTGGTGATTACATAGATCCAAGCTTACTTTTTACTTTCTGAGTCAACCTACTTGACAATGTATTTAAAAATGACAAAATAGTCAAATGTTTAACCAAAAAAAAAGAAAAAAGAAAAAAGATCATCTCTAAATGGAGTAATTATCCCCTGGATAAAATCTGATACTAAGATACTCCCTGAATAACAGACACTAGAATGACATATATCAATCACATTTCCCTTTTAACCATTCTCAATGCGATTAAGGGGCAGCCCTACTGCCTATGGTGCCCGGCAAATGTCTCTGGGACATTACTACCCCCTGGCGGTTAGAATGAGAAACTCCTGCTCTCCCTTGTTTCCTTACCACCCTATTTCTCCCCTAGTTCTATAAACTCACATTGTATTTTCACTGTTTCAATATCTTTCTGCCTGACTCAAGGAAATCAGTTTTCAGATTTATTCACATATACAACTCTCCATGTCTCAACTTCTATATCTCTTCCAGCTTTTAGTAACATCCTTTAGGAAAACAATTTTCTCTCTCCTGACCCTTCTTTCTATCTCACTCTTTGATCTCTATAACGAGTTAAAAATGGATTAATGAGTTCAGGATTCAGGTAAATCATCACTAATAAGTGTATTATTTCTAATGACAGGACTTTAGAAAATTATACTAGAGGCATAAATGAGATGTAACTGTACCAACAAAAAGGAAAGTCAGAAATGTAATTGAAGTAGGTCTCTTACATTACATTACATGTAATTTTAAAAAATGTTAGATCCAGTAAATCTATATTAAATGTAATTTTTTAAAAATAGCAGGGTTATTAGTGTCTACATAAAATAATTTGATAGGTGTCCAAAATATCATTTGAAATCTCCACAACTATTTCCCCCATCTATTAAAACCTTTTAACTAAATATCCCTATATATTACAAGTGTTATATGTTAATAGCTAGCTCTAGTTTAATTTTGCTGACTTTTGTTTTTGGCAAAAAACATTCTACTATTTTGATTATTAACGTGGGCTGGATGTTTTATTGTAGTATATATATAGTCCCCATGTTTCATATAACTGAGGATCATGTAGATATGGGGCACAGATCACCCTCTCATAGCACAGAGCAGAGCTACAAGAGCTGTGTTTGCTGAGAACATATACTTGCAGCATAAAAGAAAGACCAGGAAAATACAATTAATATATTTAGCATTTATTCTGAACATGACCCTGAACCACCATGATAAGACACAGCATCATGAAGAGAAAAGAGCACTGCTTTGGAACCAGAAAAATGAAGCCTTTCATTTTCGATCTACCACATAACTACCTATTTAACCTTAATCGAACTGCCAAGTTTTCTTTTTTTCTTTTTTTAAAGATTTTACTTATTTATTTGACAGACAGAGATCACAAGTAGGCAGAGAGACAGGCAGAGAGAGAGGGCAACGCAGGCTCCCCACTGAGCAGAGAGCCCGATTCGGGGCTTGATCCCAGGACCCTGAGATCATGACCTGAGCTGAAGGCAGAGGCTTAACCCACTGAGTCACCCAGGTGCCCCGAGGTTTTCTGCGCAATGATTTCCTCATCTATAAAATGCAGCTAGTAAGGCTTCTATGCTAAGGCTGTACTAAAGTACTCACGAATGCAGGCACACAGACATATACAACCTCACTGATCTCACTCTGTCTTCCTGTATGCTGGCTTCACTCTCGGGCTTGCTGTTCCACGAAGCTGTGACAATACTGGCAGGAAGATCTGGTCTTATATCTTTATTGCTTCAGGACAGAAGGGAAAATAGGACTTCCTCTAACTAAGGAAAAAAGGGTGGAGAACAGTTGTACTGGCCTACATTGAGTTAAATGGCCATCATAAGGCAAAGCACTCTGCCCTTACTAAACCAACTCAGCAGGACTTAAGGGGCACAAGGCCTCAGCCAAAGAGGCTGCTAGGCAGGCATCCTAGCAGATACAGGTGCTGGACTACACAAAGACTGTGTCAACATCTTGCATTCTTCACTCTATTTTTTTAGGTCCCTAATCATTATTCATTCCTCAAATAAATCAACCATCTTGGATGACTGCAGTAGGCTTCTGGCTGGGTACCTCTGCCAGATCCCTCTCCCACCACTGTCCTCTTTTAGATTGCTTCACGGCTCAAGAACCAACAATGGTTTTGTGTGTCCTGGCATAAAAGACCTAAACATCTGCCACCTTCCCTTAAAGCACCTCAATGCCTGGATCCCCCCCTTGCTCAGCTAATTTCGTCTGCATCTATTCCTTCAGATGAACCATTCTTCTTGGATATGCAATATTCCCTGTCCCACCACAATCATTTTCCCCTAGGCCTCTGATTGTGCGAATCTCATTGGTTAAAACAGTCTACTCTCCCATATCCAAATTCCAATCATCCATTACAACCTAATGTTCTAATTTTACTCCATTTTTATAGGCAACTCGTCCTGATTCCACCTACGTGGAATCAATTATATTATAATCTACTATTTCCTATTTGTTTTGCTATCTCTACACTTAGGTTTTAAGTGCCTGAAAGCACAGGCCCATCTCAGAGATATCTTCCTCTCAGATAGCTTCCTTAGAGACACTGTCTTCACAATGCCAGGCGTAATGAGCACTCAACAACAAACATTTGATTTTTGTGCCCTTTACAAACAGAAAATTTGGACACCCTATATAAGTTAACCCTAAGATAAAAAACATACTGAATTGTTCTTTGATTAAACCCATCTATCTCATTTCTCTGCAGCTATCATGAAAATGTTATGTTTCTAATCCAACATTTAAGTCCAGTTCTGGTCCTGGATAAAGGTCATCTTCAGATGGTCATGTGACCTAGGGGGAGTCAGAAACTGGAAATTTGCACGTTTACAGCCACAACTCTCCCACAGGGGAGACCTGCTGCTTGTGTTTGCAAATAAGTCAATGGTCTGCCCTCATGGACTCCAGCAACAATTTTCTGAAAACCTTAGCTCCCGAATCCTAAGTAGCCAATTTATCCTTACATCAAGCTGATAAGACAAACAGCACTGCTTCGTGTCTTAACTGAACCACTGTCAGTGGTTGCTATTTTCAGGAGTGATGAAAACTTTCTAATGAAATGTCTTCTTAAGGTGCCATTTCTTTTTCTTAAGTCCTGAGTTCACAGAATATAAAACCTACTAAAACTTAGACTTACAAATCTGGCAATCTAAAGCAAATACATCAGACCAATGACTTTATAGAAAAGCAAGATAAACATACTTCAGTTCTAGTGGTCTACTTATGTAGAAAATCACAGAAATGGGAAGTCACAATGGGAAGGCATCAGGAAAGCAAACAATTGCTGATTTGGAGCCATAAGTGTTTCAAAACTAAATTGAAATAACTAAAGCTACCATATGTTTTGTAAACTTAAATGATTAATGTTTAGGAAACCTTCTGATGGGGTACTATTTTTGTCAGAGCATTAATTTATAAGAAAACAGAACAAACAGGCAATCCAGCACATTTCGTAAAGGATAACTACGTTTCCCAGTTATCCATCTGGGTCCTTTTCATTTCAGTGGTTTAATTAAAACTCAATGGTATTATCAATCTGTTACATTTTTCATGTTGATGGTTATTACATTTACAGTACAGCAGGAGTACAAATTAAAGTGAGAAGATGATAAATCTCATTTCCAAATTTCACTTCTGTTTCTCTAGTAACTAATACTCTGGTAATATTTTTTAGCTCACTCATGTTTATAGAACAATTTTCATGATTTTTTTTTCTCATTAAAATAAAGGGAAAAAAGAGAAGCCTGATTTTTTTTCAATAGCTTATTTTTCTTTTTGCATGCATTATATTTTATGACTCTTCTATCAACCAACTCTGTAGATACATTTGAGTTAGACTCCTCAAAATCTGTAATAAACTTCTTTTATTTTTTTCTTTTTAAAAATAGTGGTCTTTTAACTGAATGATCTTTTAATACTAGACTTCCTCAAATTAAAGTAAGAAGCATATCATTCAATTATGAATTCTGAGGTTTTAAATTCATAGAAAAACATGGTTATTTTCTGTACAAATCATTAACAGAAAAAGTACCTTTTTCATATCAAGAATGCTTCTTCAAACCTAGAGTATTAAATAAATATTCTTTGTGTAGTATGCCAGGGATACAGACATTAATCTTGTTAACATATGATTATAAATTGGTTTACAATAATGCAAAAGTAGGATGCAGCGGGTTATAAAATGCTATTCAAATGCTTTCAAAATATTAAAAAATATACAGCTATAAGCAAAGTCATGAAAGATCAAAGTGAGGCTAATTTTCGGAAGAAAAACATGTTTAAAACTCCTTTCTCTCTCTCCCTTCTGACCTCATGACGTGGAAAGGATGCGCATAAGAATGGATATAATCCAATGTGTCTTGATAGACAATTAGAACGGCTTTAACTTAGTGACCAACCCTTAAGAAAAAGAAACAATTACATTGAAATCAGTGTTGTCAAAATGATCTGGAAAATCTCTACTTTTGTCAACATTCTTGCATTTCTGAGTACTGCTTGTTCCCTATCAACGTCTGCCATCAGTCAGTCCTCACTATGTACAGTCTACCTGTTTGGACCAACGCAGACTTCCATCCTTAGAGGCAAAATTTACTATGATCAAGTCAACCTTTTTCAAAAAGAAACACCTGTTCCTCAGAAATGCTAATACAATGCCCTACAGTTTGATGAACTTAAGCCCTTTGCTACTTACAAAGCTGACTTTATCTGTTCAACACTTTGAACAAGGGCTCCATCCCTGTGGCCAATTATTTAATAAGGATCCCACAACATTATCTAAATGTCAAAAGACATATGTTCTAGTTGAACAGCAGTAGAAGAAAATCCTCTTGTTAGTATTCCAGAAGTCAATTTGCCTGAAACTCAAACCATGTCTTACGCAGCATAACAATGAAAAGACAACTGCCCCGGAAATCAACACACCCGGGTGCCCAGCTGAGGTAGGCCTATTC